>NC_059333.1:24458750-25803333 GCF_018350155.1 Leopardus geoffroyi
AAACATTGTCATTTGTAACAACATGGATGGATTTAGATGCTATAATAATAAATTATATAAGTCACAATTTACAATAATAAATGAAATAAGTCACAGAAAGATAAATACAATATGATTTTCCTCGTGTGGAATGTAAGAAGCAAAACAAAGAAACAAAAGAGACAACCAAAAAACAGACTCCTAAATATAGAGAACAAACTAGTGGTTGCCAGAATGGAGGTGGGTAGAGAGATAGGTTTGAAAAGAAAACAAAAACAAAAAAAAAAAAAAAAAAAGAACTGGGACTTTTGGGGAAGATATATTCTCCAAAACTCAGTTCTGGAAACACTTCTTATCCCTGTATACTCTGGTCAAGAGTGACTTCCTCATGATTTAAAAATGTAAATTTTCATCTATTAATGACCTTCTCTTTAAAGGTCCAGAAACACAAAAAATGTTTAAAACTTTTCACCATTTTAAGTGTTTTAAACTTTATAGTGCAATGATATTGAATACATTAATATTGCTGTGCAACCCTAACCACCATCATTCTCCAGAACTTTTTCTTCTTCTTAAAGTGAACCTCTCTACCCCTTAAACAAAACAACTTCACAGTTTCCCCTCTTCTTGGACACAAGCAGCCACCATTCTACTTTCTCTGTCTAAAAATTTGACTATTTTAGGTACTTCATATAAGTTAGAATCATCAATATTTGTCATTTTGTGACATTTTGTGGCCTTTTGTTTACTTATTCTGTTTTGTTTTAGTTTTACGTTATGAGAATGTAAAATATAATATTCAATCATTCATTCATTCAACAAATATTTATTTAATGACCATTCTGTATTGAGCCCTGTTCTGAGTGCTGGTGATACAGCTTGAATGGCACTTACAGATTAATACATACATATATATTCAGTATGAATAAACATATATTCAATGATCAGTATGAGTTCTGTGAAGAAAAAAAAGATGAAATCAAGGAACAAACAAATGTTACTTAACAAGGGTTATATACCCACCTGAGAAAATGTATTACTTATTATTATCTCTCAACTCATTTTAAAATATAGGACCCTAAAACAACAATGACATATTTTACTTAAAATTTTTTGGTTTGATAATTTGATTGAGGATTAGCTGGGTGTTTTTCTAATCTCAGCCTCACTGATGCATCTGTGATCAGTTGCTAAAGTGACTGGTTTGGGATGATCTCAGTTGGGATGGCTTTTCTTTGTTCCATGTCACCTCTTATTCTCAAAGAGAGAAATCTGAACTTCTTTACATGAAAGAACCCTTTTAAGAAACTGAGCCAAAGTGCTCTAAACCTTTTAAATCTTAGTCTAGGAAGAGGCATAAATGTCACTTTTGCTGCATTCTATTAGTCAAAACAAGTCACAGGACCAGCCCTCTTAAAATGGCTGCAAAGGCATATTGTAAAGCAGCAGGGTTTTATAGGAAAGAGAATAATTGATGCCATTTTAAAACAACATTCGAGCAGAGAGTTGAATAGAGTGAAGGATAAAGATAAAGGAAAATATCTTTGGAGATGTGTTTCTAGTAGAGGAAGTAAGTGGCACAAATTCTGAAGGTATAAGAAGGCTTGGTATGTTCTAGAAACAGAAAAACAGTCTAATACTCAATATTCCAGCTGGAGCTAGAACATGAGGAAAATAATTGCAGGAGATAAAGTCAAAAGTCAAAGAAGTAGTCATGGAGATATCTTGGTAGGACCATTTAGGTTATGTTGAAAAATTCGGAATTTAAATTTTACTAAACATTTCTGAGGTCCTCTTGTTTTCAGAGTTGATATCATTTTTATTAATATACTCTATTTAGCCTATGTTTTAACATTGTGTTAAAAATGAGCTATATTGGGGCACCTGGGTGGCTCAGTTGGTTGAGCGGTCAAATCTTGATTTCAATTCAGGTCATGATCCCAGGATTGAGGGATTGAGCCCTGTGTCGGGCTCCACGCTGAGCATGGAGCCTGCTTAAGATTCTCTCTCTCCCTCTTTGGCTTCCCCACTCACGTGCATTCTCTCTCTCTCTCAAATAAAAAAAAAAAAGAGCTATACTACTTTGATATAATATAAACCATAAGAGGTTCACTTTGAATGACATGTTTTAAATATTATAATTATAGTTTAACTAGAAATATAAAGTCATGTCTTTAGATTACAATCATGGTTTACTTATATAAAATACACTTTTATAGTAAAGATTTCCAAATTTATAATCATTACAGATCTAAATATATAGTTGAATAGCCTGCATTTTTAAGTTTCTACTTGTTAAAAGGCTAGGAAAACTCTAGAGTGTGAACCAGAATTGACTAAGGTGAACTACACAGTCTCCATACAGTACAGATGAAAGAAGGCTTCAGTGATGCTCCCTTTCTTCCCCTATTTTAATGTGTTTCTCATGCTATCCCATCCCTGAGCTACATGTGAAGTTTGGGTAGCTACTCTGTTTCTTAGAGGCATTAATCATAGTCTCACATATCATCCATATATTTTAAACACAAAAATTTGTGTGAATAGAGGGTCATTGTGGTGTAAGGCAGAGTGGCATCACAGAAAAGAAATGCAGATTTTATTAGACAATCTAAGATTTAATCCCAAAATAATATACCACTGGGTTAAATTCACTGCGTGCTTAAATTCACAAGGTCATATTATGTCACAGTAGTCAGAGCCTCTTCTCTTTCACCCTTTCTATCACTTTCTCTGCATTTCTCCAGAGATTGTTGTCTGCTTGATACTCCGCATTGATGAGGTCTGTTAAAATGATAAAATTTCATGTTTTTGACTTTTATGTATAGGAAATGAAAAAACTGTTTAACAGTTCCCATCAAAGAAAACCTGGTGTAATGCCTACTTTGTTTTTCTGATGGCCAGTACTATGAAAACTACAAAATTGCCAGTATAACATATAAATTGGAATTGAAGGAAATGGTCAGTAATTATATATTCAGGTATTATTCAGTCAAGATAACTGTCAATGCAAGTGCTATATACCTGAGGATTCTTTTATTAATATGCTCTTTGGAAATAAGTGAACGTCACCCAAATGAAGACAGTCTGTTCAGAGGTTGTTATGATCAACTCAGTTTGGCAGAAACTCAAAGATGAGCAGTGCAGTGGGAATGTCTTATAGTGAAACAATGGAAGTCTTCATGAATACGCTAATTGGAAGTCATTTTCATGAGGTTGCTTGAGGTTTAGCTAACTAACGGCATTTTATGTAATTGTTTTGGGGAACATATTTGATATTCTCTGGTTGGTCCTAAGTCAGAGGTAGAGACAAAAGTAGATACGTTGGTAGCCATAACCAAGCCCTGAACATTCTGGGCCAATTGATGCAGAGGTTGTGGATTGGCTTCATGGACTTATGTAGGTTAGAGTTCTCTTGCCGTATGTGGTCTGGCCATTGTCTATCCCTATAGTCATTCTCTCAGCTCTGTAGCCGATTATTTCAAATTCAAGTTACAATTGAGCTAAAGTAATGATATAATGTAACATAATGTAATATAAAGTAATATTATTGGTCACTTTCTAGGTTTTAAATGAAATACTTTTTAGAACACTTAAATAAAAATTACACCTTAAGATTGATTGCATCAAAAGTTTGTTATCTTAATGGAAATCATACTCCCTTCATATATATTTCCAAATAATTTTCTTAGGTCTCTATTCACCATGTGGTCAAAATAATTCGAGAGAAATGATATCAGCAAGATGTCAGAATAGAAAGCCACAGATTCTCTCCATTCCCTGTGCCCCCTGACTCTAATTGGAAATTGGAAATGGGAAATTTGCATTTACAAATCCAGAGGAGATGCAGCCACAGAAAAGGTTTTAGAGGGCCCCTGAATCTCTAGCCAAACTGACTAGTAAAGGTCTTTCCTTTGTATGAAGTTAGTCCATAAAGACTGGGAGAGTTTGTTTTTTGTTTTTGTTTTTTTCTAAATTCACTGATTCCCCCCCCCACCCCAAAGTTAAAAGCCACAAAGAAATAGAGACACACGGCCCAGTTAAAGGAACAAAATAAATCTCCGGAAACAAATGGAAGTATATGACTTACCTAACAAAGAACCACCATATAGGTACAAGTTCAGGAAAATAATGTATGAACAAAATGAGACCATTAACAAAGAGACGGAAAACATTAAAAAGAAGAAAACAAATTCTAGAGCTAAAAATTATAGTAGCTGAATTGAAAAATTTACTAGAGGTGTTCAATAGTGGATTTGGTGGAGAAGAAGAAAGAATCGGTGAAATTAACATTTGGAGTTATCTAGTCAGAGAAACAGAAGAACAAGAAATGAAAAAAGAATGAAGAAATCCTACAGGATTTGTGGAATACCATTAACTACAGGAGTCCTAGAAGAAGAGAGAGACAAAGGAGCAGAAAGCTTATTTAAAAAATAATAGAGATCAAAGACCACAAAGAAAATATGTATAGAAGGTAGATAAAATAAAATGAGAAATGAATGTAAGCATGTCACTCTAAAAAAAACCCAACAAACCCAAAAGGAAGACAGCAAAAAGAAAGGGTGACCAAATGCTATAAGAAAGACAGAAAACAACATGGCAATAGTATTTCCTTCCCAATCAGTAATTGCTTTAAATGTATTGGATTAAACTCCCTAGTCAAGAGTAATTTAGCTTTTGGGTGTCAGGAAATGGGTTTTCTCAAAAGTTCATTGTTGACAAAGGGTAGGCCTAGTAAATAGAATATTAACTGCACACATTATTTTTTTTTTTTTTAATTTTTTTTTTCAACTTTTATTTATTTTTGGGACAGAGAGAGACAGAGCATGAACGGGGGAGGGGCAGAGAGAGAGGGAGACACAGAATCGGAAACAGGCTCCAGGCTCTGAGCCATCAGCCCAGAGCCCGACGCGGGGCTCGAACTCACGGACCGCGAGATCGTGACCTGGCTGAAGTCGGACGCTTAACCGACTGCGCCACCCAGGCGCCCCACTGCACACATTATTAACTGTAAGGTGAATACTTTGGGGAGGGGTTGTTATCTTTGTTGGTTATTGTTTGTCTAATTTTAATTTCAGTATACTTAAAATACAGTGTTATATTAGTCCCAGATGTACAATATAGTGATTCAGTAATTCTATACATTACTCAGTGCTCATCATGGTAAGTATACTCTTAATCGCCTTCACCTATTTCACTCATCCCCCCACACATGTCCCATCTGGTAATTGTCAGTTTGTTCTCTATAGTTAAGAATTTGTTTCTTGGTTTGCTTCTCTCTCTCTTTTTTCCCCCTTTGCTTATTTGTTTTGTTTTTTAAATTCCACATCCGAGTGAAATCATATGGTATTTATCTTTCTCTGACTGATCTGTTTCACTTAACATTATACTTCTATTCTCTCCATGTTATTGCAAATGGCAAGATTTCATTCTTTTTTATGGCTGAATAATATTCCATTGTATATATATACATCTTCTTTATCCATTCATCTATTGATAGACACTTGAGCTGCTTCAATAAATTGGCTATTATAAATAATGCTGCAATAAACATAGGAGTGCATATATGTTTTTGAAATAGTTTTTGTACTCTTAAAGTAAATACTCAGTAGTGGAATTACTGGGTCATATGGTATTTCTAGTTTTAATTTTTTGAGGAATTTCCACACTGTTTTCCCCAGTGGCTGCACCAGTTTGCATTTTTACCAACAGTGCATGAGGGTTCTTTTTCCTGCACATGCTTGCCAACACTTGTTGTTTCTTATGTTTTTTATTTTAGCAATTCTGTCAGGGGTGAGTCGATACCTCATTGTGGTTTTGATTTGCATGTCCTTAATGATTACAAAGTTTGAGCATTTTTTCACATATCTGTTGGCCATCTGTATGTCTTCTTTGGGGAAATGTCTATTCATGCCTCCTCCCATTTTTACTTAGATGATGATGATGATGATAATGATGATGATGATGATGATGATGATGATTTTGGTGTTGTTTAAGATCTTTATATATTTTGGATACTGGCTTTTATCAAATACACATTTGCAAATGTCTTCTCCCATTCAGAAAGTTGTCTTTTAGTTTTGTTTCTTTTACTGTGCAGAAGCTTTTTGTTTTCATATAGCCCCAATAGTATATTTTTTGCTTTAATTTTCCTTGCATCAGGAGACAGCTAGAAGAAAGTTGCTATGGCTGATGTCAAAGAAATTACTACCTGTGCTCTCTTCTAGGATTTTTATGGTTTCATATTTCACATTTTGTCCCTTAATCCATTTTAAGTTTATTTTTGTGTAGAGTGGGAGAAAGTAGTCTGGGTTTATTCTTTTGCATGTAGCTGTCCAGTTTTGCCAACACCATTTGTTGAAGAGACTGTCTTTTTCCCATTGAATCTCCTTGCCTCCTTTGTCATAGATTAATTAACCATATAACCATGGACTTATTTCTGGGCTCAATATTCTGTTCCCTCTCTATGTGTCTATTTTTGTGCCAGTACCATACTGTTTTGGTTACTACAATTTTATAATATATCTTGGTATCTGGGACTGTCATACCTCCAGTTTTGTTATTCTTTTTTCAAGAGTGCTTGGCTATTCAGGGTCTTTTGTGGTTCCATACAAATTTTAGGATTATTTGTTCTAGTTCTGTAAAAAATACTGGTGGTATTTTGATACGGATTGCATTATATCTGTAGATGGTTTTGAGTCGTATGGAAATTTTAACAATATTTGTACTCCCAATCCGTGAGTGTAGCATATCTTCCCATTTGTGTCATCTGCACTTTCTTTCATCAGTGTTTAATAGTTTTCAGAGTACAGGTCTTTCACCTCCTTGGTTAAGTTTATTCCTAGGTATTATATTATTTTTGATGCAATTGTTAATGGGATTGTTTTCTTAATTTTTCTTTCTTGTAGATTTTGGTGGTATCTTTAGGGTTATGGGGAGAGAGAGAGAAAGAGAGAGAGAGAGAGAATCATGTCATTTGCAAATAGTGAAAGTTTTACTTTTACTTTACCAATTTGGATGCATTTTTTTTTTCTTGTCTGATTTCAGTGGCTAGTACTTCCAGTACTATGTTGCATAAAAGTGATGAGAATGGATATCCTCGTCTTGTTCCTGACCCTAGCAGAAAAGTCTCAGTTTTCTCTTATTTAGTATGATGTTAGTTGTAATTTTTCATATATGGCCTTTATTATGTTGTATTATTTTCCCTCTAAACCTACTTTATTGAGGGTTTTTATCATAAATGGGTTTTGTGCTTAATCAAATGCTTTTTTGTGCACCTATTGAAATTATATTATTTTTATCCTTTCTCTTGATGTGATGTATCACATTGATTGATTTGTGAATATATCAATCACCTTTGCATCCTAGGAATAAGTTTCACCTGCTCTTAGTGAATGATTTTGTTACTGTATTGTTGGATTTGGTTTTCTAATACCAATTTTTTTTTATTTTTTTTAATCTATGTTCATCAGAGATATTGGCGTGTAGTTCTCTTTTTTGTAGGGTCTTTATCTGGTGTTGGTATTAAAGTAATGCTTGCCTCATAGAATGAATTTGGAAGTTTTCTTTTCTCTTCTATTTTTTTGAAATAATTAAGAAAAATAGGCATTAGCTTTTCTTTAAATGTTTGGTGGAATTCACCTGTGAAGCCATCTGGTCCTGGACTTCTGTTTGTTGGGAGGTCTTTTATTACTGCTTCAATTTCATTGCTGGTAATTGATCTGTTCAAATTTTCTGTTTTTCCTGATTTAGTTTTGGAAAGTTACATGTTTCTAGGAATTATCTATTACATTCATGTTCAATTTTTGGCATGTAATTTTTCATAATATACTCCTATATTTTGTATTTCTGTGCTGTCAGTTATTATTTCTCCTCTTGCATTTCTTATATACTTGAGTGCTTTCTCTCTTTCTCTTTTGATAAGTCTGGCTAAATGTTTATTGATATTGTTGATCTTTTCAAAGAATCAGCTCTTGGTTTCATTGATCTGTTGTACTGTTTTGTTGTTGTTGTTTCTATTTTATTTCTGCTCTAATCTTTTTTTTCTTCCTTCCTCTGGTTTTGGATTTTGTTTGTTCTTTTTTTAGCTCCTTTAGGTGTAAGTTTAGGTTATGTTATAGAAATTTTTCTTGCTTACTTTTTTTTTTAAGTCTATTTATTTATTTTGAGAGAGACAGAGACAGCATGAGCTGCCAGCACAGAGCCCAACATGGGGCTCAAACTCACGAAACTATGAGATCATGACCTGAGCCAAAACCAAGAATTGGACGCTTAACCACCTGAGCCAACCAGCTCTCCCGAGATTTTTTTGCTTCTTGAAGTAGGCCTATATTGCTATAAACTTCCCTCTTAACAACAGTTTTTGATGTATCCCAAAGATTTGGGAACATTGTGTATTCATTTTCATTTGTCTCCATATATTTTTATTTATCATTATTAGTAGTAGTATTATTAGTATTAGTATTAGCATTAGTATTAATTATTTCTTAAGTAGGCTTCTTGCTCAGTGCAGAGCCCAATGCAGGGCTTAAACTCACAACCCTAAGATCAAGGTCTGAGCTAAGATCAAGAATCAGATGCTTAACTGACTGAGCCATCCAACTATTTTTTATTTCTTCTTTGATTTCTTGGTTGACCTATTCATTGTTTAGTGGCATATTTTTTAACCTCCATGTATTTGTGCTCCTTCCAGATTTTTTCTTGTGATCAATTTCTAGTTTCATAGTGTTGTGGTCAGAAAAGATGCATGGTATGACTTTGATTGTTTTGAATTTGTTGAGACTTGTTTTGTGGCCTAACATGTGAACTCTTCTGGAAAATGTTCCACTTGAAAAGAATGTGTATTCTGATGCTTTAGGATTGAGTATTCTGAATATATCTCTGAAACCCATCTTGTTTAATGTGGCATTCAAAGCCACTCTTTGCTTACTGATATTCTGTTCGGATGATCTATTCATTGATGTAAATTAGGTTTAAACTCTCTTGCTATTATTGTATTATACTTTCTTTAGTTTGCTATTAGTTGTTTAATGTATTTGGGTACTCCCATTTTGGGTGCATAAATATTTACAAGTTTTATATCATCTTAGATTGTTCTCTTTATGATTATGTACTGTAATTCTTTGTCTCTTGTTACAATTTTTGTTTTAATGCCTATTTTGTCTGATTTTGTTTTCACTTCCATTTGCATGATAAATGCTTTTTTATCCCTTTACTTTTAATCTGCATGTGTCCTTAGGTCTGAAATGAGTCTCTTGTAGGTGGCATACAGATGGATCTTGCTTTTATATCCATTCCTTCACCCTGTGTCTTTTGACCAGAGCATTTAGTCCATTTCAAAGTAATTATTGATAGGTATGTATTTATTGCCATTTTGTTACTTGTTTTATGATTGTTTTTGTAGTTAGTTCTTTGTTCCTTCCTTCTCTTTCATAGTTTGCTAACTTTCTTTTGTGATATACTGTTGTGATTTCTTGCTCTTTATTTTTTCATATCTATTACTGGTTTTTGTTTTGTGGTTACCATTAGGTTTATAGAAAACATCTTCTGCATACACCAGTCTATATTAAGTTGGTAGTCCCTTAAGTTTGAACCCATTCTTTACTCCTCACCAGTACCTCCAGCAAATAAGCTTTATGTTTATGTATTTTATGTTTGTACTCCCTTCCACTGGCCCAGAGGCTGGTATTAAAACTGCTTGGTTTCACTGGACCAACTGGGTGGGATAGAATTGTAGTTACCTTAGTTAACTGAGTATTTTTTCTGCAGTAATAGTAATTGAAATATGGCAACATCAGGTTTGAATTGATCAGGTTTCCTTTTAACTTCAGATTGCAGTGAGCTGAGCAGCTACAAACTGTAAATTGTGTAAGCTACATGATGTAGCAAAAATTAAATTATGTATTTTAATATTTTGGTGACCTAGACATTTCATATACTAATCATATAAAATGTTTTTTGGTTGTATATAAACTATTTTAAATAGCAACAAATCTTATTTTGAATGCAGTGCTTCCTGATTAAGATTATAGACTTTCAGATAGTAATAGAAATAATTAGTGAGTAAATAACAACAATAATTTATAACTTTCTAAGTTTTCCTTATATATGGAATATTATTTTATTCTATGGTTAGAAGAAACACTGCATTGTTATTGTTACAATAATAATGGAGATGATTATCAGGTTATTTAAGTGAAAGAACATTATTCAAAATATTTCAAGAATTTGGGATAAATAATTTTAAGAATGCAAATGTGCATCTACATAGATGGCATTGCCTCAACTCAACTATATTTAGAGAAATAACATTTTCTTTGTAACAACTTTTTTGTGATTAGCAAATAGAAAATGCTTTCTACTCCTGTAGAAACACAATTTTTAAGTAAATTTATGATTTTGAGTATGTTTTTCACAATTAAAGTATAATTATATCATTTATATTTTTCAAATTTAAGATATTTCTGATTTGTTATTGTTACTATATTATTAAGCCTTGCATCTTTTGGGATGAGCACTGGGTGTTATATGGAAACCAATTTGACAATAAGTTTCACATATTAAAAAAAAATTCTAAAAAAAAAGAAAATATCCTTTAAAAAGGGTACTGTATCATTTGTTACTACTGTAAGTATAATTTTTATTAAATACATTTATTAGCAAAAAAAGCCTTCTATGAAACATTACTGTAACAAAGTCATAATTATATAAATTAAAACACTTGATAGAATTATTTCACTAAGCATTATTGAGCGTATTAAACTAATCTTTTATCATGTATATAAGGCATTGCATTAGACTCTCTGGGGATTACAAGAGAGTAATCCTTGTAATTGGGATTACAAGCATGAATTTATCACAGATCATCACTGTTTAAATCCTACACTCATGTAAAAGCAGTAAGTTTTCTCTGTGGTGGAATTTAATGCCACATTCACTAACTCCTAAATATGAATTATTGATCATGAATTTCAAATAAACAGAGTTTCTTAATCTGATTAATATATTTCTTGCCCCAAAGCAGAGCTCAAGGCAACACTTCTACGTGAGAAGTGTATTTTGAGTGATAATGATGTGATACCAGAGAACAGAAATGAGAGACATAACAGTGAAACAGGGAAGGGGGAAGAGCCGTGCAAAGATTCATTGTGAGCCACAAGAATCTCCCATCTATGAAATGGCTACCTTAGTGAGATAATAGCACAGCTACAGGGGCAGTTGCACTAATTACTAGTACATTTAAAAAATATTTATTTAAAGCAATGGAAAATCTAATTTTTAACAAAAGAAATCAGCAAAAGTATACACTCATATCCACAGATAGATTTAAAAGTTAATCTAAATACAGATGCAAGTGTGATGTGCAGGTATTATAGACAGAAAAAGATGGTTTTGGTATATTAATAAAACAAATATTGGGGCGCCTGGGTGGCGCAGTCGGTTAAGCGTCCGACTTCAGCCAGGTCACGATCTCGCGGTCCGTGAGTTCGAGCCCCGCGTCAGGCTCTGGGCTGATGGCTCAGAGCCTGGAGCCTGTTTCCGATTCTGTGTCTCCCTCTCTCTCTGCCCCTCCCCCGTTCATGCTCTGTCTCTCTCTGTCCCAAAAATGAATAAACGTTGAAAAAAAAATTAAAAAAAACAAAACAAAACAAATATTTGTTGAACATCCACTATGTATCTAAACAATCTCAGAGTACGAGAGCTCCAGGAAATTCCCTCCTTAGCTAATATATTGATATTTATTTATATATTAATAGAAAGTTTATTTTGTTTGTATTCTACAGGCAGTTATTAAAGCAGTGGAATCAACATTGTGGCTTTTGCATTTAAAAGATTCTTGAATTTAACCTCATAATTGACAGATTTTCTGGGACACATCTGGAAATACCAATTTTCTTTTATTAAACATTTATCTTTTCAGTGGTATCTGTTAGGCTATGATTCATTCTTGACAAGCAGTGCTCTTGGGTGAAACGTGTTTGCTTCTCATGTCACAGAGGTTTGACAGGTTATATACTGTGTTCTTGGTGGTTTATATATTATTATTTAATGTGACTTCTACATTTTAAAAATCCCTATTTTAAAAAAGACAAGCTCCTTAAAGATACCATAAAATATCTTTTTAACATTAAAGTTTCAGGGCTACATATATTTAAGTTTTATATGACTATAATGCCACATGTTTTTAGGTATTTGATTAAAATAATGAAATATAAACTTTCACTGTTTCACAACTAGTAAAAAGTTTCACTTTCTATGTTGCTTACATCAATATAAATATAAATACCCTGTATTTAAAAGCAGAAAAATAATATACATTTTTGAAAACTTCTTCTAAGATATTTTCGAATGAAGAAAATGATTTATTTAATTTTAAATTGTTTGGATAATCTTCCAAAAGTACTTTCTACATATTTGATTAGGAACACTACGATCATAGTTTACTGATTTTGTGATTTTAATATTTGAGAGTTTATTATCAAACCTGCAAATAATAAGTACCATTTGTTATCACTTTCCTATGTGCAGCTTAGACACTCTAAAACTTGTCAAATATGTGACTTTATGAAAAGTATTCAAACTCTAAATATCTCAGTTTCTTTATTTGTAATATGATAATAATTTTTTTGTCAGCATTATCAGAGATAGTATATATAATTTGTCAGAATACCCTCTCATAATTTTGCAGTAAAGAACAACTATGTTTATATGTTGGAGATAACACTTTGCCTCATACTTTACTTTCATTATCACTACTTCTTAAAACTCAAGTACTTTTCACTTTAGACTGTCTTAAAAGACCCAGTAATGTTTCCCTTTCTAATTTCGTATACCACTTTCACTTTAAAAAAAATTATAGTCACTGCTAAAAAGCAATGTCTCACTTTAAATGTCTTTTTAATGATAAAACACCACAATGTACTGAATCAGTGGTACTAAATTTTATGCAAGCTTTTTGGGTTGTCTATTTGATGAAAAGATTTTTTGGCTTATATGTCTCTTTCAGATTTAATGCTGCAAACCATCTGGACTGTTTGATTTAAGCTTTACTTTTTTGCTTCCTAAGTTCTTAACATCTCTGGTTCTTGTCTGTGTGAAATATATCTCTTGACTTTTACCTGTAAGCATGCTACCCAACAGATTGGTCTTTCTGAATTACTATACGTCCTTTACAAATTGAATCTCTTGATCTGTCATCTTATACAAACATATCCACCTTCATAGAGCTTTGGCATAATATATTTCTTACCGCAGGTTACTCATAACCCAAATATATTCTAATATGGAAGTCAAAATTGAAGGAATATTGTGTATATATGACTAGGAAAATGAGAAGGAAAAGGGGAAAGAGTTGCAGGAAAAAAAGGAGACATCATAGCTAGCTATTCTCCAAATTCTTCTTGTAAAAATTAGCAACAAACTTGATCACATGGAACATACTAGAATGTAAGACCACTTTGAATTAGGGAAAATTCTTTGAATTATTGCTAAGTTACAAAAAAACATTTAGAAATGAAGGTAACTTTACTTTTGAGAAAATCTATCATTATTATTTTCTAAATAAATATGTTGTTTAAAATTTTTAAGAGAAATTCTTCATGATACTGACTTCATGAAAATATATTTTTTAAATTATTTATGTAAATTTCAAGATGAAAGAATTACTTTCTAACTAACTTGAATACCTGACAAATTGCCTTATACTGTTTCTTGAGAAACCTCAGAATAGAAAGACCTATCTAGGTAGGAGTAGACAAATTGCAATTCTATTTGATAACTCTAAGTCATAGTCTATTTAATATTTATAGATTCTGCCAAGAAATGAAATAATTTTCATTTTTATTACTGTACTTAAACTTAGAATCTTCAGTAATAAAAGCTTGTAAATGTTTAAAAGTACATTCTGTGGCTCAGTGTCACTGCCCTTAATTTTCTATATGTCTTCTTGAAGTTCTTTTAAAGATCTTGCTAAAGAAAAGTGGGATTCCCCCCCCCAATAGTTCCAAGTATTTGATACTGAAAAACATCAAATTTCCTCTGTTGAAGTGTCTTTGTATTAATTAAAGCTTTAATTATGTAATGTGGGAGACTGTATTTTAAAACAGTGTTAACTGGACTAAGATTCACTCTTTCACTCTTAAACTTCTTAAACTTGAAAGTACTCTTAAATTATTGAAGGATGTTGCTAAATAAATACATGAACTTATTTTAACTTATTATTGTTATTGATGGTATTTGAAGAAATGTTAATGTTTCATTTGACATCAAGTAAAAATTATTTGTAAAACAAGCCAAATAGAATGAAAATAACATACATTGTTGATAGTGACTATTATATTAGTTTTAAATGACAGTTCTAACTTAAAATCATCAAGTGAGATAATTTTAACTACAGAGTTTTCTCATATGTACATGTAAATGTCTTATTTATAATTGTAAAAAAATGTTAAAAAATATTTACAGATAAGAATTATACATTGGGTCATGACTGAATAGTTTTTGTAAAAATAAGCTTTCTGCCAAAAACAACAATAAAAGCTAGAAAATAACACAAAAATTCTCTGAAAGAATATAAACCATGTTTTAAAATACAAAATGTGTGGCATCAACAGAAAAGGGAAGTGCACTGAGATAAGCCATTTTTTTTTCTCTAAGAAATTTTTTTAATTTCCAGCAAAGTAAATAGAATCTAAGAAGAAAGATACTCCCTTGGGTTTTCACTAGTCTCATCTGATACTGTACACAGGTTGAAACTGAGACTTACCAAGGCAGCTGGGTCTTAAAGAGAAAAAAAAAATGTGGTGGTCAAGAATTCTCCATGCATACAGCCTTCCTGAGTCATTTGTCAGCTTCTAAGCTAGGCGTGTATAGTCTGGTTCTGAGAGGCAGAGATTAAAGTATAGGACATGCCATAGTAAAGTGATGGCTTTTTAGGAGGGTCCACGAGTTCTAAACTTTAATAATAAAGGCTATGTTCCAGAAGTAAAATCTGTATCCATGGACTAGGGTGAAACCATAAATAAACTAGACACAAATGAATCAAATATATTCTCTTAATTCTAAATAATAAGGGAAAATTAAGCCCTTCTTAAGGAAGAGTATATCAACCAATGACTGAATTTTTTAATAAAATTGGAGAGCTTTCAGTAAAAAATTTCCAGACATGCCAAACAAACAAAAAACAAACAAACAAAAAAACTCTACAAAAACTCCTCACCAGGTTCAAAGTGTTAAAATGTAAAGAGGAAAAAACTTTAAAAAAGAAAATAATATAGGAATGGATTATAAACACACCCAGCTATAGTTTTGAATCTTTTCTCTCTCCATATTCCAAACTGGATGCTTTCTACTTATTTCTTTTCCAATTTCAAGCATGAAAGAAAAAAGGGTTTAAAATGTATTTTAGGGGTGTCTGGGTGGCTCAGTCAGTTGAGCAGCTGACTTCGGCTCAGGACATGATCTCACTGCCTGTGAGTTCAAGTCCTGCATCTGGCTCTGTGCTGACAGCTCAGAGCCTGGATCCTGTTTCAGATTTTTTGTCTCCCTCTCCCTCTGCCCCTCCACCACTCATGCTCTGTCTCTGTTTCTGTTTCTGTCTCTGTCTCTGTCTCTGTCAAAAAGAAGTAGGATAATTACAAAGAAAAGAAAGCTGCAGAATAGCACTATAAAGCTTCTTTCTTATTTTCTTTTTTATGTTTTTATTTATTTTTGAGAGAGAGAAAGATTATGAGCAGGGAAGGGGCACAGAGAGGAGACACAGAAGCCAAAGTAGGCTCCAGGCTCTCAACTGTCAGCACAGAGCCCGACGCAGGGCTCAAACTCATGAACCGCAACATCATGACCCGAGCCTAAGTTGGATGCTTAACCAACTGAGCCACCCAGGCACTCCCAAAGTAAAGCTTCTGAATGTCAACCCTGAGGGAAAATCTAAAATCTTAAAGTGGACAGATGGATGAGATACATTCTCTTCAAGGAGCAAAACAAGGATAGACAGATGATCTTTCAACTTAGAGTGTGGAAGTAAGGAGACAAACAACATTTTAATGTTTGGAGGGGGGAAAAAAGAAATCTAGAATTCTATACTGTGAAAAATTATCTTTTGAAAATTAAGGAGAAGTAGATACTCCTAGACACCAAACAAACAAAAACCCCTGAGATTACATTAAATAAAAGTATTGCATCAGTGTTAACTTTTCTGATTTTGAACATTGTGCTGTATCTGTATTATGGTGACATAGGGAATTAATTTTTTTAGGAAATACACACTGAACTTTATGCAGTTAAGGGTATGATATAAGCAGGCTACTCTCAAGTGGTTTCAAAAAAATATACATGTTTATTTTAAAAAGGGTAGAAAACCAAAAAGGCATATAATGGATGCTATCAATGTTCTAACAAATACATTACACCCTACCCTGGAGGGCACTTTTCAGACGAAGTCTTCCTGAACCTTTGCCCACAAAAGAGTTTTCTAGCTACAGGATTGCACTAGGTTTCAAGGGGGAAGGTTGAAGAAAGGAAATATCCCAGATATGACTTTTAACAAATGAGGAATGAAATGATGGACACATTCCCTGTAGTAGTTTCTATTAATCTGTAACACTTTACCATAAATTTCATTGTTTAAAATGAAAGAAGTTTATTATCTTACAGTTCTGTAGGTCATAAGTGCAAAACGCATCTTGGTAGACTAATATTCTTTCTGGAAGTTCTGTAGCACGATCCATTTCCTTGCCTTTTCCAGATTCTAGACCTGCCTACATATCTTAGTTTGTGTCTCCTTTCATTCTTCATAGCGAGCAACGGCTGGTTGACACATTCTCACGATGCTTTCTTTGATTCTAATACTTCCACCTGTCGAATGCTCATTTAACGACCCCTATGATTTTGTTGGGCCCACCTGGATAATCTAATCTCCTTATTTTTAGGTCAGTTGATTTATAATTCTATCTGTAATCTTAATTCTCCCTTGTCAGAAAACCAAAAATCGTTGCAGATTCTGGGAATTGGAACATAGACGCTTTGAGGGAACATCTTTTGCCCACTTCATACCCCAATGTATTTGGCCCTAAGTGTGAAATTTTTAAGTGTGTTCACAATCCCCAGTGGATTCATTTCTATTTCTCACAACAATTAGCATTCCTTTAGTAGCTTTCCTTTATCCCTCTTTACCATTTCTCTATAGGCCTTTCCTTGGATCACTTTCCAGATAACTGCTTGAACTCATCTCAGGCCCTGCTTTTGTTGGAAATCAAATTTGATATTTGATAAGTGCTTAACAAAATGGAATAACATAATATTCAGTTAACTTATTAAAATGTACTTAACATTATTGAAATGAAATCAATTAAAACCACAATGACATAATGCAATACACTGACCAGAATGGATTACAAGACACATACATAGGCTCTCACACTCATATATCCTGAAAACAACAATAAGAAGGAATTCTCATGATGGAAATATATATTCAATATCTATTCAGAAAACTTCTGGGTAATATCTTACTAATACTTCAGAAATTACACTCAATATATGTTCTTAAGAAATAAACACTAATGTATGATGTAAGTAATCTACTCTCAAATGGTTTAGAAAAAAATAATATTTATGTTTAAAAAATAATCAGAAGACTGTAGCAGTTGCTTTTATTAACCCTTGCATTCCCTCTAGCTTATTCTGGAAGTCACATGAGGCATATGTGTAGCTAAAGCATATAATTATAGTAGATTTGTTTACAGTGTACTAAATTGGAAGCAATTGCAATATTCATCAAAAGAAAGGTGCAAATTACTGTCTACTTATAAATTAAAATATAATAGCAATAAGAAATTACAAATTAAAATTACCATACCAACTAATATTTCCAGTGCATCCCATTTTCATGTTACCATCAGAATTAGATATATCCAGACTCTTGTTTGTATGTCAGACTCAAAGATTCTTACCTAATATTCTGACCACTTGTGCTCTGGATTAGCCCTAACATTTTCCTTAGTTTATACTGAATGTGTGTAACTGTCATAAGGTTCAACTGCAGTAGCTTGCTTCTCCCAAATTTCTCCTCATGAAAGACTTAACCTATCTTTACCTCTTCCTCCTTTAAAACCAGCCCTACAAAGTCTCTGACTGCTGAATCCTCATTCACTTTTCTTTCCTCACAATTCATACAATACTTATAGTCTGAAGAGCCTTATTTTTAGACAAACATCCCCAGTGATTAAAGCTCTATTAAACTTTTTGCATTCCTCAGAGTGCCAAAATAAGGAAATAATTAAAGACAGCTATTCTTTATAGGGTAATATATAAAAAGTATACTTCACATTTGGCAGTGGTTTGGTTATGTGAGCCTATGATGAATGCTTAAAATTAATTTTATTGATGTTGCTAGAGCATTTCTATTGGCTTATCATGTAGTCATTTTGTAAGACAAATGTTCTTGTTTTATTTATCCTGTTATATTTAGTATTTTAACTTTAGCCTGTAAAACATTTCTCAAGTCTTTTTTTTATGACACATACGTTATTGTAGTTATATACAAAGGATCTGACTTATTGAAACATCCCTAAAATGAATTGTACATCCAGAAGAATCATAATTTTAATCACACAATATTTCTATTACTTAATTATTCAGACTAGGTTTCTTTTAGTATGTCTGACTTTTTTCTTTTTTTATTATCTGTAGAAGTCATAATTAGTTCTGGTTCCTGGGTCAATGTTTAATCACTATCACTATGTGATCAATTTATCGTATATTATCTGTATATATATATGATTAGATATTAGAATTGAGCATTTTTTTCTGAGCATAGCAAAAAGTTTAGCAACTTATCTCAAAAATATATGTAAGTCCCTGTGAAAATCATCTACTAACATATGAGTATCCCTGCAAATTGTTATAGATGAATTTATGTCTTAATGCTAAAGAAAGGAATAACACATTTAAAAATTACACCTTTAATAGAGCTGATGGAAAAGTGATGCTATTTGATGAGAAACCAAATGCTGTTATGAAAAGATACGAAACAAAAATGGAAGTACAGTTAAGAATATTTAGTGGAGGAAAATATAAGTAGTGCTGTTATTAACATATTACCCTCTAAAATATAGATATGATGCTTTAAAATGAAAATTAAAATAGTAAAAAACAATATGATGAGACAAAATAACAAGCCGCAGGTTTTTGGATTATTGTCATAAGTACATAGGAACAAGGTATCTGATGAATATTTTACTACTTTATTTTGCATTAAGAAAGCATACATACAGTGGTAAAGATTTGAGAATGAAAATAATAAAAGTGAATGCAATAAAACATATACTACCAAATCATAAATACTATTAATACTTTGTGTATTTTTCCAGACATTTTCTACATCATGCTAAAGATACATATTTGTAATACGCTTATTCACTGTATCTTTAACATTTTCCCAGCTCAATACATTTTCATCTATAGTTTTTCTTTAAATAATGAAACCGTCCAAGAATTCCCTAACATCCTCTTACAGAATCTACACAAATCACTTCTGTTTGGGAAACATCAGTGTGAGTTGCTTATGGAATTCATCCTACCCTCCTAGTGCCTTGTTCATCATGAATTCTTAATCTTAGTGAAGAATCCTACCATAAACCCAGTAATAACTCATGTTGAAACCTGGAAGGTGAACTTGACCCTTTCCCCTCCTTTAATGAGCAAAGGACTTGAATTTAATTGCCTTCCTAACCCACAATGGCTTTAATGTTTTGAAAAATGACTTTCATCTAAAATTACTACGTCACTTAATTGGGTGCTATCCCACTACCCTTCAATTGATGCTTCCTTGTGCCGCTAGAGAAAGTCTTCTAAAAACGGATCGTGACTCTTTTTGTTTGTTTGTTTGTTTGACATGCTTTATTGTTTCTCTTTGGTTTTAGAATAAGATTCAAACCCCTGAAATATGGATTCCAAGTGTCTTAGTCCATTTGGGCTGCTATAACACATACCACAGACTGGGTAACTTATAAACTGCAGAAATCTATTGTTCACAGTTCTGGAGACTGGATGTCTGGGATCAGGGTGCCAGCAAGGTCAGGTGAGAAACTTCTTGTCACAGACTTCTTGTATCCTTACAGAATGGAAGTGGTGAGGGAGCTCTCTCAGATCTTTTCTAGGGGCACTAATCTCATTCTTGAAAGCTCTACCAGAGTGACCTAAGCACCAAGTACCATCAATCATTAGAAGTTAGGATTTCAATATATTAGTTTTGGGAACACAAACATTTGGGGCATAGCACCAAGATTAATTAGGACCTATAGACCTAAGGTTCTCTATGACCTCAGACACACTAAAATTTCCTAAGCATCTCTTCCCTGGCTGGGAGCTTCATACTTTTTATTCTATTAGACTGAAACTTTTCTTTCCACTCTCACATGAGTTTCACATCTACTGAAAAATATCCTCTGAATCCAATTAGCTTAGGTTAGGTGATCCAATTGCATTTAATGGATATCATGTGATTGTGTCTTCTGTGCTAGATTGTCAGCCCGGTGAAGACAGACTTCACATGAATGTATCTCAAAGCTTATCAGACAGCCAGGCACATAAGCACTCAATAAATCTCCCATTATTCAAACACCTTTTTAAAGGACATTATAGTTATTTTTATTTTTTACAGTTATAAACTATTATTACTAGTGTTATATATGCATATCTGATAAATTATTTATTTTCTAGAACTTAATATTGACCAAAAAAAATTGATGTTTCATATTTTTTAGGTAGCAAGCTCAGAGTGTGCTTAAATTATCACAGGAATCATACCAAGGTATATTTAGAGCATGGGGTGGACTCTAAAAAATACAACACTAATATAATATTACATTTTATACCATTAGTGTTCCAAATTCCAGCAGCTTTTCAAAAGGATATTGAGTACCTTTATGTTATAATAAAAAAGAGAATGACAATTTTATATGGAGGAGAGAACAGAGGTCTTGGAATTAGGAGATTCTGATTTATCCTACTTACAATATGTATATTAGCAAAGTAACAATTTACAGGTCACCTAACCTTTCCAAGACAGGTCCCAGTTTCCACCTCTAGTAATTAGGAAGTTGCATTAAGTGTACTATTAAATTCGCTATCTATGATAAAAGTTCTCAAAAGAGTAGAATAAGATTGAAATGGATATTTAAGTAGGAATATTCTATTATGAGCGTGTAGTTCTAACTGCAAGTGATTTGAACAATTTATTTCTCTATTACTGAAATTAAATGTCAGTCTAATTTCCCTAGTCGTATGGTGGAGTAAATGTATATGTATATATGTATAGTATATACATATACATACAGCTTTAAAAATAGCACATTAGAGTTTAACTTGTGGTTTTTTTTTTTTAGTTTTCAGAAATTGCTGACTACAATTACATTAATAAATATAATTATCCATAACAAGATAAAGATATGTTAGCTATTCCTTACTAAACCTCTATTTGTTTTATAAATATGATGGGTACTCAATAGAATATGATGCATAACTGGTATTTTAAATCATAATAACTTTATATTTTCTGATACATTATACCATTAGTATAAAGTAACTAGAATAAGAATATAGAAATAATTTTTAAATAATTTTAAAAGTCTAGGGGCACCTGGGTGGCTTAGTTGGTTAAGTGTTGACTTCGGCTCAAGTAATGATCATATGGTCCATGAGTTCAAGACCTGTGTTGGGCTCTGTGTTGACAGCTCAGAGCCTGGAGCCTACTTCAGATTTGGTGTCTCCCTCTTTTTCTCTCTGCCCCTCCCCTCTCGTGCTCTCTCTCTCTCTCTCTCTCTCTGTCTCTGTCTCTCTCTCTTTCTCTCAAAAACAAATAATCATTAAAAATAAATTTAAAAGGATAGAGTCTAAATCACTTTCCATATATGTCATATATATATATATATATATATATATATATATATACACACACACACACACACACGTATATCTTCACAGAGACACATATATGCTTGTGCTGTGTGGATGTATATATCATAAATAATGAACTGTAGATATTTTCTCTCTAATTACAATTTATTTCATTAAATAAAGCAATAAAATAAGTAAACATCTTATTAAAAATCTGTCTCTGTTAAAAAGGGAGGTGGAAAACAGAGGTATATATATTAATATATAGTATTTCCCTGAAAGATACATCTGTTACACGTTTTACAAAATCAGTGAATTATTTACTTTGTTATAATTATTAGTGAGGGTGGTTCCACATATTAATACTACATAAATCCAACTTTAATGTTTAGTATTCATTGAAATTTCCCTCATCCTTTTTTTTATAAGTTTATAACTTCCCATCCCTACAGGTAAGTATGGGTGGGAAAATTAGCCAAGAAAATAATGAGAAGGGAAAAATATGAACCTTAAATTTCTGTGTGTGTGTCTATGACAGGGAATCAGTTTATATGTATATTTCCTCCCTCAGTGTTTATATTAAAACTTGGATCATAAAGTAGTAAGGTTAGAAGTTTGTTTGAAATGTATATAGGTAGGTATATGTATTGAACACAGTCTGAGAGAACATGCAACAACATAGTATAGTAATCGTGGTTATCTCTTGTTCGTAGTTTAATGTTGGAAATAGTTTTCCCTTCTGTTTATTTTCGTCTTCAAGTTTGTCCATACTGAAAATAGAATAGTTATCTGATTATAAGTTACAATAAGAGAACAAACTGTATGCAAATGAAAATTTTACTCCTCCAATATTGTATCCTACCTTTGTTGAGAGTTTGCTAGGGAAGAATCTGTGGCAGTGCTTCATTTACACTGTTTTATTTTATCCTAACAGAATTTACATAATCATTATTTCAACGTTTATTTATTTTTGGGACAGAGAGAGACAGAGCATGAACGGGGGAGGGGCAGAGAGAGAGGGAGACACAGAATCGGAAACAGGCTCCAGGCTCTGAGCCATCAGCCCAGAGCCTGACGCGGGGCTTGAACTCACGGACCGCGAGATCGTGACCTGGCTGAAGTCGGACGCTTAACCGACTGCGCCACCCAGGCGCCCCCATAATCATTATTTCAATAATACACATAAGATGTTAAGTGTCTCATAATGTAAGATGAATATGAAATCCAAAACAAATGTAAGGGAAAGCCACGTGACTTTAAAATGCATAAACTATTCATTATTGTATTGAACCTTCCAACAAAAACTTAAATTCATGAGTTTCTCCCAAATTTGTGAAAAGTAGTACTTGTTTCTGTTTTAAAGTAAAGTATGGTACTCAGACATCCAGATTATATTTTATTGTGTTTTCTGATATTAATTTTTTTGCTGATTTTTAAAAATATTTTTGAATTATTTTTCTGATTTTTATGTCAAATATTCCCTTGCTAAGATTATTAGTTTCTAAGTTAATAAATCCACTTTCCTTCTCTTAGTTTCTTATCTGTGTGAATTGCATTTCCAGTGTTCTATCAACGAGTCTCCAATTTGGAAGTAGAAAGGCAGCTCATTTGGTCATTATTACAAAGGAGAATCCATCTAGTTTAGTGAGGGCTTAGTATAATTAAGAAGTACACTGCTGGAATATGTTATGTATTTTTGTGTATTGAAGGTTCAATTTGTGTTTCTGAGATCAAAAGGTATTTTCTGCCACATTCATTGTACTAAGCTG
Source organism: Leopardus geoffroyi (assembly GCF_018350155.1). NCBI lineage: Eukaryota > Metazoa > Chordata > Mammalia > Carnivora > Felidae > Leopardus > Leopardus geoffroyi. The sequence goes on from NC_059333.1 coordinate 24,482,393, forward strand.
AGTTTAATATGTTTGCCACAAAATAAAAATTGTAAAGTGAAAGTGAGCTTTATAACTTGAAGTGAATAGCTACAAATAAATAACAAAGAAAAATAGAAAATATAAATAGATTCTCAACTTTAAAATTGAGACTATAAGGTACATCTTACATGCTTATCATTACTTATCATCTTGATTTCTATAAATATTTCACTTGTCTTTAAAAAAATTGTTTCAATGAGTAGCATGGAGCTCATCATTTATATATATGTATATATATATATATATATATATATATATATATATATATATTCATTCAACAAAACAAAATGAAGAACTTAGAATAAAACATCTTGGTCATTTTTTTAAATAAAGCCCCTTGTACATGAACATGGGAAAATTATATGAAGAGTTTAGATGCTTGTAAAGCCACTCCCTCATTTATAATCTCTGCAGTAGGCAGCTTCTGGAATGGATCCCAGTGTTCCCCACCCGCCTGATATTTACACCCTTGTGTAAATCCCTCCATTTGAATATAGACAGGAACAGGTGACTTGCTTCTAATAAATGTTAAATGGCAAAAGGTATATTGTGATATGCTACTTCCAAGATTAGGCTTTAACAAATTGTGATTTCCATTGTGTTTTCTCTCTCTCTCTCCCTCTCTCTTCCCTTTTTGTTTGCTCACTCCAAAGAAACCAGCAGCCATGTTGTAATTTCCTGTGAAAATGTCCATATAGCAAGGAGATAAAGGATGATTTTGGCCAATAGTGTGCAAAGAACCGAATCCTGCCAACAACCACATGAGTGAGCTGGAAAGGGTTCTTTCTCTATAAATGTCTTGATATGACTACTGTTTTCAACTGCCTTGAAAGCAGCTGTTTGGGTAACCAAAGCCATCAGACATAGCCAAGCAGCGTCTAGCTCCCTGACCCACAGAAACTGAGATAATACATCTTGTTGTTAAAAGCCACAGAGGTCAAGGATAATTTGTTATACAGCAATTGATAATTAATGCAATTTTATATAAATTATGTTCTGAATTTCTATAATGACAGATTTCAACAGATGGTAATTTCCCAGCAACTACACATACAATGGAACTAATTCAGGCAAATAAATGTACTTAGTTGCTCTTTTCCTGTAATCAATGGGAGTGAATAAAAGAAGGAATTTAGAAAAATGGGATGAAGTACATATGCATTTTCTACCAAATTAATGGAATAAAATTTTCCAATAATGTACAATTTTCATCAAAATATTTATGTACTATATTATTTTTTCTAAAGAAATTAATAGAAGTTTAAGAGTTGTATATTTTGCAGGATGATTTGGCATTCTAGATGGATCGCTTTAATGTCACCATTATAACTTAGTTCTGATCAATAGTCTGCTTATAATTAGCTGGGCTTTATGTAACTAGTATTTGTCTCATGATGAAGGTGATGGATGAGATGATCTTTAAGATACATTGAATTATAAAATTCTGTGATTACAATTTCTGACTTCTTACCCTTTTATACTTTTAATGCTCATAAAATTGTGTGAACTGAAGTATAAATTACCCTTGGAAATACAGATTAAATATAGATTAGGACAAATTTAAAACAAAACAAAACAATACAACTGGACTTTCAAAGAAACATAAGGCAATTTTTATATAAAATACTTTATAATTAAAATAAGATTAATTAAACTATAGCTACTATTTTGACTCATTATAATATTTCAGGCTCTGTGTTAATTTATATATTTACCTTATTATTCCCAATTATAGATAAAAAAATGATATTAAGTGACAAGCCTGTAGGCACATATTTATAAAAGAATGGAAATAAGGTTTAAATTCCATTTCCAAATCTTATAATGACAATGGGCACTTAATATGTGTATGTAATGTTAAAACATTTTATTTTGTTTTAATTTATTAAAAACACTTTAAATTTTGTGTTAGGGAATGAAATATGATTCAAAAACTTAATTCACTACATTAAAATTAATTAAGAACAACCAGACAAATCTTCATCAAGTAAAGATTAAAATAAGTTCTTATAGTTATAGTAATAAAAGTTAGTGTTTACATTGGAAATTAATGCAGAGATTTGATAAAAGATGTATAAATAGCTTGTAAAAGAGTTGCCAAAATATTGACATATTTCTTACTAATAAGTAAAAGTAAAATTGGATCATCTCTGAAATAGTGGGCACAATTAAAGCTATTTCCCTCTAGTCATAGTGAAGGATCATTGCTTTTCCTCTTAAAGTACAAATTTAATTAAGGTTGTGTTTAATTTAAATATCAAAGTTTTTTTTAAGCCAAATAAATCCAATTCATTTTAAAGAGCAATTTATGGGCTGGGTAATAAGCGTGACGCACTGGCTCCTCAGGTGAAGCAGAAAGATAAAGATGGCTATATTTAATTTTTAAGAGATGTGACACATAACATAATAACTGACCTCAAATAGGAAATCTCTATGATTATATAAATCAGAGAGCTTCTCTGCTATGAAATAAAGCCTCCTGGGTAACTAATATTCTGAGAGTTAGACTGCTGAAATGGAAAAAGCAAAGCTGACAGGCAATGAGATTAAGCAAAGGGCATAAAGGTGCATATCCTAATGCTTAACTTCAATAGTGATACAGTGTAACAGAGGCGCCTTCTGTTTTAATGAACTTTCACTTACTATGTTACCATTTCCAAGTATTGTTTCATAAATGGAAATAAGTTTTCATAACATATATTAACGTGTTTGAAATTCACCAAGAAAAACCCAGGCTTTAAAAATCATATGTTCATTATGTTCTTTCAAGAAACATTGAAATAGGTATGACATAATTACTATGTTCATATTTTACTCTGTACCATTTTACTGGCAGTTAAAATGACATCCTATATCTTGTGCAAGGGTAAATGGTAGCATGTGCATAGTTAATTGAACCAGTACAAAAATTGATTGGTCTTATCAGTTCGGTCATCATTTATATCTGATCTTTTGAGAGGAGGCTGGTCAGAAACAGTGGAGCAAACACTTTAAACCCAAAGTTCATTTCACTGAATTAAGAAGCAAAGCTGACTGTGAGAGAGCTCATACTTTGAAGAAATTAAGCACATAATTATTAAGTGAATATATTAAATCAAAGCATCTACAATCTTTGAAATGTTAAAATATGTAACCATTTACAAAACTCTCAGATAGATATAATCAAATCACACTGGGGTTCTTGATGGTGTGGTATATTGTGATTGATGACACTTTCGTATTAACTAAATATGTACCACAAAGTAAACAAAAAGATCTTCCAGGTGTATTTTCAACTTTTTGTTCTTTCATTTTCATTTTTAATATTATTTGTTGAAAATTTTAAAGCCCATTTCCTCAGATTTTTTTAAGGAATGCAAATGCACATTTCCATTGAGAATTTTAGAACGCCTTATTATAATTTTTCCATAATTCACTGTTATTCTGTCCTATAATTCAATAATAGGTCCTGCCACTTTTAGTACTAACAAATGTGTCTACCTATGCTATCAAGTATTAAAATTATCTCCTTAAGGTTGTGCTTTAATAGCTGTAAATCTCACCAATTATCCTATTAAATTGCTAATTTAAGACAGACAAGGCATATAATTCAGGAACTACAGTGGCTCTTGGTTAGACTGACATTTTGGCTCATTACGTATATAAATTGAATTTATCTGATAGTTCAAGCATTCTACCTTCTCAATAGTCGACAATTTTGGCCTATGATTTTCTGATAATTCACCTGTAAATATACCTATTGATGGCTTTATACTTTAGCAGCTTCTTTGCCATCATGACTTTTTATGCTTTTAAAATTGTCACTTATCATCTAGCAAATTTGTTTTTTTTTTGTAAAAGGTGAAAACCAGTGAATCAAAATCTTTCTACTATGTATGCAAATCTTGATGAAAATGAAGACAGTTTAACCTGTGGAATGGTACAAAAAACTGATTTAAAAAATCTCCCAAAGAAATAGAAATATGATGGTTTTTTGAGGGAGATACTTAAAGGCTAACATGGAATTCTGCTATTAAATCAATTTGAACATCAGACTCTGTCTGAAAATACATTTTCCTTATAGTGGGCAGAATATTAAGATGGCCCTTGTTCAGTGCTATGCCCATCAAAAACCCAATAGCATTTATAGAGAAACAGAGAAAACAATCCTAAAATTCATATGGAATCACCAAGTATCTAGAATAGCTTAAAAAAAAACCCAAACCAAAAAACAACAATAAAATCTTTAAAAAACATTGGCCTTCCTTGGTGATGATTTCTTGAATATGAAAGCAAAAGCACTGATAATGAACACAAAGACAGACAAGTGGAGCTACATTAAGCTGCAAAGCTTCTGTACAGCAAAGGAAACGACAAATGAAAAGACAACCCATGGAATGGGAGAAAATATTTGCAAACTACATATCCGATAATTGTTTAATCTCCAAAACATATAAGGAACCCCTACACTCAATAGCTAAGAAACAAATTACTCAATTAAAAAATGGGCAAGAATTGGAATAGACATTTTAATAAAAGAAGACTTAGTAATGGCCAACAAGGACATTAAGAGGTGCTCAACATCACTAGTCATAGGGACATGCAAATCAAAATCACAATGAGACATCACCTCACACTTGTTAAGGTGGCTATTTTATTTAAAAAATATATACATGACAGCAAATGTTTGTGAGGACACAGAGAAACTGGAATCTTTGTCCACTGTTGGTAGGAATGTGAAATGGTATATCCACTATGGAAAACACTATGGAGGTGCCTCAAAAATTAAAAATAGAACTACCTTCTAATCAAATAATCCCATTTCTGGGTATATTCCAATGAAAATCAGGATCTTGAAGAGATCTGAATGCCCATGTTCATTGTAGCATTATTCATAGTACCCAAGATATGGAAATAACCTAAATGTTCATCTGCGGATGAATGGATAAAGAAAATGTGGTACATATATTCAATGGAGTATTATTCAGCTTTAAAAAATAAAATCTTGTCATATACAGTAACATGGATGAACTTGGAGGACTTTATGCTAAGTGAAATAAACCAGTCACAGAAGGACAAATACTACATGAATCCACTTACATGAAACTAGAGGAGTCAAATTCAAATAGAATGATGGTTGCCAGGAGAAATGGGAATTTATTACTCAACAGGAATAAAATTTCACTTTTGCAAGATGAATTAATTCTAGAGATCTGCTTTACAACATTGTGCCTATAGTTAACAATACTGTATTTTGTGCTTAAATGTTCATTAAGAGTGTAGATCTCATGTTAAGTGTTCTTACCACAATTTAATAAAAAAAGATAGCTTTTGTAACCTTTGCCTCTGGTGTTACACCAATGATTATTTTATATTACATGGCAAAAGGGAATTTTGAAGATGTAGTTAAAGTTACTAATTTGTGACTTCACATAGAGACATCGTCTGAGTGGGTGTAATCTAATCCCATGCATCTTTACAAAGCGGAGAGTTTTCTCAGGCTGGTGGCAGAAGAAGAAGTCAAAGAGATTTGAAGCATGAAGAGGATTTAATCCGCCATTGTTGGCTGGAAGATGGAGGTCACCGTGTGACCAGGAATTCCTATAAAATCTGAGGGTGGTCTCCAGTTGAAAACCAGAAAGGAAACCAGAGCCTCAGTTCTGCAAGCAAAAAGACCTGAATTCTACCAACAACCTGAATGAGTTTGGAAGCAGATGCCTCTAGGTAAGAACCCAATAGATTCCTTGTTTAGGTCTTAGAAGGCCCTGTGCAGAGGATGCAGATGAGCCTGACCAGACTCCTAATCTACAGAGTTTTCAATACTTTTATAGGCAGATCCATCAGCTTTGTGGACTATGCTCTTACTTTGGTTGTATCAGAGAAATTTGAAGAAAAGAACACATAGCTCTTGAACTTAGACTAAAGAGGCAGAGAAATGGTAACAATAAAATATAAGTTACTGTCTCCTAAACCTAGAAAGTATTTTTCTCAACATTTGAATATGTGCACTTGCTTGCGTGCACATGCACACACATACACACACACACTTTATTCTCTACCAAAAGCTGCAAGATTGATCTTCTTAAAACCTTGCTTTGATTATGCCATTATTCTGTTCATTATTCTGTTCATTTTATTGTGTCATTAATTGTCCTGCAGTTACTTTCCGTTTTCTACAAAATAAAAGTTTATTCACTGTTCTGATAATTAAGCACTCATAGGCTATCAGGCAAGTTGTTGTTGTTTTTTCCCCTCAGCTACAATTTTAGAGAATGAATGGTCTTTCTATTCTATTAGGTCAATTTTTTTTTGTCCGTCGCAAACATTAATACTTCCCTTGTCATATATACACTTTATTATTATTTCTTCACTCAAATTATATTAGTAAAATAGCTAAACCTTCTGTGCAAGGATAGAAATAACCAAGAACTGAGTAGATAGAATGAGGGAAACAAAAGAACATATAAACACTTTCATTGAAGAAGAGGATTAAGATGCATTTCATTTGTTTTTATAGCCTGGCCATTTTATAGCCTGAATGAATGAAATGAACTGAATGAATGAAAAGAATACAACTTTCTGTATTCTAGGAGGACACTTGGCCAGGCATCTTCCTGAGTATAAGGAAGGCATTTCCTGAGTGTGTGTACATTATTATATTGGAAAATGTTTAGTAAGTGATTTATCATTATTACTTACTGATTACATACACTAAACACATTCTCCTCTCTGTGACCAAATTTTTGCCTATATTTATAACCATTCCAAGTTTGAGACATTTATTTTAGTTGCATATTATAAAACAAAAGGAAGAAGAAGAGTTTTTTTTGTCTTACATAATTGAAAAGTCAGGCAAGGAGAAGTTTAAATGCTAAATGATGTTGTCAATTCTCTACTCTTTTTCCCCACCCCTGGACTCCCATTTTCCTTGATTTTACTTCCTTTTATTCATGTAAAGGTCTGGACTTAAGCCAATTTGGATGAAAATATTAAAGAAGCCTAATAAGGCCAAACCTGATGGCAAACTGCTCTTTCAAAGACTATATCTCTCTCCAGAAATCTCAACAGTTCTTTCTTTCTCAGAATCAAATATCATAGAGGAAGTCTGGTTGACACATTTGTGGTCACTTTTCTATGAATATATCACCTTGTCCAGAGGGCTAAGATTTTTAGCTGGATCTGGCTCACTTATTCTTCCTTGTATCAGGTGAAGACAATGTACCAACTCTCACCAGGAAAGAGGTTTTATTACTAAAATAAATAAATAAATAAAAAGGAAAAATGGGAAGCATATATAGTTACAAATCTACCAATTTCCATTAGAACTTACTATCAGCCAATATAATGTATCTACTTTGACTTGATAGTATTGGGGTTTCATATTTTTTATTCATGTCATTTTATTCACATACCAAACTTTTTTCCATTTATATTAGAGTATGCTGTTATCTAATATATTCTTTATCTTCTTCACTTTTCCAAATCCCTCTTATCTATGAAATTATAGTTCAAATTATATACCCTCTATGAAATCTTTTCTACTCTTTGTAGGTTAAAATGATCTGTAGTTCCCTTAACACTTTATGGTATTTAATATTGCTGTTTTTCTGTATTATATTGGTAATGTCTTAATGCCAGTAAAACCTTAGACGATAATGTATCTCCTGGAATGTGATTGCATATTAGAGAAATAATGGCTTTCTTATGGTTCTCAAAAAAAAAAAACATTCTTAATCAGAAATGGCTTTCTAAACAGAGTCCTACCCATGTATAGATACATGTGGATACATGCAAAGCTGTCTTGCCTTGCAGTGGAGCATTAGATATGACTATTCAAGCCCCTGAGGTGATTTTCTTTTAATTTTACAAAAAAAAAAAAAATCAACTTATTCTGACACAGCACTTACAGCTGCTTGTGTCTGTCTACTTCATCACAACGAACTTCTCAAGACATTTTCTAAAAGATTTTTGTTTTGTGTATCATATTGGAATTTGAAATATGCATAAAAGGACTTTAGCAAATTTGTTAATTTAGAGCATAATGTCCAGAGAATACCAAGTACCAGTTAGATGAAAGTGGACTTAATTAGATGAGTTAAAGAGATATTTAACAAAGGCTTGCTCCTTCCTAAAATGTTAAGTCTGCCATTCAAACGAAAGCTCCTTCATCCTGGGATCAAAAAATTTAAGTATAATGATTTCTAGACTTCTACAATGTGTGAATAAATGAAACAAAATCATTTTTGACACTTTCTAAAATCCCTGATAAGACAGTCTATATTAGAAAAAGCAGAGAAGAAATGTGCCAACCCATATTCCTAGTTCACACTCTAAGCTTTCTGTTAGATCATGAGTAATTAGACATCTGAGAGATGCTACTCTCATCTTTTCTGAAATTTGGAAGCTTTTATTAGATGGCATGATATATTGCTTATTCAATTAGTTTGTAACTAATCCAATGTGATTAGAAGAGCTAGTGACAGATTTTGCCCTCTGAAGTTAAAAAAAGATAGGGGGGTATTATTTCCTATAGATATCTTAACTATTCAGTTAAATAGAAACAAAACTAAACTTAAATTATTCACATTAACGAGACAAAAATAAATGCATAAATAATGAAAGAAATAATAAAAAAAGAAGAGGTTAAAATTGCTCTATAAGAGAAATGCGAAACCAGGGGTATTTCACATTTTGAGCATATATTTTTAATTATGAGCCAAGAAATTTCTCTGAGACAGGATTTTATGCAGAACTTGTAAATTAAAATCTTAGTTTTCTTATAAAGTTGTCTCCTTGAGTTCTCCAGATTCTATTAAATAAAAAAGAGTCAAACATTATTTTGGGATCAAAAGGATGAAAGAAAAACTGATTACACATTAGAATGGTTTGTTATGACTTTAATAACTAGAAAAAAATACTGAATTATTTATTTAATTTTGATCAATAAAAATATTGATTGAAATGTTTAAAGATTTCCTAACTGGTTAGATAAATATGTGTTTACATACATAAATATTTGCACATATATAATTCCTTTGGAAATTTTCTCTAACAGTATGAACGTTTTAACAATTAAATTTTTTACTTGTATAATTAAATCTGTATTCTTTCTCAGTTTTTTTGCAAATGTATAGAAACTAGTGTTTCAAAATAGGGTTATTCACAAAATCATTTACATTTTATGCTATTTAAAAGAAAACATTGGTTTTTTCTTAATATAATCTTAAAAATTTAATATCAACCACATGATATATTTAAAATATTTTTCTGAAATATACCTAGGAACACTTTATTGTTTCATTACCATATATTACATTTTTATATACTATAAGAATTCTCCATTCTTCTCATGCATTTTCCTATGTTCTCCTATGTTTTATTCTCAGTGATATGTGAAAAAATTTATACTTTCATATTTGTATTTACTCAGTATTACAAAATAGTTCCAATTAGTGCCAAATATCTGAAGTATTACAGTTTTTTGTTTTTTTTTTTTTTTTTTTTTTGCTATGTTTAAGAGCAGCATGTCCTGGACTTATTTACCATCTCAGAAGAGTTTCACAGAAGGACTGGAGTACAAAATAAGGCTTATTTGGATGGGTTTTAGTTTTCTTTAAATATACTTCTCTATTTTATCGCTATCACCAAAATTGAACATCCATTCTTTCCACTCAGTCTTTAGTGCACTTTGTTTCCCATTAGGCATATAAAATTTTTAGCTTAAGTACCGTACTCTAAAATGTATTTTTCTTAAGTAGACCTTTCCCCTGTATTACCTTCATCTGTAAAACTGACTAAATAGTCACACTATGAAATTGATTACTTTGGCAATGAGGCAGAGCATAATTTTTGATTTTTAAAGATAATTCTCTGTCCTGGCACATGGTAGCTCTATTACCTAAAGTACTTCTATTTTTCATATTGCTAGATCCTCAAAATAGGGGAAAAAATCCTTTGTTAATTTAAATTCAAATATATTTATTATTAATAAAATAATTTCCTATATCATCATTATGTATTACTATAGTAATGCATTATAGTTACAATCAGTCTTCTGGGATGGTTTTGAATGGCCAAGAACTGGATTTATTCACTATGTCACTGATTCATTTGTTGTATTTGTGTCAGTCATTCAATATTTATGGATAACTTAATATATAACAAAGTTGTGTACCATAATTATCTTGAGGTCAAAACAGATATCTTTTTCCCTAAATAAAGTAATTATGACTAGGCCATCAACCTCAAGTAAGAGGAAGTAAATTTATGCTTTAAATATAAATAATGTTGTAAACAGTCATAAAATATTCTGTACTAGATAATAATTACTTCTAAGCTTATACTTCTATTATACAATGAGAGAAAACTAAATTAAAAGGGATTAATATCAAAATGGAAAGTAAAATGGAGCCTTGAGTTGTTAATATTCTTCTGTTAGGTCAGGGTTAAACTCATTAGTAAAGCAGTATTATTCCTATTGTTACAATAAGAAAATTAATACTTCTCCTATACCCAAGCCATTATATCATATATTCTTCATAAATTGTATCTGGTATTAGATTGTGTTAGTCAAATTTTTTATTACAGCTTTTTATTTGAGTATATTGGCACATAATGGTACATTAGTTTCAGATGTACAACTTAGTAATTACACAAGTTTACACATTACGATATGTTCATCACAAGTGTATCTACCATCTGTCCTGTTGTATCACCTCTACAAAATTACTAACTAGATTCCTTACACTGTGTGTTTTTTTTTATTCCTGATACTTATTCATTCCATAATTGAAAGCCTGAATCTCCCACTCCCCTTCAGCCATTGCCCAACCTGCCACCTCTTTCCCCTTTGGTAGCCATCAGTTTGTTCTCTGTATTTATAGGTCTGATTCTGCTTTTTGTTTGTTAGTGTCCATCAGTAGACAAATGAATAAGGAAAATGTGATATATCAGTCAAAGTGAAATAAGTCAGACTGAGAAAGACAAATACCATATAATTCCACTCATACGTGGAGTCTAACCAAAAAACAAACAAACAAACAAATACAAATGGATGTACTGGTCAAATTTTTGTTGAAATAATAGTGCATTACAAAAACTCACAAAAATGCCAATGGCTACAAAACAAGCATTTATATCATACTAAGAGGTATGTGTGTTGGTTGAGATTAAGCTGATCTCATCTTAGTCAGCAAGGTACATCTGGGCTAGGCTGAACTCCAGTCTTTGGTGTGAGTCCAAGTCACCTCCATATATCTTCATTGTTGAAACATGGCTAAAAGTAGAATCCAGGCTGAAGCTGCCCCATTCATCTGGGTCCTGTGTCCAATGGCAAGTAGCAAAACTCCAAAAGGACAATGGGAAACTGGCCATGCCTCTTATGGCTTTATTTCACAACTTGACCTACTGTTACTTCTGTTTTCTTTCCATCTGCCAAAGTAAGTCACATGTATAGTCAATGAGGTGTGTGAAAGTATAATGAGCCCACAAGGAAGTCATGGCCAGGTTGGGCAGAATAGAAATAATTTGAGGAAATAATACAGTTTACCACACATAGAAGTGCCTTGAGTTTTAATGCCAAATAAAATGTAAATTTATCAGTGAAGAGGTTTAGCATACTAGTGCATTCAAATTTTTATAATTGTTATTTCACCAATGAAGAAATAAAGTATTTGTAGATTCTTCAAATTGCCATTAGTGCGTTTATTTTGATGAAGGAGTCAACATTTAAAATATCTCTAGAATAATAGAATGCTAATAGAAATAGAAACCAATCATATACTGAGGTCACTTTTGTGATAAGAGAGGTAATTATTCTTGTTTTACATTAGGAAACCTTAAGATGATTGCCTTTAGAGAACATTATTTGAGGATTGTTTTAGTTTTTTATTGCTGAGTAACAAATTACTTTAAGCTTTATGGCTTGAAACAACACCCTTTTCTTATCTCACAGTTTCTGTCAATGAGGACAGACATTCTCAGCTGGGTCTCTGCTTAGTTATTCACAAGGCCAAAGTCAAATGTTGAGTCAGGATGCTGAGTTCCTATCTGGAGGCTCTGGGGAAGACTTCTCTTTCACTCTTTCTTGGGTTGTTGGCTGAATTCAGTTTCTTGTTTTAAGATTGAAGTTCCTGTTCCCTTGCTGGCTGTCAGCTAGGATCTGCTTTCAGTTTGTGGATGTCACCTGCATTTTTTTTCATAAGTTCCCTCCATTTTCAAGCCAGCAACGACATGGTATGGATCCTTCTTGTACTTTGAATCCTTCTGACTTAATCTTTTGCCAACAGTGAGAAAACTTTCTGTTTAAAAGGGATCTGTCAGTCATGTTATTAGATTAGTGCCACCTGAATAATTTCCCCATTTTATGGTCCACTCCTTAGTAATCTTGCCTACATCTGCAACATCATTTTCCATGTAACATGACATAATCATGGGACTAACACCTGGAGGTAAAGGTCATGAGGGACATCTTAAAAATCTGCTTAACATAAGGAAAATCCTTTTTCAGACACATTTGATATTCAAATTCTTTTAGTAGCAGAATTACAGATTAGTCTTTTAAATACCTTTCCTCATAAAGCTATCAGATTTCCATTTCTCTAGGGAACTTTTTCCAGTTTGCTATTCAAATACACCAGTTAAGTTTTCTCCATTATTATGAAGATTTGCATACATATTAGAGAGATTGTCATTCATTACCTTTTCATCTTTTTGAAAAGACATAGGCTGACTTGGTAGACAAAAACTAATATCTTTAAAGGCACAAAAATATTACAATAGTTTCCCATGAAATAGCAAGATAAACACTCAAAGTACTATCAACAGGCGTGTCTTGTCACTCCTTAAAGAGAAGAGCTAAACTAGTCGAAACTGAAGTTTAAATAAAGAATACCTAATGTAATAGAATCACTATAGAAGTGTGGAATATATCCAGGGCCTTTTTAGACATAATTAATCCATGTGCTTATACAGACTATAAAGCTTAGTAGAAGAATCCAAGCCAAGGGATGTCTAGACTCTCCCACAAAATGGTATTTAAAAACAATACCAGACCTTTAAAATGGGATGCTGAAAATGTTCCAGTTACAGAGTAATCACACTGTTACATAAACGTCTGTACATCTAGAGCAAGATACTACCACAGATTAATATTAAACACATAATAACTACAAATGCTTCAAAAAACGCCGGATCAATTAACTTGTAAGACGTGTTTTAAAACTTTCTATCCTCTCCTGAAGCATGAATGACCATAATTGTAAATTCAAGGCAGCTTAACAAGCACCCCATTTTCCCATGAAATATAGCCTTTTGCTTAGAAAGTATGAAAAAAAAATATCACTTACTAGGACATGAAGAGCTTCTAAAGTAGTCACTAAATGGCCACTGTAAATATAAGCAGCAAAGTTGGCTGTCTGTACAATTTCTAGAGGCTACCTACATTCCAAATAATGTGGCTGCTGCTATTTTTATGCCAGCAATGGCATGGTAAATCCTTCTTGTGCTTCAAGTCACACAGTCTTCATCCTGCCTAGCCCCCATTGATATCAGTCTAAGCCTTCTTCAACCATTCTTTAAAACATACATGGCTACTCCAAGTTGGAATAAATATCTGGTTTTTTGTAGTCAAAGAATCCCAGGCTCTTGTGTCACCATATTGTTCATCCAATGCCAAATGCAAATGTTGAGACCATAGTCAATCACACACTGTGCCTCCTCCCTGAGTGAATGCTAAGATGGTACTGCCGCCGTGTAACTTCGGGCTATGTCCACCACCAAGACCCAGGCACCACTACTGAGGGGGCTTGGACACAGCTAAAGGGTGCCATTTGCATTTTATTTAGAGTTGTAAAATTTAGTATGCAAGTATTTTGACATAGGGAAATGTGTCAGTTCAAAATCCAGACATGAGTCTTGTACATAACTTCTTTTATACTTTATTCTTGGTAAGCATCATTTCTGTGTAATTGATTTTAGGTCATAATTTTACTTAAGGTAACGATGTCAAATTTTTGACCTACTCATCTTACATGATTGTTTTTGCAGGCAGTCCCTCTCACCACCTCATTTTTCTCTGTCAGGGATCATGCTTTCTCCTGAACAGATAAAATATAGATGCCATGAGGCTGAAAAAACCTCAGCAGTATACCCCTCCTTCCTCCAATACTTAACTCTGCTATTTCCTTGACTACATTTAGTTTGCCAGTGGAGGTTATCCAAACTATAATTTATAATCGGTTCATCACCTCATCAGCTTTCTTCACTTACTGCATTTAAGCATCCATTTTTACCATTCCATTGAATGAGTCATAAATGTGACCCCCATAAACTTACTGATTGTTCAATCAAATGGATACATTTTAATTAGTATTTAATCTCCCTGAATCATTTTTTACCATTGGCATATCTTTCTACATTGTGATTCTATCCTCTTTTTATGAGTCGATGACATCAAGGTTTTACTCCAATTTTTCTGATCATTCTTTCTCGTGTCTCCATGGAATGATCTTTCTCTGACTATCCTCTCAGTGGAGAGTCCCATTATCAATTGTACTTCAAGTTCTCTATGACCACAACACACATCCACTCTCAATTGTTTTCTTTTCATTTCTTCCTTATTTTCTTATAATTTCAATGCTAAACTTAAGTTCGTATCACTTTTATCAGTTGCAGAGAAACATTTCTGTGTCAGCCATATACTTACTGGCTCCATTGCAGGATTCTTCAGACAATTACATTTGACCTAATCCAAGACAAACAAGAAAAAACATACAAAATTTCAGTACTTCACTATTTCTCTTCCATGAAAAAAAAAATCGAAGGAATTAAGTTAAATTTTTAAAAGTAAATAACTTAAAGAATTGAAATTTAGAGATATTTCAAATGAAAAACAACACTGAATAATTTGAGAAAAAAAATGTTTGCATTTCCTTTAAGATTTAATATTTGATGGATGAGAATGAATGCCACCTGGAAAATCTATGAACTGGGCTCCATGGAAAGGAAATGAAGCATAGGAATACTCACATTAAAATATCATCACATTATCACTCTTGTTCCGTTAAATTTTGATCTATTTTATTCTAAGGTGAGATATTATGGTTCAGTAATATCTGAGGAATGGATAAATAAAAAGTGATATATATGATAATATATGTATATTATCATATATGTTATAATACATATATAAATATATAATAACAGAATGTATATGTATATATGTATGCACACACATCAGAATATTATTCAACCATTAAAATGAATGAAATCTTGCCATTTGCAATGATATGGATGGAGCTTGAGAGCATTATGCTAAGCAAAATAAGTCAATCAGAGAAAGACAAATACCATATGATTTCACTCATATATGGAATTTAAGAAACAAAACAGATGAACATGGTGGGGGGGGGGGGAAGAGAGGCAAACCAGAAAACAGACTCTCAACTATAGAGAATAAACTGAAGGTTGCTAGAGGGGAAGTGGGTGGGGGATGGGTTAAATGGGTGATGGGTATTGAGGAGGGCACTTGTGATTAGCACTGGGTGTTGTATGTAAGTCATGAATCACTAAATTCTACACTTGAAACTAATATTACATTGTATGTCAACTAACTGGAATTTAAATAAAAACTTGAAAAAATAGAAAAAATATCATCTGAGGATATTTGTTGTAAGAAAGAGTGAATTTTAAAATAGTATTATTTAAATACCTAGGAAAAATAGAAAGTTTTTTTAGAAGAAAAAAAGCCTTTTTGAGGAGGTTAGACTGATTTGAAAGAGTAGAAATTTCAGAGATTCTACAACCAAGGAATTTATTTAAGTATGAAAATAAGGAGACAATATGAAAATTATTAGGGGCACTTAATCTTTGCTCTTCTACATTAAGAAAATAAAGGCTTCAGTCAGATCCCATTAAGTGTATATGGATATTTCATATTTTGAAAAAAGTTTTGTTTCTTTAATATTTTATAACCTAATTATATAAATATCTTTAGTAAAATTTGGCACAACCGGCACATGAGCATTTTAGCTTACATGCTAGTCTTACTTTTCTCTAGAAGCAATGGAATGAAATAAGGTTTCAGAGAGAGAGCGATCCATCATAACTAAATAAATAGAAAATAGATATTATTACTTTCTTCCTTGTGGTATGAAATCTGGTCCAGGTGAAGGGTAAGAGAAGGTGATCATGACTATGACCTATAGTCAGTAAGATGATGTAGTGTTTTAAATCTACTAGATAACCATGTACATCACCCCTCTATCAGTTATGGCAGAAGTTTTTAATGGAAAAGAGAAACAGAGTAAGCGTTGAAAGACAAGCCGCTTAATCCTAGTAAGTCTAAAGGCTCGTTACAGAATGTATCTAAATGATAAGGCCTACCTTCCTTGTATTTATCAAATTATAATGTAACAATTATGATTAACCAAAAAAAAAAAAAAAAAAGAAAAGAAAGAAAAGAAAAAAGAAAAAGAAAAAGCATTCAATCAAGTAAACTCAGTGTGTCTTTTTTGAAGATTTTGTCACGATTGTACATAAATAATTATTTATTTTGAAATTCCTATTTTGTAAATTGTAAAAGGATACTGAGAATGAAGAATCTGTGCACAAAGCATAATAGAATTTAAGGGAAAGACAACTATTTCTTCTTGCTGCCTACACACCTTAAGTGATCAGTCTGCTCAGATATCAAGCAGTACATATTTAGCAACCATTTAAGAAACCACAAAAACTATAGATATTTCATCATTTTAGACTTGAACAGGACTTAAAATTTTAGTTTGAGTAATTTATTTGGGGAATAAAGAAACAAAAGACTGAAAGAATCAAGTGCAATATGAAATATCCTATAACATTTTAAGATACCATGCATTCTTTGGTTTTGCAGCTAGTGCTATTTTCCATATTTCTATTGGTTTGGTTTCCCTTTAAAATAAATAAATTTAAAAAATCTACTTTGCAAAGGAGTAAAAAACAAAATTGTGATCTCTCATGCTGCCATGGAAATGTCTAATTGCTACTTTTTTAACGCAAATTAATTTTCTCATATGCTCAATTTAAGTATCATCCAATTTTCCTCTCTGTGGCCTTTTGCTTAAGGAGTAATTACATTGCTGACATTTTTAATTAAAACAGTGCTATCTATTTTAAAAGGCATTAAGCCTGCCATTGATTTCAGATTCTGAATAAAATTGTAGTTGATGAATCAGGATATGTGTCTTAATACTCTATGAAGCCTATATGTAACCGTCAACAATTAACTTGCATAGTATTCAGATAAAAAGCCATTTTTAAAAATTTAATAACATCATTTGAAATTAGGGTCCTAATACAATGAAACAGATTTTCTTAATGTGTACATATTTGTGGTCCATTCTGATGAAGCTATCATCTAACAGTTTTAATTTAGAGTAAGATACAAATTTAGCATTCTGGCATTTTTTGGAGTCTGAAAAATAATCTATGACTTACTATGTATTTATTAAATATATTTCCAAGTTCTGGAGAATGTTTCAAACTCTTAATGAGGAGGAGCTGTGAGCCACTTCCAAGTACAATGAGAGCATAGGTAGTGTTATGAAGGCTGCTGCTGGGCAGAATGGTGGGGAAGAAATGTGCAGTTCAACCAAATGGACCTGTGAATTCTGAAAGTGAAGATAATAATTTCACTGGACAAAACGAATATTAGTAATCTGTAAATGAGGACAAAGCAGAGACTTAGCAAGGCCTATAGCAAAAAAAAATCTCACTTAGAAAATCCCTAAACCAAGGCTCTGATATCTAAATAAAGGTGGCTCTTAATGTAATGTATATGAACCTGTATTATAAAGTGAAAAAGAAAAAAGAGAGAGACAGAATAGGTCTTAAAAGTTCTAATCACAAGAAAAATATTTATAACTATGTATGGTGATGGATATTAACTAGTCTTATTGTGGTGATCATTTTGGAGTATGTACAGATTTGGAATTATTATGTTGTACACCTGAAAAATATATATTACATGTCAATTGTATCTCAATAAAAAAAAAGTGAAGAAGTGTCCATGATTAATCCTTGTAAGTTATGTGTAACTTGACTTTGGCTTCAAAGATGATTCTGATTCTACTCTTAATATCTACCATAGTAGACAAAGTCAACCAGTATATTTTCGTGAATTAAGGGGAAGATATAGTTCTTATTTCTATTTACCAAATAGTAAAAAGGGGCTGTAAAACTAAGGATATCCATGCATTATAATGTCTGTGGTTACCTACTTACACCCCTCCTAATGTATTATTTGTTCTGTAGTCTTCACATACTGAAGTTATATAGGCTTAAAGACTTATTTTTATATATGCATTATATATATACAAGTATATTACCTGCATTTAGTGTTTAAATTAGTTTAAATATTCCTTACTTACAAATTATCTAATGTTACGCAATTTCAGATATATTATTGAAATGAGTCCTCTTTTTAGATCTTAGATAAGCATCAAATTTATGACACTCATTATTTCATTATCTTAGTCTTCATTTAACATAGACTTAACTTTCCTCCAATAATTTCCTTTGATTTAAATTTTTTCCACTATTAAGAAATTTGATGTATTCCATGTATGGCTGAGGGCTGATTTTTCCCACTATGAAAGATTATAGGTGGTAATGTATGTTTTCAAAGATTTATTTTTTTCTTTCATTTGAAACTCTTTTTAGCTAATTCTCATATTTTTAAAGCTCCAGGCATTAAACAGTGGGTGGAATTTAATGATGAAAGCAGCAGATGTTATTAATGCAAATACATCAGCTGCATCAAATTCCTATTTAGAAGATATGATAACTGGGCAGGGGTAAAATCAGGTCCTTTATTATTTTGTCATGACTCCTTTTCATATTGACAGAACACAAACAATTTTCTGCCCATTAAGGAATTTTTTAGAAGTGATAATGATGAGGTGAAGTAAGAAAGAAAAAAGTAAAGAAAAATACTAAATATATGACTCACAAATCAACATTTGTATAGAAACTGCATATGTCAATTTTTGGCCTTAAGGAATAACAGACTTTGGTAAGAAATACAATTGATGGAATTAAAAGAAATCAACTCTGATATCCATCCAATATAGCTAAGGAAATAATAATTCATTTTTAAGCAGTCTATACATTTAATGCAATCCCTATCAAAATACCAACAGAATTTTTCAAAGAACTAGAACAAACAATCCTGAAATTTGTATGGAACCACAAAAGACTCCAAATAGTCAAACCAACCTTGAATAAGAAAAGCAAAGCAAAGCTGGAAGCATCACAATTTCAGACCTCAGGTTATATTACTAAGTTGTAATGATCAAGACAGTATGGTACTGGCACAAAAATAGACACATAGATCAATGGAACAGAGTAGAAAACCCAGAAATGAACCCATAACTGTATGGCCAATTAATCTTTGACAAAGCAGGAAAGAATATCCGATGAGAATAAAACAGTCTCTTCCACAAGTGCTGTTGGGAAAACTGGACACAACATACAAAAAAATGAAGCTGGACCTCGTTCTTACACCATACACATAAATAAATTCAAAACGGATTAAAGACCTAAATGTGAGACAGGAAACCATTAAAATCCTAGAGGAGAACACAGTCAGTAACCTCTCTGATATTGGCCATAGCAACTTCCTTTTTAGATACGTCTCCTAAGACAAGGGAGAAACAAAAGCAAAAATAAACTCTTGGGACAACATCAAAGTAAAAAACTTCTGCACAATGAAGGAAAGAATCCACAAAACTAAAAGGCAGCCTTTGGAATGGGAGAAGATATTTGCAAATCATATATCTAATAAAGGGTTAGCATCCAAAATATATAAATAACTTACCCAACTCAACATCCAAAAAACAAATAATCTAGCTAAAATATGAACAGAAGACACAAATAGACATTTTTCCAGAGAAGACGTACAGATGTACAGATGGCCAACAAACACATGAAAAGATGCTCAACATCATGGATCACCAGGGAAATACAAATCAAAACTATAATGAGATATCCCCTCACACCTGTTAGAATGACTAAAATAAAACAAAACAAAACAAAACAAAACAAAAAACAAAAAACGTAAGAAACAACAAGTGCTGGCCAGGCCGTGGAGGAAGAGGAACCCTCTTGCACAATTGGTGGGAATGCAAACTGGTGCAGACACTCTGGAGAATAGTATGGATGTTCCTCAAAAATTTAAAAACAGAAATACTCTACAATCCAGCAACTGCACTTTGGGTATTTACCCAAAAATGCAAAAATACTAATCCAAATGGATACATGTACCCTGATGTTTATAGCAGCATTATCTACTCTCTACAATAGCCAAATTATGGACCCAACTGTCCATTGATTGGTGAATGAATAAAGAAGATGTGTATATCAATCTATCTATAACTATATTTATCAATCTATCTCTATATCTATATATCTATCTATACATATAATGGAATATTACTCAACCATAAAAAGAATTAAATCTTGCCATTTGCAACAACATGGATGGAGCTAGAGAGTATCGTGCTGAGTGAAATGTCAGCCAGAGAAAGACCAATACCATATGATTTCACTCATATATGGAATTTAAGAAATGAGCAAAAGTTAAAAAAAAAAGAGAGAGGTAAACCAAAAAACAAACTTTTAACAATAAAGAAAAAAAAAACTGATGGTTAGCAGAGGGATATGGGTGGGGCATGGGTTCAAAGGTTATGAGGATTAAAGAGTGCACTTGCAATGAGCACCAGGTATTGTACAGAAGTGTTGAATTACTGTATTGTGCACCTAAACTAATATTACTCTGTATGTTAGCTAACTGGAACTTAAATAAAAACTTAAAAGGCAATTCATTTCTATTTTTGAATTAATTTTTTTCTGAAATACTTTGAAACTATGAAAATATTTTTATTTTTAGTCACTATTACCTCATTGTGTAGGTTTGAATTTGAATGGTTCATTCACATAGACTGCATTTTGAATTTGAGTCACATAATATAGAACAATAGATCTATGTGCATATGCAACATGTTCTCTGTGTTAGGTCAAAATTTTTCTTAGGCATAAAAAATTGAGACGTGGGAAATTCAAATTTAACTTTACCTAT
The DNA here is from genome assembly GCF_018350155.1 of Leopardus geoffroyi. NCBI lineage: Eukaryota > Metazoa > Chordata > Mammalia > Carnivora > Felidae > Leopardus > Leopardus geoffroyi. Next base: position 24,503,505 of record NC_059333.1, read on the forward strand.
GTAAACATCCAAAAATATTTAATTGCTACATACTAAAGATCATGGAATTTAAATAAAGAACAGTGTAATATTTTATTTTCTTTGTATTTAATAACATACTGAACTTCCGCATTCTGATGGAATAGATGTAAATTGGTAAAAATCTTTCCCTAAAAACATAACAAAAGGAGTCCAAATTAAAAAAAAAAAGGCAATATGAACTTGGATATAAAAGTTGATCTGTTGCAAATACATATTATTGAAATAATTTGACAAATGGCAAAAGAAAATGGTACAAGAAGGTTTATTGTAGCCTTCCTTACATTTGGAAGAATGCAGTAAATGATGGACAAATACAAAAGGTAATTTCAGATAGGGTTAAGTTTTATAAAGGAAGTAAAATAGTATAGTTGAGCATGAAGAGAAGAGGTTAATTTAAGCAAGTTGTTCAGGGGAAGCTTCTCTGTGGAAGTGACATTTTTTAAAGTATTTATTTTGCTGGAGAGACCAAAAGAGAACAAGTGGGAGAGGGGCAGAGAGAGAGAGGCAGAGAGACAATTCCAAGCAGGCTCTGTACTGCCGGCATAGAGCCAGAGGTGGGTCTCGAACTCACGAACCATTAGATCATGACCTGAGCCAAAATCAAGAGTAGGATGCTTAACTGACTGAGCCACCAAGGCACCCCAGAGGTGATATTTGATTGGATTCTTAAACTATGAGGAATTAGCTTACCCGTTCAACAGTTCTAGGCAGAGTATGAGCAAATAAAAAACGGAGATGAAAATAAGTTTGGGATTTTCAAACATAAGAACTATGGTCTGTGTGTGTTAAACAGGGGTAAAAAAGTAGGAGAGAGTTTGGGTGAGACATCATAATCATGGGTTATAGGCATCATAATAGGAAAATCTGAAGATGAGAACCTATTTTAATGGATATGCAATTCCTGATGGAAGTTCTGGAAATTTAAAGTCAGAATAGCAGTCTGGAATCATATAATATGATGCTTTAAGCCCTAGAAGTGACTATGGATTTATTTAAATGTGCATAGAAGCCATTAGAAAGGTTAGAGAAGCACCATGAATGCATTTATATTTTAAGGGACCATGACTTCTGTTAGGACAGTGCACTCTGACGTGGGGTACATTATGATTAGAAGCAGTGAAGACACCTCAGAAGCTGCTATAGTAATATAACTTCTATTAGTATATGACTTTCAGAATACATTTAATTCATGTATATGACTTACATAATGCATTTAATTCATAAATTCATATTCATATTGTGAAGACCATGACAACCTTAACAGTTCCACTGTAATAATTAGAAAAGCTCAGTTCATTGCAAAAATAATAATTTGATAGATACTAAGAGCAGTGGAAGCAATAATGAGTTGAATTGGAGTTTCAGAAACGGGAGGACTCTTCTTAGATGAGCTGACTATCCTCTCACTGACTATTTTCTTCTTGGTGACATTTGCTAATTATAAGCTAGGACCAGTGAGGGACTTGGCTCATAATCAGACTTGGCCAATGCTGAGGACCTGGACTGAAAGTAAGAAAAACTATAGTTCTCTTGGAACTTAATAGGGCTGATAGCAGAAACAGACAACTTGAGAATACCCCAATACAGCCAGTTTTCCCCAAGGATAAATTCTGAATCTCGAACTGCTGGAAGGTGGCTTTGTTTATAAGTAAACCAAGTAATGACTCCTATGATTATGTAGTACTGAGCCCAAGTCCCACCAGAGAAACGAAGCCTCTCTCAAAACACAGTTAATTTTCTCTTCAGCATATCTGAAAGACTTAGAAACAGGAGAAATCAGGGGACTAGAGAGCTAAACATAAAATTTCTGCAGGTCAGAATCTCCTGGGTTTTCAGGACTGAAGAAAGAGAGATCTCAATGGCTCTCAATCCAAGATTGAAATGTCCTAAGAACATGCCCCAAGAACAGAGATGGACGAGAGGTCAATTAAATATTATGAAAACTGCATATTTAAACTATCTAAATGGTTACAGAAACAAACCATTTCAATCTCTAATTTGAGATCAGCTCTTTACCCTATCTTCCTATAAGGGAAAGGGAAAGCACTCATTTGCAGAAAAGACTTTATGAAGGTGCTATGGTTCCTTAAAAAAAAAAAAAAAAAAAAAAAAGCCAGACATGCAAAAAGATAATTAAAAGGTGGCTAGTAATAAATAGAATGATAATCCTAATAGTGACATTAGTACAAATGAGGACTCATTATTAATTTGTATAGACAAAATGATGAAAAGTTAAAAATTTCAATAGAAAAATTTAAAAATCAAATGTACATTTTAGAATGTAAAATAAAATTTCTGAAAGAAAGCAAACTTGTTGAATGATTTTAACAGACTGTGCACAGAACATAAGATTTGTTGTGTATTTTATTATACACACTTTATTGCATATAAGGTATACATACCATGTATTATCTAAATGTAAATATTATATATCATATATAAATATTAACAGTGATTATGTCTAGAGTGGCTGCCGACTCCTTTTTTTTATTTTCATTTTTCCTCTTTTTTTTCCTATTTTGGTTATATCAATTACATTTTTAGACTGGATAATTGGCATTAGCTACCGAAACAAATAACTTCAAGGTCTCAGGGCATTAACATAGCATTTTTTTTCTTTCCCATGGTAAGTAAAATGTCACTATTTCTCAAGTGGTCCTCCTGGACAGCTCACCACTAAATGATCACTCTGGGAACTAAGTTTTTGTCACCTAGTGGCTCCACAATGGCCCAAAGCCTCCTTCTCCTCCCCTGCATTTCATTGTTTGACTAGAAAAAGAGAAATTTTGGAGTATTCTGCAATCATCCCCTGAGTCTCTCGGTGAGTCCCTCTACTAGCCAGTGTACAATGGTATCATGGTTTCATTGGGAGCTGGGAAATGGAGTGCCTGGCAGATGGACAACTCCCTCAACTCTGCACAACGGAAAGGGGGCATAAATCTATGCAGTTCAGCAAGCAATCTTCGCCACAACAAATGCATGCAGTGAAGCAAATTGTGATCTACATGTAAAGTAAATGCATTGTTTCCACATTTAAACTATCTAAACGGTTAATCTGTGTCTTTTCTTCTGTTCTCTAAAGTCATCCCTTAAATTGTACCTATTTCTTTAATTGGGAAAAGTAAATTTTGCACATCTTCAATGTATAAATTGTCTCTAAAAGTTTTAATTGCTTATAATTTATCAGAGAAAAGGGAGTATTTGTCTTTTTGATGTTTATCTGTCTCTTTTTAATGTACAGATTAGATTTGTGCTTCCCACCCTTTGAATTCACAGGAAAGAGAGAAAAATTATGGAGGTTTTCTGTAAATATTTGTATGTATAATGCATCTCTCATCACTTTACATATTTTTCATTCCAAAATAATTTTTCATAGGAGAAAATTTATAATTACTTACCAGTGTATTATCATTTTAACCAGGTTTTCTAACCACTGTTGCCTTTAAAAAAATTATTCCTTTTCTCTTGCCTTATGTTAAATAATAACAAAAAGATTTTTAAAAAATGTTTGCAATAGGTTTCCTCCAAGTGGAAGTTAGTGATTATACGTCTTCCAAATAGCTTCTGTGTGCCTTCCTGGTTCACTTCCCCATCCCACCCTCTTATCAAATTCTTGAAGCCTGACCTATATGACAACTTCAGTAGACACCTACATGCTTTTGCTACCAAAAACTTTCAGCCAGTGGGAATGCCAGAAGGAGACGGACAAGGGAGCATATGTTTAGTATACTTATTCTCCTGGGTCCATCCATGACCCAACACAATGATGGGCTGACTGTGGCTCCGGACTGAATACCACTGTGTCTCTCAAGGTGGTCTCTTCAATAGGACTCTTCCTTCTAGGTTCTGGCATAGCTCCTTTCCTCTTCTAAGCCTATTTACTGCTCTTTCTTCTATTATTTACTGCTTTGTGTCTAAAAATAACATTATTTCAAATTAAGTGAAGAAACAAAAATATCCATTATAATTAAAACATAAATTACATATGCACCTACACTCAACCTCATTATTATATGGCCATAAAAGATTTTAACCATATTATTACTACAATTTCATATATATATATATATATACATATATATATATATATAGTTATAAGAAGAGACTATGGTAATTCTGTCCTTTAACATTGATTGTAAAATATCATTTATGGGATCAAAATACTAGTATAGTAAAAAGCCAAAAAATTGATGTTCATTTCAAAACACTAAACACATTAAAAGTAACATTTAGTATTTTATTGCTTATCATAAATATGCATTTTAGAAAAGTTTTGGAAAGAATCTAGAAAAGTATATGAATAGACTGTGTTATTCATAACTTGGAGATAACCAATTTGATTATATTTACATATATATTTTCTAGCCCTTCTCACTGCATGCTAAAAATCATGATAAGCATAGTGTTAGATAATAGATTTTATAAGATTGTTTTTCATTAACATGTTTTATAACTGATTGTCAGTAATTTGTCTTTTTTTCTTTTTTTCTTTCTTAATGAAACAGTATTTAAAAATGAAATAAACTTTGATTAAGTAACACATGATCATAGCTAAAAAGCTAACATTTTAAAATATACATTATTTTAGAACCTAGTACTATTCATCAAGATGTCTGGCTCTCCTGATAATATGGAAGACCTGCACTGTCTCACTTCTCAGGTGGTAGGCATGTCCATGTTATTTGCTATGAAATAGACATCCTGTCCAGATATGAGTAGCTATATGTGTCACTTCCCGTGAAGAAGAATGTACTTGATGCATTAGTCTTTCCATGTCTTTCTTCCCTTGCAACAGAAATAGTGGAGACAATCTTTCTGTCTCTGTGTATTCTGGGTTTTCCATAGAAGCTTAACCATACAATACGTAGTCTTTTATGTCTGGCTTCTTTCCTTTAGCCTAGTGTTTTTAAGGCTCATCCATATGGTAGTGTATTCCTCACTCCTCCTTTTCAAACTCCATTAATAATCCAGGTTTCTGGAATTTGTATTAAATATAAATGATGCAATTCTTAATATGCTATTGAGTTTTCTTCCATTTTATACTATCTATCTATTTTTTAAGAGTAAAAAAGCTTAAAGGCAAACTATATTTGATTCTATAGCTGATCATTATTTAACTAAAAAGTATTAGCCCAATGACAGCTTAAAGGAAAATACAAAAATATTCTCTTTTGCTGTTGTATACATTCTTCTAAATATTTCTAAAAGTATGGAATTATAAGAATTTACACTTTCTGTAACTCAGTGTGAAAGGAAATGTGAATCACATAAAAATTTAAAAATTCAAATATTTAAATAGATATGTTCTATGAACAAAAAGTAGTAAAGATCATTATTTTGATAACTGATAGATTCTTAGGCAATTTCTATGACATTTTAATTATACAGAAGCCATCCTTTTTTCATAAGTAGAAATTAACTATATCCCGAAGTCTTAGGATCAAAAGGCATTACATTTACTTTAATATATGTGAAGTTCTAAGATGCAACTCAGCACTGAAAAGCTACAAATGAATTCTTCACCCTGGGTATTACTGACAAAAAGGATTAAATAAATACATTTGATTTCTTTTCTTTCTTCTACAGCATAAGCTAGCTACAGTAACAGAATAAAGCTTCTGAGTTCTTTTTTGTACTATATTGCAAAACTCTTATCTAATGTAAATTGATATTTAACAACTTTTTCTCTTCTCTGTGAGGATTTTTGTGCCTTAAAAAAAAATCAATTCCTCTTTCAACAGCCCTAAAGTTAGTTTGCCTAGTATAATTTTTTTCTTGCTAAAATATGTATTTTCTCCCTCACTCTTGCTATCGCTTCTCTCTCCTACCTTTTTATCACTGAACCTCTCTGCACTCCCATGGATTCTTCAATATCATGATGATGCATTTAATTCTCTAGTTATATTCATCTTTCCAGAATCTCAACTTAAAAAAAATATTTTTAATTGAAGGGTTAAGCTGTAAAATGAATTTGACCTAGAAGAGTAAATGTAAGGTGAGGACGAAGGGGAGGCATCAGAAAGCTGTCATTTTCTATCACTCGGAGTCTTCTGGCCATGTCCTTTGTTATTTTTCCAATGGTTATTCACAGAAGCTTTTCAAATAAAGGTACTCCTTGAGTTAGTATATATAAGCCACTACCAAGACATTTCTAAGATCTATGCTCTGCCTAAGTGCTGCTCTTAAGGTGAATATAGTTTCAATTTCTAAAAGATAAAGGGTCAAGTCCAAAATCATCATCTGCAAAGGCACCTGTCATTTTCTCTAAAAAGCCATTCCAGTGTTGGGCCCACACACAAAAGCACAACATAGGATATCTGTTAAGTTCTGAAACCATATTTCAAAACACAATGACTTCCCGTAATGTAGTTAACCATTACTGTTCTGCATTCTCTACTCTGAGACATTTTTGAGAGAATTGTGGATTTATCATGAAGGCCTTAATGTTAATGAGCCGCAGATTGAGTGTAGAGATTACTAAAAGAAATTTCATCATTTCTTTTCATACTCATAGTAGTGTATACTTTAGGTTATGTTTCCTCTCCAGGTATAAAATTTTAGGTGAAAAAAAAATCCCTACTTGGAGAAATCTCTGGTTCCTGTTCCTGCCATAACATAGGTTTAGGTAGTTCTTTGTCACCATAGCTATGTCTGCTGTTCCAGTCACCTGGGCTGCTACAGAATCACAGTCTGCCACTATCCAATGGTGAACCCACAGCCAGTAAAACCTGTTCTGTCACAGTACACACTTTCCATAGGATTCCACTTTCCATAGGATTCACTGCTGAGGAATCCTACTCAGAGGCATACCACCTTTTTAATTTTCTTGCTGTGGCATCTGGCCAGCATTGGTTCTTTGCAAACCTGAGTGCAAGAGAGTTCTTAATACATGTTTCCATTCTCTCATCATAGAATAACATTATCATTAAATAGAAGTAAGTTAATGGAATTTATTATTCAGTCTTTAAAAAGAAAGGGGCGCCTGGGTGGCTCAGTCGGTTAAGCGTCTTTCTTTGGCTCAGGTCATGATATCATGGTTTGTGAGTTTGAGCCCCGCATCGGGCTCTATGTTGACACCTCAGAGCCTGGAGCCTACTTCGGATTCTGTCTCCCTCTTTCTCTCTCCCTTCCTTGCTCTCTCTCTGTGTCTGTCTCTCTCAAAAATAAATAAACATTAAAAAGAATTTAAAAAGAAAGAAATCCTGCCATTTGCAACAATATGGATGAAACTGGAGGACATTATGCTAAGTGAAATAAGCCAGGCACAGCAAGACAAATATCACATGATCCAACTTATAAGTGAATCTAAAAATGTCAAACTCATGGAAGCTGGGAATAGAGTGGTGGTTGCCAAGGACTGGAAGGAGTGGGAAATGAGATATTGGTCAAAGAGTATAGTTGTGGGAAAAGATGAATACATTCTGGGGATTTAATGTACAACATGGTGGTTATAGTTATTGTATATTTGGTTATGGTTATTGTATATTTGAAACATGCTAAGAGAATAGATCATATATGTGCTCAGCACACACACATACACACACACACAAAGATAACTGTGAGAGGTGATATATATGTTAAATATCTTTATTGTGGTAATCATTTCACGATGTGTATGTATGCCAAAAAATCATATTGTACACTGTAAATGTATACATTTTCTATTTGTCAATTGTACAAGAATAAAACTAAAAAACATTTTTTAAAGAAATAAAGAAGCATTCAGTTGTATTAGAGGCAAAAGAGAAATATCACTAAGATGAGAAGGATATTGATTCAGAAAAGGTATCAATCCCAGGAGAAGCATCAATCTGCCAACTAACCTGGACTAATACCAATACCATTAGTTTCTGACTCATGCAAATTCTCCAGGACACCTATCCTGCATGCAGTGACTTAGTGAACTTGGTGGCCTTAATATCCTGGCTCTTTATTTTTAACACAATGCCTATCCCTGAAAAAACAGACTGAAGAATCATGAAGGATTCACTGCCTCAGGTCCAAAATGTCACATATCACTTATGCTTATGTTATATTGGCCAGACAAGTGACATAGTCTTCCACAGGGACCCAAGAAAAAAAGAACTGGATATTGGTGAGAAGTGGGTATTGTTCTACCTCAGAGACTGAGATGGGAAACTTTGATCTATCAATTACTGAGATGTAATGCTAGAAGAATACCTCCCCTATGGTTATTAAAGTAAATGTAAAAACTCATGGATTGAGTCCTGGGAAAAAATCATGGATTAATTTTGGTAAATATTTTATCTGTTGTTACAGTCCAAATTCTCCTATTTTTAGTATACACTTATATAGCTATATTGTAAGACATATATTAAATATAAAATGTTCATTAAAAAGAATAATTACATGCTTTATCACAGGGAATGCATAAAGAAAAATTAGGTCAGCATGAGGTAGACAGTTTTTAGACATAGATCATAATGTTCTTGGCAGTTTCTAAGTCTTTGGGGTTGGATTTAAGGCACAGCACCTCTAAACTTCTGGGGCTTTAATATTTACATTTTTTCCTTAGACATAACAAATGTAGAATTCATATAAACCTTTCAGATCCAACCACATACGTGACAAAAACAAAACAATCACTTTTCTGGAAAGTTTAGGTATAAATGAAAAAGATGTATTTAGTTTGCATCCTCGCTAACAGTGCACAAGGATTCCCTGGTATCCACATTCTTGCCAGCCTTTGTTATCTCTTGTCTTTCTGATATCAGCCATCCTAACAGCTGTGAGGTGGTGTCTCATTTTTGGTTTTGATTTGCATTTACATCTTTGTCTAGAAGCCCTGTTGATTTAAATTTGCATCCTCAGATGGAGAACCACATGAGGATATTTAATTGGCATCCCAAAATGAACATGTGTAAAATAGAACTAATATTCTCTCCTCCACAATCTTATTCTAGGAAACTGATTCTGGACTGGTATTTTCCGCTTTTAAAAAAATTAACCAACAGCACAAATGTTCAACAATTCTCAAATCCATTTTCCTCATTCCCATATATTATGAACATCACATGCAAGTATCATTAACTCCCGACTCTTTTACCTTCTCTATTGATGGCTTTTTTTTAAACTTCTCTCCATTCCGATGGCCAGCATCCTTCTTGTTTTAACTTCTGCAATAGCTACCAAACTTATTTTGCTGTCCCCATTCTTAAACTTATTTTATGCATCAATCATAGGAGTCAGCACTTTTACTTTGAAAATGTAAATTAGTTTATTCATTCCAATGTTTTAAAATTTTCACTGGGTTTCTGTTGCAAATGGAATAAACCCATGATTGTTACTTGGATTAGAATGATCTGAAAATTCTTGCTGTACCCCTCTGGTCTCTCTAATGGGGTATATGCAGCAAAAGGGAACAAAGATAATCCATATAGGGCTGGAAGAAAAAGATTAAATTCTATATATGTTTTAATCGAGAAATATATTTATTTTTTTAATTTTTTAATGTTTATTCTTGAGAGGGAGACAGAGTGCAATTGGGGAGGGGCAGAGAGAGAGGGAGACACAGAATCTGAAACAGGCTCCAGGCTCTGAGCTGTCAGCACAGAGCCTGATGCAGAACTGGAACTCGGGAATGGCGAGATTATGACCTGACCCCAAGTCAGACACTTAACTGACTGAGCCACCCAGGTGCCCTTTATATTAATTTTAGTATTATACATATTTAATATGCATGTTCCTATTGTCTCCTTTTTTTATTTCATGGTATTAAATTTTATTATAATAGTATATTTTGATATCATATACTAGTGCTTATACTTAGACAATAACCAGTATAACGGTTTATGTCCTATGGATGAATACTCAATAGTTTTAAAAGATAAGGTGTGCATTAAAAAAAAGTTTGAAGACCACTTCTCATCCCATGTCTGTTCTCCTCTCCTTGCTGTTTGTATTTTAGTCACAGAGTCTTCTATTATTTCAACTTATTCCTTGCTACTTGAGGCCCATCTCTCATATTGTCCTTTAAGGAACCCTAATTGTAATTTTCCCCACTAAAACCTAAGTCCAAAAGACAGTGAATGTGAATGTTTGTTCAAAATAAGACCCCTAGTATCTAGCACACTGCCTTACATATATTGACAGCAGCTACACTTTTCTTGAATGTACTCTTATTTAAACTTACATATGTTTTTTGATTGTGCTTTTGCAAAATAAAGACAAAAGAATAGTGGTGCTTTGAAAAAGGGAAACACACAAACTTTTTGTTAATTCGTTAGAAGAGACATTTAGCATTAGTATAGTGCCTTTTATACATTATCTAATTAATATTCAAACAGCCCTAAAGAATACTTTTTGAAAGTGCCATTTAAAGAACACAGAAAAAGAGAACTTAACAATTTGCCAAGGGTCAAAAATTTGGTCAATAGCAAAGCCCTTTCCAAAGACCCTAGACTTCATGTTTCTTATTCCTGTGACTAGAACTGTAAGTTAAATTGATTCAATTTCGTGAAGAAGGAAGAAACTAACTTATAAAATTATAGAGCTTGAAGGGTCTCCATAGGTCATCTAACCAATCCCCTTTTCTAAAATACAGCTGAAACCAAATATCCTCATCCCTTGAACTAAATTTGAATATGTCCTTGTAGAATAACTCCAAGAGTTTTCATATGAACTCTAAAATAGAACTGAAAGTATCTTTTAAGTAATTATTTTGCCAGAGAATAGTTTACAATAATTTTCTGGGGAAATAGGAAATAATATTTTCTAGAGAAATAGTATTTTATTATTATAAATAGTATTTTATTATTGATTAAATATTATATTTCTAGGGAAATAGTAAATATTTTTTCTAGGGAAATAATAAATAGTAAATATTGCCTGAATTATGTTAGTTCATCTGATATTTTAATTTTATCACATAAAATGGGTTTTAAAAACATTTGCTACAAAATAAATATTTTCTCTCTCAGTTTGAGCCTATTTCCTTTATTTTCTCATTTTTAGAGAATCAGAAAAATTATTACTCTATAGAGAATCCATTATACCAAAGTATAGTGGTCATTTCTCTATTTCTATGAAAATTGCTTTTATCATAATTCTAGGTTAAGAAAGTCTCAAGACCATTAGGTCCATTTAGTTAGTAACTCCAGCATATGTTTAACCATGCATCTGGCTCAACTAATTCTTATCTGGCTTTTTATTTCCCAATTTCTATGAGTACGTATAAATAAGGGCATTCCCGATAGAAGAAACCTAGTGGATAATGATCCTGTAAAAGAAGAACTTAAAATGCCTTCTAGAAATGTGAGGGGGGAAAAAAAAGGTTGTGATTATAAAGAGCAAAAGGAAGAGAAACACAGGATCACGTGTTGGAGGTGGACAAGAATTAGATCGCTTAGCACTTCATACTGTGTTAAAGTTATTCATCCTAACAAAATGGGAAATCGTTGAAAGATTTTATTCTTTTCAAAAAGTTCGCCCTTTAAGAAACATAGAAAATGTACTAGGAGGAGCTAATGGTAATTTAGAAGAAATCAACTAGGAATCTACTATGTAATTTAAGCAAAGAGATGACGGTACTTAGGGTGGTAATGGTAAATGCTGAGAAAAATGGATGTCCTGAAGAGATATATAGGACATTAAGTTTACAGGACATCATGAGAGATAAACTTGGGTGTTGGAGTTCGTGAGGTATCAAAAATGAATACTGAGTTCTGGAGTGTACAAAAGGATGTCACTGGTGGTTTCAGTATAATGTGGATTCTCTAATACAGTCTCCCAAATTCAATCAAAATTTCCATCATTGAAATTAACCTAATTTGCTCTACTACTTGAATATATAGATAACGTAGGTTATTAAGGTCAATTAGCTGTTTATAATAAATTCACAATTTGATATTTCCCTTAATGGAGAGACTGACAATATATAATCAATATCAAGCTATATTTCTTAAGAAATGTTAGAGAAATGTGGAACAACAGATGGAACTAAACCTTTCTAATGCAAGACTTGTTCTAAATAAAAATATATGTAAAGATACTGTTTGTTAAAAAATACTTCTCAGTAACAGTTTGAAAAAATAAGTACAATTGGATTATGCCAGCAATGCTGCTGCTTATTAGCTGAGATGTCTAGCCACCCTATTTTACATTTTATTTAGTTCTTAAACTTGATAAACATTGTATAATGATGCAATTTCAAAAATTGCTTTTAACTAATTAGCATATGATCACATAGATATGACCAATAGCTTTATATCTTTCTTAACCATACTTACTGAGATAGAAGATTGTATTTTCATTTTTAATAAAGAATAAAATAGGATTATATTGAAGCATACTCTCCTCGATGTACTATACCATAGAGTATTATTATAGGTTGGGAAACCTGTGGAGGACTTCTGGAGGCTGAATTAAGTTTCGGGAAATAAGAGGTGGGAAAAAAATTTAACACTCTCCTGGATAGTCTATAATGGGACAGGAAAAAGAAATGTGATGAGATTGAGAGACCTGACATTTTGCTCTCTACTATGGAAACTCCAAGATCCCCTTTCCCCTGGTATGACCAGCAATGGCTGTGACTCTGGCTTTTCTGTTAGCTTGATTCCCTGAGTGACTGTCAAGGGTAGGGTTGTCAGATAAAATGCCAGACACCTAGTAATACTTGATTTTTGGTAACAATAACAACTAAGTTAGTAGAAATATATCCAATATTTATACTTTTTGGAGACATACTTCTAGTGCATGGGATATATTTATACTACAAAGGTATTTATTGTTCATCTGAAATTTAAATCTGAATACCTTTTATTTTTATTTGCTAAATCTGGCCACCTTAATCAAGACTCCCTGACAATATATAACAAGACATGGAGAATGAACAACAACAAAAAAAACTTATTTATTTAAATCCTGAGATTATTACAATAAAGCTTAGCTAATGTAGACTGATATGTCTACCTGAAGTCAAACATCTATTTGTACCAGAAAAGGGGTAATTATATTCAATTAGATTAAAGGTTCTTTAGATATACAACTTACAGGTATTTATATATGTAGATTATAGGATATTTGAATTTATGTCTTGACCCTTCCTCAAGTTACAAGGCCCAATTTGTTTCTCAGTTAACAGAATTATCCTAATTTATGTCTATATAACGTTTAACTTTCCCAACATTATAATAAAAAAATTAAGCATTACTATTTATTTTTAATTCTTTACCATATACAAATCTGAGCCTACCACATGTTATGCAACACTGAATTTATATAACTGGCATTGACAAACAAATTAAATCAACATTATACAAAGTCACTGACAAATGGCCATCTGGTAAAAAACTCAGTCCACTGTAGCCAAATTTGAAGAAAACCTACTAAATGAAAAGCAGTGCTCGAGATACCTATATAATTATTTTGAAAGCCTACAAAGAATACAGACGTTGAATGCATAGAATCATTTTTTGCATCTTACTGAATCTTACTGTGTTTGGATATTCACTTTTTCTATATAACCATAGGGAATCATTTCTTAAAAAGGTACAGAGGGAATGAAGAAGTAGTTTAAAAGATAACATTTTTGTATACACTGCATGCTTTTGCTTTCCATTTTCACATGAGGGTAATAAGTATGCATCTTTGAAATTGTATCTAGGCAGGATATTTAAAATTAGTTCATTTTAAACTCAGAAAAATTCCATTTGGAAAAAAGGCAAATACAGTTTTTCAGTTAGCATATACATAGGCTTACATCAGCTTTGAAATATATCTCATAGCAACTGGGACTGGCACTGACTGATAAAATAGAAAATCTTACCTCTAACTTGAGAAAAATGCTTACTACTCCCCACAGGTTTTCAACATTGCTTTAAAAACAATTGTAATAGTTGATCAAAGAAGGAGAAAAGGAACAGAGTTGAGCACTAGGAAATAAAGAAAACTGTACAGTATAAAGTCTTCAAAAATGACTATGTTGCTAATATGGTTCTTCTTTACAAGATATGGATTTTGTGTCTTGTATCTAAAATTTTATAACAGGGCATTTGCAAAGACTCAAATTGCTCAGAAAGCAGGGAAGGTTTAAATTAAAATCAATATTTCTGCTCTTTTTGGGGAAAATTATCATTGTAAATTCATTTTCTTAATTCAAAATATTTTAAACTGTAATAATTTGTTCAATAAAATTGTTGTATTCTATGCTAGTCACAGTTCTAAGTGTGGGTTTGAAACAGCTAAATAACAAAAATATAATACTTTGTTTAGTTTTCATTCTAGTGCAGGAACATAGAAAATTAAATAAATAAAATGCATCGTTTGACATATGGTAGTCATTGCTAAGGAAAAATGGAGAGTAGGAAGACAGGCAATATTGGAATGGGAATGGCTATTATAGAGAGAACGCCCAAGAGACTGAAGAATGTGAGCAGGAGAGTCCTGTTGAGGGGACAGACAAGAAGTAAGACCCTGAAGTGGAAGGCAAAACCTGCTTGATTTTTTAAAAGATTGTTCTTACTTGTCTGTTGAGAATAGACTTTGGAGACTGGGGAGGGGTGGTAAAGATTAGAAACAGTGAAACTGCTTAGGAGTCTCAGAAAATCCAGATGAAAGATAATCATGACCTGGAACAGAGTGATAGCCATGGAGCAGAGAAAGGTAATTGGATTCGGAAATACTTTGGTATGTCTAGTTAGCGTCAACATATTTACTGACACTTTGTGTAGAGTATGTGACAGGGGAAATGAGGTCAAGAGTTATTCCAAGGTATTTCCATGAGTAAATAAGGGAAGGATGAGATTGTTACCCTTAACTGAAAAGAATACCAAGCAAGAACAGGTTTGGAGTGGATGTAGTGAAGATTATGAGTTCACTGTTGGACATAAGAGTTCTGAGTTGCAATTGGATGTCTAAGTGAAGGCGTGTAGTCAAGGAATTTTAATATCTCTGGAATTTAGAGGAGGCCTGAAGTTATAAATTTGGGAGTCTTTAACATATAGATGGCAACTAAAGCCATCAGGTGAGATGAAACACCAGAAAATGGAGTTTTGATAGAGGAAGAAGGAAGTTGAAGAACAAAGCCTGGAAAAAAATCAGAGGATTTGGAAACTATGAGGAAACAGAGAAAAATGAGAGGAACAATGTTAGAAGTAGAAGGAAAAACTATAGGATTCAGGAAGACCTCAGAAAATAAGGTTTCAAGGATGAGGAACTGTTAACTATGATAAAAACTGAAAGGTCAACTAAGATGAGGACTGGAATTGGCCATCTTTTTGACCAAACTGACAAATTTAAAAATCAGGAGAAGAAATGGAAGTCCATACCAGTGCTTCTTTGAAGTATTTGATTGAGTTGCTACTCTCTGCAATTCCCTAGAAGAAGGCAATTATTTTTATTGACTATATTTTTAGGGGAAGGGAATTTATTGGGCTTTATTTTATTTATTTATTTTTCACCATAAAATCCATGCTACAAAAGTCAGGGAACCACCTTGGGTGGTGTGGGGGCAATTCCTGTTGCAAAATTATCTATTCCAAATAGTCTCCATATTAGAGAAAATATCATGAGAACATTTAGTTTTAGGTACTCTGGGGCCCACCATGAAGCAGATATAGGTAACACACCAGTTACCATTTACATCCTCACTAGCAGCTGGGGACCATCATAATGAAGAACTACTGTTCTAAAGATCACTCCATGTTCGAGTATTTTCCTTTACAAACGGCACACTTAGAAAATTGTTTCACTGTATTGTAGGAGGACTATAGACGCATTCTGAGTATTTACGTTGATAAAACCTTTCTCTATGATCATCTGTTGAACTGTGAACAGACTCAGATCTGGGAGTTATTGAGAAGCCAGGAGTATATTTTGTAGTAGAATGAGTAAGCACTTATTCATTCTTGTTAGTTTCACTCTTAAATTACATAACCTTTCGTTAATTGGAGCAGGGAAAGATTGTTCACAGGAATGATCCAACAAGAATGTATCTTTAAATATATATATATATATATATGTGTATATATATATATATATATAATATATAAATAAATATAAATATATAAATATATAACGAGCAGGGGGAGAGCAGAGAGAGAGAGGGAGACACAGACTCTGAAGCAGGCTCTAGGCTCTGCTGTCAGCACAGAGCCCTATGCGGGGCTCAAACCCATGAACCACGAGATCATGACCTGAGCCAAAGTTGGGTGCTTAACCAGCTGAGCCACCCAGGCACCCCAACCCAACAAGAATCTTTGAGCATACATTCCTAGCATCAAATAGTGCACACTACAGGAGAAATTCATTCTTGTACAACCTAATCATGGAAATGGTAACCTTTCACTTCTGCTGTGATATACTGACCAGAAGCTAACTACTAGCTTTAGCCCACATTTAAGAAGGAATTACAGGGTGTACCTGGGTGCCTCAGTTGGCTAAGCATCTGACTTTTTGTCTCAGCTCTGGTCATAGTCTAAATTCTCTCTTGTCCAGCAGGAGAGCGGGATGCAAGATTAAAGCGAGAGATAGCTAATGTCCAGGAAAAAAAACAAGAGCCCCGAATAAGGGTCCTTGCCCCATATTTTATTAAGATCAGAAGGCTTACAAACGAGATGGGTGCACACAAAGAGACAATGAATCTGTAAACATTAACTCATGGGCATGAGGGAAAGGGGGTTTTGAAGATATAAGGTGTTTGGGGTTTCAGTCAATATGAAACAAAATCCTGGCACTGGGAGATGGGCAGATGGTTGTTAACAGCAGACAGGAGGTGCCCTGTCTGTTTATCTTAGCTAGCCTAGGGGATAAGATGGATAGGGGAAATAACCTCAGGGTAAACAAGGCACCTTTTCTTTTGCTAATCAGCTCTGCTCTGAGCAGCTTCATCCACAGCAGCACAAGCAGCACAGCGCAGAGGTCTATAGCTCTATATACCTGTTTATCTCATTTGGTTCTTCCTGCGAAAGCAGCTTTCTGCTATAGTACTAAATTGGGGGGCGTTTTTGCCCTGAATGCCTAATCTTGCTTACCTCATATACCTTTGTATTGGGAGCCTTTGCCCCTCCCTCTCTATTCTGGGGGCCCTGGCCCCTCCCTATTTTATTCTGGGGGCCTTTGCCCCTCCCTATTTTATTCTGGGGGTCTTATCTTGTTTACCCAAGCTTGAGTGTGAGCGTCCTATGGCTTTGTAATTCTTTATGCCTCTTTAACCCATTGGTATAAGCCCTGGGAATTTCTAAACTTATTCCCCACAGGTCATGATCTTATGGTTGTGAGAGGGAGCCCTGGCTCTGGCTCCATGCTGAGCCTCTCTGCCCCTCCCCGTCTCCCCCTCATGCACACATGCAAGCACACATTCTCTCTCTCTCAAAAAAAATTTTTTTTTTTTTAAAGAAAGGATTACAGGGGCGCCTGGGTGGCTCAGTAGGTTAAGCGTCTGACTTCAGCTCAGTTCATGATCTCATGGTTTAGGAGTTTGAGCCCTAAATTGGGCTCTGTGCTGACAGCTCAGAGCCTGGAGCCTGCTTCAGATTCTGTCTCTATCTCTCTGCGCCCCCCACCTCTCAAATATAAATATTAAATAAAGAAGATTACAAAAGGCATTAATACTAAGAATTGGAGATCAATGTAGGACATCATATGTGTTTATGTAGGACAACTATGTTTTTGGAAAGGGACATATGTATATGCATGAGATTAATGTCATTTAAAGTATGGGAAGCTATGGTTTTAACATTTATGTAGGCATATTTGTATTAGATTATAATTGACTACATGATTGTATTTTTTTTAAGGGATTGAGGAATGTAAAATACGAGAAGGGATAGATGGAGGCTCAGTGTCTTTCTGTTCACCTTTAGGTTAAAAATACCTATCTTTCCTATATTTGTTGTCTTTAAAATATTAATATCAATGCAAATTAAAAATAGTTGTCAGTAAACTTAAGGTTGTACATGATATTATCTTGACAAGAGCTGAAAACTAATCACTTCTCACAATGGGTGTCTGAAAAATAAATAAATAAAAGAAAATTGAACTCAAGAATCTCATTATGTAAACTGAATCTATGTTAAGTGACCCTCAATGCAGTGCCCTGACAAAGTTCTTATTTAGGGAGAAGAAAGAAAAAGGTAAATAAGGAAGAAGAAAATAAGAAAATAAGAGAGATTGAATAATTCATTTGTGACTGATTCAGGGACCTAAGAAAAGAGTTCTGACTATCTTACCACTTTGGAGCAGTAAACAGAAGAGTTGAAAGAATAATGAGGTAATTTTAGAGCATTTTACTTTCTTCCCAGGTTTTTTTTTTTTTTTTTAATTTGACAATACTCTCATGGATATGAGTTTTTCATATAAAAGGAGATAAAATGAAAGATACCTTTGGGGAAAATATTTAGTGGTTTGAAGCAAAATTATTAGTGAAAATGAGAATATCAGACTGACAAAAGAAAAGCCTCAGGAACTATTCATATAGATTTGGATAATTGTTTTGATTTCTTTAAAGAAATTTTGCAAAGCATTGTCTAAAAGACGTTAAATTAAGCAGAAAAAAGACATTCATCATTCAGAACATATGAAGTAGAAATTGGAAACATATTAGGTTGTCTCCTTAATTGAGAGTAGAAGTACATCTTTGCATTGAATATTTCAGTTGAAATAAAACTTTTTTATAACTTCCACTGAAATATATAATATAGCCAAAGAATCAATTCAACTAGAGCAAAAATGACAATAACCTTATCTGGTTTCTCTGATAAGAGAATCTTAAAAGAAAAATTTCAAACTCAGGAATGGACAAAAAACTGGAAGAGAAATATCCTGTTCTGGTCCACTTTTCTGTGATCAATAGTTTGGAATGTTAGGTCATCATGACAGTGAACATTCAAAAGCTTATCAAATGTTAGATTGCATCATTTTTAGAGTGTGATGTATTTTGCTTAATAAGAGATTAAGATGCAATAACCTTTTTTATGGTTGTTTGCCTTTTCTCTATATTATCAATAGACTAAACCTCAGACAGAAGTAGAAAGTATTGAGGCTGCCTGCTAAAATACGTCTAGAAGCAGAGGTGACATAGGAACAGCAGGGTTAAGGAGAGAGAGGAGTTTTATTTTATACTAGAAGATCACTAATGAGATTAAGGCAAAATAGAGAGGTAAACTTATAGCTGTAGGAAGGCCAGGGTTATAAATCTAGAAAGACAGAATTGTGGAATGGGTTATGATTTAGTTATATAATCTATGTGAGAGTAAATTACCAAAGGACTTACCATTTGGGCAAAGATCAAGGTTAGAAAGAGAAGCAATAGGATAATTCAGGAAACTAATTCTCAAATATTATATTTGCAGTCATATATTCATTTAACAGAGTACAATCTGTAGGGTCATAGCACAGTCAAAATGAAGGAATTCTATATACTACTAGAATTTCATTCAAAAGGATATAGAAATTTGACAACACAATTAATAAATTGCTCACATGTAGGTGTTTGTGTTTGCATGTGTATAAAATTCTGTTCTCCAAAATCTCACTCTTGAAAATTCATTTGTTTTTAAGCACACATTTAAGAAAGTATAAAAACTGACTATAAACCAGAGCAGTAAAAGGTCCCTCCAAATACCAATAAAGTGATACAATACATACCACATTCTTTACCACAAAGCAATACAATTATAAATCAGAACACAATTATGAATCATAATCTTCCATTTGTTGGAAATCAAAATTGAAAACAATACTTTTAGAAGTTGCCCATGAATCAAAGAAAATATATTTATGAAAAATATGAAATGCAATTGAAAACACAAAAATAAAACATACCCATGCTTATAAGTTCAGTCATTATATGAGAGTTATAATGAGAGAGAATTATAATTTAAATGTCTATCTTAAAAATAAGAATATTTGAAAATTAATGTGCTAGTTTAGAAAAAAATGACAAGATAAAGACAAATGAAGTAGAAAAATAAATAATACAAATAAGAGTAGAAATAAATGAAAAAGGAAATAAATTAAAATCTTTGATTACATTAAAAGCTATATACATATGCCTATGTACAAACACAAAGTAGGAAGCAAAATAATTGATTTTCAAAGGTGTCTTAGGAACTGGGAAAATTTTGTAACAATGTCAAATGCCCAGTAAGGAATCCCTGGGAAAAATTTGTAAAATTGCAGCTTTTACAAGAACGATGCTCCTTCCTTCATCAGTCACAATTGTGAGAGCAGTGATGTTATGTGTCCTCATGATTTTACAACCAAAACAAACACAGTTCCCGGCAGATAGTAAGCTCTCAATAAAATAATCTGTTTAATTAATAAATAACGTAAAAGTCCAGTAGAACATTTAGGAGAGTCCAGTAGAAGACCCATTGGGGTGGTGTGAGTTGCTGTATTACAATTGTTTTTGACAGAGAGGATAAATATTGCTTATAATTTTGCCTTCAAAGAAAATAAAGTTATATCTTTAATTTTGGCATGTAGCCAAATTTTCAAGGGTCTCTTGACTTCAATTATAACAGTCTTTTAAAATGAGAAATGATTGGGCGCCTGGGTGGCTCAGTCAGTTAAGTGTCTGACTTCATCTCAGGTCATGATCTTGCGGTCTGCGAGTTCAAGCCCCTGGTCGGGCTCTGTGTTGACATCTTGGAGCCTGGAACCTTCAGATTCTATGTGTGTGTCTCTCTCTCTGCCCCTCCCCTGCTCATACTCTGTCTCTGTCTCTCTCTCAAAAATAAAGATTAAAAAAATTTTTTTAAATAAGAAAGGATCTATAACATTATATCATATTTATATAATTAATTTATAATTATAAGTAAAATACAACATTTGGATAGGTTAAGAATTTATAATCAGTGTAATTTCACACTTATGTCTTTGCAATTCTCTTATTCTTGTCATTTTTTTGCCCCTTGCTCCTTGTATATATACCCATTTATGCTCAGATGCACGTGATCTAGTTTGAACATACGCTACTAAACTAGGTTTGAATAACAAAAGATCTGCATACGCTACTAAACTAGGTTTGAGTAACAGCTAATGTAATTCCATGTAATATGAACATTAACTTAATAAATTAAATTATGATGATAGAGGTGATATAAGGTCCTTACATGGAAATCTACACAGGTGTAATTAAAAAAAATACAGAAACTCTCACACACCACAAGAAAGCACATAGATCTTGAGCTGACATTAAATTTTCAGGTATTTTTTTCCAGTATAAACTTAGACTTCACTAAGGCTAAATTTACACAGAGGCAATTATTGACTGTATGACATTCATCTGATAGAGCTTCAGGGTTTAATAGACATGTGGCTTTCCACTGACAAAACGAGCCGTTATCACATAGGTTTTCTAACTCAAGCATGGATTGATATAAGCTGTTAATTGTATTGATTACACACAATTTGTAAGATTTTTCTGATCTACTTTACTTTTTCTCTTATAGCTCAGAGGTCATTTTTTTTCCTCCCACTAAACAATGATTTTTCTCTAAGTTGTTCAGCAAAGGATCAAGAGATATAACTGAACAAGCTTTTTCTCCTGGAGTGGAAGACTACAGTGAAAGTGTCACCAATAAGATAGAATTTTAAGTACACATTGGCTATGGTCTGAAAGTTTGTGTCCCCCAAATTCATATGTGGAAATCCTAATGCCAATGTAATGGTATGGTAGGAAAGATAGGATAAAATAGGCAGAGAGAAAGGATAGGGCCTGAGGTCCCTGGGTGTGGAAAAACACGTAGTTTGGAACAATGCTGGGAGTGTCTGACCACAGCAAACCCCCTCAGGCATAAGGTTCCTCTTAAAAATGTAATAGACCCCACCTACTCCCCCCTCAGGTTTGCTCTTAGGAATTTGTCAAAAGACCAAAATATGGCCATAGACCACTCCTCATACAATGGAAATGAGCCAATCAAGAATGGACAGCCCAGCACCTAGAGCTATTAAGCCAATAAAGGTAAAACCTGAGAAGGAACAAGGAGAAAGGGAACAGCGTGGGCTGACCAGAACCTTATAAAACAAGGACCCTTGCCTCTAGTCCTCACGCATTCACTTTCAAATGTCCCCTCTCTGTAAAGAGAAACTTCCTACTATTCTTCCTTTCTAATCTTATATTCTAATAAACTTTTGCCTGCTGCTCATTTTGTCAGGTGAAGCCCTCATGACTGAGATTAATGCTCTTATAAAAGAAGCACCACAGAACTCCCTAGCCCCATTCTGCCATGTGAGGACATAACTCAAAAGTCTGAGATCCAGAAAAAAGCCCTCACCTGACAGCTGGCATCCTGATCTTAGACCTCCGACCTCCAGACCTGTGAAAAATGAATTTATGTTGTTTATATGCCAGTCTGAGGTATTGTGTTGTAGCACACTCAATGACCAAGACAACATTTGAGTAAACATGTGTCTTCATATTTTCATTTCCTGACTTGGGGGATTGACAAATATTTTTCAGCACATTATCTATAATATATCTGTCAATTAGAAAATAAAGAAACTGAAGAAATAAAGGGAAGGGAAACTTGATGAACACTGATAAAAATTAGTAAAGCAAACAGTAAAACATTTGACCATAGGATATAAAATCCAGTTTGTTTGTATTCTGTACATTTTCAATATATAGAAATTTCCATCTAGAAATACAACCTAGTGTCTACAATACAATACATCCTACAATACAACCTAGTGTCTTAAAAATGAGAGTTGATTACTACATGTAGAAATAAATTTCTGCTCTTATCAAAGAGTTATTAATTTCAATCAGTCAAACTTTATATAACCTGGGCAATGGATATATATGAGTTAAGAGATAAATAAATAAACTTGGAAGACACTCAAGAGCTATAGTTTGCATCGTGGAAGAAAAAGCACAAATAACTTCATGTATTTAAAGTTAACATTAATAATAAAACCAAACCATTTATAATACTTGCTTCCATAGAAGGATGATTTAATTATTAGATTTTATAAGGAGGTGATATCTCATTCTCATATTTAACTATGTGTCTGGCAGGCTCTTTACAACAAAAGGCAGAGTGCTGAATGAAATAATTAAGTTTTATCTACTGAGGAGTGAAAAATAAATGCAAAATAAAAGTAGTTTATCTTGGGGTTCCTGGGTAACTCAGTGAGTTAGGTGTCTGACTTCAGCTCAGGTCATGATCTCAGGGTTCTTGGGTTCAAGAACCCAAACTGTCTGTGCTGACAGCTCAGCGCCTGGAGCCTGCTTCAGATTCTGTGTCCCCCTCTCTTGCTGTCCCTCCCCTGCTCATGCCCCGTCTCTCTCTTTCTCAAAAATGAATAAACGTTAAAAAAAATTAAATGAAAGTAGTTTATCTTACAATCAAAGGATTTATAAATGGGAACTGTAAAATATTTTCCTTGAGTTCATAAAAAAAGTTATTTGCTTAGAAATTCTAGCCAATTAATCTTGATAAATTTCTTACTAAGCTAACTTTCTAAGATTTTTATTGGGGAAAAAAAATAGATGTAGGGTTTAGCCTTACTTTGCTCAATAGAATATGGATGGAAGTGATAGTGTGTAATTTCCTTCAGGGAATCCTATGTTCCGCTTGACTGATCTTATGCTCCTGTCACAATGATGAGAAGGGCATGCATTGTGTAATCTGATAGATGAAGGTGGGTCAGTGACATGTCAGCTCACCCAGACCTAGCCTACAGCTTATTATAATCAAGTATACCTCTGCTCAATCTAGAGCAGCTACATTTAGCTGACCTGAAGAAAAGTGACCAGGGAC
This sequence comes from Leopardus geoffroyi, assembly GCF_018350155.1. Taxonomy (NCBI): domain Eukaryota; kingdom Metazoa; phylum Chordata; class Mammalia; order Carnivora; family Felidae; genus Leopardus; species Leopardus geoffroyi. The sequence continues at coordinate 24,527,252 of NC_059333.1, forward strand.
ACCTGGGTGGCTCAGTCAGTTAAGCGTCTGACTCCAGCTCAGGTCATGATCTTGTGGTTTGTGAGTTCGAGCCCAGCATCAGGCTCTGTGCTAACAGCTCACAGCCTGGAGCCTGCTTCAGGTTCCGTGTCTTCCTCTCCCTCTGCTCCTCCCATGCTCATGCTCTGCTTTTCTCTCTCAATAATAAATAAATGTTAAAAAAATGTTTTTTAAAGAAAAATAACCAAATTAATTTTTTGTTTGTTTGTTTTAAACCACTGAGATTCAGGATGATTTCCTACATAGCACCATTGTTTCAGGAGGTATGATATACATGGATGAAAAGAAAATATTAACATTAGTGACTTCTCTGCAGTTTATTATATATTGCACATTTTCTATAATGAGCATACATAGTTTTTAATCAAGGAAAAATCTGTTAAACTAAATCATTAAATAGAAATTAGTTGTAAATTAAGGCTTTAGGTCAAAAAATAATTAAACTCATTCTCTAAAAGTACGTAATAATGATTACTAAAATTTGCATATACAATGTATGGTATGTGTGAGTTTAGAGTTTATATTCCCTGAGAAATCTTATTTAATGCTAAATTTTTATACTTCTTAGATTTAATCTCTCATTCCTTAAAAGAAAGATAACATTGGTATCTATCTCTTCTCCTTATCTCACCATAAAGATTTCCTCCGGGGATGCCAACGATATGGATAGTGATAATTTAATGTATTTAATCCATCACCTGATCTCATGCTGTCAAGATGGCACAAAAAGCACCATTTTCTTATGCTCCAATATGATGCTTTGTTATTGTACAATTATTTTTAATTCAAATATATATTTTTAAAATTTTTTAAGTAATCTCTACACCCAACATGGGGTTCCAACTCACAATGCCTGAGATGGAGTCTCATGCTCTACCAACTGAGCCATTCCCTAATTTCAATATTTTTCAACTTTTTCTTCAAAACCTTTAACAAGTTTATGCACTTAGATAATCCGTGTAGCTGCAGCCCTTTCCCCATCATTTTTCTTGGAACTTGACCCTCAGCTTCTCTCAAAAGTAAACCTCTGTGCTTTGGAGGGTATGATTGGATTGGGCTGCTAAGTCTACATTAACTTGCTATTTTCTGTTATTTCTTCTTGATGTATCAGAGCCACAATCTCCTGTGTCTCCTATTTTTTTTCTTTAAACCAACATTATATATTCTTTAATATATATTGTTCAATATATATTCTTTAATATTCTTTAATGTTGACTCAAAGGGCATAATACAAAGCGCATATGATCAATAGTTTACAAGCACATTTAAAATACCAAATGTATTGGACATTACGTACTTGCTTGGATATGGCATAGTCAGTAGAAGTATATGAGATTTGTATTCAAGTCAGCCTGAGTCTAAATTGCTGTTATATCCTTAATGATCTGCATGAGGCTGGGCAACATATTAAACTTATTGGACTTCAGTATCCTTATCTATAAAATCAAGTTTTAAAATAGCTCAGAGCTTTATTGTGTCTATTTTCACGAATAATTTTAAGTGGCCTGGCATATAGTAAGTACTACTCATTTTTTTTAAGGTCTTCATGTCAGTAGGGGGAACTGAAAGAAAAAAAATGGAGAAATAATATAGAGCATATAATTTTACAGTTACAAGACACAGAGAGAATCTGTTCCAACCCCTTCATTTTATAGATGGCTAAATTGAGGTCAAGGGAGATTTAGTGTTTTGCCTGAAATCTTTCAAGAAGAGAGTGACAGGAGGAGGATTATTTCTTAATAATTATATAATAAATCTAAGGGCCAAAAATGGCACTTCAAAGTGTTTGCTTTTCTCTGGGTACAGGAGGACCATCTATGTTAGCAAGGCTGTGTTTTTGTATCATTTAATATTATCCCCAAAGCATTTAAATGTATTTTAGACAACTATTACATTATTCAGTATTTCTAAAGTACCCCAGTTTTGTATATCTCCCTTAAATCTCCTTTAAAAGTCTGTTTTGCCCAGTGACTGTTATGCAAAAGAAAAAAAAAAAAAAAAAAACAGTACAAACTAAGTCCAAATTATTGAAAACCTCTTGCTTCAGCATTAGCTTTTGAGACTATCCTCATCCCTTTTCTAAATCAGTTTAGCCCATCTAGATCACTACAAGGGTCAGATGACACTTGAGGTAATGCACTACCATTTTTATTTATTCTCCAGAAAACAAGACGGTAGATCAGATTTTGATTTTGAAGAAAAAGTCATAGTGGATAGTAATTATTTCTAATCCTGAGTGCAATGAATTTGATAAAATTGGAAACTCCTTGGGGTAAATAAAATTTAACTTCACCAAGCACACATTCTTTAATGCTTCTTACACTATGGACTCTGGGAAGACTTGGAATTCTTGCTCACATGTGGGTTTATATTTGCCTGGGTCATGTATTTCCTAGTCTTAACTAAAACCAGAGAGACAACTACTCCTGTCACATTTTCTCCCCAGACAGAATCCAGGATTACTAAAAATCTCATAAGTCATCTTGTTTTTGAAAGATTTACAGCAAGATTTTCTGACCAGATAAGTTGGATAAGTTAGCTCCAGATCTCTATCTGAAATGAACTCCTGTACCATTTAAGGTTTATCATGGGCGATACCATCAAAAAGTAGCACACACAGCTTACTTTCATTGGCAGGAAAGGGCTTGGCAGGCTGCCTGAAGAGAAAATACCTGCAATTCAGAGAATTATGATGACTTTTTAAAAAACGTTCATACCTTTTCAAGGTTTCTATTGAATCAGGGTCATTTAGTTCTACTTTCCACTTAATTGACTTTGACCTTCCCATATGAACCTTGATACCAAAAAACCCCATGGGAACTAGGATTTTTAATTATTTCTCCCAGGTTCTGGGCAGGGATGTTTATTATCTTATTTTGCTCAATAATGATAATTCCTAAAGTAAGGGGGTAGTTCTGAAAAGGGGAAGGGTTTTTTCAAATTTAATGTTTTGTGTTTATTTCTAAGTTGGCTAGAAACTAAATTTATTTGTTGGCTTTCTGAAAATCACTGTTCTTTGGCTTTTGTGTTTGAAGAATATGTCAGCAGCCATTTGCACTCAAACACACATCTTTCATCCTATTATCTTTAATTATTTGGAATTAAATAACAATTTCAGAATTGACATTTGCTTGTTTTCCTCTCAGTTACTGAGTGCCTTCTCACTCTTCTTTCTTCCTAGATAATGGAACTATAAATCCTAAGCCGATCTGGAAAATAATTCTTTAAGTGGAGTCCTTAGGTATAGGACATAAGAAAATAAGGACTGTTTAATAGATCTGTTCCACTTTTCTGAATTGCTGGAATGACGCCCGTCAGCTCTTCTCTTCTCAGTATTTTCCACATGTGTACACGTTGTGAAGCCAGACTGCCTGTATCTCTTCATGCTGGGCAATTTACTTAATCTCTCCATGCCTCAGTTTCTTATATGTAAAATGGGAGAAATAACAGTTCTTACGTGATAAAGTTTCTGAGGATGATTTAGGAGAGGATGTCTGTCTGTCTGTCTGTCTGTCTCTCTCTCTCTCTCACACACACACACACACACACACATCACACATTGTATAGCTGTAAACTATTTTTCTATTATTATATGCCCACTAAAAGTACAAGTTAGTGTAAGTTAAAATGACCCACATTGTTAGGGATGAAGCGTTGGATAAAGGAAAGGAGAGTGAACTATAGTTTATAATTTCTTTGTTTCTCTAACTTGAATTTGACTTGACCAGCCCGGAATTCGGAAAATCACAAATCATCATTAATTCCATCCTTCCTATGGAGGGTCCTGAATTTAGACTCTGGGAAGCAGAGTACTAGCAAGAATAAATTGGCTGGATTCACAAGTATAAATCACAAAGTAAAGAAGAAAATAAAAGGTAAAAATGGCATGGCTACCTGCAGGAAAATGCAGAGTATTTGTAGGTATGTAACAGAAAGGAAGAAGAAGGAGGGAGATCTCTGAGTAGCAAATCAGAGCTGACTGTAGTGAAACAATGACATGGTGAACTCTCTTAGAATAAGATTTACAACAGCCCCTCCTTGTCCTGGGGGTCTGTTTCAAGACCCCCAGGAGATGCCTGAAACCACAGATAGTACCTGATCCTAAATATACTATGATTCTTCCTATGCATGCCTACCTGTGAGAAAGTTTAATTTACAAATTAGGCATAGTAGAGATTAATAACAGTAACTATAAAATAGAACAATTATAACAATATACTCTAATAATAGTTATGTGAATGTGGTCTCTCTTTTTCTGTCAAAATACCTTCGCATACTGTTCTCACCCTTATGATGAGATGATAAAATATCTATGTGACAAGATGAAGTGAGGCGAATGATTTAGGCATTGTGAGGTAGCATTAGTCTGCTAATGACTTCTGACGATATGTCAGAGGAGGATCATCTGCCCCTGGGTTGTGATTGACCATGGGTAACTGAAACTGTGGAAAATGAAATGATCATTAAAAGGGGCTACTACACTGTGTATTTTTTTTTTCTTTCTATTCCTGTATGGCACATGGTACATTTGAAATGCATTTTGAAGGTTTTTTTTTTTTTTCTTTAAGTTTTTATTTAAATTCCAGTTAGCTGGTGTGCCTGGGTGGCTCAGTTGGTTAAGCATCTGACTTAGGCTCAGGTCATGATCTCATGGTTCGTGGGTTCAAGCCCCGCATCCAGCTCTGTACTGGCAGCTCAGAGCCTGGAGCCTGCTTCAAATTCTGTGTCCCCTCCTCTCTCTGCTCTTTCCCCGCTCGCTCTGTCTCTTTCTCTTTCTCTCAAAAATGAATAAACACTAAAAACATAAAATTCCAGTTAGTTAACATACAGGGTAATATTAGTTTCAATAGTAGAATTTAGTGATTCACCACTTCATACAACACCCAGTGCTCTTCGCAAGTGCCCTCCTTAATCCACATCACCCATTTAACCCACCTGCCCTCAGTAACCATCAGTTTGTTCTCTATTGTTAAGAGTCTGTTTCTTAGTTCGCCTCCCTCTTTTTTCATCAAATAAATGTGTTCATCAACTGATATGAATATTTTGTGGTCAAGTGCCAGTGATTGTCAATTGAAAGAAAATCTCGTGGGATGCCTGGGTGGCTCAGTCAGTTGAGCGTCCGACTTCGACTCAGGTCATGATCTTGAGGTTTGTGAGTTCAAGCCCCACATCGGGGTCTGTGCTGACAGCTCAGAGCCTGGAGCCTGCTTCAGATTCTGTGTCTCCCTCTCTCTCTGCCATTCGCCCGCTCATGCTCTGTCTTTCGTCTGTCAAAAATAAATAAACATTAAAAATTTTTTTTGAAAAAAAAATTTTTTTGAAAGAAAATCTGGCAACAAGTTTTTGTGGTACTTTGTAATCTATTTTCCTCCCAGAAATTTTAAAAGTAATTCTTCAGTCAGAGGACAAAAAAGGAGATCTTTAAACTCTTTTTTATAGCTGTGTTGAGGTATAGCTAACATAACACTTCTCACCTTTATATAATTTGTAAATTTTGACACATGAAACCTCTACAATTCAAGACTGTAAACATATCCATCAATCATATAAGTTTTCTCATGCCTTTGCATTTTTTCTCTCCTGTTTCTATTCCCATCCCCTGGTCTCCTCAAGCAACCACTGATCTATTTCTGCAGTAAATCATTAAACAAAATTATCCAAAAGTTATATTAAGTGTAATCATATAATGTGTATTCTTTTTTTAGTCTCTTGTCACTCAACATAATTATTTTAAGATTCATCCCTAAATCAAATTCATTGCATAAATCATTTCTTGTTATTACCAAGTGGTATCATCTTGGACCAATGCACCTAAATGTTTTTATCCATTCACCTGATAATGTACATTCGGGTTATTTCTGCTTTAGTCCATTAGAAATAAAGCTGCTATGAGCATGAGAATTTGGGAACAAGTCTTGAATGGACATATGCTTCCATTTCTCTTGGATAAATAAGTAGGAGTGGAATGCCAGGATCATGTAGTATGTATATCTTTGACTTTTTAAAGAAACTACCACATTGTTTTCCAAAATAGATGTATCATTTCACTTGCTCACCAGGGGTATGTGAGAAGTCCAGTTCCTCCACAATCTCCACATCACCTGGTATGGTCATTTCTTTTCATTTTAACCAATTGAATAGATGTCTAATGTTATCTCATTGTTATTTTGATTTGCATTTTCTTTTTTTTAATGTTTGTTTGTTTATTTGTTTAGAATACAAGCAGGGAAGGGCAGAGAGAGAGAGGGAGTCACAGAATCTGAGCAGGCTCCAGGCTCTGAGCTGTCAGCACAGAGCCTGATGTGGGGCTCAAACCCACAAACTGTGAGATCATGACCTGAGCCAAAGTCATATGTTTAACCGACTGAGCCACCCAGGTGCACCTTGATTTGCATTTTCTTCAAGACTAATGATACTTAGCTTTTTTTCATGTATCTATTTGCATTCCATGTGTTGTCTTTGGTGAAGTTTCTGTCCAAATATTTTGCCCTTTTTTATATTAAATGGTTTTCAAAAGTTTCTTAGATTTATGTGCATGGGTAGTAATGTGGGTAATTATGAGAAGTTTTCATTCATAATTTCATCAAGTATTACTTCTGCCCTCTTTTCTTCACTAATTCCAACCAGATGTATATTTGGATCCTTGAAATTTTCACAGAAGCTTATAATGATTCTCATTTTTAATATTTATTTTTCTTACATATGATAAGATTATAAGAGTAAAGCCCTCATGAATGGGATGAGAGTCCTAATAAAAGAGACCCTAAGTAGTTCCCTTGCCCCTTCCCTGAGGATACAGCAAAAAAATAGCTGTCTATGAACCAAGAAGTGATTTCCCACCAGATACCAAATCTGCCCATACCTTCTTCTTAGACCTGCCAATGTCCAGGACTATAAGAAATAAATTTATGTTGTTTATAAACCACCCCAGCCTAATGTGTTTTCTTATAGAAGCCCAAACAAAAAACCTTAGCCTAAATTTCCTGAAGAGAGTAAGAAGAAAAAGAAAAACAAAAATGAAACAAACAAAAACAAACAAAAAAAACTCAGGAAACACAAATGGGTAAGATGTTATCATACTACTTCCAGAAAAGAAAATAGTTCTCAGTTTCTCTAAAATCAGCAGAATTATAGAGAAAGACTTGTTTGGAGATGTGAAAATTGGAAGTTCACAGATCCCATCTCTGACACTTTTTAGTACAATGGAATGGCATGTCATGTATTCCTTGCTACAGAAAGCCTGGCAATGGTCATTAACTGTTAAATGATAATAAGTGCAGTTGTTTTTTACATAAAAGTTCCATAACTTTAACTCTAAATATTTCAATTCTATTGAAGAACAAGCAGTCAGAGTTACCACTGATCTTTCTTCAATCACTAGAATTAGCAGAAAGCCTGCTGTCATTCTTATCTCGATTTTTGAATACATTTAATCATTAAGATATAGAAAATTCATTTGAATGTGCAATTCCTATTTTTATAAATGCTATAGATATACAGAAGTGGAAGAAAGTTAAAGATTATCTAGACTAACATGTTCATAATATGGATGAGGAAACTCAAGTTTTTAAAGACAAAAGTACTAAACACAGTAGCTGCCAATGGATAGATCGATGATAGACAGTATACTCCCATTAGAATTTTTTTTCAATTCCACAAAATAGATAAAAGTTTATGCATGGAGGTGAAAACATCTTTACAAATACTGAGAAGAAAAACAAGAGAAATGTAATAAATTTTTAAGTGCACTGTCATACTTTCAGAACTAATAAAGACTAGCACTGCCATCTTGTGTCTTTATGACTATTTATCAAAATATATATATATTTATTTCTATTTTTATTACCAATATGATTTGTTCGCTAAAGTACATATAAAATGTATATAGTATACATGGTTGTGCATTTCTGATACTAATATTAATTTGAAATAAAAATATAGTTTACCTTAAAATCAAGATTATACATTTTAATTAGGTAAATTAGAATAGAGTTGAATAGATTATTATAAGACCAAAGAAAATATGCATATATTACCTGCAGATGCCTTTTTATATCACATAGGTCAAGTGACTAGTTTATATATGAGAAATTACATAATAATGGCATGCAAAGGCAGAAACATACCTGTTCTTTATACATATATATTTATATATACTTCCTTATATACGTATTCATTTTACAAACACTATAGCTTGGGGTTTGTTGATATATGGGCTGTATGTTGAACAGAAGGTGAAGTCAATTTTCAACAAAATTTTGCTCAAGATAATTTTATTTTAAAACTAGAGAAAAAATTTAAATTTCACAATCACAGAAGATGGAGACTTAAGCACAATTATGGTATTTATTATTTGTGATAAAGAATCTCTTTGATAAAGCTTGATATAGCTTATCAAAATATTTATTTTCAGGTTAAAATAAAGTCATTTCTAAAGAAGGAAACAAAATCAAAAGTGAGTTCTTTATGAATGCACTTAGTATTTATTAAATTCAATAAAATGTATTATAGAAGAGATAGATTTATTAGTTCATGAAATGTTTATCACAACTTTTTGAGTAGCAGCTGTTGAAGTAGCAACTATAATTACTGTTCTGATTATCAGGGACCCAAGGCTCTGAGAAGTAGGTGAATATTGAACGTCAAATACGTAGCACGTAGAAAATTAAAGATCTTGGCCCAAGTGTTCTAATGCCAAGTTCATCTGTCATTCAACATCACAGCTATCTCCCTGAAGCAATCTATAATCTATTCCTTACTAAGAAATACAATTTGCAAAATCAATGATGTATGTGCATGTTTTATAAAGGAAACTATTCTCTTGAGCATTCTCAGCAAAATAAATAGATTGATATATTGGAGAATGCAGTCTATGTACTTTTATGAAATACTTTGTGCTCTGCCATATTTTATTCAACAATTTATTTCTCAATTCCGGTTGTTATTTGTTCTGAGCATACAGAATGATTTTATTAAAGCATTTGGAACTAGGGTGGTAATTGACTGCTGCTGTCTGTGAACTACAAAATCAAAAAGAAAAATACTAGATAAAAGAGATGACACTTTCCAACATTTTGAGTTCTTTACAAATTGCAGAATAAGTGAGCTGCTGGTTATGCATTTCTTTTCAAAAAAGTTTCTAAGACACAAAATAGAGAATAATAACCACAATTTCAGTTTTACAAATAGCTTGTGCATGCATTATTCCAATTGTTCCTCAAAACAGTCTAATGAGGCAACTGCTTTCATTGACATTTTACTGAAGAAACTGGCCTCAGAGAGGTTAAATCACTTCCATAAGCTCACACAGCTGATAAGTGATAGAATTAGGCCCCAATCACAGAATTTTAACTTCTAAATTCTCATGAACTTTCACCATTCTATTGTGTTTGTGCTTTTTCCCTTGATACCTGTTAAAGTAGTGTTTCTTTTTATATTTTTATACCATTGCTTAAAATAAAGGCTTGCCCCATCCCTCAGAGATATATTCCTTGAGATTGGTGAATTTTAGACAATTTTAGCTGCCGCTTGGACAAGTAATCTGGAGGATGTTAAGCCAGTGCTCAGGATAATTTCTCATGCAGTGTCCAAATATTTTCATTTGGTTTGTGAAATGTGTGTATGTGTATGAGTATGTGTGCCTATGTTTTTTTTTTCTTTTCACTTTTACTATGAAAAAATTCAAGCATATACAAATTTAACTAACATTATTATGACCCTCCATATGTCAATCACCCAGCTGCAATGATCGTAAGTATTCTGCTATGCTTGCCTCATTGATATCTCCATCCACACTTCATCCTATAACTGAGGGGTAATTAAGAAGATAATGATGATGACTAAGGTGATATCTGCGCAATTTTTACAGGCATAGATATTTTGTTTAGGTATAATTTACACTCGTTAACTTTTTTTTATTTTAGTGAGAGTGTGCAAACAGTGGAGGGGCAGACGGAAAGAGAGAGAGAGAGAGAGAGAGACAGGTAGACAGAGAGAGAGAGAGAGAGAGAGAGAGAGAGAGAGACAGAAAGAGAGAGAATCTCAAGCAGGCTCCATGCCCAGTGCAGAGCCCAATGTGGGGTTCGATCCTGTGACCCTGGTATCATGACCTGAGCTGAAATCAAGAGTCAGACACTCAACCAACTGAGCCACCATTAAAACTTAATTCACCCTCTTTGGTATACATGTTTATGAGTTTTGACAAAGACCGGCATTATCTATCACCATGTACCCAAATAATCTTTGAGACAGAACAATAAAATGATGAAAAATAAGGCTATACATTTTATTCCAATGATAAAATATGTCTGTAAACTATAAACCCATATGATATCAAAGTAAAATATCTTCATTAGGCTATTTTTGTCTCCTGAGGCAGGCTGTTTAAATTACCTTAACAAATGGAAGTTTATGTAGCCATTCAGAGAAAAAGTGGAAATCTATTCCTATGTAGAACAAGAACCACGATCAGGGCAGATCACAGAAAAGCAGGTCTTGGCATACATACCATGTTGAAAGATTTCAATGCTCACCCTCCATGATTACTGTTACTTAGAATCTCTGTATGGACTTGTTCTTCTCTGACTCACACTTCAAGTGGTAATTATTTTTTTCTTTTAAGTATCAGTTCAACAATCTATGGAAGCTAACTGTTTAAGCTCTAGTATTCAACCCATAATTATTGACTACTCTACTTAGGGACCGAACTGACAGTGGATATTGATCTTTCTTCAATATCAGCAAATCCCAGGCAGGATTCCCTGAGCAGGGGGTTGTGTGAAGGGATGGTGGATAACAACCAGGGTGCCAGATTCCCCTTTCTGCTTACCAAACAAAAACTAATATAAATTGGCCTACTCAGAAAGTTCTTTTCACATAAATTAAAATTCACTCGCTAGGTTGACAAAAGTCATGGCTGGCTTCAGGGCTCAATCTTGATATGATGAGTCAATCTGTGTATGTCTCAGCATTGCCTTCTGCTATTGTAGTTTTGTTACCAGGTAAAAGTACTCTACTCAATTTAGCCTTTACAACGTTGATTTGCAATGCATTTGGGAAAACAATAAGGGTCTTTTCACCCAGAGTTTTCATCAAGAAAGTTACTGAATCCTTTTGTTCTGACTGAATCAAATAACAAGCCATAAAGCAATCACTGTGGTCAAAGTGATAAGAAAAACTGTTTGTCTTAGATCTAGAGGTGAGAGATAGGTCCTCACCAAAAATGTATGCATCAAATATGGAGAAAGGGAGATTTCAAAATTCCTATTAGCAGAAGTAGAGTTAAGGGGTCCACATACTGGATGGCCAAAAAGTAACAAAGACATATACTGGAAAACTTTGATTTTATTTGGAAGATAACTATCATAGCTAATTCATAACATAAAATACTAAAATAAATATTTTTTATTGCTCTGACATACGAGTATTACAACATTGCATTACTTTTGGCAAGAGCAGCATTATTCATTCATCTCATAGTGAATGATGAATTTGATGTTTATGATGTTACTATAATAGTATTTTGCTGAAAATTGCCAAAATATTTTAAAATAGGCTTTTCATGTCATATTTGAAATTTGCCTAGTGGGGCACGTGGGTGGCTCAGTCAGTTAAGCATCCGACCTTAAGCATCTGACCTGGTTTTGGCTCAGGTCATGATCTCATGGTTCGTAAGTTCGAGCCCTGCATTGGGCTCCATGCTGACAGTGCACAGCCTGCTTGGGATCCTCTGTCACTCCCTGTCTCTATCCCTCCTCCACTTGTGCTGTCTCTATCTCAAAAATAAATAAACTTAAAAAAATTTAAAAAAATAAAAATAAGAAATTGGCCTAGTTATCTTTGCAACTGATTTTTAGATATTTTATGAAAAAGCAAGTTAAAATTAATAACTTCTTTAAATTCTAAAAACAGATATTTGGATTTTTTTGTAATTCACTTGAAACCCCTAGATTATGTCTTCTGAGTTATGAGGCAAGCATGTGTTCATGCAATAAAAATCGGACACAGGGATTATCAGACACATCACAAATTTATACATTGTATTGCTCAGTGAAATTCATGCTTTGAATTATGTGTTACCAATTACATATTATGGAATGTATAGCATATTGATGTATTGTTATAATATCAATAAACCATATTTTATATACATATAAATACAATATATTAGCCAGTATAGATACTATTTATATTCATATTTTGAATTAACACTGTATATTTAATAATATTCACATGACAAAGACCATATAAATACTTATATGTATTTATCTATATAATATCTGTATTTCCTGACATTATGGCCACCTTGTAGTATCAGAAATAAAGCAAAATTTTCTTCGTTTTTGTCACTCTAACAGTTGAGCAGAATTAAAATAATGGTTTCCTTTTTCCTTTTCTTTCATATTTTAAGTTATGATTTGTTCATAGTAGCTCAGTGCATAGTAGCTCATGGCCTCTACTAAAGGCTAGATAAATAGCTGCCACTGCAGCAGGATGATGTCTGAAACCTAAGAGGTATTCTAAAAAGGCTTGGAGACATTACTTTAGAGAGCCTATCACAGACAGTTTTGAAATTGTGTTAATATCAATAATAGCATACAGAGAGTAAAAGTTACATACAAACTTAACTGCATATTTAGTATTCTAGCAGAACTACATAACTTCTTTAATACCATGGAAGAGAAAAGATAAGAAACTGCCAGGAGATCCCTACTAACATTTAGGCATGTGTTTCTAATGAAATGACTGAAATTCATATACAAAATGTCCCCTAGGGCCTAGTAAGCATGAAAATTACATGAGATTAAATGATTACATTTCAATCACTAAGGAAAATAATTAAAATTAATGTAGAATGTCAAAAGTAATTTTTAATAACTCCAACTAACCTAAGTGATCATATTAAGTGTCTCAATGCAAACGTATACAGATTTGTTTGGAGGTTATGTGTGAAGCTTGTGCTCTCTGACTAAAGATTAAATCACCATTTTCTTCACCCTTAAAAAGTCTCCAGTGGTTTTTCTTAAACATACACTAATTGTTATAATAAATTCAAATTACCAGAAAGTGGCAACAAATTCACTCTATTCAGTTAAGTGAAAAGGAATATTTCACATCCCTGACGTAAGTATTAACATTAACCTACATTTCATAAACAATTTTTTTCTTAGGTGTTCTCAGGTGACCATATTGCACAGAGTGAAACAATAATGCAAAACTCTGTGATTCTAGATCTCCTGCAGGAAAGTTAGTGGGAATTACTGCTGTTCCCAGTCACAGTGGCCCAGAGTCAGGTCCTAAGTTATGCCTTCATGTCAATCCTCTCTTCATCTGTAGCTGAATGTCTTCACTGAGCTTAGTAATTAGAAATTTCTCAATCATTCGTCCACATGTTGATCAAATGAAGCGATGAGCCCCTGCTGAATTGTGCTAAATAAAATACAAACATCTACCGGGCCATATCCCTTCTGTGTCCTGACTATTAAAAGTTCATGGGTGTCCTGATACATTCAAACTGTAAGTCCTGCCATCTTCTAATAGTTAAAGCCCAGCAAAATTCACACCATCAAAGAGAAATATCCTAACCATAATCCATCTGGCATGGATCTAACTCACACATTTATTTACTTGAGATCGTGAAACACATAACTGATGCAACAACATCAACTTTGAAGCAACCACAAGGATATTTAAATTTTGTCTTTTGTTTAGGGAAAAGCTTTGACAGAGTGACACTTTATCAAATATATATGCCAGTAGAAATCTGTCTACTAGGATACCATTAAATATGAGGCTACAAAAAACTCCAAGGGTGAGGTATTAAATATATGAATCCCGTCCAGGTCTCATAGGGGTTTTTGGAGAACCTCTATCCATACCTAACAAAAATGTGGCTGTGATAGTTATAAAGAATTTTATTTATATAAAGAATAATCAGACAAATAATCTTTCTTTTCCTTTGTATCAGTGCTGCTCAAAGCAGATAGTTCTAAAAGACAATTGATGATACATGTTTTGAGGTGAAAATCTCTTCATACTTAGGTACATTTAAGTATTACAATAATCAGTTATGTGGGTTTATATAGGTTTACAGCAGGACTTATCAGATTACTAAATATTTGCTAACACTATAAAGCACTTACTCTGTGCCACGCACAGTTCTCAGATCTTTATATTTGTGAAGTCATTTAATCTTTAGAGCAACTTGATGAAAAAGGTACTATTATCATTGCTATTTAAACTATGAGCAAACAGATAAACAGATTAAGTAACCTATCCAAGGTCATGTAGATGGAAAATACTCAAATGCTTATGATGACTTCTCAACAATGAAATTTTGAAGACATCATTTCCAGTGCTTATTTGAAAATATCATCTCGACATAAACACCTGAAGTTATTCAAAGCACATGTTCTGTGTAACGAAGTGTGACCAATATTATTTTGTATAGTTCAAATATTTCATCAGTCTAAATCAAATCATGGAGGAATCACCTGATAGACTAAATCTTTTGGTTGTTGTTGTTGTTCCTTTTTTTTTTCTTTTTTTTGGATTTCAAGTTTTATTTAAATTCTAGTAGTTAACATATGTGGCAAAATGGGTTTCAGATGTAGAATTTAGTGATTCATCACTCACATATAACACTCAGAGCTCATCAAACAAGTGCCCTCCTTAATACCCATCACTCATTTAGCCCATCCCCCGCCCACCTCCCTCCTTCAACCCTCAGTTTGTTTTCTACAGTTAAGAGTCTCATGGTTTGCTTCCTTCTCTCTATTTTTTCCCTTCCCCTATGTTCATCTGCTTTGCTTCTTAAATTCCATATATATATGTGAAATCATATGGTCTTTAGGGAGACTACATCTTTATTGCTTCTACTTCATTCACTCTTACTAATCTTTGCTTTCACACTCCACTTTCTATATACACTCACACATGCTATATGAAATGCTAATGATGAGACTGATAGTTATGACAAAATAACAGGACAATATTTACACTTCTACATGAAAAAACTAAAGCAATATATAAAATCCATGAAAAAAAAGTGCTTTTCAGCCATTGGACAAGAGACAGCTCAGGACAGTAATCTCTGAGAGAAGAGAAATAAAGCAAGTGAACACACATGCCCAGTTCAATGCATGAAGAGTTTCTCAGCCACAACACAGGAGAGGAAACTCAAAGGGAACCATCCCAGGGATCTCAGTGAGTTGAGGACACAGAGTTTAGAGTAAAGGGTAGCAAACTACCAGAGAAGGAAGAGTTGCACAAAGAGAAAGAACCTTTAGATTTGCACAGGTGTCCCTTGAGTCTTTGTCTGCATGGAAGGAGCTATAAGAAGGACCATGGAGGAGCAGGTGTAAAAATACTGAGGACCACACACACCTAGAAGGATCTTTTCAAGTAACCTGTTGGCCCTCCGAAAAGTATTGCCTCAGTAATGGGCCCAAATTATTCTCAAATTGAAGGCTGTTCTGGTACCACTTAATAAAACCTTCAAAAGCAAATCTCTGATTGAACTGTTTCTAAAAAACGTAATTGTGTCCTAGATATAAAACCAAAAAATTTAAATGTGTACAAAAAAGACCAGCATCCAATAAAATAATCACCCAATATACAAAGAAAAAAAAGATTATACATAATGATAATGGTAAAAACACAATAGAAACAGATAAAGAAACATAGTATAATTAAGAATCAAAGATGCTAAACCATTTATTTTATATAGATTCAATATGCTCTTGGATTATGGTTAGAAACTAAAAATAAATGATAATGCTCAAGTGTTTATGTATATTTTAATGCTATGGTGACTTTGCATGTTCCTCAAATTGAAGCAGGTTTTCAGAAAAACATTTCTGATCTCTTTTCTTTCCATATTCCTTCATTTAGATGTCTACACAAGAGAAAGAGTGGTTTTTATGATAGGAGATTTGACAGAAGGATTCCCAGTGTGGTAGTTACTGTCTTCTGGTCTCCGTGCTCACTTCTCAGGATCAGCCCATTTATGTGAGTGTGTGTGTGTGTGTGTGTGTGTGTGTGTGTGTGTGTGTGTGAGTGAGAGAGAGAGAGAGAGAGAGAGGGGGGGTGGGGTGGGGGCGGAGAGAGAGAGAGATTGGATGAGAGTTTGTTCCTTTGTTGCCTGAATTTAATAACCATTTAAGGTCAGTCTTCTACCTGTGGTGTGAGCAAGATGGCTTTACTATTCTCAGCTTGACTAAACTTTAGGTATGCTTCTTCCTGAATTTAGGCCTCTGAACTCCCTTTCTTAGAACATTTACTTTAGAAAACATGCAGTTGTACATTCTTTCTCTGCCCCTCTGAGACCCAAATCTTCTTCAGCACAGGAACATTTTTCTCAATGACCCAGGATCAATCCCTTTGAAATGTGACCATCAAGAAAGATAGGAACCCTGTTTCCCAGTCTCTGTGGGATGATAGGAGCCTCACTAGATAAGTGACAATTAGGAAACACAGATGGATGGCTCATCATATTGACCATCCTTCCCCATGAAGTCCTATACCTCTTCTCCATTAGCTCATCCAGATTTTAATTTGTTTTTCTTATCTACTGTTTGCAGCTTAAAACCCACAGTTTTATTTTTTAAGTTTTTATTTAAATTTGTTAGTTAACATACAGTATAATATTAATTCAGGTGTACAATGTAGTGGTTCTACACCTCCATACAACAGGGTCACTCCCTAATCCCCATCACCTATTTAATGCATACCCATCCACCTCCCCCCCTGGTAACCATCAGAGGTTTTGCACTTTTGTTTTGTCATACCAGGTTAAACAAACAAACAAACTGCTACCTTTTATTTCAGTGGAATTGAATTCAATCTCTCCCCTAGTGCAGTGATCCTGAGTAAAGTTCCATTTGCCATTTTTAACATGTGCCCAGTGAAAATTTTCTTTTGTAAACATGAAGGTCAGCAGTTTTAAGATTAGTTAAGTTTATGATAGAGTATTGGGGGGCACCTGGGTGGCTCAGTTGATTAAACTTTGTCTCTTGATTTCAGTTCATGTCACAATCTCAACGGTCATAAGATGGAAACCCACATCAGCTCCATGCTGAGTGTGGAGTCTGCTTAAGATTCTCTCTCTCCCTCTTCCTCTGCCCCTCTTCCTCATTCATTCTCTCTCTCCCTCTCTCTCTCTCTCTCTCTCAAAAAAAAAAAATGGACAAGAATTGTTTTTAAATTTAAGATGGAGTATTGGAAGTTAAAATTTGTTTCTGAGCAAAGCCACATTTCCTATCTGACTGCTAAGCAGGTTTTTTTAATTGGTATGGAACACATGGAGGAAAGTGATATAGCTGAGAACTAAAAAACCCAACATTAATTAACAGGAAATGTTCACAGATAGGACATATCTAGATTTATCTCTCTCTCTCTCTCTTCTTCTCTGTCTTATACACACAGGCACACACCCACACACTGAGAAATCTTAGAGCACTCCTTCTATTTCTGAACTATCAAATGGGTGAGGGAGACACTTAATTCCCTGACTGTACATAAAATCTACACGTAAGTCTGAAATTTTAATGAATGGTGCAGACTCATTTTTTTTTAAGTGAGGCACAAGCAAGGGAAGTCATTGTCCCAAGGGAAGCTAATTAGCAAAAGAACAGAGAATATAATTCAGACTTCCCTAAGTTTTACTACCCTAAACTACCTCTCTATTAATTTCTACCTGACTGCACTAGTAGGAATATTTTACATCAGGATTTTATATAGAAAAGGGAAAATGTTTTTCATGTTTATCAGATAATCCCAATAGTTATTGGCAATTAAAATGAACTGTGCTCATTAGCACATCTTAACCTGTGCTTTTTAAGCAACATCAGGAAATCCTCTGTGCTCAATTTCCTCCAGCATTTCATTGATTGCTTTGTACTCTCTTACACTGCAATTGAGCAGAAATACATAAGCCAAGTGGCCATGTTAAAATAAGAAGAATCAAACAACTATCAGCATTCAGTCCAGTTATTTTGGAGTAGGACACTCCATTTTATTATCTGCTTCATTTCTCATAAAAAAGATTGAGGGTTTACCTGTTTGCAAATTGCCATAGTTATGGATGATATATGTTGCCATACTGTCAAAAAATGAGGGGGGATGGATTTTCTTTATGGTCTTACACAAAAGATCCTTTGAAAAGTCAGTAAGCGGCTCTGTTCAGATTTTCTTTGGTCTCCTATCAATCTCATTTCATTGAGATTCAGAACCTAACAAACAGTAGATTATGATGTATTTATTTAAAGTGCCTGCATTTATATATTTGATTATTAATTAAATTATTTAATTATTCTTTAAGTTTTCAGCAAAAAAACTTAGCAAATACATATCATATATATTGATGTACTGATAGACTTACCAAGTTCACCAGACAATTTTTGCTATGCAAATTATTTCAAAAACAATATAGCAAACCTCATGCCCCCTGACAGCAATTCACAGGGTGACTGGAGATACTTCTTGGCACAATTCTCCTTAGCCTTTCTCGAGTTTTGGCTAACAGCAATTCACAGCCTCAGCTTAATGTCTGCAATGATGCACCCCAATGAGTGAGAGCTTTTCTCAGCATGGATCTTATTAGCATTTTTCTGTGCTTGGCAATAAGCAACTCAATACTCCCCATATCCTCCCTCTTTATTGCCCCCAGCAGACAGCTCTGATTTCTTTAAAGAAAGAAGCATTCTCTACTGGCTGTACAAAACATTTTTTTTTCAAGTTTGCCCTATTGGAGACAGGTGAAAGACTGACTTTCAACAGCTGCACAGGAGACTACTTCCAAGGGTTCTTTGCATTAATATGTAAAGTAATAATCAGTAAGTAGTACCTTTTGACAAACAACAGGTGGCTTTTCATTCTAGAAGAAGCAGTATCTTATTGTGAATCAAAGATACCCTGTGGTTCTGCCATCACTTCCTGGTACGTCCCACCAGCTCAGGGTATATAGATATCTTCACAGACTAGAACAGCTTCGCTCTCCCCAGAGATGCTTTCCACGCTTAAATTGAACTTCAATGGTCCGGCAAGTCACTTCACCAGTGTACGCTTTTCTTGCACTTTCAAATCGCAGGGGGCTTTTGAACTGAAAAGACAGGCTTCCTAATCAGAGAACAGAAACCATAATAGAGCATTCTCTGTAAAGATATTCAATGGCGGAATAAGCACACAATGCAGATTTTCTTTTTCTTTGACCCCATACTCACTACCCAGAACTATGTGCTCTGGGTTGAAATACTTACTGAATGAACATGTAATTCAGTTATGAAACAATTTCTAAGCTTTGATAATGCACAACATTTCTAATTTTACTATATTTAGTTGAGTACACCAGCAGGATTAGTATTGTTGAGATTACATTTTGTCCCTAAAAGATTGAGAAGTTAATTTTCCAAAAAATAAGAGACGAATCCTTCCCTTTTGCCTGAGACGTTAAACACCGTATCCACAAAAGTAAGATGAGTTAGACATGCATTTATATAATATAAAACCAACCCAGAAGTATCATAGAGAATGAGACCCTGTCCCAGCCTCTTGCTTAGTCCCATTAATGAGAGACTTGAGGGGCACCTTGGTGGCTCAGTCAGTGGAATGTCTTACTTTGGCTTAGGTCATGATATCCTGATTCTTGGGCTAGAGCCCTAGGTCAGGCTCTGCCCTGACAGCCCAGAGCCTGGATCCTGCTTTTGATTCTGTGTCTCCCTCTCTCTCTGCCCCTCCCCCGCTTGGGTGCATGCCTGTGTTCTCTCTCTCTCTCTCTCTCTCTCTCTCTCTCGCTCTCTCTCTCAAAAAAATAAACATTTAAAAATAAATAAATAAAAGAGATATTCCATACATATGTGAATATTATGCCTCTTTTCCACATAACACGTAAATTACTGAGAGCTGTCTACCATATTTAACAAGTATTTTTAATCTTAGGATGTACAGTTGTTTGTAATCTGTATGGTATATACGGAGTTAGTCTTGTTTAAATTTTTTTGTGTGTCCAAACACATTTGTTAAATGAAATATATCTTGTCTTTATCTCTATTTCTATTTGGTTATCAATCACCATATTATGCACGTAATGATGTATTTTAAAATTCACCACTCTTACCAAAATTTAGTGATATTCAGAAATATGTTAACTGACCCAATGTGCTAGATTAACTGGGGAGTAGAAATTACCATTTATTGTAGGGAATTATAACACAAATAAAACCCTAAGTAAATATATTCAGAGCTGGTTGAATTGAGAGTATTTGATCAATAAATCCACAAGTAGTCAAGATACTTTTAGAGACTGGGGAATGTGATATCAACCAAGGGAAGTCAGTAATGGAATTTGCTGCTTAAAATTATTTAGAGAGAAAACAGAACATCCTAGAATGTGAAACCAGTGAATTATGAAATGCAGAATACATAAATTTCTAGCAACAGTGACATAAACCAGAAATGAGATTCAATTATTAACTTAATTTGTAAGAGAGTGGACCTCATTATCTAAGGGTGTAAGGCACAAGAATATTTTAAAACTTATTCTTTTTAGCTTCAGGCAGTCTTTTGTTGTTGTTGTTGTTGTTGTTGTTGTTGTTGTTGTTGAGAGAGAAAGAACATGTGAGTAAGGGAGGAAGGGCAGAGGGGTGGAGAGAGACAGAGACAGAGACAGAGGGGAAAATCCCAAGCAGTCTCCACACCCAGCACAGAGCCTGACATGGGGCTAGATCCCACAACTGTGAGATCATGATCTGAGCCAAAATCAAGAGTCAGCTGCTTAACCAGTTGAGCCACCCAGGCACCCCCTAGCTTTAGTCAGTCTTAATAAAAGCACTTGTCCAAGAAATAAATACCAGATCTTAAAATCATGAAAAAAAAAATGATGGTTGCATTGGTCTTTCTCAATTCTGACTTTATTTCTGATCTACAAAAATCTGAGAATTTAAAACAGGCATTGTTTGTTGTTGTTGTTGTTGTTTCTAGTCTCTTATGGAGTTTAAACCTTAAACTTCCTCAAATGAAGAAATTGATGTTATAAGAATTTAAATGATTTATTTAAAGTTATTCAATCAAGAGTACAGGAGGTTGTTTCATATCTATTTAAAAGAGCTTTCCAATATGCTGGAGTGCCTCTAAAATATAAATGTAATAAAGATTACTGTTCATTGAGCCTATACTCTATAGTAAGGACTTTTTAAAATTTCATTCTGGCCCTCATGGTAGCTTTTTTTTCTTGTAGTTTCTATCTCCTTCCTATAAGTAAAGAAACTAAGCCAAGCACAGGTTGAGGAGTCTGTTCATTTTATACAACAAGAGGCAAATTCAATAATTAAATCAGTCCGGATTGAAATAAAACATACCATTGTACTATGTTTTTTCATGGATAGAAAGAATTGTTCGTATTCCTGGACTTTCTGTGAACACTAAGCCATAGATTTACTGTAATAGCCTACCAAAATGCCCTGCTGGAACAGTGTTATGGATAATTAATATTATCTAGTGAGCACTAAAACATTTGTGTGTTCAAGTTTGAGTTATTTGAATAAGAGAAATAAGAGCCCTGCATCCTGATAAAATATAATGATGCCTTAAAATGAACAAACTAGATCACAATTTTGCATGGGTTAAAGCTATCTATATATCTGTCTGTCTATCATCTATCTATCTACCTATCTATCAATCTATCATCTATCTATATGTTCTAAGCACTGAACAGCAGGAAATAATAAAGATGCACAATGCTTCTCCAATTTAATGGTAATACTTTTAATATAAACTATGCCTGCAAACATGTCAAACTTGAGAAAATATTAAAGAATTCTGGAAGAACACACATTATAACTAAATGGATACATTTCCAAGGTCACTTGTAATTGATGTAATGTAGTTATAGATAAAGAGCCAGCAAAATGAAAAAACTTAGTAGCTAACAGTACATCCAGTGATCTCAGCTGGCAATTATTATAACCATGTCTAAATTTACTACTTAAGCTCCCGTGGCTATCTATGCAGGTAATTCATTGGATAAATTATCCATTAAATTTAATATAATTATAAATCTGTTGTTAATCTAAATATTCCGCAACCAAGAAAATATCTTAAACTTCCTTTATACAGAAAACATCTAGTTGTATTAACAATTATGCCTTAACGCTAATGAAGAGTGTTGTATAAGAATGTTGTCTAAGCTGATTTTACACTCAGCATGAATAAAAGAGATAAGTGGCATTAGAACATAGCACAGTGATCCCCACCATGTTCTTAAGGTACCAGCAGACTAAATATTATAATTTAATGTATTTATGTGAAACCTTATAATTCAAATCATTCATGTGCCTGGACATTATATTTTTGTACTATGTAGTAATTGTTCTGATCTGGTAATCCCTGTAAAGTGTTTTGAGATTTTTAGAAGCTTAACTTTTTTTTAAAGTTAATACATTCTTCCTAGAGCTTAATACATATTAAATATCAAGACTTAGATATGATTTTCTTCTTCCAGATTTAGGCTTTTTTCTTTTTAGATATAAGCCTATTTGTTATTTCTTAATCAAAAATGAGAGAAAACATATTGTATCTGTTTATTTTTGTGATTAACAAGGTAATAGGACTCCACTAAAGTAGATTCAATTGATTCACACCTTTCTAAATGACTAGCTGTAGACTGTTTTATTTTCTAACAAGCAACAGATGCAAGACTGCAGCTTGAAATGAGGTAGCCCAAAATTAGACTATGTTCTTTTTAATTGTGTTCTAACTCTGAATTACTCCATTATGTTTTGTTATAAACCTTGTTTTGCCACAGACTGCCTTCTACTTGTCTTTTTTACTCTACACCAATTTTGGAGACTCAGGTTTCCTTAAGAGTCTAGCAAAGAAATTAGATTATCTTGGCAGCTGACATGCTTGGGACTACTTTTTTTATATCCTGTCTTTATGGCTCAAAATACTTTTGACATGAATGTTTAGCAACCAGGTGTGAGCTGATATACAACAAAAGGAAACACCTCTACTTGATGCACTGATAGAGGGAGACTTGCTGAAAATATGGTAGACACAATAGCATACTGAGCCACATTCTGGCCATCTGTGCATTGTAACGAATAAATAAATAAACTTTCTGAACAAGTAAAATGATTACTCAAGAGATGTAGTGAAGTTAGGCACCTAAGAAACTGTACCCACAGGGCAGAATTATCTAATGCAAGGCTGGTTCACCATAACTAAATTTGGTCTACAATTCAGAATTCAGAGCCAAACAAAACAAACTTTCTCAGCCTTTATTTATTCTGCTCCCTTTTACTTTACAACAAAAGAGTTTCAATCTCCACAAGTTTCTGTAATCTCTTTTAAAACAGCTATTACTTTCATATTCTCAAGATTGTAAAGTAAATGCACTTCAAGATTTGTATTAGGTAGAGGGGTGGAAATGATATTCTCATCTTATTTTAAATATTGCATGTGAATGCAGCAATTTGCATAGAATAGTGTGTGTGTGTGTTTGCGTGTGTGTGCTTGCATGTGTGTGTGTATGTGTACATGTGCACATATGTGTGTGTTTTAAAAAGAAAGCAAATGCCTTTTCTCGGGTCTCAGAAGGCGTTATTAATAAATGCCATTTGAACCTACATATATTTGAATCTCTTGCCTCTTGACTGCTCCTTTGAACCAGACTGCCTTCTCTTGACATGTGATTGGCAAAGAGTAGTCAACCATACCCAAGCCAAAGGGAAAAGATTTATAACTATTTAATAGAATCCTATCATAAAAAATAACTCTGTAGAAGAATAAAGTGGAAATGCACTGGAGTATTTCACATATTATCCTAACCCTGAATCAAAAAAAAAGTTTTTCAAAAAGATTTGAACACACAAATACAGATAAAACGCTTTCTGTTTTTCTTCTTATACAGAGTGTCTCTGTAAATACAAGTACATAAAATACAGTTTTTTAAAAAAAAATTTTAATCTTTATTTTTAAAGGAGGGAGAGACAGAGTGTGAGCAGGGGAGGGGCAGAGAGAGAGGGAGACACAGAATCTGAATCGGGCTCCAGGCCCTGAGCTGTCAGCATAAAGCCTGCTACGGGGCTCAAACTCAACAAACCGTAAGATCATGACCTGAGCTGAAGTTGGACACTTAACTGACTGAGTCACCCAGGCGCTCCCATAAAATACAGTTTTAATGTGTATGACCTTTTAATATCTATGATTTCTAAAAATATTAGAAAGGATATACAACATAGCTAAATAAAGGTATAGGCAATTCATATTTTTTCTGCATGTGATCAGGAGATACTTTTTAGTTACACAGGGCTCTAGGTACAATATGTATATTTAAAAATCTGAGATATAATTAGATGTAAAATTGAAAAATGGTAGAATATTGATAATTTTGCCACTTCTATGCTGACTTTAGGGCAATTAAAACTAACTTGAAAAACAGAGAGAAAGCGAATACACATCTGGCTTGACAGTGAGAGCTATGGGATATATTTATATTTCTCTAACTGATGATTAAAGTTTAAACTAGAACAAAGACCTTTATCCCAAGCCATCGTTAAAAAATTCGTACGCTCTTTGATGTTTGCCAAGTAGTACAGACATGTCCTACATCAATATTCTTATAATTAGTTGAAGCCAATGTACTTAACCACAACTATCCAGTAATTGACATATTAGTATTCAGATCAACAGTTTATTCTATTATTCTATTATCCATGTATTCATATTTAAGAAGTTTTTTTTAGACTAGACTTCAGAACTTACTCAGATTCACTAGTTTTTCCATTAATGTCCTTTATCTGCTGTCAGACCCAGTTCAGAATATTTGCAGTTAGTTGTACTGTCCCTTAGTCCCCTTTAGTTTTTGACACTTTTTCAAATCTTTTCTTGTTTTCTATGATTTTGAGATTTTTGAGGCATATTTTGTCAGTATTTTGTGGTATGCCCCTCAAATTAACTATTTCTGGTACTTTTCATGCAATTAGACTCTGGTCTGTTAGATTCTAGAGTCCTATACTTTCTATTCGTATTATTTCACTTCACCGTTTCTCAGTCACATTTGCCTTCTCTTTTTCTCTGTTTTAAATTTGAGTAAGTGACCAAAAAAGGTGTTAACGGTGTGAGGTGATGGATGTATTAATTATCTTAATCTTGGTAAACATTTCACAATATATATGTATATCAAATCATCATATTGTACCCCTCCAATATATGTAATTATATTTGTCAATTATTCCTCAGTAAAGCTGTGTGAAGGGGAAGTTCAAGTGGATGACTCAAGGCTCAGTCCTAGGTCCCATCACCTTTTTTTATCTACCTCTCCCTTGAAGATTTCCTCAAGTTATGTGGCTTTAAATAACATCTACATGGAGGTGATTCTCAAATGTAACTCTAGTCCTAATTTCTGTTATGAATTCCAGACCCATTCTTGGCTGCCTATTTAACGTCTCCTTTTGGATGTCTGACAGACTTGTCAAAGTTAAAATATTCAGATCTAAATTCCTAAATCTTCTTCCATCG
The DNA here is from genome assembly GCF_018350155.1 of Leopardus geoffroyi. Taxonomy (NCBI): domain Eukaryota; kingdom Metazoa; phylum Chordata; class Mammalia; order Carnivora; family Felidae; genus Leopardus; species Leopardus geoffroyi. The sequence goes on from NC_059333.1 coordinate 24,552,806, forward strand.
CTACCTCCTGTCCAAATCTGCTTCATCTCCACCTTTTCCCATGTATCTCATTCAGTGGTAGCTCCATTCATTCAGGTTCTAAGGCCACAAAACTTGAAGTTAGAATAAATGAGCATTGATGGTCATAATAATGAGTCTTAAAATTGTAAGCGACACAGGCATTTTTAATATATGTGCTTATTCAAGTTTCTAATTGAAACAAGCTTGGGGCGCCTGGGTGGCGCAGTCGGTTAAGCGTCCGACTTCAGCCAGGTCACGATCTCGCGGTCCGTGAGTTCGAGCCCCGCGTCAGGCTCTGGGCTGAGGGCTCAGAGCCTGGAGCCTGTTTCCGATTCTGTGTCTCCCTCTCTCTCTGCCCCTCCCCCGTTCATGCTCTGTCTCTCTCTGTCCCAAAAATAAATAAAAACGTGGAAAAAAAAATTAAAAAAAAAAAAGAAACAAGCTTAATAAAAAACATTGATGTACCGAAAGTTTCCAGGATATATATTGAGGAGTTTGGGTAGCTGATTTTTTCTGTTAAGCAAGAACAGTGTGTTCTTCAGCATTCTATGAAACCCCCATAACCATCCTGTATAATAGGTTAATTGTAGAGGATATGACTCTAAAATTCTGGCCTTTCAGGGCTCAGAAGTTTCTTTGAAACAATCTTTTAATTTTTATGAAATGGATTCACATACACTGGGAAAGAAAGCCATCATTCAGTGAGCAATTATTAGCTGTCAAAAATTGTGCTTGGGATATTTATATTTCAAGACCACAATGTATTAGAAGCTTGATGACTAGTCCAGGATTGATTGACACTATTGAATCTTCCTGGAACAGTATTATTTTCAAAGGGTGACCTTCAAGCTGGTATTTGCCTAGGTAGTCATACTATAGGGTCTGTCAATAGACATCCAGACATGTTCTGCTGGGAGATGAAGTATGTTTCACTGTTACTAGAAAAGTATTAATCTTGAATATAAGGAATCAAGTCTGCCTATTATGGCAATCAGCATGCTCCATCCATCAAATGACATAGTAAAATAAATAGTCTCATGATTTTCATAGCCAGCACAAATGTAAATGAATACATCTGTATATAAACATACTGTTTCAATATGTATGCACTGTTGTAAAAAACATCTAAAAGTCACTTGCATCCATCTGGTCAACAACTCACCGTATGATAAAATGGACCAATATCACAGCTTTTTACCTATATATTGCACTGAGAAGAATCATGTCTGAATATTTAAACCAAAGTTACAGAGAAAAATGCTGTTCTACATGAGGCATAAGATTTTTTTCTCAGAAGTCATTCAATCAGTAGTCATTGTTGAAGTGAAAATATTTCATTCAGACTACAGTAGCCCCCAAAAAAATACAAGACATCAGTTAAATTTGAATTCCATATAAACAATGTATATTATTTTAGCATGTGATACTTGAGACATATTTATGCTAAATAAATTATTCATTATTTTACTGAAAGTCAAGTTTAACTTGGAGACTTATGTTTTTATCTGTTAAACCTAACAACCATAATTCTGAAAAAAATAACCCATCTCAAGAATATTTATTTATTCATTCATACAATACTTATTTATTGAGCACCTAGTATGTGGCAGTAATACTAATGTTCAAGTTCCAATGAAGAAGAGTTGGTTCAGTTCCTCAAAGACCTTACTGTGTAGTAGAAGAGAAAGACAAGTAAATGGATATCTGTAAATAGCATGATAAGTATTATAGTAAGTGTTCAATGGTAACATGGCAGGTGGATATGGAGCTACTTCAGCCATTTATGGAGGTTATGGAAGATATTAGACAAAGATCATCATCTAAGTTAATTCCTGAAAGACAAGTGGAGAAGCAAGTCTCTCCTTCATCCTCTGTCCTCCAGTCCTCTAGTGCTCCTTCTTGACAGAAACTAATAGGAAGGCTACAGACAAAGTAGAAACACAGGTTTCAGATTCTCAGCTTTAGCACCAAACACAGGATTGTAGCCTGACAACTTGACGCTGAAAGACACCTTAATTAGCATATTTTTAAATCATTAATGAAGATAATCCTGTAGACGTTATCTTTCATCATGTAGGGTTTTTTCTTCATAATTTTTGCTTTTTCTCAAGCTTTTCCACTATGTCAGTGGGAAAAAGTAACTTCTTTATGTTAATTGATTTCTATCACTTCCAATCATATGACAGTTTTTTGTTATTTACAATATCACATGCCTTTTTTCCCCCTGATCAACTTGACTTTATTGCCATATAGAGATCTCTCTTTTGCAATGTCAATCATTACCCATCACTTTATTGGTCTCTATTGTAAAGAAAAAAAATAATGAAACCATGTTTCACCAGAAATTTGATTATTAATGGTACTACAATTCTTTCATTAGTCACCTGAGACATACATTAAGGAGTTTTCCTTTCCTGCCACAAATTAGAGTTGTTAATGAATGTAAGACAAAGCCATGCATTGTCCCTAAAAATGAGTATGATGAGAAAGTTTTGAAATGTAACATATTGATAGATATTCCCGAGATAAACTAGAAAAGAGTTTGAATTCCTCCAATTTTATACAACAATAAACTATTATTAGTAGCAATGATTATGTTTATAAATTTATGCCTGTTCTCTACCTCATTCATAATCTTTTGATCTAACACATTGGGACAACTTCAGGTATAAGACACAGTGGCAAATATTCAAGGGCCTTCCATAAGATAGCTATAAACTATAATCAAAGACATGTATCTCACATTAAGTATAAAATTATTTTTAATCTATAAAGAACTTATCAAACTCCACAACCAAAAAAAACAAAATACCCAGTTAAGAAATGGGCAGAAGACACAAATAGACACTTTTCCAAATAAGACATCCTGATGACTAATAGACACAGGAAAAGATGCTCAACATCACTCATCATCAGAGAAATACAAATAAAAAACACAATGAGATACCACTTAACATCTGTCATAATGGCTAAAATTAACAACACAAGAAATAATAGGTGTTAGTGAGGATACAGAGGAAGGGGAACTCTCTTGCACTGTTAGTGGTAATGCAAAATGGTGCAGCCACTCTGAAGAACAGTATGGAGGTTCCTCAGAAAGTTAAAAATCGAACTACTCTATGATCCAGCAATTGTATCACTAGGTGTCTACCCAAAGGATACAAAAATATATATTTGAAAGGATACATGCACCCCGATGTTTTTAGCAACAATATCAACAATGGCCAAACTATGGAGAAAGCCCAAATATCCATCAATTGATGAGTGGATAAAGAAGATGTGTTGTATACACACACACACACACACACACACACACACACACACACACACACACACTGGAATATTACTCAGCCATCCAAAGAATGAAATCTTGTCTTTTGTAACCACATGGACAGAGCTAGAGTGTGTTATGCTAATTGAAATAAATCAGGGAAAGACAAATGTCATATGATTTCACTCAGATGTGGAATTTAAGAAACAAAACAGATGAATATATTGTAGGGGGTGAGGGGAGAAAGAGAGAGGGAGAAAACTATGAGAGACTCTTAAAGATAGAGAACAAACAGGTTTGATGGAGGGAAGCGGGTGGTGTATGGGCTAGATGGGTGAAGGGTATTAAGGAGGGCACTTGTTATGGTGAGCACTGGGTGTTGTATGTAAGTGATGAATCCCTGAATTCTACTCTTGAAGCCAATATTGTACTATATATTAACTATCTAGAATTTAAATAAAATTTTTAAAAGAAAAAAATTAAATGATTTTTAGTCCCACATTATATTTTAGGTCACAAATGGAAATTATTAATTTCCCACAATAGTAAAAAAAGTAACCAAAATGCATATATGATGATGCTTATTAAAACAGTATAGGTTTAAAGTCATGTGGAATTTGGAACTTATAGACATAATTAATCTAAAACTCATGTTAACAATAGGCCGAAAAAACCTTTTTCTAGTGATAGTGAAAATAAAATGCAGAAATTAAGTCTAAATTATGGTTAACAGAAAAAGCAACTGTTGAAATTTTGTGTCCTTTCGTTTAATACTCAACTCACTAATAATGATATAACCAGCATTATTTGGAAGAAAGTGAAGATGATCTGTACATTTATATGATTTTTAAAATTATGTTCATATTGTAGTTTTCTTTGACACAATGGGGATCAATAAGGCAGAACATGGTGCGTAATATTTGTCCAATTAATGGATCTCAGGTGGTTGAATATTCTGAAAATTCAAGAATGCAATGGTTATATTTTTCTACATAGTGTGAAATAATACTTGGTAATTCCTTTGTCCTAATCAATAAATTGTTTTGCATTATATACTATATGTTGAATGTGTCTATAAAATGAAATTTCCATTCTTATTAAAAGATTTTTAGGATCATCAGCATAAAGGGCAATGCAAATATAAAGGGAAAGTTTCCATTCCTTAATTTATTAGCATAATTAGCAACATGTTTTGAACATCTCTATCAAGTGTACTGGGGTGAACATATTGGTCTTGAGGTAGAGTTACATAGTATGATAGATCACAATTGCCACCAGTCATTATTGTCAATACGTGCTCATTATAAAGTGCCAATACTGAAATCCTGAAAACAGCATTTCTCTGATTCTTATCAGAGAAATAAGAATTTCCCTAAGTGCCCTAAGAATTTAAAATGATGTAGAAAAGTCTGAGTAAATACATACAAAAACATTTAGATATTGTATAGATTAATACGTGTATTTAATTTGATAGAAGAAAAAAAATATGTGACTAATAAAAGTGTCAGAATGAATTTTATGTTCTTTATGGCTTTGGCCATAAAGGAAGAAGCATTAAGGTTTCTTTTGTATCATATCTTAAAACGAAGTCATAATTTATTCAGAACATTTATAGTAGTTAAATATGTCTTTGAGAATATAGTCTCACTTTAACACAGACACAGGAATAAGCCAAAGAAATATATTCAGTTATCCAATCCTTTTGGATGTTTTTTTTTAAATTGCTGATTATATTGAATTTTGCTCTATATAAGTAGTGAGCTTTTTAAAAATATGTATTTCCAAACATCTCTCTAGACATCAGTTTGTTCAATACTATTTTACAAACCCCTAAAACAAGACACTATTAAGGATGAAATCTTTCAAATAATGATCATGCATGAAAAGAACTTCCATATACACTATTATTGCTCTCTTCTGAATATTGAACTATCACTATCACACTGTGAAATAAATGGGTTCCTGCCTCCTCCTGTGGCCTGTTTCAGTGACTTTATTTAGTCAAGTAATCACATGAAATCCAATATGATTTTCTGTGTGGGAGATAAAAAAGCAGAGAAAGAAAATGAAATATGATGGAGCAGAAAAAGAAAAAGAAGGAAGAAACACAAAGAAAGCATGAAGTCATTTAGTGAGAAAGAGTGTGTCTAATCCACAAGAACATTTATGAAATAAACAGAGACATCCCAACCTTCTCGGTGTGAGAGGCTATTATCTCTATTGATTTTAGTTTACAAGTTCTCAAGTTCTTTCTCTCTCTTTCTCATTTAAGAAGGTAACATAAAATCCATAAATAATACGCATCCAGAGAGTCAGTTTCACTAGAAGGATCCTGAGAACTGCAGCACATTAATCTTATGACTGTGCATTGGACCACTCAGAGATATAAAATTTAGAATGGCCTCTTGAGGGTCTAAAGAAATCAAGCTCATGTTTCTCCCCTCACAGCCCCCAAGAGAAATATTTAGTGATAGTAATGTAAATCCAGAATGTTCATGCACACAAACACACATATGCAGGCTTAGGCAAATGCACACAGATATATACGTATATGGCTCGGCAGAGGAGTAGAAACATTTATATTATTTGAAAGTGTGGGCAAATTAAACATTTACACTATTAATAGTAACGATTTAGCCCCTACCACTCTCTGGTTTGAGCCATTACATTCTGGCTGCCTGTTTCATTGTCAATACGTCTCTTGTGACATCTGCTGCTGTTAATGCTGCTCTTTGAGGTATGACCAACAGTGGGGAAGACACTTGATATATAATACCAGAGTAGAGACACAGATAACCAAAGGAAACCATGCCTCTCATAGCATAAGTTCTTTCAGGTTCAATAAGCAAAAAGTAAGCTTCTTCCCAACTCATTGCAACAGCACAAATCACCAACAATGTTCGAATATCCCCTTAGCTTACAATAATAAAAAAAAGAAAAAGAGGAGGAGAAGCAACCGGGGGTGTGAAGGCAACTGTTTACTGATAAAGGTATACATCTTAAATATAGCCCAGGGAGGACCAAAATCAGAAGACTTGGCACCAAATCATTGAACCAGATGCAATTGTATGAGCCTGCTCAGACTGCCCTAACAGAATACCACAGACTGGATGTCTGAAAGAAAATAAATTTATTTTTCCACAGTTCTGCAGGCTCCAAGTCCAAGACCAAGGTGCCAAAGTGATGGTTTCTGGTGAGACCAGCTTTTCATTGTGTCTCACATGCACAGGTACCCTCCACGTATGTGTCTTCCTGTATCTCTTCCTCTTTTTATAAAGACACCTGCCCTGTTGGACTAGGTCCCCACCCTTAGGACTTTATTTAACATTAATTATTTCCTTAAAGGCCATATCTCCAAATACAGTCACATTGGAGTTCAGGGTTTAAACATGTGAATTTGGAGACACAGAATTCAGTCTATAAAATCAAGGGGTTTAAATAAATGCATAGGTTTTGACACTGGAATGCCTGCCTTGGGTGATGGCTCTGCCACGTATGACCACTACTGACCTTGGATGACATGTACCACCCTTCAGTACTCAGCTTCTGATCAGGAGAATGAGGATGAAAGGAGTATTCCCTTAAGTAGTTTCTGTGAAAATTTAATAAGATGGTTCATATAAAGTGCAAGGTGCAAGGCAGGGTAAATGAAAATAATCCATAAATAATACTGGTAGATATTATTTTATCTAGATGAAGTATATACAGAGGGTGCAAGTTATGATGAGAATTTGTCTTTTTAAGTTTATTTACTTATTTTGGAGAGAGAGAGAGAGTGCACACACATGCATGCGAGCAGAGGAAGCAGAGACAGAGGGAAAGAGAGAGAATGCCAAGCAGGCTCCACACTCAGTGCAAAGCCCCATGTGGGGCTCCATGCAGGGCTCCATGTGGGGCTAGATCCCACTAACTGTGAGATGACTTGAGCTGAAATCGAGAGTTGGACGCTCACCTGACTGAGCCACACAGCCGCCCCAATGATGAAAATTTCTAATTGTGTAATTATTTCCTTAGTCACCTGGACAAAAATCTGGTTTTGCACCTTTGTTCTCCTATCCTCAGGATGGTGAAAATAACTTGTCCTTCATATATCACAATTATGGTATCAAAAAAATTGAGATAGTGCCTATGTAGTCTTCTGAGTTTCACAGGTATTATTCCTACTGAAAATATAGATTTTAGTGTTAATACAGCAGCATATATATAAACTCAAAAGTTATTTCTTTACAATTAAAATTTACAACTGACTGGTACATATGATAGGTTGATAATTATGGCTTCTATTTGTATATTGAATGTGCTTTCTTTTCATTGTTGGTGTTGAGTTGTATTTCGTTTTGATTTAACATGAAAACGTAAAAGAGAGATATTCTGAATGACATCTAGACTTCTCCTTTTGACTTAGGCTACTGCTTGGAACCATAAACTTGATTTCTGTGTGTAATAGAGGAGCTTGAGAAACCCTGTCACTTTCCTGCTTTCCCTCTATTTGTGTATGAATGAAAAATTCAGGAATAATGAATTTAGGGAAAAGACAGTAAATATCAGCCACTTGTCATGTGTAAGTTTGTATAACTTATAAATGATTTTTTCAACCATTCTATTTCTCAAATTAGCAGTGCATAATAAACACATTTTAAAGATTTTTGAAAAAGATTGAGAGAGAATATATTAGCATACTAAGCTAAAAGAAAGGCTGATGCAAAAAATGGAAAAATCAACTGAAGGGCATTAAATAGACATTTTTAAAAGGGTTATAAATTCAAATATATAGCTAAAAGTCTAAAAATTACTCTTCTGCTAAAAAAGTCATGAAAATACCATGTTTTATTTTATTTTTACTTTCAAATTAGTTTATATTTGAAGTTTTAGGTTAAACTATTTTTAGTTTTATAACTACTAAAGGTCTGAACAACACACTTAAGTCACTTTTATTTATGCTTTACTTATTCAAAACTGACAACATTTTTACTAAGGCATTTTTTTCCTATTTTTCTCTTTGGATTGTGTGGAAACATTAAAAATATTATCATAAAAACATTTGTAATTAAGAGAAACAGGTCAAAAATAGAATATATAGAAGCTGTATTTTAAAGCACAGTTATAATATTACCTTAAAAGATTTTGAAACTTGTTTTTCCATGTTAATGTTCATCTAGAAAATATACAATTATTTTAAATCAGAGACTTTACATTATTCAGATAAAAGAATTAATGACTTGCAGGTGAAAATGTAAAGGGAAGCCATTACTCACTATTTCTATTGAACAATATATATTTTCACTAAACAAATGCAGGGTAATTTTAATTATTTAAGACATTTGTTTTAGTTATTAAAGATACTTGTTTTAGTTATTAAAGATAAAGATATATTAAAGTTTCTATAAAGTCTTCTCTAGTTTGTATTCCCCTTTCATCTAACCAGAAATAATAATGGCAGAGATATCTATGTGGGAGGTTATGCCCTTTTCATTTTATTGACTAAATAATTGAAAAGACCCAAGAAGAGAATGTGTGTGTATATGTGTGTATGGAGGGGGTGGTTATAGAAATTTGCCTTTCCCAGATCCTTATATATTATCATAATTGCAGATTCATTCCTACTATTATTTGATATCAAAAGCTATCAGAAAATTATCAGAAAACTGATATCTCGTCTTCCAGCTAGATGCCAGAAACATGATATTTGTTTTTCAGAAATACCTTCACCCCAGAAATATGCATCAAATTTTGTATCTTTCCATTGATGATATATATGAGTTTTTAAAAGATCTATAGGGATGATTTATGCAAGCAAAGGACCCTTAAGATATGTTTTAATGTATTAGACCCTTAAGATATGTTTTAATTTATTAAACCTAATTCATAAAACAGATACTTAATTCTATTTTAACTGTATAAGATGTTATTCACCTTTGAGAGGTTTCAGAGTAAAGTGTTATCCATTTGCTCACTTAATATCACCAGAGATTCTAAACTGTATTATAAACCTAATATGTTTGATTTCCCTTTTAACTAATGAAATTTTATGACTAAATATGGTGACCTTTATATTCTCAAAATATTATAATGGTCTGAACAAATTTAGGAAGAGCTTAATTTAACATCCTAAGTTTAAATCAATTCTTTAATTGCACCTGCAAATTGGAGCTACATAGTTGATTCTTTAATGGGCATAATTCTCTGAAACATTACAAGAGTATAAAAAGATCAAATATGCACAGTTTCTTAACTCACAAATATGAGTACAAGGACATTTATTTTCTTAATGATGTATATACTTAATTCTAAATCATTCCAATGTTAAAAGAGCCTTACTCATTCAAGGAAGGCCATCCCCATCCAATTTAACAGGATATTACAAGCAGAGATTTTGGCCAGGTCTGAGGCCAGGTCAACAGACACCCAGAGTGTTTTTCATCTACTAGATTGTCATACTGAGACCTTTCTGAATAGGTTTAAGAGCTTGAAAGATCATTGTCCTTAAGGCTCAAATTATCTAATTCTCTTTCTTCTAACTGAAATATGCAACTTAAAGGTTGAACACACAGTTGGATGTTGCATTTTCTTGGCTTTTAAGACATATAAAGATATTTCTACTAACTGAAAAAAAAATCTTGCGTTTTTTTCATACTCATGGATATATAAACTTCAACAGATATTTAAAACAATATCCAAATGAATTCTAGATATGGTACATACCATGGCCATGTCTTGATTGCCATCATGCCTCTAACATCTATCTCCAAGTTTTGACGTTTTTCCTCCCTATTGTATGCCTTCAGCCTAGGCTTCCATTTGTTTTATTCTTCTAATCTTGCAGTACATGCTACACAAATACAAGGTTGGCCAGATCCCTCATGAGACGGACTAGTTGTTTCCAGCCTGCTCTTTAAAAAACTGGCTTGTGTTCCTTGTCAATCTTCATTTTGGTAGTACTCTCAATCTATCTTTGTTGAACCACTGGGACCCACAATTCTGTAATCTATTGACTTGCAGGGTACCTGCTGCCTAGCAATGAATGGTAGCATAAGACCCTTTTCCCAATAGACACTCTAAATATAAGTATTTGCTCAAATTAAGTTCAAAGAGAACCCCTCCCTTGCAGACTATAATTTATAATTTTATCCACTTCCTGATGGGCTAATGTTATAGTTGGACAACTCCCTTTAGATCTGCATGTACTGTTTTAGCTTCTTCCTTTTAGTCATTCACTATGATTGAAGTACTAACAAACCTGGGAACTAACCCAATATGAGAAAAGACATACCTGGAAGCTTTAATAAAACACGACTTCACTCAAAAATACTATGTTTTGGATATATTATTCCCAATAAAAAATTATAAATACATGCTAAAAATATTGTGTTTTGCTGTCTTTGTCATTGATAACATTTCATATGTATCTATCTTCATCTTAAAACCTGCTACTCAGAACAAAATGTTGAATAGATGATTTACGTCTTCATCTTAAACATCATCATATTTTCTTATATTTTCCTACTCAAACACTTTTTACAAAGCAAGTACCTTTTTATTGCATTTTAAATATTCCTGGCATTTCAAAAAACATTACAATAGGAATATTTTACAATAACCAAGAAGAATCTCTAATGTTTTCATAGAAAAAAAATGAATTGATTAAGCCTGTAAGAAAGGTAATATGAGAGATCTTGTTTTCACATTGTTCTAAAGAATTTCTTCCCAGAGAGCATTCAGACCAACGTGGAAATCACATAAAAGTAAGTTATAACTCAAAGGTCTACAGCACTATAACATACCCATGTTCTGCCACAGCAGAAATAGAGGTGACCCTTTTAAGCTGAAGAAAAATAATTAAGGATCACGAGATCATTATAGAAAGATAGGCAAAAAGAATAATTGTACTTTGTCCTTGCTCAGTATACGAGTTAGGTCTTCCTAATAAAAATTTAAATAAAAAATGATTTGAGGGGCGCCTGGGTGGCTCAGTTGGTTAAACGTCTGACTCCTGGTTTCAGCTCAGGTCATGATCTCACGGTTCATGAATGTGAACCCCACGTCGGGCTCTGTGTAAGATCTCCATGCTTACAGCATGGAGCCTGCTTGGGATTCTCAATCTCTCCCTCTTTCTCTGCCCCTCCCCCCACTTGTGCGCTCTCTCTCTCTCTCTTTCAAAATAAATAAACTTAAAAAATAATTCAAATAAAAATATATGATTTAATGAGTAAGCAGGATATAAGAGGAGGAGATAGTAAGGGACCTTTAGAAAACCGTGTATTACTGTTCAAGGCTACATTGCCATCTGCCTGTGAAGATCCTTCCTTCATCAGGAAGAGTGACGGACATAATGACTCACCCTTGTGTAGTATCATATACATCTAATTTCTCAAGAAATTATTTAAGTATGTTACATCAATGGGCAGGAAAAATTCATGAGGTTTTTTTTTTAGTTTTTATATCTAATTCTGTATTATGAGAAGTTTTGCATGCTTGCTATTTATAAAGGTTTTGATTGCAGAAATAAAAGAGACTGATTATCAGAGCTCTGAAAAAGAAAATAAGCAATGCTATGGATGAAATCCTAGTGTCAGTCATGTCAGGTATGGAGAAGTGCAGCTGTTCAGTGGGCCTGAGGCTAGACAGTAATAGGCAATGTCTTCTGTACTTGACTGTGAATGAACCTCTCTGGGGGTGTGTCTTTAAAGACTAGGAGGTGGTAGAATTACTGAGCGAGGAAGAGCTCCTTCACTGCTAATATTTCTGGGGAAAAAAAAAGAAACCAAGGAAAGTTATTTAAAGAGCAGAAGGCTAAGAAATTATGGTGGCTAATATCACATAACTATCTTAAATATAAAATAAAAAGACCCTGTTTCCTATTACTTAACTCTTTGGAGTAGCATCTGTCTCTTAGCAACTGAAATTATCATTCACTGACCCATGAGAGGAGACAATTTTCATTAGTGCATGACAAGGAAAAGGGTGTTTCCTTAGACTTATGGCAAAAAAAAAAACAAAACCATCTGAAGAAGAGAATTTCTAGGGGGAGAATTTCTAGGTGAGACTGACTCTAGGATACTTAGAAAAGAAAATTTGGGGCAGTGATGACTCCACCAAAACTGAGACCAGAGTTTGACAGATAAATAAGTAAGCAAGTTTTCTCTTCTCTTTTTTGCCCTGCCTCAAAGAAGTCTGTTTCTTCTCTCCCCCTCTCCATTTCTCTTTCGTTCTCTCTCTCTCAGAAAGACTCTGGAAATGATAGATAGATAGATAGATAGATAGATAGATAGATAGATAGATAGATAATGGAGAGACAGAGATAGATATAGAAAGAAATAGAAATATCTAGTCATTGTAAAAGGAAATGGAAGAAAGAAAGATATGAATTATGAAAAAGTAATGAGGAAAACATTTATAAAACCTTTAAAACTAAGTGCCAAAGGAGATATAATGTCCTTTGAATGTTGCTAGAATTTCTTTCATTTTTCCCTTCTCTACCTCCCAAGCTACCCAAGGGAGTTTCTCTCTTCCCAGTAAAATTCTAACAACATAAAATGTAAGCAGTATACATACTTCAGAGGAAAAGTCATCCGCCATTCTCCAAGCAGTTCAGGGATTTCAGCGGCATGAAGTGTGCTCAGATTCGTATGGTTTCCACAAGGATGTTGGAGGATTCTCCAGAAGAACACATATGGTATACACATGTGGAGAATCCTGTGAGGATGTAACTCAATACCCTACCAACAAAATCGTTTCTTTTTGGTACATGGTCCATTCTTGTTGGAGAAAATGGTCCTTTCTTATTGGAGACAATGGATAGAGAAATAAGGCTCAAATGAAGCAGTTGTTCCCAACCTTCCACAACCTTCTCACATGGTTTGATGTAAATGGCTACCTAAGACCTAGTTCCCACACACAAAAAAATAAAAATAAAAAAAATAAATGAGTTCTATTTTTTTTAATAAATGTACAGTAAATAAGAAACATGTAACAGCACTCACTCCATTAACCAATTTTCCCACCGTTTTTCATGAAGGAAGCATCACTTACAACCTATGCATTTTTCCTGTGATGCTGACTGATGACTGGATAGAAGCAGTTGCCAGGGGGCTGGAAGTGGGGGACACAGGGAAAGGTTGGAAAAGGGTACCAACTTTCAGTTGTAAGATAAATAAGGTCTGAGGCTCTAGTGTAGAAAAGGCTATTCTAGCTGATAAGGCTGTATTGTATAATTGAAATTTGCTGAAAGAGTAGAGCTTGAATGTTCTTAATAAAAAAAAAAAGAGGGGGTAAATATATGAGGTGATGGATGCATTAATTATCCAGATGAGAGGAATCCTTTCAGAATGTATGCATTTATCATATCACCACCTCGTGCACTTTTAAGTTTCTTAATCATATTTCTCAGCTTCAATAAAGCTGAAAACAAGAATAGCAGGCTGGCAATTGGCAAGTCTCACTGACTTCTCTCAGAACATGATTTGGATGTTCATTGGCTTCCATTTTCAGGTATTCATTCTTTAATAAAGTCTTAAAGCATCTTTAGAACCCAGTGACTGCATACCAAAGCAGGGCAGCGTGTGAAGAAACAGATTCCCCTTTCAGCGCTTCCTCTTCTGTTCTTATAATCTGATTTGGGAGGCCAGGCAACCTGTTCATCACCCACAGCGTTATTACCTCAGAAGCACAGACCACATGAGATTTACCTGTGAGCCTTTCTCAGTTGAAATTAGGGCTTCATTCGTTTTGCCTCAACTGCTTTAGTTTTCTGAACAAGAAAGTGTTTAGTAACACCAGCGGCTGAGGAAAATCTTGAGGGAATTACTTGCTAACTAGTTGAAGCATGTTACTTTCACTCTCTCCTGACAGTGCCCTTAAATTCACAAACTGGATACTCATTTTCCATTTGTAATCACCAAAGATAGAACTTTCACAGACATACAATTTTTTCAGAAATCCTCACTGAGGGTGACATGTGAGAATTGATTAGACTCTGACTATATCCACATAAGATTGGAATGAAAGTGGAAAAGTATAATCTCTATTATTTTAAAAACTCACTTAATTTAGTCAATTAATGCTAGTGAATTTACTCAATTAATATTAATGACAATTTATAAATTTCTTTGACAGGTTTGGATTTCTTATTTATTAAAAAGCACGCTACCTAATTCCTGGCTGACTTTAATAAATTTACATATCCAGGGAGAGTATAATGTGGGCAAAAGTGACTGCTTTCATTTTTTCAGAAATTGTCTTTCATCTTTGAAAATGTTCTTTAAGTTTATTTTTGAGAGAGGAGAAAGAGAATACTTGAGTGAGGGAGAGGCAGACAGAGAGAGAGAGAGAGAGGGAGAGAGAATCCCAAGCAGGCTTCACACTGTCAGAATCAGAGCCCAACACAGAGCTTGAACCCATGAACCATGAGATCATGACCTGAGCAGAAATCCAGAGTCAGCCACTTATCTGACTGAGCCACCCAGGCACCCCTGAGACTATTTTAATAAAAGAAACCACAGAATTAAAAATAAACTTGATTTTCAAAATGAATTTCATTCTAATTAAAATTTTCACTTTTTTTTTTTTATTTAGAGAATACTGACTGGGAGCTCTTTGAGATTCTTTTAATGACGATGGGGAAGAATGTCCAGTGCACCAAATAGCTGAGGCCAAACAAATGGTTTTTCCTAACTTTTAATGTTTTTTAACATTTTTTTCTTGAATAGACCTCAATTACACAGGAGAGAATTAAGTATAATCTTTAGTTTATGACATCCTGTCATTCCTGGGTCCAAACATAGCCCTCTGTTACTTACCTGTTGGTTAGTACGTTTATTTTTACTTATGTAATGACCCACATATGAACTCACTATTCAGTAAAAACACTGACAACTTGAGTAGGACAGACATTATGGCTTTGCCAAGATACTCAACTATAACTCAACCAACATGTGGCCATGCAGTGCTGGATTTAGTATTGCGAGGATGGAAACATTAAAAGAAAGCAGGGATAATTTTAGTTGGAGACAGACGACTCACAGGTAATTTGCAAGAATTCCATGGACTCCTGGTTTGTCCTCACAGATAATCTGCATTTTGGGTGGGAATGCAAAAGTTCCAGAAGAATCTTGCCTCAGAACAATGGACTATGATAACAGCCTGTGACTTCCACATGCTTTCCAGAACAACAATAATACAAAAAAGCAAAACAGTGACTTGAGGGGTGTTCTGTGGATTTCAAGACTGTGGGAGGAGTGTGATGAGCATCCCTGACAGTTTTTCCTTTTTCGGGTAATAGGTTGAGTCCATATCCTTTCCTTATCTTCTCTGCAAAAGATTGCTTATAATTTGAATAATTACTGCTGCCAGAGGATGATACACAAACACACACACAGACACACACACACATCAGCAAAATATACTTCTATATATTAATATTATATATTAATAACATATATTATAATATATTAATAATAAAATACATTGATATATATACAGTTCCAAACTTATATAACATTTACTTGACCACTACCATAGCCCTATCTTTTTGTAAGGGCTGCTGTTACTTTATAATGATAATGTCTTACTATTTCCACACTTTCTATTGGAGTCCCCAAAAATGGTGAAGTTTTTGTTCCAGTTCTTGGCACTAGCCTAAAGGGGGAAAAAAAGGAATGAAAGCTTAATTTTAATTATAATTAAACACAATATAGAACAATACAGAAAGTTTAGGAGGCTCTGAAAAGAAAAAAAAAATCATCCAATATAGCAGCTGGCGTGAGACTTAAACATATGTCATATCATTTCACTTTTCTTCTCAAGCACTTCGATGTTTTCTCATTTCTCAGACAACAAACTCTCAGTTCTAACAATGGCTTAAGAGGGCCACGATGATCTGTACTCGATTCTCTTATATCTCTGACCCCATCCCTGTGACTCCCCAGTTCACTCATTCTCCACCAGCCACACTGGGCTCTTGCTGTTCTGGCATGCACCAGGTGGGATCTCAGAGCAGAGCCTCTGTTGCCACCGCTCCCTCCCCAGGCATGTTCTGCTCTCAGGACATTTGCCAAGTGCTGCTCCCTTGGCCTGTTCCACTGTATTTCCAGAAACTTGGCCACTTTGCTTGCTCTGTGTTACCTTATCAAGGAGGCCAAGCCTACAGCTCTGTTGAAAATTCCAATCCTATCCCTAAGCCTCACAAATGCAAATCATCTGGCTATTTTCTTTGTCTATTTCAATTTTCTTCTGAAATGCACTCTCTTCTGACACAGCATAACTGACTTAGTTGTTTTGTTGATGGTCTGTGATCTTTCACCTGAGTGTGAGAAGCCAGGACTTGGATGCATCTCCAATGTTAGAGGGAGCCCTGCCATGTAGTTTCTACTCAATAAACATGCAACTCACACTGTTTTTTATTTTATTTTAATTTACTTTATTTTATTTTATTTTATCTTATCTTATCATCTTATCTTATTACTATCTTCTGTGTTTTTTTTCCTGCCACGTGCATTGTTATTTCTTATCTTCCAGTGAGTTGTGTGTTTTCCAGCTCTCCATTAAGCTGTCCCCAGCCCTCCTCTCTGTACCAGATAGGAGCACAAGTCAGATTTGGCACGGTTTTAATAGCCTTTATCTATTTAGTAAGGAGGCATTTGGAAGTCTGATGTCTCTCTATGCCTGTGGGCTCATTGTCTGACAACTTTTCTCAGCATTTGGCAGCATTACGAGCAACAGTTTCATAACTGACACCACTCTTAATCATTCACTCATCATAACTAACGTTGTGGGGTCTTTCTGCCTGTCTGCTCCTTGGGCTTTGGCATTACACAGAGTTGTCTCTCCTGATTTTCCGGCCTGTAAGGGAAATCAATCCAGTGTCTGCCTGCTTGGTTGAACCACACATCCCATGCAGACTTTCTTTTGGTGCTTCCCCTGAAGCCTGATGATCGTGCACACATTCAGCTGGTTCTAGCCTAACTACACATCTGAAACTATTACAACATTTACTGCTCCAGTCCTAAAGATCATCTCTTTCAACTTATGTTTTTATCTAAAATCAGTGCTTTGAATGTTTTGGAATACACTATGTTGTTAACATGATTTTTTTTAAATGAAAGCAAAAGAAAAATATATGTGATTTTGGTAGAATTTAAGTTTGCATCTATTATGGATAAAGTCTTGCTAAGACTTTTTGCCTCCGATTTGGAAAGATATGAGTTTCTGGGGCCAAGTCAGTGCTGTGAAACGGACTGTGAATATGTCCGCAAAGCAAGACTATACAGGTAGCATCAAAAAGACAACAGTGTTTTCCCCAGATGGAACCATAAACTGCCAAAAGGGAAATTGTCACAGCTGCATTAATCTGCTTTCTCTTTGTTTTTTTCTCTCACTTGTGTCTCCGGAACTGTGGTAGTACAGAGCTGTACTGACATTGTATCCAATGAGTGGGGAGAGGAATCTCCCTCCATTACATCCTAAATGATGAAGACATTTTTGTGATAAGAGCCTGTAATAGTCTAGAGTGTCTGATATTAGAAGGTAAATTACCTCTTTGGTGGAAAAGCTTTCAATCATTTAGGGTAAGCTCTCCCTCCATGGCCGTGACTTTGCCCATAAAAATAGAAGAGAATATAAAACTCTTCACATCATACAAAAGCATTTCCTTTACCTTTTAAAGGTAATCTTTAACAAAGGTAGCAAAGGTAAATCTTTGTTTGAAGATTATGTGGATTAGATACCTAAAGATTTCTGATATTTTTACCCATGACTTTTGAAGGAGATACGTGGGCAAAAGTAAGATAAACGAATAATAATTTCAAAAGTTGTTTTAAATCTATTCTTGCTTCAAGATATAAAAGTATCAAAGTATGGAATAGTCACATGGGCATATAATGTTAAATGGACCAAATTACTTAATGATCCTCTCAACACATGCTTTTGTAATTCAGATTTGCTCCTATAGCTCTGCATAGTTTATACAGTGTGCAGAATCTTAATCTCTTCATCACATCATCAGCATTCAAGATAATGAGGTTTTGACATATTTAAAAGGAGGTAAATCTAATGAAGAAATCATATACACAAGTCAAATTGCATTTAAGATGTTTCCCTACTTATCACTAGAATTAAAGGTGTAATTTAATATGGATTTTTGATTAAAAACAGATGGTTCACATCTGTTCCCCAAATGAAAAAAAAAGCCATTTTAACTGAAAAGTGTAAGTCAATGAAGTAATATCTGATGAGGAAGACATGTTGAATATAGTTTGATTCTGTCACCACAGATAGGTTCTGATATCTGTCCACTGTAAAGTAACGAGAATAAAAATAAATACATTTGTAGAACAATATCCTCACAGGAATTATCCCATGTTACAAGATGTTCCAGAGGTTAGCTGTGTGAACTTTCAGGCAATGCAATCTTCTCACAATGAACCCAGCCAACAACCTAAGAGGTTGACAAACTTGAGGAGAAGGTGATATGGCCAAATAGTAGATTTTCAGCTAGCTTTTTGAGAATGAGGTTCTTTGTGAGACACAGGTTGTAAGGTAAACTCTATAATTCTTACCTCTTGGTATTCACATCTTTATGCCAAGACTTCCCCTTGAGTGTGGCAGACCTGTGACTTGCTTTAATCTGATATAATATGACAAAGTTGATAGGGTATATGTGATCACATATACATGATTATGTTGATAAAACTGCAACACCCATATTGGGAAGAAACTCTTCCTTGCTGGCCTGGGAGAAGCAAGCTTCTATGTTCAGATCAAAAGTCAAAGAGCTGAGGGTAGCCAGAAATCAGCAAGAAAAATCAGATCTCAGTCCAGTAGCCTGAAAAGAAGTGAATTCTGTCAACAGCCACGTGTGTTTGGAAGTAGGTTTCTCCCCAGTCAGACCTCATAAGAGGCTGCAAACTGCAGCCTTAACCATCACCTTGATTGCCTGTTTAAGACCCTAAAGCAGAGTATCCAGCTAACCAAAGACAAGACTCTCGACTTGCAGAAAGAGTGAGACAATATATAGGTGTTATTTTAAGCTTCCAAATTTATGGCAATATTATTATGCTTCAATACATAGCTAATGCAACCACTTTTGGACTCTGCATTTCATAAGATGTTCTTTCTCACTAAAGAAAGGCAAAGCATTCAAAATTAGCAGTGATGTTACAGGACCCATTGGAATGGTTAAAGGCGACGCAGAGAGCTCTGGCCCTTTAGAAATGGTGAGAAATGATTTGCATAAAGGTAATGCTGCTAAAACTTCTGTAAGAACCAATGAGAATATAAGTTATCAAATTGAATAGGGTGGTATCTTGAAGGAAATAATCATTTTTCAATAATCATTGGTTCAGTTTGATAGCACATCAAGGATGGTGAAGGTGCTTAGAAAGCATTCCTGTGCGCCGTAGTGATTATGAATGCAACATCTTTGTAGGATGCTAAGATATTTTATGAACATAAGGAGCACTATTCCTGAAACTAAGAGGCCACATTACTTTTAGAAGACACCACCTTGAAACACAGATAGGCATATGACCAAGAATATGTTCTAAAAGTATAGTTAAGGTCATGATCTTCGATTGAAGGCAAGAGCCAGTTTGCAAATTTTAACAGTGAAATCCTTATTTTTTAATTATTAAAATATAGAGTATAATAATTAAGCTGTGGATATATAAGAAAATTGAACATTATCATGTATTTACCCATTATAAATTTTTTAAATTTTTGCTATAATTTATCAGTTCCATATAAATTATAGTATCTGCAAATTATTTTCTAGATTGTAGAATCAATTACAAATATACTTTCTCAAATATATGCTAATATAATTTTTTTTTAGTCAGGTTAAGGATTCAGTAAGTAATTGTATGAAAATAAGAATGTTCTATATTGCCTTTTCACTTACTAAGTTCTTATGACTTTAACCCATTTCTTTATGGAAATCTCATGTCTGAAAGGTGCAATATACCATTTTGTTCCTGTTAATTTATTTTCACTTTCTCACTTATAGAGAATACCTACAGATAATGGATTGATGTAGACATTATCATCAGTATAATTTCATAACTCTCAGCAGATAAGCATTAAAGAGTTCTCTTCCACAATGGCAGATGGCAGCATGTTAGATAATTGTAAATTATTATATATAAGAATTATACTGTGATGGAAGCTAGAAAGAAAAAGTGACTGATAATTTTGTTGAGAAGACAAGAAAAATGAAGATTGAATTTTAAAAATTGGGAGTTGTATATCACTACAGTATTGACCAAACTGTATTTTTTTTGAACTATCATTCACCACAAGTGGTCCAACGACACAACAGGAGAGGAAAAAAGTCAAGTCCTACAGAGATTGCAGATGACAGCCCAGTGCTCAAATTCCTAATCAAATCACCACCATCTGCATAACTTGTGATCAAATCTGCTTTTGCATTTGGCTTTTGTCTCCTCAAGGATATTAGTCTTAATGCACAGATACCTTAAATAGAGAAGAATAATGGATTTGAAGATGAAAAAGAATAGCATGACCCACAGAGAATAAGAGTCAAGAGGTATGTTTATTATTATTGCAAACTCTTTGTCCATGTGTTTGTAACTGTTTCCCAAGACTTAACCGATTGTATACAGGGAAGACATGATGTTCTGCATTCTGACCCCTCTGTATTACCTGTCAGCTCGTAATTGATAAATGTTAATTAACTGACTCACTGGCTAAATACTGCCTGGAAAACACAAAGAGTAATCCTGAGATCAGGGAATTCGTTATTTCTGGGGTACACACAGGGTACTCCCTTGTTACTTTCTTACTGCTTTCCAGAACACATCTAATCTATGTATTTAAAAGTGTATTGTGTTTCTTTCCTTGTTTTAAAATTCTTGTACCTGGATTGGTGAACCAGGATGAAATGCATGCCGGTGCATTTCTGCAGAGATCAATGACACTGTAGTTCATTTTGACATGAACAGAGCCAGAAATACAGATACTCTTAAACCTTATATGTTATTCAGTGCTTTTCAAATATATAACAGAACTAACTTAAATATGCCTCATAGAAGCCCAAAGCAGAAATGCATGGAAATTTAGGAAGAAACTGAAATCAAGCATTGTAAAGCTCTTGGCCTTTCTCTTTTCTCCCTGTTTCCCTACTTATCTATTTATTTCCCCTTGTAGAAATGCCTTTGCTTCTCTAGACCCCATGACAAATCTGTCTATCTGTATTGATATTGAGGTTATGTGTTATAATTCCAGCCTTGTGAACTGGCTAATTGGTCCCAGTTGCAAATTCAGGGAAACATACGACAATGAGCCAACTTGGAAAGGTGTCCATTGCTAATCTATCCAGTGAGGGCCAAGAGAATGAGCCATAGTGGAATATAATGGCTCATAGCAAATTTCCCAAAAAAGCAGCAGCCTGTCTATAGTGTAATCTTAGAGTGAATTGTACAATGAATATTAGAATGTAATCTTAAATGAATCAAGAAATATCATTCCACTTCAAGGTTTTAAAACTTCGAGCACTTTTATCACTGTGTCTTTTGTATTTAACTCAGCAATGTGTACACATCTCCAAGAAAGGCACCTGACTTTTGTCCTCTTCATTTCCACAAATAAAACAGGTGAGAGGCAACTGTCAAGAAAAGTTTAATCCAAGCTGAAATTACTAGATAAATTAACAGTGCAATCCCTTGCTTTCATTATCTTTTCATTTCATACAGTTTCACATTTTAAAAAAGGAATTCATGAATATATTTACATGAAAATAACATAAATGAAATAGACACTATAGAGGAAGGGCCAAGAAATTTTCTAGGTCTGTTAGGCACAGCTTTTTTTTTTCTTTCTAGACACTGATTTTTCTTTTGTCAATTTAAAGGAAGGTAGTAAATGTTTAAATCAATTTTCATTTTGTTCAAAATGCTCGATCACTAAAACCAAGTGATAACCTGTTCATTTCAGATTCTTAATGAAAACTAGCAAAAGGTATGAAAAACATCTACTACCAGTGGTACGCTAGATCCAGCATGTGCTGGATAATGAAAGCTGTTTTTACAAGTTGGTTATTAAATACAGCTGTCCTTGAAAGTCAAGCTATATAAACTTACTTGAATTGTTTTTAAAAGGTAATAAAGGCTGAAAACTGCATCCTAATTATTTTTTTTTTAATTTTTTTTTCAACGTTTATTTATTTTTGGGACAGAGAGAGATAGAGCATGAACGGGGGAGGGGCAGAGAGAGAGGGAGACAGAATCGGAAACAGGCTCCAGGCTCTGAGCCATCAGCCCAGAGCCCGACGCGGGGCTCGAACTCACGGACCGCGAGATCGTGACCTGGCTGAAGTCGGACGCTTAACCGACTGCGCCACCCAGGCGCCCCTGCATCCTAATTATTTTACTATATTTTACTATCATGTATGGTCTTGAGGTTATTTTGTCTATTTAATCTATACGGGGGAAATACATAATAGTGTACTACAACACATTTCTTCTAACTTTACATTCAATAACATCATAATATCACATCGGTAGTTCAAAAGTCGTCATAGCAGGGATGCATAATCAGAGCATAGAAATGGGCAAATGTTACAATCAGGGTTTTTTCTTGTTGTTGTTTGCCGAGCTTATTGTTAAACATTTATCAATCTACTGTATGTTAGTCTCTAGAAGTATGAATTATATATTTTGGGGCATTACACTGCAGTTATCTAGAGATAGATAAACTAAAAATCCCAAAGAACATGCTAGAAGAAAAACATTAGCTGGGGAAAATGACCTGTTTTGCTTCATTTCTTCTGCTTGAAAGTGTTGATACCTTGTAGTTTGCGGAGTGCTCAGTGCAGTATTATGGGAAGTGTGGGACAGTTACTTGAACCAGGTTAATTAAAAACTCCAGAGATGATTGATGAATAGCCAATGAAAAGATGTGGCAGGAGATTCAGAAGGAGGGGTCAGGAAAAAAGATAAAAATGTTTAAAATATTTTATTTTTAGAAGACAAATGTGCTAGGTAGGGTGTAAGTCAATGTTCTCCTCCCTCATTAAGATGTACGTTATCCAGGAGGCTTTTGGATTTGGACATAATATTGAAGTTTGGGAGTCATCCTAAGATGGAAAAATAAGCCCAACCAAGATACTACAGTCCCCTTAAATCCAGTCACCACTTTCAATCTATTAGATTGTCAAAAGTTATCTTAATGTATTCATCACTCAACCTGTTTCTTTTTTATAGAACAATGAAAATAATCTTTCATAAAAGTAGCTACGACTCTTTCACCGCCATTTTAGACGAGTTCGGGCGCGTTCACGGTGGTATGTCCGTAGTTTCACCGCCATTTTAAACCCAGCTCCATACAAGGCTCCACTGCTGCTGTTGCAGCCTGACCTGGACCACGTGGCCGGCACCCGCAGTGGACAACTCAGCCACCATGGAGGACATGAATGAATACATCAGTATAGAGGAATTTGCAGAGGGATGCAAGATCAACGCCAGCAGAATGACAGTAAAATGTTTACTGCGACACAGGCAAGAAAGACCTGACTGAATATTTGTCTCAATTTGGGGAAGTTGTAGACTGCACAGTTAAAACAGACCCAGTGACTGGAAGATCAAGAGGATTTGGATTTGTGCTTTTCAAAGACGCTACGAGTGTTGATAAAGTTTTGGCACTGAAAGAACACAAACTGGATGGCAAATTGATAGATCCCACAAGGTCTAAAACCTTTTGGAAAATGTTTATTTATTTATTTTGAAAAAGAGAAAGAGAAAGAGAGCATGTGCACAAGAGTAGGGGAGAACAGAAAGAGAGGGAGAGAGAGAATCCCAAGCAGGCTCCGCACTATCAGCACATAGCCCAGTGTGGGGCCAGATCCCAGGAACCATGAGATCATGACCTGAGCTGAAATCAAGGGTCAGTCGTTTCATCGACTGAATCACCTAGGTGCCCCAAGGCTAAAGATTTAAAAGAAAAAGAACCCTCCCCCCCCGCAAAAAAAGGTTTCTGTGGGTGGATTGAGCTCAGATACTTCTGAAGAACAAATTTAAAAATGTTTCAGAGACTTTAGAGAGATTGAAAATATTGATGTTCCCACAGCTACAAAAACAAATGAAAGAAGAGGATTTTGTTTTATCACATGTACTGACAAAGAGCCAGTGAAGAAATTGTTAGAAAGCAGATATCATCGATTTGGTTCTGGGAAGTGTGAAATCAATTGCACAACCCAAAGAGGTATATAGCAGCAACAGCAACAAGAAGAAGGAGAAAGAGGGGCTGCAGCTAGTGGTCAAGGTGGTGCTAGAAGCCTTCTCATGGATGAAGTCAGCACCAACACTGGAACCAAGGATTTAATAACTGTTATGATCAAAGACATGGAAATTACAGTAGTGCCTATGGTGGTAATCAAAACTATTGTGGCTAGGGCCACTATGATTATATTGGGTATAACTATCGGAACTATGGATATGGGCAGGGATATGCAGACTACAGTGGCCAACAGACACTTAGGGCAAGGCGTCTGGAGGGGGTGGCGATCACCAAAACAATTACCAGCCATACTAAAGGAGGATGTTGGAGAAAACAAGAGGAGCTTGCTCAAGTAACCCATCTTGCAGGATGACAGTGAAGACTGGCCTTCTGTTGATCTAAAATGATTATTTTGTAAAAGACTTCTCGTGTACAAGACACAACTGACACAACTGTGTCCAACTGCTGATAGCCGCCAATTAGTTTTCTATGTATTTACTTTGTCTTTTGTGTGTCATGACACGATGTGGATTTCTGTTTATACAAATTTTATTTGTGTGATTTCATGTTAAACCTCCAACAAATGCTTCCCTATGTGATTGTTTCTCTGTGTCAGGTACTAAATAGCTCTGTAAAAGTATAATTTTAAATAAGCAATAATTAAGGCACATTTTATTTTGTAGGGAGTTTGGGTCCATACAGAGAAACCGTGGTCCTTTAGGAATAGCCAATGTCACCCTGTTCCCCATTTTTGTTAGATGTATTCTATGCTCCAAGGCTTTGTTTCCCTGTTAACTGAGGTTTCCACCACATCTTGAATGTTCCTTCTCTGTATATCTGGAGACCCTGTCATAGTGTTGTCATTAGTGGAAGCCTTCTAACAGACCCTGAATTTTCTGGATTATATTTTGACATTTTAGCATATGGTGTTAGCTCTTTCATGAACAAAAATCATTGTGTTTTGTTCCTGTCTCTGGAAAGCCATTTGTTATGATATGCTAAATCACACTTCATCAGTGCTCTGCTAGAAAGACCTTTGGCTAATCATAATACCATGACTTTAATTATTCTGTTGATAAAAATGTCCAGATATACCCATGGAAAAAGCACTGTTAAACTGTGTATTGGAGCTACATTTTAACAAGGATTTTGGCATACAGTTATGAGATTGTTAAAATTTGAGCAAAATTTTAAGTCAGGGAAAGACAGATATATGATTTCACTCATATGTGAAATTTGAGAAACTTAACAGATGAACATAGGGGAAGGGAAGAGGAGGAAAAAATAAGATAAAAACAGACAGGGAGGCAAACCATAAAAGACTCTTAAATACAGAAAACAAACTGAGGGTTGCTGGAAGGGAGGTGGGTGGGGGCATGGGTTAAGTGGGCGGTGGGTATTAAGGAGAGCAATTTTCAGGATGAACACTAGGTGTCATATGTAAGAGATTCTTCGGGGTTCTACTCCTGAGGCCAAGACAACACTGTATGTTAACTAACTGGAATTTAAAGAAATAAATTTTTAAAAAGTCTAAAATCTTGTAAATAAAAACATTCTATGTAAAAAACAAAATTGAACAAAAGTTAGAATCAGATATTTGAAGTAGTGGCTGAGAAAATTATATTCTGTTAGTATTATGTCACAGCAAACACCAAACTGAACAAAATGTTTTCTCTTGGGGCATTCTTAGGAAGCTATATTAAGTGTTAACCGTTAACATGGTGTGAGTTCTCAGAAAAAGTCACGGTAGTAGATTTCATCATTTTTAATGGATTAGTGCATGAGCTGAGTAGTTAAGCATAACCACATTCAGACATAGTAGGAGCAGTGGAGAAAAGTATACTTTAAATGTTATGTATGTTAACACAAATCTGAGTGACCAAGTCATTACAACAGATCTTCCTGGTGCAACAAAAAGCAGTTTTAGCTCTAGATTTTGGAGAATTTCCTGGGTGAATCAAGCTTTGAATTTTACATTCCATGTAGTTGTTAGACTTAAGGTTTTTAATTTTTGTTTCTGTGGTTCCACATTAGTCTCTAGGATTGGCAAACATATTCACAGGCAGAGTGTTGACCTCACCTTCAACCGAATGTAAATCTTTTTATGCTGATGAGGGCCTTTGTTTTATTTGGTGCCTGCAACTTTCTTTGTTCAATGATGTTTGTACTTGCTGACTATTAAGTTACAATGCACTTGGCTCTGTTTTGGTCCTGTTTAGCTATTTGACTTTAAACTTACCTGGTACCAATGTTGGCTATTGCAGGGGACTGTTTATTCTTTCAACATGCAACCTTAAGGAAGACAAGGGAGATTTTCATTTTAAGTTATGTTGTCAAAGTCTGTAGGTACAGTGTTTTTAGGGCAATGAATCCTATTAACTTCAAACAAACAAAAAGTGACGGCAGATACCTTAGAGATTAATTCTGTTTACATTTTGTTTTCACTGCCTTCCTATAATTTTTTTTAGTATCATAATCATACAAAAATGAGATAAGATTTAAAAGCTATTATTAATCGATACCAAAATCTATAAAGAAAATATATTTTTAAATAATTTTTCTGGGATGAGTAAAGGTACAAATATATCCTGAAATTATCTAAATTATCTTATATGCATAGAGAAATAAAGCTAAATATTCACAGTGTCCTAGAAGTGATTAGTTTATTGAATATCAATTAGTATGTTTTACATGTTGTTACAGTCAATATAGAATATAGAATGTATCAGATACAAGGGCCTCGTTGGAAAAAAGTCTGCTTTTTCAATTCCTTTATATTCTGATTTTGTGCTTGTTGATTAATTCACTGAATGGGTTGAATTTTGAACCAAAACATATTTTAAAAATCTGAAAAGAAAATGGAGTCATTACCATTTTAAATGTCACTGAAATGAAAATACTGAAGTCCTGGGTAAGTGATTTCTTTTCATAAGGTTAAATATCTGCCAAGAATATTAGCTGAGTTTTCCCAAAATTGCCCTTCAAGTGCTATTGCTGCCAAAAACCAACACAAGGAAGTGAAACCAGTATTATCTAAAAATCACGGTGCCATGACATTGAATTGCTGTGATCTTATTGCAGCTGGGATGTCATCGCCAATGTTTATTTTAACCAATTTTATAAAGCAATCTCTATTGCTACTGCTTAGTAATATGCTTACAAACTTGATTACTGCCCTGGAGACTGATAATCTAGTGGGTGAGACATACTATAAACAAATCATTGCCACATAATGTGTTAAGTGCTATAATAGAAGTGTTAGTGATGTATTTTGTTTTGGAACACAATGAGGAAGAAGGCTACCTTTCAAAGGCTATGGGAAAGCTTCAGAAAAAGAAAAAAAAAAAACAATAACTGGGATACATGTTTAAGGAGAAGGAGAAGAGAGAAATAGGCAAAGGCAGAAATGTCCTAATAACTTCAAATGATTAGCTCATAGAAAAATGTTCAGTGTAGGTAATAATCAGATAATTTACATTAAGGGAAAGATTATCCATTTATAGCCTAGCATCTTTGTATTGGAAGAGATAGTCCAAGACCGGTGGAGTAGCTCATAATTTGCTACAGAACAGAAAAACTAAATTAGAATCTTTGGAAAGAAGGTCACAGGTATATTTATTTTGAAATAATTATCCAGGAGATTCTGATGCTCATTGCTGACACAAAGTATTACTAAGTCAAAACATTATTTTCTAGCACAGCGATGTAAAATTTTTATTGTGAAATTTCATGTTACAACGTTGCTTTTCCCGTGTGCCAAGCCCTATCTCTTTGGGGCTGTGAACGTACAAAGATATCAACTTGATATTTAAACATTTAAACACAAACTACAACTGTTCCCAGAAGTCTTTGTGAGAAGAGACCCTTCCAAATTCTATATTTCTGAGGCTCTGATTTCCTTTTTTTTCAGCTTTGTTGAGGTGTAGTTGACAAAATTATAATATGTTTAGAGTGTACAATGTGATAAGATGATGTATGTATATATTGTGGAAGGATTGATTCTCCATCGAGCTAAAGTATCCATCACTTCATAGATTTACTTTTTCTGTGTGAGAACATTTAATTTCTACTCTTTTAGCAAATTCCAGTTGTACAATTCAGCGTTATCATCTGTAGTAACCATGTTATACATTAGTTCCTCAGACCTTATTTTCTTTTATAACTGAATGTCTGTAGCCTTTTACAAACTTTTCTCTATTTTTCCCACTCCCCAGCCCATGGCAACCAGCATTCTACTTTGTTTCTATGAGTTTGTTTTGTTGAGATTTCACATATAAGTGAGATCATATTGTATTTGTCTTCCTCTGCCTGGCTTAGCAGAATGCCTTTCAAGCATTTCCATGTTGTCACAAATGACAAAATTTCTTTTTTTTTTTTTTGTCTGAAATAATATTCCAGTTTGTGTGTATACATACATACATACATACATACATATATGTGTGTGTGTATATATATATATATATATGTATACATATATGTATGTATACCACATTTTCTTTTTTTTTTTAATTTTTTTTTCAACGTTTATTTATTTTTGGGACAGAGAGAGACAGAGCATGAACGGGGGAGGGGCAGAGAGAGAGGGAGACACAGAATCGGAAACAGGCTCCAGGCTCTGAGCCATCAGCCCAGAGCCTGACGCGGGGCTCAAACTCACGGACCGCGAGATCGTGACCTGGCTGAAGTCGGACGCTTAACCGACTGCGCCACCCAGGCGCCCCCACATTTTCTTTATGTATTCATCCATTGATTGAGACTTAGGTTGTTTCCACACCTTGGCTATTGTGAATAATGCTGCAATGAACATGATAGTACAGGTACCTCTCTTAGATAGTGATTTCATTTCTTTCAGATATATACCCATAAGTAGAATTGTTGGTCATTTCATAGTTGTTTTTTTTTTTTTTTTACATTTATTTATTTTTGAAGCACAGAGTGAGACAGAGCCTGAGTCGGGGAGAAGAGAGAGAAGGAGACACAGAATCTGAAGTAGGTTCCAGTATGTCTTCTTTGGAAAAATGTCTATTGAAATCTTCACATAATTTTTTAATTATTTCTTTTTTTCTCTTGAGTTGTATGAGTTTCTTGTATATTTTCATATTAACCCCTTATCATATATATGGTTTGAAAATACTTTCTCCAGTTCTGTATGCTGCTATTTCATTTTGTTGATAGTTTCCTTTGTTGAGTAAAAGCTTGTTCATTTGGGACAGTCTGGGGTTCTGATTTCTTAATGTTTTTGCAAGCTAAAAATGGGAGTTCAATTTTGATAAATGGATTGGTTTTATATTGAATTCTAAATCAATATGTTACAAAAAAACAAACAAACAAAAACATGTTAAAAAATATCGATTGTGATGGTTTACTGCTTTTTCTGTTTGGCTTGACTAACATTCATAAAAGCAAAATACCAATATCCTTTCTTTGTAGTCATAGTCTTGGACACCGATTTAAAAGGTGTCAAGGATGTTTTCAGATATAGTTAAGATTAGTAAGATTAGTGTAAAGAGAACTTACAGTCCATTGATTTTAACTCATTTTCCAAGTGCAAAAAGAGCTCAAGAAGAAAACCTGTTGCTCAAGGTGACCTGACAAGTTCAAGGAACTTTATCTTTGACCTATGAAATGTTTAGCCAAAAAATTTTCCCTCTGGTTATGTTTTCTCAAATAACATAACATTCATGATTTTGCTGTAGCAGAAATTTTGTGATAGACTATTCCACGTTTCAAAGAACCAATTGCCAGGAAACAAACAAATAAACAAAAAATCATAAGGCTTCATGAACAAAACCTGTTCTTTTTTAAATTTTTTTAATGTTTATTTATTATTGAGAGACAGAGCATGAGTATGGGAGGGGCAGAGAGAGGTGGAGACACAGAATCTGAAGCAGGCTCCAGGCTCTGAGCTGTCAGCACAGAGGCTGACGTGGGGCTCGAACTCACAAACCACGAGACCATGACCTGAACCGAAGTTGGACGCCCAACCAACTGAGCCACCCACATGCCCCAAAACCTGTTCTTTATTGGTGGAGTATGTTATGTATAGATCCTGAGATTTCTTACTCTCAATCTCTGATAGACATTTTAATGAAAGGGACTTATATTTAAGAAATATTGGTTAAATTTACCAATGTCTTTGTAAGTGTGTTAGCAGTTATGGTTAAAGCAAACATAAAGTTAAAATTCTTTTTTTACTCATTTATGTTGGTTATATTATTAAGAAGGGGAAAAGGTAACAAGTGTTTAGAAAAGATAGTACTGTCAATTGCCTTGGCCAATTTGTTTTTGATATAGTCTGGCCAAAGGAGTTCTGATCAGATATCTGACAGATGTCAATTCCTGTTGTATAATAGAGTCACAGAGTATATCTTCAGTGAATAGAAATGCAGATAGTCCTAAAATAGCCCATCTGATCTTGACAGCCAGAAAATGCCCACATCAAGGTACTTTCCAGTGGCATAATGACATCTCTGCTCTGTACATGTCCTAAATGTGGTTGTTGAAATGTCTTTGCTGCAAATGCTATTGTCAAACTGCTTTCAATTTTATCTTTAAAATACCAAAGAAACTGTATCTGTCAAGTTGCCCTCTAATGGCATATAATGATTTCTGCAATGGCAGTGTCTACTCTAGCAGTTGATTTGTAGTTCTCTAACATTTTGTAAGATTATCTGTTCTCCCCACACCCTGATTAAATGTTACCTAACATTCATTGCTTTGGGGATTTAGAAAATTTTTAGCTTATTTTTTAAATCAACATTGGACAACCAGCAAATGTGATTCTCTTTCTCTATATTTATTAGCTTTATATGTCTATAAACATATTTTACTTGAATAAAGAAAAAAACACAATTTCACAGAGGTAAACACTTCTTAAAATTGTAGGGAAAGGGATGGAACTCAGAGTAAAATGAGATATCCATGTCAGATCCTGGCAAATGGGAATGAAAAGTAAATGCATGGAAAAGTAGGCAGAGATTCTCAAATTATAAGATAGTATCTAAAATGGAATTACAATGACATAAATGTAATCATCTTTTTAAAAATGCAAGCATGTTACAAAACATGACTGCAATTATGAATCATTGAATAATCATATAACAGGTTCAAACTAATGGGTGGAAAAGAGCATAAGGTACTAATGTGCTATTACAGTTAATGCTCAATGACTACTACAGTGTTAACAAACCACTGTTGACTTCATCAAATGGTTATTTTTAAAGTACAATTTGTAAAAATGGGTTCAGAGTCCAGAATATGATGAACTATTAAAATGTTAAAAAAAATACACAGATTAAATGTTAAAAAAAAAAAGACACAGATTGTCTGCGTAGCAAATCCTGAGATTGAAATTAGCACGCAGTGGTGCCTGGGTGGCTCAGTCAGTTAAGCCTCCAACTCTTGATTTCAGCTCAGGTCATGATCTCACGGTCATGGGAGTTAGCCCCCGGGGTCTGTCTTGTGCTGCACAGGGAGCCTGTTTGGGATTTTCTCTCATCCTCTCTCTCTGCCCCTGCCTCACTCACACATGCACCCTCTCTCTCTCTTTTGCTCAAATTAATTAATTAATTAATTAAGAGTAAAGTGTGTTTTCAAAAGAAAGAAAGAAGGTAGTCAGTGCTCACAAGTGTAGTAAGTGCTTTGGAAGTATTTGAGAATCAACATTTTGGAAGAGAAGATAAACAAGATTGGGCAAAGACAGTCATTGAACTGTGATGCAGTCTTAGAAATGGGCTCAATTGTCCCTTTGGAGAATTAGGAGGCTGGAATTGCCCTTCAGCAGTGTATCAAGTCAGCAAGGGATCTAACATTAGACCACATCTCACCCCTAATTATCACCAACTCATTGTAATTATTGCACCTGGTCCTTTCTGGAAAGGAAGCATGACACTGGGTGAGATGGCTGTGTCAAGCTGAGGCAATTTCTGAAGAAGCCTGACAGCTGAGGACTGTCTAAGGCAGTAATTTAGCTGCTCAAAAATGAAGAAGAAAATGCTTTGTTTTTGCAAGGAGACTCACACTACACAACAGTTTTTCTCCTCAGATCCATTTCTTCAGGTGATTCTTGGAATCACTCTTTATAGATTCTACTGGATGGATCTCTCTTCCTGAGGGAAATACAAAACAGGAAGATTTATGGGACAAAGTACAACCCACATCGATGCAGCTGGTCTTAGGTCCTCAACAGATGCCAACAATAAAATGTCCCAATGTGATATAATAAATAATTTCCAAATTATACTTAATATTTTTAATCCCTTTGGAAAATATTTATCTCTATTTTCTTAACTATAAAAATAACACAGTTATAAAAATAGAGATAAATATATAAACTATTCAATCTGGTGAAATGTGTTTTAATAGTAAAATCAGAGAAAGGGCACCTGCGTGCCCAGATTAAGTGTCTGACTTCAGCCCAGGTCATGATCTTACGATTGGTGAGTTCAAGCCCCACGTTGGATTCTGTGCTGACAGGTCAAAGCCTGGAGCCTGCTTCAGATTCTGTGTCTCCCTCTCTCTCTCCCTCTCCCCCACTCATGCTCTGTCTCTCTGTATCTCTCTCTCTCTCAGAAATGAATAAACATTAAAAACATTTATTTTCAATAGTATAATCAGAGAAAAACATGAATAAGTTTCTTGCATAAACATTAAAATCTATGGTAAATCAAAATGCAACCCAAACAGAAACATAAGTTACAAATCCTAATCATTTTCTAAAACTGTGACAAAGTATCTTAAAATAAGCACCAAAAGTCACCTTCTGATTGAAACATTTTAATGTAAATGAATGTACTATTCTAAATATAAAAACATTAAAGACATTGTACTGTTTATGCATCTATTTCTTCCCAACTCCAAATTCATCCTCTGTGCCTGCTCTGTGAATATGGGCCATTTTAAATATTTTTCTTTCTCCCTCTTCCATGAAAGCTTTGCCAGTAGTGAGTGCTGGAGTGACATTACAGGAACAAACATTTGCTTCCTGGTTCTGGTATGACTGCTTCTCAGGCTCCACTAGGGCACAAGGAATCCCCAGCACTCGGACCCCCAGCACTTACAAGATTTCTAGTACCTAATTCCTCCAGTCCACAGTGACCAGGAACACTCATCAGCCAACAGCCTTTTTCAGAATTCTTTTAGGGCAGCTTTGTAGCCCTATATCTGCCACAAAACACCTCCTGGTGGCACCCTAAGGATAGATTGCCAGCAAGTTCCATTTTAATGCACCATAGTGATTTTTTTTTTTTTTTTTTTGGTCCTGATCAGCCCCTCTCTAAGAAAGTCAGGATTTCAGCCCTGTGTTGGGAGTGAAATGAGGTGGGAGAAGAGTCTCCCTTAGTTGTTCTATCTCTGCCCAAGGGGAAATGGTTTTTCTTATATCTGCTATGCCCATATTTAGAATTTTTACTTTGTACAAGTTAAATCATTATTCTAATCCCTTGTTATAGTTAGTAACTCTTTATTAAATTTTTCCTGATTATATTACTGCATGGTTTCTCTTTCCCACTTGGACCTAGATTGATACAGACATATATAAAGAAAAACATGTTATCGCCACTGGTTCTCAGTAAATCTATATTAAAACATTAGTGATAATGAGATATCATGCCTTGAATAGAAATAGTATGGTTTTAAAAAAATGAAATACTTTGTATAGCTGGATATGGTAAGATGTGGACT
Source organism: Leopardus geoffroyi (assembly GCF_018350155.1). Taxonomy (NCBI): domain Eukaryota; kingdom Metazoa; phylum Chordata; class Mammalia; order Carnivora; family Felidae; genus Leopardus; species Leopardus geoffroyi. The sequence goes on from NC_059333.1 coordinate 24,586,980, forward strand.
ATAATACACTAAAGGTAAAAGTATAAGTTGCTATAGGAATTTAAGAAAGCAATCAAAGTTTTTAATCAAATTCTTAATTTTCAAGCACTTTAATAATTATTATAATTTATTCTAAGGGATGATGAGACATGTGCAATAATTTATGAGCAAGATGGCATTTAAATCTTTTTGAAAATAAATTAAATTTTTAAATGGGGAAGTGAGAACAGCCTACATTTCTATCACTGATGATTTCTCAAAAGAAAAATTCATGGCTAATCACATAATGAGATGGACTTTTAGTGACAGGGATGAATCTTGAGCAAAGAAAACTATGTCAACTTATTTTTTAGCAGTCTTATTGAGCCAAAAATTCATATACCATACATTTCACACACTTAAAATTTACAATTAATGTTTTAAGGAACATTTGCAGATATGTGCAACCATCACCAAAGTAAAGTTTAGAACATTTTATCTTCTCATAAAAAACCTCATGCCTTTGTTTGGATGTTTACATTAATATTAGTTTATTCAATAAACATATTAAAACAAACCAAAACTAATCATCTTTGGTTTTAACAGTTTCAAGGATCAACTCAAGAAAAACACCCTAAATTATAAAAGAGCATAATTAATATGTTTCTGTAAGTATTTTAAATTATATTTTAAATGTAATGAATTTAATAATCTTGAAGCTGTCACTGCCAGGAACTGACAAACATATCCTTCTCAAGCATTTAAACAACTAATTTCAATGTAATCAACCAAACTTATTCATTTTGTAAATGTATATTCAATTCTCTTAAACATGATAATATAGTAATTTTACAAGCTGTCAAGTATTTCAATTTAAAATTGCAAATCTAAAACAATTACTCAATTTAATTTAAAATGCAATCAAACCTAATCTTCAGTTTTGATAAGCCTTACAACACTTTAAAAACAAATATTCACAATTTCTAAATTCATACAAATCTGTGAGACCATGGGTATGATTTATAATCCCCTTACATCTAGATTTAATTTGAAACTTTACTAGAGTTTTAGTCTATACGGAAGGAACAATGTTATTTTATCAAGTTTCTAGATTACCAAAGCATATACAGTTGAAATATCAGCTCTGCCAAAGACACATATGGGTCAGTGTCCAGACTCAAAGGCAGTAATTAAGTTATTTTAAGTAATGTGTGTGTGTGTGTGTGTGTGTGTGTGTGTGTGTGTTTCCATGTTTATGTGAGAATTTTTGAAAATTATACTTTATATACACTCTCCTCTGTCCTTAGGTCTTATGACTATAGGGCATTTTTATTGACATGACTGCCCCCTTCCTTAGTTGTTCCTTTTCTGCCCCCTAATAAGTTCCTAGGCAGCTGATCACATGTGGATAGCTTTCTTCATTTGATAACAATATTTTCTGTGAAACTATCTAAGGCTTTCACTGTTTGCCACTCATGGGCTCTATTCCTCGCAGTGGTTAGTGCCTGGTTATCAGCAATAGCAGAAATCTCCACCTCCTAAAAAATACCTATCTGGAAATTGCAGAGCATGAATGAACAAAGCACATCTTTTCATTGCCAGAAGCAAAAGGGAAAGAATTAACAATTTCTTACCAAAAAGTAAAATGATTTAAAAAAAATGAAGGATTATTGTTAATGAACTATATTTTATTGTTTAAAATTTAATTTTATTGTAATAAAAAGGAACATATATTCTAAGATATTTATTTTATGGATCATATTTGTGATGTTAAAAAGTGCCTTCTACAAATCAAGTAGGTAGTGATAAATCTACAAATTGAGTGCTGTGAGCATATAGTATCCTAAACTAATAGAGGAAGGTATTTTTAAATTTAATACTGAAAAGTTTCAACACAGGAGGTCAAACAAAAGCAAAACATAAGCACAGAATACACATTCTTCCCCTAAATAGTAACATGTGTTCCATTAATTAATTATGAGATAAGGGCTCAGTCCATTAAGCATATGACTTTGGCTCAGGTCATGATCTCGCAGTTCAGGGGTTAGAGCCCAGTGTCAGGCTCTGTGCTGACAGCTCAGAGCCTGGAGTCTGCTTCAAATTCTGTTTCCTTCTCTCTCTTCCCCTCCCCCACTCGCACTCTGTCTCTCTCTCTCCTTCAAAAGTAAATAAACATTTAAAAAATTTTATGAATTATAAAAGTTATAAAAATAATTCATAAAAATAACTTATAAATGAAATATTTTGATGGAAAAATTAAAATAAATTATGGAAATAAACTTTAAGGTCAACATAAGACAGAATTTTCTGATCTTATGGATGGCTAAACAAAAATTAAGTGGATATGGGGGCGCCTGGGTGGCGCAGTCGGTTAAGCATCCGACTTCAGCCAGGTCACGATCTCGCGGTCCGTGAGTTTGAGCCCCGCGTCAGGTTCTGGGCTGATGGCTCAGAGCCTGGAGCCTGTTTCCGATTCTGTGTCTCCCTCTCTCTCTGCCCCTCCCCCGTTCATGCTCTGTCTCTCTCTGTCCCAAAAATAAATAAACATTGAAAAAAAATTTTTTTAAAAATTAAGTGGATATGTTTTTGGTTTTGTGATTTCTTCAGTATTATCAGAATTATGCTCTAGGATCTATGTATTATGTATGATCTTATTTCTAATCTGCTATCCCAGTAGGGAATCTCTAAATGTAAGGAGAAAAGCATTCAAGTCAAGTGTTTGTACTTTTGCTGGGTTTTCTTCCAAAGATGTATTCTTGAGGGGAAAAAAGAAGGGTGAAAAAGCAAGCATCAATTATAGTTATTAGGGCGATGGTGAATGTTTTCAAACATTAGAGTAAATGGAGACACATTTAACAACTTTGCCATATATATTAAATTCATTCTCTCTTGGCTCCCACACCATAAAGTCTGAAAAATAAAATGTGATTATGAATTTTCATGAGGTTTTTTGAACAGCTCTTGATAGACACTAGTGCTTTTTGTTCATAAAAGATAAAATTTTCTTTGCTTTGGTATGTACATATATGACTCTAATTCTTTAAGACTGGCTACTATATGCATGCTGCTTGGAATGTGTTCTGTTTTTAAACAATTCATGATCACCTGGACAGTCCTGTTCTCCAGCCAATCAATCAATAATGACTTAACTTTCTTGCATTCACACTGAGCTATCTCAGTCTCTACAGTTCAAAAATACTTTTGGGCCATAGTACAAATGGGCCATTGCACCTTAAAGATTCTGATTAGAGATCTAAATCTCACTTTCTGTCTAATCTTTAAAAAGTCGATTAAGTTTCATATACCTCAGGTATATTTATATATTTTTATATAAAATCTTTGGAAAGAGAACAATATTTTTTTATCTTTATTACAGAATGATCAGTAGCTGACTCATAAAATAAATCAAATGTAACAGCATAACAAAGAAGACATACCATTCAGTATATATCTTTGTTGTCACTACCCATATTTACTCTTAAAAATCCTACAGGTGCCCTGAATTTTCTAATACACCTAACTGAAAAATAACCAGATCTAAGAAGTTATGAGTATTCTCTAGAATCATTCTGATTCTTATATTCATTCATATAATACTAGTAATTTAGTTGTTTGCTGAATATTTAATTAGTGCTTGCTAAATAAATGTCATTGTGCTAGATTAACAACAAATAATGAACTTTTATATTCTCCATATTAATTATTTGCTTTCAGACCTCATATAGCATTTTTGGAATTTCTTAATATGTACTTTAACTAAGAGGGGAGTAACACATTTTATACGTTTTTTAAAAAAATGTTTATTTTATTTTTGAGAGAGAGAAAGGTGGGGGAGGGGAGGGGCAAAGAGAGGGAGACAGCAGATCCGAAGTGGGCTCAGCGGTGACAGCAGAAATTTCAATGTGAGACTTGAAATCCTGAACCATGAGGTCATGACCTGAGTCGAAGTCAACACTTATCCGACTGAGCCACCCTAAGGATCAAATGACTAAAGCATGTATGTGTACCTTGTGCAGGACATTGTCTTCTGTGAGGTTTAGTAAATTAGTCTTTATAGAAATAATTGCTCAAATATATTTGGTATTCAAAAAAGATACTATAGATGGAAGCACTTACAAAATGTCAAATAGAACAGAAATGATGACCAATTTTGAGTTCTGTGATAGATACTGCAGTCTGCTGATGTTCCAACATTCATTTTCTACTTTTTCACTATAACAGAACTTTAACTTTATTGTGACAATGTCCCCTGCCAAAAGATTATGATTCTTTCTAACACTCATTCATGATAAAAACTCTCACTAAACTAGGAATAGAAGATTTAATCAATTTGTATATCTGTATAAATTTGTATACCTGTATAAAACCTATAGCTAACATCACACTTAATAGTGAGAAAACTGAAGCTTTCCCATTAAGACCAGGAACAGATGTCCCCTCTCACAACTCCTTTTTAACTATGTACTAGAAGTTCTAATACAATAAGACAAGAAAAGAACCTTTAAAAATATACAGGTTAAGAAAGACAAAATAAACCTCCTTGTGCACAAATCACATAATTATATATGTACAACATCTGAGGTAATCACACAAATTATCCTGGAACTAGTAAGTGATTACAGCAAAACTGCAAGACACATGGTTAATGCACAAGAGTCAATCACTTTCCTATATATCAGGAATGAACAAGTGGCATTTGAAATTAAAACACAGTGTCATAAACATCGGCATCCCTTAAAATGAAAACACTTAGGTATAAACCTAATAACAAAAATATATACAAGATCTCTATGAAGAAAACTATAAAACTTCAGTAAATGAAATGAAAAAATTAAATAAGTGAAGAGAGAGTCCATGTTCATGAATAGGAAGACTCAATATTTTCAAGATTTCATTTCTTCCTAAACTGATCTATAGATTTAATGCAGTCCCAATCAAAATCCCAGCAAGTTGTTTTGTAGATATTAAGAATTTATTCTGAAGTTTATGTAGAAGAAACAAAAGACCCAGAATAGCCAACATATACTGAAGGAGAAGAAAGTTGGAGGACTGTCAACTTCAAGATTTTGTATACAGATACATTAATTAAGACTATGTGGTATGGTGAAAGAATAGATCAGTGGAACAGAACAGAGAGCCCACAAATAGATCTATGTGAGTATAGTCAACTAATCTCTGCCAAAGGAATAAAGGCTATACAATGGAGAAAGTGCAGTTTCTTCAACAAACAGTGCTGGAACAATTGAGCATGCAAGAAAATACATCTAGACACAGATCTTACAGTCACCACAAAAATTAACTCAAAATGAATCAAAGACATAAATGTAATTTTTTTTTTAATTTTAGAAGATAACATACTTTTATCTTTTAGATAAACTTCTAGATGATAACATAGGAGAAAACTTAGATGACCTTAGGCATGGTGATGACATTTTAGATGCAACACCAAAGACCTGATCCATGAAACATATAGTTGGTAAGGTAAAGTTTATTAAAATTAAAAACTTTTGGAGTGCCTGGATGGCTCAGTCAGTTAAGCCCCTGAATCTCGATTTTGGCTCAGGTGATGATCTCACGGTTCTTGGGTTTGAGCTCCATGTCAGGGTCCCTGCTGACAGCACAGAACCTGCTTGGGATTGTCTCTCTCTCTCTCTCTCTCTCTCTCTCTCTCTCTCTCTCTCTCTGCTCTCTGTCCTCTCCCTGCTCATGCATGCTCTCTCTGTCTCCTCTCTCAAAATAAAAACAAAACTTTAAAATATATTAAAAACTTTTGTCTGCAAAGACAATGTCAAGATGAGAAAACAAGTCACAGAATAGAAAATATTTGCAAAAACTACCTGGTAAAGAATTCCTTTCCAAAAGAACAAATAAAACTCTTAAAATACAGCAATAAGTAAATAAACAACCAGATTAAAATATAGGCCAAAGACCTTGACAGACACCTTACCAAATTAAATACACAGATGGCAAATAAACATTAGAAAAAAATGCTTCATATTATGTTTTATTGGGGAAATGCAAATTTAAGAAAATAAGATATCACCACACACTTATTAGACATCCAAAATCCAAATCACTGGCAATACCAAATACTGGTGAGGGTGTGAAGCAATGGGAACACACATTCATTGCTGGTGGGAATGAAAAATGCAGCTACTGTGGAGACTGTTTGGCAGTTTCCTACAAAACCAAAAATGCTCTTGCCATATAATACAGGATTCATGTTCCTTGTTATTTACTCAGAAATGAAACCTTATATCTACACAAAAACCTGCATATAGATGTTTGTAGAAGCCTCATTCATAATTTCCAAAACTTGGAAGTAATCAACATATCCTTTAGTAGGTAATGGATGAATAAACGAGGGTACATGTAGACAATGGATATTATTCACAGCTAAAAAGAAATGAGTTATCAAGCCATATATAGACATGGGGGAAACGTAAATGCATATTACTAAGTAAAAGAAGCAAGAAAGTATTATTACAATTTCCAGAATAGAAAGGAAGTAGAGCAACCTCTGTTTGCAGATGACATGTTCTTATAGATATCAAATTATAAAGAATCCACTAAAAATCTATTAGAATTAATAAATAAGCTCAGGGGCACCTGGGTGGCTCTGTTGGTTGAGCTTCGGACTTAGTCTCAGGTCGTGATCTCATGGTTTGTGGGTTCGAGCCCTGCGTCGGGCTCTGTGCTGACAGCTCAGAGCCTGTAGCTTATTTTGGATCTGTGTCTCCCTCTCTCTCTGCCCTTCCACTGCTTGCACTCTGTCTCTATCTCTCTCAAAAATAAATAAATATTAAAAAAAAATTTTAATAAGTTCACTAAAACTGCAGAACGCATTATTAATTTACAAAAGTCAATAGTATTTCTATACATTAGCAATGAAAAAATCAAAAGTAAAATTAACTAAACAATTACATTCTCAGTATCATCAGTAAGAGTAAAATGCCTATGAATAAATTTAGCAAAAGAAGGACAAGACTTATACTCTGAAAACTACAAAACATTATTGAAAGAAATTAAACATGACCCAATTAAGTGGAAAAATATCCCATGTTAATTTCTGAGAAGGCTTAATGCCTTTAAGAGGCAATGTACAGACTCAACATAATCCCTATCAAAATATCATCTGACTTCTTTGTAGAAATCGACAAGTTGATTATAATATTCATTTGAATATCCAAGGGACCCAGAATGACTAAAACAACTTCAAAAAAGACCAAAGTTGAAAGACTCATACTTACTGATTTCAAATTTTAATACAGTGATACAAAAATAAGAATGTGTTAGCGGCATAAGGACATATAGATCACTGCAGTAGAATTGAAAATACAGAAATCAACTCTCACAGTTACAGTCAATTGATTTTGTTCAGGGTGCTAAGAAAATTCAATGCATGAATGAATACATGTTAATAATTAAAGAAAGAACATGTTTCCAGTAATTTCCTTTTTTTTTTCATTTAATTAAATCACCAATTTACGTGAGGAGATATAGTCATGAAGCCAAATCTGCAAGTTTTTGACTACTAATTCTTCGAATATTTGTTCCTGCCCCAGTCACTTTCTTCTCTCCTGGTCTCCAATGATACACTTATATTGGACTATTTGATTCTGTCCAGTAAGTCCTTGAGGTTCTGCTTTGTTTTTTTATATCAATTTTTAAAATCTGTGCCCCAGTTTAGATAATGTTATTCATCGGTTTTCCAATTAACCCACTTTTTTCTTTTCCTCTAATTTTTTTCTGTTGAGACCATTTTTATTTTTTTTATTTCAACTATATTTTTTTCAGTTCCAAAAAATCCAAGTATGTTTATCTTTATGTGGCAAAATATGACATTTGCTTTAAAGAATTAACAGATCATTCCAATAACTGAGGCATCTTGTGTTTGGCCTATGTCGATTGCCGATTTTTAAGCTTTGATCAAATTTTTCTGGTCCTTTGTATGTCTAATGTTTTGGGATTGAATTCTAGATATTTTGAATACTATTTTGTATACATTCTAGGTCTTGTTACAATAGCCTGAAGAATGTTTATTGCTGTTTTTTTGTTCTTTTTAGTCTATAAATCCAGTTAGATTTTGACCACAAGTTCTATCTTGCCTTCTATGGGTGATGGTTCCAACATCAGTTCTGTTTTCAGAGCCTTTGTTATGCTGCTTTGGATCTCTCACATGCATGTGTTATTCAGGGGTTAATTATGACTTTGGCCACTGTTTAAATCTTATTTAGTTCTCAGAGCCTTCACTACTTTGATTTGGGTTTGTCTTGGAGCACCTGGGTGTCTCAGTTGGCTGGGCGTCCGACTTTGACTCAGGTCATGATCTCATGGTTCGTGGGTTCAAGCCCCACCTTGGGCTCTGTGCTGACAGCTCGGAGCCTTGGAGCCTGCTTCGGATTCTGTGTCTCCCTCTCTCTCTGTGCCTCCCCTGCTCACACTCTGTCTCTCTCTCTCTCAAAAATAAATAAACATTAAATTTTTTTTTTTATTTGGGTTTGTCTTATATGTGTGTCACTCAGGGATGAATCTGAAACTTGGGTAGTGATCAAACAGTAGTTCAATTCTCAAAGTTTTCACCATGTTATTTTGGGGTCTGTCTGTTGCACGTCTCAGGGGTGAACTTGAGACTTTTGTAAGCTTATATCCAGAATTAAGGAACTCCCTTCTCCAACTGTCCCCTCTCTAGGATCCCTACCTTTCACTCTTTAGCCAACAGGGAACCCTTTTTCTTATCCAGAGATATAGGGTGTGTGTGTGTGTGTGTGTGTGTGTGTGTGTGTGTGTATACAGAAATGTAAGATATATATTAGCGGTTTAGCCCTCTATGCTGCTGCTCCCTTAAACAAGAATGTGACTGGAGCCCACTCTTACAACAAAGTTATGAAAGCTAAAATGGGAAATATATATACCGGAAATTCACCCCTTTTATAATCTTCCCATATTTGTTTACACTTTTCAGAGTCCTAGGTTAGTTGCCAGAGTTTTACTTGTAATCAACAGAAGACATTGGTTGCAATACAGTCGACTTTTCCAGCTATAGCAGGACCAGAACCTGGCCACTTTTCTTTAAACCCAGATTAGATTGCCACGTGTACCACCAAAAACTGTGCCTATTGAGAGAATTCCCTGCCCCCACTGCTCTTTTTCATGACCACTCCTGAATGGGGCTATAGAACAGCCTCATTTTATCTACTTCTCTAATGTGAATATTAAACTCACCCATTCTCATTAATGAACCAAGTCTGGGTTTTCTCTTCCTTCATTCATTGATAATAATGCCCTCCCCCTCCAACACCCTCTTCCAGCTCTGAAACTCCGTATTATTTACCTGTCATTTTTCTAAAGTACACGTCTTAACCAAAATCAGCAAATCATTTGACACTTTGACCAAATGGGTGTATTTGGTGCAATTATATTTAGAGGTCTGCCACATCAGTAAACTTCTTAGAAATCTGTGCCATGCCTATATATTTTCTCTGAAGTAAAGAAAAAATGATTACATTTTACACTTTCCAACATAAGGAAAGCTGTGGTAGGCAGAAAATGGGTTCCCAGAGATGTCCATGTGCTAATCTCTGGAACTGGTGAATATGTTGCTATCTGTTGCAAAGAGGATTTTGCAGATGTGATTAAGGCCCTAGAGATGGGAAGATTATCTTGGATTATCCTGGTGGGACCAGTTTTAACACAGATAATAATTTGCTCTGAGAGGATGTAATAAGTGGATGCAAGGTTGGAAAGATGCAGCATGGCTGGCTTAGAAGATGGAAGAAATAGGCCATGAGCCAAGGAATGTGAGCAGTCTCAAGAAGCTGGACATGTACTCTTCCTTAATCATCTGGAAAGCATTGCAGCTCAGTCAACTCCTTGACTTTAGGTCTGTAAGATTTACTGTAAGATAATAAATTTTTGTTGCTTTAACTCTCTAAGTTTATTATAACTTGTTATAGCAGAAGTAGAAAACTAACACAAAGAAGGCACAGGAATATTAGCCCTCTTAAGTTTTGTGAGCAAAGAAGAAACTTGAATAGTAAGCAGGTATTTATATCACCATTATTTTGGCTTCTCTGTTCTCCAGCTAAAGGGGAACAGGAGTTGGTGATCCAGCTCCCAGCTTCCAAATACCATCTTAGAGACGTTTTTCTTGAACCACTCAGAGAACCAACTTTTGCTGGTACAGTTTGCTAAGAAGCAGACCTTACATGAACATTAGCATGCAAGTAGTTTGTTCAAGAGTAATTTTGGGATCAATGCTGGTGGAAAAATGAAAGAAGCAGGATTGGGAGAGGAAGACACTGAGGTTTGATGTAGTCTTTACAAAGGCCTCAGGGCGACCCTTCAGGAAGCTCAGAAACTATAATCGCTCTTCAGAGTTGTTCTGAATGTGGGTGAGGATGCAGGTTGCCCTCATGGAAAGAACATGATCTTTGGTCCGATGGCTCTCTTCAACCTTTGGGAATTTCCAAATAATTCCAGCATCTGAGAGCTCTTAGATAAGAGCATTCTCCACAGCTAGGGAAATAGTTGTTTAAATCCCAAAATACTATTTGGGTTCTGTATTAGATATTGTGATTTGTAGTTTTATATGGAAAAAATTGCTTTGTGGTTTGTACAAACAATTCCAGAGTAGAGCATCACTGTAACCACCTCATTAACTATCCTTAGTCCAGGAGCATGTCTGTAGCCTGAAGCTATTCAGTCTAAATATTTTTAATAGAAAATTAGAAGTGTAAGTAAAACTCTGTAAAATGAAGTGTCTGCTGTGTACTTCCTTCAGAAGTTTGTCTATATTATTGAGTACATTTAAAGAAAACATGTGCCCATCTAAAATATGTATTTACCCATGTGACTGAAGAGAAATGTTATTATAAAGCAACTGAATGCCAAACACCATTATATTTTATCCCCATATGTATTCTTTTTTTAAAATCCTAGGTGGATATCATTATCAGCATCTAAGACAGGATATGCAACAGGTAATGCAGATAATAATTAAGGCAAAGGGAAATTCAGTTGTAAATATTTTGTAGTTGAAGTATCTGTGGATATTCTCTTGGAGGTGCTGACAGTTTACTATGTGTGCCTGGGCTTAGAAGGAGTCTGTGTTACAATAGATATTTGAAAGTCATTTGTGATTAGGTAATAGTTGCTCTCATCGGAGGGGGTGAGATTGGTCATGGAGTGTGTATAGAGTATTAAAAGTCATGGCAAAAACTAGAAAATATTGACAAATAAGTCTGGCTACTTAAAGATCAAATCAAAGTTTAAGAAAGAAAATGAGGCATAAAAGTTTAAGGGAAGAAAAGAAACAATTGAAGAAGTTGACTGTAATTTACAGTATCAAATTACTAGCGCTTTTAAAAAGCCAGATAAAATGGGGAGCCTGGGTGGCTCAGTCAGTTAAGCATCTGACTTCTGCTCAAGTCATGATCTCAAGGTTTCTGAGTTTGAGCCTTGTGTTGGGCTCTGTGCTGACAGCTCAGAGCCTGGAGCCTGCTTTGGATTCTGTGTTTCCCACTCTCTGCCCCTCCCCTGTTCGGTGATCTGTCTCTCTCTCTCTGTCTCTCAAAATAAAAGATAAATCAAGAACTAAAAATATATTACTGACTTTGTTAATCAAGAGATCATTAGTAATAACTGGTTTGAGTTACTTGCAGGAGAAGAAATCAATTTATTATATGTTGACATATAAAAATTGAGGTAATATAAGTAGGTAGAGAAGAAATTTGGAAAGAGAAAAGAAAAAAAGGATACATACTTAGTGAATAGCTGGTTCATGTTTTAAATTGAACACACAGTGTGTGTAATAAGATACAAACTGTTCCAAGTTATAGTAGTTATTAAATTTTGAATGAAGCACTATTGTGACATGAGCAAAGTCAATTTGATCAGTTACATTGGGTATATCTTCTGTTCTTTGTGATATACAAAAGTAGCTGCCAATCATTAAGCTAGTCCCCAATAAACTTACTACTAAGTTTTAAAGAAAGCAGCTTTTAGATCAAAATCTGGCAGATACTTACAAGCAGGCACAGGTAGTTCCTACGTGATGTTTGCTAAGCTTACAGAAGTCCCAAATCTCTGTCCACTCAGGGGATCTGACTTTCCTTACAACGGAGTTTCATTCAAGGCATCAAGGCAGTATGCTAGCAGTAGGATGCATGACTTAACATCTGCATAATTACACAAGAATCTTCTGAATCTTTGGTTAACCACTGACTCTTCAGGAATCCTCTCTCAGGCTCCTCTGCTGAGTATACAAGCACCAAGATTTAATACTTTTTTTTTTTTCAAGAAAGAGTGAGTAAACCATCTAGAATATTTCTGGCAATCAATATATCTTGAATAATTCCTATTTCCTCTGTTAAGAACACATTTCTAACATTCATTATATGAATACTAAGCTTCAGCATTCATCAATGAAATCACATTTTTTGAAATTCATAATGTTAATTAAGAAATGTATTGTATTTCCTGAGATTTAGAAAGCAGATGTTTCTGCCTTAGCTAGCCCCTGCAGGGTGCCAGGCCTGGGGTGAATGGGGACAATCCATCATACCAAAGGTGTCATTTAAGACAACTACATATTACATTTCATGTTCTCTAAGGTGAAACATTTTTTTTTTCAACGTTTATTTATTTTTGGGACAGAGAGAGACAGAGCATGAACGGGGGAGGGGCAGAGAGAGAGGGAGACACAGAATCGGAAACAGGCTCCAGGCTCTGAGCCATCAGCCCAGAGCCTGATGCGGGGCTCGAACTCCCGGACTGTGAGATCGTGACCTGGCTGAAGTCGGACGCTTAACCGACTGCACCACCCAGGCGCCCCTAAGGTGAAATATTTTAAAGTAAATTATAAACAAGCCTTCTCCAGTAGATATTTCGAATATTATATTCTTAAAATTTTCCATGCTAAAGTATTTTCAAAACCAATAACATTAGTAATAATTCTTTAGTGAGATATAATATTTGGACTACATTTATATTTTTTCCTCTTCCACTGACTCCCCATATATCTTTTGCAGCTGATCAGTCCAAACCAGGTTATATTTTGCATCTGGTTTTTAAACTTTTTAATTACTTTGTTTTCAATATTCAATAGGCTTTCTTCCTTTGGTTGCTTTGATCTTATTTTTCTGTGGGATTTTTTACTTTCTAATTCGTCTGATTCCTCTTTAGAGTACTGCTTAGATAATTGCTTTATTCCTGTTATTCCTCTAGCCTGAAAGTCAAGTCTCTCATAGAGAAGATGTCTATATAACTAATCAGATTCACCTACACGATCCAAATATCTCTGTGTTTGAGGGAGACAGGTTGGTGGTAAAAGTGAGGCAGTTGTCAGATGTACCCAATCCTGACTCAGCCATCTTCTTTTCTTTAAATTCTTTTTTTTTTTATCTTTATTTTTAAGAGAGAGAGAGACAGTGTGAGTGGCAGAGAGGCCGGCAGAGAAGGAGACACAGAATCCGAAGCAGGCTCCAGGTTCTGAACTGTCAGCACAGAGCCCGATGCAGGGCTCAAACCCACAAACCGCGAGATCATGACCTGAGCCGAAGTCTGATGCTTAACCGACTGAGCCACCCAGGCGCCATATGACTCAGCCACCTTCTACCTTGCACTACATGTAAGTAAAGAAAGAGCCATTTCACTAAACTCTATACATCAGAGTCCTAAAAACCCCTATGGTCTTCCCTGACCACACCCTCATCCAAAACTGGCTGTAACACAGAGGGGAACATGTTCTATTTATTGCCAGTGGCAAGTTTGCTAGCTGCAGTGGCACCTTGATCAAAAGTCTGTGACTGGGTGTGTGTTGAGTTACAGAGACCACCCGACAGGTTGAAAATGATGGGGTTCAGGACACATTACCCCAAAATATAGCACCTTGGCATACGGAATGTTTTAAGCTGAAGGAGTTTGAAAAACAGCAGAAAGTCCCGCCTTTCATCCCTGAAAGAGGTCACAGAACCTTCAGGGAGAGATGCCCTCCCTATACTGGGAGGAAAGGAGCAACCTTATCTCTGAAGACAAAGGGATGCCAGGAAGAATCTGAACAGGCCTTGCTAAGTTTTCCCCACTTAACTTCACATTCCTTAGCTTCTCATATTTCTCCACGACTGTCCATCCTTCACCTAACCAACATAGAAACACTCACATCTGTTTCCTTGGGCCTTCATTTCGTAATGAAGGCTCTGTGATATGTAAAGCCTTTATCAAATAAACTTGCATGCTTTTCTCCTGTTAAAATCAGTCTTTGTCAGTTTAATTTTCAGACCCAGTAAGGAATCCTAAAGGGGTTGAGGAGATATTTTTCCCCTCGGAGGAACATGTAGTGAAGAAAGAGTTTGGAGTGGCAAAGAACAATGTATGTTGGCACATGAAAAGGCCCTTGCAGGAATCTCTGAAGTGTTTGAGGGAATAAAAGTCTGACTTTAATTCCTAGGGGAACATGTGGGTTGAGGAGATGCTAATATTCCATACTGATGTTATTATCATTTTATTTTTGTTATATACAATGAAAGCATATGGGCATTCAGGTAATACACACATAAAGTGCATGTGTTCCAATATTAAAAAGCAACAAAGACAAAAAGCCCAAACAAGTGCCATTATAAAATGTTTGAGACAAATAATGTTGGGATAGGAAAACGTAAAAACAATGTTAATGGCATCATTAACATATTATTATAGTTAATATTAGGGTAATAAATACAGTAAGATAGATGAAACTAGAACCATACTGCTATATCTTTGTTTAGTTTGTTGCTTTTCTTCCTAGAATGGGAAACCAGTGTTGGTCTCCCTGCTCCAAACTTATCCTTCTACATGACGGTCTGTGCTACTAGGGAGAGGACTGCAAAATACATTTCCCTGATTCCTTTTCCAGCCTGTCTCATACTAAATTCTATCTGTAGGGCAGTAGGGAGGAAAATGGAGATAAGACAAGGGGAGATGGATGGATTTATTTTCTGTGTTGTGACCCATTAGCAACACTTTACCCCATCTACTGTCATGTCACCCCAGTGTGCCTACTGGTTCCAGCCTCCATCATTGTTTGGTGCTTGGAAAACTAGCCTCTCTACCCCTAAACAAGCTGTATAGGCAGGAGTCAGATTGCATCCCCTCCCTGTTAAGATGTTTGGTCTCTAGCTGCAGGGGGGCTGCCTCTAATGTAGAAGCTCTTACATTTGAGAACCCTAAGTTCTTTTGCTTTTTCTGGGCTTAGAATTAATTGGTAGTTACTGTCTATAGTTATTATTTATGGATTATCTCCATGTTTCCTTTGTAACCAATTTAAATATGAAGATTGTAACCAATTATGTATATTAAATATTCTCTATTGAAATTTCTAGTATTTTTCCCTTCACTGACCTTAGCTGTGTTATTAGGTAAAACTTGCATAAATCTGACCAAATTATAAGACTGATGTATCCAAAAGTTTGGCACCATATATATGTAATTTCTTTTAATGTTTGAATTTTCTCTGGATGTTTGTATTTGTGCAAACTAATTTTTAATAGCATGATCTGAGATGTCGTTATAATTCTATAAAACTAGAGGCAAAAGAATTACTGCTATATCTCTACCAGCAAAAATATAAATATGTTGATTTAATCACTTCTTCAAATAGGTAAAATAGAACCATGATAACTGTTTAATTTAAAACGATATTCCAATCAAATAGGATAATTTTTCATACACTAATTGAATATAATTTGAGTACTTTAATATTTGAATTATACGCAAGGTACAAGGAGGCATGAATGGAAACAACCTATGTGCAACATGAAGATCTTTTTAATAGCAATAGTGTTGATGAATATGTTAACAAATGGATTCAAACATGAAATGGTCCAACAGACCTTGCTTTCAATCAAGCATTAATTAGCTAGTCAATGGGGCGCCTGGGTGGCGCAGTCGGTTAAGCGTCCGACTTCAGCCAGGTCACGATCTCGCGGTCTGTGAGTTCGAGCCCCGCGTCAGGCTCTGGGCTGATGGCTCAGAGCCTGGAGCCTGTTTCTGATTCTGTGTCTCCCTCTCTCTCTGCCCCTCCCCTGTTCATGCTCTGTCTCTCTCTGTCCCAAAATAAATAAATAAACGTTGAAAAAAAAATTAGCTAGTCAAGAAGATTTTAGATAAGAATACATAAAAAACCAAAACAGAACAATACAACACAACCCAGAAATTGTGAGTGGGAACAAAGAATGAGGAAATTATAAAACAATACATATTTGTAGTGAGTAAGATTAAATTGAGTCAGGTGATCAGAGATCATATTGTGAAGAAAATTTTAAAAATAACTTTTCAGCTTTTTCTTTGAAATGGCCTCAATAATAAAGTAAAGCGAATGATTATCTTAACAACCATGGAAGATTATAAAAATATGGCCAGCTGAAAGTGTGAAATAAGCAATATCTTGTGCTTGAATTAAAAACTGGAAATATATATATTCCATAAAATAACATATATGTACATATATATGTAATTTTCAAAATATATATACTTAATATATATGTGTGTGTGTATATTTAGTATCTAAATGACAAATCCTTCTGGGGTTCTGGGGTTCTATGCTTCTAGGAAGCAATCCATGTTTATCCTAAGACTTAGCATCTACCTTAAAAGAGTACCATGCATTTCCTGTCCTACAGCAACAGGGGTACTTTTTGCTGGAGAAGAGAATAGGGAGAGACGAAAGTATTCCAAAGAATGAGGATGTTTCCAAATATGTCTATGTTAAATTCTGCTTAAAACTGGCCTTGAATTTTACTTTATATGAGCGGACTACAAACAGCCTTCAAAGATAGTAACTGATTTTTCTAGACCTGTGGAAAATTCTCCAAAAAGTGTAATACCCATCCAGTTTAAGAAGATCAAATGTACATAAGTTCAATAGGTGTTTACACATGCACACACACACATGCTACTAAGTATACAATAAGAAATATCCTATGTACTGATATATATTACAGCTATGGATTAATATATATAATTCCACACATGCATCTCCATAGCCCAAGTTAATTGGTTTGTCCATTTTACACATTGGGATAAAATTCATTGGGTAAGAGTATGTGTATAAGTGAGAGAAAATCAGAACTGAATTTTTCAGGTTCAAACACTTGTGTTTTTTGCCTACTTATTCCTACAAACCAACAACTATATTCCTCTTTTTTTTTTTTTTTTTTGGTCTTCTTCTTCTTCTTGACAGTCTTTGATAACATTTTTAAACCACTTCCAGTAAGGAAGTGTAGGGACCAATTGCAGATTGCACCAAGATGGACCACTTTGGCATGAATATTTTTTCGAGTTAGCAAGCAGTCAAAACCCAGTAGATTCAAGAAAACTTTTCACCTCCTCTTAACTGACTAAAAAGAATTTATGCAGAGAACCTACTTTAGGAAGACCGCTATTACCATATGCATTAGATATGCATTATTACCATAGATATGCATTATGATATGAACTAGGTATGGTAGACCAGGAGGAACCTAGCAAGGCCACTTTGATCAAAGTCCTCTCTGTCCCATTGTTTCTCAGTGGCCCAGCAAACATTTATTTACCGAAATTTTACTCTTTTCCATCTTCCTGTAAATTTCATTCCTTTCCTCTGAAATCACAGACCTCTATCCCCTTTTCCTTAGTGCAGGATGGCATGCTTATATCTCATTTTCCCTAACTGTCTTTGGAATATCCACATCTGTGTGGATTCTCCATACACACAGTATTAGATTTGATTTTCTCCTGTTAATCTGTCTCATTTCAATGTAATTCTTAGTCCTGCTTGAAGGATCTCGAATGAACAGGAATTCCTGCTCTGTGACAGGAGCAATCTTCTTCCCTGCATTTTTGGACAATGTTTATTACAAACAAGCTGCCTATAATTAGATTACTCAGCATGTCATACACAGTCTTAAAGAAAACAGAAGTTTACAAAGTGAGTTAAAAGCCCCATGGATATAGCCATTTGTATACATGGATTCAGCCATTGTACACATATGGTCTTTGGGGCTGTAAATTTTAAGAGGGGATACTCAACTGTTTAAGGTAATCATTTTAAAAAGACACAGTGCATTTACCTCTATATAAAGGGTGGCCCAACATAAAGGTCCTTTCAATAATAAGTCACTTTTAGCAGATGGTATTCCATCTGATTGTCACCAATATAGGATACCTTTGGTGGCACTGAAGATGGCAAACCTGTTTCATTATAATACAATTTGCCAAATATGACATTTGCCAAAGAGAGAAAAAGAAACAAGTCAACAGCCTGTAAACATAATCATGGTAGTCTTCCCTGTTTCCTATTTCAAGCCTTAAAATAAAGTTTTTCCCATGAGGAACTGGGCAAAAAAGAAACTCACACAGATTTTCAGAATTTAAATTACTTGTTTTAACAACAAATACACACATCAAATTCCCTGTTCAAGAATTTACTTGCATTTTAACTGGAATAGGAATATTTTTCATGAATAAGAATTATAATATCATACATCATTAAAAATGCAAGTGTACATCAGGGACCAAAAATTTAATTTATAAATTAAATGAGTTAATAGTTTCAGTTTAAATTATTCTACTTTTCTACCTTAATTCTTTTTCTAATTCTTTACATGAAACACTGAGAATTTATAATTGCTCATAAAATATCGTTATGAAGTTTCTAAAATACAGTTTTATTTTTCTTATACGAGCTCACTTTTTTCAATTCCAGATCTTATTAGGAAAAAAGAAGACATTTTTATTGTTAATCACTACAGTGCTGTGGTTGCATAGAAATAAGTAACAACAGAACAAGGCAGGTAGGAAGGCAACTAACAGTAAAACACAGCATGTGATTTCCCTTTATATTTTTTCCTTTATATTTTTAATAACATAATTCGCTAGCTTACAAAAACTTTGTTCTAACTTATAATTAGAGCCATGGCTATGACAAGGTGGTAAAATACTAAATTCTTTTTAGTTTTAATTAACCAATAATCTAAACAATTTGAATGTTGTTTTTGAATAGTTTATCTAGCCCTCAACTTCTTAGTAGGCAAAGCAAAACTGCTTATTAAATTTTCCTCTACTTAAGAAGTGACTTAATAAAGTATCACTATTGCTAGATAGCTCCTGAAGGACACAGTTAAAGCTTGTTCCTGTGATTTGAAGGGTGTTAGAACGGGTTTTGCATGATCGGGGTCAGAGTAAAAATATTAGAATGGCTTTAGGAATATTAGGCTTTGTATGTAAAGAAATCAGGATGATTGTTAGAAATCCTTCATACCCAAGCATTAGGGGTTATATGTGACCTCAGAACAACCAGGACCTTGATATCTTGGGCAGATGATTCAACAAAGCTCAGTTGAGTATTTTGAGCAGTGGATATTCAAATTCATGGAACCATATGTCAACACTTGTACCACAGGAATAGCTCAAAGACAAAGGAATTTTCTGCATGAGAATGACTGGGTTCAAATGTGAAAAAAATATATATCAATATACTTTTATCGCTCATCCTTATAAATATGTCTGTTTCTCTTTTGCTTCAGACATCCATATGCTTCAGGAATGATTAAAATTGGGAGAAAAAAATGCAGAGAGAAAAAAAGAACCAATACTTATCTTGTGATAGACTATTTGAGGCCAGAGCAAGATAATCTTGAATGTGAAGTCATTTTAAGAGAAGTTTTTCCAGATTTTTGCATGCTTTCATTAACACATCAAGAACAAGACTTGACATACTTCATAGAGGTTTTTACAATGAAGCTTAGAATAAAAGTGAAACAAGATATGTTAAAAAGGAATTCCCTTCTATCAGAATCAGGAAAGGTCCAGCCTTACAGGACCCAGTAAAAAACAGCAAAGAATTGATAGTTTGGATTAGTCAGAGACAAAGTGATCACCTCCAAACAGAGAGGGGGATGATGTAAGCACTTTATTTGTAAAGGTCCAATAGAAATGATTTCAGTGACTATTCCCTCAGTTCTCTCAAGGATAGCACCTACAATGTATGCCTTAGGACATGAGTGTTTAATTATATCCCATAACCTGGTTGAGAAAGGCTGCATCTAGAAGAATTTATTCATTTTATAGGACATCACATGTAACTTGGCAGGAGAGAGATAGGTCAGAGTTAGCACAGGGAGGGGTTCAGAGGGAGAATCTAATTTCTTGTGTCACATTCATGGCAGGCAAAACTCCTAAAGTTTCCTCAGTTTCAAGGAGGAGACACAGAAGCAATGGGAGACTGGACCAGAGAAGACCTATATAACATTTTTGATTAATGAATGCAACTTTATTTAAAAGAAAGGGAAGGGGCACCTGGGTGGCTCAGTGGGTTAAGCTTCCGACCTCGGCTCAGGTCATGATCTCACGGTCTGTGAGTTCGAGCCCCGAGTCAGGCTCTGTGCTGACAGCTCAGAGCCTGGAGCCCGTTTCAGATTCTGTGTCTCCCTCTCTCTCTGCCCCTCCCCTGTTCATGCTCTGTCTCTCTCTTTCTCAAAAATAAATAAACATTTAAAAAAAATTTTAAAAGAAAGGGAAAATAAAACCTTGGTTTTCAGTTTGAATATGTAAAGATAGAGCACTTAGAATTGCTAAAGTTTCCCAAGATTATCATTTATATTATATGTGTAGTTTATTATGGTCTGTCCTCAGTTCTATTTTAGACTGAGTTTTTAAATGATTAAGAAAACTCTACTGTTCCATGTTAGAATAAGACATACATTTCTGTTGATCCAGGAAGCAATGGCCCATGTTTCTCCAGTGATTCATCCTGAGGGAAATCCCATATTCAAATGTATAAGGAAATTATAAGTGTGAAAGAAAAAAAAAAAAAAGGAAGAAACATGAGAAAGAGAACATATGTTAGTAGACAGTTGAAAACTTTTAAAAAACTTGATGGATATCTCTCTCACCATTTTTCTATTACTTTGTGATTATCTAAAGTGCATGATTTATTATCTCCTGAAAAGATTATGACTTGAGTATAGGTATATTATTCTCTTATTTCACCTGATCATAATTGAAATAACCATAGAACTATAAAAATGGAGGCAAACGCCCACTACTGTTATAAAATAGAACAATGCCATCCAGGTGCAAAAAAACATGGGGAGACTGTGAAGGTGAACTTAAAATTCCTGAGAATATAACATAAAGTTGTTGGAAATCAGTAAAACAGATCATGCTGGTAGATGTCAATTAACACCTTCACTTTGTAAAAGTGATGGCTGGAGGAGATTGCCTTCATGGTTGACAGGGCACGCACCACTTCTATTTGCTTTTATCCTGTTATCCACAAACTTTGAAAGCAGATCTGCTAGCTGGCCCCAGGATAAAGTAGCTAAGAGGGAATGGAGAGTCAGCCTTGACACAGGTCTTTTCTTTGATGCAGAGAGGTAGAGAGCTCAGAAGGCTCAATAAAAACATCATTAAAAAAAAAAAAAATCACAGAGATAAAATCTTGTGCTAATGCTAATTAGCAACATTTTCCCTTCTGCCTAGATGTTGCACTTTGTGAATGAGGAAACAGCCCTGGCTTTCAATTAAAGGAAAAAAAAAAAAAAAAACGAAGGTGGGACATTGTTGCCAAAATTAAAAGAACAAAAGAATAGCACTGGACTCAAAGCTTCTTTTCTTTATATGATCCTTAACCCACTGGTTGTCTGCTATTTCTCCAGTTTTCCATCGGGAGAATGCCAGACAATATAGCAAACGATAGCAGTTTTACTCCTAACCTTTGCTTGTCCTGAATCTCATGTAATACCTGCTTTGTCATTCACTCTTCGCTTCCCAGGCTTTAGAAGAAAAATTGATTATATGCATGAATGTAACCAGTGAATAAGTAAGTGGCTGAGGGTTGTTTTTAGTGTCAGTCTTCCTGTTTGGCTAGACCTTTCTGAACCTAAATCAAAGAAAGAAAGAAAGAACCTGGTTCCTTGTTTTTTAATTTTTTAAATAGGTAAGCTATTGAAATTTGGTGGGGCTGTGGCAAATTGTAGGATGCTCAGCCATTTCAAGACCCCAGATACTAAATAAATGCTGCTAGCACCCCCTCCCCCCACATCAGTGACAATCAAATTTGCCATGGCCTAAAATGATTATGTGAATGGTTCGTCTCAAAGGCTCTTGGGTACCCATCACTCCCTTTCAGAATCTAGTTTAATTTTCTTGGCTACTATTTGCAGGAGTGATTCTGTAGCATAGACAGATAAGGTCGTTCCTGGGAAGGGCATGCTTTTCTACAGAACCAGCAGCCATAATTGGAACTTGCACCTCATTACTCACTTCATTAGATTATATTTTAAAACTTGTTTTTCCCAAACACAGACTTATTTTTTCAGATCAAAAACTTAAATCAACGTAATTGAAATTAAAGTGATATTGAAATAATGGTCATGATAATATCACATGTTGTCTGTACTACCCCACTTATCTGAAGTATATTGGTAGAGAGGTTTATAACCAGTTTTGTTTTATTTTGTTTTGTTTCATTTGAAGTAGGCTTCACACCCAGCACAGTGCCCAGTGTGGGGCTTGAACTCGTGACCCTGAGATCAAGACCTGAGCTGAGATCATGAGTCAGACTCTTAACCAACTGAGCCACCCAGACGCCCCTAATTAGTTTTATTTTATATTTTGTATTAGTTTTGTTCATATAACCCTTTGTTTATATGACCATGTTTAAATGATGGAATTTCCTTCAAAATCACTTCTGGAAGTTTGTATATATGTCTTATTGTCACATATTACATCAAGTATATGTAATTATTGTAAAAAGTGGTCTTTGTACTTGGTGATGAAAGAGGGGATTTTTGTTTCTGATCAAAATGGAGAAATAAGAACCCAATTTACTCACTTGTCTAGAATAACAACAAAGAAAAAATAAAACAGATGTCTTCATAACACCAGATATCAAGCAACAAAAGAAATGGACAAAAACAAATAAGTAGATGGCATGACTGTCCCAGATTACAACCCTAGGAGAGTTTCCAGACTGTAGCATGAGAAGGGTCAATGCAGGTGGAACCCCACAGACTCTGTGAGCTGAAAAGGTGGAGATCACATTTTGAGACTATTCAGAGGAGGGTAATGCAGAGAAAAGACGTTCCCAGAAAGAACACTCTGTAGCTATGCAGTATGGCTGGAGAACAGAGAGGTGATATTAACTGAGAAGTGGTTCGGCTTTGAAATAAGAAAACAAGTGTACCAGAGTAATACAGTTCAATTTATTTATTTGTTTTTATAATTGGGTTCCTTTTGAAAGATTATCATGTATCTGTTTGATTTTGTAGATATCTAAAAATGGTCGGAGGTGAATTTGTATCCCTATTTTCAATTTTACCAGAAGTCAGAGGCTTGGTGCCTTAACACAGAAGCCAGCAAGGACTGTCTCTTGGCCCAATTCTGTTTTCTTATGTATATATTACCATCACTCCTAACAATACCATCACCTCAGGTTCTATCTAAGAAACAGTATAAGGACAGGTGTGTGGTCACAGAAAATAGAGTCCACTCTAGAGCTACCATGAGAATGACTTTATTGGTGCCTGTGAAGATTGGCTTCAGGTATCTTATTGATTCTAAGCTTTGAAACATCAACATTGGTTAATATGTCCTGAGAAGAGAAGAAGTTGACTTTTCTGCCTTCCAAGGGACTGGGCAAAGAAAGAACAAAAGCACGAACAACAGCAGACAAGAAATAAAAAGGGCCTCCTTCTGATTTCCTACACACACACACACACACACACACACACACACACACACACACACGCAACTATGTACACATATATACATATTAGAGAAAGAGATAGATAGACAGATAGATATAAACTTCCAAAGAAGAGACTGGAGTCCAAATAAATAATGGGTATTGGAGTGATTGCCAGTCGTGGGTACTGGGCTATACTTGATTTGCCTAATTAGTAAAATAAACAGTGTGAAATGTACAAAAGTTCATACCCATTACTTATTTGTGGAGAAATAGATTGTATTAGCCTACTAAGACTGCCATAACAAGATCTACTAAGACTAGGTAGCTTAAACAACAGATTTATGTTCTCACAATTCTAGAAGCTAGAAGTCTGAGATCAAGGTGTCGGCAAGGTCATTCTGAGGTCTCTTTCCTTGGCTTGTAGATGGCCATCTTTTCCTTTTGTCTTCGCACGGTTTTTCCTCTGTGTGCATTTGTATCTCAGTCTCCAACTCTTACAAGGATAACAGTCATCTTGGAGTTGGGCCCCTCCTAGATGACTTCACT
Source organism: Leopardus geoffroyi (assembly GCF_018350155.1). Classification (NCBI taxonomy): domain Eukaryota; kingdom Metazoa; phylum Chordata; class Mammalia; order Carnivora; family Felidae; genus Leopardus; species Leopardus geoffroyi. Next base: position 24,611,191 of record NC_059333.1, read on the forward strand.
CTACTTGGATTACCTCTCTGGCCTTATCTCCAAATACAGTCACATTTTAAGGTACTGAGGATTAGGGCTTCAAACACATGAATTTGCAGGGGGACACAATTCAGTCAATACCATAGATTTTCTAGAGATACTCAGCCAATACGTAAATAACACTCATTACTGAATAGACTTTGAAATCACTGTTAGTTAGAAAGAGTTTTATTTTCAGTAAGAAAAGATTCGAGAAGCTGTTTCAGTCAGGATGCAGCACAAAAAACTAAAATAATACTATAATATTAAAGAATTTATTACATTAAAGGAATTCAGTACTTATACTAGAAGTGGGCATCAGAATCAAAATTATCTATTGATATGTAGCAACTACCTCAAAACTAAGTGGCTGTTTTAATTTGAGCAGCTGGAACAAAGCACCACAGACTAGCTGGGTTATAAACAACAGAAATTTGCTAATCACAGTTATGGAGGGTGAAAGTTTCAGATCCGGTTGCCAGTATGGTTAGGTTCTGGTGAGAGTTCTCTTCCAGATTGCAAGACTGCTGTCTTCTGATTATATTCTTACATGGCAGCAAGGCAGCAAGACAGCTCTTGGGGTTCCCTCTTATAAGGGTACTAATCCCATTCCCTTGTCATCTAATCATCTCCCAAAGACCCCACCTCCTAACACTGTCACCATGAGAGTTAGGATTTCAACAAATGAATTTTTTCCATTGCAGTAGGAAAAACAGATTATGATATCTCAGAATGCTATGGGTTGAGAGTTCAGAATGAGATGGCTTGCTTCTACTTCATGATGTCTCATGATGGAGACAGGTAGGATGACTCAAACAATCAAAGGCTGAAACTCTGGAGACTGACTGGATCTCCTTCTCTCTTGATTTCTCCCTCTCTTAATATTTTATGTAGGCTTAAGCTTCCTCTTACTATGAAGTCTTCCAGTTAATCACACATCTTGTATGGCAGCTCAAAGCACCAAAAAGTGGGAAACTGTTCTCTTGAAATCTTTGTTTGGAAGAGGCAGAGCATTACTTCATCAAAAACTATTGGTCAAGTTATCATAGAACAGCTTAGATTCAAAGGGATGGTGCACAAACCCCAGCTTCTGAGAGAAGGACCATTAAGTAAACAGCAGCAATCACCGATCCACCAGAATTTACCCTCTGGCCACAAATTCTTTACATTATTCTCATATGCAAAATCTCATCTCATTATAGCATTTGGCACAGGCTCAAGTTCTAGCATGTCATTATTGAAACCAAGTGCAGATAAGGCTTCTTGGGTGCATTTCCATGGTTACACATTTTCAATTACAGTTCTTCTCAATCTGAAGACCACCACCTAGGAAAGTTTTCTGCCCCACTCTCACACATACCTCCAATGTACTATAGTTGAGAAAGCCCAGGACAACTCCAATGGACAATTCCATTCAACAGTGCAGAAAAGAGGATACACATGACAATCACCATGGAAGTTCTGAAGTCCATCAAGGCACTTGGTCACCATTGATTAGTTGAATAATGCCAAACCTGCTCCCTGGGAATGATCATCTGTTCCTAGCTCTGCCATCTGTCTTCTTTTGGTTCCCTTCTGGGTCATCCTACCTCTTTCATAAGAAATGGACTATGTTTACAATTGAGTACCTTTCTCAGTTGCTTCCTGCCCATTAGATTTTGCAGATCCAAAGTCTTCTTTTCATTGTAATATTTCATTGCTTATTCTAAATTGGGGAAGACTACACCTATATAATTATCTTAAAATCCTTGGAGGTTTCTAATGAAACTTACTAGTTACACTGCAGCTGAATGTGCTATACTCAAAATCTCTGAGACAAATACTTTTCTACCTCGTGCCCTCTGTGAGGCTGCTGGGGACAACATTCCTCGCTTCTCAGCCGCCCTTTTGTTTTAAAAGTATGCCTGTGAAACACATTCAAAAACTATTTAAAGATATCTTGTCTCTTTCACATTGTCTATGAGTTCCTAATTAATTTGCAGTCACACCCTTAGCTTTATCTTTAGCCTGAGACTTTTTTTTTTCTTTTGACAGCTTTTCCTGTTTCACCTTTTTCTTGAAGATCTCTCTAATTTTGAGCATGTTCTGCTAAAAAAAGGCTTGGGATGAAAACTCATTTTATTTTTGTACCCAGAAAGTCTTGGTCCATGAAGAATGCTCATAAAACCCTTAGGATACCTTTTGTGTAGCTGAAAACTCCAATGAAGCACTGTCTTAAATCTTTCTAAGTTATCAACAGAGTGTCTTACTGTTATACCCTTGGGAGTTTTCACTGACATCTTGAAGTACTATACAATTTATATTTGTCCTAAGGACCCCCATCCATTTTTCCTTTGAGTCTTTTTTTTTTTTTTAATGTAGAGAAAATAAAGAATAGGACAGTTTTAGTTTTGATACCAATAAGTTGAGTCAGAAATATTTCCTCCAGATTTTTCTTCAAAAGTGAACAGGTTTTTTGGTTTTGGTTTTGGTTTTGTTTTTTTGTGTGTTTGTTTTTTTGTTTTTTTTTTTGTTTTTTTTTTTTTTTTTAGTTCATATCTATCATTTTGTGTTCTATCATCAGAAGCATGAAGTAGCCAATTGGCTTTTCTACATTCTACTTAGAAATATACCCAGGCCAAAAAAGGGGGGGGGAGGGGAAAGGAAGGAAAGAAAGAAAGAAAGAAGAAAGGAAAAGACAAAAGAAATATATCCATGCGGATCCTTGAGTTCATTAGGTTTGCTGTCAAATTTCCACATTACTACCAGCAGTGATTTCTCCAAACCTTTTGCCACGAGAAAAGCCTTTTCATCAAGCCTCCACTAACATTTTCATCAGTATTCTTCAAGCTCATGATGTGTTCTCAAAGTGTTTCCACGCTTTTAGTAACAATTTCCTTAAGATCTTTCTGGGTGGGCCAGCTCTACTCAGTCCCAAAACTAATGCTCTACAACTTAGGTTGTTACAGTGTCACATCAGTTCCAGCACCGAATTTTTGTTCCGGTAAACTGTGTAACAAACCACCCGAGTCTTTGTGGCTTACAGCAATAATTTATATTATTATAGTTCATGATCCCATGAGACAGGAATGTTGAAAAGGCAACAACAAATATGACTCATCTCTGCTCCATAATATCTGTAGCCTCTGCTGGTATGACCAAAGCAACAATTGGACACTGTCCCAATACCTGTTTCTGTGTCTCCACATAGCCTGTGCTTCCTCTCAGTATAGCAAGGGACTGGACTTTCTATTGTGACTTGGTGCTCTAAGAAGAATAGAGCAAAAACTCCCAATCTGCTTAAGTGCTAGGTTCACAACAGTTTTGAGGTGACTTTTGCCACATTGATTGAAGAAGGCACAGGCCATCCCAGATTGAAGTGAAGGAAACACAAACCCCACCTCTTGATATGAGAACTGTTTAGGAATTTAATCTACTCATTCGTGGTTGTTCAGATGCCTGGATGAAAAGTTGTTTTTTCAATCACTGTATTTACCACCACTGCCACTGGACACCCATGAATATGGAATTCTAAGTCTCACTACTGCAAATTCTTACAAATTCTCACATTCCACAAATTGCTTGATAGCAGTAAAGAATACTAGAAAGGCTGCTTTTATTTCACTTCTTCCATGGATGTCTTAAAAAAATAAAAATAGAAAAAAATAGAAAAACCAAAAAATCCCTAATGTTGGTACAAAAGATTAAGAGGAAGGGAACTTGGGAAAGGTAATTTTTATCTTTCTAAAATCCCAGACTGGAAGAAAAGTGGAATGGAAGTTAAGAGAACCAAATTCCTTATAATCTTGCCATTTGCAACAACATGGATGGAGCCAGAGTACGTTCTGCTAAGCGAAATAAGTCAGAGAAAGACAAGTACCATATGATTTCACTCATATGTAAAATATAAGAAACAAAACAGGTGAACATAGGGAAAAGGAAAAAAAAAGAGAGGGAAGCAAACTATTAGAGACTCTTAACTGCAGAGAACAAACTGAAGGTTGCTGGTGGGGAGGTGGGTGGGGGATGGGCTGGATGGGTGATGGGCATTAAGGAGGGCACTTGTTGTGATGAGCCCTGGGTGTTGTATGTAAGTGATGCATCACTAAGTTCTACTGGTAGTAAAAGAAAATTAAACTTTGAGAGTTATTGTAGAGTGCAATATGGTGCAAAATGATGCACATGGAAACAGAAGTGATTATCTTTGTATGTTTTATTTTTACTACATGTAAAAAAAAAAAAGAGAGAGAAAAAAATAAATTAAAATACTAATGGTGAGTAACCAGCCTATGATTTTATTCTCATGAGAAATAAGAATTACGATTTTCCTACCAAAGAGGAACTTGTGGTATCAAACACTTCTGCAGTGTTTTCCAAACCTCTTCAAAATAATAAAAATCACCTAAAGACTTGTTAAAAATAAAAATTCATGAGGAGCGTGTGGCTGACTTTGTTGGTAGAACATAGGATTCTTGACCTTGGGGTTGTGAGTTTGAGTCCCATGCTGAGGTAGCTCAGGACTGTTGTTGGTAGCTCAGGACTGTGTGATTAGTACTAAATATATATTTGGTGAATGAAATTTTGGAATAAGGTGATGTGTTATGTAACTGGCAGCAAATTCTCTGCTGAAATGTATTGAGTGTATTTTAACATACCATAATTTAGACAGTAGAATGTAGTTTGCTTTACTCTGTGTGTAAGAAGTAACTCTAACTGGGTGTTTCTACTTTAGGTCTATGTCCGCAACATTCCAGTCAAAATGACTGTATACCAGTGGTGGCTACTGTAAGTCTTTAAGTTTCCTTTATTGTTAATACCAGTGACATTGCTAAATATTTAAATGAAATTTATTAATCAGTTTCCATGCCTGAAAATAGAGACTTGCTGACATAATGGATATAAGAGATAGGCTTTTGTTTGTTGACACTAGTGTTAAAACAAAATAGATGATTTGAATAAATTATTTTAGGGATGGTTTCCTCTTCTGCATGAGGAAACAAAGAATCTAGTAAGCCTAAATGCTCTAGTTCAGTGAGACTTTATTGGGCATAATCCCTGAATATTCCAGTGTCTAGGCATAGATTTGGATTAGCTGGTTATCTGATAGTAATAAAAGTAGCTAAATTCTGTCTCAAAAATATTGGGGTTTTTGTTGTTGTTGTTGTTGTTGTTTTTAAATGAAGTTTTCCTGTAAAATGTGGTTAAAAGAGTAAATTGAAGGACCAGTGTACCCACATTAAGCTTACAGAACAAGGTAAGTGATTCTTTTTTGTCTGTTTGATAATAAATGTTGTAAGGTATGATAGAATTTGGACTGTGACCTCTTTTCATTTAAGTCTGGAAGTTGGGGGGATCATCCAACCTTCATTTATCTCTAACTTTAATTCAATTTAATTTAAACTTTTAATTTAATTTATCATTTTATTTTATTAATTTTTATTTATTTATTTTGAGAGAGAGAGCACAGCAGGAAAGGAGCAAAGAGAGAAGGAGAGAGAGGATCCCAAGCAGGCTCCACACTGTCACTGCAGAGCCCAGTGTGGGACTTGATCTTCCAAACTGTGAGATCATGACCTGAGCTGAAATCAAGAGTTGGACACACAGCCAACTGAGCCACCCAGGAAGCCCTGTCTCTAACTTTTTAAAAAAGAACTTCATTCGAGTGTCTGGGTGGCTCAGTCAGTTGAGCTTCTGACTTCAACTCAGGTCATAATCTCATGGTTCATGGATTTAAGCCCCTCACTGGGCTCGCCACTGTCAGCACAAAGCCCACTTGGGATCTTCTGTCCTCCTCTCTCTCTGCCCCTTCCCCCTGGTGCTATCTTAAAAATAAATAAATGTTAAAAAAACAATAAAATAAAATAAAAAGAAACAACTTTACTGGGATATAATTGATATATAATATGCCACACATATTTAAAGTGTACAGTTTTATACGTTTTGACATATGTATACAGCTATGAAATCATCAGCACAACAAAGATACTACACATATCAATCACCATCAAAAGTTTCCTTCTGTCCTTTGGTAGTCCTTCCTTCCTGTCATCCTGCCATTCTTAGCCACTCTTCTGCTTTCTGACATTATAAATTAGTCTAAATTTTCTAGATATTTATAGAAATGTAATGATAAGGTAGGTATGAACTATTTCTGTCTAGCTTCTTTCATTCAACACAATTATTTTGATATGCATTTGTGTGGTCTGGGTATCAACAGTTAATACATTTTAATTGCTGCAGAGTACTGTATTATATAGACATACCTCATTCTGTTTATCCATGCACCAGTTACCTATTCAAAGGCACTGGATTGTATATTATAAACAAAGATACTGTGACCATTTCTAGAGCAGTATTTGAGAGATGTATACATTTCTCTTTAATAAACACCTGGAAGTTGAATAGCTGTATCATATGTATAATTAATGTTTTTAAAATTTCCCAAGTCTTTTTCAATACCCTTTTAAATTTCCATCAGTAGTTATGAGAATTCTGTTTCCTCACTTGTAATCATCATCAACACTTGGCATGGTCAGTCTTTTGAATTTCAGTTATTCTAATAAATGTGCAGTAGCATCTCACTGTGGTTTTAAATTTTATTTCATAAATGATGATGTTGAGCATTGTTCATATTCTTATCTGTTATCTGTACATCTTCTTTGGTGAAGTGACTGTTCAAATATTTGCCTATTTTTTTTTAATCTTTATTTTTGAGAGAGAGAGAGAGAGACAGAGAGTGAGCAGGGGAGGAACAGAGAGAGAAGGAGACACAGAATCCGAAGCAGGCTCCAGGCTCTGAGCTGTCAGCACAGAGCCCAACGCGGGGCTCGAACCCACGAACTGCGAGATCATGACCTGAGCTGAAGTCGGATGCTTAACTGACTGAGCCTCCCACGCACCCCTGCCTATGTTTTTAAACGAGCTATTTGTTTTCTTAATGAATTTTGACAGTTTTGTATATATTCTGATAAAAATATTTTGTCAGGTACATAATCTACAAATATTATCTTTGTCTTGTGTATTCAATCTCTTAACCGTATCTTTCAAAAGGGGAAGATTTTAATTTTAATATAAATTGTTTATCAATTCTTATGGATATCATTTTTGGTATTATATCTGATTAGTTTTTGCTTAACTCAAGAACACAGAGATTTTCTGTTTTACTTCTACAAGTTTCATAGTACAAGATTTTAAATTTAGGTATATGATTTTTTTGAATTGATTTTTTTAATAAGGTTTAAGGTTTGAAGTTCGATTTTCCCCCTGTGGCTAATTGTTCTATACCATTTGTTGAACAGACTATTATTTATTCACTGAATTGTCTTTGCACCGCTGTTGGAAATGTCACTTGTTCTCATATATGTGGGTTCATTTGAGGAATCTTTATTCTGTTCCATTAATCTAGTTTTCTACCTTCATGAGGATACCACACTATCTTAATTACTTGAAATCTTATAGTGTTTGTATCTTAAATATGTTTTATTTCAAAGTTTGGCTTTTCATAAGCCAAAGATATATATATCTTTATATATAAGATATATCTTATATATCTTTTCCAAATATATCTTAAGATCAGTTTGCTAATTTTTACAAAAAAATCTTGTCATTCTTATATTTGTTTCTCTCTACAGAATATTTATTTTTCCTTAGTTTTTAAAAAGATTTTCAGGGGCACCTTGGTGGCTCAGTTGGCTAAGTGTTTGACTTCAGCTGAGGTCATGATCTCGCAGATCTCGAGCCCTACATCAGACTCTGCACTGACAATGTGGAGCCTGCTTGGGATTCTCTCTCTCTTCTCTGACTCTCCCCCCACTTGTGCTCCCTCTCTTTCTCCCTCTCTCTCAAATAAATAAACCTTAAAAAATAAATAAATAGAAAGATTTTCACATTGTTACTGGTTTTGTACAAACTGATGATAATGTGCCTTGCCGTCATTTTATTTATATTTAAAATGTTTCTTGGGCTTGAGTTTTATTGAGCATCATCAATATGTGTTTGTATAATCTTTTATAATATTTTTAGCCATTCTTTTCAAAATTTTCCTTTTCTCCCTCCATCCTTCCAGTTTTCTTTGGAAATTAAAATGACAGGTGCATGAGGGAGCTTGAGGCTGCTCCAAGGCTTACTAGTGTGATTTTTCCCCCTTCTTTTTGTGTTTAATTTTGTGTATTTCCTACTGCTTTACCTTCAAGTTCACTAAACTTTTGTGTTGCAATATTTAATCTGCTGTTAAACTCTTTCCATGTATTTCTCATTTGACACATTTTATCTCTAGAAGTTTGAGATCTTTTTAATATATATTCCACTATCTATAAAACTTTTTGAAAATATAGAATATAATTATAATTGCTGTTTTATTTATTTTTATTCTATATCTGCAGACAGACTGACCTAGAATGAAGCAAAACATTACTAAGCTTACTCTTGTAGGGAAAAGCAAAGGACTGTCCATAGGTGCTTGGAAGTGACAAAAAGTACACTAGGCCAATTGTGGGCACCTTCCAATGTTCTGAAAAAACACTCATTTCTGCCCAACACCATGGCCTGAGACTGAGCATCCCAGCATGGGAGACGATCACCCACAATCCCACAGACAGAGAGAGAGGGAGAGAGAGAGGAATTGTTGGCTCAGTTGTGATCATGTGACATTTGGCATCACGAACTACTCATACTGCAAGACATCACTCATTTATCAAGTTAAAATTTATTAGAAATGTTTGCTTGTCTTGCAGAACACTTGCAGAACAAGTTACTCACAATCCAAGGCTTTACTGTATTTCTACTGGTTAATGTAAATATTAGAAGTATCACTATATGCTTAAATGTGGATATTTTGTGTGATCATAGTGTATGTAGTGTTTTACAAATGCATATATATTACACGTAAATAAGAGATGGCATTACTTTGCCTAACTGCAAGAGAGCAGAATTATTCACTTACTATTTGAAGTGGTTCAGCAAAGAAAAATAAGCCATTAGGCTTTTTCCCAAGACATTCACCATTGGTGGTACATTAAGATGTCCTTATGGGAAATGTTTACTTTTATATGCAGATGCTCAAGCAATAATATTTATGCTAGAATGCAAAATCAAATATAGTTCTTCAAATCTTTTACATATTTCAAATGAGGAAAAAATATTGGCTTATTCTCTTCCGACTGGAGATAAATTGGTTATGAAAAAATATTTTTCAAAAAGAACAAAGAATTTAATCAAAACAATTATGGCTCATTGGAATAGAAATAATATTTAATTGTGTAGTGACAAATATATCAGTGCTATATTTTATTTTAAAATCAAGAGAGACTAAAAGTTCCATTCATCTTATGACCTTCCCTGATTTTGAAAAATAAAAACAAAGGGAAAAACTCTGTTTCTGCTGAAACTGTAATTCTAGTCTTGTCAGTCCAAATTCAGATATCATTATTTTTAAAACTATATTACATACACATACTATCTTAGTGAATCCAGGCTGTTATAATCAAATACCATGGACTGGGTGGTTTCAACAACAAACATTCATCTCTCACCATTCTGGAGGGCGGGAGGTCCAAGCTCAAGGTGCAAGCAGACACAGTGTCTAGTGAGATGGCTCCCCCTATTTCGCAGACACTAATTTAGTTCAACTACAAGACTGATCCAACAGTTTTTGGCTAGTAGGTTTCTATAGTGGACATTCTTTTGTACCTTTTTTTTCACCATATGAATCTACACTGTGTTTATATCATTTAGTGTATTCAAGAAGTGAAGGGAATGGAATAAAATGTTAGGGATTGAACTCTATCTGTTTTTGTTTTCTTGTTAAACTAAATAATATATATCTAAAGTAAATACAGCAAAAAAAATCATTAAATGTGTTAAGTCTGGTTGGTGGATCTATGAGAGGTTGTCATAGTGTTCTTTACACCTTTCTATACATTTGGAATAATCCTCAATATGTCAGCAATGGGCAACATGCTTTATGATACTTTACTTAAACTTAGAAAGAGTTGATTTGAAGGAAAAGTAAGGAGGTGCCTACACCACAGATAGCCACTTTAGCTATTTTGTCATTATAAAGTAAACAGGGATGGGGATTCTTCCCATATGAGAAATTGTAGCTGGTTGTTAACTGGCAGAATACTGTAGATTCTCTCTCTGAATTTGAGACCCAGATAAAGACACATAAATGGCAGAGTAAGGCAAAGCTGAGATCTATATTAAAAGAAGATAGAAAGTTCAACACCAAAACCATGTCTGCTACCTAAAAAGTATTCAGGAAATACTGCAGGTAAAAGAAAGACATTTTTAGAAAGGAGCGAGGGAGGTTTGGTGATGTGGGCTGAGACCAGCGTAATTTGAAGGAGCTGCTAAAAGCACAGTGAAGTGAGTCCATCCAAAGGACATCATTGGGTTCAGACAATGAAGAGACTGACAGTGTGTTTTCTCTGCTAAAAGGGGATTCATTATTCTAAAAGGGTTGCCTTATTTTGCAACCCTTAGGATTATTTTAAGCTTTTCATTAATTTCCTTGGGATCCCCACAAAACCATCTCTCTTCAATTCTTTTTGTATTTTTTTTTTTTTTGAGAGAGAGAGAGGTAGAGAGAGTGTGTATGTGTGCATGCACACGAGTGAGTGGGGGAGGGTCAGAGGGAGAAGGAGAGAGAGCAGGCTCCGTGCCCAGCTCAGAGCTCGATGTGGGACTTGATCTCATGACCATGAGATCATGACCAGAGCCAAAATAAAGAGTTGGTCGCTCAACCAAATGAGCCACCCAGGCGTCTCTTTAGTTCTTTTTTTTTAATGTTTATTTATTTTAGGGAGAGAGTGAGATACAGCATGAGTGGGGGAGGGACAGAGAGAGAGGGAGACACAGAATTGAAGCAGGCTCCAGGCTCTGAGTGGTCAGCACAGAGCCTGATGCGGGGCTCGAACTCACCAACCGTGAGATCATCACCTGAGCTGAAGTTGGATGCTTAACCAACTGAGTCACCCAGGCGCCCCTCTCTCTCCCTTTAATTCTTGATATGAACTGTATCATTCTTACTTTCTCGCTTCTTACAAGAGTGTCAGTACCCCAATACGGTAAGATAGGCGTACCTGCAATGCTGACATGAGTATGAATTGTACAATCATTCTAAAAAAGTTGATTACCCAGTTGAAAATTGATAATAGAAAAATGATATCAAGTGTTGACAAAAAACTGTATATACATACAGACATATGGTTTGAAATAACATATATAATAGTGAAACATAAATTACCTGAAAATTAACTTGGGGGAATTATTTACATAACTGCAAGATACAATAGAATAAGTCATTAAATATGTCAAACTCATCTACGCTATTTTACAGTGTTGGATTTAGAGTAGCTATATTAAAGTATTGGATTATAGATTATTTTATTTCTTCATGTGCTTTCTATATTTTGTAATTATGCTATAGTGAATAATATTTTATCTATATTTTTATTTTTTTTTTTAATTTTTTTTTTCTTTTTCAACGTTTATTTATTTTTGGGACAGAGAGAGACAGAGTATGAACGGGGGAGGGGCAGAGAGAGAGGGAGACACAGAATCGGAAACAGGCTCCAGGCTCCGAGCCATCAGCCCAGAGCCCGACGCGGGGCTCGAACTCACGGACCGCGAGATCGTGACCTGGCTGAAGTCGGACGCTTAACCGACTGCGCCACCCAGGCGCCCCTATCTATATTTTTAAAACTGCATATTATTGTGGACTGAATTGTGTCCCCCCCCCCAGATTTGTATATTGAAGGTCTAACCATCGATATATGTGTATTTAAAGATAAGACCCTTAAAGAATCATTTAGTTAAAACAGGGCCATTAGGGTGAGTCCTAACCCAATCTGAATAATGTCCTTAGAAGACATTAGGATATAGAGAGACAGCAGGTGTTGTAGACTCTGAGTCTGGAGTTCTCTCTTGTCCAGCAAGAAAGTAGATGCAGAATTGAAATGCGAGAGAGGCTAATGTCCAGGAGTAGAAAAGAGCCCCGAGTAAGGGTCCTTACTCTGTTTTTATGAGGATCAGACGGTTTACAGACATGATGGATATGCACAAAGAGACAATGAAATAGTGAACATTAACTCATGTGTGTGAGACAAAGGGGGTTTCTAAGTCATGCGGTGTTAGGGGTTTGGGTCAATACAAAACAAAATCCCAGCTCTGAGCAGATGGCTGTTTACAGCAGGCACCAGGCACCTTTATGTTTATCTTAACTTGCCCTGGGGATCAGACAGATACAGCAAGCTACCTCAGGGTCAACAAGGCACCTTTCTTCTGCTAATTAGATCTGCTCTGGGCAGTTTCACTCTGCTGTGGCTATAGCCCTGTTTAATTGTTTACCTATTCGGCACCTTCCCTCCTGTGAAAGCAGCTTTCTGCTTTTGTACTATTTTGGGGGCGCTTGGCCCTGTTTACCTAATCTTGGATGCTTTCATCCTAAACTTTGTTAACCCATTGGTGCAAGCTCAGGGAATTCCTAAACATATTCCCCACAAGCAGGGATTAGTGTACACAGAGAAAAAGATACAGAGTGAAGGGGAGCATCTGCATGCCAAGGAATGAGGCCTCAGGAGAAACCAACCCTCCTGCCAGTACCTTGGTCTTGAACTTCTATCCTCTAGAACCCCTAGAATAAATTTTTGTTGTTTAAGCCATTTAGTCTATGGTGATTTGTTATGGCAGCCTTAGCAAACTAATACACATATGAAGCTTTATTAATACCAAAACACTCATATAATAAAATATATCAGCATAAAAATACATAGATTTATTACAAATAACAGACATATAGTTAGAGATATATACATATGTTATTAACATAACATAGTAGGAAACAACCCAAAATTCTTCTGAAGTTTATTTGGGTCACTGAAAGAGATTAAAAAAATTCACATGCAGATATTTGCCTAAATAATCAAGAAAAAGCAAATTCATATCCCACATATATTTAAACCTTAAAATTTGTCTTTTTGAATAAGTTTACAGTAAATCTAATTACCATTCATCAGCATTTATGTTGCTTCTGGATTTTTAATATGCTTTATTTTTCTTTTAGACAATTAAGTTTGGATATTAATTTTAAATTATTTATGGGGAAAATCAGTTCTGTGAAACACTAAATCATTTAATTAAAAAAAATTACTCAACACATAGTTGAATTACAATTTCCTATAGGACACTGCAAAGGAATAATATCTCAGAATAATATAATTTAAAATAATATTGTATATTTAATTACACAATCAAAATATAAATATTACCAACATACAAGTTTCAAAAAATAAAAATATAAGACAATTTCCTTCTGACCACCATCTTTGTTGCCAATCTCCACGTTAGCTATAGCGACCCTTGTTGTTTGGGTACGTCTTTATCCTTCAGGTACATTTTCTAAGAATTTGCTTATGTAAATCATGTATACCTAGGTGATATATAAGAACGTACTCATGGGGCGCCTGGTTGGCTCAGTCAGTTGAGCGTCCAACTTCAGCTTAGGTCATGATCTCACAGTTCATGAGTTCGAGCCCCGCATCGGGCTCTGTGTTGATGGCTGGGAGCCTGGAGCCTGCTTCGGATTCTGTGTCTCCCTCTCTCTGTCCCTCCCCCACTCACACTCTGTCTCTGTCTCAAAAATAAAATGAACATTGAAACAAAAAGAACATGCTCATATTTGGTCACACAGCATAATTGTATTACAGACTGAGGCCATTCAAATTAATATAAGTACTATTCAACTGTAAGCCTTGATATCACTTTCTTGTCCAAGAAAATAAACTTACAAATACCTATTATTTGGTTCAAGAACTTCCTGAAACCCTCTTTATCTGAACTTTAGATTACCCCCTAGCTCTCATGTGGGTTAAACCCCTCTTCTTCAACTGAGGAAGGGCCCATCTAACCTTATAAAAATGACTGTTCATTCTTCATCCTACTACAAAATGCTCATCTTGTTCTGGCTGCCCATTTTAACCTATTATATTTTTATTTGCTCATCCCAATCAGACCTCTACTTTGGAAGACTCACTTTAAAGTAGATCCTGAAAACTTTATGAGTATCCCAATTTTGAACTCCCTTTTCCAAGACCCTACTTAGAATCTGTGAAGGTCGTGATTTCATACACTATATTGATAATACTATTACTAACTACAATAAGTAATACTGACTAACAGGTTTCTTTTCTTTTTTTTTTTTTTTTTTAATTTTCTGTGGGGATGGGGATAAGCGGTCCTTTTCAGGATGTCAACAGTTAATAGTCTGAATGCCCAGTGATATCTAATGAAAACCTCTTTGCCTAAAATGTTCACTTCAGAAACACCATTCTTCTCTGTAGTTTTTTCAACTACCACTCAGGAATCTCCCCAGTCACAGCAAAGAAGTGCATCTTGCATTGGCTCTGGTCTCTGATTTATCTTTATTGAATCCTTCTAATGTAAAGTTCACTTTTACTTTTAGGAAAAAAAGATACTTTTTAAGAAATTCTTTGGTTATCTTAACCAATTTGATTTTTTTTTTTTCAACGTTTATTTATTTTTGGGACAGAGAGAGAGAGAGCATGAACGGGGGAGGGGCAGAGAGAGAGGGAGACACAGAATCGGAAACAGGCTCCAGGCTCTGAGCCATCAGCCCAGAGCCCGACACGGGGCTCGAACTCACGGACCGCGAGATCGTGACCTGGCTGAAGTCGGACGCTTAACCGACTGCGCCACCCAGGCGCCCCTGATTTTTTTTTTTTTTAATTCTTGGTGGAAACCTGCTTCGTTGCTCCCAACCCTACTTTTATGTTTGTCTTTCCTCACCATCTTTTGTGAATCTATCAGAACAAGTTCATAGGAAGCAGGGTGGGTGGAGGCAATAAGAAATCTATCTTTGGCACAGCTCCAAAGGCCAGTGTGTTCAGATCTCCTCAGATCAGCATCACTATAGCATTTTGCTTTGAATCCCATATCAGAATTAGGAGAATATTCCTCAAAGTTTTCTTGTTTAATTGGTGGGAGTCTGGTTCTGTGAGAGATGTCTTCTGCAGAATTCCTACCTCTTGAAATTCACAGACTGTTGCATTTGGGATTTAAGACAACTAGCTCTTAGTTTGGGAGCCCAAGATATGAGGTCATAAATAAAACTTTGAGTCAACTATTGCCAAATTCTCAGAGATTTGATTCAGTCTAAGTGTGCACACCTTATGGCTAGACTTGTGCCATATATATATATATATATATATATATATATATATACACACACACATATGCATTTACATCATATATTTACATTATACATTTACATCATACATTTATATTATAGTCTACATTTGTATGTGCTTAATTCTATATATCATTATTTCACCAAGGGTAATTTATGTTCCTAGTGCCTACTTTAAAGAATTTTTGATATTAATATTTTTCCCATTTGAAGGTCATTTTAGACCAAAAAGGTAGCCAAATATCTAATTGTCATTGTATTTGCCTTGGTATGAAGAAGACTTAAAAAAAATGCAGATTCCAAAATTGATTTCTTAAGAGATTCATTGCCCCAAACAAATAAAAATGTTAAAAACCTATAGCTTTTATCTTACTATTTCTATTCCCCCCAACTTATGCTCCTTTATTTCTCTTTGCTCCTAATTTTCATTTTAACCTGCCTCTGTTCCCTCCTGGATGACCAGATAACCCCAAGTCTCCATTATCTATTGAAGCAAAACCCCACCAGAACAGGGAAAGTCCCCCAGAAAGTATTATAAGCCCTTGTCTCAACTAATAGCCCTTGTGAAAGGCTTTCCAAAATGATATAAGATAGAAATTTAGAATAGTTCGGAATATAATACTAGGTATTCCAGTTATAGATCTATTAGTTTCTATGTCAATGGCGGCTTCAGATCCAAATAATCAAATAGGAAAGGCAAGAATAAGAATAACTTGATCATTTGTCAAAAGACCTCACATTGCATTGTGTAGAAAACCAGAAGAGTTTAGAAAAAATGTAGGTGTTAGACAAGGTTTTTGGAAGCCTATCCTTAAAGTCTTTACTGTGAAACTAGATTAGTCTATAATTCAGCTCCATAACTGAGAAGTCAAGTAAACTTTTTCTGTAAGGGGTCAGATAGTAAATAATTCAGGCTTCGTGGATCATATGTCTCTGTTAGATCTACTAAACTCTGTTGTATAGAGAAAGCAGACACAAAACGAATGGGTGTGTCTGTATCTCAATAAAAAATTTCTGCCCAAAGAAAGTCAGCAAGTATAGTTGGAAGACTCCTATTCAAGCAAACAAAGGATGGACCCATTGGAGACTTAAGGGATAGACCAAGTAGACAGCAGCCAAAAGTATATCCATAAGAAGGTATTACCCACTCTCCCCTTACCTTTTATAAATGGTCTTTATACTACAACAGGGGATTTAATAGGCATGCAAACACCAGAATGGAAAATATTCCATTGCTAGATTTCTAACCCCTGGCTGAACATTTTGAAAACCTCAGAACAAAAGGAAAGCAAGACACAAAATAAATTGAGGGCCTTATAGGCAAAGTAATTGGATGTTTCTACTCTAGCCTTTGAACACCAGAGTGGGGAATCTCTTGTTAAAGACACTTGGATACTATAAACTAAAGGAATATTGAAAAAGCAGCTATCTTGCATTATCCAAAAAGCTGAAGAAAAAAAAATGTATGGAAAATGAAGATCCTCCAAGTGGAGCACCCATTTTCCCATTTTATCTTAAATTGACAAGGAGCATTTTTCCCCTAAATATTAAAGGACAGTCTTGTGAATTCTGACTGATGTAGGCACATTCAACATGAATCCCTTTCCATGGTCATACCTTCTTCCTTGGTGTCAACAAACTATTTACCGTCATGAAAATATCCCTTGTCTTTCTGTTCATCATTTAAATCCTTACCCAAAGAATATTCTTTCTCCTTTGTGACAATACAAAGGCTAATTTAATGGGAAAGGATCTACTATGTAACTGTGTAAGGAAAATTACTATATTAAATATCCACTGATGAACCTCTTGCTTAAAATTCCTCAGGAGTCCCGGGGCACCTGGGTGGCGCAGTTGGTTAAGCGTCTGACTTCAGCGAGGTCACGATCTCGCGGTCCGTGAGTTCGAGCCCCGCGTCAGGCTCTGGGCTGATGGCTCAGAGCCTGGAGCCTGGAGCCTGTTTCCAATTCTGTGTCTCCCTCTCTCTCTGCCCCTCCCCCGTTCATGCTCTGTCTCTCTCTGTCCCCAAAAAAATAAATAAACGTTGAAAAAAAAATTAAAAAAAAAAAATTCCTCAGGAGTCCCTATTCAAAATGGGATCCATGCTAATTGGGATATTGACTTACTGGTATCCTTGTTTCTAAATCATGCAGAAAAGAAAAATTTCAAGGAATTCCTTGGTTCTTGTTCATAAAAGCTCTACTGATATTGGTACAATTATTGGAGTTAAACCCATAAAGATTCTGATTATTCCAAACATGCACAATGTACTCTTAAACCATATAGCTTAATAGATAGCAGACTCATCACACCTTGGATTGTTCTTATGATACTCCAATTCTTTTAGTCAAGAAACCAGTGAGTGTGGGTATAGATTTGTTTAGGACCTCAGGCCCATGGATAGAACAGTCATTTTTTCTTTCCTTTAGTACCAAACCCAATTCTCTTGCCCTTTAGTACCAAAACCAAATGCCCTTTTCTTTTCAGTGTTTTATGAGGCTACATATTCTACAGTGTGTACATTCTGGCTTCATGAGTGTCTCTTAAATCAGTTATTCAGTATTGATTGTTTTTTTTTTCCTGGAAAAAAAATTAAAAATATGTATCAGACAGTTCTGTTCCAGAGGGCTGCTGAAGAACCCTCCTAACTTATACAATCTCTATTACATATTAAGGGCCAAGACAATTTAATGTAGGTCAAAGCATTAGGACATTTTGCTTTTATTTTAAATTAGATATATTGTCAAAACTACTTCCTTTGAGAGTTAGAGGAAAAGGTTTGTTTGTTGTTTGTTTGTTTGTTTATTGTCAATTCCTCCCGATCGAGGATGTAGACTAGCTGAGCATTATATTTCTTGGAAAGGATTTGTATAGTTGTAGAAGAGCTTGCTCACAGTAAGTTGGGAATCCATACAGTGTCAGAAGGGAATGCAACCCTGGGCTTTTCTCCATATGACATGAGAAGAAACATCACAATGGAACATGGGGAAAGTGTGGGATTAAATTGCAGGTTTTCAGCAAATGTTGTGTGAGTATGAATAAACCAACTTGTGGAAGATGCCCTGCAGTCTAGGGAATGATTATGTCTGACACACAGATCAGACGCATTCGAAGCGGCAGGGGTAGTGGGAGAGAGGATTCTGATTTTACCTGAGAAAAATGCATGTTCCCCCCCTCAGTGATTCAGACTTCAGATGGAGGAAGCAGCAGGACTTTGACTGAGGGAGGAAGGGATTTTCTCCTGTACTTGACAACAAAAGGCTGGTGACCTGGACCACATTGCTTTGTGGGGAACAATGGGTCCTTGACAATGTGGAGTTTAGCAATTGGTTCTGATATCAGTTATATCAGCTATATATGGTCGACAGCTCCAACAATAACTACTTTTTTATTCACTTAAGATGACATTTTATAATTTATTCCTAATTTTCTTGGCTGTTTGCTGGCTCATCTGTTTTTAAATTATAATTAATCTATTGCTGGCTGAGTTTTCAGGAATTAAGAGATGGGAGAAGTAGTTTATATCCAGTCTTGGAGAAAAGCATCATGGAGCTAAATGGTGCAGACTTGACAATGTAAAACAGAGCAAGAAGTAATCAGCGGAATATGGGAATAGCTTTGGTGTAGAGTTCACTGCTGCTTAGTTAATGTGAATCAATAGGGATATGTTAAATAGGTAAGCACCTTTTTTGGAATCCAAGCAATCACTGGAGATGGTAATTGGAAAAGATTGTACTTCTTGTGAAAGTGGATGGATGTTTGTCATTTGGTTGCTCCTTCTGTGTGCAAATTTAATATAAATAATTTATTATCTATGGAAGAAATGTAAACTGGTAATTCAGAAATATTTATGATATACCACTGAGAATTAGCTTTAATGTGAAAATTAAGAAACTGGTTTTTATTTGAACAGAACATATTCCTCCTCTGTCTTATCAGTGTAGTTGGCAAGATGGATGTTGAATGGCCCTGAATAGCATAATTATAGGTTTAATTTTGTAATTTTCACATAGTTTTGAATTAAATGAAGTGCTTAATGGCACATGGAATAATATACTCAGGCTTCTTCTTTGGGTATGTCAGATGTATTTTGCAAAAGATGTTGTAGCATAATTACATATTTTATAATGTATTTCCACTTTGTGTATGCATATATGCAGGTCTACATGTTGAAGCATTTACAACCTGAATATATAAGCACACCTTATATAAATGCACAAAACAGAATTCAAACAATGATTAGGGCTTTAGGAAGAAAATTATTTAAATAGAAATTTGCTCTGAAATACTATGTAAGTGAATTTCTGTCATAATGAACCACAATGATATACGTTTCTCAGTTTATTAGACTGTGTTGCAATTTTTACTATACTTCAGAAATTTTTTATATGAAAAATTTCATCCTAATTGTATTTTTAGTATTTATATTTCTTAGGTGATTTATTTTGTCTGTATTTCACTATATAATTTTTAGAATAAATTTTGGTCTTCTAAATGGCACTTAAATATTTTGACTGAGGAAAAGTAACCTGTGCTGTAATCAAAATGCTTTTACCTGATTTTCCAATTTCTATCATGTAAGTTTTCTTTTACTTTTCTTTCATGTGTATTAGTATTCCATTAAAAAATCCTATAATTTTATAATGTTGAGCCACTCTATATGTGATCTACTCTTACTCCTAGGATATAGTTTTGTGGTATTCAGACTAAAAGCCTAGGATATATACCAAGGTCTTTCTTTGTAGGCAGTACCTTAAATTGAATATCTTTCCTCCAAATCTTTCAGTCTGCTAAAGTCTCTGCTAGTTTTAATTTTCTCAGCTGCCATTTCGAGTAAAAAAAGACTTGAGGATTAAAAATGGTGCCAAATATTGAACTCAACTATCTGGAAACTTGGTCCTATAATTCTTTGATGCCTTAAAAGTTCTCCAATGTCTTCAAAAGAATTTTGTTTTAATATTTTGACTATAATTTCTAATAGTTCTAAATGGAATGGTTAATCAGAAACAAACTGATTGTGGGAGGCTGCTCTTAAAACATCTCCCAGTAATTCACAACTTACGTTATTCTCAGCCTTGATTAATAGCCTCTCTTTAGGGGTGGGTTAGACCTAGTAACTTCCTCCAAACAAATAGAATATATCAAAAGTGATAGGATGTAACTACTGAGATTAGGTCACAGAAGACTCTGACTTCTCTCATGCCTATACCCTTGCTCTCTTGCTGACAGTCAATTTTATAGTCTGTATGCTTGGCCACTCTGATTAAACAAGCCACCATGTTAGAGACGCCCATGTGATAAGAAATTGAAGATGGACTTCAGCCAACAATCAGTGAGGAACTAAGGACCTTGGTCCAATGATCCATAAGGGTCAAAATTTCTTGTCAAAACCATGTGATGAATAAGTTTGAAAATGGATCTATCCCCAGTCAGAGATTGAAATGGCAGCAACTCTAGCCAATACCTGGATTTCATCCCATAAGAAGCACTAAAACAGAGGGCCCAGATAAACCATACCAAATTTCTTACACACTAAAACTATAAGAACATACATATGTGATATTTTTAAACTGTTAAACCTGGGAAAATTTGCTATGCAGCAATGGATAACTAACTGGTGTACTAACTAATGGATAACTACCGATGTACAAATTTTAGAATAAAAACTTAGAAAATTTAACATTTTAGTATCTCTGTTAATTGGTTAAATTATGTTCAGTAGTCCCCTCCTCCATGTTTGAGTTATTCTGCACTTGAGGCTGTTTGATTGTAATGTAATTATTTAAACATTGGTTGAATCTAGTAGTCTTGGTTTACGCTCATCTCGTCCCCCAGATTGTTGTGGGCTTTGTTCTGCTGTCTGGCACTTTGAAAGCTGCTAAGAAGAAATCTGAGGCCATACTTATTTTTGTCTCTACCAACCATAAAGTCATATAAAATCTTTTCTTTATCTGCATTATTAAAAACTTCTTACTTGAACTCTACAGGAAAAATCTTGCCATTGAAAATTCTATATCAATGTATTTGTTCATTTCTGCATTACGTTATTTATCCATGTATGTGTTTATGTATATATACAAATGTTGAATGTTATTTTGAGCTGCATTTGCAGATCTCTTGTCATCCCAAGAAATTTCATATATGAGACCTTAGGATACTTTTCTTTTTGTAGAGTTCTTCCCACACTTATTTTTTTCCTTAAACTTATTGAGATTATTTTAAGCCTTTCAATCTCATTTATTTAATTTCCTATAATGATAGCGTTTTAGCTGTCAATTTGTTTTCTAACACCACCAATATCTCTTTCATGCCAATCAGTTGTTTATTATCTAATCTTTAACTCTTATTTAATTGAATTTGTTTAATTTAAAATATTTTCAGGTTTAAAGCATTTCCAAGAACTCTATTATCTTCCCTTTTTCCTCTAAACTACATTCCACACATTCTTTTTATATGTCAGGCAACTTTAAATTCTGTATTTGTTGTGTTTTATTTAAAAAATCTTTATTATGCTTAGCATCGTCAAATTTCACCAAACTATTATTGGTGAACTAATTTTCCTTTTCTTTGATTCTATCATATTTAATGCAATTTGATTCTCCGTTACGTTTGAGATTTCTGTTCATTTTTCTGTAGCCTGAGGATGGTGAATAACTCAACTAAATTTGTGTCAATCTTTCTCGGAATGTTTTCTTTCTGTTCTTTCTGTGTCGATTTGTCAAATTCCCTGCACAAAGCACTTTTTTCCCATGTAACAGAGAACAGTTTGAATCCCTTTCTTCTAGCTTCAAATTGTTTTCAGTTTATATGAAGTTCTGATATTTTTACTTTTTCGTTGAGAGTCCATGCCAAATTTTCACTTGCTCTGCTGTTGCTTTCCAGCAATTGTTGCTTCTACCTTGTTAACAAGAGCAAGAAAAGACATAAGAAAATGATCCCAGATGTCAGCAACAGATTTGGGGATAGTAGGGAATACTTGGAATCTTTTCAACTCTGCATGAGATCCCATTTTAATGTCATGCATGTTAGCAGCCTTTTGTAATAGCCATTCAGGATTTCTTCCTTTTATCCTCTTACCATAGTTTTTTTTTTTTTTTTTTAATCTACATCAACCCTATTGATTTTTTTGTTGGCTATTTTTTCCTTTACTTTTGTGTATCTTTGTTCATGTAACTTCACCTGGAAACGCATGCATCACTTTCAATATTAAGAAAAGAATAAAACAAAAAACATAACTAACCACAATATCTCTGTTAAGTACTAAATAAGAATAAATTGACTATTTTTAGTGAAAATGCAAAAAAGGAAGAATTGTAGTTCTTGTTATTGAGTTTACCTACCTATCCTAAGGATAGAATTTTCACAGAAGAACTAAAAGTAGATGCATTATTTTAAAATTATTGGGCATCCCATATAGTAGACTCTGTATTTAAATTTCAGTCGTAATTCATAGGAGCTCTGGAACCTAAATACAATACACATTAATTAAAAGTTTTCGGGGTGCCTGGGTGGCTCAGTCGGTTAAGCATTTGGCTTTGGGGCAAGTCATGATCTCACCATTCGTGGGTTTGCTCCCCACGTTGGGCTCTGTGCTGACAGCTCAGAGCCTGGAGCCTGCTTCAGATTCTGTGCCTCTCTCTTTCTCTCTGCACCTCCCTCACTCATGCTCTGTCTCTCTCTCGCTCTCAAAAATAAATAAACATTAAAAAAATAAACAAAAAAAGACTTTCCATTTTCTGTTATTATTAATATATGCATACATGATGCATATACAAATAATTAATTTGACATATAAATTTTCATTCCAGAGCATAACTGTACAATTTATCCTATTAAACTTTGGTGATTGATTACTATAGTTAGATCGGAATTCAACAGAAGCTACTTGAACAAATTGTAGAAGAAAAGAAAATCATAAATCAGAATTAACTTGAAAGAAAATTAAAATAAAATAAAACCTTTTAATTCAAATTTTTTAATTGATTGAGTTGTCCCATTTGGCATCATTGGATTCTTTCTTGTTAATTAGGAAAGCTCAAACATCCAATAGAAAGGGCCAATGATACTTCAAACAGTTAATAACAGGACTTATTCAAATAGCAACTTGCAAGAGTTATTTTTAGATCAAAACACATTGACCAATGTCCCATGCTCATTTTCATAACAAAATGAAAAATAGAAGTCCATAATGATAACTCAGTATCTTCTAAGTACTCCTAGATAGATTAAATAATGTTTGTTTGTACATGCAACATATTTACATTTTAAATGTTTAAAATTGAAATTATAAGTGTGCTACAGATATTCTTTCAGTTAGAATATTCAATAATATAATAGGTAATTGGTCAAGTATTGCAGATAAACTGAACTGGGAGCATTTGGAAGATTTTTTTTTTTTGTAGTTTCAAGTTTTTATTTAAATTCCAGGTAGTTAACATATAGTGTAATATTAGTTTCAAGTGTAGAATTTAGTGATTCATTACTTACATACAACACCCAGTGGGAGCATTTGGAATTTGAGCACCATGACCTATTGACTTTATAGCTTTGGTAAGAAGCTGATTCTCTGGCAAATGTAGTAGATATTTAATAAATGTTTCACAATGAATACTAGTTAATGACTTATTTCTAAGTAACAGAGTAATAAAAGTGAGAAATTTAGTAATAATAGATGTCAGAGCTATGCATTGAGCATTTATTATGTTCTTAATTCTTGGCTAAAGGCTATAAATATAAATATCCTTATTTATTCTTTCATTTATGATTTACATTCTTTCATCAACCCTGAAAGAGGTTTTTAAATATATTCATATTTTTAATGAGGAAACTGAGACTCCAGGAGGTTAAGGAGCTCACACATAATCACATGTTTGTATATCTCAGAATCAGGACTCTAACTCAGATCTATTTGGCTCAAAAATGTATATTCTTTTTGTGTGCCATGTTGGATTGATTTTCAATTGCTATTTTCTGTTTTCTGGAATAATTAGTTGAACTCATTTATTCTTAGTGTTATACTTATTAGTCAATGTTGTTATTTTAATTTTTTAAAAGTTTTTATTTATTTATTTTGAGAGAGTGAAAGAGAGCGTGAGTTAGGGAGGGGCAGAGATAGAGGAGAGAGAGAATCCCAGGCAGGTTCCATGCTGTCAGTGCAGAGCCCTACATGGGGCTCGATCCTATGAATCATGAGATTATGACCTGAACCAAAATCAAGTATTGATGCCTAACTCACTGAGCCACCCAGGTGCCCCTGTTATTTTTAATTTTTAAGATGTATATTATCTGAAAATTATGATAACATGTAATCAAATTTCTGATAGAGTTAAAATATAAACCCATGCACATACCTGTATATATATATATATATATATATATATATATATATATATACACAGAGAGAGAGAGAGAGAGAGAGAGAGAGAGTCCATATATATATATATATAGACATATATATATATATATGGACATATATATATATATATATATATATATATATATATACTGTCTTATGTATATACATACTGTTGGGTACTTTGAGTAAATATTCAATTTCGTTCCAGACACTGAGTTACATGATTATCACTCTAGTTAGATTGGAATTTAGATATAAAGTGAAATTCAACTCTGTGGTTCAATCTCAAAGACATAATAGTACTACAACATACCATATTAAAAATGCTGCTGTCTGAATTTTAGGCAATTCATCTTGCATGAATTTGCTTATTGAACAAATGCCTAGATAAATAAAACAAAAAACTGAAAGTTTTCACATTAACAAAAATCTTCATGCTAGCCTTTAAACTCATTCTTGATAGATTTTTCAATACCTTAACAGGAAAGAGGTCCATACGTTGATTTATACATATACATTTTAACATATTATATATGTATTTGTGTGTGTGTGTGTGTGTGTGTGTGTGTGTGTGTGTGTATATATATATGAATATATAGTCACGAACATAGTCATGAACATAATTGAATAGTCATGAACATAATAACTTGTATGGAGATCCATCCTACCTCATTTCATCTTCAGGAAAGCATGTCTGAAAACAAATTAAACCTGAGAGCTTCATGCTTGTACCATACCCAGAAACAAAACATTATTTTTATGTGAAATATATATTTAATTCCCAAATATGTATTTTGAAAAATAATAAAATAAAATATCAAAAGTTGATATTTCATTTATCATATATTTATTGAACACATAAAATACAACATTCACTGTGCTAAGTGCTGTATATTTACTAATAACAAACTGTCTTGCATGCCTGTATTCTAGTGGGAAATGACAGTCTTTTTGCAAGCTGGATTAAAGAAAATTTATGAGCAGTAGAATTGATAATATTTGTTCAAACCAGAAAGGAGACTCATTTACAAACATTCTTTGTATCTTCTTGGTCATGATGAAATTGACCTGTACTTTAAAAAAAAACATATCCACTATTCTAAATATTTGCTATTTCCATATAATGCCAGTGGAAAACCCTTCAACTGTAACTGTTACTGAAATAAGTCATTCACCTTTTGTACAATAAGAAGAGTAGAGGATGGCCATAAAAACAAGTGTCTAACATGTTAACAAATTGGAAAGACTGATGACGTATTTTTGTACAGGAAAATACAATACCTATAAAGCAATTGTATGTATATATAAAACTAATAACAAAATCACATTTACAGTTGTAATGAAAGATCAGTGAGGAATGGGGTAAGTTTTGGGTAAATACGTAGGCCAGAACTCCCTGCCTCTTTCTCATAAGGTTTTAGTGGCATGTTTGTTCTGAGATATAATATTTCTATATCCACAACACTGTTAAGTACTGCCTGAAATCCTTCCGTTTTCATCAGGATTGATTTTCCTGATATTCACTTCCCTTTGGTTTGCCATCCATCTGTAAATACATTCAAACTAGCGCAGAGTTACCTTCTTCCTTTTACTTAAAAACAATTACATTGTTTCTTATCTGTAGCTATTCCAGGAATATTCATGAAAGTTTGAGACAATAAAACACCCATAATGTTAGAAAACTTGTCTAAGAATGGAATGTAAAAGATGTTTGTTTATCTGTTTTAATGTTATGAGTACTTCTGGATAATCAAATTGAATAATAATAATAGATATAACTTACAGCTTTATTTTTTTTCAGTAGGTAATGATGTAATATTAGATTATAATTTTTGAGGCATTTTGAAACAAAGGTATAAATACGTTTTAAATGTAGATTACTGGATCATTAAACATTTCTAGTGATCTATATTTCAAATGATAAAATAATACATGATAAAATTATAATATGTAATGAATTGTATTCCACTGACAGCCTTGTGTTAATGTCCTTTCTGAATACTACTTGCCTGGTGTTGTCAAAGTCCAGGCCAGTAGTTACTTTTTGAACAACTTCATATAAATGTAGACTTGACATTTCTTACTCTTGTCATGCAGTTCTGTTTTGTTAAGATATTTTATCATATTATGGTGAAAGTCATATTTTAATTATTGGAGTACAGGGCTGATAATATATCATGTAGCCTAAAATAGAGAGAC
Organism: Leopardus geoffroyi; assembly: GCF_018350155.1. Lineage (NCBI taxonomy): Eukaryota > Metazoa > Chordata > Mammalia > Carnivora > Felidae > Leopardus > Leopardus geoffroyi. The sequence continues at coordinate 24,637,938 of NC_059333.1, forward strand.
TAATCAAACTGCTTTCTGAACGAAGAGCAGTGATCAGATTTGATAACACCTTGTTGTTGTTGTTTTTTAATGTCCTTAATTAATTAAAATTTTTGACAAAAACCTTTGAAGTCCAAGGAAAATTGGGGCTCCTGGGTGACTCCGTCAGTTAAGCATCCGACTTCGGCTCAGGTCATGATCTCAACGGTTCATGGGTTTGAGCCCCACATCAGGCTTGGTGCTGACAGCTTGGAGCCTGGAGCCTGCTTCGGATTCTATGTCTCCCTCTCTCTCTGCCCCTCACTTACTCATGCTCTATCTCTCAAAAATAAACAAACATTAAAAAAAAAAATTGAAGTCCAAGGAAAATGAATGCATATAAAACAAATTTTTTTAGTACCCTATTGCATAATGAACACATTCTTTTCACAGACGAATTTGTTAGAAATTATTAAATAATAGAATATCAGAGTTAAAAAATCATACTTTTGTTTCTTCTTTATCTGAATTTCCATCTAAGATAATGACAGAAGTAGGAATCAAGTTCACGCACCTTGACACTAATTGTATATTTGCTGTGTTATCACACATTATAAAAATTATCATAAAACAATCACAAAAATAATTTAATTCCTTGATGATTGTATATAATTTCTTAGAAAAATATATTTTGAATAAAATAAATAATATTGATTTAAAATTTTCTTTGTGTTGTGCAGGTGAAATGATCAAAGCAAAGGAAATACCTTTTTTCCCATTTCGTATAAACTTCCTTTTTAGAATAAGTAAATGATCTGCTTTGACACTGTCTTAAGAGGTGGGCTGAATCTCACAGAAAATAGAATAAAGAAGGCAACATAATCAACTGGACAGAAAAGTGTGCATAGCATTCCAAAACTGTTCATTTTTTTTTTTAAACTGAAAGACTGTAAAGGCTTCCACAAAAGCACCAAAATGTTTGTTCCTCATATTCCACTCCACATCAAACCCCGATTCCATTCATCATTCTCTTTGTCCACTATTCCTCAGCCAGCTGCTGTTTCACTCAGAAGCAGATTTCTAGGTCTGTAACTTTCAGATATCCAGCCAGCTCTGTAATGTAATATTTTCATCAGCACAAGGATGTCAACTCTTGACTTTGTTTGTTCTTTCCCCTTTTATCATCAGTAGAGCTCAGATGCTGACTTTACTAGCATAAATGCATATACCATGTGTTTAGTACTGATAATGACTATCAATGTTTAATTGTATTTTAAATTCATATGGAAATAAATAATTAATGAATTCTGATCAACATGCTGTGTGGAATCTGTAAGAACTTGGTGCTGACAATGTTGTTGAATTTCATGACAAAGTTACCAGATTGAAAATCAGTCATGCATGCCCAGAAAATCTATACAGCCCTTCCCACAGCACAAAAGAGGTTAGTCATTTTTCCCCCTGATTTAACAATTATTTTTTATGTTTCAATAGTTTTTTTTCAGTTTTATTGAAAAATAATTGGCATATATCATGTTGTATGTTTAAAGCATACAGTATGATGGCTTCATCTACATGTATTGTGAAATGATTACCACAGTAGGGTCAGCTAACATCTATTTTCTCACATAGACATAATAAAAAGAAGAGAAAAAGGGAAGAAAAAAGGAAAAAATTCTCCTTGTGATGAGAATTTTTAGAATTTACTCTCTTAACTTTTCTATATATCCTACAGCAGTGATAGCAATTTTCATCATGTTGCTCATTATATCTCTAATACTTACTTACAACTGGAAGTTTGTACTTTTTGACCAACCTACTCCAATTTGCCTTCCCCACTCTCCACCTTTGACAACCACAAGTCTGATCTCTCTATGAGTTTCAGGATGGTTGTTGTCAGATTCCACATATAAATGAGATCATATGTTATTTTTCTTTCTCTGACTTTTTCACTTAACATAATGTCCTCAATTCCTTAGTGTAATGTCCATCCATGTTGTCATATATGGTGAGATTTTCTCATTTTTTATGGCTGAGTAATAGTCCATTGTATATATACAACTTTATTCATTCAGTCATTGGTGAGCACTTAGGTTGTTTCCCTGTCTTCACTTTTGTAAATAATGCTGCTATAAACATGGGGGTGCATGGATTTTTTTTTTATTTCAAGCTTTTATTCAAATTCTAGTTAGTTGACATATATAGTAAAATTGGTTTCACGTATAGAATTTTGTGATTTATCACTTACATATAACTTACCTATAACAAACACCCAGTGCCCTTCACAACTGCCCTCGTTAATATGCGTCACCCATGTAGCCCATCCCCCACCCACCTCCTCTCCAGCAACCCTGTTTGTTCTCTATAGTTAAGAGTCTTTTATGGCTGACTTCCCTTTCTCTTTTCTTGTTTTTCTTCTTCCCCTATGTTCATCTGTTTTGTTTCTTAAATTCCATATATATATGAGTGAAACCATATATTTGTCTTTTTCTGACCGACTTATTTTGCTTAGCATAAGGCACTCATGGATTAGAAGAACAAATATGGTTAAAATGCCTATACTACTCAAAACAGTTGACACATTTAAATGCAATCCTTATCAAAATAACACCAGCAATTTTCACAGAGCTAGAATAAACAATCCTAAAATTTGTATGGAAGCACAAAAGAACTGTAAATAGCCAAAGCAATCTTGAAAAAGAAAAGCAAACCTGGAGGCATCATGATTCCAGACTTCGAGCTATATTACAAAGCTATAGTCATCAAGACAGTATGGTACTGGCATATCTTTTTGAGTTAGATTTTTTTTTTTCATTTGGATGTATTCCCATAAGTGGAATTGATGTCTCATATGGTAGTTCTCTTTTGATTTTTAAGGATCCTCCATACTGTTTCCCATAGTGACTGCATCAGTTTACATTCCCACCAAAAGTGCACAAGGGTTCCCATTTCTCCACATCCATGTCAGCATTTGTTATCTCTTGTCTTTTTGATGACTGATATTTTAACAGGAATGAGGTGATACCTCCTTTGGTTTTAATTTTCGTTTCCATAATGACTAGTGAGGTTGAGCATCTTTTCATGTATCAGTTGGCGTTTCATATATCTTCTTTGGAGAAATGTCTATTTAGGCCCCTTGCCCATTTTTTAAATAGGTTATTATTTTTTTTTCTGTTGAGTTTTATGAGCTCTTTATATTTTGGATATTAATCCTTTATCAGATATGTGGTTTGCAAATATTTTTTTCACATTCTGTAGGTTGTCATTTGAGTTTGTTCATGGTTTCTTTTGCTGTGCAGTTTTTTTGTTTGAGGTAGTCCCACTTATTTTATTTTATATTTAATTTAATTTATTTATTTTGTTGCTTGTGTCCTATCCAAAAAATCATTACCAAGACCCAACTGAGGAGGTTTACTCCTATGTTTTCTTCTAGGCTTTTCATGGTTTCATATCTCACATTTAAGTTTTTAATTCATTTTGAGTTAATTTTTGTGGTGTAAGATATGTGTCCAGTTTTATTATTTTACATATGACTATCCAATTATTCCAGCAACATTTATTGAAGATACTGTCTTTTCTCCATTGAGTATACTTAGCTACCTTGTCAAATATTAGTTGATTATACATACGTGGATTTGTTTCTAGGCTTTCAATTCTCTTTTATTGGTCAATTTGTCTGTTTTTATGCCAGTTCTATACTGTTTTTATAACTATAGCTTTATAGTATGACTTGGAATCAGGACGTATAATGCCTCCTGCTTTGTTTTTTTTAAGGATTTCTTTGGCTATTCAGGATCTCTTGTGGTTCCACATAAATTTTAGGAGTATTTTTCTACTTCTATAAATATAGATTCCAAGAATTTCACCAAATCTATATATGGCTTTTGGTAGTATTGACTTGCTAACAATATGAATCTTCCAATTCATGAACCTAAGATACTGTTCCATTTATTTGTATCTTAATTGGTTTCGTTCATTAGTGTCTTTTAGTTTTAAGAGTAGAGATCTTTCATCTCCTTTATTAAATTTACTCTTGGGGCGCCTGGGTGGCTCAGTCGGTTAAGCGGCCGACTTCAGCTCAGGTCATGATCTCACGGTCCATGAGGGCTGTGAGTTCGAGCCCCGCGTCGGGCTCTGTGCTGACAGCTCAGAGCCTGAAGCCTGTTTCAGATTCTGTGTCTCCCTCTCTCTGACCCTCGCCTGTTCATGCTCTGTCTCTCTCTGTCTCAAAAATAAATAAATGTTAAAAAAAAAAAAATTTAAATTTACTCTTAACTATTTTATTGTTTTTGATGCAATTATAAATGGATCATTTTATTTCTCCTCCAGAAAATGTGCTGATAGTGAGTAGAAAGAACATTGTTTTGTGGCATTTTTATATGTTAATTTTGTATCCTGAAACTTTCCTGAATTCATTGATTAGATCTAGCAGTTTGTTCGTTGAGTCTTTAGGATTTTCTATATAGAAAGTCATGTCATCTGCGAATAGAAACATTTTTATGTATTTCTTTCCAATTCTGACACCTTTTGCATGCTCCCCATCAGGGAATCGAACCCTGGTCTCCCAGGATGACAGGCGGGGATACTCACGACCATACTAACAAGGACCAGTTCTGGCACCTTTTATTTCTTTATCTTGCCTGATTGCTCTAGGTAGAATCTTCAGTACTATATTTAAATAGGAGTGGTGAGAGTAAGCTCCCTTGTCTTGTTCTCCATTGTAGAGGAAAAGCTTTCCAACTTTTCACTATTGAGTATGTTAGCTGAGGTCTTGTCATATGTGGTCTTTATTATGTTGAGATATCTTTCTTCTATGCCTAATTTATTAAGAGTTTTTATCATGAATGGATGTTGAGAATGCTTTCCACACCTATTGAGATAATCATGTGATTTTTGTTCATTCTACTAATGTGAGGTATTATGATTGATTTTATATTAGAGCCATCCTTACATCCCAGGGGAAAATTTCACTTGATCATGGTGAATGATCCTTTTCGTGTGCCGCTGAATTGGTTTGCTATTTTATTAAGATTTTTGCATCTATATTTGTCAATAGTATCTTTTTCTTGTTTTGGTGTCATAATAATTCTGGTCTCATAATGAGTTTGGGAGTTGCCCTTCCTCTTCAATTTTTTTGTAGAGCTTGAGAAGGACTGTTTTTTGTTTGTTTGGTTGGTTTTGTTTTGTTTTGTTTTTGGTAAACTTCACCAGCGAAACCATCTGGTCCTGTGCATTGGAAATTTTTAATTTCTTATTCAATCTCTTTATTAGTAATTCTCTATTTGGATCCTCTATTTCTTCCTGATTAACTATTGGTAAATTGTATGTTTCTAAGAAAACTTCCATTTTTTTCTGGGCTGTCCAGTTTATAGCCATTTAGTTGTTATTGGAAACATACTATGATCCTTTGAAATTCTTTGTTAACAGTTGTATGGTCTCCTTTTTTATTTATAATTTCATTAATTTGGATCCTTTCTCTTTTTACCTCAGTTAGTCTGGATAAGTTTGTTAACATTGTTTATCTTTTCAAAGAACCAACTCTTAGACTCTTAGACTTTTTCTTTTCTCTATTTCATTTATTTTTGCTCTAATCTTTATTATTTTCTTTCTTCTGCTATCTTTGGACTCAGTTTGCTCTTCCTTTTCTAGTTTCTTAAGGTGTAGAGTTAGGTTGTTTATTTCGGATCTTTCTTGCTTCTTAATATCAGTATTTACATCTATTAACTTTCATTTAGGAATTGCTTTTGCCCATAAGTTCTGGTATGTTACATTCCCATTTTCATTTGTCTCAAGAATCTTTTTTTACTTCCTTTTTAATTTCTTATTTGATCCATTAGTTTTGTAGGAGAATGTTGTTTCATTTTCATGTGTTTGTGAAGTTTCCAGTTTCCCTTTTGTTGATTTCCAGTTTCATGCCGTTGTGATCAGCAAAGATACTTGGTATGGTTTTGGTCTTCTTGAATTTGCTACGACTTCTTTTGTGGCCTAACACATGGTCTATCCTATAAAAATGTTCTATGTGCTCTTGTTGGATAGAATATTCTGTATATGTCACTTAGGTCCATTTGGTGTATGATGTTCTCCAAATCTGCTGATTTCGTAATGATTCTTTGTCTAGTTGATTTATCCATTCTTGAGAATGGGGCATTAAAGTCTCACCAACTATTATTGTATTACTGCTTATTTTTCCTCAGCGCTATTAATTTTTGTTTTATAGATTTAGGTACTCTGATGATAGGTTCATAAATATTTATATCTTCCTGATGTGTTGAACCCCTTTATAGTTATATAATTACATCTTTTGTCTCTTTTTATCATTTTTATTTTAAAGCCTGTTTTGTCTATTTATTATAAGCTATCCCTGCTTTTTTTGGTCACCAGCTGCTTTAAATGTCTTTTTCCATCCCTTCAGGCTATGTGTGTCTTTAAGGCTAAAAGTCAGTCTCTTGTAGGCAGCATATTGTTGGAACCTGTTTTTTATCCTTTCAGTGATTCTTAGTCTTTTTTTTTCAACGTTTTATTTTATTTTTGGGACAGAGAGAGACAGAGCATGAACGGGGGAGGGGCAGAGAGAGAGGGAGACACAGAATCAGAAACAGGCTCCAGGCTCTGAGCCATCAGCCCAGAGCCTGACGCGGGGCTCGAACTCATGGACCGCGAGATCGTGACCTGGCTGAAGTCGGACGCTTAACCGACTGCGCCACCCAGGCGCCCTGATTCTTAGTCTTTTAATTGGAGAATTTAATTTGCTTATATTGACAAGTAAGATCTTTCTGTTTCCATATTGTTCATTGTTTTCTGTTTGTTTGTTTGTTTGTTTGTTTGTTTTTTGTAGATCCATTGTTCCTTGTTTCTCCTCCTGTTGCTTTTTTGTGTTTTGATATCTTTTGGTATCAGCATGCTTTGACTTCTTTATTGTGTTATTTTCCGGTGGTTACCATGAGGCTTACATAAAATATCTTAAACTTGTAACACACTATTTTAAATGGATAACAACTTCCATAGAACTCACAAACTTTACATTTTCATTTCTTCCTACCCCCTCACATTTTAGGTTATTGTTGTTACAATTTAAATTTATATGTATGTTGTGAAACTAGTAATGGATTATTGTAGTTGTGTTTATCTTTGCTATGTTCTTTCAGCTCTTACTAAGTGAATTGTGCACCACTATTATCATAATGCATAATCTATGACTATGTATTTACCATTACCAGTGAGATTTATGCTACCTTTTTATGTTTTTATGATGATAATTAGCATTCTTTTACTTCCGCTCAAAGAACTCTCTTTAAGAGCACCTGGGTGAGTTGTTGGTTGAGCATCCAACTCTTGATTTTGGCTCAGGTCATGATTGTGGGATCAAGAAGTGACATTCCACCAAGAAGTCTGGAGGCAGAAAAAAAAAGGTCTGCTGGTCCTGAAGCCTGTAGCTCAGAAAAGATGAGCAGAGGCAGATTTTTTTTTTTTTTTTCCTACCAACAAGTTTAAATGGGTAGTCCAAGTCAGGCCAGAGAAGATAGGGAAATTCCCCAAACCAAAAGGAGTATCAGCAGCTGCTTGGGAATATTCCTTAAGGCCCCCCCATCCTGAGGTAGACTAACCAGAAACAGTTGGCTCTAATTATCATCTGCATCTTGTGGGAGCCTGCCAAATGTCTTGTCTCCCATCTCCACCATGGGCATCAGGAGGAGGAGGGTGAGCCCAGAAGGCATTGAAGTAAGTTCTGTTCTCTGTTCTGCAAGAGATGTTTGAAAATAAAATGTCCAAAAAATGAGGACCTGAGAAGTGATGCCAGAGTGTCAGAAATGGAAACAGGTAGAGGGCCACCCTCCAGTGTAGTTGGGAAACCTATGAGGAGGACCCTTTGGGAGTCATCCAGATCTCTCCTAGGAGGATATCTGAGGTATCAGTACTGGGCTTTTCCACTCATTTCCCAAAGGGAGAGACTGGCCAAGACAAAAAGAGGAGAATTCCACCGGATACCCAAACTGGTGGTTAGGGATCAGGTTCTGCTGACAGCCTTCAAGCATCTACCAAAGAGTAGCCTTGGTCAGGACCCATCAATTGCTGTTTGGCCTCCCCTGAGTCCCGCGCATCCAGGGGTTTTTCTCGAAAGGAAACTGGGACTCCACCACACCAACATCCCTAACTACTTTTGGGGGATCAGCTGAAAAGACTAAGGGAGCCTGTCACCTGAGACTTGAGAATGGCAGCTGCGCTATTAACTCTTAACTGGCTGACCGGTGCCCATTGTTTCGTTTGAGAGTTTTATTTAGGATAGAAAGAAGAGAGAGGGTACCAACTACTCTTTACTTACGATTAGAAGATGATTATCCCAGAGGAGCTTCCAAAGAAATGTTGCAGGATATTTTACCACAATGCCCAGGATTCGTTGTCTCGCCACTTTGAAGAATTAAGAGGTGGACATGGAATAAGCAGGTAAAAGTTTATTAGAATACAAGATTAGAAAGGAAAAATAGTAGGAAGTTTCTCTTTACAGAGAGGGGACATTTGAAAGTGAACGCCTGAGGACTATAGGCAAGGGTCCTTGTTTTATAAGGTTCTGGTCATCCCTCCCCCTTCCCTTCCTCCTTGTTCCTTCTTAGGTTCTACCCTTATTGGCTTGATAGCTCTAGGTGCTGGGTTGTCCATTCCTGAATGGCTCATTTCCATCCTATCAGGGATGATCTATGGCCATATTTAGGTCTTTCGTTAAATTCCTGAGGGGAAACCTGAGGGGGATTAGGTCTGTTACATTCTTAAGAGGAACTTTATGCCTGAGGGGGTTTGCTGTGGTCAGACACACCCAAGCATTGTTCCAAAACAGGTGTTTTTCCCAAACCAGGGACCTCAAGCCCTAATCTTTCCCTCTCTGCCTATTTAATCCTATCTTCTCCTATCATAATATTAGAGTAGGAAGTCCCACAAAGTGACCCTAATGGTGGGGTGCTGATTGTTCCCCCTTAGTTCCCTTTTGCTACTGAAGGATCTAGAGGCTCAGGGGAGATCTCTTCATGTGGTGCTGTGCTGGCTTGGGGGAAGGGCAATGAAGTCCTTGTGTAGGTGCTGGCCTCTCTTCCTTTCTACTACAGGCTGTTTGGGTCTTTATGATAGAGTGGGTCATGTCGGCCTCACTCCCAAGTTCTAAGATTCTCTCAGTAGTGTCTTCTTTGTGAATAGCTGCTAGTCTTCTTGTAAGGATCAGCAAAATCAGGAATGATCTATTTTACCCTGTTGATGCTGTCACTCCCACCCCTTTTAACATTTGCATATGGTTGTTCAGTGCTGATTTAGCTTCCTGGCTTTGGGCAAGTCACTTATCTTTTCTGGAAACTCGGTTTTCTCTTTTCAAAAAATTAACATAAAAGGATTAGACTATGCTTTCTCTAAAGTTTCTTCCAAACTTATACTATTTCTATGACAGGATAAAGAAATCTTTCAGAAAGATACTATAAGATAGACAAAAATACACATACTTTACACATGTCAATATTTGTCACGAATGTGTACTTATCTTAAGTGTTTACAAGCCAATTTGTATAAGTGATACTTTTGAGGATTACAAATAACAATCATAGAGAGGTTTATGCACAGCACAATGTGCTATGATAAAATATTTATTTTTATTATTGACAGGTATATTTTCACTAAAGTACAGTGAGAAAATTTGTTCTGTCTTTAAAAATTGCTGTTTCTTCAAAACTTTATTTTAATTGAAAAATAATTGACTTCAAAAAATTCTGTTATCTTATTGCTGCTAATTAAGTTTTAAGATTTGATTTATCTCTGATATTAAAGGGTAGAAAATTTAATAATCTACAGGAACTGTACTTTAATTTTTCATGTCTGTAATGCAATTAATAAAATTAAATGTTGCCTTTCCATGATGATTCCTTTTAAAAAAAACCACATTTTTGAGTTTATGTATTTGTGTTTTTCAAATACTTTATACATTTATTAAAAACTGATCAAATATACAAAATATCTTCTTAAATTAACAATATCACAATTATTTTAATAATGGTTGACCCTAATAAAATCATACATTCTAAATTTTTAAGATAAACATTGATAAAACATTTTTAATCAGCGAATGCTCACTTATCATCTATATGACCTCTAACTAAGAAAAAAAAATACTTTCTTACTTAGCAAAGTACTGAAAAGTAATATACAATGATTTTATTTTCAGATTTGGATGATAAAATTCTAGTCAAATTTTTATTTAAATATAACATTTATTTATTAATTTATGAATTTATCTTTTTTAAAATGTGAGTATAGTTGACACACAATGTTATGTTAGTTTCACATGTACAGCATATTGATTCAACAGGTTTATACAGGTATATTTACCACAGGTATAGCTACCATTTGTTGAATTTGTGTATCTTTATTCATGATTTACATACCTACCCTTAATAATTCCCTGTTTTTCTTTATTTGTTTTAAATATGCATGTCATATCAAACTGAGAAGCTGAGTAAATCCCATCATATCCTTTCTGTTATCATGGACTGTCAACATCAAATAAACAATGCTAATCACTTTTGACATAAGTTCATGGAAACTTTCAGCCCTCATTGTTAGAGATCATTTAAATCAACTGTTGTTAATACGTTAATACACATTCACATCAATTTTTCTAAGTATTTGCTAATCTCGAACATTTTATCCCATCCAGTTTGCTAATTTATATCAATCATTGTATGTAGTACTTGACTGATGTCAAAATCTTCTGATATAATTTCTTTTTTTTAAGTTAATTAATTACTTAATTTTTTTTAACTTTTTAAAAGTCTATTTATTTTGAGAGAGAGAGAGAGATAGAGAGAGAGAAACAGAGAGCCAGCAGAGGAGGGGCAGAGAGAGAAGGAGAGAGAGAATCCCAAACAGGCTCTATGCCATCAGTGAAGAGACCTACATGGGGCTCAAACTCACAAACCGTGAGATCATGACCTGAGCCAAAGTCAAAAGTCTGACACTTAACCAACTGAGCCACCCAGCTGCCCCTGATACAATTTCTTAATGTGATTCCAAGAAATCAACCTAATTATTCCAATAGATTTGAAAGATAGATCTTTACCTGGAGAATATTTGAAAACTTCATGACCTTTAGATTTTCATAGCACAGCCTTATCCTTATCTTTCTGCAGTCTTCTATTATTCCATATTTCCTAAAATGTCGTCCCACTTAAGAAGGATCTGTATTCTTTTGCTAGACACAGTCTTCCATTTATGTTTATTAAGTCAAGTTGGTTGATAGTATTGTTTAAATACTTCATACCTTTATTTATTTTGTATTTACTTTATGAATTCATTGCAGAGAGAATTAAAATCTATCAATTTTGTTTTATATACTCAAAAGCTTTGTTATTGGGTGCATACACATATAGTATTTTGTATTTTTTCGATCAGTTTATCTTTTACATCATGTTTTTTTTCTTTTTAATTCCCAGTAATTTATTTTGTCTTGAGATCTATTTTCTCTAATATCAGCATGGCAATGCCAGTATTTGTCCTGATAATTTTTATATGTAAATCTTCTTCTGTTTTTAATCTTAACCTGTTGTGGTGGTTAGGAGTCAATTGTGGTTTTTTTTTTTTTTTTTTTCCTTTCTTTTTTTCCTTTCTGTCTCTCTCTTTTGTAAATAATACTTAACAGACTAAAATCTTCCCTTGGTTTTTTTTTGTTTGTTTGTTTACTTACACTCAATGTAGTCATTGATATGTTTTGATTTAAGTCCACTTGTTATTTGATTCCTTTTTTTTAATGTTTATTTATTTCATTTATTATTTTTTTAAATTTTTATTTATTTTGAGAGAGAGAGAGAGAGAGCATGAGTCAGGGTAAGAGCAGAGAGAGAGAGAGAGAGAGAGAGAGAGAGAGAGAATCCCAAGCAGTTTCCAGGCTGTCAGTGTAGAGCCCGATGCAGGGCTGAATCCCACAAGAAGATCCAGAGATCATGAGATCATGACCTGAGCAGAAATCAAGACGCTTAACGAACTGAGTCACCCAGGTGCCCCGTTGTTATTTGATTTCTATGTTTCCCATTTGCTCTTAGTTTCTTCGTTACTTCTTTCCTGTTTTTTTTTTTTAAGTTGAATCAAATATTGTTTATTTTTATATCTTTTCTAATGACTATCTTTTCTAAGGACTATCTTTTCTAAGGACTATCTTTTCTAATGACTTAAAAAAAAAAGTTTACTTATTTATTTTGAGAGAGGGAGAGGAGCAGAAAGAGAGGGAGGGGGATAATCCCAAGCAGGTTCCATGCTGTCAGGGTAGCGCCCGAATGTGGGGCTGGATCTCAGGAACCATGAGATCATCGTCCAAGCTGAAATCGAGTTGGACACTCAACCGACTGAGCCACCCAGATGCCCCTCAAATGCCTTTTCAATTTAAGCCTCTTTGTATTATTTTTATGATAGTTCCTTTAGGGATTTCAACATATTCTATAATTATTAGATCTATGTTCAAAAGAATTCTATCACTTCATGGTTGTTTTAAGAATTTTATGATGACAATCTATCACTGACTACTGCCTTTCGACACTTTATATTCTTATTTTTGTATTTTTTTGTTCTACAAATGCTATAAAATGTACATTTAGTTGCTTTCAACAACTAATAGTATTTAAGGAGTTTTAATTATATATAGAGAGATCAGGGTTTCTGAACTCCAGCGCCATTGACACTATGGCCTGGAAGACTTTTGGTTGAGGAAAGGGCTATCCTGTAAATTGTAGGATGGTTAGCATCATCCCTGTTCTCTACTTGCAATATGCCAGCAGCACCTGCCTACCCTGACTCAGCTATGAATATTAAAAAAATAAATAAATGTTTCTAGACATCCAAAAGTTCTCTAGGGGCAGGAAGACAAAATTGTACTCATCCTTGGTTGACAACTACTAATAAAGAACACAAATTACTAAAATTTATTAACTTATTTACTTTTTCTGGGGTTTATTCCTTGCCTTCTGTTTGATTTGTTTCTAAAGTTTGTAGAACTTTGTGAAAGCAGTTCTTATGCCAGTGTGCTAGAGATGTTTTCTTTCAGTTTTGTCTCTCTGAAAATGTCTTTACTAATAGGTTGTATATTGTAGGTTGACAGTTCTTTTTTACCACTAAGAAAAAAAGAAAATGGGCATAAAATGTCACATAGGGGGATATCACATTCCTATAACCAATGGAGCAGTGGTTTGTTAAAAATTGCAATATGTGAAGGGCACCTGGGTGGCTCAGTTGGTTAAGCGTCCAACTTTGGCTCAGGTCAGGATCCCAAAGTTCATGAATTCGAGCCCCGCCCTGAAACCTGCATCACATTGGGCTGTCAATTCAGAGCCTGCTTTGCATCCTCTACCCCCTTCTCTGTCTGCCCTACCTCACTCGTAGTCTCTCTCTCAAAACTGAATAAACATTAAAAAAATAAAAAAAAATTGCAATATGCAAATAAAACAGCTGTTACTTAAACCAGAAAAGGAAAGGGATGTAAAAGGATGCCTGAAAGAATCAGTAGGTCTCAGGTTGCATATGAGGGTTACTCTAGGAGAGACTTGACTGGAGCTGTTACTAGAGCTGGAAGGAATGATGAGGTGGGAGCTAATAAAACACATATCTATTTCTTTCTTACCTCACAGGTGGATTTTTTTTTTTTCCTTTCATTGCTGTCTATCTGGTTGTTATAGGTCAAGAGCTTTACTTTCTTGTGCTAGTAGTGGAGACATCATTTTATAAGGCATGGTAAATACACCACTACATTTGACTGCATGTATTACAAATAAAATCTTAGGGTGGATCTAACTTTACCCTATATTGCTAAACTAAGGCTGATTGTGAAGTGGCCCTATTGGCAAGTGGCAGGAGCATTCTTCTAATTTTTTTCCTCAAAGGAAAAAGTCTTGGTGTGAGCAATGCAACTAACTGCCTGCTGAATGTGTCTGCACCAGGTACCCTACTGGGGGAAGAAAGATATAGATTAAAATAATTAGAACGAGAATATACAAGGAATATGATGGAAAATGGATCATGATGCCAGGGAAAGTAGTAGTCACTCTACCCACAAGAGTATCTAGAAACAAACAAACAAACAAACAATACTCAGTATTTGTCTCAGATGTATTACCCAAAAAAAATGTTTGATGCTGGAGAGGTCACTTAATTTATTTTGTCTGGAGAAGGGAAATTAGATACTTGATTTTAGGCTCTGCCTAAAGATTACATCTAGATAATCTGGAGAATAGCTGTGAAACACTACTCCTTTGTGATTTAACTAGTAGCAAGTTAAAATTATCATTTTGTTCATGATTAATAATCTATGTTTAATGCATTTGAATATCACCATGTGGATGTTGATGAACATATGGGGGTGTAGCTGTGAATAAGGTGTTCCATGCTAATACCTGGGTATGACAGGAAGCAGATTGGTCTTGCCTACTCAGTAAGTTAGAGATTGCTTTGCTCTTTTAACTATAACAGATGGGGTGTGGATATACTACCTCTAAGCGTCAGGGAACTTAAGTAGGTTCAAGGGGTTTGGTCAGGGTAGTGCTGAGGGGTCACATATTCTTTGAGGTTTGGAAGGTGCTACTTTTTTGAGGCTTTTTAGCACTCTAAGACTGAGCTGTATTTAGGGGTAGGATATTGACAATTTCATTGGACAACCAATATTTTGAGTAACAAACAATGTACCCAAATTGTGCCCAAGTTATGAACGTAAGTGGTATCCTACCCTGTCGTCAATGTATGTGTTGGCTTAATCAGCAGTAACTCCACTAGGTTATACATAACTTGGGTAGCTTGGTGAATTTATCAAATTAAACTCTTTATAATAAATCTTATTATCCAGGCCAGTTTGGATTTTCCTAATTATGCAAATGGAAGCATTAATAGATGAGTTTTTTGATGGATTTGATCTCCCTCTCCAAGAGGACAATTTTGGCACATTTTCCCACTGGTTTCAATACAGATAGGACATGTTAATATTATTGTCTTATTTTTGAAAGACAGTTTTTTCTAAAGCAATTTTCATAGTTTAAACCAACAAGCCACAATAAAGAGAAATTAAGTCATGTTTAAAACACATTTAAAACACTCAACTTATAGGAAAGTAGCCATAAGAAACAATCTACATTCTTTTTTTTTTTTTTTTTTTTTTTTGTCTTTAAGTACTAGATTAGAATGAAAAGGAATGGTAGTTAGGTCATGGAGTTCATCGTTAAATAAAAAAAATAAAAAAAATTACTAGAAAGAGCAAACGATGGCTTTTATGAACTGTCAGCTTTATTCTATTGGTGGAATGGGAACGGTGACTTGGTGCTTTCAGAATACTGAAGTTAAGTCACTAGGTATTCATAGGCACTGAATGGAGGAAACTGCCCTGGGCTAATTGCCATGTGCTGTGTTAAAACTAATAGAGTTTTATACTAAGTGCCTGATGAAGCTTGTTTAAGTAATGGATATTCCTTTAGGCCAGGAGAAATCCTGAGATACTTTTACCTTAGTAGGAGAAAGGGTGATGAAGGAATAGGGAAAGAGAGAGAATAGGATTGTAAAATTTATGAGTAAGAAAAGAAGTAAAAGCTTGAATAAATGGAGCAGATTTAAATGTTACCTGGTTTCTCCTATCAATAACCTAGAATGGCTTTATCTATGTTATCAAAGGCTAATTGCATGTCATTTTTTCATTTTAATACTGCATGACACTATTTATTTTATAATTATGCTCCAGGGTTGCCTGGGTGGCTCAGTCAGTTAAGTGTCTGACTTCGGCTCAGGTCATGATCTGGAGGTTTGTACCTTTGAGCCCCGCATCAGGCTCTGAGCTAACAGCTCGTATTCTGAGGCTGCCTCAGATTCTGTGTCTCCCTCTCTCTCGGCCCCTCCCCATTCACACTCTGTCTTTGTTTCTCTCAAAAATGAATAAACATTTAAAAAAATTATCATTATGCTCCACTCAAAACCGTATTTTTTTATTTTATGAAGTTACCAAATAATTTTCATTGAGAACGTAGAACTTTTTTTCTAAATGATTTAACTACTTTCACTCTGCATTTTAAAGCAATCATTTAACCATAATATTAGGCACATTTAAAAATATTCTAAATGATTGTTTATAAAATATACTATAATTAGACAGCTGTATTAATTTCTTGTACATATAAATTTAAATGTGCCTATCTAGATTAACAAATATTTTCTTTAAGATATCTGATTAGGGCATAATTCCTAGTAATTATGGTCTAAGTGTTTGATCTCATGTTTCATTTAGAGCTTCTTGTTACATAAATAAAAAAAGTCATGCATGTTTATTAAGAAGACAAAGAAGCGACCCAGAGTGGTACATGATTTGTGTAATATATATATTCAACAAATGACTCATATCTCAAATATATATAAAAACTACAACTCTGTAAAAAAATCGAGATACCTCACCCCCCAAAAGGTACTTTAGAAAATAGGATATCAGAATGGTCAATGAAATATGAAAACAAATACAATGTAATCATTATGAAAATAGAAATTAAAGCTACAAGGATATATTACCATTACATATCTACAACAATGACTGAAAGTAAGAAGACATAATGGCAAGGATATGGAGCAATTGAAACCCTGATTTGAATTTGGCACTGTTTTTGGAAATTATTTGGCAGTATCTACTAAATGTACATACATGCATATCATATGATCCTGCATTTCCTCTCCCAGGTATTAATTTGACAGAAATGCATGTACATGCTTGCTAAAAAAAAAAAAAAAAAAAGTTAATAGAGTCCTTATTCAAAATAGACCCAAACTGAGGCTTACCCAAATGCCCACCAACAGTGGAAAGAACAAATCATCTGTGAGGTAGTCCTACAAAGCAATTCTCTACAGCAATGAGAAAGAACTATCAGCAACTAAAGGCAATAATATATATGAATGTAACAAACATGCAATGAGAAAAAACAGAACAAAACAAAAAAACACTACACTAAATGCAAAAGAGTTTATACAGCATGATTCCGTTTATATAAAATCCAGAATAGGCCATATTAATTTATGGAATTTGAAGTTAGGACAGTGATTACCTTTGGCTGGGGTAGAGAATAAAAGGGTGCCCAAGGAATGCTTTGAGGTAAATGGTTCTGGTGGTTTTTTAAAATGTCAGTTGAGCTAAGCTGAACTACATTTCCCAGAATTCCCTTCTCTGTGTTTCTGGTTATGGTGGACCACAAGAGAGATTTTGAGTCAGAAGCGAAGCAGTCGTCCTTTAGTTTTTTACTCTCAGAAATTGAGGCAGGCACTTTTGCATCTCACAAATATTATTGTTTATGGCTCACCTGATTGCTGTGGGGCAGCAGCTGGGCCTGCATGTACTCTGCCCTCCCCTGTATTCATCCTTAGCTTCCCCATCTCCTGTACTAGCTTCCGGGGGTGGGGGGAAAGTATCAACTTCCCCTGCAAGACATCCACAACATGAGAGATGGAGAAGCAGAATTGATGCAGGTCCTCGAGCACCTACATGGGTTCCAATCTGCCATAGCTCTCTCACCTACTCTATAATCTTCCCTTCCTGAATACCTGCACTGTGGACCTCAAGCCCCAGCATCAGACAGGAAGAGGAGAGCTTACAGACACTGTTTAACCAGCCCCCACAATCAGGAAAGGCCAGTTCCGTATACTGATTCACAAACATCTGATCGATCACTATCAAATGCACTGGTCACATTTGTTTCTTGATCAGTGTGTTTGTTATGCAGATGTGTTCAGTTTTTAAAAATACACTTAGTTGAACATTTATGATTTGTATACTTTTTTCAATGTATATTATAATTTAATAAGTTATTTGAAAATTCTGAACACTTAGGATCAAGTGCCATTCTGCATAATTATTATTCACTTATATGAGACTAAGAAAAGTGGAAAAGTGTACCTGAAAAATTGCCATCATCAAATCAAATATGCTTTAATGAGTCATGAACATTAAGGATCTTTCTAGGAAAAATATTATATTTTAAAATATTATTATTATTATTTTATTTATTATTATTAATATTTTAAAATATGTATATCATTGGGTTAAATTACTGAAATTATGGTAAATTGCATATATCTGTTTTAACATAATATTTATCTTCAGAATTAACATCTACAATATATCAAATGGAGTTGGCTTGCAAAGTTTAAATACACAACTAAAAAACTTCTTAGATAAACAAGCTCTCAAGATGACCTTCAGATTAGCAGTAGAGAATGTAAATACCTTGAGGTCATTATTATTATTTCAGCAGGCTGGTCCTAGAGGCTACATCAACAAGAATGAAGAGAGAAAAGAAGCTGGGGAAAAGGAGGCATCCAGCTAGGAGAGGAAACTGACCAAGTGGGTAGAGCTTGTCTATAAGGTGAGCTATAAATTTCTAAAATGTTCTAACACATTGAGAGGATTCCTTCAGGAAATCATAATTTTGAAGATCCAATCTTTGTGTTTATGTTTTTAGAAGGTTCCAGGGGTTAGTGAAGACTTAGAATCATATAAATAAGTTGGAAGGGGAGTGAAATGGAAAATAAGGAGGAGAGAGGAAGAGCTCCTGAGAACATCAGAGAGCATTTCATTACTTCAGAGAATGATCAGGCAGGGGATAGGAACATGAGGCTTGGAAGATGACCTAACCTACTGAAGAAAAACTCCAGCAGGAAACTAATATTTTATGGAGTCCCTACTATGTGCCAGGTAGTTTTTATAGGTTAACTCTTTAATGCTTCCAATTTTCTCATAAATAATGTTCTTCCGACCCCCACCCACAACACATATGCACTTTATAGCTATGGAAACATAGGCTCAGATATATTGAAAAAAAAAAATAATAACAGTCCCAATGCCTCTGGGTCAAGAAATGGAACAAGTCTTTAAATGTACTCTAAGTAAACTTCAACGGTCATATTCTTTCCACTATAGCTCACAGCTTTTGTGACTCCAGATAAGTTTCAAAGCTAATACCCACAGGGAGCATTGAAAAGAAAATCCTGGCAAAATCTGCTCAGATGCCCTGGATCAGCTGCTTCATTGTTAGAAAAAAATTTTGCCATGTTCTGGTTCAAAAGCAGAGAATCTCAACACCTAAGGCTTCTACTGTACTTTTTGATCTGGTTATGATATTGCTGCAAAGGACGTCCCATATTGCACTGGAGCAGGGGAGAAACTTAGAGATTGATAGCCAGTGGTAGTGATTATTTCTGTTATTTTAAAAGCTCTACATGTGTAACCATAGTATGTGACAGAAAGTATATGTATTTTGTCTGTAATAAAAAGGTATCATTTGCATTAAAACATGCTTCATATTTTATTGTGTTTTTTTTAATTTCTTTTTTTTTTTAATGTTTATTTTTGAGAGAGAGACAGAGCACGAGCAGGAGAGGGGCAGAGAGAGAGGGAGACAAAGATTCTGAAGCAGGCTCCAGGCTCGAGGCTCCCAGCTGTCAGCACAGAACCCAAAGCAGGGCTTGAACCCACTAACCACAAGATCCTGACCTGAGCTGAAGTTGGATGCTTAACTGACTGAGCCACCCAGGTGCCCCAAAACATGCTTCGTATTTTAAAAACTGATTTTAGGGGCGCCTGGGTGGCTCAGTCGGTTGAGTCGGAGTCCGGCTTCGGCTCAGGTCATGATCTCACAGTTTGTGGGTTTGAGCCCTGCATCGGGTTCTATGCTGACAGCTTAGAGCCTGGAGCCTGCTTCGAATTGTGTCTCCTTCTCTCTCTGCTCCTTCCCTGCTCATGCTCTGTCTCTCTCTCTCTCCTTCAAAAATGAATTAAAAACATTAAAAAACCCTGATTTTACATCCAGGTTGGGGCAAATAAAGTTATTTAATTTCTAGTGCTTCAAACAATTCCCTTAAGTACATTATTGTATCTTTACACATTTCTTCAGAGCTAAATTTTCAGTGCAAAGTTTTTCTTTTTTCTTTCTTTCCTTTTTTTTTTTTTTAAGATTAACAGATTTGGGGGCACTGGGGTGACTCAGTTGGTTGAGTATTTAGCTCTTGATTTTGGTTCAAGTCATGATGCCAGGGTGGTGGGACTGAGCGCTGTGTCAGGCTCCACATTCAGCGTGGAGCTTGCTTAAGATTCTGTCTGTCTTTCCTTTGCCCCTCCCCCCATCTCTGGCACTCTCTCTTTCTCTCAAAAAAAAAAAAAAAAAAAAAAAAGATTAAGAGTTTTTGTTTGTTTGCTTGTTTTTGTAGACTATCATTGAGATAATGTACTTCATTGTGTAACCATTTTCTTCTATTTTAGAAGTGTTTGATTTAAAAGTTTTGTGTTTTTTTTTTTAATGATTATTATTTTGAGAGAGAGAGACATGGAGAGTGAGCAGGGAAGGAGCAGAGAGAGAGACACACACACAGAATCCCAAGGAGGATCCAGGCTCTGAGCTGTCAGCACAGAGCCAGACTCGGGGCTTGAACTCCCCAACTGCAAGATCATGACCTGAGCCGAAGTCAGAGGCTTAACCAAATGAGCCACTGAGGTACCCCCAGAAGTGTCTGATTTAAAACTCTTGAAAAATAATGAATAAAGTCCTAATTAAGTACTTGAGATCAGAATTCAGAATGAATTGAAATCCTAGCTTTACTAATCACTAACTGTGGGACTTTGAATATAATTCATGAGTGTAGAAATAAAAATGAGGTTTTTTATCACTGTGTTTTATGGGAATTAAGTGAGGAAACACATATGATTCGTGTTTGATACATTTCAAGTATTAACAATTATTTTAGTTTGGTTGCTTACTCTGTTTTGTTGTTGTTGTTGTTATTTGCTTTATGATGCTTTAACATTTTAGGAGCCCACCTGGCCTGGGAGAGACTGCTACTCCCAGGGGAAGCTAATTCTTAAGATAATGAACAACTTCCTGGGAACATGTCTTTCATATGCAAACTAACTAACCCCTTGTCCCTGTTAACAAACACATCCTTTATCTAACTCTCAGATACCAAGCCAGTATTTCCCTACCCTAAATCAACTCAGGCCAAGTAAGAGACAACTAAGAGACCACAGAATAGCTGAAAGCCAACCGGCAGCATTCAAATGAGCAATCCTACACCATTTCCCCACCCTGCTGTGTCTTTCCCATGAAATACACAATAAAGGTTCTGAGCCATGTTTCCCAGCTCTTGATCCAAACTGGGACTTGCCACATGGCCTTGCATGGTGTGACATGCCCCCTTCACAATGGCAGTGACAGCTCTGTGTTGTCACTGAGGCATCTTTATAAATTAAAATGCTGCAGATACAAGAGACACTCACCCATAACTACCTCCTTTTCCTTTCTTTCAGAGCTCAGCTTTATTCATCAGTAATGTGGATGGCCCTAGGGTATGAATTATGATTGGTTTAAGCTCCTTATGAGAAACTGATTCTCTTTAATTAGTTTAAAGGTTGATATGTGATCTAGTACTGGCAAGGGAATGTAAGAGAAAGGGCAATGGGAGGAATTATGGGGAAACGATATTTTCCCTGGTATAGGAGAGACTTAAAGGGAGAGTAAGGCCATTTCATTCCCTTCGCTTTCTTTCTTGTTTGGCTACTGTTCAGTGTGGACCCAATAATCATGAGCATCAAGTCTAAGGATGGCAGAGAAGTAGGATGAAAGACCTGAGTCCTTGAGGGCCACTAGAACAACACCAGGAGAGCTGATCCCTGGACATCTTGTTAGAGGAATTACACATGTCCTATGGTTTAAGGTAAACATTTTCATTTTCATTATTTGTTGGACGTTTGTATTATTTGCACAAAGTGCAGCCTAATGGATACAACTTTCACATTTCTATTTATAAATATACTTTAAAAGCCTAGAATGTTTTTTAAAAATCTATGTATTTCCTCAGTTAGCGGACTACAAACATGAGGAAATAACAACAGCAAAAATCAGTGAGATCAAGTAATGTGTCCATAGCTCCAAAAAGATTCTATAATGTCATAATAGGGAGTGTATTCTTTATTTTTTTTATTTTTTTTTCAACGTTTATTTATTTTTGGGACAGAGAGAGACAGAGCACGAACGGGGGAGGGGCAGAGGGAGAGGGAGACACAGAATCGGAAACAGGCTCCAGGCTCTGAGCCATCAGCCCAGAGCCTGACGCGGGGCTCGAACTCACGGACCGCGAGATCGTGACCTGGCTGAAGTCGGACGCTTAACCGACTGCGCCACCCAGGTGCCCCGGGAGTGTATTCTTTAATCTGATGGGTCTTCAACATCAAAACCACTCATTTCTTATGACAAAGAGTGAGTTCACTGACCTATTTATTATATATTGTATGTTATTTTAAAACAAAATTGTTCCTACTTTGGCTTGACATATCAGTACCATTTAAAAATATATTAATTATTTTGGATATAGTGTGTCATTTGAATCACAGAACACTAGGAAGTATATATTTTTGCTATTTCCATTTTTATAGATGAGGAAACTGAAGTTTAAAGATGATAGGAAACTTATCCAAGTTCACCACACCACTCAGCAGTAAATTAGGAAGCACAATTTTCTGAACTGCCCACAAAGTGTGTCCTCCCAATCAACATAGTTTGCTGTGATATTGGTAGGCCAATTCAATTTCCTCTTTTATGCCATGAAGTACATTTGAAAATCAGAAAGTAAAAGGGCTGAACTAGGATAAAAACACAAAAACAAACAAAAAAGCCTCACAGTGAATGAGCAGGCATTCAAAAAGAAGAAATGCAAATAACCAGTTTGTGTGTTGAGATGTTCACTGTCGCTGGTAATCGAAAAAAGGAATTAATTGCAATTAATAACAATACCATATCTTATTTTCCATACCACACATTTCAGCAATAATTCTAGTGAACAGTTGCAATAAAACAAGAACTCTAACACATCGCTAGAATGATTCTAAATTGGCATGAATTTTCTGGAGGAGAATTTTATAGTACCCCAAGAGTCTTTAAAAATTTTACAAGTAAAGTTCTTCTAGAAATGCTTCCTCGGAGAGTAATAAGAGATTTGCTCAGAGTTTATAGAACAAGATGCCCATTAACAGAAGTACAAATAAGTACAACATGAAACATCTATAGTATATCTTAATACAGTACTTGTATGTACTTTTTATATCATTAATAATCTTGGTAAATGTTTACTGAATAAAGTCTTAAAAATGACATGTCTGTTTATATTTTGCGATGTGTTGTTTATTCTAGTGTATTCTAACTTTGCATATGCTTACAGAGTGTGGAGAGACAATGAGAAAATGACTTTTGCAAAGTCAGCTGTGCAAAACTGTAATTTAACTTTTCTTCAATTCAGCTTCATTTCTATCTCTAAATTCTGTGTTCTACAGGAAGACCTTAATGTTGACCTCAGTTCCTCCTATGGATCCACTTAGTGTTATGCTACGCATATTTGGCAAGTTAAGCAGTCCATAGGCAGAGTATGGATGGAGGGCATGAGGTAGAGTTGATGTGTGGTTGGGGGAGGACCTACTGTGATAAGGTTCTAAATGTCCTACTTACATTGGTATGGACTCTGACTCGAGTCTCTAATTCGAGAGACGAGCCCACAACTCCATCTCTGTAACTGTCTCCAACTTCAGAGGTTAGAAGGGATCAAGAGGCTGGATTGTCCTTTATCAGGTTACATTAAAATTTTTTTTTAATGTTTATTTATTTTTGAGAGAGACAGAGAGAGATGGAGTACAAGCATGGGAGAGGCAGAGAGAGAGAGAGAGGGAGACCCTGAATACCAACTAGTCTCCAGTCTCTGAGCTGTCAACACAGAGTCTGACCTGGGGTGGGATGGGAGGTGGGGTGGGGGCCTCAAACTCACGAACTGTGTGATCATGACCTGAGCTGAAGTCGGATAGTTAACTAACTGAGCCACCCAGG
Source organism: Leopardus geoffroyi (assembly GCF_018350155.1). NCBI lineage: Eukaryota > Metazoa > Chordata > Mammalia > Carnivora > Felidae > Leopardus > Leopardus geoffroyi. The sequence goes on from NC_059333.1 coordinate 24,661,781, forward strand.
CACAACCTCAGGTTACGTTTTTTTTTTAAATGTAGGAAGAGACTTGCGTGGTGTGTAAATGGGGTGTGTCTTGATTGGATGCTCGCCCCCAAATAATGGGGTGATGATCAGGTAGAAGCCAGTAGCCTGAGAGGTAAAAAAAAAAAAAAAAAAAAAAAATCACCAGAGGCAGAACAAAGGAGACAGAAGCTTATTGAGCACACTGCAAAGGACCCAAGGGCAGGACAGCAGAGGAGAGGTTATCTGCAACAAGGCTGTGGGAGGGGGCTACTTTTAAGGAGGGAAGGTGAGGAGGTGTGGCAACATGCGGAATTTTCCCTTTTTTGGTAATTGTGCCTGGTTGTAAGTAGTGGGTTGCCTGATGGGCCTGTGTATTCAGCCAGGTGGTCAGTATGGTCCCCTTTCTACATTCCATTGCTCAAGCCTGTTTGCCTAAAAATGGCCTCCACAACTTTTCTTTTTTTTTTTTTAATTTTTTTTTTTTTTTATGTTTATTTTTGAGAAAGAGGGAGAGACAGAGCATGAGCAGGGGAGGGGCAGAGAGAGAGAGAGAGACAAAGAATCCGAAGCAGGATCCAGGCACTGAGCTGTCAGCACAGAGCCTGACCGGGGCTTGAACTCATGAACCGCGAGATCATGACCTGAGCCGAAGTCAGACGCTCAGCCGACTGAGCCACCCAGGCGCCCCAACACAACTTGGTTACTTTGTGATTATTTGGGTTATTTTTAGAAATTTAGAATTTAAAATGGAGTCCTTAGAGATAATTGCACATATACATTTTTTTCTAGGGATTCTGGGAAGTTGGGAAAATAAATTTCATTAAAAAGAAATTCCTCCCCAAACAAAAACTTCACTGACCTTTTCTTTATTGCCTTTGTCATACCCCTGGGTTGGTGTTTCGTTTGGTTTTAACAGTGTTCTGTAGTACTTTGACTTTCTGTCTCACCAAGGTCTTCTGATGTTGTTGAACAGTGATTCCCGATAGTTCGTTTCATGTCTCCATATCAATTATGCAACAAAATTATAAGCACCATAAATACGTATGGGCATGAACTGTCACCTGTATCATCAGTACTTGATGTGGGTTTGTTTTGTGCAATACCAGATAAGACCCTTGTTTATAGCAGGTAGGAAATTAAAACAGGGAAGTAAAAGTAGTAACTAATTTCTCACTCAAAGACTTCTATTACCAGACTAGCAAAAACTTCAGGTCTTCTTGGATTCCCACCAAATTATGCCATAGTTCTGGGGTTAGATCATTTACTTTGTTTCCTTTCTGGAGCCATTCTGTTGATCTGTTCTACTCACAGGCTGAAAGCTCAGCCTGCCTCCACCACTATCCAAGAATGCCCCCACCCCAGCCTGAACTCACTGATAAAGACAGACCAACAAGCAGGGCCTGAGATGGCTCTACTTTTACCCAATGGCTACTCAAAAATGCTGGAAAACACAGCCTGGAGCTGTGTGATTGTGGGGCCAACAGGGTTACACCCCATAAATACAATGACCTAAAAGACAGAAGAGACATGGCAGATTAATTGCTCAATCATCCTTCACTTTCTTTCGCCAGCAATGGACTCTTCTAAAATGTCGTAGTTCCCAAGCAGCCTCCTGGGAGATGTCCTCAAATGTTACTGCAATGGGTTGTATTTTGATGCTAAACTGGCACCAGCTTGGTGATGCATTGCTTTGTATGTGCTCTCTTTCCCCTATCCCATTCCCTTTACCCCTCATTTTTATTTCCCTGGCAGTACACTCTGCTAAATAATTGTGAGCAAATAGGTTCTCTGCCTCAGGCTCTGTTTTTGTGAAAGCCACATAGTGTTGTTTACTCTTCATGAATTTGGCTGCCAGCTCCATATAGATGCCTACAAGTAAGGTGTGGATGTCTCTGCTGTTACGATGCATAAATCTTCCTCTCTTCGCCCTTTTCCCCAGACATTTCTTCTATATCTCTGTTCTCACTCCTTCCTCTGGGGTCTGGGCCTTTTGTTCAAAAGACATAATTTCTGTTTGTCAATTGGTTCAATGAACAACCTGCTGTAATAAAGAAAAGGGAAAGGACAGGAAAAGAAGAAGAATTTATAATATATTTTTTCTGCTACAAATATATGCAAACAAAAACATGGGGAAGATGAAATAGGATTAAGAGACAAAGAAAACATAGTAGTTTGAAAGTAGTTTTCTTTAGCTAGTTAGATAGAAGTTACATTTTTCTTTTCTTCTCCCCCCTTTTTACAATTAGCACTTGTATTATTTGAGTAATAGTAGTAAAATATCTATCATAATTAGTTATATTATGAGAGGGAAGCTGGTGGGGAAAGAAAATAAATCAAGGAATCTTAAGGATGAGGAAAATTACAAAGAGGTGGGAGAGGCACACAGACTTAATACACAAAAGAACAAAAGTGAATAAAGAGGATTGAGGAGAAAAAAGGAAAGTGCTGGAGTGTGCAGTGTTGACTTTTAAGTGTGTGCTCACTCCCAATAGTTAACAGTAAGCCAGTTACCTCTTTGTAACAGAGTATCTATTGCAGTGTAGATTATGTTCATTGTCCAGTCAAAGTTATTTACTTACAATAAACTAGTCTCTGACCTTACTCAAACACCAATGTAGAGCAGAGGGTGTGCTCTGTGAGGAAAGACTTGAATGATCCTTCTTTTCTATGCATATATTTGGCCAGGAAGCATCTCAGTGCCCTCAGGAAAAAGGGAAAGGGTATACTAAATATTTCCTGAGGTTACAAAGACAAACCCCGGAACATATCAGTGGGTTTTTAGAAATCCTCTCTAAAGAGGTAGTGCCTGAGTACATGAGGGTACAATGCCTCCAAAGAAGTAGTCATCAGGAGAGATGGAACAGTTTGGCTTTTTTGGGGATCAGAATAAGAGTCTGAGTTCTTTAGAGATAGAGGCTGTTTTGGGCATGACTTACCTCTGCCCTGGGAAGCTGATCCTGACCCGTGCACCCGGAGTAAAGCCAAAATAACTAAGCATATCAACTAAAAGCATGTTATTGATGGGGCTCACACATGGAACATCATCAGGTAACTCAGCCTCACAAGTTCACATGTCAAGAGGGTCACCGCAGCAGCACCAACCAGCCCTTGAACAATCCAGAACCACAGTCAACAGCAGCCATGAAATGGGTAGACTCCTGTTCACCTGAATGTTGCAATAGGACTTGGATAGTGTCTCTACCTCTACCCACATGGAATTGGGAGTAGACATTAAGAGGGAAATTCTGGAATCCCCCTAATAGGAAATTTTGATCATGATAGAGGTGGGTAATTGTCATCAGTGCTTACCAAGAATAAAAAGGTGGCCATTAGAGATTTAGTGAAATGAATCATATTGGATTTATTTACAATGATTATGCTTTATCAGTCTGTGTTCTGCTCTTATTTTCTCCACACAGTATCTGCCAGGTACATTTTTTATAATAGATTCAATAATTATTGGAGTAAATACTAGAGATAATATTTAATATGCATTTAAAAAAGAAATAGATCCCAGTTAAGAAATAGATCCCCCCAAACCCTAGAGAATATTGAAAATATGGTGATGATAGCAAAATCATCTGTTATCTCACCGCCAAATAATAACTCCTGTTAATAGTTCCTATATTTCTGGTGCCATTTTGTTCATTCTACTTTTACTTAGGAGCTCTACTTAAGATAGGAGAACTGGTATCTACATTAGTCAGTGTTCTCCAAAGAAACAGAAAGAACATTATATCTAGATCTAGATTTGGATAGATAGATACATATAAGAGAAAACCTATTATAGAAATAGTTTGTCGTGATTATGGAGGCTGAGGAGTCCTAAATTTGGCCATCTGATACTGGAGACCCAAGGAAGCTGGTGGTATAATCTGGTTTGAGTTCAAAGTCCTGTAAATAGAGGTCTAAATGGTGTAAGTCCCTGTCTTAGTCTGAAGACTTGAGAACCAGAAGATGGGATGTCTGAGGGAAGAAGAAGTTGAACATCCCAGGTTAAACAAAGCAAATTCATCTTTCCTATGCCTTTTAGTTTCATTGGGACCCTCAATGGATTGGCTGATGCCTGCCCACACTGGTGAACGGGATCTTCTTTATCTGTAGATTCAAATGTTAATCTCCTGGAGATATCTTCACAGACATACTCCAGAAAAAAATATTTTGCCAGCAATCTGGACATCCCTTAGCATTGTCAAGCAGATTGATAAAATTAGCCATCACACTATCTAGTTATGTTTACTTGTAAAATGTACAATTAATCCATTTTATCTGTATAGAGAATAATCTATTAATAATCTGCAGATTATCTGTATTTCTTTATAAATTCCTTATAAGTGTCCATAAATTTTGCTTATGAGCAGGTTATGAGCATCTAGTTTACAAGTTTATGAGCATCTAGTTTACAAGCTTATGAGCATCTATTCTGGGTATATTAATTTGCCAATCTGGGTTTGTCGTAAGAAAGTACCACAAATTGAGTGACTCAAACAATAGAAATTTATTTTCTCGCAATTCCAGAGACTAGAAGTCCAGGATCAGAATGTTGATAGTGTGTTTATTCTGAAGCCCCTCTCTTCGGCTTGTAGATGGCAGTCTTCTGCCTCTGTCTCTACCAGGTTTTACCTCTGTCTGTGTCTGTGTCCTAATTTTGTCTTCTGATAAATAATCTAGTCATTAGATGAGGAAGGGCCCACTCGAATGACTTCATTTTAACTTAATTACCACTTTAAAAACTGCCTATAAATACAATCACATTCTGAGGTACTCGAGGTTAGGACTTTAACACATAAATTTGGGGGGACACAATTCAGCTTGTAACACTGGGATAAACTTCTGGCTTCATAATTAGTAAGCCACACGACTCTAGGCGAATTACTTTATCTCCATCCTCAGTTTCATTATGCACATATTTGAAGTAAGTAGAATGTGATAGCATGTTGTAAGAAGGAAATGATAAAATATAAGCCGCTTTGTAAACTACTTGAAATATGTTGACTAGTCATAGGTGTTAGAGAGATGCACCCTTTGTAGATGGATACACCTTTTAGGAAAATGGTAGCTTTAACCAGAATAATATTAAGGAGGGTTCAGATACCACACAATAGGGATACTTTAACAGGAGAACTCAAGTATCATTGTGCTCATTTGTTTTCTCTTTACTGTTCCTTTTTTTGAATCAGGATCTCCACATTACTGAGAAATTATGATTCTGGACTGATATATATTCACAAGTCTGTGATCATCATGGAATCAGAGTTTCTCTGTCTTTTCTATCTGTATAATTGGAACACTGGTATGGTGTGTGCCACATAGGTAATCAAGAGGTAATAACCGAGTAAATTAGTAAGTTACCTTGTTTCATAGCCTTAATGGACTAAAACAGAGACATGTAAATATTCCTTTTTTAAAAGCTTATTTATTTTGAGGGAGATAGAAAGAGAGAGAGAAAGTGAGTCCGTCAGGGGGGCGGAGGGGCAGAGAGAGAGAGGGAGAGAGAGAATCTCAAACAGGTTCTGCACTGTCAGTGCAGAGCCTGATGCAGGGCTCCAGCCCAGGAACCATGAGATCACTACCTGAGCCACCCAGGTGCCCTATTCCTTACAGAGATTATTCAATTTAAAATGTTTGCCATTTTGGGGCGCCTGGGTGGCTCAGTCGGTTAAGCATCCGACTTTGGCTCAGGTCATGATCTTGCGGTCCGTGAGTTGGAGACCTGCATCGGGCTCTGTGCTGACAGCTCAGAGCCTGGAGCCTGTTTCAGATTTTGTGTCTCCCTCTCTCTCTGACCCTCCCCCGTTCATGCTGTGTCTCTCTCTGTCTCAAAAATAAATAAACGTTAAGAAAAATGCTAAAAAAATTTTTTAATGTTTGTCATTTTAAATGCTTAATGTTACTTGTTCTATTTGATGTTCATATGAACTGGAAAACAAAGAGTTTGCACAGTGTTAAAGAAATAAAGAATGTAGAAATATGTAGACAAGTTTGTTGATGTTTATGAGACCATTCCCCTATGGGGGATAGAAACTTGGTAATATGAATATTTGAGTCTTCAAAGTTATCCCTAATGTAGAGACTACTGGAGACGTTGAAACCTTTGGGTACCTCAGTGTGCCATTGAGACTGACTTCTTATTTTCAATGAATTAATTGGAATGATAATGATTCTTTTTATATTTCTGTTTTACCTTTAGAGAGACCATGTCCCATTTATATGAATCTTAAATAATTATTAATCCCTATTGTGATTATTCTTGCTGTATATTAATATATTGACATTCTAACATAATAATGGAACTTTTTTTACAATTTATTGCAAGCTTGGTTAATATGAGTCTTCCCCTTAAAAAAGAATTCATTCTCTATGTTGACAAATCATGTATTTAAATCCCTAAGGCTGAAGATGAAACATAAGGAATTGGTGGTCATTTAAGAAAAAAGCTCTTACCTAAGATTTCGTGTGAGATTTCTTTGTTAGTCTTTCCTTTAAAATTACTACATGTGTTATTAAATAGAACTAGTTTTGTCTTCATTTTTTAAAAATAAATAATTTTTTGCAGTTGTTCATATATTTTTGTCAATGCACAAGTACTTTATGTAGGTTAACCTTATTTTATCCAGATAAATTAATTTTAGAAATGACACGATACACAGTATAATTATACAAATAAAATAAATAGCTGATCTTGGAGGGATTCGATAGAGATCATTCAGGGAACAGATAAAACTTGGATACTCTAATCCATATTTTTAATATCTTCTTTGTCACTGCAAGTGTTTTCAACATTACTGAGCACCTATTACGTAAACTATCAACAATATATATACATTTCTTCTTATCCTCTTAAAAGTCCTTCAAGGTAAATAGTTTATTCTCTTTTATTTTTTTTTTTTAATTTTTTTTCCCAACGTTTATTTATTTTTGGGACAGAGAGAGACAGAGCATGAACAGGGGAGGGGCAGAGAGAGAGGGAGACACAGAATCGGAAACAGGCTCCAGGCTCTGAGCCATCAGCCCAGAGCCTGACGCGGGGCTCGAACTCACGGATCACGAGATCGTGACCTGGCCGAAGTCGGACGCTTAACTGACTGCGCCACCCAGGCGCCCCAGTTTATTCTCTTTTAAATGAAGAAACAGAAATTCAAAGACTTAAGTAACTGGTTTAAATTCACACAGCTATCCATGGGAAATTGTTATGTTTTTAAAACTCTGTAGTTTATTCAACTTTGTTCTTTTCATAGCAAGGTATGCTCTCACCCACTGGGTATATGTGATTGATATGAGGCTTTTCACAGCAATGTATGTTATTACCCACTAGGTACATGTGATTTATTTGAGAGCTTTAAGTTTTTGAGAACTTGCAAGACTCATATCTACTTCAAGTAAATTATGTAATCTCTTGAACCAAATAAATGACTTGGCATTTAATTCCATTCTCCCCCAAAGGTTTAACAAACTTTATATTTTGACTAGTTGAACAATATAAATATTTTTGACAAGAATTCCCATTGGATAAATTATTTTTTTTCCCTAGGAGGATTTTATGCCACTGTTTCAAAGACAATTTGGAGCATTTGTTTCCAGTGCCATTGACGGTATTCACATTATAATACTGAAAAATACTTTTTGTTTCAAGGCTATTATTGAAAATATCCATAGATTTAAAACAGTCTCTTTAGTTTGACGTGGAAAACTGAAGATTTTCGTTTACTTCTTTCCTTCTCTAAAATCTAAAGTACACAAAAATAATCAAAAGCAGTTCTTAGACTTTTGTGAGAAGTGAGAAACAGGGGACCGGGGACTTTGACTCATTTCTGAAAGGTCTGAGGCAGTTTCTTTCATACTGAGTGATACACCAATAGCATAATTAGCCACAACAGAAACCAGGAACTGGAGAAGTCAGTGGAGGTGGAATTGTTTCTTCCCTGTTGAAACCTGAAAACACTACAATCTTGGGAGTCCGCAATCTAACTAGTGGGAATAAGCTGGTTACATTTCTGAGTGGCAACAGAAAGAGTGACAGCAATGCTCCTGGCTTGCAGTTAAAGCAGGTAATGCACTTGGGCACAACTGAACACCTAGTGTGCGTATGGGCACTTCAGAATTAAGTTATGTTTATTTGGGGGAACACAGTGAAAAATGCAGGGAGCGTGAAGCTGTGTTCCCAGCCCATACATCCCAAAGTGAAACCAGTCAATTAGCATGTCTCACAGAGGAGTCAAGCCGTATTGTACATTCAGGGCAGAGGCTAAATGTGTAAGAGAATTTCACAGTTGAAGAGCAATCCAACCAAGCGCTTAGAAGAAGCAAGCCATTAAGTTTAAGCCAGTACGTAAGTTTTCATTTTTAAATATGGAAAAAAAATTAGGAATTTCATGCATATAAAATACAAAAGATAAATAATTAATTTCAGAGAAACCTAAAATAATCCAGGAAACAGATAAAAGTTAGATAATTTTAATTAATATTTTAGACAGATTCATTAAATGTAACATCTAAAGAGCACTCCACTCGGGAAAGAGGATAATAAGAGACTGTGGCAGAAATTTTGGAAGTTAAGGTAGGATCCTGACAGCAAAATAGCCAGCTGAAAATCTAGCAGAAAAAGCCTAAGAAAATTTTCATCATGTAAAGTACAGGGAAGGAAAACAAAAAAGCAAAACAATTGACAGAATTTGAAAAAAAATTAGAAATGAAGTTTACCTGGAGGAATACTTACGAAGTTCACAAAGCTTCTGATAGATGATCCAAGAAGAGAGAACAATGAAAAATGGAAGAAATAATTAAAGCAACAATAAAAAAAATCTGAGTGAATAAAGGTTCAAATATTGAGATTGAAAGAGACTCAGCGAGTCCTAAATAGCATGAACCATAAACACATTTTTCTGAAAATGTATAGCATCAAAAATAAAATGTTAATTTTTAAAATAATAGTTTATCTGCAAAAGAGAAAATTCAAGTATTAGTGTTCAGCAAGACTAGGTTTTAGAAGGCAATGGAATAAAATCTTTAAACTTTTTGGTAAGAATATGATTTTGAACTAAAATAAATATCCTACAAAACAATTATTTAAAATTTGAGAACTGAAGAAAGATGTTTTCAGATATAAGCAATTAAAAATTGGTATATGCTATGTGTGAACGTTTGTGTCCCCTCATATTCATATGTTGAAATGGTAACTCCCACAAATGATGGTATAAAGAGGTGGGGCTTTAGGGAGGTAATTAGATCAAAAGTGCGGAGCTCTCATGAGGAGTTTAGTGTTTTTATAAAAGAGACCCCACAGAGATCCCTGTTCCTTCCACCATGTGAGAACAGGGCAAGAAGATACAAGGTATAAACCAGGGAGAGGGTTCTCACCAAAATGCTGCCATGCTGGCAGCTCGATCTTGGCCCTCCCAGCTTCTAAAACTGAGAAATAAATTTCTGTTGTTTATAAGTTCCCCTGTCTGAAGTATTTTTGTTAGAGCAAATCGAATGGACTAAGACAATGTGTTATTTGTTCTTTCTGACACAGAGGTTGGGAGAGAGAAAAGAATATATTCTACCAAATGGAAAACAAATCCAAGAAAGAAGACTACACAAAGTGATATCATACAGGAGTATAAGGAAAGGAAGGCCTTTGGAGGAATGACTCTACATCAGAACAAAAAGTCCCAATTCTGGGGGCGCCTGGGTGGCGCAGTCGGTTAAGCGTCCGACTTCAGCCAGGTCACGATCTTGCGGTCCGTGAGTTCGAGCCCCGCGTCGGGCTCTGGGCTGATGGCTCAGAGCCTGGAGCCTGTTTCCGATTCTGTGTCTCCCTCTCTCTCTGCCCCTCCCCCGTTCATGCTCTGTCTCTCTCTGTCCCAAAAATAAATAAATGTTGAAAAAAAAAATAATAAAAAAAAAAGTCCCAATTCTGGAGAAAACTATCAAGAAAAGAATAGGTGTGTTGTTATTTTTAATTAATGGCACATATCACAGATCTTGCTATTGTCCCTTCTAATGTCTTCTCTTTTTCTCTTATAATTATGAAAGTTTTACCTCAGCACATGATTGTGAAGGAAAAAAAGTTGTATTAGCTTCCTTGCAACAAACTCAGATCATATAATTAATTTCTGGTCAATAAATAACAAAAGAAGTAGCAATAGTATTGAATAAATTTACTCTGCTTATTATTTTACCGGGTAGGTACTATTCCAAGTGCTTTATAAATGGTAACTCATTTAATAATCACTGCATCCATGGGAGGTACTATTATTATTTAAATTTTGCAGCTGAGAAGAGCTTTAGAATCCTGCACAAATTAACACTGAATTACTGAAGTACATTGTACGGGAAACTTCTTAGTGCTATACTCGAAAGGGAAGACTCATACCATCCTCTTCCTCACTTCTCCCCTCCCACTGGCTGGCATGTAGATATTATACCAGTAGCTGGTACAGATCTTTTAGACTGCAAGATGCAAACCTAATATTGAGGTTGGAACAGGATCAAGATAAAAATAGCCTGAGTCCCTAAAATATGGAAATGGCATGCTAACCTTTTTCTTTTCTAAAGAGTAGATGATTAGAAATAAGTTTGTCATCTAAAAAATAAGTGTTGTTTTCATCATTGTCACAGCAACTAATCTTGCATCATAACTAGTATAGTATTGTTAAGAAATTGGATATTATTAATATGGTGATGACATGTGATTCTTCTGTCCACAAAAAAGAGAAACACTTCAAAATTTCAGGGAAAAAATGTTCAAGAATCATGGTGCAATGATAACGCAAAATAAAATATGGATTGATTTTTAATAATATATGGAATGTAACGATGGAAGAGCAGGATCTGTCAAAATTATTCCTATTTGCATCAAAAAGCACAGGGGGTTGCATTATGTCTACTTCTCTATAGGTCCAGTCACAGTAGTTATTTTAGTAATACAGAAGGTATTCATAATTTTACGGCCTCCTTGTTTTTAACATCTAGACTTAACCTATAAACACAGCATGGGGCCAGTGTGTTATATTTTTATACCAAAGACACCTTGCCAAACTAAATTAAAAAAAAAAAAAAAGGCTAGAAGGATTTGGAAAGTAAAAAATCTAGAATTTGAAAAGTAAAAAAGGATACTAGATATTGAGAAAAGTTTAAGAGTGCAAATTTCTTCATCTTACTGAAAAAGAAGCCAAAATATACTGTTTGCAGTTAATTTAACAAGAGAAAGAGGTATAAATATTTTATGTAAAAGATTAAAGTAATTAATAGAAGAAATTAAGAATAAACCTACAGAAATGTTTAAGAAGGGGAAGTAGGGTTTAATTATTATTCTCTTTTTTTTAAAGTAAGGAGTTAATTGAAACTAAATAGACAAATCAAGAAATGGAGTTTACTTATATAATATAATGCGATACAGGGAATCAACAGATGAAGTAATAAATTGAGAATGTTAAAATTTGTTGCTTCCGGGCAGTGTCACCGGGATGAAGGTGACACAGACTTTTGTAATATTTCTTGTTTGTTGTCTGCAACTTTTTATGTTGCAATAAAATAGTTTGTGTGGCAGTCATCTCGTGTTTTTAGTTGTTCTACTTAGTAAGAGATCTCTGTCAAAATCAAGTGCTATATTTACCTGGGATCCGTTCCTGATTTTGAAATATTATAGTAACTCCCTTTCAATCGCTCAGCAAAAGGAACTAAACCACTCAGAGCTTCTCTTTAGACTTTAGATCTTTACATGGCAGGTACAGAATTTCTTACATTTAAATGTTGAGATAAATAGCTCAACTCTGTAAAATAAGCAGCAATGCCCTTGATATGCTTTCAATTTTGTGAGTGATATTAATTAAATATTAATTGACACCTGTACAGTCATCAATGGTAAAGGACAAGATATGTCTCTGTAACCCATATATAGCATTTGTAAAATGGTTAAACTTGGACAACTATATAACACTTAAGGTAAACAGTGCCCATTCTTTCTATTTTCTAGGGGATATTTTTTAGTGAGGCCTGAACTACTGTTATGATACATTTTTAAAACTTTTATTGGGGCGCACGCGTGGCTCGGTAGGTGAAGTGACCGACTCTTGACTTAGGTTCTAGTTATGATCTCACACGTTGTGAACTCAAGCCCAGGGTGGGTCTCCACACCGGGCCTGCTTGGGATTCTCTCTCTACCCCTTCCCAGTTCATGCGGGAGCGAGCTCTCGTCCTCTCAAAATAAATAAACAAACTTAAAAAAATAAAAATAAAACTTTTTATAGAATATAATGTGTCTGAGGAAAAGCACATGTATATTACATGTATTTCAGTCACTCTTTCAAAGGGGTGTAATAAGACATTTGTTGAATCTGCCAATAGCTAAAGAGTTCCATATGGAGAGAGTAATTAGAATAAGATTGAGATCCCTAAAGTCACAAGTAATTTCAATATATTATGGAAAGGGTTAAAGAAGAGTGTGTTATATACAAATACCCTGAAAAATGCCATGGCAAATTATTGTGTACTGTAAACACTGAGGACTACAGAGTTTTATGTTAAAAAGCAGGGGTTCATTTTTCTGGTGGGGGTGGGAGGGTGGAGACTGTGAATGAATTTTAATCTCTTCTATTTGTTAACCTTTTAGTATAATGATGTTTCATGGAGCAAAAAAATGAGAAGACTTTTAAGAACTTTCAAAACTTCTGCAAAGTAGGTATTTTTCACAGCTCTGAGACCAAAAGTTAGAAAGAAAAGAAAAAAGATAATGTGCATGTGATACCAAGGATGGGAAGCAGGTGGTAACCAGTGTGAGCAAAGATACAGAAAAAGAAAAACAACACTTATCACCTGTAACCCTTGAAATTTTTAGTAGGATTTTCATTTATTTGCTCTGATTTCATAAAAAGTTTATTTCCAATAAGCAGGTATGTTGAAGACACATAAAACAGATAATTTCTAAATGGTTTCTTGGTGGATTAGAAAAAGCAAAAAGCAAATCAACATTTGCATTTCAAGCTTATAGAGAGGTGGAGAAAAATGTAAGATATAAAAGCATAGATAAAATTTTTAGGAATGTTTTGCTTTTGACACTAAAAAATAGGAAAATATTAAAGAAAAATTTCTGTCTCTTTTACAGGCAATAATTTTCTCTCTTGTTTTGAGATATATTATGAAAATGTACTTTCTTTATGCTAAGCAAGCCCTAAAGCAGCTGTAAATCTTGATTCCAAAAGACCTTTCGCCCTTAGCAAACTTATCTTCAAGTTCCATATCCAAAGGATGGCAACATGTATCAAAGCTTTCAGCAACTTAAATTCTCCTGTGGCTGAATCTAGTTTTTTTTTTTAAGTTTATTTATTTATTTTGAGAGAGAGAGAGACAGAGAGAGACAGCATGAGTGAGCACTAGTAGGGGAGGGGCAGAGAGATTGGGAGAAAGAGAGAATCCCAAGCAGGCTCTACACTGTTATCACAGAGCCCGACTTGGGGCTCAATCTCATGAACTGGGAGATCATGGCCTGAGCTGACTGAGCCACCCAGGTCCCCCAGAATCTAATTTTTTAATGCCATTTTTACCTATCGTACATTTTCTAATTTTCCTTTAAATTATAACTGCTAGTCATCAGTACACTTTTCTATGTCAAATGATAACTTTTATAAAAGAAAATGTTTATATTTATGTCAGTTTTATTATGTTTAAGTTGAAAGAATTCACTAAAAAAAGAGCAATTTTCATAATGATAATATTAGATATATTTTAAAAGAAATGGTAACACTAATTTATTAACTGGAACATATAGTTCTTATTATATAAGATGTAGGGAATGACTTAACCGATCACCAGGAAAGGGGAACATCTCATTAACAGCAAAAATGTATGCATGTTAAGATATGCATAGTAATTTGTTACAGGGGTGGACAAAGGACAGTTCATGGACTAATCATGCCTACTGTCTGATTTTATAAACTTTTATTGAAACATAACCACACCTATTTGTTTATGTATTGTCCACGGCTGATTTTCTGCTAAATGACAGTTAAGTAGTTGCCATAGAGATATATGGGTAGCAAAGCCTAAAATATTCCATACTTGGCCTTTTACAAAAAAGTTTACCAAATCCTGTTTTAATAATAAGTATTTTTCCACTTACATAAATTACAGTTTAAAAGTTATAAGACATATAGCTATTCCTAATTCAGTATAACAAACATTTATGAAAAGTGTATCTCTATAATTGTTATAATATGTGCCTCTCCATATGAAGGCATTGAACTAAAAATAAAGAGGGAAATATGGATAAACTATTTTTTCTTTTTCTAAATGTAGCCATATGTGCAATCTTGTTTATCATATTATTTAAAGCAACTTTGATATCATATTTTGTTAGTTATACAAACTGTATCTTAAAATTTTGTGTTCAATTTAAGAATTCAAACGTGCCTTTATTTGCTTTTTATGAAAGCCATTATTTATCTTTCCTAAGGTGTTGAGAATTCTTTAATTTTTACAAAAGGAAGTATTTTGTTCTCTAATTAAATTTTATACTCTTCCTTCATATAAATAACTACACTGTAAGGTACTATCAGGTGATTTTACAATTTCATTTTTCATGCAAAACATTACTTTTTGTTAAGAGATCCATTAAAAAATGCCACAAATCTGCATGCTTTTTGTGTGTAGGAACATAGAACAGTAGATGATATATAGTAGATATTCATTTTTTCCTATTAAATATCTAGCATAAAACCTTAAAACATATTGATAATACATAAATTTTATTAAAATAGCTTAGTTAAAAATAAAAAAGATTTCTTCTGGAAAGTCATTTTCTTTTTATAATATTTTGAGGAAAACAACAGAAAAAAATCTAAAAATCAGAAAGATAGCCATAGGATCTAAGCTTATAAAATTTCTGTTGAAAAGTCTATAATACCATTTTACAAATATCTGTTTATAAATCATGACTTCTTTCAATCAATGAATGTTGTAAGATCTGATTCAACATTAAAATCAAACATTGCTTATGAAGTGGAGACATACTTCACTAGCCACAGTTACAAATAGCAAAGAAATTAGAATCTTGGTTTGGATGTGATTATCTATCTCTCAGTAGATTAGCTCTCACTAATACTCAAACGGTGGATAACTGTGTTAACCAAGTAGTTAAGAATAAAACAGCCCAAACCTGTGAGAACTGTGTGCCTATTAGGAGACTTTTATTTTTAGAAAATTCCTTATTTTGTACAATGGTTCTCAAACCTGTATAATTTTTTTTTTTTCCTTCTGGGGACATTTTTGACGGTCACAACTTAGGTCTGGGGGCAAGTGATCCTAGGATATAAAAGGTAGAGGCAGGGATATTGCTAAGCATCCTACAATGCACAGATGATCCCACAGTAAATATTATCCATCCTTCCAAATGAGAAACACTGTTTTAGAAAATTTAATAATGGATTTTCTTATACTGAGCAAGTTTCTTTCAAAGCTCTGTTTATTAAAGACCTCAATACCTTTTAGAGCATAGAGTAGTAGCTGACAAGTCTTCTATTGGTACTTTAGTTGTAAAATAGCATTGTAACATTTAATCAATCCAGAATTTGAGTACCAAATGGTGTCAAACTGGTGCCTAATTAGCTTTTAGCAATTAGCATCTTTCCTTGACCCACTATGTTTATTATTAAGAATGAAAACAATTCATATGTAAAACATGGTTAAACATAAATTCAAGCCAATTTTAGAGCTGTTAATATATATTAAAAATGTGACAAATATTTCAGCTTCAAATCCATTAAATGTATAAAGATATAGAATCTTAAACTCTCTTCTCACAAAATTCAATTCATCTCAACGAATCTGTTTAATCTTTAAAGTGAAAAAATGTTTTGCTGCGATATCATGGAGAATATGTTATGTACATAAAATGTAATTAATGACATTTTGTTGAATTAAAGGAAAGGACCAAGGATTTATGTAAACACATTGAATGAACACTTTAAAAGTTGAGGAATAATTATTTGACTTTTGTTGAAATGTTTAAAATTTTAGTGTCATGTATATTTTCAGTAAAATTTAATTGTGTTGGTTTATTTTTCTAAATGAACTTTGTGTTTGAAAAGAAACTCTCATCTCTTCCTTTTTAAATACATATGGTGTATTTAAATACCATAAAAGCAGAAATTTTCACAGAGGAAAATTTTAACATGCTTGAGTTTCACAGTTTCTTGATTTTGCAGATAGATGCTCTTACTGGTTTTGGACATTATTAGTCATCTCTTCAAATATTTCTTCTTTCTCATTCTCTCTGTTTTCTCCTTCTGGAAATCTATTTTACCCATTGTAAAATTTTCAAGATTTTGTATGCTTTTTATACTCTATTATTTTATTTTAAATATATATTCTTCTCCTTTTTTTCCAATTTGAAAATTTCCCAGTGACCTGTCCTCCATTTTGGTAATCCTTATTCTACAAGACCCAATCTGTTTTTTTCAACCACTCATTTTAGCATTTTTGATTCTCATATAGATTCTAATTATCTCCTGAAATCTATCATTCTTCCTCTTATTTGTTCACTTCTTCTGACTTCATTTGCAAATTAATCATATTTATTTCAATAACATTATCTGTTAACTTCCATATCTATATCATGTCTAGAGATGCTTCTTGTGTCTATATTTTTGTCTTACTCATTAGTAATATTTTCTTGCCTCATGTCTATAATATTCTGGACATAGTGTATAAAACAACTGTTTAAGATCTAAATGTTCTATCTTGCACAAGAGATGGTTCTCTTTTCACTCTGTGAAGCAAATGGAATGAATGACTGATCAACTTAATCCAATTGGGTGTTGGTCACAGGGACCTTTCAGTTCCAGTAGTCTGAGCCTACTTTTAATTTTTCCCATTCCTTGTACTTGACCCTCTCTGGCTTTTGGTTGGTGGATATGATTTCTGGAAAGAGAAGGGCAGGTTGACTTCTGCCTTTTATATGTTCTTGGTAACACTTAAGACTCCAAAATCATAGAGCTTCAAAACCTGGCAAATGATTTAAGCATAGAATTGTGGTATTTCTTAGATAAACACAAACTACAGAGATCTTAGAATTACAGTAAAAAGAGCTGTGTTTCCTTAAACATTTGTGAAAGTAAGTTGCAGATCTGATGCCTCAAATAGATTACTATAAACTTTGTGTTTTAAAGAACATGTGCTTATATAATGTAATCACCTGTTATGATATGATCATCAAAGACAAAAAATTAACATGAACACGTTATTGCTATATAATCCACAAGTTTCTATCTAGTTTGACAACTGTAACAATAATGTCTTGTTAACAAAGTCAGTCTGTCATAAACTTCTTAAGCTTATCTTGATTTTCATGAATTTGACACAGTTTATGCCCCACCCTCTCTCTCTTTTTGTAGATTATCCCCTAAGTAGTGCTTCTTAGTGGGTAGTTTCAGGTCATGCATCTTTGCATGAATATCCTAGAAGTGTTGTTGAAATCTTTTGAATGCATTCTATTGGATGGAACACAATTTCAAATTGTTTCATTAGTTCACTTAGATCACTAGATTACAGTAATGTCTGCTAGGATTTTTAATTATACAGTCACTATTTTTTTCTTTTTAAAATTAATTATTTTTATATAGAAATATTTTGAAACTGCATAAATATAAGTTTTTGCTTACAAAAGTTTCCACACATTTATTTTTATTCATTTGTATCTTCGTGGACACATTGCTTTGTATTTTTTTCAATGAATTGTAATTTGTTGCCTCAATTATTTATCTTGAAACTCAGATTGTTCTTAATTTGACTAGTGTTAGCTTCTGTGTCCGTTCAATGTATTCTGCTATTTCTGTTTTTCTTTCTTTCTTTCTCTCTTTTTCTTTCTTTCTTTCTTTCTTTCTTTCTTTCTTTCTTTCTTTCTTTCTTTTTTTAGCATATCCTTGCTGTCTGGTACAAAATGATGTTTCCAGTATCATCTTGTACTTTTCTGGTACAAGGCTTAGAATCAGTCGTTCCTCCAAGGAGCCTTGCTGTTTGCCTTATAGAAGCCAAGATGTAGGCAGTAGCTAGACTCAAAACTGCTGGCCTCTTGCTGCTTTTAGACGTTCTCAAGAGACAAAGCCAGGGCCATATATATCTGTGCATATGTATATGAACACATAAACTTAAATCAGTGTGTGTGCCTGATTTGCAAATCCACACTAAAACCTCAATTCTACTATTATTGTATATCATATGTAGTTACTCTAAAATTTCATGTATGCATCAAATTCTGCAATAAGTTATCAAAGATTTCGATTACTTTTATTTAGATAGAAAAATAAAAATTCTAATAAACACTGATTTAAAGCATACAAATTCATTGTGGAGGTACCTAACCATTCATATCTATAACCATTTCTTTAAACACTCTTAAATACATGTTTATAAATTTGAATATTGTTCATTTTATTGCAGATTTAATTTGTATATTCTTGCTGACAAAAATCAGTAAAGGATATGATGCTTGACTTATTCTGTAATGGGTTAGTGTAACAAGCCTCAAAAATTAAATACATACAATGATAAAATTGCAGTATCCATTGTTTTTTAATGTCTTCATCATTGGAGGCTTCCTGCACTTTGCTTGCTTAAGAGAACATACACGATTTTATATAACGTTTGCTTCATTTTACAAAGATCTGATGTACAATGAAGGAACTAAGTATTATTTTCTCCTACTACTTCCCTGTGATTCTTTAACAACAAACCCAATGTTTCCAAACTACAATTATATTCTAATTTGATTTAAATAAAGCAATCTGAATGCTGTTTTCATTTCTTCCCTTAGGGACCAAAAAAAAAAAAAATGCAAAAGAAATGTTCAGTGATGGTATCTTTCCCAGTGCTATTGTGTTCAGTGCCCAGGTTTAACATTCTTTGTCTCATTACAATTTTATACTCCATGGTATTTTCTTTCTTTTTTTTTTTTTTTTAATTTTTTTAATGTTTATTTATTTTTGAGACAGAGAGAGACAGAGCATTAACGGGGGAGGGTCAGAGAGAGGGAGACACAGAATCTGAAACAGGCTCCAGGCTCTGAGCTGTCAGCACAGAGCCCGACGCGGGGCTCGAACTCACGGACCGCGAGATCATGACCTGAGCCGAAGTTGGCCGCTTAACCGACTGAGCCACCCAGGCGCCCCTCCATGGTATTTTCAAACACCAGAGAAAGTATTGATAATTATCTTAATATTTTAAGAGTCTACTCAAAATGGTCCTTTTAAGAAAGAAAGTACTAAGCCATAATAGAAAGCCAAATACTAAAATAAACTTGAAATTGTTTAACCACTCTTGAAATCTTAAAAGCTTACAAATAACAATGGTACATCTCATGATTTTTCTGAAGTTGTAGTATTGTTGATTCATAAATACCTAATTTCCTAGTATAGGTTAAATTTGCACTTTCGTTCCCACACATTTAGGCATTTTTCAGAATTATTAAAAGATCTTACTGCTATCAGAATAAACATGCCAAAGTATTTTATTTTAAACATTTATTTGTCTCTACATTTATTTCTTAATTCACCTCTTCATTATTTCATTCCATGCTATTTACTGGCTATTTATTTTGCCTCAGGCATTATACTTTTGCTGGGAATATGAAGGCGAATAGAAGTTATTTATTCCTGAAAGTACCTCAGTTCAGTGAGGAAAGCTATAAATAATTAACTCATTTTATGCAAAGTCCCCTTTCTGATCATCATTATTCACTGAGCAGGTACATATTTCATGTTAGTTTCATATTATACCTTTCACATTAATTTCCAATATTTCTACACAATAAGACTCCAGTATTGTTGGGAAAAGATCCTACTGTTCCCTCTTTATAGCATGCTCATCCTTGCTCTTTGGATTTTGCTCATTTGTTTCTTGACCCATTTTTTCATCTCCACCTGCAAAAATCTTACCATTTCTTCAACAAAGCCCTCCTCAAATTTCATTTACTTTGGGATCAATGGTGATCTCTCTCATTTCATCTCACTCTCAATAACTCATAATTTAGCAATCAGTTATTCTCTAATCAGATGGACAACTAACATGTAATAACTTTGCGATTTTGCATTATTCCTGGCTTTTCTACTTCATCATTCATTTTCTTTTTTTTTTTTTTTAATTTTTTTTAACGTTTATTTATTTTTGAGACAGAGAGAGACAGAGCATGAACGGGGGAGGGTCAGAGAGAGAGGGAGACACAGAATCTGAAACAGGCTCCAGGCTCTGAGCAGTCAGCACAGAGCCAGACGCGGGGCTTGAACTCACCGACGGCGAGATCATGACCTGGGCCGAAGTCGGATGCTTAACCGACTGAGCCACCCAGGCGCCCCTTTATCATTCATTTTCTACTCTGAGTTCCATGACTTGGATTTTCAGAGAATTTATTCTACTCTGTGACCTTGCCTGATAGTTAAGAAAAATAATGTAGGCTTTAATGGAGGTTTTATGAGGATTTAAACAGAAGCTGGAATAAAGTTCAATGAAGTCTATGTAAATGTAATTATTCTTTTGTCTCCTCTATCTATAATTTTTTTTTTTTCAACGTTTATTTATTTTTTTTGGGACAGAGAGAGACAGAGCATGAACGGGGGAGGGGCAGAGAGAGAGGGAGACACAGAATCGGAAACAGGCTCCAGGCTCTGAGCCATCAGCCCAGAGCCCGACGCGGGGCTCGAACTCACAGACCGCGAGATCGTGACCTGGCTGAAGTCGGACGCTTAACCGACTGCGCCACCCAGGCGCCCCTCCTCTATCTATAGACAGCAACTTCTGCAAAGAAACTGGGACTATTTGAAAATATTTACACCAACCTTAGACAGCGTGAAAAGGTAGAACATTTTCAGAACATTTCAGGTAGAAATGTGTCAGAACATTTATTATTTAAATAATCATATAACACACTGCACTCTAATGATAAGAATTCTGAAATTTATGGCTTGAGACTCTGGTAAATAGAAATTACTCAAAAAACCAACTGGGGTATGGGGCACTTGGGTGGTTCGGTTGGTTGAACATCTGACTTTGATTTTGGGTCAGGTTTTCATCTTACAATTAATGGGTTTGAGTCCCGTGTTGGGCTCTGTGCTGAAGGTGCGGAGTCTGCTTGGGATTCTCTCTCTGCCCCTCCCCTGCTCTCTCTCTCTCTTTCAAAATAAATAAACTTAAAAAAAACAATTTGGGTAAATGGAGGATGCAGTAAGGAATTGCATGCAAAAGAAATTTACTTTTTTACTCCATTTTTGATGTTTGAAAGAACTAGAGAATACTAAGTCACATGAATGGAAACTGAACTCAGTGTGCATATGGATGCTCTTAAATAGGACAGGGAGTTATCAAACTATTAATTCATTAAGAATATATTGAAAATATTCCAGAAAGAGATATATTGTATTCAATAAACATATTGCAAGCTGAAGTAGCAAAAATTGACAGTACAATGTAAATTATGTTTTTTTATGTTGCATGTTCTATCATAGATTCTGGGATGTGTGTGTGGGTGTGTGTGGGGGTGTGTGTGTGTGACAGATTGAGAGAGAGAAAGAGAGAGGGAGAGATGGTGTTTGTGTAATTTATTTCCCAAATGATATTTGATATCTCTGAGCCAAATTTTAGGATAAATTTAACTTCTGTTATTTGTATAGCAATTGAAATAAAATTATCATGATCGCCTAAAAATGTGAGCATTCATTTATTTCTCATTTTCTCCTCATCCACTTGGAACTGCAGTGCAAACTAAATGTCATTTTAAAATGCATAATGTAAAGTTAAATTGCCAACGAATTCGGTATGATATTTGAGTACATATAGGGAAAATGTAATTAAGAAATAAGAAATTTTAAAAATACGTTTCCTATACTTCCAGTATCTATGCTTAATTTTGTACTTTTAACATAATATCTTATTGATGTGGTGTACAACTGGTATAAATTTTTAGCATGCATCCACCAATTTTCTTAGTTAAAAATAATCAAATATACAAGTGAATATTTTTGTTTTCACTACTTAGTTTGCATTACTATGGATAAAGAAGTTAAAATAATACAGTGCTTAATATCATTAGTTAAATGTGCCATTTCAACTCAAACTTAGTTAATAATCTTTGATTATGTAACCTTTAAGTATTTTCTAATTTAATCCTGGAGTTTAATGTTTCATTTAAATATGCTCATAGTGTTTATAAGTTTCTCAAGCCTGGATGGACCCAAATTACTTGTGTTTCTTGGTTATGATTTGTAAATAATTGAAAAACTGACAAATACTTTCTTTTTTTATACATATGTTTTAAAGTTTATTTATTTATTTTGAGAGAGAGAAGGAGTGAGAGCATGAGTGGGGAGGGGCAGAGAGAGGGGAAGAGAGAGAACCTGAAGCAGACTCCGCGCTGTCAGCATGGTGCCCAACATGGGGCTTGATCTCAGGAACTATTAGATTATGACCCAAGCTGAAATGAAGAGTTGGTTGCTTAACCAACTAAGCCAACCAGCCGCCCCTAAAACTGACAAATATTTTCAAGGTTCATATGACTAGAAGAAATAAAATATAAAGTAAAACAAGAAAAAAAATCAAAACAAAAGACAAGTATATTACTATTAAGTATTTGTTAAGAACACATTATTCCTAGAAGTATATGTTAAACCTTGTTTTCCAAACAAATAAAAGGAGGTATAATTACTTGTTACAGATTAATTGTACCTTTTACTGTTCTCTACTATATCATTAGTGAATCTACCATTAAAATACAAATTATATAAATAATATACAAGTATATACTTCACAAGTACTAATAAAGTATATAAAGTATATTTTTTTATATCTCAGTTCTCACAAAAACTGGAGTGTTCCAATTTTCGTATGTAAATACACTCTATGGAAGTTATAATTTCAAATGTTTAAAATGGCAGAGAGTTTAAAGAATAGTACAACTCTAACTTGAAACCATAAAAGTCCTACAAGAGAACAGAGGCAGTAACTTCTTTGACATTGGCCATAACAATTTTTTTCTAGCTATGTCTCCAGAGGCAAGGGAAACAAAAGCAAAAATGAACTCTTCGGACTTCATTAAAATAAAACACTCTGCACAGTGAAGGAAACAAACAACAAAACTAAAAGGCAACCTACGAATGGGAGAAGATATTTGCAAATGACATATCTGATAAAAGGTCAGTATCCAAAATATATAAAGAACTTATAAAATTTGGTGCATTTGGGTGGCTCCGTCAGTTGTGTGTCTGACTCTTGACTTTGGCTCAGGTCATGATCTCATGGCTTGTGGGTTCAAGCCCCACATCGGGCTCTGTGCTGACAGCACGGAGCCTGCTTGGTATTCCCTCTTTTTTTCCCTCTCTCTGCCTCTCCCCTGCTGGCTCTCTCTCTGTGTCTCTCAAAATAAATAAACTTAAAAAAAAGAACTTATAAAACTCAACACTGCAAAAACAAATAATACAATTAAAAAATGGGCAGAAGATACGAATAGACATTTTTCCAGAGAAGACATATAGATGGCCAACAGACACATGAAAAGATACTCAACATCACTGGTATCAGGGAAATGCAAATCAAAACCACATTGAGATGCCACCTCACATGGGTCAGAGTGGCTAAAATTAACAACTCAGAAAACAAAAGATATTGGCGAGGATGTGGAGAAAGGGCAACCCTTTTGCACTGTTGATGGGAATGGAAACTGGTGCAGCCACTCTGGGAAATAGTATGGAGGTTCCTGAAAAAGTTAAAAATAGAACTACCCTATGACCCAGTATTTACTCAAAGAATTAAAAAGTGCTAATTCAAAGTGATACATGCACTCCAACGTTTATAGCAGCATTGTCTACCAAATTATGGAAACAGCTCAAGTGTCTATTGATGAGTAAAGATGTGGTGTATATACAATGGAGTATAACTCAGCTATTAAAAATAATGGAGTCATGGCATTTGCAACGATGTGGATGGAGCTAGAGTGTATTATGCTAAGTGAAATAAGTCAGTCAAAGAAAGACAAAAACCATATGATTTTACTCATGTGTGGAGTTTAAGAAACAAAGCAAATGACTGAAGGAGAACAAAAAGAAAGAGGGAGGCAAACCAAGAAACAGACTTAACCATAGAGAACAAACTGGTGGTTACCTTAAGGGAGGTGGGTGGATGAAAGTGTGAAATAGGTGATGGGGATTAAGGAGTGCACTTGCTGTGATGAGCATCTGATGATGTATGGAAGTGTTGAGTCACTGTATTGTACACCTGAAATAATATTGTACTGTATGTCAATTAACTGGAATTTAAAGAAAAAAAATTAAAAATAAGAATAGTATACCTCTAGTAATGCTTTTGCTTAGGTTAATTAATTGCTACTATTTTATCACATTTTCATCTCTCCATATCTGTGAAAATATCTTTCCTTTTTTTTTCTTAAGCTATTTAAAGGAAATTAGTTATACCTAATCCTTCATAACTAAACACTTTGATATACATTTCCTCAGAAAAACAACATTTTTTATATAACCACATTAATATTAAGATATTTAACACGAATATAATAAAATCATCAATTATATAAACCTTATTTCAAATTTCCACAAAATGTCTTATTTGTAAATTTTCTCTGAGGCTGTAAATAATATTCTTGCATGACAATAGTTTGTTTTGCTGTTTTCTCTCTAAATCTAGAACAGTTGCACATTTCTGTATTTTTCATGACCTTGAATTTTTGAGGAGTCCAAACCAGTTTTCCTGTTCAGTTTTGCATTTATCTGATTGTTTCCTCATGTCTATATATAACACAGATTTCTTGGCAAGTGCATTGCACAGTTGCATTGTAGAAAATGGATTCTTGAATTAGGGGTTAAATGGAGGACTGTAGTGTTGCCTACATGTTAAAGTTCAAGAAGAAAACCTTGGATTACTGTATCCCATTAAAGGCCTCAGGTTGCTCCCATCTGCTGCTGGGAATAAGCCCTCTATTTTATACCCAGGCTTGGGCCTGATAGCTCAAAGTAAGGGAGAATATGTCCAAAATCAACTATTTTACCCTTTGTAAGTCTGCATGTACAGTTAGAAATTTAGAAAACCAAAAGAGATGGTGCTGATTCGTGGAAAAAAGAAGAATTGAATTTATATAAAAACTAATTATACTTAAAATGTTTATATTGCTGATAATTATTTTGATAAATAACATTAATATTTCAGATTGTATATTTCTAAAAGTGGTATTATTTTAACCCAAGTATTATAAACCCTAAGGGGAAATGAAAATTGTGTAATTATTGTAAATATACCAATGAACATTTTGAAATAATGTTTTTATTTAGGTCACAATTTCAATAAAAAATACATTGTTTTCATAGTGCTTACAAATAAAATAACTTTAGACTTTCCCATCTTATAGAGATATTTGCTTCTTTTTACCTCTAAGGAAATAGAACAGACTATTTAAGTCTATGATTTGTAAGTCAAAGAATTATGAATTAATTCAAAAATGACTTTGCCTGAAATACCTTTGAAATAATATTACTAAAATCAAGTGGTATATGGTGTAGATGAGTTGAACAGATCAGATATAATACTGCCTTATACTTCTAATAATTCCAGTCTATATAGTTGCCAAGTTCATTGTGATAAAACTTTTAAAATCACCTACAGTAATAAATCTAATAGATTTTAGGCTTAACAGGATTATTTTTTAATATAATATAATTCCTAAAACTGGAATCTTTCCACTGAAATCTATTAGCCTGTCTTATCCTAATATAATGTTCATTTCAGTAAAACTTTGAACTTTTGAATAGTATTTATTTCACTAGATGATTTAGCTTATTCTTTCTATAAACCATGTTTCCTTGACAAGTCTTCGACCATACTAATGCACACTCAAGTGTATAAGTCAATGACCTAAGTATGTGTTTGTGAATGTATGTATGCACCAATTTTCACTAAATAAATGTTACAATAAATTTTATGTTTTCCCATACACACACATAAACCTGGTATAAATATTTAGCTTTTGGTATATATTGTATTCATGCAAAGGAAACCCCCTCCCACTCCCTTCCCCAAATATGTTAGAATCCTCATCCACAGTACCTCAGAATGTGATCTTATTTACAGATCAGCACTTACAGATGTGGTCAAGTTAAAGTGAGTTCACTAGGGTGAGTTCTAACCCACTATGACTGATGTCCTTATAAAAAGGGGAGACATGGATCCAGACAGACATGCATATTAGAGAGAAGATAATGTGAAGAAACACATGGGGAAGACCATCTAAAAGCCAAGAAGACAAGCTTGGAACAGATCCTCCCCCAGCCTTCAGAAAGAACCAATTCTGCCAAGACCTTGATTTTGGACTTCTAGCCATCAGAGTCATGAGACAGAAAGTTTCTGTTCTTTAAGCCACTCTTTTGTGGCTTAAAGACCTAGCAAACTAACACAGAAACTTAAAAAGAAAAAAAAAAAGCATTAATTTTTCCTTTTCTTTACAGTTGGATTCTTTTCTAGACTTTCCTTTTTTTAAAAAAAAAAGATTTTATTTTTAAATAATCTCAACACTTAATATGGGGCTTGAACTCACAACCCCGAGATCAAGAGTCCCCTGCTCCACTGACTGAACCAGCCAGGTGCCCCTAGACTTCAACCTACAATGAACACACAATAGCTATTTTCTAATAATTATAGCATGTATACTAAATCAATTTATTTATACTGTTTTATTACTCGGCAAGAACTTAAAAATAAATTAGACATAAAACATATGCTTTATGTGTAAAAATGGCATGAATTGCTTTATTTGGGAGAGAAAATTATTCCCTGAGGACATTATTTGTACTTAGGGAAGAATAGAATTTCCTCAGTTCTTTTTCTTTTTTTTTTCTAGAATGTGTACTTTTTCAAATATGTGCTGTTTGTTAAGTCACTGCAAAAACACAGTTAAGATCAACTTGCTAAGTAAAAATTAATGCAAGGTGAAAAATTAAGGACTTAGTTTTTTTTCTTCAATACTTTCAGACAGATTTTTCAGGAATAATTGCCTCTATGATAAAAAATATTTATTTCATAAGTAAAAGGTGATTATTATTATTCTAGAATAAACAGTTTTTCTAAGATCTGGCATATACCTACAATCTTGGGTATGTAATGAATCATATATTTATATATATCTTACATTTTACTGAATGATAAATCCAGCATGGTATCTGAACAGAGGCAGAGTTCACGGGGTCTACATACTTAGAATATTTTCATAGTTCTCCATTTTTATTTGAAACTATGTTATATATTATAGTTTTAAAATATATTAATATAAATATTAAAATATATAAATAAATTAATATGCTTTAAAAGTGAAATACTATAGTGCTTTTGACTGCTCATTCATTGCTGGCATACTAGCCTGCCATAGTTGGCTTAAAGTAATAGGATATTAAAGAAAAAAAAATTCTCTAAATATAATTGCACCAAAGTGAAATTATATCTTCTCAATTCTTAACTCTCAAAAAATTGTTGTCATAGATGACACTTTTACTATGTAATTATATATTTTTTAAGTTTATTTATTTATTTTTAGTAATCTCTACACCCAACCTGGGGCTCGAACTCACAACCCTGAGGTCAAAAACTCACAACCCTAAGACTGAGCCAGCCAGAGGCCCCTGTAATATTCTATTTTTGCTGGCTTCTTGATTTAATAGAATGTGCAAGCATTTTCATAGCATGCATTCAATAATTTTTTCATATTCTAGTAACATTCAAAATTAAAATGTGCACATATATTATGACATTAAAATTCCTCCAAAGTAGGAAAAAAATAAGTTACTCATTAGCTTTCTATTGAGGAATTTCATTTCTCATGGCTATACCTGTTCTGGTCTTACTCATAACAGACAATTTCAGGCTTTTATTTCTTTTGTGTTAAAAAGCATAGGAGAACAAAATTTAATTTAATAACAAAATCTATTATTTAATATGCTATTAATTAATGTTATTTAATATTTAATCGGAACAGAAGACAACATGCTAACACAAGAATTAGAAAATAAGGATGTGTTTAATTTTATTGATAAAATCATAGTTATAGGTAATGGAGAAAACAAAAGATTGTAAAGACTATTGAGAGCAAATAAGAAAGATAAAAAGGGGGAAGGGTTTAAGTAACAATTTGAAGCCACTCTCTTCTTATATATTCCCTTAGTGTATTGGCTGAAACGCATTTCCATTTGAATATACAGTAAATTTCCAGTTATCCAAAATGGAGAGTAATTAGTTTTCTCTTTTTAAA
Source organism: Leopardus geoffroyi (assembly GCF_018350155.1). Lineage (NCBI taxonomy): Eukaryota > Metazoa > Chordata > Mammalia > Carnivora > Felidae > Leopardus > Leopardus geoffroyi. The sequence continues at coordinate 24,690,045 of NC_059333.1, forward strand.
TAAAAATTGTGATTATTTTAGGCTTTACCATCGGAAGAAGACATACCAAGAAGGAAAAGAAAGTTAAGAATCAGAGTCTCATATGTCAAAGGTCTGTGTGAGTAGTAGGTTTTGCTGGTAGTTGTAGAATATTCTAGGTAAGGAAGGAGAGCTGGTTGCAATCAGAAAGCATTTTAATGTAACCATTTTTGGTAGATTGTAGTCATTTATTGTTTTCATTTATGATTCTAAACAATATTTGCTATCATACCAAAATTTTATTTTTATAGTTTTGAATCCTTTTTCCTTAAAGAAGGTCTCCTCAAAATATATAAGATTCAAACTTTACTAATCTGGATCTGGCCCAGATTATTTTATCTCTATATTTTAAAACATTTTGAATGAAAAATATTTTAATACACAAATTACTTGGCTAGCAAACAAAATTTAATTCTCTATTATTACTCATTACATATTTTAAACTTTCCATTACACTCAATTATCACTGTGAATATAAATGTCTATAGAAAAATACTGAAAATATAGTGTATGAACATGTTGGGATCTGTGATAAATTCACATAGTTAAGAACTTAAAAAATACTTACACACAACAACAAAAAAATTCATTCAGCTTTTCACAAGTTAGCATAAAATAAAACTGTGAGATTATTAAATACTAAATTATAATTGAAGGAAATTTATATATAATGGGGAAGCAGTAATAAGGAAAATGACACTAATCATAGGAATCCTATTTAAACAAAATTTCAGTGTAGCTTGTCACTGAAAGTGACATAACTACATATTTTAATTGGTATTACTAGCCTAAAAGTAAAACAATAATGATAGGTGTACAGTGCTCGAAATCCATCACTTGGACCTACTGGAACACATGTAAAATAAGAGCATAATAAATTTATAATTTTCCCAATAGATCAGCGCGTCAGACTCCTTAATGAGCAAGGAATTTTTCCTCTACTTTTGCATTTTCTATATTTAGGGAAGTATAAATTGCATAGGTAAGCAGATGCTGTGGTATACCTAACATCCTATATTTAACTACAGGCACTTCAGTCAATTTTAATTTCTTTTTATTCATAGTGCATATGCCAAATATAAATGCGCAACTCAGAGATCTGGCCAGTTGTTGGATAATTAAATATTCATGAATCTGTGTATCTATGCGTGTGTGTACACATGTATGTGTGTAAATATGTCCACATGTGCATTGTGTATACTTTTTCATGTAGGCAGACAGACACATAGTGCATTATGGAATTTCTAGCTAACATTTAAAGGGAGATCAGAATTGTGAGCACGTTACATTGTGTTTATTTTTAGTTTTCATTTGCAGAGGCAAATTGCTTTGATTATAGCAGCAATAAATTTCAGTATTGCTCTGTTTTATAATTCTTGTATTTTTTATACCAAAAGTTTTGGCTCAGCAAGAAACTATGTGCAGCACTAGAATACAAAAGAAATACGTGATTTACTCATTACTTAGAGATAAATTATCATCATATATTTTTTATATGGCAGCCGTTCCTTCCTTCTATCTTACTGGTAGAGCTTGAATTTGTTCCAGCATCTGCATTACACACATGTGATTCATGAGTAAATCCTCGTAATTCAAGTCGATCTTGGTAGTCCTATTCCCTTGAAGGTAAGAGGTTGATGGTGCATTATCAATTTCTGTCCAATGATATGTAATGGAGGTCCTCTGGAGGGCAGTGTGTCTTCTAAAAGAGGTCTTCTAGCGCCTAGAAACACACAAGGAGCATGCTGTCTTTCATTTTGCCCCCAATATTGCCAGGTCTTGATGTGACATTTGTCAATCACAAGGGGAAATAACTTGAAGATCAAGCCAATACATTGAACATGAGACTCTAGGAAGATGAAAAACATTTCTGATGATGGCATGATGTTGACAAGAAGCCTATATAATAAACTAAGAATGTAAATATCTTAGAACTTCTTGTTATATGTGATAGTGGGTGTTGTCATTGTTTAAACCATTTTAATTTGTACTTTCTGTTACATGCTGATGAATGTCTCCTATTAAAATATCTCTTAAATACTCCCAATTGTGTTTCTGTGCAGGTGCGTATAGTTCACATACTATGCCACATATTTTCTGTTTGTCTCTGGAGATTCATTCTCTACCCTTCTCCATTTTTTTTTAATGGCATACTGAATTATCCAGAAGAAACATTATTCAAAATACAAAAATGAAAAATGTCTTTGTGAATCAGAATAAACTCGTATATTGTTTGCTTTATGAATTTTCTGAAACTAAGAATTATTGAAGAATTATTGAAAAAACCGGTTAGTGGATCAAGATTTTTTGAGTGATCTATCTTGTACTTTCTCCTTAGCTCTAAAGCAAGATATTCCACAATCAAAATCATATAATAAATGCATCTTTCAGAAGAATTTAATAAGAATTTCCAGAAGTTTGATTTCTTTTCCATTTTTCATGTTACTACTGGGTTAATATTCCCTTAATCACTCTAAATACATTATATTTATCCTTTTAACAAAATTTATATTCTTTCCTTCTTGGATATAATATCAGGAATGCACTTCTCAATCTATATTCCCAAAACTTCTACAATTTGACTTCACTTAACCTAGTAAATCTACTTATAAAATAGTAGACTTTTTAGAGAAAGAACCCTAGACACTAACTAAAATAATGAGGGATTGCTTCTATAGCACCCATTGTCTAAAAATCATTCACATTTGTTTAAATGTATTCAGTAATAGGATATTATTTTGTTATTATTATGCTGTTTCTAATGGTTGATTCTATGAGAACTATTTATTACTTTGCTAGACACCAGATTACTTGTAATTCGCATCCAGTGGTTTTGACCTTGCCTTTGGCATCATTCACAATATTCCAATCTTTCTCTTAAATGACAGCCCTTCACATATTAACAGACAAGTTTTATATTTCTTCTTAACCTCCCCTGGAAACCATCAATATCATAACTAAAAATTAATGTATGGAAACAACTGGCAAATATAATCTTAAAAATACTTTCCACAAACATCGCCTCATTTCCTATCATTCCTCATATAACATAATTTCTAGGCCTATGTGACTGTGTACAAAATGTAGAGTTTACATTTTTGATTTAAGTTTTCAAATACAAAGTTGAAGGAAGTATAATATAGTTGACAAATGGCACAGCCTAGCAATACCATGTCTCAGACTTGCTTTCGTATCAGTCAGGTGACTTTCATTTCTGTTCCTTCATTTCTTTATGCTCATGAAGTTTATATACTCTACTAAACTAAAATCACTTTTTTCCCCTTTTCAATTAAGTTAATCCCATATATCTTTAAACCCTGAACTTAAGTCAAATTTCATCTGTTGATATTTTTAAAAACTTTATTTATTTATTTTTGAGAGAGGGAGAACACGAGTGGGGGAGGGGCAGAGAGAGAGACTCCCAAGCAGACTCCCAATGCAGAGCTCGACTGAAGGAACTATGAGATCATGACCTGAGCTGAGATCAAGTGTTGGATGCCTAACCGACTGAGCCATCTAGGCGCCCCTCATCTGTTAATTCCTCTTTATGAATAGCCAGGAAAATCACTCTTTTCTGAAGATTCATTGTTCTTAAGCCTTTATTACAGAATGTTAATTATCTGTGTTCAGAGTTTCTTTCTCCTTTCTTCTCTCTGTGTCTCTGTCTCTCTCTCTTTATCTCTACTTCTGCATCTATCTGTTCCCCTTTGTTGGATGAATTTTGATAAAAGAGAACATCTTCATGCTTCTTTTACTACCTTCATTTTGGCTGGTATAGTCCTAAGCCTCCTGTGTATGCCCAACATCAGTAATTACAGCAATAACTAAAAACTATTTGCATTTGTAGATCAAAGACAGTGTGATTCAGAAACAAGAAACTTGGAAGAAAAAAATATTTTTTCAAGGTCTTAGTCTATTAGCACTAAAAATCTGACATTTAAGGAATTCATTTATTAAACAAAAAAGAATTACCTAATGCTTTGTAGCAAAGTAATTAAACTCCAGGGTCTCTACAAACTGTAAGGTAAGACCTTTCTTCCTGACCTAAATGTAGGGCAATCGATAAACATGATGGCTAGGGACAAAGATCACTAGACTTAAGTACCCTTTCCCATTTATGCCGTCATTTATGCAAAGAAACCTACTCTAATTTGCTAGATGGACCCGGTTAACTCTGTCTTTAAGTATAGTTGAAGAGCCAATTTCCCTCACCATGGGGGAAAATCAATTTATATTCATAGAACAGGATCAGCTAATAAAGTATTTTATGCGTGGTAGATGTCATGAGTTAAGTACTGTATTGCATGTACCTCATTAAGTGCCACCACCTCAAATGTCATTTAGGTAAGTAGCGATATTGGAGATCTTCCAAAATGTAAAATAGCTGCATGTGGCTTATAAACTGAGTCTAGTAACTGCTAGCATCTTTGCTGAATCTGCAAAAATGCTGATGCATTTGATCTAATTTTAAAGAAAAGATGTTCTATATCTATGTTTTAGGTGTATTTTGACTATACAGTGTGATGAGTTAAATGGGTGCTCTTGCTTTGATTTTTGAAATTTGCTCCATTGTTTGCAAAATGAATACGTATGCTATTTTCAGAATTTCAGTCTCTAAGTCACTGATGAAAGTTTCATCTTCCCAGGAAGAATGAGAAGTATATAACAAAACTTTGTAACCATCCATATATTTTATATATCAAATAGAAGCTGCATGTCATGAATATGTTGTCTATATTTATATATACATAAAATCAAGATTATTGTGAAGACAGATAATAACTTGAAATATTAAACTGTCATCTTTTCCAGACCACATAGCCTGAGGCCAAAAAATAGACAACTTAGCATAGTGGGACATATACTATGAGATCAAATAAATCAGCTCTGTTCACATAGCTGAACACAAATCATTCAAGTTAAAACTGAGAGAAATAATAATCATTGTTTATAATTTCGACGTGCAAAAGAAATTCTACGGAATCAAAATGAAAGAACTGAAGGAAATAAGCATTGAATTTATGTCATAGCAGCTTGAAATTAAAATATAAAATGAGCTAGACTTCCTGGTTCCAGGGAGATAAATGAAAGACTTCTTAGGTATTCGTAGGGAGGAGGGGATGGGGTTTGACCCTGGAGGTTAGAGCCAGAGACAAGAAGACTACATCTAAAATGCTATAAGCGCCTTGTATGGACAGTGCCCTAAAAAATAAGTAATGATCTACCATTAAACCCCTGTTAGCTGTGAAGTGTAAACCCTCCATCAATAGTTTCCAGTAATTTGATTTTAAAATTTCTACCATAATAATGTCTGTCAATGTCCCAGAACCTGGATGAAACTCATCTGAACTGTCATAAGTTCATATACATTTTAATAACCCAGTCACTCAAATACTCACACTTGCCAGATTAAATTCTTAAGTACTCAACACACAAAAGAGTGAAAGCAGCATAGAAGGTAAAGGTTTGGCATTAAAGTTGAGTAGAATTGCATGATGGGAAATCCCTCCCCCCTCAACAAAACATTCCCCTAATATACTGACATTTGAAACCTTCAACCTTAAAATGTTTATTTTCCAGTCATTTAAAAATATTATTTTTGATATTGAGTAAAATGATAAAACATTGGAAAAAGGAAGTATTGTGCTCTTTTTATCAACATCATGTTGGAGAGTTCACAAGAAAATTAGCATATTACCAATAGATTTAGTTCAGAATAAATTTTGTGAGTTTATACTTTTAACCTCACCCCTGTTTCCAAATACACTGCAATGACAGAGGAAAAGAAAAAATATCAGTCTGGAAATTAAAATTTAACTTCCTTTAAAAAACAACAATAAAGAAACAGGGCACCTGGGTGGCTCAGTTGGCTAAGTACCTTAGGTCATGATCTCCTGGTTGTGAGACCAAGCCCTGCATGGGGCTCTGCACTGGCAGTGCACTGAATCCCTGCTTGGGATTCTCTCTCTCCTCTCTCTGACCTTCTTCTGCTCATGTGTGCGCACGCTCTCTCTCTCTCTCTCTTTCTCTCTCTCTCTCAAAATAAAAAAAAATAAACATTTAAAAAATAAAAAATAAATTAAAAACCCCAAAGACTGAGTGGAAGCTTAAAGTAAGTGGCCTACTGGATTTGTGGTTCAGAGATTGTTCTAATTTTATTTGCTAGTCAATAAGAACTTAAATTGGTCTGGAAGTGTTGTTTTAGAGAAAGCATGCATTCTTAAATTAAGATAATAAAAACTAAATTCAGATCTAGATGTGCTGTAGGAATACCAATGGACATTAATAATATGAAAACATTAAAACTTGGTAATGATAAAAGGCTTTTTAAAATGAACCCAACATAAAGCAGTAAGAAATGCACCATTCATAGCTCTCAGTAGAAGAATTACTAAAGGATGTATATTAGCAAGAAGGAAAATAAACCTAGAGGAAAGGATTATAAAGCAAGAAAATGATAAGTATAGAAATAGACAAATAAGTTGATAACCTTGCTAGCTTTTATCTATGGATTGAAGAAATATTTGTGAGAAGAGATTTTAAGCATCCTTGACCAAGGATACCTGATATTATTGGGTCAGAACAAATTTACCAGTATTAAAGCAGAAGTAGTTGAATAGTGTTGACTATCTGTACTCCAAAAAAGAAATTTAATTGTACACAAGAATTTGTGCAGTTCCTGCATCCTCCTATATCCCCTCCCCAAATAGACCAAAAGCTACATGCCCAACCTGCCAATAATGGAGGTTATTAGTCCATAATAGCGGATAGACATCCATTTCACTAGAGAAGAATAGATTGGACTATCATAAAACTGTAACCTTTCATGTTATTTGTAATTTGGTTTGGGAGATTCTACCAGAATTATGGTAGATTATTTGCTTACTTTCCTTGACTCCCATCCCCTAAATTTATCTGTGCTTCACATATGTGTTATAGTCTTATCTTTCTTCAAAGAACTTGTGAAGAACAGACATTAAAACCCACAGTTACATTTGTTGAGGAAATGTGGTTGAGGCCATTGTACATTATGCCATTCGTTATCACTGATGCGTAGGTCCACAAAAGAAAAAAAATATATCTGAAAATTATTCCAGGAAAGCTTAGTTTCCTCAGATTAATGTTCTTAATCTATGAGCAATGACAATAATGTTACTGCTTTTCTTAACATTATTCATTTAGACTTGCAGCGAGCTAAAATTCAAATATGCAGCCTCCACCTCTATCTCTTCAGGTGTGTAACTTTTCATCTGTGTCTGTTCTTCTCTTCATTCATTTATTTTTATCTTTTTCTATGTACACTGTTCAAATAACTTGTGGCATAAAATTGGTGTACTTACTACTTAATTGAATTTTTAATTCAGTTAATCAAGAGAGGAGGAGCTGATTGAAATCCCCATCTTGGGATGGGAGTCTTGAGGAGAGAGGCTTAAGAAGTTAGGCATTAGTTGGGGCGCCTGGGTGGCTCAGTCGGTTAAGCGTCCGACTTCAGCTCTGGTCATGATCTCACAGTATGTGAGTTTGAGCTCTGTGCTCAAAGTCAGAGCCTGGAGCCTGCTTTGGATTCAGTGTCCCCCTCTCTCTGCCCCTCTCTGCTCATGCTCTGTCTCTCTGTGTCTCAAAAATAAATAAAAACACTAAAAAATTAAAAAAAAGAAGTTAGGCAACTCTTTCAGGTGGTAGATTTTTCAGGTGTGTAAAGTAAGTTATTACTGCAGCCACTTTTGTATGAATCAAACCAAGGAGAACAGCGATATAGGCAAAAGTCTGAGGCATCTCTTTTTAAGTAGTGTCAGATACAATATCCAAACTGCAACTTACATAAATATTTTTTAATGAGGGTTCAATCCTAACTTACTTCTATTTACTTAAGTTTGGAAATTGTGTACCAAATTTTATTGCTGTTTCTTCCTTTCTATCTCCTTGTTCTTTACCTTGTCTCATGTCCTGTTCTGCTTCAATTCTTTATCAGGTCTGCAAGTACAAACATTATGCTTCCCCACCAGGTTATTGTAATAACCCCCTAACATGTCTTCTGCTGGTGATCTCTTCCAGGTAAACTTCACACTGTTTGTTGTTTCCATAATCATCTTAAAAGACAGCTCCAAATCATTAGTATGTGACTCAATGAGTTTATAAAACTCATCAGAATTCTTCCCTCTTTTAGTCAAGGCTCTTCATCATAAGGTTGCAAATGTCTTTATGAGAGCATCTCCTTTCTGTCTTCTCCCCAACACATGATCTTTCTCTTCCTGGTGTATGATCCTTCTTTCTGTTTCCCAAATAAATTAAGCCTGCTCCTGACCTGTCTTAAAACCTTTCATATTCTCTTTCTTCCCCTGGACGGCCTTTCATTCAAAGACCAGCATGGTTCAGTCTTTCACATGGCTTCAGATATGCCTTTAAATGGTTTGTTCTTTGAAAGGTCTTCCTTGGGGCGCCTGGGTGGCGCAGTCGGTTAAGCGTCCGACTTCAGCCAGGTCACGATCTCGCGGTCCGGGAGTTCGAGCCCCGCGTCAGGCTCTGGGCTGATGGCTCAGAGCCTGGAGCCTGTTTCCGATTCTGTGTCTCCCTCTCTCTCTGCCCCTCCCCCGTTCATGCTCTGTCTCTCTCTGTCCCAAAAAAAATAAATAAACGTTAAAAAAAAAATTAAAAAAAAAAAAAAAGAAAGGTCTTCCTTAATCAACTTATACAAACCAGCGCACTGCCCTGATACTCTCAAGTTTTACTGCCAGGCTTTGTTTTTATATAAAACACTCATCATTAACTGATGACTTATATATTCTTGCCTTTGTTTATATTTGTGTCCATCCACTGGAATTTTATTTTGCTTCCCCATTGTGTTATCTGCCCATTGAAGAGTATGTGATCTTCATAGATGCCCAATAAATAGATGTTATTAATATGATCATTTCTAGTCTTATCTCTTTCTGTCTTGATTTATGCTATTTATTTTCAGAAAAAAATCACAGATCCTGACTGTTGTCCTTCAAACAATGCACTTTCTTACTTCTATATCTTTGTCATATATTTTATTTAGGGGTGTCTCCTCTGGGCATCATGTTATTTAAATTATTTTAATTCTTCAAGATACAGTTCTTGATGAGATTTTTCCAAATTCTTCCCACCATTGTGACCACATGTTCTCATAATACTCAAAAGGTATAAATCCCTACATGACATATTGTATCACATATGGTTTTATAATTATTTCTGATCTTTCTTTATGCCTTTTACTAGATTATACATTTCTTAGGAACAATGCCAAGCACTAAATTTGTTTATAATTCTTGGAACTTGTAAGGCAATAATAACACTAAAATGGATCTAAAATATTTGGGCAGTAAGTTAGAAAGAATGTAGCTATTTAATTTTCAATGTTTTTTAAGCACTACTAGAATGTATTAAATTGATATCTCCATGTTAAGCAAAAGATTTCTCAAGAGTTGACTATTCAACAATTTATAAAGTGCATATTAATTTGCACTGGATCACAACCAGGCATTGTGGGAAAAAAAGGTACATGCACACACTCTTAAACCCATAAGCAGAGTGGAAGGCAGAAGAATGGCTGTCAAATGTGTCTAGAGACTAATTCCTGAAACTTCTGAATATGTTATACTGCATGGCAAAAGGGATTTTGCAGATGTAATTAAGGTTATGGGTCTTAGAACAGGGAGATTATCCTCTATTATTGGGGGATTGGCCCAATTTAATCCCATAAACTCTTAAAAGCAGAGCATTTTCTCTGGCTGGAAGTAGGAGATAGGAGGCAGAAGGAGAGGTCAGAAAGGATAGAGACATGATGACAATTCAGCCACCCACACTGGCAGTGAAGATGAAAGTGGCAACGAGTCTGAGCACGCAGGCGACATCGACAAGAGGAGAATCACCTTCAGCCAACAACCAAGAAAAAGAACCTCAGTCTGACAACCACATGACACACATCTGCCAACAACCTGAATGTGTTTAGAAGCAGATTCATCCCCAGAGCCATCTGTTTGATTTGACAGGGACACCTGGGTGGCTCAGTCAATGGAGCGTTGGACTTTAGCTCTGGTCATGATCTTGCGGTTTGTGAGTTTGAACACTGCATCAGGCTCACTGCTGTCACACTGTAAGCGCAGAGCCTGCTTTGGATCCTCTGTCCTCCTCTGTCTGTCCCTTCCCCACTTGTGCTCTTCCAAAAATAAATAAATATTTAAAAAAAAAACATGAAACAAAAATACAGCCCTACCAATACCTTGATGTCAACTTGGTAAGACTGAGCTAGAACCCAGCTGAGCTATGCTGTACTATGCCTTCCGGAGAAGGCATCTATCTATCAGTTAGGAAGAGAGCCAACTGGGTCCTCACATGGCCTCTTCTCTGTGCCTGCACACACACACATACATGCACAGTGAGAGAGAGAGAGAGAGAGAGAGAGAGAGAGAGAGATCTCCACTCTTTTGCTATTCTCTGATGTCTCTCTTCTTATATAGACATCAACCCTGTTAGGTTAGGACTCCATACTTACGACCTTATTTAACTTTATCTACCTCCCTAAAGGTCTTGTTCCCAAATACAGTCACATTGGGGGGGTGGGAATCTACCATTGTGAAAGGAGTCAATGATAACTCTAATATTTTTGGCCTAACAAATTAGAACAATTGAAATTTGATTAATTGAGATGAGGAAAACCCTGAGAAGAGAAGTAATTGTTGTGAGAAAGTGAGTTGGCAACAATGTATTGAAATTAGGATATTGAGTAACCAGTGAGATTATGAGTGGCATACATAGAGATAAATTTGGAAATTGTCATGTGTGGAAGGTAATTAAAGCCTCTAGACGTGGTAAAATTATCAATGGAGTGAAATAGATAGAAATGGGAGATTTTGGCGAACTTCCTTGGAGCACTTGGGTTTTATGAGGTTAAGGATGTGAAGAAGGGCCACGGAAAGAGACTGAGAAAGAATGGCCCAGTAATAAAGTCACAGTAAACAGAAAAATGTATGTAGTGTAAAGCCAATTGAAGGAAGTATTTCAAGAGAAGGAAAACATCAACTGTGCCACATATTTTTTTTCTTTCGTGCCTATGCATCTTGAAAAATGTTTGTAGATTATTCTTCATATATTTACAACATACTAATTATTAATGTACTCATAATAATTACTAAAGAATCCAAATATTTACTTATTATCAAAAACAGATCTATTTTTATTGTTGCCATAAATATTTTTCTTGATTGAAATTTTTCTAATTGTTATAAGACTTCCCTAAATTTTATTGACTACTTTACAAAAAGATGATGTGTCTGAAGAAAAAAAATTAAAGCCAGATATCCATTAAATATGCACTAAATATCTTGTCAATACTAATACTAATGTGTTATGCAGAATATTCTTTATTTTTAATACTGGATTTAACTTATTATTTGATTTTCAAATCCTGAAATGCTATTATATAGTTTGTCTTCCATAAGTCAAGGCAGTCAGCACTTGACATCTATGATAATAATAGAATTGAGAAAAACTGGCTAATGACTATCTAGTATAGAATGACACTCTTTGATTTAGTATTAACTAAAAATGTGTCAATTATATTCCTTATTAATAACTCTGAAAGCACAACAACCAAATGTACAAACAATTCAAGAACTCAGTATGATATGTGTATTAGATATCCTTTTAAAGACTTTTCAGAAGAGATGAATATAAATTCATAATTGAATCATTTGGTATATCATAATAAAAGAGCATGGTCTCAGAAATATTTACATGTTCCCATGAAAGATTTTTTTCTATAAGTATTTTTTTCTATAAGTATCTATTTCTCCATTTATAAAGTTATTGTATGTTCAAAACAACTGATTATTCCCTATCGTATTTTCACTCTTTATGTAACTTTTTTCTTCTCCATACAAAAATGCAAAAAGTTTAGAAAACAGTTATCCATCACACCCTTGTCATTGTTTGTCATTGTGTGAACATACACTTGCATATGGAAAAGAAAAAAATATTTTTATAGCTTTTATTTTTAGTTAGTGAAGAAGCCTCTCCTTTACTTCTCCAAGTTGACTCCTTTTAGCTTGAATCAGGGAGCCACATGCCTTCTTCTCTGCTAATCACTAGAAAAAGAGTCACTTTTGTACACGTATCTCTGGAGGGTTGACCACACCTCACAAGTGAATATCTGCCCTGAGTTGTATAGGTCCTTATCAATGAGACTTGTTATTCTGAGGCCCTGGGTAGGCACTGTGATTAATTCTACGTTAGGAGTTTTTACTTTCACAATGGCCACTCTCCTCCTCCTCCTCCTCCTTCTTCTCCTACTTTTTTTTTTTTTTTAATTTAAGTAATCTCTGCACACAAACTGGGGTTCAAATATACAATCTAGAGATCAAGAGTCCCATGCTCTTCTGACTCAGCCAGCCAGATGCTCCCAAAATTCTACTCTTTACATTAAGTTTAAAATACTGGAAGCACTATGTTTTTTTGTTTTCTTTCATTTTTTTGAAAGCCAAGTAAAGTATCCAAATGCAAATATTAATTTGTTAATTTTATTTTCAGATGTGCTGAGACTTACATAAAGCACATTTTAATCCTTTCATTCTCTCTCTCTTTCTCTCCCAAAATAAATAAATAAACTTAAAAAAGTTTTATATTCATTTTATAAACCTCTATAGAATAATTTTCTCACATCTTAATGCCATTATCCAGAAGGAAACTTCAATACACAACCACTCAAGTTATTTAACTAACTCAAACATTTAATAACACAGGCAGACCATCTCTTAATGATATCTGGATGAGTATGGCATTATCAATAGCCTCTCCAGTTTAATCATAGAAAAAGAAGAATAGATAATTATGCTATTTTTATCATCTCAGTACAAATACATGTCCATATGTATACTTGATCTAAGAAGAGACAAGAACAGAAGGTAGAAATTTTCTTCTCAGAAAGAATGACATTTATTCTTGCTATATGCTAATAATGGAATTGTTAGGGGCACCTGGGTGGCTCAGTCGGTTAAGTGTTTGACTTCAGCTCAAGTCATGATCTCACCATCTGCGAGTTTGAGCCCCACGTCAGGCTCTGTGCTAACAGCTCAGAGCCTGGAGCTTGCTTTGAATCTTATGTCTCCCTCTCTCTCTGCCCCTCCCCTGCTCACTCTCTCTTTCTCTCTTTCTGTCTGTCTCAAAAATAAACATTTAAAAAATTTTTTAAAATAATGGAATTGTTAGATATTAAGGTACACACACATGTGGATCTATTTATAAAAATCAACGAAAGCAGGCACATGGGTGGCTCAGCTGGTTGAGTGCCCTGCTCTTGGTTTGGGCTCAGGTCATGATCCCAGGGTCCTGGGATCGAGCCCTGCATCGGACTCTGTGCTGAGCATAGAGCCTGCTTAAGAGTCTCTCTCTTTCTCTGCCCCTCTCTAACTTTGCTCCTCTCTCTGACTTGCATGCACACTCTCTGTATAAAATAAAATGAAAGTAAAGTAAAAAATCAATGAAAACATGTTCATAGCTGATATATAAAAATGGACTAGAATATTGCACAACAATGTGTGCTAAGAATAATGCTATAGAATAAAAATGAAAGTGAGAAAGAAAATTATGCTTTTATACTACTTGAAAATTTTCATCATTGACATTCACTTTGTTGATACATTTTGAGATCTGTTTTAGTGACACTTCAAAGACAAAACATGAAAAATGGTACTTTCCCCTCCTGTTTATATTAATTTTCCTTTTTAAAAAACTGATCTTCCATTGATTTGCCCCTCTTCCATTCCGTTTAGAATTTTGGAAGATTTTTTGTTTGTTTTTTATGCATTGATAATTTGTATTTTACCCAGCTGATAGGTGAATGACTGTGACAGAGAGGACCTTTTCCCTCACTTGTCTCATGTTCTTTGTAGCTGCTTTGGTATGTATGACAATCTAATTAATATTTCCAAAGGCATTGTCTCTGAGCTCAGGCTCCAGCCCTGTTCCTTTCTTACAGCTTTGATCTGGAGTATATCTCAGGTGATGACATATTCTGGTATTAAGTTTATTCTAAAGCTTAAATATAGTTGATCATGAAGAGATCACACTTCAGTATCATTGATGTTTGTGATTAAGTGAAGATACAAGTGTTTTTTTTTTTTATGAAATTGGAAAATGGAAGAGAAAAAAAGCACAACTTTTAAAACCCTTGCTATACAGAGTACAAAATAAATTAGATCTTTCTGGTTAAATAAAGTTGTACATTTTAACTGTTACCATCACTTTCTGAAGTAGCAATATGGATTCTGACAGCTACAGGTCACAGCTAGAGTTCATCTTTAACTTCATGAACTTGGGCATATGGTGTACTTTGCTCATTATAATTAGTGTATTAGTAACTTATTAGGTTATTTTGAAAATTATTACATTATTTAACCTTTGTTTTTATGATACATAAAATGGAATCACTTAATTGAAAGTATTATTTTACCGCAACGAGAGTGAGTTTTTTAGTACAAGAGAAGTTGTGTCAAACTAATACTTGTGAAATTGTTCAAATGTTTTCTTTCAAAAAGTGATAATTTCACACAGTGGGGTTTCAGTAAGCCTTTTATAAATTCTTAATAAACTGCGAGAAATATAATGTAAAGCATGACATTAAAAAACAAATAAAAGCTCTTAAATTCCTTTTATATATATAAGCTGCAATTTAAACCATTAAGCTTGGTGCTGTGGAGTGGAGCTATGCACTGGTAAACTCAAACTATCAAGTTAGTTGAGGAAAATCTAACTTGTATAGAATATAAGCTCATTTTGTATAGAATATAAGCTCATTAATGAACCACAAGCAGTAGCAAGACATTTCAAACAGGTGAAAGTGATATACAGTAGACATATATACATTTTTTTTTTGTGAGGAGTTGGAAGAATAAGAACATGGCAACAATAACATAGTTTACAGCAAGTGTTTTTATTTTCCTTGCCCAGATAGAACATGTTGATTTTGTTTGCTGTTTCTTTCGGAATTCTATTATTTTTACTAAGAGAAGCCGAAGTTTACCTTTAATATAAATAGCTGTCACATTTTTAGGCATCCCTACTGTGCCTTATATCTGGCATATATAAATGCAGTGTCTTAGATGTATTCCTACTAATGTATTTTTGTTTTTGTTTACATTTTGTCACCGCAGAGAAACTTCCAAGTGGATTTGTTACAGGGAATATTTGTGCATTATCAGCTGTGGGTAATTTTGTGATATTTCTGTCTCAATGATTATGAAATATACTAACTTCAGTCTAGATTGATGACTGCTATTTATGTTAAGTAAGAAAATGTGTTTATATACAAAATTTTTCATTACTATTGGAATGTAACAGCACCAGGTGGTAGCTATACATTTCTTAAAAATTTCTTATACATTTCTTAAAAAAGGATCTAGACCACAAATGGTGCCAGAAAAACTGGATATCTGCATGCAAAGGAATGAAACTAAATAAACATTTACCTCATACCATACACAAAATTCATTCAAAATGTATCATAGACTTAAATGTGGGAGCTAAAACTATAAAATTCTTAGAAGAAAATATAAAAGTAGAGCTTTGGCCTAGGATAAGACAATGGTTTCTTAGAAATTACACCAAAAACACAAGGCAAAAGAAAAAGAGATCAATTAGACCTCATTAAAGTTAAAGCTTTTATTCTACAAAGGACACCATCAAGAAACTGAAAAGACAGCTCACAGAATGGGAGAAAATATTTGCAAATTATATATCTGGTAAAGGACTCATATTCCAGAATATATAATTAGCAGCTCAAAACTAAAAAAAAAAAAAAAAAAAAAGAGAGAGAGAGATAAAAAATTTGAAAAATGGGCACAATATTTGAATATACACATCAACAAAGAAGATATGCAAATTGAAAACAAGCACATGAAAAACATTTTCAGCACCATTAGTCATATAGAAATTAAAATCTAAACCCTGAGAGACCACTTTGTATCCACTAAGAGGGCAAAAATTAAAAATATAGAAAACAAGTGTTGGTGTGCCTGGGTGGCTCAGTCTGTTAAATGTCCAACTCGTGATTTTGGCTCAGTCAATGGTCTTGTAGTTTATGACTGCAAGCCCCATATCAGGCTCTGTGCTGACAGTGTGGACCCTGCTTGGGATTCTCTCTCTCCCCCTCTCTCTCTGCCCCTCCCCAACTCTCTGTGTCTCTCAAAATAAATAAATAAACTTTTAAAAAAATTAAAAAAAGAAAAGGAAAGAGAAAAAAATGTGAGAACAATGTGGAAAATTGGAAACCTATACATTGTGGGGGAAATTGTAAAATAGTGCAGCCACTCCGGAAAACAGTTGGGCAGTTTCACAAAATGTTAAATATAGAGTTACCAGATGATTTGACAATTTCACTTATGTATATAGATCCTCTCAAATTGAAAACATATGTCCACACAAAAAATTTTACATGGATGTTTATAGCTGCACCATTCAAAATAGCCAAAAAGTGGGAACAACTCAACTGTCCATAAACTGATAAGTGGGTAGGCAGGATACCACATACCAATACAATTATTATTTAATTATGAAAAGAAATGAATTACTGATATATTCTACAACTTGAAAACATTTTGCTGATTGAAAGAAGCCAGTCACACAAGTGTGCATATGGTTATCATTCCATTTATATGAAATGTCCAGAATAGGCCAACCCATAGAGTCAGAAAGTAGATTAGTGATTGTCTGGGGGATGGATAGAGGTAAGAATGCTGAGTTACTACTAATGAGTAGGAAATTTCTTTTGGAGGCTGTGAAAATGTTCTAAAATTAGCCAGTGAGATGATTGCACAATTTTGTGAACATACTGAATACCATCATGTATACTTTAAAAGAGTGAATTTATGGTATGTAAATTATATCTCAGCAAAGACATTATTTAAAGAATATTTTAAAAAATTATTAAAAATTTTTTTCAAGTGTTTACAAATATAATCTATACCACTAGTCAGAAAACTTTTTGTAATGGGCCAGAGGATAAATATTTTAGGCTTTGTCAGCTACCTATAGTCTATGTCACATATTTTTCTTTTGTATGTATTTATTTTTTGCACAAAACCTTAACAATGGAAAACGATTCTTACCTAAAATAGTCTCTAGTACAGATTTGACCTATTGAGCTGTAGTTTTCCTACTCTTGGTCTAGACCATTAGTTCTCAAATTTGTTTTCAAATCACCTAGAAACTTAAAAGTGTAAGTGCCTGAACTCTATCTAGATGTTCTGAAGCAAAATGTAAAGAAATAGACCTTGGGAACCTTTATATTTAACAGCATTCCTATAGGTTCTTAAGGACACATGTACATAAAAAGACTAGAAATATCTAACCTATTTATTATAATAACTATATTCCTGATGGCTGAAATTACCTATCAGTGCAGCTCATGTTTCTATCCCTGAAGAGTGACACAACTAATATTAGAATTAGTTGCTGCCCACGTTCCATAACAGAAAATAATTACTTTTTACATCAAAAGATATCAGTATATTTGTCTTTAATATTTTCATTTATTATAGTGAAGACCACATTTTCCTGAAAATTTTCTTTGCAATTATATTAACATTTTCTCAAAGTGTGTATTAGAGCTAGTCCTATGAGGTGTTGCAAATAAGTTTAGAAAATGTTAAATATGACATCTTCAATGAAAAATGTGCCATATCCATTAACAAATTAGAATATTTTAGTTCTTTTGTAGAAAGAAATCTACTTCACTGTAACAGTGTTTCTTACACTTTTTCCCCCTCACTCTTCAGCATCTCCCTCTTTTTTTTTTTTTTTTTTTTTTTTAGATACTTGTGTCAGAATCTGATACTTTGAAAACTCTTATTAGTTACTTTATTAGGGATACTCCATCCTGAGCTATCATTAGCAGCTATAAAACTATTAAGACAAAATCTGTCAAATTAGTATTCATGCAGGTATCTGCTGAAAAACAAGAAAATACTAATAGGGAAAAGGCACATTTATAAAAATAAAAAATATGAATATTAATCTTCTAAGATAGAGCCAGTTCATTTATATCTCAACAGGAATCTATGAATTTGAGAGAAAACTAAATATTTTCTGCATCATTGAACAAGGAAATTTTCTTCATCAAGAAAATAATATGAAACTGAAATCTTAGTATATCTCATCTTTTTAAAACAAAACTCAATCAGTAAAATTCTCTCAGGGATCATTCTCTATAAAGAGTGTTGCTGCTTGGATACTTCCAGTTTCAGATAAAAATAATAGAGAAATTATATTTAAATTTAGAAATATGCAAGCCATGAAACAATCTATGGACACTGCTATAAAACTGAAATAAATGTCTTAGAATATTCAGAGGCAATATTTAAATCTCCAGAACAGCTCTAAAGTAATAAGAAACATATTTCAACACTTATTTTAAGACATGAAAAACAGAAAAGTCTCTGTCATTTTTATGTAGTGCAATTATTTCACTGAATAGTCTCGCATTGGGAAAATAATGGCAAAAGTTTTTTGTTTTTGAGATTTATTAATTGAAATAACAAATATTTCAAATAAGATGCTTTGTCAAACATAATTCACTAGAGTTAAATTACTATTTAATAATGTAATTAATGTAAACTTACATGGAAAGTTAACATGAAATAAACATAGAGGACCACATAGAAATGGAAACTCTACTGACATATGTTTTAAGTTTTTTTAATTTTTTTAAAGTTTATTTATTTATTCTGAGAGAGAGAGAGAGACGGCATGAGCAGGGTAGGGGCAGAGAGAGAAGAAGAAAGAGAATCCCAAGAAGGCTCGCGCTGTCAGTACAGAGCTGGATGTGGGGATTGAACTCACAAGCCATGAGATCATGACCCGAATCAAAGCCAAGAGTCAGATGCTCAACTGACTTAGCCACCAGGAACCCCAATGACATATATTTTAGAATTACTAGTCATTTATAAAATTAATACAGAAATAGTAGTGAAATAGATATTATATATTTTTAGAACATTTAGATTGTAATTATCCCTTTTTGCAAAGTTATTGAAAACCTGAATCTTCATAATTGATTTGCATTACACATTTAAAGAACGATACAGGATAAAGAAGTTTCTAAATGAAATTTCTTCTCCTCTATTTGCTAGTTTTCACAGGCATCTATTGATTCTTTGAGAGTTAGATTAAAAAATTTACAGAGCCATATCTCACTTTTTGTTTTCACTTTCCTATGGTAAGTAGCATATAATTTGCTCCATAAATATGATTTAAGTAGTTTTTGACAATATGGAAGACTAACATGGGCTTCTGGCTTTTCCTTTTTTACCCGCATCTGGAAAATCAAAAGTATAAAGAAATGAAAAAGAATTGAAAACCTTCTTATGACTTTCTTATGGCTAGTTAGTACAAATGGCACTGGGCTGGTGGTAGGGTGGGTTCCAAAGACTCTAGGGAAGAGAAGGATTGAGATCCAGGGAGCAAGTATAGATTGTAAAAATATTTGCCTGTCCTAAGCCTAGTTTAAGGGAGAAATAAGCAAAAGCAGAGCTCTAGGGACCTGGGCCCTGCCAGGGGTGAAGTGTGCAAAGAGGTTTAGTAATGCCTGATAGAATCTAAGCCTACCTTCCCCTATTTCTTACTTCAAGATTAGAGTATTATATTTGAAGTAGAAAGTTTTGGAAAGAGAAAGTCTCTTAGTCAGACATACCAGTAGAGAGCCTGAATGACAAAGCTTTCTAATGCCTGGGAACAAGGAAAGAGCATGAAGCCCAGACTAAAGTCAGAAGCTCTATACTAAGAATTTCTTGTTCTATGGCCTCTATACCCCACATTCGGTAGGGAAGGAAGAACCATAGATATAGTCTGGATTCTAGCTTCTGCCCTTGAGCACATATTACCAGTAAATAACTCCATGATAATATAACACTTTAAGCTGTGTATACTGGCAACCTACAATAAATTAAAAAAAAAAGGAACCAAAGAATAAAAGTAAAGTAGTCATGATTTAAAATATTCAGATATAAATAATACGGAGCACAAAATACTAAATATGATAAGTATGACTTATATTACAAATATAATAGATAAAATAACAGAATAATTAACCCAAAGGACAAAGGGCATTTCATCTGACCATACTTGTATTAATTTTAAAATTAATTAAGAAATTAAGCATTAAAAATTAAAATTAATTATTAGAATATGTAGAAACCAGACTAGTTCACAGTTCAAAAACAGGTCTATGTTTATGGAGTGTGAAGAATGACTGACAAAAACATAAGGGTATTTTCAGGTGATAGAAAAGCTCTACCAAGTAAATGTACATTTACTATATTTACATTTTACCTCATAAAATACAAGTATTAAAAAAACTCAAATAATTTCATACCAGAATTGATAAAGAGGTCATTAGAAATTCAAAGGTAAAAGTAAAGACATTACCTAAATTGCTTTCAAGGCACAAGGAGAGGGAAATATAAATGGGAGCTCATAAGGAATGACAGACAGAGAGTCTAACATATGTCTAATTGGACTTACAGAAGGAAGAATGAGAGAATGGGAAGGAGGTGACACTAGAAGAAAAAAAATGTTTCAGAGCAGATGAAACCTTCAATTCAAATAAGAATATAAATCCCAACTAAAGTAATCCAAGGTATCTATACAAAGGTGTAATTTGACTATGAAAGAATATAGAAAGGTGTTAAAGAGAAAAAAAATTATGTTTAAAGGTAAGTTATACTAACTTCTAGAAATAAATAATAAAATCCAGGAAACAATGGAATTTTATCTTCTGTGGTGAAAGTACATAAATTCCTAGCATGAATTCTTTATTCAATACAAACATATGTTAATAACGTTAGAAAAAAAATAGGCAATTTTACCAAAGTAGCATTTGCTCTCAGCAAATTCTCACTAAATGTAAATAAATTAATTAGTGAATTAAATGACAAAATAAAATAAAACAAGGAATGTTATTTCAGTTGGGAAGTCAGTTGAAGAACTAAAGGAAACAAGTTATACAGGTACCATAAATAATCACTTTGTAAATTGGCAATAATAGTTATTTTGATGTTTAAGAAATTTAAGCTAAAATTAAAATATACAGTAATAGTACATGCAAGTACAAGAGGGGAATGAAATTTAAGTGTTTTGCTTTGTATTTGCTAATCAAAAAGTGAGTAGAGATACTAGCTGACCCATAATCACTGATCCACAAATGACCATCAGTGACCCATAGTCACTTATCCACAAATACCAAAATAAGAAAGCTCTGAAAACACATATTAAAAAAATGGTATTAACTCATTTAGTGCCAAATCCTGAGCTGAACTGAAAAGAAATTTAATAACAATTTTCATTTCTCTAATTGCCAATTCTAGTTGAATTACTATTAGTTTCACAACATATTAATAGATTTTACTTTATTTTACAATTATTACCTCACTCAAGAGAGATTAGAGTCTATCTGAATTTAGCTGATATTCACCAGCACTGTTTTTGTTTCATTTATTAAACTGGTGCCTCATCCAATTCTGGGCTTGGGTGTAGGATTGGGATCAGCATAAACAGACAAACAATGCTGGAGGAAAGAAAAAACAATAAAGCTTTTGGTAATCAAAATTAAGATCTAGAGGATGATCAACCACATGCCTACACAGAATATTTGAGCTCTGGAGATGCTCGAGAGGCCAGAGACCTAGACTGAGTTACAGTTTTTTTAAAAGGAGATTAAAATTCCCTGCATTGTCACTGTGCTCAAGGAACAAAGCATATAACTAGTCTTTGCTTACAGATGTATCTTGAAGATTTATTTCTCACTGGGGTAGGAGAACAGAAACCCAAACTAGGGAACCGTTTAAAAATAATGATGAATATTCTGCAGTCTTTTAAGGGTGAAGCCACAAAAACCTGACAAAGTCTCAATCAAAAGCCTAAGAGCCCATGCTCAACAGACAGGAATGAAGCAGAGATATTCCAAGTATCTTCAAATTTCCATCTAGATGTGTTCATGTTTGGATTGAAATGATATCCTTGTGCTATCTGTATAACAGAGGAGTGAGAGAATCTTTCCTGGTAAAAAAAGAAAAAAACACGTTCTGGATTCTCTACAGTGACTTTATTTTTCTTAAGGATTTTAAAAGTTTATTTACTTATTTTTGAGAGAGAGAGAGAGGTAAAGAGAGAGAGAGAGAAAGCACGAGTGGAAGAGGGGCAGAAAGAGAGGGAGAGAGAATCCTAAGCAGGCTCTGTGCTGTTGGAGCAGAGCCTGATGCCGGGCTTGATCTCACAAACCATGAGATCACGACCTGAGCCAAATCAAGAGTCGGATGCTTAACCCACTGAGCCACCCAGGTGCCCCTATCGTAACTTTAAGTTTACAGTTTAGCATACATAAAAACTACTAGACATTCAAATAGACCAAAATGACAAATATTGTAGAGAAAATTAACAGTAAGAGCAAATGTGAAAATGGTTAAGAGTTTTGAGTTAGCAAAAAAATGGATAAAACTGTGCCTTATATAGTGAAAAAGATATATGAAATTAAGGTGAAAATAGATAAAAAGAAGAATTTTACAAGAAATTTGGCAACTTTAGAATAAGCATCTTTAGCCACATTCTATAATGGAAGAATTCAATATTAGAAATTAGCTAAAGATACAGAATTAACAGCAGATCAACACACAAAAAATATTTAGATAAAGAAATAAATAAACTGAAGAAACAAAAGAAAAAATACAGTAGAAAGAAAATGTAGAAATGCAAGAGGGAATTCAAAGAGATTATTAATAAAAACAGACGTGAAAATCGATTCAAGGTGATTGAACCTACTGCAGGATAAATCCAAAGAAAACCACATTTTAGTATATCATGGCAAAATTACTGAAAATCAAAGGCTTTTTCAAATCATAAAAATAGCTAAACGTAAAGGTACATCGTTTCAAATAAGCAATAATAACACTATCGCTTAAGAGAACAATGAGAATGAAGAGACATTGGAAAAATACTCTTAAACACTGAGAGTGAAAAGAATGGCACATTTAAAGTCGGAGAATTTTAAAGATAAAAGATATTATAGATGTTATGCCAATAAATGTAATAAAGTCTTTGTGAGACTGCTCAAAAAAAAAAAAAAGGCACTGGAAATTACTTCTATGTGGTTTTAACAAGATATTTGATTCTTAGTCCACTATCATTTTGTTATTTTTATTTTTAGCACAACCGTCAGATCAAAATGGAATACTTAAAAAAATTTTAATGGAGCACAAAATTGAAAAATATACAAATTGATAACCCAAGTACTTATGATCACCAACATGCATTACTACCAGAGGGAAAAAATTTAAAAGTGTAGTCACAATGAAGGGAAATATTTTTAACTAATATAATTCATAAGGAATTAACAAGAAAAGTAAGTCATACAGTCAGTAAAAAAAAAAAAAAGGAGAAAATCACAGAAGAAAATCAACAAAAGATTTGAACAGATATATGACAAAACAGGTTGTGGCAAATGGTCATAAGTGTGTGACAGGTTGTTCAAATGTGTTAGTGATCAGAGCACTGAAAATTAAAACCCATCCCTTAAATTATCAGAAAAAAATTAAAAATAAAAAATATATAAAATGAACTTTAGGTTTTGGTGGAGTTTGAACTTCTGGAACACTTATCCATTGTGGTGGGAATATAAACTAGCACTACCTGGCATATTCTAACTATCTCCTATCTCATGACCTAGCAATTCAACTTTAACACAAGATATATAACTTAGTATTGGAAGAGTTCCAGATATGCTCATAGACATGCATTGTTTATAAAGGCATAAAACTACAAACAGGTTATAAGTCATGAAATGGAAATCGCAAAAATAAAAGAGATAAATGCATTGTTATATGCTCATTCAACAAATTTGAACAGGTGCCTGGATGAATGGAATGAGAAAGCTTAGCATATATCTTACGTTAAAAGCCTTTCAAGCAGAAGGAATAGCTAAAGTAAAGGTAAAAAATGTGCACTTGATATATTGAGGATCTACAAAGTAGCCAGAGAATTACAGCAGAGTAGGAGGGGTGAAAAGGTAGAAGGGCAGGTCAAAGAGGTAATGAAGAAGAGAAAGGTCATATAAATCTATGTGGTTATTCTCAGAAGGGATTCCACTGCATAGTTTTGAGCAATACTGTGGAATTATCTGATTTAAGTTTTAGCAGGATCATTTCAAGACAAAGTTATAGTAGGGTAATTTACAAGCATGTAAATATGTTTCCAATGAAATTATTTCTACAGCAATGCAACAATTTTGTTAGGAGATAATAGAAACAATGCAGAGTAGAGGCCTACAACAGTGACATTGAAAAGATGGTCAAATTATGAATGAAGTTGATTAACAAATATGCAATATGAAGACTTCAAATGGATCAAGATATTTAGGCTTATTCTATTTTCTGAACAAATAAACTCTTGAAATGTCAAGGACTTAGCACTTGTACATTTCCTGCACACATATTAATCTGCTGTGCATTTTTTTTTTTGATCAGGTGAATCACACCAAAACAACAAAGTAGGGATCCCAGCTCCTTCCATTAAATGATTCTGCCCTCTTTACACATGGTCTGAGGATTGTCTCCACACCAGCCACCAGAACACAATAGATCATAGCAGATTTTAAGTGGTATTTATTTTCAGTCAAGGACGTACTGTGATATACATCACTTTTACACATATTCTCATGGCTACAATTAGTGACATGTTCTCATCTAACACAGTAGAAATTGGGAAAAAAATATCAAAAAAAAGGAATGAGCTTTGTTTGTCACCTTGTTACTGACTGAATAAAAGTGTAATTTACTGAGAAGAATGCAGATGGAACTCGTCTTTTGTGGGAAGAAATTGGCAATTCCACTTTAGATATGTGAAGCTGTGGAAACATTTCAACATTTTGGTTGCCTGAGTGGAGATATTGATAAGGTACATGCATGTGTGAATCTGTAGGTCAAGGAGCAACCTAGGCAGCTCATTAAATTGGGGCATAGCTGGAACACAAACGATACTTTAAATCACCTACAGAGTGAGCAGTAGAAGAGACAGGAACTGAGGATGACATCCTGATATGCTTTCATGTTTCAATCTAAGAAAATGAGGGTAAATCAACAAACAAGTCTGTGATAAGGAGAGGTTGGTGAGGTCATTCCAACTCCCCCCCTTTTAATTTTGTCAGTGAAATGAAAAGCAATGTCATGTGTTGAGATTAAGATTCAAGGAGGAAGCATCAGAAGAGAGGAGTCTGAATAGAAAACAAAAAAGGAAGTGGACTTGTGGAAATACAATAGGATTGGTAGGCATCAGTAAGGGCATAATTGATGTTAGAGTTTCTAGATTTAAAGTAAGACTAGGGGCACCTGGGTGGCTCAGTTGGTTAAGCCTCTGACTTCACCTCAGGTCATGATCTCATGGCTCATGAGTTCAAGCCCTGCATCAGGCTCTGTGCTGACAGCTCAGAGCCTGGAGCCTGCTTCAGATTCTGTGTCTCCCTCTCTCTCTGCCCTTCCCCTGCTTGTGCTCTGTCTCTCTCTCCTTCAAAAATAAATACACATTAAAACATTTTTTTAAAAAATAAAGTAAGACTATTGAAGGTTTCATATTTGCTTTACCACCCACATTTGGCTGTCCTACTGTAGACATGAATTGGGCATTTTCAGACTTGCATCATGAAGATAGTGCTTTGTGGTAAATGAGGTTTTTATAATGTAAGTAAGGTTTCATAATGATGAAATATGGGGTGTAAGTAGTAAGAAGACAATTTAGATGTTGAAGGGTCTTAACTTTTAAGTAGGGGATAGGATGTTGAAAGAATGAATGTAGAGGACAATAAAAGGATGATAGGATTGATAAAGTGTGGGTGTCATCCTTATGCAGGGCCATGCTAATCTTCTCTGTATCATTCCAATTTTAGTATATTTGCTGCTGAAGTGAGCACAGGATGAGAAGGTTTAAAACTTTATTGCTATACATAAATGATGATGAGTAAATAAAAAATTATACTTTCTTCATGATGAAATTATTTAACATTATGATATTTTATTTCTCTCCACATTGATCAATAGATTAAATGTAATCCCTATTACAGTAATAGGAAGATTTTACTGAGGACCTCAACAATTTACCCGAGAAATTTTATAGACGTGTAAAGTTCATGAATAATGATTATCACAAAATAATAGTAAAAACAATATAGTCCTATTGGTGACATTAACAATGAACCAGTATTGAAAGTTCAGTACTAGATAAATGTACATATAAGAAATTGTAATATGGTAAAAGTGACACCACATGTCAGTGGAAAACAGATGAATTTTTACTAAATCATTTGGGAAGAAAAGTTATCATTTAGGACAAAAATTATTTACAGAAAACTAGGGCTAAACATTTATGCTATGTTATATACAAAACATACACCGCACTGACTGTCAAAATGTGAAGGAAAAAACTGTTAGTGTAATCAAAGAAAATTCAGACAATTAATTATTACGTAAGGATAGAGATTCATATATTAAACAAATCCACAAAGAATATATCATAAGTAAAATCATGAACTTGACTACATACATACAAAATAGGAATTTCTGTTTGAAGACAGCTTTCTTGAGTAAGAGTATGGTAACAGTATGAGAAAACATTTGTGCCATATAAATCTGAAAATGAATTAATCTTTGGAATATAAAAGTTGTCCTCCATATACCCAAAGTAAATATTACAAAATTAGGAATATTAAATAAACAGGAAATCCACTAGTGGGAAAATCTGTAGAGCTGGTAAGTCCATTGCTATTTTAGAAATGAATGTTTTATATATTGCTTGCAAGTCTCTAGAACGATATAGCAATTCTGGAGGTCAACCTCAGAAAAATGTAATGAACTAAGGCAAATATTCACTCTAGGATTGAGTAACTCATCCTGCACATATATGAATGGAAATGCTTGCCCTCGTCCACAAGGAACATTTATGGAGATTTTCCTTTTATGTAGTTTTGTGACATTGATTATTGGAAATAATGTGCATCCCCACAGTGGGAGGAAGCAGGTAAAATGTGATTAATGCATACAAAGCAACACTCTTAGCAATTATAAGCGGTTAATTTATAAAAAGTGCAACATGGTTGGAGTACATAATTGTACATACATTACATAATGCTATGTAACATAATGCTTAGTGAAAAAATGAAAAATGTTTTCCAACATATAAAGTAAAATTTAAAATCCTATGTATTTAAAATGATACAGACATATTGTAAAATATTTATCAAACACATTGAAGTATATACTTTGGAGAAGAGAGAAACAGTAATGTGATCAACAGGAAATTAAAAGAAAACTGGTAGAGCATACTTGCACAGTCAATGGTAGTATAACATTAATGTACATGTTTGACATCTAAATAAAGAAACCTATGATACATACATAATTTTTACTAATTTTGGCTTCAGTTTCTAGACAAAACTGTACTTTGTCTCTGCCTTATGTGTAGAATATTGTATTTCTAGAGAACTTTACAAGGATTTATATACATTTGAACTAAAATTGTAGATTTTCTGAAGAGCACTATATTAGTAAGAACATAATTTACAAGTTTTCTTGTTATGCAAGTAAGTTATTTTTCTTGCCTCATAGCTACATTACAAGTCTTGTTTGGCTTCTTTGTAACTTTGAAACAATATGAATAAAATTTCAATACTATTTTGAAAGAATTTCAAATGTCTTCTTTTTTTAGCTTTTAGTTTATTATAGAAAATGTATTTTAAAAATAAAGCACTTGCGGGACACCTGGGAGGCTCAGTCGGTTGAGCATCCGGCTCTTGATTTTGGCTCAGGTCATGATCGCAGGGTCCTGGGATGGACCCCCACATTGGGCTCTGTGCTGACAGTGTGGAGTCTGCTTGGGATTCTCTCTCTCTGTCTGTCGCTCTCTGCCCCTCTCCTCTGCACACTCTCTCTCTCTCTGAAAATGAAATAAATCTAAAAAAAAAACAAGTACTTTCCCTTTGATGTTTCATTTAACAATGAGAGTCTGAGGCAGAAAGTGCAAGAAGCATATCCCGTGATTTCATATTTAATTCAAATTCTTTTTAATCCTTAGTCTTGTAACAGTTCCCTGAAAAAACAGTGGATTTATTATGAATTCAACGAATCAGTACCTTTGCGAACACTAGTTTCTATTGTACTCCTAATAGTTTTAAGTTGTTCCTACCAATAGAAATATAATTTTAATTAAGCATAAACTGTATTTTCTTCTCTAGAATTAATAAAATTTAACTATATTTATATTGGTGGATTTCATTGTAAAGTTAATATTTAGAAATATTCCACTATGTGTTTTTCACTTAGTTTGACCCTGAATAATGCAAGCTAACTAGCACTTTTCTTTTCCACTTTCAAATTGCTTTTTCTCTTGTCTAGAACTTGAATTTAGAAATGGCAGAATCTCAATAGAGGTAGAGGGTAATTTCCCACAAGACCTGGCTAATTTATAGCTTTCAACACACCAATGACCCCTACAATTTGGCAGTTGCTTCATTAATTCCTCTACACCTGCTCCATTTATCTTGCAAAAAAAAAAAAAAAAAAAAAAAAAAAAAAAAGACAGATAAAAGACACAATCCTCTTTCACTGCAGCTATTTGCGAAGAAAGTCCTTCATGTCTTTCTGAAGTAAATTGTAACCTGCATTATGGAGAACAAAACGACGGTAGCGTCAGATGAATGTTCCCAGTTTGTCACTGGGATGAAGAAGGAAAGTTTGAACAGCCACATATTTTTGGAAGTTTTTTTCTGCTCTTTGAAATGTTATGGCCATTCAAAGACTTCAGTTTTCACCAGGATCTGCCATCTGAGTCATAAAATTTTGGAATTAAAAAAATAAAAATAAAAATAGTCTGAGATATTTTTAAAAATAATGTGTTCTTATAGTTAATGATAAATTATATAGGCTCTCTCTCTCTCTCTCTCTCTCTCTCTCTCTCTTTTATCATCTCTCATCTGTATCATCTATGTATCAAATGAAAAAGACCATTTTAAGCTACCTATATTTAATACATTTATAAGAACAAGCATTTTATTTCCATGGAATATAAATGGTAATGTGAGTACTTCTAGCAGCATGGAAAATGTACTTTCATCAACAAGGAGTTTCATTGATTAAAAATAAAACATTTTAGTGTCAAACTTAGGAAAGCATCTATTTAACTGGTTGACTAACCAAGCACTTTTTTCCTTTCTTTTTTTTCAGTTTTTTCTATCATTATGAATTTCATAAAAACAAATATAATTTGTATTTTTGTTCCTCTTTTAAGGTAAATGGTTTGAATTATTGGTGTCTAGCAGGTGGCGACATTTTAAAAAATAATATAATTCATAAAATATACTAAGGAAAGCTTTTGAGAATTTGCATTATTAACATATATTAAAGGTAGATATACACTTGAATTTGATATGGGTTCCCTCTTCAGTATTTCTATTTTCTATTATAAATTATTGAGGGTTGGTGATCACTGCAAAGACTGGATGTTTAATTCTTTGGTAAGATCCCCATGCCACTATTGCCAGGAGAAAGGTTTAACTTACACAGAACTACTTCTATTCTTGTGTTACCTGTATGTATCAAATATGGAGCTCACAAATTCACACCATTGTTATCAACAGAGGCTGAATAAGAACAGAATAGTAAATCATATCACCTCTATAGTCGTCAAAATGGGAACAACTGAAAATCATGCTACACGTGATACAGCCTTGCGGTGTTTATATAGTCAGTCATATTATTTAGTTATAAGAATTATAACATAAAACATAATGTTTCAGATGCCACAAATATTTATGGCATATGTGACTTAAAAAATAACCCATCAACAAGTATTAGTAAATAACATAAGAAAATATTTAAACATAGCATATATAGGCATGTCTAGATACTGCATTACTCTCTCTTTACTTTTTATTAATTCAAACTTACTTCCTAATTCAAATTAAAATATACTTCTAACTGTGGTGGATATCAACAGAAATGGAAATCTGAGAATTCTGCTTCTTTCATATGCAAAGTATAATAAGACATTGATACAACTGTTGGCAAGATGGTGTAACACTTTGTGATTTAGATAAATCATTTTACTATTTAGGAAATTGGGAATTATATAAATGAAAACCAGTTGTTGGAAGAATTGTCTTTTTTTTTATGTGGGACTGGGATCCTTCTTTAGAAATAATTACAACTGGGTTTATAATTATTTATAAAATAATGAACATTTAATGTAGTTATTTCAAAATGCCATTTACTACTAATGGTCATTTCTATTAAAATGTTCATAAAATTATTTTTGGCTACAAGAAAGTATACACTTAGGCTAATAAATTTCATTTTTTTCTATTTGGAAGTCACTTTAAATATAACAATTGTACAAAGAAAAGTAAAATTTAAAACAAATAAACAACTCCTCCAGGAACATTGAGCTACTAGTGGACCAGAATCACGATTAAAATGCATAATCTAGAACAATGACTAGAATCTCAGTGTATTAATTACTTATTACTGTGTAGCAAATTATCCCCATACTTAATGGTTGATATCTGGAAGGCAAAACTTCATTTCTTCCATTTGAGAATTGTCTCAATATTTCTTGACACTTAATAGTTCTATATGTAATTAGTTCTATATGTAATTAGTTCTATATGTAATATGAATTCTGTATGTAATTAGTTCTATATGTAATATGTAATTCTATATGTAATATGTAGTTCTATATGTAATTAGTTCTATGTGTAATATGAATTCTATATGTAATTAGTTCTATATGTAATATGTAATTCTTTTCTTTTTTTTAAGAGTATCTAATTTCTTCTCACCTCATTTTGTTTGACCTGTTCATGCCTGTGTGCGTGTGTGTGTGTGTGTGTCTGAGTGCTTGTGTTCCTTGTGTATTTTGAAATTTTTATGTGACAGTTCATTGTCTGTTAGGATCTTCTAAAGGGATGTTTGCCTATAAGATGGTATAAACATTGTCAATGAGTTAGCTTTTTATTGTTCAGAGTTCTTAGCTAGTCTCACATTAACAGCTAAGTTCTAGGCTCTGAATCACATAAAAGGTTCATTTCTGGGCTTATACAAACAAGAGACTAAGATCTGGTCTTGGGTTTTACCTAAAGTTATTGGACACTTCATTTCCAAATTTAAACATTGGAGAGTAATTATCTCTGCCAAGTTAGAAACAAGTCCACAGACTCTGTTTATTAGGATTATGAAGTTGGACCACAATAGTTTTCTATAATATTTTATATTATAAGTTATAATATTTTAGGCTCAACTCTTCAGGGGCTTTCCTTTTATAGACCACAAAGATGTTTATTTCTTGTACTAACCTGTATCTGTCTGCCTATCTTTTATCTATCTGTCATCTGTCATCTATCTTATCTATCTATCTATCTATCTATTTATCATCTATCAATCATCAACTGATTGATCAATCTTCTCACTTTTTAAGGTATTTCCCCCTAGACGATAGAGATCTTCTTTTAAGAAAAGAAGATTTGTAGAAGGACTTAGAATAAAGAAGTCACTTGAGGTAAGTAAACATTCACTATTCTGAAAAATATGTGTGGGTTTACATGGACTAGGTATGGGGATTAACATACTAGAAAATCTCTTGCCTATCCTGCTGTGTCCAACAGCATGGATGGACCTTGAGTATATTATGCTAAGTATAATAAACAGATATATAAAGGCAAGTACTGTATAATATCACTTATATGTAGAATATAAAAGGCTTAACTCATAGTAACCAAAGACTAGAATACTGGTTACCAGGAGCTAGGGGTTTGGGGAAATGAGGAGATATTGGTCAAAGGGTATAAACTTCCAATCATAAAATGAGTCAATTTGGGGGATCTAGCATTTAGCATCATAGTTACAGTTAACAATACTGTATTAAACACTTGAAAGTTTCTTCTTTTAAAAGTTAATTTATTTATTTTTGAGAGAGAGAGAGAGAGAGTGCAAGTGGGACAGGGGCAGAGAGAGGGAGACAGAGAATCCCAAGCAGGCTCCGCACTATCAGTGTAGAGCCTGACCTGGGGCTGGAACACATGAACCCTGAGATCATGACCTGAGCCAAAACCAAGAGTTGGACACTTAACCACCTCAGCCACCTGGGCTTCCCTATACTTGAAAGTTTCTCAGAGAGTAAATCTTAAGTGTTCTCTCTATAGAAAATAAATGGTAATTATGTGAGATGATGTAACTATATTAAAACTACTATGGTAATCATTATGCATGATGTAAGTATATCAAATCAACACATTGTACACCTTAAAGTCACAAAATATTGTAAGTCAATTATATTTCAATAAAGCTGAGAAAAAAGAAAATTTCTGTCCTTAAGAGTTTTTTTTTCAGGTTTATTTTTCCAGAACTAAATAGTGGTTTTCCAATACATTTTGGGATAATAAAATTTGTTAAATAGAATAAAAATTACTATACCCACAGGTGACTAAACTAGGATATTTTGAACAACTGATTAAAACTTGACTTTTTTGGTTTGTATTTTCTTTATTTCATACAATGGAGATTAGTTAATGGACATACTAATCATGAGTTTGACAAAAGCCATTTCAGATAGTTTGACTAAGCCATCATCAGATTTTTTTTTCTTAGAAAATTCAACAATTTTTCAAGGCACTAATACAATCGTTACCTTAAAAATTCTTTCAAATATATTTGTTGCATTCTGAGTCATATTGGATTACTAGTATCATCTAAACATTCTTCAATTTATACAATTAAGTTATGGGACTATATGTTACTCATTATAAATAGTTTAATGATATAAATGATAGAAGAAGAAGGTTGACTACGTTATACATTAAAGTGCCTCATGGATGGCTGCCAACATACTCACATTCTGTTTCTATAAAGTATAGTGCAATAATTTAATGAAATCTATAAATGTTACAAAATAATTTTCATGAGAAAATATATCTAATATGCTTATATCTAAATTAGCTGTGATAAGATAGAAAATTCTAATTTAAGAAATGCTTAGCAAGTTCATGAGCTTGAATAAATTCATTTTGAATCTAAAAATATAGAATGTAATGTTAAAATGGTATGATGTTATCCAAGAGGTTATTCCTCAGGAGTAGGAAACATTTTTCTATCCTTTTTACTCAATTTTAAACTTACATAGCATTATAAAATCCTTACTAAAATATAAACTTACATACCAACATGGAAAACATTTTCAATTTATAAAATGATAAAAGAGTTAATTTATTTAATAAAAATTTAAAAATAAAATTTGGGTTAAAAAATGGCAATAATCAAAATAAAAACTAGAAAAAAACAGAAACCATTTTTTCATGCTAAAAAAGAGAGACAGGGATAATTGCATCTATGTTCATCAGAGATATTGACTTCTGGTTCTCTTTTTGAGAGAGGAAGACATTTTAATCAAAGCAAAATATTTGGCTGAAAACTGCTTAATTTTTTTTCTTGTGCTCTTAAAGTAATCTACTTAGGGAGGTTGCTCCCAAAGTTATTCTTTTTGCTTATTTGTTTTTTTAAATATATAAAATCCACAGTACAGACATATTTGAAAACTTGTTTTTTTTTCTTTTTGAAGTTTTTGATGCTCACTAGAAAGATCACACAGAAAATTATTTTCCAAAGCCAATGTAAGCAATATACTCTATGTCAATATTCTTATATATTTTTGTACGTAGACACAGAATGGAGAGAAACAAATGTTGTTTTTTTTTTTTTTAAATCTGTAGGAAACTAATCAATAACTTTGTATATCTTTCTCTTTTAATTAAGTCCCAATTATCATTGCAAAACTGAAATAGAAATGCTCCACTGATTTTATTCACAGGCATGTATAATGCATATATAGCTTAATGACTAAAACAGAAGTCATGGAATTAAGGGAATAACTACACTAGTTTTTGAAAGATGCTAATTATACATTTAGTTCAATTGGAGATACTAATTTTAATTGAATTTAGCAAACATACATTTTCAAAATGAATTATTTGATATGAATGCAAAGTGAATTGGTTAATATGAACACAGAAATAAACAATATCCTTAATTATTACTATTTGTTATTTTGTGCAATCGATTTTTATAGGAGTGTTAATAGTAGTATTATTCCATGAAATCTTTGTTTAAATCCTCTTGTCTTTGATAGTTGTGGTTAGTTGATGTTATCTATTAAATTCCTAAGGATCCTTCAGACCAACAATCAGCAAAATCTGGGCAGGGAAAATGCTCTGGACCATGTACTCTCTGGTCTCCTCTTATAATATCGCATTACTTCTCTGATTTCCTTCTTTGACTTACTGCTCTGACCAATAACGTCTGGAAAGTATAATCATAGTTTATAAGCTCACCTCATAGAAGAAAGTTAATTTATATTGACGTATTTGGACTGCAGTTCAGATTAAGTGCAATGGTAATGCAACTACATGTTTCACACACACACACACACACACACACACACACACACACACACACAAAAGGTAATAAGAGTATAAGAAATAAAGAGATGCTGGTGAAAGCAATTTATTTTATACTCAGTCTATTTGGTATACGAAAAGCTATATTGCTATATAGGAAACAAAATGTGTGTCCTAAATTCTTTACAGGTATTTCTTGTTGAATATTTACTCAGCAGTTAGTGTCTGTGGAATTATGATCTTCCACTTACCTATGAGGAAACTGACAGGTGAACAATTACCTACTGTCAGAACTAGTAAAAAAAGAGCACAGGTGCAAATTTAATCCATATGATTGCCAACTCCCTGTTCTTAACTACCATATTAAAGGGTATCATATAATCATGTAATTGGAGTTCAAGATTAAAAGAAGATAGTGCATCTGACAGAAAATGAATAACGGAAGAGATAAAGTCTAAGAATATTCGGAAACTGATGACACAATAAATAACTGATTTTAGTTTTTTTAAACCAAATTGGATAAATACAGAGAAAAACCACCCCAAGGCACATAATACTAAACCTAATGAAAACAAATCTTATAAGAGAGCCAGAAAATAAAATCATATTATTTTCAAAAGACATGAGGAAACTGATGATTGATTACTCAAATATAGAACCAAGCAGAAGGGGGGGGGGGACTGTGTCATCAAACTGCTGGAAAAAAATAACTACCCACACAAAGCCCCATATGAGCAAAAACCAATCTTTCAGAGATGAAGCAAACTTAGAAATATTGTCCAACCCCAAATGGCATTATTAGCAAGTCTGCGGTTAAAAAAAAAAACAGAGATGAAAGGAAAATTATATCAGATGGAAGCATGGAAATATAGAGAGCAATGAGTATAAAGTGATAGAGTGGGTATGCAGAAAATATAAATTGTCATAGACTATATAAAATAAGATTTTGTAGAGGTTAAAATATGAGTAGAAATAAAAACTACATAAAATAACATGCAGGTTTAGGGCAAAGTGAAGTTAAAGTGTTCTAAGATCATGCACTTTTCAATAAATGGTAGATGTACTAATTAATATTAGACTTTAGCAACTAAATGGGACATGTCCTAATTTCTAGATAACCACTAAATGAGCTAGAAAGAATGTGTTAACATGTCATAGTAGGAAAAATGAATAGTAAAAACAAGCAATCCCAAAGAAAGCAAAGGAGCAACATAACAAGTAGAATAATATAACACAAAAATTAAGTTGTATATTAAAAATATATATCACAACAATATTTCATTGGAATACACAGAATAATACAACTAAGATACACACATTCAATATAAGTAATCAGTAATTTTGAAAGTAATAGAATGGGAAGAGTTATGCTATGAAACACTGTTTTAGGCTAAATAATTCCCTTTCTCAAAATGTCTGTGTTCTAATCCCTGGAACATGTAAATATTCCCTTATATTGCAAAAAAAGACTTTGCAGATGTGATTAAGTTAAACATTTTGAGATGGGAAGATTATCATGAATTTTCTGGGTTGCCCTGATATAATGAAAGGATATTTATTTAAAGGAGTCAGAAGGATCAGATGGGCAATAGAGGAAGAGATGATAGAAGCAAGTGGTTATAGTGACATTAAGAAAGGGCAATAAGTCAAGGGATCCAGGGGCCACAAAGATTTTAAAATGGCAAGAAAGCAGTAATCCTCTTACACTCTCCCATCAACACCTTGATTTTAACTCAGTGAAACTGGTTTTGGACATCCAAACTGCAGAACAAAAAGAAGAATAAATTTGATTGCTTTAAGGCACTGAGTGTATGGAATTGTTACAGCAGGAATAGAAAACTAATACATTATCCCAAGGGAGGTGGGAGTTATGCAATAACAGAAGGCAGGATAGAATTTAGGATAGAAGAATTAGCAGATATGCAGATGGGCATTTCTTTAAAATGAAGAAGTGAATCCATCAGGGAGATACACAACTTCAAGTCTGCATCCATCTAACACATAGCTTCCAAATATGCGAAGCAAAATGGACATAGATAAGAAGAAATATACAAACTGAGTGTTGTAGGTAGACTGTTTCTGTCACTGATAGACAAAGAAACAAAATTCATTAACTATTTTAAACATGAAATATGAACATGATTGACAGAATTGACTTAATTGATATATATTAAGCATTGCTCACAGGATAATGATGATCAAAAGATTAGCAGAACAAACTCAGTGTCACTAATTACTAGTGTTAATATTAGGTTTATTTCATTATTCAATAATGTAAAGGTCACTTAACAATTTTAATTCAATCAGTAAGATTTACTATGTGATCAGAATAATAGATAAAAATAATGTAAAAATAAAATTAAAAAGTAACTAAAGATAATATTCTGAAATATCGGATATAAATCATAGTTTGTAAAATTCAACATCCATTCAGAAAAAAAGAAAAAAGAACCTCATGAACCAAGAAGTAGAAGGAAATTAGAATTT
This sequence comes from Leopardus geoffroyi, assembly GCF_018350155.1. Classification (NCBI taxonomy): domain Eukaryota; kingdom Metazoa; phylum Chordata; class Mammalia; order Carnivora; family Felidae; genus Leopardus; species Leopardus geoffroyi. The sequence continues at coordinate 24,727,039 of NC_059333.1, forward strand.
CCTTAACTAGTATGGAGAAACCATACAAAATCCCACAAAAGCATCATGTTTAATTATGAATTATTGACAATATTACTCACATGTTGGAAGCAAAAACAAAAAAAATGTGTGATTATCACTTTCACTCAATATTGTACTCTAGATTTTACCAAATACATTAAGGCAAGAAAAAAATATATATGAGGATCAGAAAAGTTGTGCTAAAACTGCTGAGATTTAAGACAACATAATTGTGAATGTCTAACTACAAAAAAATTGAAATATTTGATTTAACAAGGTTAATAAGCATAAAATTAAGATATATGAATCAATCCTACTCTTATATGCCACTAAAAATTGAATTAGAATATTAAAATGATATGTGAAATAGCATAAAAATCAGTGGTACAAATCTAACAGAAATTTTGCAATATATCTAATAAGAAGATATAAAAATACTCAAAAAATTAAAGGAGGCCTAAATAATGGACAACATAAAATATTTATGAGTGCAGGACACTCAATTTTGTAAAAATATTTTTCCAAATATGTATAAATTTAATTCAATCCCATTCAAAGCCATAGCTGCTATTTTGTGGAAAAATACTAGCTGATACAAGTAAAAACATAAAAATGAAAAGAGACAAAATATCCAAGAAAATTTTGAAGTAGAAGGAGAAAGAAGATTTACACTACGAGACAATAATGTATTTAGATATAGCTATTACAAAAATGTAATATCAGTTCAAGTATAGACTAATAAAATAATGGAACAGAATAGAGTTCAGAAATAGAACCACACATGCATGGTTTGTAAGAAGATTGACACTGCAGTAGGGAAAGAAAGAGGCAAGCAAATATCCCAATTAGAAAAAAAAAAAAGAATAGTGAGTCTAAATTAAATAAATATTAAGGTATAAAAAATTAAAATACTAAATTTCTAGAAGAAAGCATGGAATATTCTAAACCAAGAGAAATAAAACAAGACACAAATATCTGCTACCATAAAGGAAAGTGATAAATATAACTACATTAAATGTAATAATGCATGCTCATCATTTTTTGAGAGGATGAAAGGCTATCCATAAGGTATACATACACAAGGTATACATCTTTCCAATATTCAAAATATATAACAATCTTAAAATCAATAAGAAAAACAGATAAATAGAAAAGTGAGTAAAAATCTTGACTGGAAATTGCATCTCAAAAAACAGTTGGGTTGTCAATTGACAACAGGGTTGTCAATAAAAATATGAAAATATCTCAATCTCATTAGTCACTAAGGAAATGCAAAAAAAAAAACAAACCAAAACAAACCAAACCCTCTATGAGAGACAACTTTATATCTACCAGAATGATTATATGTGAAATGATTGACAATGCTAAGTGTTGGCGAGGATGTGGGGCTGGAAGGGGAACATTCATGAAATACTAGCGGAAATTTTAATGTTCATAAATTACATTGAGAAACTATTTGATAATATCCATTAAAAGTGGATCATACCGTGTCAATCAGCCATTTTATGCCTGTGTATAGACTTAATAGTCATGCACAGAAATGATTTGAGCAACTTTATTCATAATGGAATAATAGACAAAAATTGGAAACATGTGAATGCTTATTAACAGGACAATGGGTTCTATTTATATAGTAGAATACTACACAACAATGAGAATGAACAATAAACCTTCTACAATCTATGGCATAGACAAATAGTACAAATTGCTAAGTAAAAGGAGCCAAAGAGATAAACGTAAACGATGTATGATTCCATTTGTAGAAAATTATAAAGCAAGTAATGTTAATTCATGGCATTATGTCAATAGTGCAGTGAAATCAATGGGGCATATCCTGGGAGGGAGAGTAGCATGACTTTGGGATATTGGTAATGTTCTATTTCTTGACTTTGATGTTGTATGGCAGTGTTCACTTTGTGTGAATTCATTGCATTGTAAACTTAAAATGTATGTACCTTTTAGCATGTGTATTTTGTATCACTAAAAAATCACCAAACAAATCTGCCACTGAGGTTGTTTTTTAATATTTGTTTTTTTTTAATTTTTAATGTTTATTTATTTTTGAGAGAGAGAGACAGAGCATGAGTGGGGGAGGGGCAGAGAGAGAGGGAGACAGAATCTGAAGCAGGTTCCAGGCTCTGAGCTGTTAGCACAGAGCCTGACGTGGGGCTTGAACCCACGAACAGGGAGATCATGACCTGAGCTGAAATCAGAGGCTTAACCCACTGAGCCACCCAGGTGCCCCTAGTTTTGCAAATTTTAATAGGGTTCTGTCATTTGCTCCATATAGTTTTCACCATTTTACAAGGACAAATAATTTTTGTTGTATATATTTAGTTAAATTACATTATCATTATCTAAGGGCCCTATTCATCTTAATAGTACATATGGGTTTAAGTCAATTTCATGTGATGTTAATAATGATATTAGCTTCTAATTGTTTCATATTTGCCTGGTATACTGGTAAGTATATCTTTAATGTTTACTTTCAATCTTCCTGCATCCTTACGTATTATGTGTACCTCTTATAAATATATTATTATTAGATTTTGATTTAAGCCCAATCTGGCAGCCTCTGTTTTTTCACAGGATAATTAAGGCCATTTACATTTTTATGATTAGTGGTATATTTGAAAGTATTTAAACAATTTTATTTTTGACTTCCCTTATATGTCTTTGTAGCAGATGATGTTGAAAACTTGGCCAGATTTCCTTAGATCTTTTTAGCATTATGTCTTTTTTTAGATTTGGCCACAGCCCGCTTCTGCAGCCCGTGGCTGGAAAGGTTTTCTCAGGTTACTGGGACATATTTTGCTTCCTGGGGCAGAACTTGGAGAACTTGGGAGTTCACATTCCCCTAGGGCAGCTCTTTACCAAAGCAGGAATGGTGCAGGAATATAAAAGCCCTGTCCTTAGGTTTGGACATATCTGAAGATAACTTACACAACAGAGCAGACATGAAGGATTAGATTGAAGATAACCTTTGCAAGACTGTTTGAAATCATATCCTTGCTTAATTACATCCCCTTCCTTTTGTCTTGATTCAAAGAAGAAGAAGAAGGAGAAGGAAAAGGAGAAGAAGAGAAGGAGAAGAAAAAGGAGAAGGAGAAGAAAAGGAGGAGAAGAGAAGGAAGGGTATAGGAGAAGAAGAGGAAGGAGAAGGAAAAGAAAAGAAGGAAGGAAAATAAACCACTTACCCAGGATCTGCTTTTGTGGAACCAGGCATAGGATAGTCATTTATGTCCTTTTCTTATTTCTTCCTCTTCTACCTTCGTTTTGATTGACTGGAGGTGATTTTTGTTTGTTTTTGTTGCTTGTCTAGTTTTGTTTTCTTTTTCCTGGTTGGAAATTGCATACATTCTCATTTACTAATGGCTACCTAAAATTTTTAATTGAGGGTGCCTGTGTGGCTCAGTTGGTTAAGTGGCTAACTTCAGTTCAGGTCATGATCTCACAACTCATGGGTTCAAGCCCAGTTTCAGGCTCTGTGCTGATAGCTCGGAGCCTGGAGCCTGCTTCAGATTCTGTGTCTCCCTCTCTCTCTCTGCCCCTCCCCTGCTTGTGGTCTCTCTCTCTTTCAAAAATAAATATTTAGAAAAAATAAAGTAAAATATTAAATTGAACGTTTAATTTGACAAAATCTAAAATTAAAACATGTCTGTAGCTGTTTCTCAAATAATAAGAATAAACAAAGACAAAAAAAATGCCTTTTAAAAATCTAATACCAAGCACCATGCTACCAACTTCATGTTAGCATTTTCCAGGTTTTATGTACATTTTCTTTTCCCCTCCTCTGTTTGACAATGATTATTACTATTCATAATAATACTTTTGAAAAATAATAAAAATTTTGAGGGGCGTCTGCCTGGCTCAGTCAGTTAAGTGTCAGACTCTTGATTTTGTCTCAGGTCATGATCTGGCAGTTTGTGGCATCGAGTCCCACATTAGGCTCATGCTGACAACACAGAGCCTGCTTGGGATTCTCTCACTCCTTTCTCTCTTTGTTCCTCCCCATGCTCTTTTTCTCTCTCAAAATAAATAAATATTTTCAAAATTTTTTTAAAAATTCAAAATAAACATTTTGAAAAAATCAAAAAGTAGTGTTTAAAACAGTCAACGTTCATTTGGAGTCATCCCCACCTTTTTCAGTTTCTTTCCTCAGTAGTGTTTGTTGTTTAATCTTGGACTATGCTGTTGAAATAATGTTCTTTCTTATAAAAAGCATTCTTTAAAAATCGCTTTTGAGTGACATTTTGTGGATATTAGCTCTGTAATCTCCTTTTGTTGGATGATCCACAGTAGGTTTCAAGATCTTGGTTTTAGGTGTCTGAGTTTCATTACACAAGTTCGTGTGAAAGCCAGGCCACCTTTCCAGGACACCAAGCCACTGATACTTAATATACTTGATCACAGAGATGAGCAAACAATATCAGAGCCAGTAAGGTACCAATATCTGCTTACCATTTTACTAACTTACTGTTTTGTTTTGTTTTGTTTTGTTTTGCTTTGTTTTGAAGATATTTTTCTGTGATGTTTGTAAGGTGTGTATGAGATCATAGGTGCATTTTTGTGATGGACTACGTGTATATGGGTGCATAATTCAGTGACCTCGCTGTGCGGCCAAGGTTAAGGGGCAGATAAGTGGCAGCCAAGGAAGAGACCAATGTATGATGCAAGGTCCCTAAGAAGAGAGCATGTATAACAGGCTCAAGTAGGGCAGTGATTATGTACTCACAGTGAGAAAGGAGAAAGACTGCATAAGATTCAGCCCCTTGCAATGCATCAGTTCCCCTGGCCAGTGGACACATGCCCATGTGGGTGGTGTAGCTATGCACACCCTGGTCCAGGCTGCAGTAGAAGTACCTCAGCCCCTCTCCTGTGGGGTCTGAAATAAAGAAAGCTGGGTGTGTGCCTCAGGGCTATTAGCAGAACAGAAGATTTTCCCTGAGTCTGAAACAGGCAAAGATATTCCCGTACAAGATGATAATCCCAGTATAGGCTGCGAAGGCTCCCTTTCTCCTGGCAAGGAACTGTTCCTAAGCCCATTCTTAGTCACCCAGGCAGCAGAAAGGCTGCGTGGAGGAGAACGACTTTCTCAACAATATGGATTTTCATTGTCCACATTAGCGATATGATTCTAAAGAAGTCTCACTTGTAGTATTCATTATTTTGGCAAATTTACCAAAGTCTGCATTCTCACCATCAATCATAACTTTCTCATAATATCAAAAATGTGACTATATTTATAAGAAAGAAAATCAAATCAATAAATTTTAAGAGAAAATTCTGTGGAATAAAAATGCCATTAAAAATAAGAAACAATTCTCACTAGCACAGAAATACTTGCATGCGTATGACTAACCCATTCTCTCCACAGAGAGGTAGTATCTTGCTGAGTACATATGGATGTAAGCAAATTGAATTAGATTGTTTTTGCAGTTAATGGCAAGAGGTAAAATTATACAAATGCATGTATTCCTTTAATAGCATTGGACCAGCTAATGAGGCAAAGTTGCTTCAGTCCATAGGTCAGAACCTTCCTTTCAAACTTCCTCTTATTTGCTTCAATGTTTCTCTTCTTCCATGATTTTTTGATTGGACGAGTCCTCCTCTCCATGGAACGTTTATTTTTTATGTGTGTTAACTACTTCAAGCAGATAAGAATCCAGGCCAGTTGCCTGAGACTTGTTTCATTTTAAAACATGTATGTATTTAATGTGACATACTTGTGATGATTTAAAAGTTTAACTCTCAGAAGATATTCTTTTTAAAAATTATTTTCTAATTCCAAAGAATCTTATGAAGGATCACATTCTTGGGACGCCTGGGTGGCTCAGTTGATTAAGCAGCCAAGTCTGGATTTTGGCTCAGGTCATGATCTCATGGTTGGTGAGATCGAGCTTCGTGTTGGGCTGTGCCCTGACAGGGCAGAGCCTGCTTGGGAATCTCTCCCTCTCTCTCTCTGCTCCTCCCCCATGTGTGCTCGTTCTCTCTCTCTCTTTCTCTCTCTCTCTCTCAAAATAAACAAACCTTAAAAAAAATCACATTCTTGCCAAAAGAAATGTTCACATTTCTTATTGTGTGTAGGTGCTGAAGGATGGGTTACTTGGACTAATTTAATGCTTGCTATCTACTGCAGCAATATTATTTCACAGTATTTTTTTAATCGTTACTATTTTGTTTATTATTTTCATTTTAGAAATTAAAGACCACTCCTAAAAGGACAGAAGTGTTATATGATCAGATCAATATGTGAGCTTTAATATAACTCATGCATGTGGAACACTAAATAGGATGCAGATTTCATAAATTTCAAAGAACATTTTAAGCCTCTATTATAGCAGCATTGCTATTCAGAGGTATGAACAGTGGAATTTGCTTTCTTATTTAGTAATAAACTACGAATTATTGAAAAGTATCACGCTGGCAATGAGTTAACCATCACTTTTATAGAAGATATTTTTGGGGTGCCTGGGTGGCTCAGTTGGTTGAAGCTTCAGATCCTGCTTTCTGCTCAGGTCATGATTCCAGGGTCATGGGATAGAGCCCTACATTGGTCCCTGTGCTGCGGATGGAGCCTGCTTATGATTCTCTGTCTTTCACTCTGCCCTTCTCCCAAACTGGCATGCATACTCTCTCTCTCTTTCTAAAAGAAAAAAAGAAAAAAATAGAAGACATTTTTACATGGAACATGACATTGTCTCCAGACACCAGAAAGAAATATGATTCCTCTTTCTATGTCACTATGTTTTATAAGACATATGACATTAAGGAATAAAATAAATGTCCTTAGGGTCATAACATATAGTTTCAAGATAATATTTACCTAGCTAAACAGGAAGATTGGGTAAACAAGGATAAAACTTCTGTGTCATTTGAAAAAATTAATTCCAGCCTTTAATTACAATTTATACTGCACTTTGGGAAACTTTGAGTTAAAGCGTTGCAATTTTTCTTCTTTAACAAGAGAGGTGACCTCAGCCTTCACTAAGTGCTTAGTGGAAGCATTTAGCACAGCAAAATTGCAAGAGCATCCCAAGAGAAAATGAATTGCCATTGATACCAATGCCCTTTATAGAAAAGGAACTTCAAAACACATTTTACCTTAGTAAAAGAATGGAGATAGAACTGATTAACTCCAAGCTAATCAAAAGAGTTGGCCAAAACACTAAGTGGGTATACTCAAAGCTTTTTTTAAACAAAAGTAATCAAGAATCTGTATCATGCTAATGACTTTCATCATAAGGTTCTGAAATCTCTGTATACTTAGTCAAAGGTGTTATTTCAAGATATAGGTTGTCCTTAACCTGTATTGTATTTTGTACTTGCCTTTCACAATGATACTCATGTATAGTTCTAAAGGTTTTATTCAAAAGATTTCAACTTTAGAAGTTCAGAGTGTACACAGTAGTTTAAGTTAAAAAAAATCGCAGAGTAGAAAAATAACAAAGATATGCATGAACATCAACATCTGCATGTTTGCATTTATTTATTCATATATCAATAGGTGTGATTTTATAAATAATCACATGCAAAAATAAATAGTAGTCAATATTACACCAAGAAATAAGTGGAAAATATTTAGTGATATAAAACCTTTTGAATACCTAGTGAAGAGCATATTATCTTCAATATGGATCTCTAAAATTCCAGTGGAACTGTTTTTTCCTGAATATACTATTTTGTTAATGGCTATCTCATGATAAGTGTCATGAGAGTAAACTTGATCCATATTGCCCTTTCAATAGAGAACCTCACAGAAATGATATATGCATCCAAATTGAAGTTCCTATTTTCCAAATGAGAATATTAAAAATACATATAAGTACTTTGTTTAAAATAAGAAAAAAATAATATGAGCACTTGGTGATGCTAAATAGCTCAAATCCTTTGCTATCCTCTAGATTATAAGAAAAAAATGAAGCTAAAGTTCAAGATGAATCTTTATTTCAATGCCTTTGCTGCTTAGCTATGTATCTTAGCTATCATACCCTTGTTATAAGTAATAGAAATCAACTTGAAATAGTTTCAGTAACATTCCAGACAGTTTCACGAAAGAATCTGGTTGAATCTCATGGAAATCAGGAGGTAGTATACAGTAGGGTCTCAAAAACGTATCGAAACCAAGGCCTGGGAAGCCATCAAGGTATATTTCCAAGTTTCTGAGTCACCCTTAAGATTTTACACATTTTCTGTTCTTCTCCATGCATGTGCTTTGAACTGTAGTTTATTTCCACCTCTCTTGGAGGAAAATCAGAAGTGTCTGACCCTTTTAGCCCTAGTTTCAAAATTGCGAGAAACTTCATTGTATTGGCCCAGAGTGGAGAATGTGTATCCTACTTTTCAGCTTTACTCTGTATTATTTCTTTTCTTCTGTTTGTTTAGAGTTATTTAAATTGCTCTTCTTTCTCTAATTATCTCAAAATAGAAGCTTAGATTTTCTATTTCAGATCCTTATCTTTCCTAATATATGGATTACGTACTGTAAATTTCCCTCGAAGCACTGTTTCACTGCATTCCACAATTTTTTAATTTTTTTTTTCAACGTTTATTTATTTTTGGGACAGAGAGAGACAGAGCATGAACGGGGGAGGGGCAGAGAGAGAGGGAGACACAGAATCGGAAACAGGCTCCAGGCTCTGAGCCATCAGCCCAGAGCCTGACGCGGGGCTCGAACTCACGGACCGCGAGATCGTGACCTGGCTGAAGTCGGACGCTTAACCGACTGCGCCACCCAGGCGCCCCCATTCCACAATTTTTGGTGAGTTGTGTTTTGGTTTTTGATAAGTTCAAAATATTATTTAACTTCTCTTGAAATTTTTTTTCTATTTGTTATTTAAAAGTGTGTTCTTTAATCTCCAAATATTTGGGGATTTTTCTAGCTATCCTTTAATTGATTTCTAGTTTAATTTCATTTGGTCTAAGAACACACTTTGCATGCTTCCATTCTTTTAAATTTCTTAAGGTATGTTTTATAGCTGAGAATGTGGTCTAGGTGTGTGTTCAATGTGAGGTTAAGAAGAATGTGTATTCTGCTGTTGGATGAAGTAGTCTATCAGCATCAATTAGATGAAATTGATTGATAACGCTGTTCAGGTCAACTATATCCTCACTGATTTTCTACCTCTTTAACATATCAATTATTGAGAGAGGTGGTGAAACCTCAGACAATAATAATGGTTTTGCCAATTTCTCCTTGCAGTTTTATCAGTTTTTGTCTCACAAATTTTGACATTCTGTTGTTAGATACATACACCTTTAGGATTTTTATGTATTCTTAAAGAGTTGACCACTTTATTATGATGTAATGTCTCTCTTTATCACTGATAGTGTTTCTAATTTTTAAAGTCTGCTTTATCTGACATAAATATGGCTTTCTTTGGTTTAGTGTTAACATGATACTTACTTTTCATTCTTTTTATGTTTAGCCTACATAAGCCTTAAATTTTAAGTGGTTTCTCTGCAGACAACATATAATCAGGTCATGATTTTTTTTTTTGTCCACTTCTGTCAGTCTGTTTTAATTGACATATTTAGACCATTTATATTTTAAGTGATCATTGATACAGTTGCATTAAAAGCTATCTTGTTGAAACAAATTTTCTATTAGTTACATTTTCTCTTTTCCCCTCTCTCTCAAGGTCTTCTTTGGTTTTAATTGGGCATGTTATATGATTCTATTTTATCTCCTTTCTTTGAATATCAAGTGTGCTTAAAAATACTTTTAATGGGGTGCCTGGGTGGCTCAGTCAGTCAAGCGTCCAACTTCAGCTCAGGTCATGATCTCCCGGTTCATGGGTTCAAGCTCCGCATTGGGCTCTGTACTGACAGCTCAAGAGCCTGGAGTCTGCTTCACATTCTGTGTCTCTCTCTACCCCTCTTCCTCTTGCACTGTCTCTTGCTCTCAAAAATAAATAAATAAACATTAAAAAAATAATTTTAGTGGTTGTTCCAGAGTCTGCAGTATATATTTTTAACTAGTCTAAGTCCACCTTCAAATAATACTGTGCCAAGTCATGTCTAAGCAGGTATCTTACAACAGAGAATTCTCACATCTTTCCTCTTGTCCACTAGGCCATTATACCATTCATTTTACTCATGCATGTTTTATAAACACCCATTACATGGTTACTGCTATTCCTTGAACAGCTGTCTTATAGATCAACAAATAATAAATAAAAGTACAAAGGTCATTTTACTTTCTTTTATTCCTTCTCTAGTGGTTTCCTTTCTCTGTAAATACAAACTCCTTACGTCTACCATTTTAATCTTCCTAAAGATCTTCATTTCATATTACTTTAGTGCCGTCTGCTGGATTATCTCAGTTTTTGTCTGAAAGTGTTTTTTTTTTTCTCTTCCATTTTGAAAAGAAAATTTTGTTTTTCTATTTTTAAGGTATTCCACCATCCACCCTTCCCCCCTCCCCTCGGCCCCCACTCTGTTTTTGGATTTTTAAAAACATTTTCTATCTTTGGTTTCCTACAGTTTGAATACGATATTTATTGGTCTAATTTTTTGGTATATATCCCACTTGGTATTCTCTGAGCTACTTAGATTTGTGATTTGATTATTTCATTAATTTTAGATACTTCTCAGCCATTATTACTTCAAATATTACTTCCCTTATGTTCTTTTCCTTCTAGGATCCTACATGCATATAAAATTTTTGAATTTCCCCTGGGATATTAAATATTCTGGTTTTGGTTTTTATATTATTTGTCGTTGCATTTGAGCAGTTGAACAGTGTTATTGACCTATTTTCAAGTTTCCTTATTCCTTTCTTTCCCATGCTTAGTCTACTGATAAATCCATCAAAAGTATTCTATAATTTTGTTTCAGAGTTTTCAGTTTCTGACATTTCCTTTTAATTCGCTCTTAGGTTTTCTATCTCTCTGCTTGTATTACCCATCTATTATCACTTGCTGTCTACTTTATAGACCTTAACATATTAACCACAGGTATTTTAAATTCCATGTCTGAGAATTCCAAGCTCTATGTCATACTTGAGTCTGATTCTGATGCTTACTTTGTCCCTCTAGACTATGGTTTTCTGTTTTGTTTTTCCTAGAATTTTCTTGTTGAAAGCTAGGCATGATGTAATGGGCAATTGGAATCTGAGGTAACTAGGATTTTAGAATGAGATCTGCTAATCCATTTGAACATTGGATCATGTTTGATATCTGCTGTAGCTGTAGGTACCAGGTATTTTAGTATCCTTTGTGGCATTATTTTTGTTCTCCTTCTATTTTGGTTATCAAAGAAGAGTCTGTGTCTCGCATCTCTTTCAGCTGTAATCCACTATTATTATTCTGGAAAACTACTGGTATCATACTAAGGTTTGAATGAAGGGAAACCTTCTATAATCTTAAAATTAAATTTCAATTTTGTCGTTGGCCTGTGTCCTTGGACTACAAACTTCATCAATATTTCTTGATTCCTCCACATCTTAGATAACACAGAAAGGCTACATGAGGATGCAGTGGGAGAAATGTTTATCTTGCAGGTGAGATAACACTCTGGTAAGGTCAGCTCCCCTTTAGAGTAAGCCTTTATAATGGACAATGCCCTGATCATATTCCACAAGGTTGATTCTTCCCCTCCCTCTGCCAAGGCCATGAGAGATTATACTTAGTTCTTGCCAATGAGAACCTGGAGGCTTCATATGGGTAAAACCTAAGAAAATGTGGGGACCCTGCATAGACGGTGGGCCGCGGGAATTTCTCCCTCTATATCTAGCCCACACTCAGACTCCAGCACTTTGTCAAAATTATCATTTTAGTGTTCCTACCAGTTGATGGCTCCAGCAGCTGTGCTCCGGGTAGTAGCTCTTGACTTTAACTCTATGGATTCATCCATCTACAAGTTTCAGGGTTTTGATTTGTTCTGTAATGCCAGTCCTTGGATGGGTTCAGTAAAAGTCATTGAGTTTTAATTTGCTTTGCTTTTTTTTTTTGTATTGTAAGGAAGAGAGTGGTGATTTCTCTGCACCTTCTGTATATTCTCTGTATCTGCTCTCCTTTCTCTTCTTTATTATCAGTATTTCTACTCAGCTATATTTACAGTCCACTCTCAGCAGATTTGTTCAGTCTTCTTGGGAAAGAATTTTTGTTGGGTACTTTGAGATTTTAGCCACACCTCACCCAAAGTAGTCTCCAAATTTTTCGCAGTAACTTTGACATAATTTACAGATGGAAACTGTGTATTCTTTTCCTCAGTTTTGGCTGTCTTTATCAGATTCATGTGCTGAATTTCCATTTCGTTTTTTTGGGAACTAACGAGTAAGTACCTGTGGGGAACTTCTGGATTCTCTGGCTTAAGTATAAGATCAGCTGACTAACTCTTTCCTTCACTCTGCACTCTCCTATGCTACTGCTCATCTTGAACCAGGGACTTGCTGGTGTCAGTATCTTGTCCCCACATATTCATATTCTGGATGAGGAGATATAAAGAAGACTTATCTTTAGATTTTATTGACAATGTTATCATGACTGTAGGTTTTGCTTGTTGGTTTGATTTTAGATTGGCTATATGGAATTTTTGTTAATGTTCATGAGGATATTTGATAAGATTAAAAACGAATTCCACCACAATCATCTAGTCATATGCAAAATATAATTATTTATTTATTTTAACATTTTATTTTATTTTCGTAAAATAAAAGTTTAATATATTAATTTGGTTGGGAACTGCTAACTCCTGTGAATATATTAGGAATAAACCCTTTATTTTCAAATAATTTTTGACTTACAGAAAAATTGAAAAAACTAGTATAGAGTTTACTTATACCTTTCACTTAGCCTTCTCTATATTTAACATAAACACAATTATTAGATTTTAAAAGATCATTGATAGTAGTGATATTAACTATATTAACTAATATAAGACCTTATTTAAATTTCAGTCTTTTCCCCCTAACGTCCTTATGTTTCTGGAGCCCACACTGCATTTAATTATTGTGTCTCCTCAGTTACTTCTAATCTGAACTAGTTTCTCAGTCTTTCTATGACTTTGATTAATCTTCACTTCTTTTGAAAAGTACTAGTAATCATTTTTACTTCAGAATGTCTCCCAATTTTAATTTTTCTGATGTTTTCTCATGATTAGATTGAGGTTATACAGTTTTGATAAGAATACCCCATAATGATGTGGTGTCCTCAGTTCATCTTGTCAGATGAACTATTTGATGTTAATAAGTCTTATTACTAATAATGTTATCCTTGATCACTTGGTCTTCTGAGTTTCTTCACTGAACGTCAATGTTCTTCTTTTTGCAATTCATAAATATGACACTATACTTTGAAACTATAAGATATTCTCAAGTTTGTCCCTAAACTTTGGTCCATTGATTTTAACATCCACTAGAGGAGTGTGTCTGCAACAATTATTATTACAGTGACCATTGTTTTTAATGATTAAGATTTTTAGTTCTAATTAAGTTAGTTTCTTGTCTTTTGCTGTAAAGTTCATTTTGAGTTGTTTAAGTAAAAATACTATGTCTGCTTCAGTCATTTACAGCTTAAGGAATTTTTAATTTCCCTGATTTTTTGCATATTTTGCTGTTTTGATCTCCTTAAAAATTCCTTTCTTGAACACTTAAATATACTGCAACTAATATCAAATAATTTATTAAGTAATAATAAATATTAATTTTATATCATAAAAATATACAAAGCAAACAAAAAACTGATGGTGACAATAGCGATAGGAAGCCAAATAATTTTATGGACCAGATTTTGTATAATAGTCTCGAAAAAAATTAAATAACAAACATCTGGGTCAAATTCAAGGTGAACAGTCTCAGAAAGAAGCCATAGATTTCAGCTAATCCCCTCAGAACTGGTTACCAACAATAAAATACTTTTTGAACTCCAATAGCTTGCTGTTTTCATTTTGACATGACTACAGAATAAATTCTACTAGATTCTTTGAGAACTAAAAATATCAGATCATTTAATCCTTTTGGGTAAATTATTTTTTTCTACTTTGCAAGACTTCTCACATACATACGCGAAAATCTCACATAAAACTGGTATTCTATTGACTGTGCTTGCACAGACTCTCAACATTTTTTTTTTGAGAGTACAGACATTCAAAATGTTTACTTGTAAATCCTAAAATACACTTACTAATCTGGAAAAAATCACCGTGTTTACCATAAGACTATGCCTAATCCTGCTATGTTACTACATAGCCTCAGGTGTACACAGAAGCATCCATATATAAGAAACAGTTTTGAGTAAATATTTGTAGAAAGTAGAAATTAGATTTTTTAAATGCCAAATCTTTTTGATAAAAAATGCTTTATATGCTATTCATTTTTAAATTGCATCATCCATTCTTCTGGTTAATTAAAACGATCAATATCTGATGAACTCTAAAGTTTCTGTCAAGTTCAGTATGGTGATATCCTGGCATGGCAGTACTCAGGAGTAATTGTATTGTCAGCAATATAACATTGCCTTCAGGCATATGCTGAGTATTCATGAATGCTTGTTCTAAGCTTCATGTCACAAAGCTACAACAATTTTTAAACCATTTTCATTTTGAAATAATTGTAGATTTGGAAGAATTTGCAATAATGGTAGAGAAGTCCCTTCACCCAGTTTTCAACTGATACATTTTACACAACTATAGAACATCAAAACCAGGAAATTGATGTTGGTATAATCCACATAATTTATTCAGACATTTTATTATTTGTATGTTTGCATTGCATTTGTGTGTGCTTCTATGAAATTTTATTACATGAATAAATAGATATAACTATCACAACCAAAATACAGAACTGTTGAATTGCCATAAATATCTTGTTATCTTTTCATAATTATATCCACTCTTTCCCCCTGTTCTGTCTCTAAACTCTAGCAACTATTAATATGGACTCTTCTTGAATAAATTTGCCACTTCAAGAATATTAGGTAAGCCTGGGCCACAGAGACAATGCTTGGACAGCCATTTCCCTGGAGCACCATTTCCAAGGTCATGAGCCATGCCAGCTATAAGCCCTCCAATAAAGCCAGCCAGAGTCACCTGCCTCAGAGCCCAGAAGAAAAACCAGTGGAAAAGTAAAGAGTCAAAGCTTGAAATGGACCTTTTTAAAGGACCAGCCATCATATTGAAAAGACTCATTTTATGAAAGTTATCATTCTGGGAAGGCATCGGTGCAGGGTTGGCTACTCCAGCCCTCTTTTCAGTCACTCACTGCACCTGTTCTCCATCCTGTTCATGAACACCACCACATACCTGCCTCTGTTGAGGCAGGAGCTGCCACCTCGTGTGGAGTAACTGCAGTGAAGGCTTAGGAATAATCACCTTGCCCTTTTAGCTGCATCTTCTGGGTCATTCTCACCTCTTCTTTAGATTGATTTGCAATGGGAAAGGCCCTCTCCCCCTCCTCTTCCAAGAAAGGAAACAAAAGCCACATTCACCTTAGAGTCGAGAAAGGTAGGGTGGGGTAAGGAATGTTATAGAAATATATTACTAAAGTATATATATTTTGGGATTGCCATTTTTTACTCAGCATAATTCTTTAGAGATCCATCCAAGTTGTGTGGACTCATAGTTTCCTTTTGTTGCCAAGCAGTGTCACATAATATGGCATAATATGGATGTACAGTTTATTCAACCATTTATTTGATGAAAACCATCTGGAGAGATAACTTTGGTGTTCTTCTGAATAATTTTATGTGAACATTTAGGTACAGCTTTTGTGTGAACACACAGTTTCATTTCTCTGAGTTAAATTCCAGGAGAGCAGTTGCTGAGTTGTATGGTAGTGTCATGCTTAGATTTTTAAGAAACTACCAATTCTCAATTCTAAAATAAAGCTATGTTTTCCATGTGTTTGTTTTTTAAATATGGTTAAGCACTGATAAGTTCCCTTTATTATTTATTTATAGATCAACATGGGGAGAAATGGATTTTTTACTCTGTCTTCTAATCCATGAACATGGTGTATCACATCACTACAATTATTTAGATTTTCTTTGATTTATTTCATTAGCATTTTGTAGTTTTTAGTATGCAAGTCCCGTACATCTTTGTTATATTTATACACAAGGATTTAATCTTTTGAGTAATTGTAACTCCTTTTGTGTTTTCCACATTATTACTAGTGGATAGAAATACAGCTTATTTATATATGCTGATCTTACCTTAGGTTTTGAAAATTTTGTTCACATTTCCTGGAATTTTCTACATATACAATCATATAAACTGCAAATAAGGACATTTAATTTTTTTTCTTTCCAATCCATGTGCTTTTTATTTCCTTTTTCCCCTGTTGCCCTGACTTGGACTTCCAGGATTATGTAGAGTAAGAACATCTTTTCCTTGTTCTTTTTTTTTTTTTTTAATGTTTATTTATTTTTGAGAGAGACAGAGACAGAATGTGAGTGGGTTAGGGGCAGAGAAAGAGGGAGACACAGAATCCAAAGCAGGCTCTAGGCTCTGAGCTTTCAGCACAGAGCCTGACTAGGGGCTTAAACTGATGAGCTGTGAGATCATGACCTGAGCCGAAGTTGATCGGTCAACCGACTGAGCCACCCAGGCACCCCCCCTTGTTCTTAATCTAAGAAGAAAACATTTACTCATTAATCCTGAAATATGTTAGCTTTATTATTATTATTTTTTGTAGAAGTCCTTTTTCAAGCTGAGGAAATTTCTATTTCTAATTTCCTCAGAGAAAATTTTGTCTCCAGTGGTTGTTGAATATTGGCACATATTTTTTTTCCATACCAATGATATATTCATGTTGCTTTTCTACTTTAACTTATTAATATGGTAAATTATATTGATTAATTTTAGAGTACTGAGCCAGCCTTGCATTTCTGGAATAAAAATCCCTTGGTCACAATGTATAATTACTTTTCATATTGCTAAACTTAATTTGTTATACGTTGTCTTGAGGATTTTTGCACTTACTTTCATGAGGGATACTGGTTTGTGATTTTCTCTTTTTGAACTGCTCTTATCCAATTTTTGAATCAGGATAATATGGAATTTATAAAATGAGTTTGGAAGCATCCCCTCTTCTATTTTCTAAAAGAGACTGTAGAATTGGTGTTAATTATTTTATAAACTTTTAGTAGAATTCTCTGGTACAATCATCTGTATTTGGAGATTTATTTGGGGGAGATTTTTTCTTTTTTTTTTTTTTTTAATTTTTTTTTTCAATGTTTATTTATTTTTGGGACAGAGAGAGACAGAACATGAACGGGGGAGGGTCAGAGTGGGGGAGATTTTTTCTAACTAACTAAACAAATTCAATTTTTAAAAGAGATAAAGGCAATCTAATATCAGCTCAGTTTTGATAGTTTGTGCATTTTAAGAAATTGATCTTTATTAGCTCAGTTGTAGAATTGGCACCACTTGAATGGGTTTCTGTTTCATTTGAACCTTGGTTTCTCTTTTATTTAATTTTCAATACTATTCCATATTAAACACACTTTTGAATCTATGTTGTATGCTAGCACATTGAAGCATTGTTTCTTAATAGATTAAATTCCTGCCATATAGAAACTCCACATATCCAACCTGCTCTCTACCTATGAAAAAAATCCCCAAACTTATTTTAGCCATCATGTTATCAGAAAACTATATTTCATACTGATGGGTCATAACAGAATCACACTTTCAAAATGATTTTAAGAAAAAGCCCAAGGCATGTTTGTTCTGTTTAAAAGGCCTGGGAAGTACGAAAATGAAACAGGAGTCATAAATGGAAGTTGATTTACTTTATGAAGCCCAAATTCCTCTGTGGTGTTTATCCCAATTTCTACACAATAACTTGAAAATCAGAAAACCTTTGTCATCAAGCAAAACAACAAAATGGCTAAAATAAAGTAGAAAAACCTTTGCTTTTTTTGAATATAATGTTGTATTCTTGTTTAAAGTCTAGCTGGTTTTTAATTCTGCCATTTTAACTTAATGTTAAATATGCATTGTGTGTCTTTCAATGTTACTTAGAGAATTTTATTGAGTAGTTTTAAATTGGTATTTACAAAGAGAAAAAAATGTCTATCCAAATATTTTCGATAATATATCCAGTACCAAGTTCTTTTATTGGAAAAAAATGCAATGCAAAATCAAAATAAGCTGAAAAAATATATAATGCTGGGATGATAAGTAATCTACACAAAGGTGACATTTCTAACTACAAAATTTATGCTTAGAGAATAAAATCTAAGCAGTAGGTTGATACAAATGCGTGCCCATATAAAAAGATGATGGAATTGATGGAATTCTTTAAAATCAAATTCAGCAAAAGGGCAAGTTTATACGATGGCAAACCATGTTTGACTAGAAAAATGAATATTCAATCTGTTTTGTCATTATTTTTTCACTTCAAAAATAAGCATATGTGAGAAAGTAAAAAAAAATAGGTAATTTATATATTTATCTTTTTTTCCCCTTTTCCCTGAGTATACCTACTTGGGACAAAATCCTTGTGTTAGTTTGCTATTGTCACAAAAATGCTGTGATTAAAAAACAAACAAGCAACAGAAGCTAACCATCTCCAAAGTCACTACTTGAAACAGTAATCATTCGTCCTCACAAGTTTCCAGATCAGTTGAGGGTCCGTTGATCTAGACTGTGTTTTGATTGGTCACTCTGCTGAGCTTTGGGCTCCCACACGTGACTAAGTGGAGATTAGGCAGGGTTCAGCTGATCTGGATTGCAGTTAGATGGACAGTGTGATTGTTCCAAGACTTTTTTTCTCCCTTCTGATAAAAATCAAACTATACTGGGCATGTTTTTCTCATGACAATTTCAGATGTTCTGGAATAAATGCAAAAGTACCAATATTTTTCAAGCCTGAGCTTGCTTCTTAAATAATCATCCCAAAAGTGAGATGCATAGCTGAACTGAGAGTGGAGGAGTAGGGAAATATGGCCCATGGAAGCAACATGGCAAAGAATGTGCATGTGTGATCCTATTACTGAATATGTGTAGAACGCTGAAAAAAAAATACTCATTCTACTACATGTCCCCAACAGACATTAGACAATAGATTGTTTGTCTGTTATTCTAAGTAGAACTGCCAAGACATTGTCATACAAATTTGTGGAATTCCCATTAATACATATGAAGAAGACCCCACATAATTGTGGAAACAATTATAGAAAGAAGGGACTGGTATTTCATTGATAAGCTTGGTTCTTTGTTTATAAAATGGCATTGATGATTTACTTTTTGTGATCATCTGAAAAGGAAAATTGGGCAAATTGAAGGAGATGGAAGGTAAGAAGTAGAGACTCTTTTTATTTATTTATTTATTTATTTATTTATTTATTTATTTATGGTTATATATTTATTTTGGGAGAGAGAAAGAGAGGGAGGGGTAGAGCCAGAGGGAAAGAGAGAATCCTAAGCAGTTCCATGTTGTCAGCACAGGGCCTGATGCCAGGCTTGATCTCATGAACTGTGAGATCATGATCTGAGCCAAAATCAAGAGTCAGATGCTTAACCTACTGAGTCATCCAGGCTTCCCAAGTTTTATTTATTTAGGTGGAGAGAGACACCACAGGAGAGGTGGAGAAGGAGAGAGAGAGAGAGAGAGAGAGAGAGAGAAAGAGTGAGAGGGAATCCCAAGCAGTCTTCAGATTGTCAGTGTAGAGCCCAACGGGGGGCTCAATCTCACAGATTGTGAGATTATGTCCTGAGCAGACATCAAAGTCTGATGCTTAGCCGATTGACCCATCCATCTGCCCCAAGAATAGAATCTTAATTATCGGCCTGAATACTACTGTTTAGTAAGAAAAGAATGCTCTATGCTTAATTTTATGTGTGAGCTTGACTGGGTCAAGGGTGCCCAGACATTTGATCAAACATTATTCTGAGTGTGTCTATTGAATATGTTTTTGGATGAGATTAACATTTGAACTAGTAGACTTAGTAAAGAAGATTGGCCTCCCTAAAGTGGGTGGCCCTCATGTAATCAATTGAAGACCTGAATAGAAGGAAAAGAGTGGGTAACAGGAAACTTCTCTTGCCTGTCTTTAAGCTGGGACATCGGTCTCCTGACTTAAGACTTGAACTTGGACTGAACCTATACCATTAGTTCTCCTGGGTCTCCAGTTTACCAGTGCAGATCTTAGGACTCTAAATCCATAATCATGTAACCCAATTCCTTAATAGTTTCTCTGAAGAACTCCAAATAATACAAACACATTGGACACCACAGAAGTTAGCTATTAATTCAAGCCAGTAAGAGAGCTGGTTACTAAGAGAAGGGCCTCTGCAGTAACTAGATCACAAAAGTGAGAGGTGAGAAAGAGTAAAGAGGTGAAGGCAGAGTAATTAAGAACCTATGAAGTGGGGAAGTTTTTTATGGGAGGATTTTCAAAGAATTCACACATGTGTACAACAAGAAGTCAAGTATTTAGCCATATCACGCATGGAAGGTATCATCAGGCAAGCAATAACAACCCAAAGGGGACAACTTTATCACTAGTTAAGTGAGAATTTTAATGTTTTCCTAATCCTACTCATGAATTTCAAATATTCCAAAAGTTAAAAGCATCTTGAAGAGGAAATTGTGAAAAGAGAATGAATATCACATGCCTTTTCACTGTGTGTTTCCAAAAATTTGAGGTCTCCCTATTGGGGAAGACATGAGTAGTGAATTGGGTAAACAATTTAAAGCCAATTAACTTTGATTGAATTTAAGAAAAATTCAATTTCTTTAAACAAAAACAAAAACAAAAAACCCCCAAATAAACGAACAATGACAACAGCAAAACCAGTTTTCTCATGTCTGCTACCTCCCATCCCTCCCCTGGCAAACACCAATCTGTTCTCTGTATCTATGAGCTTGTTTTTTTTTTTTTTCTCTTGTAGTTTTTTAAAACTGAAAGTGCCCAGAAAGTTATAAAGGCTGTCCAAGAAACAGTAAAGGGGATTTCAAAACACATGATCAAAAGCAATGATTGTACAAAATTAACATATCATGGCTGTACTCTTCTGTGAGGGAAGTATCAACTTTCCCAAGACTGGGTTGGCCTCCTAAAGAGCTCCCTGAAAAATTGCTACATCCAAATTGTAACGTAATCAATTCACTAGAGAACTGAAGGTAAGAAATCAAGTCATTCATCTATCATACCATGTTAGCCACAAGCCAAGGCTGAGACCTTGGTGCCTGACCATGCCAGAAGAGGGATCAATGTTCCCTCAACTATAAATATCAAGCTGGCAAAATAAGACTGAAGTCAAGGTCCTGCCATTTCATTATGCTACTAGAGCTGGCCCCAGATAATGACAAGGAAAAGACTAATGTCTCATCAATCATGCAGCTTAAACTCTACACTCTAAAAGTAAGAACGTCTTTCCTAGACACTGAAGTTCTTCTCTGGTACCCAAGTATGCAACAGGAAACAAAAACTGGTACTTCTACATTTGTGTCTCTCTACTTGTGTGCTCCTATTTATATCTTTTCCCTGGAAAATCCAATCTGTGTTTCTCCCGTAGCTAATGACAACTCATATTTTAAGAATAAAGTATTCCACCATTGCATTTAGTCAAGTATTGCTCCTGCTTGCCTCCCACTCTCCCATCCAAATGTCTGACTAGAGCTCTTTTCTTTGCTTTCATTTCAGTATGGGTTTTCCTCTATCAGAGCAACTGTAACATTAATTTGTGAGTAAGACTGTTCACTTGTTTCTATGTTTTATTTATGTACCATACTTTCTGACTCTCCCATAATTAGATATCTGATTTCAGCAAATATATTCAGTACATTTATATTCTCAATGGCTTGCAAGGTTCCTGAAACCAAAAAGAGGCTCAACGTGTTTGAGTAGAATGAAGTGGCTTAACTTTCCCTTTTGAAGTATCTGCTTTGTGTCAGCCACTGTGCTGATTGATATGCTTATGTACTAATATTCTCTTGTACAACAAATCCAGTATGTTTGTAGAATATGTTTTTTAATTACCTGACTAGCATCTATCCCTGCTTCCTTTATGCTGCCAGACCCCCAGTTTGTTTGGACATCCACCACCCTAAGTCTTTACTGATCATGGCTACGTATTGTGGTTTCAGTACAATTATCAGTGGATGGATTAAATGTGAGGTGTGTGGTGCAAATCTGGGTAAAGGGTAATCAAAGAGATGTCTGTGGGCTTCTGGGAAGAGTCTCTTTGACCTTGTGAAGCAATGAAGTAAAAGACTGACTCCTAGATTTACTACACTATCTTTTTTTTTTTTTTTTTTTTTAAGTAGGCTTCATGCCCAGTGCGGAGCACAACATGGGGCTTGAACTCAGAACCCTGAAATCAAGATCCAAGCTGACATGAAGAGTCAGACACTTAACTGACTGAGCCACCCAGGCACTCCGGCTATACTATCTTGAGTGAACGAAGATGACTAGACTAAGAAAGAATTCTAAATTGGTACAACAAAAAAATGAAAGACAACTAAGTCCTGAGGAAGCAAATGAGCCACAGAATTAAACCCTGGGACCACACTTATCTCAGGTCTTATAACACTTGATAACAATCCCCCCTTTCTCTCTCTCTCTCTTTTTTTTTTTTTACCAATGAAGGAAAAACTAATTACTGCATTATTTTTACCAACATTTTATATGCGGGGAAGTTGAAGTCCAGGGTTTAAGTAAGACATCTATGTAGACAAGTAGAAAAAAATTAGAACTCAAATCCAAGACTCTCTTTCCAATACCGCTGTGTTTCCATGGCACCACAGAGTTTATGAGAAGTCTCAGAATACTATTGAGTGACTTCATTCACCAGGGCAATGTGTTGGCTTTTCTAAGCAAAGCTACAAAAGACAGAGACAAAAACAGCATTTCTGTAATATTTGTATAAATCTCACCAAATTATTCTACTAAATTGATACCAATATAAAAACTAACCTCTATTGTCAATGTTAATAATTTTTAACTATTTCCATTTTTAACTTAATACATGATACAGTTCTTATCCTTGGCTAGTCTGGTCGTAGATGACGTATTTAAATGGTACTATTTGAAAGGAATAATTTTGATACTGACCTTCTTTCATGGGAATAATGAGGTTAATCATTTACTCTATAGTGTAGTAAGATTCCCAATGTCTATTTAATGATAATAGAGTTGAAATAACACACTGAGGGGAAACATGGGGAGGGTCATTTAGACTCTGTACAAGGTCCTTGTCACTACAATATATAGTTATTAAGAGAACATTACTCCCTCTGGATAATAAAAATGGTGTCCTACAGGGCAGAATACATGAATTGTAAGACAGCATATGCATAGAAGAAAAAACTGATATATTATTATTATTATATTATATTATATTATATTATATTATATTATATTATATTATAGAAGGACTTTATAGAGAGATACAAATGTTAGGAAAAACAAATTTAAAACTAGAAAGCTTATCAGAATTAGGAAACAGCGAAAATACATCAAGAAGATATATGCAAGAAGATATTCTAGCTTTATCTCTTTCTCAAGCAATCATAAATCAAATACTAAAAGGAAGACCAGACTGTTTATTGGAAGTACATGGCAGACTGGTTATAAATTTGAGAAATGTGTCAAATAAGAAAGAAAAGAAAGACAATTTTACACATAGTTAACTGTATGAAAAGGTCTGCTTCTGAGGAAAGATATTAACTGCGTGCTAGTGCCCATCACAGTGTAAAGGGATCTTCCAGAAAGCAAAGGGTTTCTATTAGACTGTTGCCGGTTCTCAAGTTCCAAGCAAGAGGCGGCAATTGCATTTGCGGTATTCCCCAGAGCGTTTCTTCTCGCTCTTCTGTCTTGGCTGCACTGACGGCGCAGCTTTGCACAGTCCTTTGCTTTATGAAAAGCTCAAAGAGGGTAATTGAGTACAAGGAAAGAAAAGAATTCACTTCAAGGTTATGCTCAAACTATTTAACACTGAATTCCACCAATAAGGAATCTGTTGGTTGGAAGCAGGGGTGCAGTCAGGCAAAATAGATGAGCTCTTTGAGGTAAATGCTAGAGCTTTATATAAGCACTGGAATCTCATTGAGGAACAGTTGATAGATCCAGGCAAGTATTAGGAAAGTTTCTATTTAACCTAAACAATATTCAGTAGAAGTACTACAGCCAGAATAAGAACTCGAGAAAAGCAATTGCCAAATGGTCAGTCATCAATATTCAATAACTGCATATGGGTAAATCGCTTATACGTATGAGTGATCTGCGGGAGCTTAGTTATCTCTTCTTCTAGATAATGAACAGAAGTACAACGCAACAGACAGTAATCTCTGTGCAGCTAACTGCTGTCCTACCACAAATATGCCTCGAATACCAACGGAGATGCCAGTCAAGCTAAGAAAGAAGAAGAAAACTCAATAATTAAGTGAAACTGTTGGAATTTGAGGTTGAGATACAAGTTGCCTTTTCCAAACTGCCAGCAGATATTTCAGCTTGGAATAGAAGCACACTTTCATGTGGACTAAAGCCAATTTCCTAATGATTACACAAAAGGATTTAATGTCTTTCTTCCATATCATTTTGTTATTAAAATAATTCAATTTTTAAAGGAATCTAACCCTGCGTTAAAATACAAATGAAGGCAACTCACATAATGGATGATGCAATGTGCAATTTTACCTTTTCAGGACACAAAGAAACCTGCCCTTCAAGAGAATTTTACATATTTAGAAAAAAGCAACTAGCAAACAGATTTCAGTGGTATTTCACTTTCAGTGGCATGTTTGATTGCCTGTACCAACAGTTCAGACTGTGGAACCCTTGAAAGAAATAGATATGAAGTAGTTTTAATGAGACCTTGTCAATGGGCTCAAATAAGCAAGATCACCTCATGAATGTTGGTATAATAGTCTGCTCTTACCCACTGGAAATATGTTCCAAGACTCCCCAGTAGATGCCTGAAACTGCAGATAGTAGTGAATCCTATATATACTTATATGTCTTTTCCTATCCCTACATACCTATGATAAAGTTTACTTTATAAATTAGGCACAGTTAGAGATTAACAGCAATAACTAGTAATAAAATACAACCATTAGGGGCACCTGGGAGGCTCAGTCTGTTAAGGGACCGACTTTGGCTCAGGTCACCATCTTGCTATTCGTGAGTTGGAGCCCTGCATTGGGCTCTGTGCTGACAGCTCAGAGCCTGGAGCCTGCTTTGGATTCTGTGTCTCCCTCCCTCTCTGCCCCCTCCCCTGCTCTCACACACACACAATCTCTCTCTCTTAAAAATAAATAAACATTAAAAGAAAAAAAAACTAAAAAAAAAAAAACAACCCAAAGAACCATTATAACAATATATTGTAGTAAAAGTTTATGTGAATGTGGTTTCTCTTTCAAAATGTCTTATTGTACTGAACTCATCCTTCTTGTGATGATATGAGATGATACAATACCTACACAACAAGGTGAAGTGAGGTGAATGACGCAGGCACTGTGATGTTGTGATGTAGTGTTGGGCCACTATTGATCTTCTGGCCACCTGTTGGAGAAAGGGTTATCTGCTTCTTGATTAAAGGTTGACCTCGGGTAACTGACACCACAGAACATGAAACTGTGGATAAGTAGGGACTACTATATCAAAATCAGCAGGTTGAAAGCAACACTGATGAAGGAAGCTTGTCCACTGCACTGAAATCAGAGTTGAGGCTAAAATGAGTCTGATACTTTGATTTAATAGTTAACATTAGTTGATGATTAATGACACAAGGACTGAGTCAAGTTAAGTAAACAAGTATACCTGTTAACACTGCAAAAATTTAAGTGACTTCTCAGTTATTTTGTTGCAAGCTTATTTTTTTTTTGTACCTGGTGCATTTCAGGAGATTAGTGCCATATATGCATGTTTAAACATATGTGCATGAGTGTGTTGTGTGGGTTTGTAAATCAATGCCATTAATAAACTTTCAATGGTTACAGTTTGAGAGTTTAAACTTTTTTTTCAAAAGTTTATATATTTTAAGAGAGATAGAGAGAAAGCAAGGAGGGGCAGGAAGAGAGGGAGAGAGAGAATCCCAAGCAGGCTCCACACTCTGAGGGCGGAGCCCAAGGCAGGACTCAATCTCATGAACCATGGGACCATGACTTGATTCTTGAAATCAAGAGTCAGATGCTTAAGGTATGAACTGAGCCACCCAGATGCCCTGAGGGCTTGAACTGTTTAAAGTGAAAAAAAGTTAAATTTCCTAATATGGAGGCATTTTCAATTTCATTTACTGCACTATGCTTTTCATGGCAGGGGGGAGAGGGAGAATAAAACTCATTTTATTATGTTTGTCTTAAAGTAGTATTCAACTTTCAATTAGAGGGCATGCAAATTTCTGTGCTTACAGATATTTAAAATATTTAAATATAAGACTGTAATTAGAATTATTCAATTTGCATGGACAGTGTTTATTTTATCCTAAGCAAAGATGATATTTAAATTGCTGGCATAATTTGATGACAGTGGTAAGAAACTCAACGATAATTAAAGACTCATTAGATTATCATCAGAGCATTAACCTGTCCCATTTCACCTTCAATAAAACATATTGACTCAGTGATAGATTTATAAGAGCATTATTTTAAGGTTTGAACTACTTTTGTGGAGAAAATGGATATAAAAATAAGGGAAACATCATTTGTCTGTATTATTCATAATCTGATGCTCCATTAATCACAAAACTGTACTTCACCCCCAGCCCCCATGAAGGGAGTAGAGCGTTCATCTTTTAAAAAACATACATTTCATGTTCTTACGAAGTAAAGTACATCCCCATAACATTTCCAAATAACCTTATTAATGTTTCTCATGAGTAACTTTTAAGGGGGGGGGGGCATGAGAAAAAAGGTCACTGTTCTATTCTTCTTTTATTCTTACTGCTCCATTGACAACTTGTCACAGTTGTGTCAGAGCTTTATGGGAAAGTTTTCATTATGATAACTGAAATAAACCTCTAATGTTTCCTTAATTTCTATCAAAGATCACATAGTCGATGATGTAACTGTGATTCTGTAATAATGTATCTTAAAAACAAGAAATTGATACTGTGTGCAATTGGCTACCTGATTGAGGAAAACATTTGACACCACTCTTGTAACATCAACCACATGTAATTGAAATCTGTGCATTTTAATATTGAGCAGAATGAGGACATATGCCACAATGCTCCTAAAATTGCTATAACTTGACCAGGAAATGCCTGAGTATTAAGTTTTCTCCCTAATCATTAAAGAAATAGGACACACAAGAACCTGTCCCTAAATATCTTATTAGGTTTGCAGGGTTTTTCACCACTGCTTTCACTTGGAAATCAATATATATTTTTTTATTTTTAGAACAAAACTCTAATGATTGAACAAAACTTGCTTTCCAATAAATTTGCCAAACCAGCCAAACTATATTATTTACCTGCTAATATTTATCATTCAAAGTCAAAATGTTGGGTTCCCATACAATCATTTTCCAGCTATGTGAAATTGCAAAATATAAGTCACACTTGTGGGTCTTCAAGCCCTCATTTGCAAAGTGCCTATTCCTGTGAGATATATTTAAAGCACATTTTACACCTCAAAAGTATTTTCCAAAAGAAAGTTTCCTCACAGCTATGGAGGGGTAAAGTGGGAGAGCAAAATGAATGGCATGTTTGTTTTGAGAAGATAAAGGTTGAAATCTGGCTTCCATTGATTGGGATCTCCTGATAGAGAGGATGTCACGTTTATATTCATAAAATGGACATACTCTACCTGCAAGAAAACTGTAATAGTCAAATGAATGACAAAGATTTGGACACTGAAATCATACATTCATTCTCCCCCCCTCTTTTTATATTCTAAATGCTATCTGTTAGTTTTTTGGCCTAAGATGAGAGATTAACGTCCATAAAATCTGGTTTGATTTTCAAAAAGCAAGCTTATATAATGAGATTTAACACAAAAATAGGTCTTAAAATACTATAGTTTGTTGCTGTTAAGCATTCCTTTGGGAGAGTTAAAACAAGGAAGTCAATTAACATCAAAGTACTAGTTTAGGCTTGCCAAAAGAAGGGAGATCAAATCATTATTTGGAATTAAAAACATAAGGTAAGATCTTGGTCTAACCTATATAATATTATATGACATGTATAATGTGATATAGCTATTGAATCAATGAAAGTTACTCTACTGCTAGGAGTAAACTTGCTCCTGAATAGAAAAATAATGAGTCAATACCATAAACCTTATACTCATAAGTTTCTTCCAACCTATAAAAATATATGTTTGTTTATACTACAATATTAGAAATGTAATCTTGGTGTTTATTTTATAGAGTATTATATTATTAACATAATGCTCATGTTTTACTTTCAGAAAGGGCACATTGTGTCAGGTATAATAGATAGAGTGTTATTAAAAGAAGCAAGGGATAATATGTCACATTAGCAAGTGCAGTTTTGTTTAGGAATTGTGTATAATGTTCATGTACCAGAGAGGTGAGTTATGTTTAGACTAAATAGCACCATAAAGCTTATTATTATGAGTCATGGTAAATATTCACGATTAATTCTTACAGCAGGAATTTGTTGTTGCTGTTGGAGGGTGGGGATTCCTTTACGTATTGATTTTACAAAAACAGAAAATGAATCTATTCTGAATGGCAGTCAGTAAACAGTCAGAAAAATTCTCCCTCAAAGTGTAGAGAAGCCTATAGGGTATTGTAATTGCTGTTGAGATTCTATAAATAGTTTTCTTTAGATGTTGCTGTGTTTCTAATTATACTGGAAGTTATCTTATTACATGCTACAGAGATTCTGAATAATTAAATGTAATCGAATGTAATATCTGACTTTAATCATTGGTGTCAGGAGCTAATATGTTTTCCACATGGTGCATGAACTGTACAGCCATTGGAAGATGTATTAACCAAAGCAAAAATTTTAATTTTACTCTTGAAATTAAAACATTTTTTGTCATGTAGAAATTGTAAGGCTTTAACAAATATAGTAGAAATTGTTTCTGTATTTAAAAGAGCATGCTTATACCCATCAATCTATGGGTGATATCTTATGAATCACACTATTGTAAAAAGTATTATGTTAGCCTTTAGTCACTGATTCTACTGGGTCTTTCCATAAATCCAAGCAGTTGGTGTGTGAAAGTACCTGGTTATACATAAGAGATAAACTACAAAACAATTTATATGTAGTGATCTTTCATGTTTTTAGAAAATAAATGCTAAGTGAAATAAGTCATAGAGAGAAAGACAGGTACCATATGTTTTCACTCTTATGTGGATCCTGAGAAACTTAACAGAAGACCATGGGGGAGGGGAGGAAAAAAAAAGTTAGAGAGAGAGGGAGCCAAACCATAGGAGACTCTTATAAACTGAGAACAGTCTGAGGGTTGATGGGGGGTGGGAGGGAGGGGAAAGTGGGTATGGGCACTGAGAAGGGCACCTGTTGGGAAGAGCACTGGGTGTTGTATGGAAACCAATTTGACAATAAATTTCATATTAAAAAAATAAAACTACAAAATGTAGGAAATACAAACCAACTGTTCTATCAGCACCCAGTTGAAAGGAGGCTCACACATATTTTATTTTCACAGGATTGCCAAAATTTAATACAGATATAAGATAGTATGCGTTTCTAAATATATTAGGTTCTAGTTCTTTATATTGTTACATTTCTATTACAAACACAGTTTTGAGGCATATGGCCATATGCCTCAATAAATACTTTTTCATGGTAAAATAATACACAATATATGTTACAACATTTTGTTGATAAGTAGACATAATGTAACTATTAATTACTTATCCAGAGACTACTTGAGATGGGAAGAATTCATTGTTCAATAACATTGTTCAGAATTGCATAGATTAACACCCTAATTCAGTTAGAACCTTCTGCACTGCTTAATGTACATTCTTTCTTCCAAAACATGCCATGTTTGGGGTTTTCCAGGTATTGTTTGCCACTACTCTTACCCTCGCATATAGCTGTAGCTGTCGAGTCAGCCATTCTAGGTGCTGGGAAACACATACACACACACACACACACACACACACACCCTGGGAAAACATTATTATTTTTTTTTCCAAACCATCAGGTAACATCTGGATTATGCCATAACTCTATTATATATCAAGCTCTTCACCAGATATGATACCCATACCCTTTAAGCAGCAACCCCTGGTGAAATTGAATCTAGTTTTGAACATTGTTGACTTCATTTCTGTCTTGATCAATTACCAATCTTCTACTTTCCTGGTTGGACTACAGTCCTATCTAGAATCCCAGTTTACTCATCTGAGGCCTTCTTCCCTGAGGGCTAAACATTGGCCAAATATTTTTAACAACTTGGCAGTCTGCCCACAGAAGATGGTTTGGAACCAAATAGAATGGACCCTCTTCCTGTTTTGGAGTATAATTGTTGCAGAATAGTTTACCTCAGTGCAGAAACCAACCAATCACTGAAGTCCACTGGGATAATATTTGCTGAGTTGTATGATACACAAATTCATCTTGCAGTTTCTTATGGTTTCCACAATTCCCAACCAACTCATCCCTGATTTTTTTCCTTTTCTTTTTATTTAAAACAGAAGATCAACTAAGCCCAGTGGAGCTTTAACAAATGCATTTCTGAAATGTCTTTTTTAAAAAATACCTATTTCTACTCTTCTCTACCCTACAAGATTCACATTTACTTCTCAATCACCCTTATAGTAGATGATTCCTTGTTCTTTGTCCCTGTGAAAGACACTGGAAATAAAACATTTGTTAAATTATTTAATGTGTGCATGAGTAATAACCAGAGACAGGTAGCATCTGCTGTTGATTGAAAGCAGATTATTAGTTAATTATGGTGACAATTTAGTACATTGTATTAAAAGCAGACTCTTTACGCTGAATAAGAAACATCAAGACAGACTTTTAAAAATTACTTCCTGTGTCCTGTAGAATTTTTCTTTATCTCCTAATTTCCATCTTGTCTTTCAGGACACAAATTGAGCAAATCAAATCAACATAATAATCACCTAATCATGTGCCTAATTCAACTAGAAGCATATGCACACTTCTGTAACTGTCACTTAAGTGTGAATGTATATCTTAGCGGCACCTCCTTCCACCCTTTTTAATTGATTCATAAATTTTCTGTCTTTAATTATGTTGGAGATTGTAGTTTATGACCTTTCTACTATAATGGGGGCTGTCTAAGCATCAATTTACATCTTAAGTTATGTCTTCAGATGTAAATGTGTGCCTATTGGAAAAGAAACCTTTCTCATCATCCTTCTTTACAATATGGATTGGCTTAGAATTTTCCAAATTTGTTTCCTCTTGATTAAAAATCCTGTATCTAAATCATTTCTCTCTTCTCACATTTTACCATAAGCGGTCAGGAGATATCAGGTCACTATAATGCTCTGCTTAGAAATTTCCTTGGACAAATATCCAATTTTGTCACTGTCAAGTTCTACCTTCCACAAAGCATTAGGACATGAACACAATTCTGCAAAATTCTTTGCCACTTTCTAACAAGGATTTCCTTTCCCTCCTAGTTTACAATAATACATTTCTCATTTCCACCTAAGAGAGGGACTTAGGTCATCAAAGTGCATCAGAATGGCCTTTACCATACATATTTATACCAATGCTTTATTCAGGATTACTTAGATATTTCCTAAAAGGTCCAAGACCTTTTCAACAGCTCTCCTCTTCTTTCTGGGATCTTGTCAGAATTGCCCTAAATGATCCATTCACAGCAAAGTAGGTTTTTTTCTGGCATGTATCTATGAAAACTCTTCCAGTCTCTGCCGGGTACTCGGGTCCAAAGCCACTTCCACATTTTTAGGTATCTGTTACAGCACCTCCTTCCTCAGGACCAATTTCTTAGTCCATTCAAGCTGCTAGAGTAGCATACTATCTATAGATGGGGTCACAGAAGTTGGTAAGTTTGTCTCTTTCCTGGGAAAATGACAGATGAGGATTGGTTCTCATTCACTTGAAGTTCAGTGACAGACAGATGATTATGGTAAATAAGATATGGTTCCCTGAGATGATAAGTGCCGTAATTATATAATTATTTAAATTTATTGTTATTTTTTTTTATTTTAGAGTTTATTTTAGAGAGGGAGAGAGAGAAAGAGAGAATCTCAGTCTCCATGCTCAGCACAGGACCTGACCTGGGGCTCTGTCCCACAACCCTGGGAGCATGACCAGAGCCAAAATCAGGAGTCAGACACTCAACTGCCTGAGCCACTCAGGGGCCCCAATAAGTGTAGTAATTTTAAAAAGAAAAAAACCAAACCACTGAGGGGGATGGGCTAGAGGGGTGATGGGTATTAAGGAGGGCACTTGTTATGATGAGCACTAGGTATTTTATGTAAGTGCCGAATCACTGAATTCTACTCCTGAAACCAGTATTGTGCTGTATGTTAACTGACTAGAATTTAAGTAAAAATTAAAACACAAAAAAGAAAAGAAACAGGTAGCAAGATAAAGTTACCTATAGCGAGCATAGGATATACTTGTGGCTTGGAAGTGCATTTTAAAGGAATAGGGAAAGAAAACTCCAGATACAAACCCACAGGGACTGGAATTAAACAAACAAACAAACAAACAAAAACAATTCAGTGTGAGTGCAGGGTAGAGAGATTTTGTCATTTTGGAGCAACTGTGAAACCAGTGAACTGGCTTTATCAAAGTCTAATTTAAATGTTTTATTGAAGTTAAGTTGAAAAATACAAAACAAGGAAAGAAAAAAAAGGTTTCCAGGTAGTGTAAAATAGGTAAGAGCAAACAATAATTACTGAGAGGTATTACGGTTCATGTTTCCTGAAAATGTTATGCCATATGGCTTAGATTTTCATTTATACTTTTGTGGAAATGGCCATTGCAAACTAAACCATGACACATAGTAAAAGTATAACAAAGAGAAGGAAAAATACAAAGTTCTATTGATGGATGGTGTGAGCACCTGAAGCTGAAAAAGTCGAGATAGTGATCCAAATCTGAGGAAGAAAACAGCCCTGAGAGCAATGAGAGATACCTGGTAATACTGAAGAGAAGACACTTTGCAGGGAAGTGACAGTTTCACGGGTGGAATTTCCAGTCGTTTGTGTCATGTGTCTCTGTGATCAGAAGAGTGGCCCAAAGGAAACTTCCATGGCTAATTGCCATGAACTATGTTTAATTTAATAAAGTCACAGCTGCAGTGCTCTTCAGTAGGGAAATCTCCTGAGTCTGTATTGCTTGAGGGGGTTGAAATCCATAAAACCACAGCATTTCCTTGCCTGAACATTAACTTAAAGACAGAGTACTTAGAAAAAATAGAAGGTTTCATGGATTCAGGTACTGAATGCAGTGAGTTTGATTTAGGATTAATGTTTAATAGCTGCATTAGTTATGCTATTTCCAGGACTCATGCTAAATATATTTTCAATTTGAAAAGAATAAAGTATTAGCATTATTGAGTTTGATAATGTTTATAATACTCTAAATATATGTAGCGAAATGGATGCTCTAAAACTCACCTTTTTATCTTCCCTGTAAATGTAAGTCCCATTACCATTTCCCTAGCACCTCACACCGTGGCGGGAACAGAGTAGTCGTGAAATAATGTTTTTAATTAAATGAGCAAATGCAAGAACTGTAGAGAGATTCAACTAAACAGACACAAGAGGTTTTGCACTCATTCATGCTTATTTGGTAATATTTATTGACAGGTTATCATAAGGTCACTGAAACATAATGTTATTTAAAGAGATAAAAATATGTGTATACTTAGATACAATAAAAATTAAATTTTGAAAAATCACAATATAATTAAAGTGTGTTGGGAAATTTTACTGAATAGGGAATGGAATGATTGTGAAATATGAGTGGAAGGCTTAATTTATCCTGCCTATGTGATTTTGATTTTATTTTTCCTCAGTAAGATGGAATTCTTTTGCTGCTTACTTTTATAAAATTTGTCAAGGAAATTTGAATAGAAGATAATTTAGGAAACTAAGACTTCTTTGTAAAAAAAAAAAGTTGGCAGAGGTATTTTATCCATTACAAGCATCATATTATCATTAGATCTAGTCAAAAGCATTTCTTTCCAAAATTGCATAAGATTCAAAATAAGTTGTCTCCTATAATCATTGCTTTCAACAGAAAGTAGAGGAAAAAATAAAGCACTCTGGCATGGAACAATGGAAAATGAAAAGCTTGGAGGTGGACAAGCCAGTTCAAACACACAGAAAAAGTACCAGCTAAAATTGACTGCAGTTAAGTATATGAAGAGTTAACTGTAGACAGAATTGTATATGCAGCAGGCAGGATAAATACTAAGATAGTTGGTAAAGAAGTCCATGGTTAATTCAACAGTCTATTAAAATTTAGGGAGAGGAGACTGTCATGGCTACTTCTCTGCTATTTTCTTATTAATCTGAAATGTGGAGGAACAAGAAGCAGGAACAATGGTAGAGGTACATTGGAGTCATTTAAATGAGTTTATAGTCTTGACTATAAATCTACTGATTTTATCAGCAAGCACATCCCACTGTTAATTTCTACAAAATATGAATCTTAATAGTAATAAAATCATCAGTGAAAAAAGTTTGCAGTTAAGTATGACATATCTTGATATTTTTTTCCTTACCAAATGGATTTTGTGCACCATGAGGAGTATTGCATATTGTTCACAGGGCAGCTGAATGTCTTAAGGGGATATCAAAATGTGAACTATGATTTCCCTAAGTTTTGCAGCATAATACATCAGATCAGTAATAGGTTACTCAGAAGGAAGAAGTAAGTTGGATTCTTAGGCAGCAAGAATGACTTAAGTGATTCTATATTTGTACATTGAAGAAAAAGGTATCAGTTTACAATTTGAAGTTAAGAAAACAAGACTCAGAAGATGTTTTCATTGACTCTCCGTATGCCCTTTTTTAATATGACAGAATCTTAACAGAACAAGGTAGAACATTTGACAGAATTGCTTATAGTGTGAGACTAATGAATCAAATTATCTTAGGTAGAAACAATAACACATACAAATTGTTGAACTATCTTTGCTTTTATTAGATGTTCACCAGGCAGCATTTGACTAAGCTATAGGTTTTTCTATAAAGACTTCCCCTATTATTATGACTGAATAATCCTATTATAGTTATGATTTACTCATGATTTTATGAATGGATTTCCTGGAGCTTTATCTACTATAAAGTAGATAACATGAAAGAATGACCTCCCTTAAGGAGTGGATACATCTCCCTGGTAGGTCAGGACATGTGTCCAAATGAACAGCCAGTGAAGGCTATCACAATTGGATAGTGATTGTCAACACACATATAAAGTTCTGTGGTTCAAGGAATAAACTTACAGACCAAAGTGTACAGTAAACCTACAATAGTAAATTTATTTTAGATACAAA
Organism: Leopardus geoffroyi; assembly: GCF_018350155.1. Lineage (NCBI taxonomy): Eukaryota > Metazoa > Chordata > Mammalia > Carnivora > Felidae > Leopardus > Leopardus geoffroyi. The sequence goes on from NC_059333.1 coordinate 24,762,395, forward strand.
ACAATAATGAATATTTATGAACATGTTCTTTATCAACTGGATTTTGTGCACTATGTATAATATTGAGTCTGTTCACAGTGTAGCCAGGGTATAGAAAGAATAAAAATGTGAATCACCACATCTTTCTTTTCTAACTTTTGTAGCATGTGAGTGTGTGTGTGTGTGTGTGTGTGTGTGTGTGTGCACGGGCATGTATGCAGGGAGGGTTGTACATTTCAACCATTATCACAGTTTTCTTTGGATTTATTCATGTTACTTTGGCACATCATTATAAGAATTGGTATGAGACGGGGCACGTGGGTGGCTCGGTCAGTTAAACATCTGATTTTGGCTCAGGTCATGATCTCACTGTTTGTGGGTTTGAGCCCCGCCCTGGGCTCTGTGCTGACAGCTCGGAGTTGCCAAGCTGTCAGCTGCCTCTCCCCGGCTTGTGCTCTGTCTCTGTCTTTCAAAAATAAATAAATGCAAAATAGTTTTTTAAATAGAAAAATACAGAACAAATACTCATAATATAACCTTCTTTTCCTTCTCTATGTCTTCAGCATTTCTTCAGGACCCAAAGCCCAGGCAAATATAACCTGTATCTTTCTTTTAGCTATGTATAATAGCACTGCATGAGCATATATGAAAGCATTGTATGTTTTTTAGTAGATAAAAACTTTAGTAGATACTTTGACTTGCTGTAATTCTTCTCAGAATATTTTTTTAAGTTTATTTATTTATTTTGAGGAGGAGAGGGGCAGAGAGAGAGGGTGAGAGAGAATCCCAAGCAGTCTCTGAGCTGTCAGTGCACCAAAGGCAGGGCCTGATCTTATGAACTGCAAGATCATGACCTGAGCCAAAATCAAGGCTCGGGTGCTTAACGACTGAGCTAACTAGGCACCCCTTCTCAGAATATTTTATATCATTTTCCATCCCACAATACCTTAGCAAAGATATTTTCTTTAACATTATTAAAAATGTATGACTCAGGGGCACCTGGGTGGCTCAGCCGATTAAGCCTCCAACTCTTGATTTCAGCTCATGTCATGACCTCAGGGTTCTGGGATGGAGCCCCATGATTGTCTCTCCCCCTCTCCCTCTGCCCCTCCCCTGCTTGCCTGCATGCATGTGCATGCACTCTCTCTCAATCAAAATGATATTTACAAAATACATTAATACACATAACATATAAATGAATTGCATCCCTTCAAATAATCATTGATTATATAAGTTGCATTTCAAATTGTTAATCTTTTAGAATACCTGTATGACAATCAGGTAAATAGTCCATATCAATTCTGTTAGAATGAATGCATATAAGAGAATACCTTATCAAACAGATTTTGAACAAATAGGTAAAATTGAAAATTTTAGTTCTGAAGTTAGAAAAATATTGATATGTGATAAACTGGCAATAAAAATGACCAGTATGTTTTAGTTTCTATTAATGTAAGACAACCATCCCTGGCTTCTGGCTGAGAACTCAGTTACTCTCAAACCATAATTATAAAAGTTGTGTTCCTCATCATTTTCAGATAATTTTTCCTATTTACCTCTTGAATGAATTCTCAGATGTCTCAATGAACTGATAACCTGTCTCCTTCTGTTTTCACAAAGAATAGTTTGAAATTTTTTGATGGTTACGAATGCATTCAGTATATAATTTCCTTTTTTTCAAAAAGTCTGTAATTCATGAAATAAAAGATTAAGTACTATTATAGTTCATCATGATCCTTTAAATTCATACCAGGCACATGACCAAATTGTGAATATATCTTCAATAGAACCTTATATATAAATGAATCATATTATGTTTGAGATGCAGGTATCTTTAAGAGAGTAATGGTATTCTTGTCAAATTACATGAAATCAAATCATGAAAATGACTACCAATGAAAATTAGACATACTTTTGTCTTAACTATTTTTTAAATGAATAAATCCCATTTGATATGATTTCTTTCATTAAGTGTAGAAATCATTAAGTATACAATCTTTATATAAATGTCTTCAATTCACTTTCTAATATTAGGCATAGTCATTTAGAAGTCCTTGAGTTGTGCTGACATAAATATTCAATAGGATTTTTTTTACATTAAAAATTTTTGCAGTTAATTTTCAATACATTTTTCCGGCAACAGCCATCCAACATTGATATATTCAAATAACACAATAGTAACAGGAATCATATATAATTTGTAATTTTAATACAGAAAATGCTCTTTACAAACACTTATCAAAATTTGGGTTTTTTTCCACATTTAATCAACAGTGCCACCAGGTGGCTACATTAATGCAAGAAAAGGACAATTGTTCAAATAATTTAATGTTTTGAAAATATAAGTTTTGTTGGGGTTTATATTTCACAATAAAGTAACAAAGTAACTGATGTGCATAGTTAAATTTAATGTAAACTTATCAGAAACTTTTCTTTAGCTATTTTTTCTATATAGTAAGTTGTTATTAATTACCCAGCTTCATAAGAATTTGGTGAACCATTTAATATGAATTTGATGTGTGTCATACCTTCTTCAATAGTAAGTACAATTTTTTTTTTCAAATCTGCCAGTTTGAATAATATATAAATGCCAACAGTTCAAAGAGGCCAAGTGAGAAAATGCACAGAATGTTTTGGAATAACATAAATTTGATCCTCTCACTGAGATTTTTCTGAAAGTGTACCTTAATAAACACTCATAATCTTTTAATTTGGATGGTGGCCTGGTTTCTTAAAAATCAATGGCTACTTTATCCAATATCTTAATGTTCATAATTGTTTTTGAGCCTCACTTAATGCAACATTTAAATGCATTTGTTTACCTTCATTAAGTGCATGTATCGTTTTTCCTCCTATATTTCCCTCCCTGTGCTGTTTATAGCTGTAGGCCATTGGTAGCATTCCTGATGACCCTTCAACCATCCCACTCACTGGAGGAGTAATGTAGGAATTGCTGAATTTGGAGTAAAGGAGAAACTGGGCTTGCATATTTCTGTTCCTTACTTTGCTGGTTGGAGTCTGACCTAACTACACAGATTCTGTATCCTAAATTTCTTTCAACTGTGAGTAAGCTTTGGCTCTATGAGTCTATGGCTTCCAGCATTACTGATGACTGGACAATCACAATGGCCTCCTTCTAGAGGAATTAGGAAACATACAAGACCATAAATACAAGCTATGTTCTATCATAACAGTATATTCATTAACAAAGATGTTATTTTGGCTCATATCTCCTCACATTTTCATTTATTTCTGAATTGATCACCACTTGAGTGGGAAAGAAAGTGTTTTTTATTGTCTTTCTTCAAAAATAAACAAACTATAATTACTAAAAGAAATTTTAATGACTGATCAAGCACAAGTAACTTACTAAACTTGGAAAAAAGAAAGACATCTTGAAATTTGAGGAAACTGAACCATTGTTTTAACCACCCAGTCAAAAAGTTCAGCATGCAACTAACAATGGTAACACATTTTTGTATAATTTTCTCTATATTTTAGATACCCAATGACAAAGTAACCAAATGATATAAAAAGAATTATTGATGAATTTCACCTTTGAGGAAACTTTTAAAGAATGAGGTAATTTAAGTCTAGTTTTTCACATTATGGAAATACTCATCTAAATTTGGTATCCTTCACATTGAAAAGGATGTGTTTAATCATATGCAAATCCACTTAAAAATAAAAATTTCAAAATCCCCAAGTTTGAATATTTAAAAACAACATGCTTGAAGAAAAGTTTTGCCATAACTGCCACTTTCAGTAGCTACCAAATAAAACGTTGGATTTTCCCACATATCTGATGCTATGCCATCACCTCCAGATACAAAAAAATTCATATTTTCTCCCCTTGCAAAATTGTCACTGCATTTCTAGCCTTTACAAATTAATGCACTGTCTCCTTATATGAATTTAAGGACCTCCACAATGTGACCTTAATCTATTTTCCCTCATTATTAGAATACCTTGTTGCTGAAGCCACAAGGAAGAAAATGTAGAGAAAGAAACATTTCATGAATTTAATGAAGGTAAATAAATTAATAAATTAAAATGTTATTTTCAGTATGACTTACAAGTAATTATTAATATTGATAAAATATGTAATTAAATAGCTTTTAAATAGCCACAGTGATTCCCACAACCTGGTATGTTTTTTTTTTTTTTAAGTTTTTATTTGTTTATCTTGGGAGAGAGTGAGTGGCTTTGGGCAAGGAGAAAAGGAGGGAAAGAATCCCAAGCTGACATCGCAGAGCGTAATGAGGGGCTTGATCCGAAAAACTGAAATCATGACCTGAGCTGAAATCAAGAGTGTGAAGCTCAGTGGAATGGGCCACACAGGTCCCCTTGGTGTCAGGTTCTTGTGCATATTCCCCCACTCTTTGAGTATGGACATGCCCTAGTGACTCACTTCTAATGAAGAGAACATGGCAAAAGCAATGAGATATCATTTCTAAGATTAGGTTAGGCTTTGCTGGGGTCTCTCTGAAGTAACCTACCAGTCATGTTGTGAGTTGTTCCACGGAGAGTTTCATGTGACCAGAAATTTATATTTCTGACCAATAGCCAGCAAAGACCTATGACCTGCCAATGGCCATATTAGCTTGGCAACAGATCCTCCCCCAGTTTAGATCAAGGTAGCCTGTACCAACAGATGGACTATAAGCTGGTGAGTGGCTCTGACCAGAGGTTCTCAGTAAGTTATCTCCAGATTCCCGATCCCAGAAGCTGAGATAATAAATATTTGTTGTTTTAAGCTTATAAGTTTAGAATAATTTACAACTCAGAAGTAGATAATTAATATGCCCATATACTGATGACTGACAAGGAGAGGCCATCATGTGTCCACACTTGCCAGATGAATTGCCTAAGGTTCTGACTTCCTCTCAAGCTGGTCTGGCAGGCCCTAGCCATTACCAGAAGTCAAAATTGCAGGCATGATAAGTATTATGCAGTTGTCCTTGAGCAGGGAGGGAGGAGAAAGAGAAGATCAATAAGTAAATGACTTATAATTTGTTGCGATCTTCCTGCCAACACCCAAAAGAAAGATCCCAAGATGTGATAGCTCCACATGGACTAACTTTAGAAGTTCCCAAGACGGAGCAGTCAGCTGTGTTTTTGAGATCCATGGCTAGCTGGGCAATGCACCTTCTGGTATTTACTCTCTTGCCTTTGCTGACTGTTTTCACCCTTTCTTCACTCGCACTTCACTTACCCTCCACGGTAAAACTCTAACCCATAAGTTTTTGCTTCAGCCTTTTTCAGGAAGGACTGTAAACTGGTGAGTGACCCTGACCAGAGGTTCTCAGTAAGCTATCTCCAGATTCGTGACCCCAGAAGTTGAGATAATAAATATTTGTTTTTGTAAGCCTATGTTTAAGCCTTTCACCAGCAAATATATTTCTTAATGTGCTTCTAAAACTAGAAGTTTATAAGAAAGTCCACTAAAACCTAATATTAATTATCTTTAACTTGTATAAAATTATGTTAGCTCACATATATTATATTCTTAACTTATTTTAGCCAAAGAGAGCTAAAAGGAGTGAGAAAATTCTGATTTTCCCCCCAAATTTTGGGAGCATAGTTGTGAAAATTTAGAGTTATATGTAATGTTGGTGTGATATCAATTTGTCATAGTTATTTAGAAAATAAAAAGCAATAAATTTGAATGCTAAGTTTAAGTGTTAAAAAAAATCACGCAGCAGGTAGATATCTATAAACAACGCACTAGAGTATCTGCTAAAATTTTGAGAATGAGGTATTTAAGACATGTTGTGCCAGGTTCTGGCTTTAATTTAAGGTTAAAAACGAGTTAAGGTTGGTAGCTTCTTTAATGTATGACATGTTTATATGAGAAGAATACACATGATTGCTTTTCTTTAATTCTGTACTCTATACTGGCTACATCTACATTAAGATTAGAGATGCTACATAATGTGAGAAATTATATAAAGAAAAATTTTAATAACAAAAACAACCGTACCTCAAGTTTCAGAATACAAAAGAGTGCCAGACAAAAGATATTTAATTTGTCCTGAACTGGCACTGCATTGCATTGGATCATGAAAATTTATTGGCTGTATACAAATTAGAGAAGAGTCAAAGGAGAAAGAGAAAGGATAACCTGAAAACTTGAAGCTTTGCCAGATGCAGCTTAACAGATGTGAAATATCTATGGTCTTGATCTTAAGGAGACTTGAAGATTCAGCATGTAATAAATTATACCTAATAGGAACAATTGGTAAGAAAACTCAAAAAATGAATTCTAGTAAATCAACATTTTGAATGTGTATGATTCATAGGAGGCAGTGTTAAAGAGTTAATTATTACTGAACAGAATCTTGGTTCTAATAACATAAGGCTGCTTTATATACATATATTTATACAAATAATGGACTTCTATGTCATATTCTTATGGTGAACTTGAAAGTTTCTAGGCAAATTTTGTTCATGAATATAAAATAATCTTAAAACAGTGTTTATTTAGGAATATTCCAAACCACAATTTATTTTTCAGCCAAGTAATTTTCTTGCCATAGTTTTTTAAGGGTTACGGCATATTTTGAACCATTAGTAGCCATTCTTAAAACAATGACCTTGAAAAAATCATCAATATAATTATATGGCTGATTATAAGTATTTGGGGGAAAAATCCCAAATTTCCTGGTTTATTGCTATAGAACATGTATTTTTTTCTAACTTATTTCTCTTTTTAAAAAATGTTGATTTATTTATTTTGAGATGCTACAAGTTGGGGAGGGGCAGAGAGAAAGGGAGAGAGAGAACCCCAAGCGTGCTGTCAGCACGGAGCACAGTGCAGGGCTCGATCCTACAAACCCGAAGATCATGACCTGAGCCGAAGTCAAGAGTCAGACACCCAACTGAGTGAGCCACCCAGGTGCCTCTTTTCTAATTTATTTCTTAAATAAAATTTCATATTTATCTTTACGAAATAACTGTTCTGGCCCTGTTGATTGACATTGTATACTTCATTGATTTGATTACCTATTACAAATATTCTCTTTTGACTTAATAATTATCAAATTAATTTTTAAAACTGTGCTAAGCAATGTCCAGCTAGATTTGTTATCACGTCAATGTTCTATTACCAAGAAAGTTTAATTCATAGAGACTTTTTCATGTAATGTGGGTCACAGGCAAAAATAATAACCCTGCTGGCTTCATAAAATTAGAGGGTTCCAAGTCATTAACATACAAAATTAATAATAAACCATTTAACATGGACCCTTGAGGGAGACCAGATGTTCCGGCCTAATTAGAGAAGCCCTGACCCTAGATGACAGTATATTTCAATCACCTTTTCAAATAAGCAGAAAGCCAAACTACAGAGCTTTAACACAGCCCACAGTGACATGCATAGGATTAAGGAAGCCTCACTGAAATGTCAAAAGTATGCAAAGGTTAAAGGAGAAAAACATCACACTAACATAAATAAACTATTGTTTTTTGTTTTTATGAAAATAAGTGTTGTTGAGTGATAAAAAAAATTATCCAAATGAAAATTTGAGAAATGTAATGAGGGAAAATGATATCTAACCTTAAATGTGTTTATTAGAGTATTAAGATCTAAAGGCATAGATTCTTTAAAACTTATAAAGTAACAATTTAAAAAATCCCCAAAATCACAACATTGAAAATATTAAAATGAATATTATTAAACCAAATGTTTAAATGATGAATACAAATATACAAATCTCTTTCAAACTTGACCACAAAAATTATGGAACAGACCCACACGCAAACAAGATTATGACAAGTGAAAGACACAAAGATACAGGAGAGGTAACAGTAAGTTTGGAAATCTAGAACCGACTTTGTCAAATTATGCCTGTGCACCAAATCTGGCCTTCCGTTTGTTTTTGTTAACACAGTTGCATTCAGGACACAGCCAGTTTTACATGTGGCTCTGCGGCTACAAGGGCAGAGTTGAATAGTCAGTGACAGACCATAGAATCCGCCAAGCCATAAAATATTCCTGTCTGCCCCTTTCACAGAAAAATTTAGCTGGCTGCTGACTTAAAGCCAATGGACAACTCTTGAAGGAAAAAAAAAAGGTTAACAGAAAAATTACCCAGATATATACTAACAGCAATTGAAGAAACTGAAACAATAAGAATAAACTAGTCAAAAATGAATAGAATTCCAGATCGTTTTAACATTGAATTTACCATATACTATTATAGATATAATACAGATAATATATAGATATAAATGGGTATAAATGCCTTTAAATCTTTAAATAAATAAATCTTTAAAAAATGGCAAGAACTGTTTGGGAAAAGTAAACCGTAAGGCAGACTTACTTATGAACATAGAAAAAGAACTAATTAAACTACTACAAACCAAACCCAATAGTGTATTAAAAATTATACACTTAATGATAGATGGATGCTTATGATAGATAGTGCTTATCACAGAAAAAAACAAATTGTTATTTAATATTAGAAGTAGTTAACTTAATTCACAATCTTAAAAAAGTCTAGTAGAAATAATTAATCTTATCAATAATAGATCTGGGGTTGGCAAAAACACAGTATGTTGTAAAACAGATACAAACAGAAATATGATAGAAAGTACAAGGCAAAGACTATATATTAGATATATATTTTTCAGTGTAGAGAGAAAAATTATAGTAAAAAATTGCTAATATTCAGTATATTATAGCAGTTACATAGTTACACACATAAGTTACTGTAACTATATCTATGGTGTTTTGATATTTTTACTTTTCAATATTAGTCGAGTCAGGCGACTTTGAGGTTTTTTAAAAATCCTGTAAATATCAAATAAACACTAGCACATATTAAGAAAAGGATATTATAATTAATACTCTTCTCTAGAATAAAAAATTTAAAAAGAAACATATTTAAAATGTTATAAATAGTCATCTTGATGCATTCAAATATCCAACTTATTAAAATTTAATGATGAAAATATGCCAAATTTAGCATCTAGCTTTATGGCAGAAGGTTTCCAAGTTTAACAAAAGCAAGTACAAATCAGGCATAGACATTATCTTGAATAAAGAAAAATATCCAAGATGATTGAAGATTTAATGCATGTTCAATTTATTAGGTTTTATTAATTCATTTCTAATAGAATTGATTACACATGAATGCTGTTGAAATTTTTAGACAGTTAATAGGTAGAATAGTGTTCATCAAACTGGTAACTGGCTTAATAATTCATGAAAATAATCTTTAGAACAAAGTCCTACTGTCTATATATGAAAGCCTTGAATGGAACAGAAGTGGTTTTAAAAATCTATTGAGAAATAATGGATCTTTCAACAAGTGATTCTGAAACAATTGATTATCAACATTGGGAAAACAAACAAAGATAAAATTGTGTCATTAACTTATTTTATATTAAAATACAAAGCAGATCCAAACTAGATTCAAAAAGTGCAAAGCATAAAACAGAAAAAGTTGGCTATACATTTTTAATGATACCTGTAAGCCTAAAGGCACCATAAAGAAAATTAAAGCTAAGTCCCAGACTGGAAGGTGATATTTGCAAAGCATATGTCAAGCAACATTAATAAAGAACTCCTGTAAAATATTAAGAGAAGACAAATATTTCAGTGAAAAAAATGTCAGTTGTATAACTGGCAAACACAAGTGGTCAAAAGTATTACCAAAAGATTTTGTAGTTTTTAGTAGATACATGCTCAGTACATATGTCCTTAGACCAAGTGTACTTACTACAAATCTAGATACATGTAAGATCTTTTTTACGACTTTATACTTAAAAGTAGAAGTGTTTTGTTGTAGAGTGAAAATGGCTTCAAATTTATCGCACATTGCCAACTTTCTTTCCAAAGTGACTATTTTATATATGTTTATTTTCTCATATCATTAAAATCATGCCACATAATCAGATTATTTAACTTTAAAGGTTGTGAAATGGCATTACATTGCTGTAGCATTCCCCTCATACCATTGAGTATGTTCACATCCTAACATGATATATATATTTTTTGTTTTAATTTTAGCTATTTTCTTGGGGTTACAGTAGTATTTTACTGTGGTGTTGATTTACCTTTCCTTGATTAGTAATGATTTTAAGGAGCTTTTAATGTGCTTACCCTTAATCTTTTGCATACCATTTTGCTAACATATAGAAATACATTTTTCCATATTCACATTGTATGTTAATCTCATACCTCTTTATGGAGAGATGGTGTTTAATACTTTAGCATTTAGAATTATGCTAGTTGTGGCCTTCTTGTAGATATTCTTTGCCTGAGGAAGTTTTCTTTTATCACTAATTTGCTGAGAGTTTATATAATAAAGAAAGCATCATTAAATTTTACCACAAACTTTTTTCTCCATTTATTGGAATGATCATATTTTTTCTATTTATTCTGTTATTGCCATGAATGAAATTAATTTATTTTTTGAATGTTAAAACCACCACATCGGTAAGATAAGCATTCTTGAGCATTATGTATTATTTGTAATATATTGTTGGATACAATTTGCTAATATTTTGCTTAGGATTTTGTGTCTATATGTTCATGGAAGTTATTGGCATATAATTTTATTTTCTTATAATACCCTTAGATGTGATTTTCTTTTAAATTTCTTGCGAAGTGCTTTTAGGATGTTTGACTATCTGGATTTTTAATATAGAATTTGGATAATTCTTATTTATCATTTCTTCAAGTATTTCTGTCTAGATTTCTTGTGTTCTCCTGGATTTTAGTCCTTTTGATCATGTCCCATATCTCTTTATGTTTTAACATGGGATTTTTTTTTGAAAAAATGTTTTGGAAGTGGTCTTCTGGTTACATATATTTATAGTGATAAACAATTATAGACACTGTTTTAATACAATCTTGTGGGAAATATAGGTGACAAAATATTGGAGGATGCTTTAAAAATTTAGGTAAGGATAATTGACAGTGGTGGGATCATTAATATATTAATAGTAAATAGAAAACAAAATTGTTTGAAAATATGAGAAACAAGAGTCTTAAATCACAGATCACTTTCCAATTAAGAACGAGTCTTTCAAATTTGTTTTTGTGTAAGGTATAAGAAAGGGGTCCAGTATTATTCTTTTGCATTTTTCCCAACACCATTTGTTGAAGAGACTGTCTTTTTCCATTGCATATTCTTTCCTGCTTATAGTTGTGGGCCCATTTCTGTGTTTTCTATTCTGTTCCATTGATCTATGTGTCTGTTTTTGTGCCAGTACCATACTGTTTTACTTACTACAGCTTTGTACTATAACTTGAAATTCGTAATTGTGATGCCGCCAGCTTTGCTTTTCTTTTTCAAGATTGCTCTGCCTATTGGGGGTCTTTTTGGTTCCATACAAATTTTAGGATTGTTTGTTCCAGTTCTGTGAAAAATGCTGTGGTATTTTGATAGGGATTGCACTAGATGTGCAGATTGCTTTGGTTAGTGTAGACATTTTAACAATATTTGTTCTAATAATCCACAAGCATGAAATGTTTTCTCATTTATTTACATCATCTTCAATTTCTTCCATCAGGGTTTTATAGGTTTTAGAGTACAGATCTTTTACCTCTTTGGTAAAAGAGATTGACTTGGTACAGTTGTAAATGGGATTGATTATATAATTTCTCTTTCTTCTGCTTCATTACTGGTGTATATGAACTTCTAGCATGAACTGCTAGAAGTGATCATTTCAGGTTTTCTATATAGGGTATCATGTCATCTGCAAATAGTGGAAGTTTTAGTTTTTCCTTGTGGATTTGGATGCCTTTTATTCTTTTCTGTTGTCTGATTGCTGTGGTTAGGACTTCCTATACTATATTACATAAAAGTGGTTGAGTGGCCATTCCTGTATTGTTAACTAACCGTAGAAGAAAACCTCTCAGTTTTTCCCCATTGAGGATATTAACTGTGGGTTTTCATATATGACTTTTATTATGTTGAGGTATGTGCCCTCTAAACTTACTCTGTTGAGGGTTTTTATCATGATTGGATGTTGTACTTTGTCAAATGTTTTTTCTGCATTCATTGAAATGATCATTTTTTTTAAAGTTTATTTTATCTTGAGAGAGAGAGAGAGAGAGGAGGAGAAAGAGAGGATGAGCACAAAGGGGCAGAGAGAGAGAGATGGAGAGAGAATCCCAAGCAAGATCTGTGCTCTTAGTGCAGAGCCAATGGGGGGGGGGGGACTTAATCTCACGAACTGTGAGAACATGACCTGAGCCGAAATCAAGAGTTGGACACAACTGACTATGCCATCCAGGTGCCCCATGATCATATGTTCTTATCCTTTCTCTTATTAATGTGATATATCGCATTGATTGATTTGTGAGTGCTGAACCACCTTTACCTATGATCCAGCAGTTGCACTAGTAGGTATTTACCCAAGGAATACAAAAATACTAATTCAAAGGGATACATGTATCCCTATGTTTATAGCAGCATTATCTATATTAGCCAGATTATGGAAACAGCCCAAGTGTTCATAGACTGATGAATGCATAAAGAAGATGTGAGATATACCTACACACACACACACACACACACACACGCACACACACACACACACACATATATATATATATATATATATATATATATATATATATATCCACACACAATGGAATATTATTCAGTTGTAAAAAATGAAATCTTATCATTTGCAATGATATGTATAGAGCTACAGAGCATGACACTAAGTGAAATACGTCAATCAGAGAAAGACAAATATCATATGATTTCAGTCACATGTGGAATTTAAGAAACAACAAGAAATAAATGAACAAAGGGGGAATAAAAGAGAGAGAGACAAACCAAGAAAAAAGTACAACTTTAGAGAACAAACTGATGGTTACCAGAAGGGAGTGGGGGGATGGGTTAAATAGGTGATGGGGATTAAAGAGGGCATTTGTGAGAACCACGTGTTATATGGAAGTGTTAAATCCCTGGATGGTACACCTGAAACGAATATTACACTGTACGTTTACTAACTAGAATTTAAATAAAAACTTGAAAAAAGTGTGGATTTTTTCAAATGATTTACTTCTTAGCTTTAGAGCAAGTACACATGTATCTTCACTGAGCTCTGATTATCTGATTCACTCTGAAATTAATTTCTTGCAAGAAATATGTAGTCTTTTTTTCCTATGGATATGTTTTAAAAATATGAAACTATCTACAGCTTACCTTACTAAAGTCAGCTACATCTTCAGTTTTGTACAACTAAACTAACTGTGTATTGTTTTCAAAAACTGACTTATAAACGGGAACATTTGCTTGTTGATATTTACTGTTTTTGCCAATAACAATATATTTTCCTCTTGGTCCTTTAATGCCACTTTTTTTTACAGAATTATTTGAATGATTTAATATAATTATTGAATTTTGTCCTTGGACAGATGACTAGACCATATCCTTTCTTGTACTATTAAAATTTTTACAACTATCTGTTGAATTGTGTTGTTATCATCGGACTCAATTTTTGCAAATTATCCTACCGAACATAATTGTAATATCCTCCACAGTACGTCAAATTGCAGCAAAAGTGTAGAAATGAAAACTGTATCTTAAAAGAGAGACACAAATCAGACAGAAGCAACCAATGTAAAGGCATTACTATCTACTTTCGTGTCAAGAGCTTGGAGACAACAAATGATTTTATAGATTAAACCCTCAAGATGATGTAAACCTAAGTGACAAGATGATTCTGAAGAAAAACTGGGAAGTGAGGGCAGTGCAAAATTACAGCTAGATCATGTAAAAAGTTGAATAGAATTCTTTCTTTTGGCTCTTTACCTGAAGATGAAAAATTGTATCCCCATTATGATTAATAGGTCAAGTTGACTGAAATGATTTTCTGTTGAAGTTTCTTTTTGGTAGGAACATGAAAGGGATGATGGAGGTAGACAGACTGCACTTTACTAAAGAGGAAACAGGGTTGTCCTTGAACAAATAACTACAACTATAAGTATAAAACAAAATTACATTTTTTTGAGTGGAAATAAGCTCCCTAAACTTGAATGAATAATGGGTCTCCAAATGACTCCCAAAAAGGAAAAATGATTATGGCTACCTCCTGGTTTAAATCTAAATATTTTGTATTTGTCATCTCTTTTAATTCAATATTAATAATCTCATTTTAAATTTATCTTTAGTTTTTTTAATGTTTATTTAATTTTGAAAGAGAGAGAAACAGAGTGTGAGCAGGGGAGAGGCAGACACAGAATCCAAAGCAGACTCCAGGCTCTGAGCTGTCAGCACAGAGCCCGATGCAGGGCTTGAACCCACCAACTGCGAACATCATGACCTGAGCTGAAGTCGGACGTTTAACTGAGCCACCCAGGTGCCCCTAAAATTATCTTTAAAGATAATTTTTCAGTAATTTATTACAGAATGAAAAAAACACCTTAATACCTACAGGCTTAAACAGGAGACAATTTAACAATTTCTAAGGGCCGGGAATTCAGGAGCAGCTTACTTGGACCACTATCTCAGGGTATGTCATGGAGTTGTGGCCAAGATGTCAGCCAGGTCTGCAGTCATTTGAAAGAAACCTTTATGACCTACACTTGGATGTCACACACAATTACTTCTGACCTATTTTGTCCTGTAGAAGTGAGTCACTAAGTTTAGCCTACAATGAAGAGCAGGGGAATTGGGTTGCACTTTTTGAGAAACAAGTTCTGATGGATTAGTGGACGTATTTTAAAACTATCATAAAGGAAAACATGACGAAATTTCACTTTTTTTTTATTTGAGAAAGAAAGAGTGAGAGCAGGGAGGAGGGGAAAAGGGAGGGAGAGAAGGAGTGAAAATCTGAAGCAGACTCCATACTTAGTGTGGAGCCCAACGTGGGACTTGATCCCCCACAACCCTGGGATCATGACCTGAGATGAAACCAAAAGTTGGACACTCAACCCGCTGAACTACCAGGTGCCCTGAAGGTTCACATTTTCATACAATAAATGGGTTAAGTGCTTATGTGTGGGCATTGAGAACCAGAGGGGATAGGCTTGAGGGATTAGAGTGGTTGTTGAAATGCTTTCTAAGAGAATGTGATAGCCCAGGTTAACTGCTGGGCTTCTTGTTTTGCCGTCTAGTAATATTAAGGAAGGACCAAAGTTGGAGTATTATGAAAAATGAGAGATTGCTCAGGCTGCAGAAAAAGAAAAAAGGTTTCACAAGGCAGGAACCAAAAGAAATTTGTGATCCAAGTGGAAATGTCCAAAGGAGAGTTTTGCTGATTGATGAATAACAGAAATACTTTATATCATTTCCCTTTAAATCATCTCTTATAATATCTATATTTCAGTTAGATAAATTTGGGTTGAATTGTTTTTGCATGTGTTGACTGTGTATGGACTGTTGGTAATTTCGGTTCAGGAGGTTTCTGACCACAATTGGCCCTTCGTGTTTAGGTGATATTAAACACATTGACGGAGGTGATAAAATCTAATGTTTTCACAAATAATTAAGAAAACTAAACAATCAGACAACATCCATGAAAGATATTTAAAGTACAATATTTTATTTGTCTTTATGTAAATAGATATGTACTACTCACAATTAGTAAGAATGTGAGCAAAATAATAGGTTTCGTAAGAAACTTGCTAAAAATTAAACAGAAGACACCACCACCAAACTTTTCTACGTGATTATGCTGAATCTGTACTGTAATATAATGTGTTGTAATTAACATGAGTTGTAATCTCATGTTAAGAACGATCATTTAAATGGTAAGTATATTTGGATAGAAACTAGGCCGTCTTAACAAAAAAACTAAAAATAGTTGGCTCTATAAGACAATAATTCATTACACTATGACATAACAGTGTAGGCAGCCCACGCTGGTGGAGAAGCTTTGCTTCATGAGGTCATTTGGGAACCTGAATTCACCATGTTACTTTGCTGTTTCAATCATACCCGACTGGAGAGGAAAAGGAATCATTGACCCTGCTGTGTTCCAAAATGCCACCCTTAACCCGGTACCTAGCGTCATGCAGCAGGGGCAGTTCCAGCCTCTCTGTCCAGAGTGTCTGTGGATTTATACCCTGTCTCTTGGGAATTAAATGTCACAAGCACCATGACAGTAGATCTAAGGCAGTTATCTCCCTGGAGAAAACAAGTTTAATTCTTATTGTTTCATGTGAGTTTCGTTTATATTTCTGGCTCCCGCAGAACTGATTTTAGCTTTTTAACATCAGCAATGTGCTTGTCATTTCTTAAGTGACTCCATTCCTTTCGCTTTTAGGATTTTCAGTATGGTTGGGAGTATAATTTTTGGCTTTGTCCAGTATCTTGAGTGTAAAAAAGAGTTGTAATTATGTTGTTTCTAATTGTTATAATTTTTTCTTCCATTTATTTGCACACAGAACACAAGTTTCCCCTGCTATCTGAAAGTGTGGCATTCCTGTGAAATCTTTTGTAAGCCAAAATAACATAAAGCAAAGAAGCAATTGTGGCTAATTTATATGGAAAAATTTTCGAGCATACCTAGATCTCCCCTCCCCCCCCCCCCCGCCCCCCACACACACAAGAGACTCTCTTTTAAGGCTTTTCTGATACCTTAGGACACATCTTGCTAATGGATGCATAAAATAAATTGAGATGAAAGGATAAAAGTACAGATGCTCAAAGATGCAGCTGAAAGATTTGGAAGCTTGATGCTGAGATGCTGAGTGTAGTTCCTGGGGAAGGAGCTTGGCGGGTCTTCTCTTACTGCCCAGGATATGCATGGTCTCAAACAGCTAGCTGCAAAACAAATGCCGAACGCTATTTTTGCTTTTTGTCATTTTTCGTAAAAGTGAAAATCCTCTTTGGATTTCTTTTAGCTAGTAAAAACAGGTTACAGGCATACCTCAGAGATATTGGGGGTTGAGTTCCATACCACTGCAGTAAAATGAATATTGCAATAAAGCAAGTCAAAGAATTTCTTGGTTTTCCAGTGCATATAAAAGTTATGTTTATGCTATACTGTGGTCTAATAAGTGTGCAATAGTATTATGTCTAAGCAAACGATGTGCATGCCTTAATCAAAAACACTTTATTGGTAAAACATGCTGTTACCTGAGCTTTCAGTGAGTCCTCATCTTTTTGTTGGTGGAGCTGGTCTTCCTTTGATGTTGATGGCTGCTGACTGATCAGTGTGGTGGTTGCTAAAGATTGAGGTGGCTGTGGCAATTTCTTAAAATAAGACAACAATGAAGTTTGCCACATTATTGACTCTTCCATTCCTGAATGGTTTCTCTACAGCATGTCATGCTGTTTGATAGCATGTTAAACACAGTAGCACTTTTTTTTCCAAAATTGGAGTCAATCCTCTCAAACCCCACCGGTGCTTTATCCACTAAGATTATGTACTATTCTAAGTCTTTTGTTGTCACTTCAACAATCTTCACAGCATCTTCACCGGGAGTAGGTTCCATCTTAAAACAACAACAACAACAACAACAACACTTTCTTTGCTCATCCATAAGAAGCAACTCCTTATTTGTCCTAGTTTTATCCTGAGATTGCAGCCATTCAGTCCCGTCTTCAGTGCTGCTTCTCAATCATAGTTTATTTCTCTCTGTGGATGTGAAGGTGTGGGTGTGGCTCACACTTCACCTGCTGGCCAACTAATAGAAAATATGGGAGAAAGAAAAAAAGAAAATGCAGGAGAAAGGCAATTGGGTCTCCTCCTCTTGCTTCCCTTTCCTTTCAGAAGTTGAAGTTACTGGTCATTTGAATTTTTTGACCAGCTCTTTATTGATTTTATTCCACTTCAAATTTTTTGAACATGAAACTCCCAACCAAGCTTATCAAAGCATAAACATCAGCCGGATCATTTCCTGTCAGGATTTTCTTCAGAAGTTTGTTGTAAATGAAAGAGCTGAGGTCAAAAAAGCACTCAAGAAAGCCTTATGAAAACTGGGCGATTCATGGGTAAAAATTCCAATAAATAATAAGTCTATTGGTTCCAAAATTGGTTTATGTTAAAAGTTTATTTATTTATTTATTTATTTATGTATTTATTTTTAGAGTGTCTTCTTTACTTGTATTTTTTTTATTTATTTAGAAGACCCAGGCTTTGAGAAATGAAAGATATTGCTCACCGTTATATATGTGGTCAGAGTTTTGTTTGCCTTCTTTAAAAGACATCTAATAAGGAAGCTGAGTTTAAAACTGATTTAATAAGGAAACTGAGTTTCCTGAGAATACAATTTTTGTTCAAAAACTTAGAGGTGATTTATTCATTAATTCCACTGATATTTATCAAGTGGTTAGTGATTTGAGGGGACTTGGCATAGGAGAGTGAGGAAAACAAACAAAACACTTCTGCCTTCATGATGTTCATGTCGTTGTGGGTGAATTTAGGTATCAGTGGTATTGTTGGAATGATAAACAGGTGCATTTCCACTGTCAGCTACTCGTAGTTCTTTGGGTTCATACATTACTTACTGCTTAATGATCATGATTTTCCATAACATATTATTAATACCATTTTATTTGTACTCCCCCACACAAACACACATTAAAGTGAAATCAAATTATGTAAAGGATAAACATTATTTTTGGTGTATCCTTATTTTCTGAGGCAAGATTGTGGCTAGTACATGACAAATACCTAATTAGTGTCTGTTGAGCACTGATGGAATAAAGAATAAGAAACTTTAGTGGAAAGGTAATCACTCCTACTTAAACTCAGTTTGCACAATATTTGTCTTCTACATTTCTTTTTAATCTTCAGGTTGTTTCAGGTTGAAAAGCCCAAATGAGTGTGGCAGCAATGTTCAATGCAAAGAGAACCATGGCCAGAGTATTAGCAGAACTGAGACAGATGTAATGGATCGTGGCCTTGAGGAAGCAGAAGCACACAGAAGAATTCCGTATGAGAATCTGCAGAGGGTGAAGTCAGGGACATGCATTGGATACAAGCTGTGAGGAATGAGAAAACAGTAACAACCTCTAGAAAAAACTCTTTACAGCACTTCTGTGGTAACTTCAGTCTTGATTTACATTCAGCCTTGAATGGTATCTCTTTTAAAGGAGTTGATTACAATTTGGTCTCTTGACATTTATTCCTAAGAATTATTCCTAACTGAAATTCCTAAAGAAACATTCTTTCTATGTAGGTTAGAAAGCTTTATGTTCTGACTTGGGTTTTTGTTTCTTGTTAGCTTCAGAAATTTATCCTGGAAAGCATTAAGTAGTAGTAGAACTTATACAATAACTTATTAAGGATATATTTTCCAACAGTTTCTTCTGAAGTCCAAAGAAAGATAAAATATATTCAGGATGATGTTTACCTTAAAAAATTTTTTTTTGGTGATTTTTGAGCAAGAGAGAGAGAGCGCGAGTGGGGAAGGAGAGAGAAGGAGACACAGAATCTGAAGCAGGATCCAGGCTCTAAGCTATCAGCACAGAGCCTGATGCAGAGCTCAAACTCACAAACCGAGATCATGACCTGAGCCGGAGTTGGCTGTTTAGCGGACTGAGCCACCTAGGCACCCCATCAGGATTATGTTTACTAATTAAATGCTTATAATATACATTTTTCTTTCCTCTATTCCTTTCATTGTAATAGTTGTATTTCTTGTGGTCACTAATATTATGAATAGAATGTATGCTTTATTTCCTAAAACTATAGTATTTTAATTATTATTTTGATTTACTTTTTAAAGAAATCCCTCTGTATCTCTTGAGCAAGTAAATTTTCTGTATACTCTCAATAACAAACAATCCAGAATTAT
Source organism: Leopardus geoffroyi (assembly GCF_018350155.1). Classification (NCBI taxonomy): domain Eukaryota; kingdom Metazoa; phylum Chordata; class Mammalia; order Carnivora; family Felidae; genus Leopardus; species Leopardus geoffroyi. The sequence continues at coordinate 24,782,091 of NC_059333.1, forward strand.
GTGAGAAAATGTACCGGCATTTTCTCTTTATGCACAAATGTTAAATATTAAAAACTTAGGTTTTTTTTTTTTCAACGTTTATTTATTTTTGGGACAGAGAGAGACAGAGCATGAACGGGGGAGGGGCAGAGAGAGAGGGAGACACAGAATCGGAAACAGGCTCCAGGCTCTGAGCCATCAGTCCAGAGCCCGACGCGGGGCTCGAACTCACGGACCGCGAGATCGTGACCTGGCTGAAGTCGGACGCTTAACCGACTGCGCCACCCAGGCGCCCCTAAAAACTTAGTTTTAAGATCCTTGAATTCCTATGATGAAAGAAAAATTGGCTTTACTTCTAAATTTCCAGCAAGAGAAAAAAAAAAAGACCATATAGGTATGATGTGGAGAGGAAAGGCCAGTTAATGAGCATACATAGAAAACCAACCAAACAAATAAATAGAACACTTGGCAACTAGAAACAAAGATTAATATGAAAAAATATATATAAAGTTAAACAAGGAAAACAGCTTTTAAAAAGGCAAGAAATGTCTTGCTACAATCATTGACAGCCTCCATCATTATCAATATTCAGCAATTTCTCACGTGAAGGTGTGCTATTTGATGCTGGGGATCATTCTGTCTGTTGTTTAAATTGTAGATTTGCTTGGTTAACATAAAATCGTTCACTTATGTCTCAAAATACTTTTTTTCTGTCTTTGTCCATTCCTCTTCTTTCACTAGGACTATCAAGTTAGTTTTCCTTAATTACTCTGCTTTTCTGCTCACGCGGCATAATTTCCAGGTAATGTCATCCTGGTCTCCCTTTACAATCCATCCGGGAATGATTCCAGTATTTGTGTCTGCAGCTCTGACATGCAAAAGTGATTCTTATTAGACGTTATCATCTGCACGTCACATATGCACCCAGCTAACCCCCGCACGCATTCTCATAGATACTGATTTTACTTCGTTTTTATTTTATTTTACATTATTTTTAAGGAGGCTCCATGCCCAATATGGAGCCCAACGTGGGGCTTGAACTCTTGACTCTGAGATCAAGAACTGAGCTGAAACAAAGAGTGGGACACTTAACCGACTGAGCCACCCACTTGCCTCAGATTTTAGCTCACACCTTTCTTTCTGTGGAGTCCCTCCCTATGACTTCCCTGACTCTAATATGTTTCCAGTTAAAAAAATGATTTTTAACCCACTGTTCTCAAACCGATCTTTCAACCACTTTCAACCATTCTACGTGTCTCCACTGCTTCCAGAATACTTTTTTTTTTTTTTAACTTTTATTTATTATTGAAAGACAGAGACAGAGCATGAGCATGGGAGGGGCAGAGAGAGAGGGAGACACAGAATCTGAAGCAGGCTCCAGGCTCTGAGCTACCAGCACAGAGCCCGATGGGGGGCTCGAACCCACGAAACGTGAGATCATGACCTGAGCTGAAGTTGGAGGCTCAACTGACTGGGACACACAGGCGCCCCAATCCATTGCTTCCAGAATAAACTCAGACTTCCTTAACAGTATAGAAAGGCTCCCTGAAAATAATTTGAATTCTTTTCCAGTGTCACTTCCTATTATTTTTCTTGCTAACTTTCTCTTTTTCACCCTCTAACCTTATCACATGCGTTACAATTTTCTGAAAAAGAAAAAAAAAAAAAACTAATGTTCTTTCACATAATTAAGACATTTACCTCTTTAGAAGTTCCACATGGTAGTTTATATAACCACTGATGTTCAACAATTTGTCATTTTAAGAACTGTAAATTAATTAATTCCTGCACTTTGGACCTACTTAATGATTCAGATGCTAATAAAAGAGCACACTTAGAAAGCAAGCGTGTCAGGGGAATTAAATAAATTTGTATATCTCTGTTAGCATGAATTAGTGATATTATTTATTTCCTCTTATTGGAGATTGCAGAGAACGCAAATCATGACCTCTCTTTTAATGCAGATTCTGGTTCAGGTCATTAATATTTTAGAACATGTGGTAAAAGAGAACACTTTGTATTTCATTACAAAGAATCTCTACTGAGCTATTTGCAAAATTTGAATCTCAAAATACTATATACTATTTCATAAGCATTTACATACAAAATATGCGGAAGAGCAGTTCCACTCTAAAGATGTCACTGTTTACCCATTGCTGTCCTAACATCCACCAAAAATAAAATAGTGATTCTTTATGAAAATATGTTTCAGTTTATAACTTGACCAACTCTAATCCCAAGAATTTATCAATGAAATTAAATAAAAGTCCCAAAAATTGTTCATGAAAACATGATTTTTTGTCTCTTTAATGTATTTCAAATAATACAAGGCATTTGTCTTTAATTTGTAAATGAAAATGCCATGAAATGTCTAAAGAAAGTATGGCAGGGTGCAATTAAGTAAAAGCATGGGCTAGCCTCGGAGAGAAAATACCCTGGTAAAATGTTCATTTCTTTATAATCTGGTTTATATGCTTTTTATTTCCTTCCAATTTGAATATTCTACAATTTTTCCATTGTCTTAAATAATATTTCACATTTAACTTCTGATTTAATTGAACTGAAGGGCTTTGGTTCTCTTCTCTTGTGTTAATACCCATGAGGAAACACATTTATTTACTAATATTCCCTGAGGAAGGCCAAAAGATACTTGGTTTCACTTGTAATATCCAAACATCACCATAATTCATGGCAACTGTTCATTTTTCTTTTCTTTTTAAATTTTTTTCCAATACCAACTCCCAAGAACACGAACATTAGCCAAATAATATTTGTTACATGTTCCAAGATTTCAGAAATTATTTACTGGAATATTGTGATTGCTGAATATTTTAAAGTTTTAAAGTATAGCAGCCATAATTAGAGATAGCTGAAGAGATCTCCAGTTTCTAATGTTAATCCAAAATTTGCACTAAATCACAATATAGAATAGTCTCAGATGTGAGTAATAATCTTGCATTTAAAGAAATCTCTGACCTTTAGAATTTAGCTGGCCAGAACATGAAGACCCTATTTATACTTAAGCTAGTAAAAAAATTTTGAATAAAACATTATGCATGTCTGGCTTTATAGCTGACAAATATTTCTCAAAATAATGCGAATTTATTAATAATTAAAAACACTAAAAGATTTTAATGTTGAGCATTATCTTAAAAAACAGAAACTTATTAGCATTACATGTGTAATTACACATAATAAGGACCCTAATTTTTTATTATGTCTGGCATTTGAAAGATACAGAAAAGGTGAAAGTCATCATAAAGGCTTATGTGTTTTGAAATATACATTGACAATGGTTATTTTTGGCAGCAAATATATGCTTTTTTTTTTAATTAGCTTTTATTTACCAAATTGAATAAGAAAGTGGACAGCATAAAATATATGTCAAAATATATATTGGGGCAGGCTACTTGGGTGGTTCAGTGGGTTAAGCGTCTGACTCTTGGTTTTGGCTCAGGTCATGATCTCGCGGCTTTGTGAGCCCAGTCTAGGGCTCTGCACTGGCAGCATGGAGTCTGCTTAGGATTCTCTCACTCCCCCTCTTTCTACCCTCCCCCACTCATGCTATGTCTGTCTCTCTCAAAATAAATAAATAAACTTAAATATATATATATTTGTATATATATGTATATACATGTATATATATATATATATATATATATATATATGGGCACCTGAGTGTTTCAGTCAGTTAAGTACCTGACTCTTGGTTTCAGCTCAGGTTATGATCTCACGGTTCATGGGTGTGAGCCCTGAGTCAAGCTTCGTGCTGACAGCATGAATACCTGGTTGGTATTCTCTCTCTCCTTCTCTCTCTGCCCCTCCCCCACTGACACGCTCATGCATACACACACACACTCTCTCTCTCTCAATTAATTAAGCGTTAAAATAAAAAGTCTTCCTCTTAAAGTTTTTAAAAATATATATATTTAAGAATAAAATAAAGTTTATATTATTTGAAATATCTGGTACATTTCAGAAATTAATTCCAATTTCTTTTTTTATGTTATTGAGACACAGAAATATAAAAAAAAATCAGATTTGTTGAATGTTAAATTTATTTTTATACATTAATCATAAACACAAATAATACTGACTTATTGTTCACCTTTTTGAAAGATAATTTTATTTTATTTTTTTTTAATTTTTTTTTCAACGTTTATTTTTGGGACAGAGAGAGACAGAATATGAATGGGGGAGGGGCAGAGAGAGAGGGAGACACAGAATCGGAAACAGGCTCCAGGCTCTGAGCCATCAGCCCAGAGCCTGACGCGGGGCTCGAACTCACAGACTGCGAGATCGTGACCTGGCTGAAGTCAGACGACTGACCGACTGCGCCACCCAGGCGCCCCTGAAAGATAATTTTAAAGGCACCTGGGTGGCTCATTTGATTTTGTGTCTGACTCTTGATTTAGCCTCAGGTCACCATCTCATGGTTTCTGAGATTGAGCCCCACTTCGGGCCCTGCACGTTCTCTCCCTTTCTCTCTGTCAAGATAAATAAACATTAAAAGAAAAACAATATCATGAGCCAGTTTTATAAAACTGTTAGATTACAGATGAAATTAGGCTTTTCCAGAATTACAATATTAAGAATTAAGAATGAGGGGCGCCTGGGTGGCGCAGTCGGTTAAGCGTCCGACTTCAGCCAGGTCACGATCTCGCGGTCCGGGAGTTCGAGCCCCGCGTCCGGCTCTGGGCTGACAGCTCAGAGCCTGGAGCCTGTTTCCGATTCTGTGTCTCCCTCTCTCTCTGCCCCTCCCCTGTTCATGCTCTGTCTCTCTCTGTCTCAAAAATAAATAAACGTTGAAGAATTAAGAATGAAAAATGTGTTAAATTTATTTATTTATTTATTTCCCCACTATTTTTTTTTTTTTTAAGCAAATGTTGATGCTCCAATTTTCCCATACTGGCAAATGAATGTCGCTTTAAGCTGATTCTCATGTCATACAACGTGACCATATTGATAGATAAACATTACTTTCTTGGCACCACAAGAAGCCCCAGGCTCACCATTGATGTTCACACTCCAGAACAGAAATCAGCCATTTCCTCCAGTAGTCTTGGTTTCTTTTATGTGAAAATAATAATTAGAAGCTAAGTTCTGGCCATTATGGGCACTTGCTCATTGCTCATTTAGTAGAAAGAGAAGAGGTACAAACACACACACACACACACACACACACACCTTTGTCATGAAAGATTTGGAAAAGAAGATAAGATGAGGGATGGAATTTCAGCTATAAATTTTTATCAGCATTTTCTAGTGTGATTACTATTTAAAAATTTATGAAGTAAAGACACACTTTGCAATCACATTTAAATATCAATAAATCTTTAAAAAAAGCTGTAAATCATTTTTTTGAGTTACATTGTATTTCATAAACAACTCACAGTCACCTTTCAAGATTTATATCAGTCAAGTTCAAAAGTGAAATACAATCTATTATCCAAATGAGACCCATGTGTAACCTAAGCGGTTTAAAAAATTTCTGATTAATAGCTAACCTTGAATTCATAGTTCAATGTTTATTGCTTATGTTTGCATCACTTTCTAGATATTAGGCATCAAATGAGTAATATATGATAAACTGAAAACTTCTGAAGAAACTTGTGAGCATAGCAAAGTTTCAAGCACTGCACACTGTAGAAAGGATTTGCATATATTGCCTTATTTAATGGTCTAATGAATTCCAGCTGCTAAGTATTTTCCCATTTTACAGGTGAAGAAACAGAAGTATTCAGTATATCGAAACCTATTGAGAATCTAACTCGATAGACTTGGAGGAGTGTCCGGGTCATAAAAAATTTTAGTAAGCTCCATGAACAGTTTTCATTTCTATCAAAGTTTGAGATCAACTGACTTTGAAAGTCCTGTTGTTTGAAGGTAGCATCTGATGCAAACCTGCAGAGGTAAATATAATATATTGCAGGGAATAAACATGATTATCAAGAAATTAAATTTTCACAGTTACCATTGATATGAAATAGTAATGGAAAAATTTTTAATTGATTTCCTTTTATACATAACACCAAGCATTTATAAAATTTGAAAGTATAACAGTTAAGTTTTTTTTCATACTATATATTGTGGAGAAACCAAAGTGGGCTGGGACACCAGGAAACCAGATTTCAAAGTCAAGCTGAGTTCTCTGATCCTTGTGGATTTTTTTTTTCATTTATTTACCCAAGACCTGTTAAGTTTATACAATGTGCCAGGCCCAGATCTATACACGGGGAGTAAACAGTGTACAAGATGGGTGATGACTAGATTTAATACCAAGTGATAATGAATAAATAAATACAAGACAAGACAATTTCCAAGGGAGGTAAGTGCTATGAAGGAAATAAATAAGGTGATAGGATTATGATTAACTGAATAGTGGTTGTTTAGTTTCACAAGGTAGCAGAGGAGACGGAAAGGATAAACATAGGACTTGGTATTAGATTTTATATAACGGATGTAGGAAAAAAAAAAAACACCTGTGATCATTCTTTGGCATATGGGTTTGCAGGAATGTAACACCATTTTATTTACTGAAATGGAAAAAAACTGGGAGGAGTTCTGATTTGGTTATTTTTAACTTTAAGATGCCCATTAAACATTCAGATGAGTTACCAAGAAGGCAGTTGGCAGTAAATTTAGAGTTCAGACACACTGAAAGTATAAACATGTAAATCTTCAGCCAACATAAAAGTATAAATATGTAAAGTCAATTCATAGGCCTCCTGTTACCATGGCACAGAGAATTCACATTTTGACGCATTCTTTCCTCCAAACAAACAGCACTGTTAGATAAATAGGAAGAGAGAAAACAAGGACTAAATACATGTTGATGAGCCCTGTAGGGATGGAAAACATTCCATTCTTCCCTTCTAGGTTCTTTGGCTGGTCTAATAGTTAAGTTGACATAAGACAGATTAACAGGAGAGAAACATATTTTTGTATGTACAACATCCCCATAAAAATATGCATCTCCCCGGCAGTCAGGTAACAGAGGTTCATATATCATCCTGAGCCAAGGAGAAGAGAGTAGGGCTCTGGTGCTTTAAAAGGGAGGAAAACAATTCACAGGGAAATGAGAAGAGCAAATGTTTGGAAAACATATGCCATGCCAGCAGATAAGTCTTTGGTATTTAAAAAGTTATCTCTGGTAATAGCTCTCTTCCTAGTACAGGTTCTCTATCTAAATTCTTTTAAGCAGTAAAGCTCGTCCGAAGTCCACTGGGCCCTGACTGTCTTCAGTTCAAAATAATCCACGTGCCAAAGTGACACATTCTGGGGTGTTGTGTTCTTCTCCTCCTAAACCAACGTAAGTTTCTCTGTTTTCCATGAATAGAATAGAAATACACACTGATGAGGATTATAGAAAGATAAAGACTTCTTGTGTTGGACGATACTTCCTAAAGCAAGAAATGGGAAAAGGGGAATAAAAATGGATCAGAAGAGAAAAGGGCCTTCACCTATATTATCAACTGAAACCAGACTTCTTACTCTTGAAAGGTGGCTGACGACAAAAAAAAAAAAAAAAAAAAAAATGCTGTCAAATTCCATGAGGATCAAAAACTGGGGATTTCACTGCACGATTTAAGTAAGAATTTAACAATATCATCTAGCTTGGATATGAAAAAATATCTAACACATACATAGAGACACAAACAAGAAATGAATGAATGGAATAAAAAAAGGAAAAGCCAATACAGTGCACAACTGAGGTGTGAATTCATTTCAAATGAAATTTATTTTGAAGTTTGATAAAGACATTGAATTAATGATATGGCAAATCATAACTCTGTGTTTGAAAGATGAGAAAAGCTAGTTAAAAGCTGGATGGAGAAGGACAATGTGTGTTAATGGGAAGGAAAAGAAAAAAAATGGAAAGAGTGGGAGAAGGACCATAGATGAGAGAAACATTGCTGATAATTGTCCAGAATTAATAAAAAACATAACTTTTCATAGTGAAGAAACACTCTTCATAAAATTAAATGCACAAATATAAGCATGGAAATCTTCAGTGTAACAAATTCTGTCAAGGAGAAATTGCACTGGATAAGTTAAACTGGCAGAGGAGACTGTATTCAATACTATTGCAATAAAGATTTGGATTTGCAATATGCGAGAGAGATTAAACTCAACTCGTTTGAAACAAAAGGCAGGAGAGTTTCTTAAGCATTGGAGTGAACTAGTAGTGAATTTAGGGGTGAAGTTGGTTAATGTGATTAGGCTACCCATGTTTGCTAATTACAGCTTATTGAAGTTAGGCTCCTACCCCCTCCCAGGGACTGGAAGATGGGGGCACTATCTTTTGCATGATTACATTTGAAAGGACTGGTTCTCAGGTCCTAGAGAAAGACATTCCTTGGTTGTAAAGCTAGCAAGAGGTTACTAGGAGACGACTAAGTTCTGGAGATCTAATGCACAGCACAGTGATTATAGTCAATAATACTGTACTTTAAACTTCAAACATTTCTAAGAGATTAGATCTTAAATGTTCTTACCTACCACAGAAAGTTGTGATAATTATGTGATATGACAGAGGTATTAGCTACAGTGCTAATCATCGTGCAATCAACTCAACACATTTTAAGACTTAAACCTGTACAACGTTATATGTTAATTTTATCTCAATAAAAATTTTTAAAGAAAAAAAAAACTAGCAAGAAGTTAGTAGAAAATTTACATCTCAAAGAGGGAGAGAAAGAATTTATGGTTCCAAGTTTTCTTAAGTAAATGTTCTAATTAAAAAAAAAAAAGGTCAGGGTCCTATAGTCTGGAAGAAACTTCTTTAAAGTTTGGTTCAAGCAGAGAAGAAGGGTAAAGCCATGTTGGTAAATTTAAAGTGAATAACCATAATGACAATAGATTGAAAAACATTTCAGACCTATTACAATCAAGAATTTATCACTAAGGGTACCACTAAGTATCCTTGACCAAAGAACTGCCTAGAGATCAACTATAGTAAAAGGGAATATCATCTTAAAAGAAGAAATAGGATGTAGGAAGCAACAGTGAGTCAAGAGCTTAGTAACTGCATAGATAAATCTAAATAAGAATGGCCTTATAAAGCGAAAGAAATACTTGCTAATTTGCAAGCAGGTTGAAAATGATCTTGAATTAATCTATCTAAACAACTAACATCGAATACGTGAGAAGGGTAACAACACAATGTATTGTAATGTTCTTGTATTTTTCCTGTGGAAGAGTAGATTTATACTTGAAATATAAAATGCATATGACATAGATTAGAAATAAATTTTTATTTTCCGAATTAAGAAAGAAAAGTACAGTAACAAAAACTTGATCATCTCAATGGAAAGCAGCAAAGAATAAAATAGCAAAGAAAAATAACTGGAAATAGAAAAATTATGCAGTTTAAATCACCTTTCATATATTGTTTATTATACAGACATATGTGACAAATCGGAACAATACATACACTAATTTAAGTACATTGATTTTCCTCCAAAGTAAGGAGTATAATATAAACTTGTATTTCCCATTTGAATCATGTCTAATACAAAAACACACCTATAAATGTCAATTCTGAATGGTAGGCACATAAGTGTCCTTTAGAATATGCTATTTTTAATTGTAAGCATTTCAGTTTTATATCAATTAAAAGATCAAATGGGAGATAACGAAGGTATTGTAAAGAAGAGCAGATAATTGTTTGGAGAAATGTTTCCATGAAAAGCTTTGGAGAGATGGGGAGTCAGCTGTGAAACATTGTAGAATCAAGAGAGATTCTAGACCCACAATGTTCAAAGGAGCTTTCTGTGATAATGGAGATATTTTATAATCTAGAACACGCTTTAGAACTGCACCATTTAGGGGCACCTGAGTGGCACCTCGGTTGAGTGTCCGACTTCAGCTCTGGTCATGATATCACTGTTCCCGAGTTCAAGCCCCGCTGAGGGCTTTGTGCTGACAGCTCAAAGCCTAGAGCCTGTTTCAGATTCTGTCTCTCTCTTTCTCTCTCTCTCTCTCTCTCTCTCTGCCCCTCCCCCACTCACACTCTGTCTCTCTCTCTCTCAAAAATAAATAAATTTTTTTTTTCAAAAAGAACTGCACCATTCAATATAGCACTCATTAGCTGCATGTGGCTTCCAAATACTTGTAATGTGGTTAGCGTGACTGAGGAACTGAGATTTTATTTTATTTATTTTAAATAGCTTCATTTGGCTAGTGCCTGCCTTGTTGGAAGTGCAGTTGTAGAGCATGTCTGTATATTGAAGACAATTATCTAATATGACAATGACGTATAAGAGAAAGACTAGCTAAATAGCAAGCATCAAGTCCTCAAGAAGGCAAGTAAGTAAGACATGCAGATGGCAAGGGAAAGGATTGGATTTGAAGAGACCTATGTGCTCATTTGTAACAATAATGGAGATGGATTAATTATGCAAATCATCAAATTGTTATTAAGCACCCACAGGCTAGAACCTCAGTGACAAGTTACCTATACAGGTGAAGTTTACATCTGTGGAGAAGAAAGAGAAACAGACAAGTAATATGAATTCATTAGAAGTAATTTCTTGAGAGAGAGTATGAGCAGGGGAAAGGGGCAGAAGGAGGGAGAGAGAGAGAGAGAGAGAGAGAGAGAGAGAGAGAGAGAGAGAGAATTTCAAGCAGGCTCTGTGTTAAGTGTGAAGCCCCAGGAGGGGCTTGATCCTACGACCCTGGGATCATGACTTGAGTAGAAATCAAGAGTTGGATGAGCCACTCAGGTGCCGGAAGAAATAATGTCTTCGAAGAGGTCAATCTTAAGGTACAGATGAGAACAAGACTTTAGTGACACCAAGGAAAGAACTGAGCTAATGTATGAACAAAGACCATTAGTGCAAGGAAGGGGTGGTGGAGAACATGAAATTTACAAACTCCAGGGACAGAACACAGATTGACGGATTTGAGATAAACAGAAGGATTATGTGGGCTCCAGCAAGCAAATGGTGAGCAGAACGATGAGGCTGGGTGAGTAGACTATGGCGAATCCTCTACGGGCATTCGTGGGCTTGCATACGCCATGAAGCAATGAAAAGCTATTTATGATTTTTCAATAAAAACAGTGACATGATTGTTTTTCAATACTTATTTTAACAAATATTTATGGAGAAAATACTGTCTGTTCTGATTCAAGATATGTTTCAGAAATAATTTTGTAACTTGTTGATGGGCAGGTTTTAGAAGGGCAAGAGTGAAAGCAGGCAGAACAGTTCATTCGCTCGGAAAATATTTAAAACATTGGGAATGCATCAGATACACGGGATAATATTCCATCACCTATTTTCTATTTTTTATTTTATCTGAAAAATAAAAGATGTAAATGCATGGCTTAAATTTAATTTCAAGGAGAAATAACAGCACCAATTTTATGTGAGAATAACCGATAGGTGGAGGAAGAAGGAGAGGGAAAAGGAGAAAAAGAGAGGAGGAGGGGGAGGGGGGGGGGAAGTCTAAAAGGAAAATAATAATTCCAAAACCAGATGAGAATACCTGGTGCTTATTTTTTGGTTTTGTGCTGTTCTTGCTGCCTGTACATATGCATTCTGCACTTGAATGATCAGATCTGTTTCTAGTATGTTCCAGTGCTGTTCTTAAGTTCACTAACAAATTCCATAATGCAATTTTTCCTAACCTTTCTCCCGTCTCACTGCCTCGATTTACTTTTGTTTTATCATCTTTTCATAGCCTTAATACAGTCCTTCAAAACTTGTTGACACCAGTCCATCTAGGAGATATTTTATTTTTAATGTTTATTTATTTTCAAGAGAGAGCGCAAGTGGGGTAGGGACAGAGAGAGGAGGAGACACAGAATCCAATGTAGACTCCAGGCTCTGAGCTGTCAGCATAGAGCCCCAAGGCGGGGCTTGTACTCAGAAGCTGTGAGATCATAAGCTCAGCCCAAAGTCAGACTCTCAACTGAATGAGCCACGCAGGCGGCCCAGAGATGTTTTACTTTTATTGACCCACTCCCTAGAAAGCATCTATGAATAGGTACCGGGGCCATGACATTCGCTTCAAAATTTCTGAAGCATTTTACCCCTCTTTGAGAGGGAAAATATCACTCACAATACCAAAGAAATCACAAAAATACTAATTAGTAGGAATATGCATTTCTATTAAGTTTAATATAAAATTAAGTGTGAATTAAAAAAAATTAGTCCCTCACATTTAAATCTCACTTATTTATGCCAATGTTATTAAAACAGTCTTTTTGGTATACATTTTGCATCTGCAAACTTTGTCTTATCATTGACAAGGCTTTTCATAAACTCCCATATTAAGAACGAACATTTCTGGTCTTGGATTACTGTTTCCACAGAGTTGGAATAGACACCACAGAGCTCAAGAAAGTTCCTCTGCTGTCAACCTCTATCTTTATCCTAAGAGTTGTGTGCACTTTCTGTGCCCCTTACGTCAAATTTTAAGAGATTTCAGTATAGCAATGAAGGAAGAGAATAGAGAAGGTGGCATATATGTAATTAAAATAGGTTTATCAAAGGAATGGCTTCTCATACAGATTTTCAAATGTCAACAGTTACAATGTATATTTTCACACTATCTGCTTCTTCAGTTTCCTTATCTAATTCCAAAAGCAATAACATACTTTATAAGGCCAAAACCCATTTGAAACAAAACAAAACAAAACACAACACAACACTATTTTTCCAGGTTATTTTCTCATATGTTGGATTTATTCTTATTTAAATATATGACCAACTCAGTTATTCTAAACTGTAAGAATCACACACATGATCTTAATCAGAATTGGACTTAACTATAATCAGTTTCTAAAGGCATATTAAGGAATTGTTAATTAATATACAATATACTCTTTAATAATTAATACTGGTCTGCTTTAAAATATCAGTGCAGTGCATTGGATCCAGGTTGATAGCCATAAATGAATGAATTCTTCCTTTTTAGAAGTGAGTCACTGGTCTATTTGAATTAGAATATTTCTCAAATGCACTCTAGTGACCTTAAATGTTCACTGAAAAATATGAGCAATTTAATCATTTGTAAGAGAAAGTCCATTACAATGCCAGGATTGAAGCCACAAAGAACTTTATGTGAGGATAATGCATGTCTTAAATTGAACATGAACATCCTGAAAGTAAGTACAGTCAATGGAGCCATTATGTAATGTTCTCAGTTGAAATGATAATCAGTTCTCCATTTATATTCTCTAACAGCTAGCATAAAATATGCACAGTATTTACCAGTGTTTTTAATTGGTCCCAAGAAGTCTCTTGGTATCCTGCCTCCATCTGGATCACATGCTTTTAAGAAGCTACCTTCCTTAGTTTATTACAACATTATCAGTTAATATCTGTATAGATAGGAGAAGCATCATGCTTATCATTTTATGGTATATTAAAACAATAAGTAAACTATTTTATCGTTTTACTCTCTCCAAAGAACTGAAACAGAGCTTAGTTAGCATCAGTGTTTTTAGGCACCTTGTGCTCTTTACATAAAACATAAATTTAGTTTTATATTGCAAATAATTTGGACTTGTTGACCTCAGTGAAGAAGTAAGCTCAAAATGATGTGTGTGGGAATAACAGAGGAACTGCAATTCGGGACAAGCTGAAGGCGAGTCCTTTGAGGGTTTGGAGTAGGTTTTATTTATGGGCAGAGAAAGTGAAGAAAAGAGAGGTTAGGTAGAGTCAGCTAAGATGACAAACAAACGGAGACCAACTCTGAACATTTCCTGAGCAGACTCAATTGACGCAGTCCCACACTCAACACTCAATTCAATCCACTTTGCAGGACCAATCTAACTTGGGTCATCTCTCACCTGCGCCTCTGGCAAAACTTTCCAAGGCTGGTATGAAACAGCCTCTGATCAACCTCCCGTCAATGAGAAATTCGTCTTAGACGTTAAATTTCATATTCCTGAGGGAAGATGCATGAGATTCTCCATTTTGTATCCTCTGGTTCTATTTTAGATTGAAATTTTTCACAAATCTTTCTTAATCATCCTATCAGTGATTAAGAAGGCAACCTCTTTCCTAACTAGATATTTTCCAGCCAACATTTGATAAAGGTGAGGAGTTTTGTCTATTTACTTCACAGCCTTATGTCAATGTACACAATAGTATCTGGAGATACTGGAGATTGATAAATATTTATTCATTTAATCAGAAAGACCTAATGTAGCCTGAATGTTAAATTAACATCAGAATAGCAATAGTTTGTCGGCAAATTTTAAGAACTTGTCCCCAGTCATGCACATACAGAAACATACAAGTTGTAGAAATTAATATTTTATCTTAGAAATTGATGTTTCTAGAAATAGACACTTTTGTTCAACAAGTGGTAGACTTACTTCTAATTTTTCTATTTGTTTTCTGATTAGACCTCAAAACACAATAGAAAGCTAATCTATGTAAGTCCTTTTCAGCTATCTTCAGTATATTTCCAAAAAAAACAAAAACTGAAAACAAAGTTACAGCAACTTTTTTTTTCAGTCATTCTTAAACAAAAACTATCTCAGCTGATATTGCTGACATCAATTTACTAATGTGTAAACAAGCCAAACTTAGTTTTTGGTTTTGCTCAAAATTTGTTTCTCATTCTCAAGGTACTGGCAATTACCTCTTTTATAGGACTATTCTTTATTTTTTCAATTCGGTGGAAGTAGTCATTTTTATACTCTGTGGAAACATTTACTTCCTAATGTGTAAGGAAGATCAAGGCCAAGAAATCTTAGGACTATCAATTTTATTTTTCTTTAAAGTGTTTACGGATCTATGTGTTCTTTCTTTCTTTTACAGCTCAGATAAAAACACATCCTTCCTATTTGACTAAATAAAGATAATACAGGCATACGTCATTTTATTGTGCCTTGTTTTATTGTGCTTCACAGATACTATGTTTTTTACAAATTGAAGATTTATGACAGCCCTACGTTGAGTAAGTCTATTGGCACCATTTTCCCAACAATGTTTTCTCTCTACGTGTCTGTATCCCATTTTGGTAATTCTCACAATATTTCAATGTTTACTATTATTATATTTGAATTATTGCAATCTCATGATAAAGCTTTAATGGGCAAGCAGTTGCTTCTGATGGATGAGGAAAGAAAGTGGTTTCTTGGAAGAGTGTCTACTCCTGTTGATTCTATGAAGATTGTTGAAATGACAATAAAAAATTGAGAATTATTACATGAACTGACTTGATAAAACAGGGGCAGGGTTTGAGAGGATTGACTCTAATTTTGAACGAAGTTCTGTGGGTAAGCTGCTGTCAAACAACATTGCATGCTACAGAGAAGTTGTGAAAGGTAGAGCCAAAGGATATGGCAAATTTATTGTCTTATTTTAAGAAACCGCCACAGTCACCCCAATTAGGTGTCCAACTTCAGCTCAGATCATGATCTCGTGGTTCACGAGTTTGAGCCCTGCATCTGGCTCTGTGCTGACAGCTCAGAGCCTGGAGCCTGCTTCAGATTCTGTGTCTCCCTCTCTCTGCCCCTTCCCCACTCACACTCTGTCTCTCTCTCCCTCAAAAGTAAATAAACATAAAAAAAATAAAAAGGATCAAGGTATGTACTTTTTTCTGAAAAATTTTTGGGGTGCTTCGGTGGCTCAGTCGGTTGAGCATCTGACTTCAGCTCAGGTCATGATCTCACTGTTCATGAGTTCAAGCCCCACATGGGGTTCTGTGCTGACAGCTCGGAGCCTGAAGCCTGCTTCAGGTTCTGTCTCTCTCTCTCTCTCTCTCTCTCTCTCTCTCTCTCTGACCCTCCCTGCTCATGCTCTGTCTCTCTCTCGACAATAAATAAACTTAAAAAAGATTTAAAAAAATTTAATGTTTATTTATTGTCGAGAGAGAGAGAGTGCAAGCAGGGAAGAGTCAGAGAGAGAGGGAGACACAGAATCTGAAGCAGTCTCCAGGCCCTTGGGGGCCCTAATATGAGCCAAAGTCAGACACTCAACCAAACAAGCCACGCATGTGCCTCACAGTATATACTTTTTAAAAGACAAAATGCTATTGTATACTTCATTGAGTAGAGTACAATGTAAATATAACTTTACATAAACTGCGGAACAAACACATTCATTTGACTCCCTTTATCCTGACACTTGATTGTGATGGCGTGGAACCAAACATGCAATACCTCTGTGTGTGTCTGTAATAATATCTAGAGCATAGGGATTCAATAAAGAAATAAACACACAGACTTCAATCAAGTTTTACTTTTAGATACAAAAGCTTTTCGGTTTCACAATCCAAGACTAAATGCACATTTATGGCCCCATGTGCCCAAGTGAGACATGGTTTACACCTCTTCTTTTGCATTCCCGTCCAGTAATCCAGTAAAATGTTTATGGGCAGAATCCACCTTATCATTCTCAAAAGTGTTCCAATTGGAATGGCAAGTCAAAAAACACAAGTTTTATGTTAACTGAAATTGCTTTTTGTGTACAGTGAACGTGTGGATTAGGTCATCTTTTTTTTTTCTTTTCTTTCTTTCTTTCTTTCTTAGGAATAATGAAGCATCTCCACACAAAAGCTATCATTTTCTCACTACCCTGCAGTACCCATCGGTGTCATATAGCTACTTTTTAGGCTTAAGTATCTAAGCTATGTTTTCTGTTATAATAGAACTATTCTTTATTTTATACTAACATACTTTTTAAAATTACTAGAGCCTTATTAGAGATCTGCAATAAAAGAAATTCTTCTGCCCAAGTTTTTGAACACAAAATATTTTTGGCCATTACTAAACTTTTGTTTTTCCATTTGAGTTTTAGAATTAACTTGGCAAATTTCCCTTGGTTGAGTGTTAATTGAAACTTTATAAATTTAAAAAATCAATTTGGGGATAATTATTTTCTCTTCCCCATGAGCATATTAATTTTGATTACTGTAGTCTTATAATATATACAATTGTTGTAATATTCTTCTCAGTGGTCTTACATTCGTTAGTTAGATATATTGCTGGATATATTGTAGTTTTGGTTGATATTACAAATGGTCTCTTTATAACTTTTGTTTTCTAATTGCTTCTGGTATATGAAAATGTAATTGACTTTTAGGCATTGATTTCATATGGGGTAAGTTATATGGAGTAAGTTAATAAACTCTTATTGATTCTAGCATTTTATATGTAGTTTACATTGAATTATTTAAGCAGAGAATCTAATTATCTATGAATAATGGCAATTTTGTTTCTTCCTTTCTAACTCTTACACCTTTATTTCTCTTGAATAAGGCCAACAGTATAGCACTGAATGTAAGCAGTTTGTTCCTATTTATTTATTTATTTATTTATTTAACATTTGTTCTTTTTTGAGAGACAGAGAGAGACAGAGTGTGAGTGGGCGAGGGGCAGAGAGAGAGGGAGACGCACAGAACCTGAAGCTGAGCTGAGCTGTCAGCACAGAGCCTAATGTGGGGCTTGAACTCATAGACTGCGAGATCATGACCTGAACTGAAGTCGGATGCTTAACCAACTGAGCCACCCAGGTGCCCCTGTTCCTATTTTAAAGGTAATTCTTCTAGTGTTTCAAAATTAAGAATTAGATTATTCTAAAACTTGGTGTATGTCTATTTTATCCATACCAGAAGGCATTTTTAGTTTTACTTTGGTAAGAGTTTTTATTATAAATCATCGTTGAATTTTATCGCATTGTTACTGCATATAACAATTTTTAATCTCATATACTTTCTAGCACTAAAATCTGTTTTTACTAAAAGCCAAAATTTAAATAATTCCCCATAATCTGAGAAGTGTACTTGCTATGAAATTGAAACTATTCAGCCAGAAATTGAGAAATGTCCAAGATGTTACTTATTCGACCAGATGTGTGTGTGTGTGGGTAGTCTGTGTGTATTGTGTGTATACTCTGAATCAGATCAGGACTTTATTTTTTTCTTAAGTTTTTATTTATTTACTTTAAAAGAGACAGAGGCAGCACAAGTGGCGTAGGGGCAGAAAGAGAGGGAGAGAGAGAATCCCAAGCAGGTTCCATGCTGCCAGCTCAGAGCCCGATATGGGGCTTGAACCCCCTAAGCCGTGAGATCATGACCTGAGTGGAAACCAAGAGTCGGATCCTTAACCAACTGAGCCACCCAGGTGCCCCCAGGTCAGGCCTTTATAACTCACAACAATAACAACATTTACATTAGTACCACAATGCCACTATGCATACCCAGTAATGCACATAGTGACATCATAAGACTCAAATGATCTTGCATTGGTTGATATTGATAACAGAGTAATACTGTAAGGAAAGCAATTCTGAAATTACGAATCTTGGAGTTTATATTAGAGTTGAAACATGTGCCCCTCTTCTCCTCTGGAGAAAGACAAGAGTTTAACTTTCATTCTAGAAAGTAAGCAAATCTATTCTTGGGAAAGAAGTGAATTGTCTGTATTCCAGAATGTGAGCATTCAACACCTCATTCAGAGATGAGAAAGTTTCATACCTTTTGAATGGAATCAAATGGCTTTACCATAAAGAGAAAATGGCTGCAGGTTTAAATGCTATAACATTTGAAGATCAAGTGGTTCTGAAGTGGAAAGAAAGAGTGATTTTTCTACAATTATACCATGCCAATTTTTGGACTTAGGATGCTAGAACCCTGTAAGAACACCAAACTTCCAGAAAGAATTGCCTTCCAATACAAACCTGCCTCTCCAAAGGAACCTAATTTTAACTAAGGCACAGGAATGTGTCAGGGTCTGCCAACCAGTTCCCAAATAATTTATTTGGGAAGAAAGAAACATAAATAATTAGATGCTATTCATAATCGATTTCTTGTAGTATCTGCTGTAGCTTTGTTGGGGGAACCTCCAAATTTTAGAGGCTACAAATCAGAATTCTATGCCTAGTGCCCACTGTATATATAGGGATCATAGCAGGTGGTGGGTTGATGTCTGTGTCCAATTTTATACCTTGCTTGCAGGTTATGTAAACTGCTCACTATAATTTTAAAAGTTTAACTGTTTGGTGCCAGATTTTACCTTAGATCAAGTTGTAAATTTTGATTTCCTGAATAGTTTGTATTCTTACCGATTTTGTTTGCTTAATATAGAGCTGAGTGCATCGAAATATCCCAAAGATGTGGTGATTTTGTCAGTTTCTCTAACATGTGAGTTAATATTTTACATTCATATGTTAAAAATATCTTCTCAGATCCTATAATTGGGTTCAAAATCTTTTGAACTATGTGCTTTTGAAAAATTTTTCTTGTGCAGCAGTATCTATTGTGTTTGATAGTAATTAGGCTCCATTTGTTTTCTTTTGACTTACGTTTGTACTTTACTTTCATGATTATAATGTAAAGCTTGCTATGCCTCTATATATTTTTTGTTTCATAATCTTATGGCTTGTATTCTTGTTCTTGAGGATTTCCCTTTCAGTGTATTTATTGACTCTTTATAGTAATGCCTTTTTATTTCTGGTGGATTTTAAGAATTTTTTCTTTAGTGTTCTACAATATTATTAATAAACATAGGGATGCAGTTTTGGTGTGAAGAGATATAATTGTTTTTTTTTTTTTTTAATTTTTTTTCAACGTTTATTTATTTTTGGGAGAGAGAGAGACAGAGCATGAATGGGGGAGGGGCAGAGAGAGAGGGAGACACAGAATCGGAAACAGGCTCCAGGCTCTGAGCCATCAGCCCAGAGCCTGACGCGGGGCTCGAACTCACGGACCGCGAGATCGTGACCTGGCTGAAGTCGGACGCTTAACCGACTCCGCCACCCAGGCGCCCCTAATTGTTTTGTTTTAATCATGCTTGGACTTGCTGTGCTCATAAACCTGAGAATCTATGCCTTCCACAAATTCTGAAATATTCAATATAGGTATCATTTGAAGTATTGCTTCTTAAGCATTTTTATATTTGTTCTCTGTCCTATTTTAGAATTCTTATGGATAAATGATAGAACATATGTTTTTAACTTTCATGTTTCTCAACTTCAGTTTTATATTTTCCATTTCTTTTTCTCTAGAGAATCCCTTCAAATCTATCTTACAGTTCAATAATAATTCTTCTACTGCATATAATTTCTATTGAACTCATCTACTATTATTTTTACGACTGCATTTTCAACTTTTGGCCCATATTTCTTTTAAGATTTTACTTTTTTATTTCTAAACCATGGCTGTACCTAGTCATACTTTAAATTTCTCAGTAGTACTTATATTTCTTAAAAAATCTGCATATAAAATAATTTGTTATAAAAATCATCCTGAATATACTTTCACTAATTATATTTCTTATTATTATTCATAGTGAATTGTTGCTATAAGTCCTTTTTAATATGTTGAAAAAGTGAAGTCTATCTTTATATGGCTTTGCCCATGGAAGTGTTTTGAAGCCTGTACTGTGGGTATGTCTCACCAAAATCATTTTGCTAATACTATTACCAGATGCTCCAGGAGAGTTACCATATTGGGACCATATTAACATAGATGTCTCAGCTTGAGTTACACCATCAGTGAAGGCAATCTGAATTTGAACTTCAGCCCTAATTTATGGTATCCTCAAATTAATGAATTGTTATAGGGTCTTCTATCTATTGAATATTTGTCACACCTAAAATTTATGTTAACACTTGATTGCCGATGTGGTGGTATTTGGAAGTGAGGTCTTTGGGAGGTGATTAGCCTCCATGAGCATGGAGCCCTTATGAATGGAATTAGTGCTCTTATAAAAGAGACCTCAAAGACCACCCTTGCCTTTGTACTCAGCCAAGACACAGCAAAGCAGAAAGAGGTCTCTCAGACACCATATCTGCCAGTACCTTGATCTTAGACTTCTGAGTCTCAAGAACAGTAAGAAATAAATGTTGATTAAATCTACCCAGCCTATGGTATTTTTGTTATAGTAATCCAAATCGTCTAAGACAGGCATAGTAATAGTAGTATATAATTTTTTTAAACTTTTTTTTTGTCATTAGGGAATTGTATTTTAAAGTTTATTTATTTATCTTTGAAAGAGACAGAGATAGCATGAGAGGGGCAGGAGCAGACAGAGAGAGAGAGAGAGAGAGAGAGAGAGAGAGAGTATCCCAAGCAGGCTTTGTGCCGTCAGTGCAGAGTCCTATGTGGGGCTCAAAACTACAAAACCTTGAGATCATGACAGCCAAAACCAAGGGTCAGATGCTTAACCAACTGAGCCCCCTCTAGCCACCCCAATAGTATGTACTTTTTAAATAAGTTTGAAAAAGACACATTTCTTTATCCTGTCTACTTGCTAGTATATGGGCTCGTTCAAAGGAATCATATTTTTGTATGAAATGAAGTTCTGGTTTTATCCAGAAGTCTTACTTATTTCCCTGTGTCGTGTAGAGCCCAAGGTCCCATCTCTTATCATACATCTGCTAAAGCACATATCTCTTTGTTTCTAATACATCCATGGTAGGTAAAGCTTCATTATCTGCTTACCATTCTGGTTTTCAGGTTTCTCTTCCTTGTAAGCACTTGAATAATATCTCCTTTACTTTTGAAGACTGGATTTATATATGAATAGACACAGTCAATTCTCATTATTTGTCATAGTTTCATGTTCTGCAAAGTCCCCACAAACACAAAATTAGTAAATATTGAACTAATGCTTCTAGGGGAAATACAAGGTTAGGATGCTGTGATCTTTTGGTCACAATATTTTTATGAACTGGTCAAAATGTAACCTTGTTTTATCTGTGTTTCTGGTCAAGACACGCTATTTAAAATACATTGCTGATTCATTAACATTAAAGTCATAGTCAACAGCAGTACAACTCATGCCTGAACTGAACTGTTCTAATACAATACACATCACAGCCTTCTTGTGTTTAGGCACAGTGGACAGCACTACAACACCATGCTGGGGCCATTTTAAACAGCAAAACCACCAACAAAAAGCATAAAATGTGAAAAATGTAGTATTAGATAGACTGCAAAAAGAACAACTGTTTATAGCATGAAAGCAGAAATAAGAAGACCGTATGTCACTCTATCAGACCTCTACTGGGCACATGCACATTGGGAGAATCAAAGTTTTCACAGATAACCAGGAAAACCACCAGGGTGTATTGATTGTGAATTACAAGTAAATTTTAGCAAGTAGGCAAATCTATAATTTGTGGATATGAATTCTATAGATAATGAGGTTGGATGGACATAGACATACATTACACTTAATGTAAATATGTAACAAACTGTCATTTCAAATCAGTTGCTAATACCATTATATCAGAAATAAAAGTCTGAGCATATATTTTATATTAAAAAAAATTTTTTTAACGTTTATTTATTATTGAGAGACAGAGAGACAGAGCATGAGCATGAGAGGGTCAAAGAGAGAGGGAGACACAGAATCCAAAGCAGGCTTCAGGCTCTGAGCTGTCAGCACAGAGCCCGATGCGGGGTTCAAACCCACAAATGGTAAGATCGTGACCTGACCTGAAGTCAGATGCTTAACCGACTGAGCCATCCAGGCGCCCCCCTGTATTTTGTATTTTTAAAAAAAATATCCAATTCTGATAATGGTATTATAAAGTCCCATGCATTGCTATGAAAGTAAATTGATATCACTTTCTGGGAAGTGATTTGGCAAGACATATTAAGATTTTTAAAAATTATTTAAACACATTTAACTTAGTCATTACCCTCTGGGGTACCCTACCAAACTCTAAGAAAGGTGAACACAGATTAATTTACAGATATATTCATTGTAGCATTAAGTTTATTGCTCACCGTTATATATTTTCTGTACTATTTCTTATTTGTATTTACCATGAATATATATTTCTTTCTTAACTGGACAACATTAATAGATAAAAGGTAATATAGAACTAGTTTCAGACGAATGATGTTTAGATATTTGTTCTTACTACTAATAAAGTATTTTTGGTGGTAGTAGTAGACATAGAGATATGTGCTCATTAATATCCAAGAACATAAGTGTGAAACCACCTATGAGATTGACACAGTAAGTAAAACATCGAAAAAGTAGTACGTGAAAATGTTTCCTCTCCTACTTTATCGCTTTCGTACTATAACTACAAAATCTCAAAATACCTTCAGAGAGCCAAATGTGGTGAAGATGTACGAGGGATTTTTTTTTTAAATGAATTTTCATCGCCCAAATCAAAGAATGAAGTAGTGTCGTGAGTCTCTGTGTAGACTAAAATCCTGAAAATAAGAGACATTTTAACTTTGCTCAATACATTTTACAAGGGATAATTATGATATGTATTAGGGAAAGAAATACAGAATTATCTTTGGGTTGGTAAAACTTAATTGACATATGATAATTAGTTTTAAATTTTGGCGGTTTTTGCATTAAATACACAACATTCACAAACCTATTGGGAGAAAATCTATTATTTTAAAGGCTATAATAAGACTTTACAGAAGACATTGAATTTTTTATTTATATAATTTTTATAATTTTATGACATTTATATTTTATAGGTAAAAGAAACATTCACTTGGCATGTTATTTTATACTTCAGTAAGTTACAGTTCACTCAAATGTCTTACCATAGATGGCCATTAAATATTTTATTTCTGTGAATATCGTGCCAGGTACAAAATGTATTTCCCTCTACTGGAAATTAATTCCTTGAGGAAATTTCCCTGCCTGCCTGTAGTTGTGAAACTAATTAGTGCTGAATTTGACTCCTAGAGCAAAGTTTGCTACTACAAAGAAGAAGAGTGTAGCCAAAAATTATGCAGAAAAGTATTATTATTTTTTAGAAAATTTTTTTATTTATTGTCAAGCTAGCTCACACACACCGTAGTCTTGCCATCATGCAGAAAAGTATTACTAAGAAATTTTTCTCATAAAAATCTGAAGAAGGAAATTGAAATTAAGAGTTAACATTGAAATTCAGAGCTAAAGTAGAGTTTAAGAATTAAAATAAGGTTTTTAAAGAAGATGGCAGTTTTTATTTGAATATTTTAAATTATTTTTACATATTTTCATATATTTCTAATAATTTTAAGTCTTACAAAGATGTTGGCAGACATTGGAATATTACCATTTAAAAATAATTGCATATTTTCTGAAATAGGTTTGTGACACAAAATAATCTTGAAAACAACAACTTTGTTTAAAGGAAATAAAACTGCAAATTTATTCTTTGAACTTTCTCTAGATTACTTTTATATATTGTGTTTAAGTTTTTTTCATTTTTAGTCTCATTTTTAAAACATGTAAAAAAATCACTTCTGCAGAATAAAAAACCATGAATCAGAAAAACAAGCAGCATTTATGTATATAAGAAGTTAAAAATTAGTAAACAGAGATGAACATTTTGCACTCTGATGGAATAAGACTAAATTTGGTAAAAAAGCAAAAACAATAATTCCTGTAATTCCTATATGCAACTTGATATTTAGAATGGATGACTGCCTGCGATTTTAATCACCCATATTCTCCATATGGAAATAATACTGGTCTTCTCTAGGATATATTTAACTCCAAAATTATCTTTTGCAACATTCTCAATTTAAAAAAATTATCCACGTTTTATAAGAAATGCAATAACCCTAAATATGCATCTCCATATTTTGTTTTGTTAAACTAGGTTATTTCTTTCTTGATTACTTTTTTTCCAAAATCGAGTGACCTTGACCCAGAAACACTGCAAACTTATTCTAATGATTTTCAAGGGACATTGGCCATTTTACCAAACTATCTGTAATTTAGGATATTGCCAATTAAATCTTGGTTGGGAAATATCATTATTGTTGAATAAATGCCATTAAGAGAAAATATTCAAATCATTCAGGCTATAGTGTATATATAATACATTTTGACTTGAGGTTTTCAAACCTTTGTCACTATTTCTTGTGGTTCCAATTTATTTATCTTTTGTTTTAAAAAAAATTTTTTAACGTTTATTTACTTTTGAGACAGAGAGAGACAGAGCATGAACGGGGGAGGGTCAGAGAGAGAGAGGGAGACACAGAATCTGAAACAGGCTCCAGGCTCTGAGCGGTCAGCACAGAGCCCGACGCGGGGCTCGAACCCACGGACCGCGAGATCATGACCTGAGCTGAAGTCGGACGCTTAGCCAACTGAGCCACCCAGGCGGCCCCTTTTTTTAAAATTTTTTTCCAATTTATTTATCTTTTGATACTACATGTATTCCAAATACAGTAAAAATATTCCATGTTAATACCATCTTTTCAATGGGATACTTTGTTCGACTTGCCATGTCATTTATGCTGTGGCACAGATTTTCTGACATCAACTATATGAAAACTCCTAATATGGTTTTAAAACTTCTCATGGGGTTATAAAAAGTGTAAGCTCAGTTAACTTTTTGCTTCTCTGCTGCTCATGTTAACAATGCCAGATGAATCTTGCTGTCCACAACATTGAGCAACCATATAGCTTTGTCCAAGACAAATGTTATATGTATTTTGAAGGTCAGGGAAAGTAATACAATTGTTGCCAAGAAGCACTTAATATCACTTTGCTCTTAATCATCTTAGAGTGAAAACTTAAGAAATTTAAAGGAATCGATTACAGAGATAAGGAAGAAACTAACTGTGTTTTAGGGAGAGGCACATCACTATAACATTTACATGACACTAAATTGTGTTGAGATGGAGCCACTTGGAGAAAGAAACAAATCTATTACATTCTCAAGGGATATGTTCTACTATTGCTAAGAAAATAAAACATGTCTATTTCTGGTTTTCTGCAACAATAACAAGTGATAGTGTCCACAGACCCTAGAATACTATGAATATCTAATGGGAACTTGCTTTCCACCTCAAGGAAGACTTATAATCATTTTTCATATTCCTGTTCTACTATAATGTCGTCTTTCTTAGTTGAGGTTACATACCAGCGTTGATTAATGGGCATGATCCTTGGCATAATCATTGACAATGCCTAACAGTTTTCATGGATTTATATTAGACTGTTTAAAAGTAGCATATTAGTTCACTCTTTCATGCAATATGCTTATTAATTTTTGACATATATTTGCTGATTCAAAAAATAACATTAGTTAAGATATTCTCTGTAGTTTGAGATAGTAATTACTTCTTAATAAGGAAGCAAAAGAAGTAAGTTTTTGTGACCTCTGTGACTCAGGGAAAGTGAGAATTATGTGGCGCCACCAAAAAGAAGAAAGCCCTACTGGGGCTCCATTAAATAAGAGTGCAGCAGGGGTGCCTGGGTAGCTCAGTCAGTTGTGTCCTAGTCTTGATTTTGGCTCAGGTCATGATCTCATGGTTGTGAGTTTGAGCTCCCATGAAGCCTGCCTAAGATGCTCCACCTCTCTCTCTCTGCCCTTTCCCCTCTCTACGTGCACTCTCTTTCTCTCTCTCAAAAAAAAAAAAAAAGAGTGTTGCGTACTTGGCCTTCCTAAATTGGGTCCCAACATTTTAGCAACAAGCATAATTGTGCATTTCTATTCTGTTTAAAATATTCTCTTTTTGCTTTGCAATCAAAAGGCAGCTTTTTCTATCAGAAATGACAGAAACCAAAGGATGAATTATACACACAAATTTGAAGTAATACCAGGATTCCCTACAATGCGACGTTGATTATATCCACCAATCCTTTCCCCTGAAAAGAATGTGTGTCCTACTTCTGATCTGGGACCCCTTCTTTTTCCCTTGTGTGGAGTCTAATTGGTCTGTCTCTGTACTTCATCTCTTCCCATCTCATGTCTGCTGTTAGGCTGTCCTTGGTGCAGTTATATGGAGCTTTGTCTTTCTAAGTCTCTAAGTTGCTCAAGCGTATGCTTATAAATTATCCTTTCACAACTCTAAAATCTTGTTCACATTTCCCTCTACACACATTCAGATAATAATGGAGTTTGGGTGGCTCACTTGTTAGTATACCTCTGTGGGTCTTACCGAATTTCCGATGCAGCTAATATAAAAACCCTCTTTGATTATGTAAGATGAGAACAATGTGATGTTGAGTGCTATCTGAAATACTTTTCTCCTCATTGCTTAAAAGCCTTTTTCTATGCCAACTTCCCATGTCATACTATCGAATCGTGTTTTCAACACTTTGGTTTCTATTGTTAAACCTGACCACTTGACCACTTGCAGCTTCCTCAGAGCTTTGCTGCATAACCCTTCATGTACTTTTACGTTCGAAATATATTGAATGGAAATGTTAATGCTTTAGCCACTCATGGGGCTTTTGTGAGCAAATCCGCTGCCAAGTGCAGAGCCCTATATTTGCCGTTCTTATACTCTGTGTATGTCATTAAATATAATTGGGATGTGTGTTGCTCACCCAGATAAAAATAAACCACCTTCAAGAATTTTAACGGGAAAATAGGGAACAGAATCTTGAAAATAATAGACTAGGTGTAAGTAGTCTTTATGTTCTTACTGTAATGATTGCAGCAATAATGGTAGCACTGGTTCTTTAACTTAAAACTTTAAGAAGACAGATGTAGGCTGGGTTGAAAGTAACCAAAAGAAGAACGGTATACATTTTGCATGACACTTAACTTAAGCATAGCCTTCCTATTCATCTCATGGAACTTCTGGACTCTGGACTTCTCCAAATTTGGAGCAAAGAGTCATTGTTCTCCACTACTCCTTGATCTCCATGAGTAGTGTTCTGAGCAAAGAGTCATTGTTTTAGACTACTCCCTGATCTCTATACCTAGTATTTTAAGTTCAAGTGCATTTATTCCAGGTAGATGCAGTACTTGTCTAATAAGGGTCTGCTCTGGAATGTTGGTTTGCTGTTGGAGAGCAAGTAGGACTTTAGAAACCTCTTATTCTACAATTCCCATTTCTCAATGTTCAACATCTGGCCCATGGTCACTAAAACCGATCTGCACTTTTTGGACTTACAGCTATAACTAGACTTCCCAGATTGTTTAAGGGATACTTGTGTCCATGCCCAATTGCCTAGCAGAGTTATCTGTCACCTCCTTTACTCGATTTCCAATCTGTTATCGATAACCTTGAGTCCTAAGATGGCACTGACCTGGATAGCAGGACCTAGATTTCTGAACTATGGATCAAGAATTCCCATTTGAACTCTATATGAAAGAGCTTTTGAGGTTTTTTTTTTTTTTTAACAATTTACCTTTTTAGCTGTAACACTTACACACCTAATATCAAACTTTGTTCTAACAGTATAGCCATAGCTGCAATAAATTCTTAAAATATGGGACACTTCTTAGCATTAGGACAGAGACAAAACTTATATTGGATCCTTTAGATCTAAATGAAGTGGTTTATGAAGGATAGGGTTGCGTCTTAATTTGTATTTATTTTAGGAAGGCATTATGTAGGAGCAATGAGTTCAAAAAATAATTGGCTAGTTTACTGAAATAAATGAGAGGGGCATGAAAGACATTTAAAGATTTTTAGCAATGAAGTCTTGAGGGAAAAAAAAGAATGTTTTAAAATACCAAGCAGTGAAGGAGAACCTAAGAAAAAAAAAAACTACTAAGACATAGCCCTATGGCAAAAATCAGATTAATAGTGTGCCTATCCCAAAACTAATATCACAGGTAGTCTTAAGTTAGCAGTTATTAAAATGAGAGACCATGAGATGTGGTTTCAAAAAGAAATCAGGCTTGGGCACCTGGGTGGCTCAGTCAGTTAAGCATCCGACTCTTGGTTTCGGCTCAGATCATGATCTCATGGTTTATGAGTTCAAGCCCTGCATTGGGCTGTGTGCTGATGGTGTGGAGTCCGCTTGGGATTCCATCTCCGCCTCTCTCTGCCCCTCTCCTGCTTTCTATCTCTTCTCTCAAAAACAAATAAATAAACATTAAAAAAATTAAAAAAAAAAAAAAAGAAAGCAGGCTTGACATCGGTATCTAAGAAAAATTATAGGTATATTACTGGCACATGGAACTTGGAAGCAATATCAGAATCTTACTACTAAGAAAAGAAGGGCATGTTCAGAAAGTACACAGACTTAAACTGTAAATGCAAATGGCCTTAGGTTCCTGAACATCCACTGCAGGTGCAGCCACAGACAGAAATGAACAAAAAAACCAAGATCTATGAGTGAAAGAAACCACTAAGTTTTCATGAAAACATGGCAATGCAACAACAGTCCAAGAATACTGTTTTTCAGGGAGTAAGTAGCCAGAAGAATCTACAAGTTAGATTGGAGAAAGTCAGATACAGTCATTTTTATTTCCAGAGTTTCTCAGTGTTCAAATTCCTGGCAGTTGTGAGGAATTCAGGCCATATTAGACACAGGGCAGGTTTCAGAAACTGCAAGACTGGAGCTGAAGTTTTAGCAGGACTTGGGTGGTCAATTTGAACTTAACTCCGAGGAATGAGTCAGTAGCAATTCTTCAGTTCTATACCTTCTTTTGTAAGGATAGTTGAAGACCTGAGAAATACACTGTGGGGGACTATAATTTGTTCACCCTAAACTCACTACCCTCTTTTTCTGAAACAGAGTCATATCATTCCCAGCCTCTCTCAGTAATGTATGGATGGAGGTCATGCACAGAGGCAATGTGTACCCCTTCAAGGCCAGATACATAGAAACCTCCCACCAACAAACCTTTTTCTTTCTCACCTGGCCTGATGTGGGTAAGCATAGATGAAAAGACAGTGGAAACAAAGATGAGAAGAGCTCAGGGTGCCTGGATTACTACACGGAGAAGCAATTGGAGAAGTTCTTACCTATCAGGAACACCCATTTATATTTCATGTGAAAAATAACTAAACTTCTCTTGAATTAAACCATTGATGTTTTGTAGATTATCTGTTTCAGTAGGTAAGTGTTGAATGTTGCTTAACACTTATACCTTGTTCTAGGGGCACCTGGGTGGCTCAGTTGTTTAAGTGCCTGACTCTTGGTATAAGCTCAGGTCATGATCTTGCAGTTCATGGGATCCAGCCATATGTCAGACTCCACACTGACAACACAGAGCCTGCTTGGGATTCTCCATCTCCCTCACTCTCTGCCCTTCCCTGGTTCACATTCTCTCTCTCTTTTTCTCAAAATAAATAAATTTTGAAAAAAAATCGATACGCTGTTCTAGTTAAGTATTCCGAATGTCCTGTGTTCTGGTCAGTTGCATTTTCTGTTATGCTTCTGTGTTCCTTAGCTTGCTATACCTTTGTAAAGTGTTATTTTACACTGTCTTGAGCAGAAAAGAAACTTCATAAATGGAGCGCTTGACACAAAGCATTTAGTTCCATCATCAATAAGAGTCTTGGGTACTATGGTCTTTCCTATGTGAGTATCCCCCTTCCTGTAACATTTTTATAAGCTCATGCAATCAAGCATATACTACTCTTTGGGACCCCCGTTGTAGCAAGCCAAGTAAGCCAAGTTGTAAAAGCCAAGTAGTGCTTTTGCTTCCATATACATTGATAAGATGTATTCCTATTGTAGATTCAGTTCAGATTGCCTCTCATCCTTTTCTCCTCCAGGCTACTCGCTGACAAATTTGGCCCACGTAGAAACTGAAGGTCAATGAAAAAAAAATCTGCGCTCAATCATTTTTTTTCTAAACTCCTCCTCTATCACTCCTTCATCCACTACTCAAGCCATGGTGACATTTTATCCCTTCTTCCAGCATGCCAAGGTCACTTCAACCTCAGAGTTGGGGCACTATTCTTTTCTGCCAGAGTATTCTGACTCATTACTGTTTTTTTGTTTTATGGTTGCTGATTTTTGACCATATAGGACTTAATTTAGTATTAACCCAAAGATTTCCCCCACCACTTTTTCTAAAGTACCCTCCAGATACTTTAAATTCCTTTACACTACTTTATTACTTTACTTATCACTTGTCATTCTCTCAAATTATTTGTTTTATTAATTATTTATTGTATGCCTTATTGATATAATAAATAAAATATACTTTATTGATTAAGCTTCATAAAATCAACATCCTATCTGCATGCTCACTACTGTATTTAACACATCCTCATAATATCATAGTATTAAGCCACAAATACTGATTGATTACAGAAACCTGGATGGATTAATGGATAAGTCACTGCAAATAAAGAGGTGTAAAAAGCTATAGCTTGGGTCCAATGCTGAAATTGGGCTTTTTCATTGACCCTCTGCATTTTAGACTGATTTGTCCACTTATTTGCAGATGCAGCTGCTGGAAAACCAGAGGGTCACTACATTAGGCTAGGATTTATATTCTTACTTTTGGAAGTCCAGTCTTTCCTACCAATCTGAATGGCCAACACAGAAAGAAGAGAGAGGGAGCCAGACCCATGTGATTCTGGTGAGCATCATCAGTGACCTTTACCCAAATATTGCCTTGGACAAGTCACTACTCTCTTGGGGAGAGGGCTGTGTGGTAAGGGTACTGGAGAAACACTGTAAAAGTCTCTCCCAAGCATTTTTCTCCTGTGAGATTGTATTAATTGGGACTGTTTGGGAAACCTAATACAGACATGCAGAACCAAAACAGAATATGTGGCCTAAGATGACTGGCAAATACAAGAATAGAATCAACTTCAGATTCAACATCATATAAATAACAAAAGGACTCAGTTTCTCTGTCTCTTTACTCTGCATTTTTTATTTCCCCTTTTGGCTGCTCTAGTAGGTTCCTTATGGTGTTTCCAGTAACTGCTTTCCTTAGCCCCAGTTCTCCTGTCACACTTGGAATAAGAGGACAACCACTCTTTCAAAGTCCTACCCAAATCATTGCATCCCTTTGGATCACTTCGGCATCCTTGAACCAATCTCTGAAGGAAAAAAATACAATGTAATTAGACACTTATGAGCACACGCCCATTTCATCAGCTATGTTCTTTAGAGGAGCAGTGGTGCCCCAAAGTAAATTATAATACTATTATTTAAAAGGGAGTAATAAGTTACCATCATTTAAATCCCTATTTTTTAACTACTAAAAGAATGAAACATAAGTTTTTAATGAAAAAACAAAAAGCAAGGAAATTTATGTTCACCCATGATGATGAAATGGATTGTGCTATATTTTTACAAGCTGAATAGTCCGGTGATGACCTAACCTTACAGTTTCAGGTCTTAGGACAAGAATGCAGAGGCTCATAGAGCATGGATGTACATAATCAAAATTAATAAGTCAATCTAACAAACTGTGAAATAATAATTATTTTATCTTACTACCCTAAAAACATTTCTTTACATTGAAAAAAACAATGGAAAAATTTATATAAATAAATGGGTTTCCTATTACTAAAAGTAATAAAGATGACTTACTTATTTTTATTGCAAATATCAAACCATTCTGTTGATGATCCTTAATGTTTAAATGAAAAATAAAATAAAGACATGCTATGTTATATTATATTTTATCTATTAAATTTATTTTTATTTCTTTCAGTTGGACAAAAGCTGTAAAGTTCATACTAATGAAATTTTCATGTAAGTCCTATTATATTAAAAGTCATGAATTAAAGAATTCCAAAATAAAATGGAATTTTATTCAAATTATACAAAATTTAAATACATTTTTATCAAAGCACAAACTATGATCAATGTAAAGGATAAAAAATGATTTTAATATTTTCTTGTAAAATATTCATAAATAAAAATTCAAATTAAAGCCTACATAATTATAATGAAGGAATATGAAAACACTAAATCACATTTAAGTAAAGCTTAATGATTTAATTTAATAGAGATTATATATTTTCTAAAAACAAAACTATTGTAATATTTTTAACATTTAATGTCTATCTACTTTCTAATGTAAAGAATTAATATTGTGCCTTATGTGTTATTTCTAGAACTCTTTATAGAACTTTGAATAATATGCATTTTACTATAGTGAAAATGTTCCTCACTTGCAGTATGGAACTCTTATGAACATTGCTCGAATTCATAAGTGTCTCCAGCTGGGTTCAACTTCGGTACTTAGAGTATTTTTTAGAATCTAATATATGCAAAATTGTGGCCAATTCATAAAATACTAGCATTTTAATGCTATGTCAGAAGTTGTTTACACAGTTTACATACGTTGGTGTGAAATGTTTAGAAAGGCGACTCCTCACGTGTTCTCTTTAACAGAAACATGATCAGTACTATGAATCTCACGACTCGATGCTACTGAATTTGTCCAGGTAATCACTCTTAACTCTCATTCGGTGCTGCTTACATTAAGCTCTGCAGTTCATGTTTTACTCAGATCACTGTTTATAACAGATGCTTTTTAAAATGCCAATGCAGTTTTCAGCGGCAATCACTGAGTCAGGGTTTAAATCCAACATCTGGCACTATATGTCAGCACCTGAGGTAAATAACACTCTTAGTGATGTACTTGTCTGGCCCAATAAACGTGTTCATTTGAAACTGTCATTGGTAGATGCCATGATTTATTATAGCTTGTGCTTCTTCAAAATATTCTACCAGCCTCTGTTCAATAGCATATTTAGACTAAGAGCAGTGCTATTTTTTCCAGCACAGCATTCTCTGTTGTTCAGGTACTGAAATAGGGAGACTAAAGAACAGGACTTGAGTAATGAAGTAGAGAATGCTGTGGGAATGCTAATCATGTAGTGGCCCAGAAGAATAAAACAATAGTCAAGTAAGACGGCCAATGGCTGCTTCCATTGCACCTGAACTTCCGGTTTCCTTTTAATACAGGCCAAACCACTAGAGTTTACCTAAGTAACAGGATTTTTTAAAAATTTTTTTAAGATTATTCATTTCTCAGAGACAGAGAGACAGAGTGTGAGTGGGGGAGGGGCAGAGAGAGAGAGAGGGAGACACAGAATCTGAAACAGGGTTCAGGCTCTGAGCTGTCAGCACAGATCCCGATGCTGGGCTTGAAATCATGGACCAGGAGATCATGACCTGAGCCGAAGCCGGATGCTTAACCGACTGAGCCACCCAGGTGCTCCCTAAGTAACAGGATTATTAAATCAGTTGGACCAGCAATATTCATGTGAAATCGATATCTTTGAGTTTTTATGAAAAATGATTTCCAGAAACAACTGAAATAAGAAATGACTACTTTCAGCAATAGGATTCATAGAACAGAATGCATTCAAATAGACCAATATATTAGGATAAATAAAATGAAGCTTCCTTTCATTATATCTAAATAGAAATTAAGTCTAATCTAATAATAATAAGCCTAAGTCTAATGATAAAATAGTCTAATCATTAACAGGATATAGACATCCTCTTTTTTTTCTTTTGAAAGTGTACTATATTTAAGATAAACCTAAATGATATGCAATATTTTATTGTGTTATAATGAAGGAATAGAGACACAAAAATATACTTTACTAGATCAATATGTTAAATGATAAAAAGATAAAAATTTATCTTTAATAGTGCATTGTTACAACTCATAAAGTTTTATTGGTGATTTTCTTACTACCACAGTTTCTTTGCTACAATAAAAATAGAATACTTGTTTTTTCATCTTATTACTTCTTGATTTATAGATAGCTTTTAGAAAATTATTTGAGAAGCTACATGTTTTTCTTGGTTAAGTATTTTCGAGTACAATATATCTTAGCAAAAGCAATCTGTGTATAGTACTACAGACTATAAGATTTTCAGGTTTGCCAATGGAGAAAATTTGTCAAATGTGTTGGAAAAAGTTTCTTATGCAAAATATATTCTAGGTTACAACAAGTGGTGGACACAAAATTCAGATATGAACATTGAATTGATAGAATTTGTACAGCAAGTTTGTAAAATTGCTAATATGTACCATGGTTTTGTGAAATGTTCAATGAAAAAAAGTTCATTTCTAAACAGAATAATATGTATACCAAATGAGCAAAAGGTTGGTATTATGGCGTAAAAGTATTAAGTAATATGTATACATGCAGGTTCATGTTATATTAATTATCAGTGGATAGTCAAATATTCCTCTTTTATATGCAGTATGAACAACTACAAAGCATGTCACAGGCTTACCCAGCAATAGTCTCCATCTGCTATATTAACTTCACCAGGCTTATTGGTGTACTTCATTTTACACATAGTTTTCAACTAATGTAAGTGGTGTGTGTGTGTGTGTGTGTGTGCGTGTGTGTGTGTGTGCATGTGTTGGGAGTATGAGTGAGGGGAAGCAAATGTGTACCTGTATCTATTTTGAGATCCTTGCAAACAACTGGAAGGCTGATTTTATTAGTGCCTGCTTTAATTGTAAATAATATGTTGACGACTCCCTGGTCCCAATTCCTCACATTTAAGTTATTTTTATGTCTTGATAAGCATCACAGAAAAAGGATTACATTAATCAATGATTACCTATTAAAAGTCACTAATGTGTATAGTCAGCTATGTTTTGTTGCAAAATATTTGCTAAAATTTTGAGTATAGAGAGATGCTACAAGGTTATCTGAAGTGCCAAAGAGTCTTTTAAATGTATTGAGTGCCTTTGAGTCCAGAAATCAGTAAAGGAAAATAAAGAGTTGTTTAAAGGCTTTAGTTACTCCATGAACCCATATAAATCCATCCCGATGCAAAGTCATGCATTCCTCAGGGAGAAATGCATTCAAAATGAACCTTTGGTTTTCAAAACAACCTGTTATGAATTGTGCAAATTTAAACACCAAATGTTAAACTTCGATTGCTGAGACTACTGCTTCCTTGTATAATCAAATTTGTGAACACCAGTTCATGATGAATTACTTTAAAAAATCATTAAAAGTATTTTTAGGATATACAGTTAAAGGTAAACAGTCAGTAAATACAGAAAGCATAAATAATTTCTGTGTACCTATTTAAAACATATGCCTTCTATGAGTTACAAGGATTAATACTTTTAAAAATATATCTTAAAATGATAGAAATAATATTTAAGAGGGTATAATATTGCTTTTTTTAACTTATGTTTTTCTAATGGAACTGCTAAGAAACCATTTTGAAGTTGACAATATAATGACATATAGTGGCTTTGGAGACATCCAGAATGTACCTACTTGTAAAGAATCTTCTGAAAGAGACCTCCAAACATATTGAATGTTTAATAACGCTAAATCTGTATTCCTCGTTAAAGCAGGGGAACCACAGATGATAAAATTATATTACCAACAAGATAAAAATTATTAACTATTCATTAGACTATTACTCATTAGATTCTACAGAATGTTTTACCAAAACAGTTTATTTTATATGATTTCTGGTCATTTTTATCAATCTAATATTATTCTGTTGCTTTTCTTAGTCTATTATAAAATAGAACTACATGTTCTGTAGTCTTATATAACGAAGTCACTGTTTTCTAGGAGTCTTACAGAGCTGGGGGTTGTTGAGATAACCACTGCATGGTCTTTTGTAAGATGCTTCAGTGAAGGCAAAGACTGAGACAGCAGGCACATCTATGCAGGCAGAGGTAGAAGGCAGATGAAACATAAATAATATTTGAGAAAACAAAGAGCTGAACAGTTTGGAATCAACAACTGAAAACCCTGTGGGCCTTGGATGGAGGACACAGCTATCTATGTTTGCATACAGTCATGGCTAGTGGTTGTTTGCGGAAGCTTATTTTCATTTGAATGCCCTTCCCGTATTTGTGGTCTCATTTCCCAAAGTAGAAGACAGTAACCTATGCAGTCTCCTCCCACCCTGCATGTAGATTTGAGGCATGTAATCTAAGGGCTTCATTCAGAGGCACCCACTAAAAACTAACTCCAATTCAGCAGAGAAAATGTTGAAGAATCCATTGCTGTGTGAAATTTAATCTTA
This sequence comes from Leopardus geoffroyi, assembly GCF_018350155.1. Lineage (NCBI taxonomy): Eukaryota > Metazoa > Chordata > Mammalia > Carnivora > Felidae > Leopardus > Leopardus geoffroyi. Next base: position 24,818,662 of record NC_059333.1, read on the forward strand.
GGTGGGAATGAGGTGGAGCCTTGAGACTGGTAGTGATAGAAGCCCTCAACACAGAGCACCATGTTTGGTGTCCATATGAAGAATCCACAATGAGAAAGAAAACACACACAGACAATCCTTCAAGGCCAGTGGCTTGTGCCTTCTAAAATTCTGTAAAGTACCAAGTGTCTTTTAATAAATTGGTTTTTGAATAAAACCAGGTACTGAGATAATTTGAGGCCATTAAATGTAAAGATATGCATTTTAGTAAAATATTTTTATCTTTCCTTCCAATAAGTATGGATAAAAATGTGTTGGGATGAGAATAAGTTGATAAGATTAGAATGAAACTAACAATAATATTGACTCATTTCTGAGCATTTGAGGCTAGCTTTGGATTCCTTATATCTACCTTGAGTAAAGCAGAAAACAACTTGGAATTTGAGGTCTGAGTGAAACTTGGAGTTACAGATGTCCCACTTCAATGAAAGTGATCCAGCATCTCAAAAGAAGTAGAGTGGGCCATTCCACAGTTTCCTGTTAAGAATCAGAATACTCCACTGTTACTTCTTTAATGCAATTATGTTTGCTTATTTCAAATTCCTATAGTTTGTTGCCTCAATAGTAGGAATATGGAGGAAAAAAAATAAGTAAAGTCTAAATATATGTGGTGGGGATCAAGAAAAGGGAAATAGATCTCCAAATACTTATTCTTGAAGATTTTCAAGTTTTGCTATTTAATTTCTCTTAATCTGAAATGAAAATTTAAACTGCAATGAAAGACACTTTTCTTTTTTTTTGTTCATAGTTTATTAATTCTACAGTGTACATTTTTTCACATTTCACATTTCTGAAATCAGAATACCATAGATTTAATGAGCGTGTATAATATCTGTTATTATGTCAACGAGTCTTCTTCCTCTGTTAAAAAACAACAAAATACCAATTTAATCCATTCTATTAATGTTGAGTAAATGATAGAATACTTAGATGGCATTCATAATCATGTTATAAAATGGCAGCATTGATTGTCAACACTGACATGCACATAAATTAAAATCCCCAAGTGTGGGGATATAAATTGAGAAGACCATGGCATGAGAAACAGCACTGATAATTGATGAGAAATGATTTTGAAACATTATCTATACGTGTCAAAGTAAGGTTATTGGCTTTGTCAAAAAACAATCTTATTGTTAAAAATTCTTGTCATTCTTAAGATATTTTAGGTATTTCTGATTACTTTCCATTGTCAGTCAACACTCCTTTCTTTCTACATCTTCTGATGTTAAAACTTAATTATGTTCTCTACCCGAAAGAAAAGCAAATAAAACCTCAAAAGATTCCATTCTGACTGCTGTCAGTGCAGAGCCCACTTTGGATCTTCTGTCCCCCTGTCTTTCTGCCCCTTCCCCAGTCACTTGCGTGTGCACACTCTCTCTCTCTCAAAAAAGGAAAAAAAAGATTCCATTCTGAAAATAATGACACCTGACTCCATTCTGTATATTTTTGTTGCCTTTTTAATAATTGAAGCTTTATTAAACAAAGGTTATTGTATATTTTTAAGTTGAAATAACATAATTTAGTTACAATTTTAGTACTCATTTCAAAATGGTTTTTACAGTGAATTACTATGTTAGCTTTTATAAAATGCAGAAAACAGTAGTCTAGGTCTCTCATAGGGGATATGTTTCCTTCTCAAGAGATTTTGCCCAGAAAACACTTCTGTGGGGGGACCTAAATGACTCCTACTCATGTTATAGAGATTGAAAAGGTCATGCTCAAAGCATCTCTTTCATTACACAGCCCATTAATCAGGAAATCGCTACCTAGTTCTGCTTGAAGGCTTTTGATGTTAGAACTTTTGTGTGTGTGTGTGGTTAGAAACTTTTTTTTCTTACTTATAGTCTCTTCAATTCTTGATGGTCCTAACAAAGTCACTCATGTCTTTGTTGTAATTTGTTTACAGAATCGTGTTGCTGAATTATTATGTTCGATAAACTCTGGAGTTTGATCTCTGTCTGTGTGTATGAATCCGTAACTATCTCTGCCATATACATGTGTCTTCTTAACATATTAACCAACAAGGGTAAAACCACTGAACAGCTAACACATCACCTGATCAGAACTGTATTTGCTTCTGAATATAGTACCCTATATACTAGGGAAAATGATTTGTACTTCACTCCACTGGGTCAAATTATTTCCTTTATCCTGAAATAAAATTTTATTTTTACCTTAAGCCACTATTCCACTTTTTAAATAATCTGCTCACTTTCTCTTCCTCTTCTATAAATCAGGATACGACCTTGGATGATAAACCAGTCTCTTTCATAATATAATGGGCACATACAGTTATGAGAAAGATGAAATTATTATTTTATTTTATACATATAAGACTTGTGTGGAATATAAAGAAGGCACAGATCTTACTTTTAGACATTTCAAGTAGAAAGCATCTCTGCATGTTAATTCTCTGTCTTGATTTCTTACATCTGTTTCTCCTAGTCTGATGCTTTATCATTAGGTTAATTTATTTAATGATTTTATTTTATTTTATTTTAAGAGAGAGAGAGAGAAAAAGAGAGAGAGAGAAAATCTTGAGTAGGGTCCATGCTCAGTGTGGAGCCTGATGCCAGGCTCGATATCATGACACTGGGATCAATGACCTGAGCCAAAATCAGGAGTTGGACACTCAACTCACTGAGCCATCCAGGCGACCATAGCTTAATTTCTCTATAATGCTACAAATAAACTCTATTAATAAAGTGATTTTACCCGCTCAAGAAGCTTAATTGTATTGGGGTGCCTGGGTGGCTCCATTGGTTAAGTGTCTGACTTTGGCTCAGGTCATAATCTCATGGTTTGTGGGTTCGAGCTTTGCATCAGGCTTTGTGCTGACAGCTTCAGATTCTATTTCTCCTCTCTCTGTTCTTCCCCTGCTTACACTGTCTCTGTCTCTCTCTCAAAACATAAATGAAGATTTAAGAAGATTAAAAAAAGAAGCTTAATTGTATTTATTGTATTAATTGTATCATTCCTTAGGTTAAAAAAGACTACAAATTGCAAAATCATTTGCATGCACTCTCATGCATATTAGAAAGGTTATACAAAACTCATTATTCTACTTAATAAAATGTATGTAATTCCATTTTTCTTGGTACTGGCTTACATAACGTTATGATTTCCAAAATAGAAGGTTAGTAAATGGATGTTATTCAGATAGTTTGAACTTTATTTCAGTCACTCTCTGAACAACCTATATCATTTTTAAAAAACTATAGTCTTTCCTGCTGTGGAGCATGTTGTTTAAGGGACTTTCCTTTGACATCATTTACTAAATCCGTATCTGTTATTTGACATGTTATCTGTCTTATACCATGAAAGTTTCTGAAAACACATCAAGTTCTTCTATGGTTCAAAATTATTGTGCGTAAATATCAAATATGGTGTAGTTACAAAGTAAAACACAGTGACTCTTTTTAAAATTAAAAAAAATATATATTTATTTTTGAGAGAGAGCGCAAGAATGGGAGAAGGGCAGAGAGAGGAAGACAGAGGATCTGAAGCAGATTCAGTGCTCACAGCAGAGAGCTTGATGTGGGGCTCAAACCCACAAACTGCAAGGTCATGACCTGAGCCCAAGTCAGACACTTAACCGACTGAATCACCCAGGTGCCCCTAAAACACAGTGACTCTTAATGTAGCCTAAATATCACAGATATATACATACATATATCTATTTAATTCACTTAGAATATAAGATTAAGACTTGATGGAAAATGTCAAGGAATAAACTTCTTATAAGTAAAATGTATCTGCATTTGTCCAGCATAGCGCTGGACCTCAGCACCATGGAGAGTGGTCCCGTGGCTCTGGAGCTCACACCTCTGAGTTGGGCACTGCCGAAACTTCCACAGGGATGTGGTGAGGCTGTTATTGGAAGGACCAAATTAAGCTAGAATTTGAAACTAGATGTTATTGCCAATGTAGAGTGCTATTGGGGAGCCACTGACAGAAACAGCAGGAAGAGAAGGAGCAAGTCCTGTTCCTCTTCCTGATTTCCAATCTCCCTCTATTGTCCTCTATTAGTGTAATGCAATAAGAAGCCAGCTGGCAAATAAGAAATGTAGTTCGCAGATTCCCAGACCCAGCATCACGAAGTAGGACATAGATCATTGGGTTTAGAGTTGAAAGAAAATAGTTTAACAACTGGAAGCCTAATAAAAACTCAAGAGCTTTATTGATGTGGCAGCCACCAATGCCTTCGGTCTTTGTCCATGCACTTGTTCTTGTCATGCCTGTCAATATCCCTCTGGAAGTGATGCAAGAACAGTGCGCTTTGGGTCCCGGCCATGGGTCTCAGTGCCCATTCACCCTATCACCTCTTCGGCAGTGTTCTTGGCTAAGACTTTAACTCCTGATCCAGCTTTGACTCTGGAGCTTGAGGCAATTTTTGTAAGATGCCAATTTTTGCCAAATCAATCTTTTAAATTGATGGCATTTCATTTGCAAAAGCCTGGGTAGAGCTAGAGAGTATTAAGCTAAGTGAAATAAGTGACTCACAGAAAGACAAGTACCACATGATCTCACCCATATGTGGAATTTAAGAAACGAAACAAAGAAGCAAAGGGAAAAAAAAAAACAAGAGAGAGACAAACCAAGAAACAGACTCTTCACTATAGAGAACAAACTGATGGTTAACAGAGGGGAGATGGGTAGGATTATGGCTGAAACAGGTGATGGGGATTAAGGAGTGTACTTATGATGAAAAAAATAAAATAAAATAAAGCTTAAAATAAACCAAAGAATGTGGGGGACTGGAATATTATGATCCACTTATTTTGCTCAAAATATAATTAGATCCTTATACCATAATGACAGACAGCATAGAGAGTTAAATGTAAAATGCAAAACAGCAATAAACTAGAAAACTAACTTATAAAACAGTGTATATTTTGCTTTGCATAAGACACAGGCTTTTAAAACACTGAAGTAAAGAAAGAAAAAAAATCACGAAAGAAAATTTTCATATGCTGAATTATGTATAAAGCAAAACTTTCCAGTGTCAAAACATCATAAACATAAGTACAAGGTAGATCGTCAGCTGTTAAAAATATTCTCAATATATAAAAAGTAATAATAAATGGATGTGTAAATAATAGAAAAATGGACAAAAATGTGGCACATCAGGCTCAGTTAGCTACCTGACTCTGTTCAGCTCAGGTCTTAATCTCACAGTTCATGAGTTTGAGCCCCATGTCAGACTCTGCATTGACAACTTGGAGCCTGCTTAAGATTCTCCTCCTCTCTGCCCTGCCACCACTCTTGCCCTCTCTGTCTCTCTAAAAATAAATAAACCTTTAAGAAAATGTTTCAAAGCCATGTAAGAAAAAGAAAGATAAGTGACAAATAAAGACAAAAATGTTTTCCTCACTACTAATCAAAAGAATTCAAATTAATACATAGGGAGATAACATTTTTTATCTAATTTTGCAAAGATTTAAAAAATGATAATGGTATTAAAAATTTTTTTTAATGTTTATTTATTTTTGAGACAGAGAGAGACAGAGCATGAACGGGGGAGGGTCAGAGAGAGAGGGAGACACAGAATCCGAAGCAGGCTCCAGACTCTGAGCTGTCAGCACAGAGCCCGACGCGGGGCTCGAACTCAGGGACCGTGAGATCATGACCTGAGCCAAAGCCAGACGCCCAACTGACTGAGCCACGCAGGTGCCCCTATAATGGTATTTTTGGTAATGGTGAGGTGAAACAAGTGCTTGTATGCTTCTAGTCAGAATATAAATTGTTTCAGGCTTCTGGAAGGCAATATAACAGTCTTTAACAAAAAGTTTAAATATATTTTCTCATTTCTACCTAGCAATTCTATTTTTTTAGAAAAAAAATTTTAATTAATTAATTTATTTTGAGAGAGAAAGAGAGACAGCCAGGGAGGGACAGAGAGAGAGGGAGAGAGAATCCCAAGGAAGTTCTGTACTGTCAGCAAAGAACCTGATATGGGGCTTGAACTCATGATCTGTGAGATCATCACCTGAGCTGAATCCAAGAGCCAGATACTTAACCAACTGAGCCACCCAGGTGCCCCTCTAGTAATTCTATTTTTAACAAATCATTTGAAGGAAATAATTAAATATATACTTAGGATGTATATATAGTCTGTTATATGAATTACTTAGTATAGTATCATTTTAAAATTTATTAGGAAATACTTAAAAGATATGAGAAACATGAAGATTAAAGCAGTGAACATCCATTTGTCTAGCATCCATTCTTTATATGTTTATAGCAGTATTATCAAAAATAGCCAAACTTGGAGAAAGAACAAATGCCCACTAACTGACGAATAGAGATATAGATATAGAGAGATATAGATATATAGATACAGATATAGATATAGATATATAGATATTACTCACCCATCAAAAGAATGAAATATTACCATTTACAATGATATAGATGGAGCTAGAATGTATTATGCTAACAAAATAAGTCAGAGATTGACAAACACCATATTATTTCATTCATACGTGGAATTTAAGAATTTAAGAAATGAAACAGATGAACATATGGGAAGGGGGAAAAGTAAAGAGGGGGAAGCAAACCACAAGAGACTCTTAATGATGGACAACAAACTATGGGCTGACAGAGGGAGGTGGGTGGGAGATGGGCTAGATGGGTGATGGGTACGAATGAGGGCATTTGTGATGAGCATTGGGTGTTGAATGTACGTGATGTCTCACTGAGATCTACCACTGAAACTAATATTGTACTCTATGTTAGATAACTAAAAGTTAATTTAAAAAAGAAAAAAAATCATTATCAAATTTATTATAAAGTTGAAAATAAATAAATAAATAAATAAATAAAATTGATGGCATTTTAGTTAAAATTTCAACTAGGTGTATTTTTGAATGGAAAATTTTATATAGCTGGACAAATTTATATATATATATAAATTGCAATATAAATATATAGATATATATTGCAAAAATGAAGAGATCTGATATTAAATCATTTTATGAAGTAATAATGCTGCTTAAAATTGGCCAAGAAATAGGTAAATTAATAAGTGAAGGAAATTATAGAGACCAAAAATGTAGAAACCACTTCAGTGACACAATAAGGATGATGCAGATTTGTGTGTGTGTGTGTTTAATAACATTGCCCCTTTTATAAAAGATTGGACTTATGTAAGATCAAAATGAGAAAGTTTTGGTTCAAATTCTGTATCCAATATCTATTAATTATTAATTTTTTGACTTTGGGGAAATTCATATAGCTACTCAAAGGCTGAGTTTTCTTACATAAAAACTGGGAATTGTAACAGCAATGGAGTTGCTTGGAGAATAGATTTTTTTACATGTTACAAAATATATGACATTTGCTATAACATGAATCAATCCTCACAGACTGTGAAGACTGTTTAAAACATCCCAAACTGACTACATATACAAAAAGAATTTATTAGGGTAAGTAAATAAAAAGCAAATAGATTGCCTAGATTTTAGTTAAGTTTAATTAGATCTTAGGGCTCTTTTTCTGTGGTTCTCACAGCTCCTCATTTTTCACCTTTCTTTTGTCCACTATTTTAACGAAATTTATGCAATAATCCTGGGCTCAAATATTTACCATACAGAATAAGAAGAGATCTTCCCCAAACAAAAAGTAAAAGTCTTTGGGTGGTCATTGGTGTAGCCATTCTAACTCACAAGCACAGAACTGAACCAATACATCCAAATAAGACACTATCATAGCTGATTGGCTGAAAATCTTAGAGAAGTGTGAGTTTTAAGTTAGGTTGAATCAAGATTCTCATTTTATTTATATGGAGCCTTTTAGCCACCTCTTGCTCTTTTGGCCTCTTCATTTCTTAGGTAGATTTCCCTCAAGTTTGTGAAATTGCTACCTGTGGCCTATACTCATTATTATACCACAACGTGTAAAGGAAAGAGGGTTGATTTTTTTTCATAACTATTTATAGAAGATCTAGAACTTTATTCTTATTTAACAAACTTACTTCATCCGAAATCATTACTTTGCAGTAGAGATAATAGAATGCTTCTGATTGGCCTGGGACAATTACAGACCAATCATGGATTTGAGAGTAGAATCAAATGAGTCAAGTTTAGGCTGTGGAGAAAGGGAGGATGTATCCATTGCAATTTTGTATAGGAATAGTGATTACAACAGTGACCAGCTAATGTGAAACTTGCCCAAAGAAGACACAATTTTCTTGTGTGTCAGTGAATGTGCTGTTATTAATGTGTTTATTGTGATAAAATCCTAGGAATACAAAGTCCCTTTCAAAAATGAGCTTGAAATCCAAAGTAGGAAAAAAATATTTAAAAAGACAATGAGCATAAATTATACACAAATGAGTAAAATTACTAGGTCAATGGATACATATATGTTCAGCTTTAATAGATGAGGTCAATCAGGTTACCAAAATTATTACATCTAAATTTACTCTCCTACTATCTGTATATGACATTAAGATATAGATTAGTCTTATAAGAACTTGACTATTCATAGCAGGAGAGAGACATGGTGTCCTTAGAGAGGAGGCAGAGACAAAAGAGGAGTGGTTCATGGAAAGACAGTCATTTTCATATATTAAGATAAAAACTTAACATGTCTCTAAAGAGAGAAGCAAAAGATACAGGCAAAGAGAAGATAAATGATGAAGCAAGTCCCAATACAAGAACAAAGCCATTTGTCATTTATCTAATGGTTTTTTTCTTTGTTAAGTGAGGTTTACAATATATTCTATGACACACTGCAAACATGAATTATCCTTGATTGTATAGAAATGCCAACTATAATATCAACATAGATCAATTTTATGTAGAAAAACAAAATGAAGTAAGGGGTGCCTGCCTGGGTGGCTCAGTCAGTTAAGCAACTGACTCTTGATTTCTGCTCAGATCATGATCTCATGATTCGTGAGATCAAGCCCTGCATTGGACTCTGTACTGACAGCATGGATCTTGCTTGGGATTCTCTCTCTCCCTTTTGCCCTGCCCTTCCCCTGTTCTCTCTCTTTCCCTCTCTCAAAATAAATAAGTGAACATTTAAAAAAAAAAGTGAAGTAAAATAAAATCTTCCAAATATTACTCCTATGAGTTCTTAAGCCAGATACCACTTTCTGTTAGCATAGCCAATTAACAGACTTAAAAATCTTGGTATCATTTATTTGGATTTGTCTATTAGAAATGAATTAACAAAAACCAATCAATCAAACTTACATTAAATCTTTAGTCATCTGATATTTTCCCCTTGCTCAAGATAATATTGGTGAATGCTTAGTAATATCATGTATTAAATTTGGGTACTCTCTAACATAAAGTATAAAAGATAAACTTGGCATATTTTCAATGCTAAAATCTTATAAACTGGAAAGTCGAATGCAATAAAATTAAACTTTAACGTTTGAAATATATTCATATTATTTTCATTGCTCAGTGCCAGAGAAGACTGTTGATTATGATATCCTTATTATTTACTACTATTTATCTGGCATTTATAGGCATAAATTACTCACATAACTCTGATTTCGAAGTGTTGTTTATTAATGGAAATACTTAAAGCATAATAGCCTCAGTGATATAAATGTACTATTACTACTGTAATATAGTAAATATTAGCAAATTTAGAATATAACATGAAACAAACATGTATCTAATATTATAGCTAATTCCTTATATTTTGTATCACATTTAATTTTACATCCATGTTGTACAATGTAATCACTTACTTGGAATAGCTACCGAAAATATTTTGGTTAAGTGAGTATCTGTAGGCATATCTACTAATGATTCTATTCATTTTTATACATATTAGCCTCTTCTTATTTCAAATTGAATTACAGTATTGCTAAATTATATATAATAGAGTACATATGCATATATGTATGTGTGTATATATATGAAATTTTGAAGTTTGGAGATGAATAAAATTATGAAAAAACAGAAAATATATATAACTCTGCAGTCTACTTTGAGAAATGTTCAGATTCTAAACTATTGATATTGGGAAGAGTAATAACTGAAAACACTTGTTGAGAAACATATTCAGTGCCTGTCCTTTTTATACTACAAGACTTCTTTATTGTATCACACTTTCCCAAATTTGTATCAGATGTTATAAATAATAAAATAATATCCAAGTTCCCCCTTAGTCTGGGTGGAGAAGTGTAATGGCCAGATAAATTTATTTATAAACTATAATGTATATGAAGTTATTATTTATGTAGAAAACCTACTTGTAATAGTACTTGCATTAAGTCATACATGTTGAAGATTTTTAAGGTACATTTCATCTACACTTTAGTGGTAAATTTTGATGTATCAGGAGAGGAAAAGAAAATAGAATGAGGACTACTCGGAAGATTCTGGTGTGCTAAACTCCATTTAAAATTGTAGTATTAAGATTCTGAAGGTAATGTAAAGACAGAGAGATTTGGTTCCTAAAAACACAGTTTCCCCTAAAGCATCATGGATCTATTTGCTTTTTGCAAAATATTTGTATGTGATATTGTATAGACAGTTATTGAAATTGGGATATTTTTTTCCTGTATGTTCTCCTTTCATCCTTTTGATGGCTAATGCATGTACAGCCTATAATATGTTGTTTAGATGTTGCCAAGTGCTTTAGCTTGCCATTATCACTTACCTCTTTGCGCTTTTCTCATTAGATTAAGATACTATTGACAAAAACAAGAGAAATGTGGTGGCCTATGGCAAGCAGTAGATGTAGATAATATTCTGTTTCTCTGTTTCCAAGAGCAGTGATATGCACTATATTTGTCTGCTTAGATTCAAGTCCCAGTCTCCCTTAATGTTATAGCATATGAACTATTCGGTGTCAATTCATTTCTGTCTCTACTCCCAAATCATAAGAATGGCTTCTCCATCTTAGTTTTATTTTTTATTTTTTTAGGGTGCTGGCAGTTTTACAGTAAACACTTTTACTATTGAGAGCTTGTCACAGAAAAGTACAAAACATTGGAAAATATAGCCATGCACAGAAATCACAGAGACTGTTTTGCACCTTACATAAAAAAGACAAATGAAAATTTCAATAAGATATAAAAATATACTTATACATTGAGCTTACTTTGTTATATAAAGCTTATATTAAGAAAATCAAAATCATAGGTCATAGCAAATATTTGCCACATATGTGCCTACTCCTATCCTTATCATTCACCAGTTGTTAATTTTGCAAAATTCCCATAATGAATTACTTCTCATGTGATTAAATGATTTCAAAAGCATATATGAGTTTATATACCTTTTCTCAGTAGTCTCCTCCAGAAATACAACATTGAACTTCAGTTGTCTATAACATAATGGTATTGAATTTATGCAATTAATTCTTCCCTTGAAGGTTCAAGTATGTGAAATTATGACACAGAAAGTATTTGTCCACAATATAATCAGACTTATATAGTCAAAAAGTTGGCCACAATGATGCATATAATGAACACAACTGGAATAAAAATTATAATGCTAATGTGTAGAACTGGGGATGTCTCTTTTAGTACACACATTTATTCATTCTCTGAAAACAGATAAATATGTACTTGTGACCTCTTATGTACTAGGTGGTAAAATATTTGCATCCTAGAGGAACTAAATGTCTAGTGAAAAGGAAAGACATGTATGAAAATAACTTATGGTACGAGCAATATAGGCAACAAAAAATGCGTGAACAAAAAGCTAAGGTCACAGAAGATCACAACTATCATGGTGACAAATACTACCTCCTCAAAGAAGAGTAACATTCAATATTCTTGCTTATTATTTGCTTTTATTTAGTGCAGAATTAAGTGGATTTTTTAGATAATATTGATTGTGTGATCTATTAATTTTGCAAAGCAGATACTGTCTTTTGGGCTGTAATAATGATAAAGCAACAATTGCATTATCATTGAGTTAATACTCATACTCTATTCCCTCAATCATCTAAGTGGCAGTCTCCATCTTCTCTTAGCCTTTGAAAAAACAAATGAATGGGAGGAATGTGATTAAGGGGAAATAGGTCTGTGGATCCACTTAAATTACCGTTTACTAAAATAGGTATAGGGGCATGGTGCTCTTTTTTTATATATATACATTGTGAAAATTTCACTACAAGCAGGCTAATTAATATATCCATCACCATCCAACATTATCGTCTTTTCTTTTCTTTTTTCTTTTTCTATTTCTTTTTTTCTTTTTCCTTTTTACCCTTCTCTTCTCTTGTTCTCTTCTCTCTTCTCTTCTCCTCTCTTCTCTTCTCTTTTCTTTCCTTCTCTTTTCATCTCCCCTCCCTTCTTCCCTCCTCTTTCCCTCTCTCCTTCTCTTTCTCTTTCCCTTCCTTTTTTCCTTCCTTCCTTTCTTTCATGGAGTCCTGCTATCCTTGCATTTATGCTAATTGGGAAAGAGTAGTTTGGACTTGGTTGTGGTCTTCAGCTGGTTGAAACCTATTTCAACTTCATAAAGACTGTTTTTTGTTGTTGTTTTACCATTAATAAGATGATATGCTTTGAGATGAATATTGAAGATGGAATCCTGAAAATTTTATTGTGAAGAGCTTACAGTAACTAAATTCTAATATCTACTTAACAACTATCACTGACCTCTGTGAGAAAAAAATGTGTGTACTAGATAAGTTCACAAGTCAGTCGTGTAAGGGATTTTACAAAAAATACAAAAATACATGCATCTTTCACTCTACTAATTAATATATAGAAAGCATAATGTAATGAATCTTCCTTATTCTACACTGACTGCACTATACAGGCATACCTTGGGGAGATATTGTGGGTTGAATCCCAGACCATCACAATTGAGTGGATATCACAATAAAGGAGGTCTTTTTGTTTGTTTCTCACTGCATATACAAGTTATGTTTACATTGGGCACCTGGCTCGCTCAGTCAGAAGAGCATGTAACTCTTGATCTCAGGGTCATGAGTTCCAGCCCCACTTGGGATGTAGAAATTACTTAAATTAAAAAAAAATTGTAGTCTATTAAGTGCGCAGCAGAATTATATCTAAAAATGTACATAACTTAAAAATACTGTATTGTGAAAAATGCTAACCATCATCTGAGCTTTCAGGGAGTCACTCTTTTTGCTGGTGCAGGGTCTTGCCTCAATGTTGATGGTTACTGACTGATGAGAATGTTGGTTGCTGAAGCCTTGGGTGGCTGTGGCAATTTCTTAAAATAAGACAACAATTAAGTTTGCCACATCCATTGACTCTTCATTGACTTGAACACTTAGAGGCTATTGTAAGGTGATTGGCCTAATTTCAATATTGTTGTGTATTAGGAAACAAGAAGGCTAAGGAGAGGGAGAGAGATGGGGGAACAGCCCTTTTGTAGAGCAGCCAGAACATTCATTGATAAGTTCAACATCTCAATAAACATGGTTCATGGTGCCCCAAAACAAATGCAGTTATAACATCAAATATCACTGATCACAGATCACCATAACAAATATAATAATGATGAAAAAGTTTGAAATACTGCAAGAATTACCAAAATATGACACAGAGACATGAAGTGAGCAAATACCATTGGACAAATGGTGCTGATAGATTTGCCTGATGCAGGATTGCCACAAACTTCCAAATTATAAAAACCACAGTATGTTTGAAGCACAACAAAGGAAAGCACAATAAAAACAGGTGTACCTGCACTTGTGAGTTTTGTACACATATAGTCATTTATAATATCCCATGGATGATAAATAAGATAACTAGGAGAATTAAAGTGATGTTATAAAAGAAATAAAAATATTTACAGAGAAAGAGAGGGAGGGACGGGGAGAGAGAGAGAGAGAGAGAGAGAAGACAGAGGGTATGAAATGAAAAGGCAAAGACCCAGAAAACCCAACATAATAATATTGAGGAAAAAAAACAATTTGGATAACTGACAATACACAACTTCAGGACTTATTATAAAGCTATAGTAATCCAAAGAGTATGACATTGACAAAAGAATAGACAACTAGTTCACTGGAACAGAATAGAGTACTCAAACATAGACCCAGACAAATTAAAACATCTAAACTTTGATGAAAGAGCAAAGGCAACTTAATAAAGAAAGGATAGTTTTTCAACAAATGGTGCAGGAAGAAGTGGGCAGACACATGTAAAAAATATGAATCTGAACACAAACCTTACAACTTTCACAAAAGTTAACTCAAAATAGATCATAAACTTAAATGTAAAATGAAAAACTGTAAAACTCCTGGAATATAACAAGAGAAAATCTAGATGACCTTGGATTTGGAGATGCCAAAATATGGAAAGATCTCTTAAAATTCAACATCAACAAATATAAACAACCCAATTAAAAATGTGGAAAAGGTTTGAACAGACACTTCATCAAAGAAGACGAAGATGCACAAGAGAAGATGTGCATATTATATGTCATTGGAGTGTTAATCACAACCCATTTAGAGCATGGTTAAACCTCAGAACACTTCCAACATTGAATGCTGACAAGGAAGTGGGAAAAAAGGAATACTCTTTCATTACCGGTTGCAATGCAAAATGAAATAGCCACTTTGGAAGACCACCTACCAGTTTCTCAAAATGCTAAAAACATGCTCTAACTGTATAATCCAACAACTGCTCTCCTTGATATTTGCACAAACAAGTTGAACATCATGACCACCAAAAACCGTCAAACAAACGTTTATAGAGGCTTTATTAATAACGGTCAAAATTTACAAGTAATCAAGATGTTCTTCAATGGATAAAGGAATAAATTGGGGTACATCCAGACAATGGGCTATTATTCAGCAATGTAAATAAATGAGCTATTAAGCCATTTAAGGGACATAGTGAAAGTTAAATGAATTTTTCTAGTAAAATAAGTTGATCAAAAAGAAAAAGACTACAATGATGTTTGGTTCTAGCTATACAACATTCTAGGAAAGGTAAAACTATGGAGACATTAAAAGAATTCGTTGTTGCCAGGCTTTTGATGGGTGTGAGTAAGAAACAAACAGATGGAGCACAAGATAGTTTTAAGATATTGAAACCATTCTATATAATACTGTGGTGTATATATACCATTATACATCTGTGCGAACTCATGGAATGCTCAACACAAAGAGTGAACCAAATATAAACTATTGACTCTAGTTAATAATAATATGTTAATATTGGTTCATCATAATATATATATATTATATGTATATATAATATATATATATATATATATAAAATAAGCTAATGAATGTGAAGATAGGGAGTAGGAAAAGAAAGGTACATGGAAACTGTATACTTTCGAGTCGATTGTAGTATGAATATAAAACTTCTCTAAAAGAAACATATCACATTTTAAAAGTACATGTAATATTTTAAATGGAATCAGTAGTATATATCCAATACATGGCATAGAATTCTTTGAAGGGGAAAAATGCATCCCACATGGAAGAATTTCATTTCAGTGTTAGAACAAATAGTCTAATGACTCGAAATATTAAATAGTAGGACTGACTGTTTTTGAATATGGTGAACTTTTTGCCATTGAAATTGTTAAAGCAGAGGCTAGATTATCACTCTTTGGAGGATATGGTGCTAAAGAGATTTATGTGTGCACTGATGGGTGGGTGAAAACAAACTCTGTCAATATATCCAACCATGATTTTATATAATTTCATAAGAAATATAATCATCAAATTGCCAATATAGAAATGGCTCACTCATTGACTTTTTTTAAATTTATGATATAAAAGTGCCAAATTATGACTCTGTCTTTGAAAATAAGTTAACAAAAAATATGCCAAATTATGACTCCCTCTTTGAAAATGTTAGCAAAAAAATGCAATTTGTGAACTTTGCATCCTAATTCAAACAAACCAAGTTAAGATAATCTTTAGGACAATGAAGAAAACTTGACTTTGGGCTAGGTATTTTAGATTTATAATGACATAATATTTTGGACTGTTGGCCACATGGTGGTAATGTGAAATCAAAACACCTACATTAGCAATGGGTAACTTGTTACAACTTCTAAGGTTTGCTTTAAAAATATAACACAATAAAAAACAAATAACCCAGTGAAGAAATGGGCAGAAAACATGAATAGACACTTCTCTAAAGAAGACATCCGGATGGCCAACAGGCACATGAAAAGATGCTCAACGTCGCTCCTCATCAGGGAAATACAAATCAAAACCACACTCAGATATCACCTCACGCCAGTCAGAGTGGCCAAAATGAACAAATCAGGAGACTATAGATGCTGGAGAGGATGTGGAGAAACGGGAACCCTCTTGCACTGTTGGTGGGAATGCAAATTGGTGCAGCCACTCTGGAAAGCAGTGTGGAGGTTCCTCAGAAAATTAAAAATAGACCTACCCTATGACCCAGCAATAGCACTGCTAGGAATTTATCCAAGGGATACAGGAGTACTGATGCATAGGGCACTTGTACCCCAATGTTCATAGCAGCACTCTCAACAATAGCCAAATTATGGAAAGAGCCTAAATGTCCATCAACTGATGAATGGATAAAGAAATTGTGGTTTATATACACAATGGAATACTACGTGGCAATGAGAAAAAATGAAATATGGCCTTTTGTAGCAACGTGGATGGAACTGGAGAGTGTGATGCTAAGTGAAATAAGCCATACAGAGAAAGACAGATACCATATGGTGTCACTCTTATGTGGATCCTGAGAAACCTAACAGAAACCCATGGGGGAGAGGAAGGAAAAAAAAAAAAAAAAGAGGTTAGAGTGGGAGAGAGCCAAAGCATAAGAGACTGTTAAAAACTGAGAACAAACTGAGGGTTAATGGGGGGTGGGAGGGAGGAGAGGGTGCGTGATGGGTATTGAGGAGGGCACCTTTTGGGATGAGCCCTGGGTGTTGTATGGAAACCAATTTGACAATAAATTTCATATATTAAAAAAAATATATAACACAATATAATATATATAGGAGGCTATCTGAAGAAAAATTGATGAAAGTAATGAACACATAGTTATTATTATATTATTAATTATATTGTACTTGCATTTACTTTTGTGTATGTTTGAAATTTCCAGTTATAAATTGTGTAACAAAAAATTATTCCTGCAAAACACAGGAATAACAGGTCATCAGATATTTGAGTTAGTACTCTGAGGGACTGTCTCTAAAGTAATGAAGCAGAGAAAATAAGAATTCAGAGGATAATAGTTTAAAGAAAGTGTTGCTGTTTTCAGAAAGATAAGTGAAATGTTGAGTGTGTGAAACATTAACAGGAAAACAAAATGATGTATAAACAATAAGGGAGGTATGTCACATGACCCAGCTGTATGTAGTCCTAATAATTAAAGCACCGAATATGGAGTTAAATTTTAAATGGTGCTATAAAAATGTTGGGAGTGGAGAAGGAAAGGAAAGTTTTAAAAAAATCATGTCAGTCCTAAGAAAGGCTTTGCTATTAAAATACATGAAAGTAGAGGTTTCAGTGTTGGTGTATCAGCTCAATTACATACAAATCCTCGGTCAGTTCACTCTGATACCCTTGGTCCCTTCTTGGTAGTTGCCTGGATATAACAATAACCAGCAACAAATTCTCCCACATCAATAACAGAGAGAATAGGGACTTTTTACCCATGGCTTTCTCTTCCTTATCTCAGAGAGAAACAGTGTTCAGAGGAATGTCCCCAAGGTAGCTTTCAGGTCCCTTGGAACTAGGTCACGTACACATTCCTACAAGCAAGGAAGAGTGAGAAGTGGAGTATCTGGATTTCTCACAGTTTACAGAAGAAAATTCTAAAAAGCAAGAGAGTAGAGGAAGAGCCATAACCAATATCATTTATAGAAGCTAAAATATCTATTTGTCATTTAAAAGCCAGTAGGTAAGGTAAAAATTATTGATTTATGAGAGAATAGTAAATAAATATCTGTTTGGCTATATAGAAATATATCGAAAACATTGTAAAAAATTGGGGGATGTATTGCCCCTAGGGAAGGTTGAAAACTTATCATATAATGCCTTTTCTGATTATGTGATCTATATTTATTTGAAGTATTGTGTGTGTGTGCATCTGTGTGTAAGCTCTTATGGCCCTTCCAAAGATTAACTGAACTGTATCATTACATCATTTTAAGGTATTATTGTGAGTTGATATCGACTATCAAATTTATTATTTCTAATCAAATTTACTTATTTATTTATTTATTGAAATACATAAATAGTTTATTGATCTTATATGTTAAATGACATTAAGTGGCAAATTTAATGATGTCCCTCATTACCAATGCTTAGGATAATGTCTTGTGTGAAATCACAATTGGGACTATATATTAATGCATTTTCTTCAGTCTCAGAACACATATTCATGATGTGCTGCCTTGCATAGTTTGTCTCTCTGATTTCCCCTGGAAAATCTGTGCTATTAGTATACTTCAGAGGAAGCAATCAGGTGGATATAATTGGTTTAAAAATAAGATAATATTACTCTGCATTTTTAGATTTTAGGGCACCCCAAATGCTTCACATCACTTAACAAAGACCCTAGGTCTATTTCATATATACATTCTCTTTCTTCTATTTTACTGCTCACTTAAAAATTCTTTACATAAAATATCTGAACTTTATTACTCCTTGCTATTGACAGCTGTCTTTTAGGATTTCTTGAGATTTTATGTAGTTTAGTTCCATGTGTTTTGAAAGGTGTTAGACCAGGTGTTAACCATTGTGCAAATCCTCCATAATGTGCATAGATTACTAAATCAACCAGGAGAAAAGAACTGATAATTTAATGTACTTGATCCCATTGCAAAGAAGACTGGTAAATGGAGACACTGAATATAGCTGGCTCAATAGTCACCAAAAAGGTACAAGAGAAAGATAATAGCCACATCAGTGCACTCTTCTTTCAATACCCTAAGTGATTAGATTCATAGTATGTTATGTTCTCTCAGCTTTTCCCTGTGCTTGCACTTTAAAGCAGGTTATGGGTTACCTGAAACAAGCAAGGCAGTGACACCTTTCACCTCCCCATTATTTGCGATAAAAATATCAAGTTACAAAGATATTTTTAATTAATAGAAAACATACAGAGATATGTATATAAATTCTTAAATGTATAGACTTTTTTATGGAGACTGACAATATCCTGGGCAGTTCAGTCTCTAAATGGCCAATTGTTTTTCCCATGACCGTTAACAACTAAGTAGGTTGTTTCATTTTCCTGAAGACTTACCAGATGTCTTTGCTCTTCATTGTACTTCCAGGTCTAGGCTTTTGCCGTCTTGTTGAAAACCGACCTCCATGTTTTGGAAGCAAAACATAATGCAAAGACAGAATTTGGGATAAAGAGGATCAATAGCTTTAGAGGTGCCTGGGTGGCTCAGTCCGCTAAGCATCCAACTTTGGCTCAGGTAAAGATCTCACAGTTCATGAGTTCAAGCCCCATGTCAGGCTCTGTGCCTACTTCAAATTATGTGTCTCCTTCTCTCTCTGCCTCTCTCTCTCTCATTCAAAAATAAATAAAACATTTTTTTTAAAAAAAACTTTAAAACATTAAAAAAAGAGGAACAATAGCCTTATTGTTTTTCCTGGCAAAGGAGGTTGAAGCAGGCTATGACCTTCAAAACCTGCAAGCCCAGAGGAAGAGTTTGGGGGTGTGGTTCTATAAGGAAATACAAGAACTGTGTTAAGGGCTATCAGCCTCCTTCTTCGTGTTTTTAGGGTGGTACTGGATTACTGAAACAAAAGGCCAAGGAGGAGAGGAAGACTGCAGAAGAGAGAAAGAGGTTTAAAATCAAGCTTTGCGAGGGCCTGGGTGGCTCAGTAGGTTAAGTGTCTGACTTTTGCTCAGGTCATGATCCCACAGTTTGTGAGTTCAAGCCCCATGTCAGGCTCTGTGCTGACAGCTCAGAGCTGGAGCCTGCTTCAGTTCTGTCTCTCCATCTCTTTCTGCCTCTCCCTTTCTCGTATTCTGTCTCTCTCACTCAAAAATAAATAAAAATAAATTTAAAAAAAAAATAAAAAAATAATAAATGAAATCAAGCTTCACTAAAGTCATTTTGGTTTTTGTTCAACTTTATGCTTTCAAGTGCTTTCATTGTGACTTCCAAATGTGACTAGACTTTTACTAAAACTTTTTTCAGGCCGTTACATGGTGCGGTCTTCATCTGGGTATGTTGTGCATTTGTCTACCTAAAGCTGGAAGTCTTAGCAGAAATTAGGGGAGTGGAAAACATTCAGACCTGGTCTGGTGGGACTTCTACACTTTGCCACTACTGCTCCTAACTCTTAGATTTTTTCTGTTTGTTTGTTTGTTTTAAGTAGGCCCCATGCCCAATGTGGGGCTCGAACTCATGACCCTGAGATCAAGACTGGCATGCTGCACTGACAGAGCCACCCAGGTGCCTCCTAACTCCTAGTTTTCTCTTATCAATATTATCTGAGGAGGGGAAAGAAGATGTTTTTTTTTTTTTTTATTAACTTCAAATTTATTTTTAATACCTAAGAATTTTGGAGCAGGGAATGTACTGTGCTATCAGGAATACTGATACATTCCACCTTTTTTCTTATCTGAGTAATCAAATTTGCTTCAGTAATCACTTCTTAGGAGCCTACAATCTACAGGGCTCTGCCCTCACAATGAATCAATGAAAGGCCAACTGACATTCAGCAGTACAAGGGATTTGGCTGGCTCTTGTGGATGTGTTTGTTCATAGAATGGTCATTTAATACAAAAGCAAAATTCTTCACTAATATTGTTCTATGAACTGGATTTCCCTGGGGTCACTTCAAATAAAGAAACATTGGGGGAAAAAAAGAAAGAGGGAAAAAAATAAAATAACTATATCAAGAACAGAGGACAAACTTATAGTGGGTTATTACAAAAAGCTCTTAATCTCATGAAAAATTTGGATCTTTGTCCAATTCATGCATCTCTCAGGAGTCTCAAAATATTAATATTTTTGAAATACTAATGCAACATTTTTACTAATGTCGCATTACTAATGTTACCAAGATTAACGCCCCAGTTTTCTAAAGTTCCCTTAAGTCAGATAACTGGGAAATAATCAAAGAAGACAAGGCTTCATAGGCTATGTCTTTTTTTAAGTGTTTATGGAGATATCTTGTTGATATCTGTGGAAATTTCACATTTAAATATTTTAAAATTCTTAAAGCATTGAATAATTTTAGTGCCATCATCATTATGGAATGTTGAAAATACTGAGATATGTTTTTTTTTTTTTTTGGCTTCTGAGAAAATCTGAATATTTTTCATGATAAAAGTACAGACATATATTATCTTTGAGTATCCTCAAGTATCCAGTAAAATCCCCTAAGTATAATTGCTTGGAAGTTTTGAAGTTTCTGTTAGGGTAGCTAAATTTACTTTATTTCACAAACAAGAGCTCAAAGAACCGGCACTCTTAGATTTACCTTAAATTAAGGTTGATTATATTTTTCATTATTTAGCTCTATGAAATAGATCGCTTGTATATCCAACAGTTGCTTACTGACCTACTGGCTCTATTTCAAGCCCTAATCCATTTCACTCATGTGCAGATATTGTATACTAACTGTGATTCTGATTGGTAAGTATGAAGAGTGCTCTCATTTGATACTGATGCCATGCAGAGTTGAACAGATGAGGTCATCTGACCACAAGCCCAGCAGTCGAGCCTCAAAACCGGTCCCCAGTTTATATATTTGTTGTGAATTAGTTTTTAACTTAAAATCCCAAATATGCCCATGTCTTTCTAGGAACATATAGTTCATTCCACACAGAAATTCAGTAGTTATAATATAGCTGTCTACATCAGTGGTTCATTGGATGGCTTATTGTCCTACTTACTGGTTTACCTCATTATTCTTGTCAAAGATTGCAGACATTCTATAAGCTCAGCTGAAAAAAAAAAGAAACACTTTTATTTAACACAGATAACTTCATTTTTCATCTCACACCCTCCAGTCTGAACTTTCACATTTTGCTTTTGTTTCTCCAATTTACAGCCAGTTGTTTCATATCTACATTTTATCTTTCTGTCATCCTTAAATACTTATTTAAGAATTTTTTGAGCAAATCCTATATTATTCTAGATATATGAGACCACTGTAGTGGACAAGAAGTATCTAGAAGAATTTACGGACTTACTTAACAAATGATAACTGTTTTATACAGTTTATCTGCCTTTTTATTTTACTTCTTCAAAATATTTGTCTTTGTAAATGTTCCTTTAGGTATATTTGGACACCAATGCCCAGCAAGGATAAAAAGACCTCCATCAGGATAGTCACAGGAGCTTTTACTTGCTACAACAAGGGGGTTGGCGACATAACAATTTCCATAGCTCTCCTCCCTTTCCTAGTCCCTCAGCACTCCCATAGTCCATGCTATGGTTCACACCACAATCTATGCTGGTATTACACCAGATTTATCTTTTTATTGCATATATGTAATAAAAAAAAACGTGTATGCTGCATTATCCATAAAATAAATTACAAATAGTTCCTGAGGCTTAAGATTTGGGGAGTGTTGACCTAGTCTATTTTTTACTAGTCCACCTCTTGCCTCCTGTTCTCCAATTAAATTGAACTATTATTTCCTCCATGAAATTGGGGTCTCTTCAGATTTCATGCCTCTGAAAACATACTTTTGTCAAAGAAATAGCTTTCAACTCCACATTCTTTCACATTTCCAAGCATCCTTTTAGAGTAAATGAATGATCCTTTTTCCATTTTGGCTTCTTCAATTCTCTAAGCTTAAAAGTGACTACTTTTGGTGAATTCTATAGCGTTTTACCCATTTTTTCCATAAGACACATTCTTTTCTATATTATGTGTTACAGATACTTACTCCTATTTTACACTCTTTACTTGACTCCAAACTTCCAGAAACTAGGGTATCAGGAGACAAAGGTATGAATAATTTCCTGCTATTCTCCTTTGATGAAGAAAATGAGTTATTGGTACAATGCAATGTAGTAACACCATGGGAAGAGAGGAACAAGGATTTTAATTTTATCTTCTTCATGTGTCTTCATTGGGAAGTAGAGTATACAGTCCTAGTTAGTAGCAAATAAAGGAATAATAGTCTATCATAAACAGTTAATTGAATTCATGTGAGAAAAACCATGATGGTGATGATGGTAATCTTGATAGCTAGACTTTTTACTAAACACTGATTTTTCCATTAAGTGAGAAGCTTTTCTAGGATTTATCTCAATTACTCTTTACAACATACCTAGGAGTTGGTATAATCCTCATTTCCTAAACAAACTAAGAGTGAGTTAAGTAAATTTCATAAAGCAGAACTAAAATGTAATCCCTTTGCTGTCTAGCTCTTAAACCTTGGTTCATAATAGTTTGTTCACTTTCCAAGGAGGAAAATAAAGGATAATTACAGTGTAAAGCCTATGTTCACCATGTGTAAAATAAGCTAATGTATTGTTGGGTGGCTGAATATGCAAGTACATGTAAGTCCTAGGTTTTTCAAGAGAAAAGAAATGAGAACAAATTCTTAAGATGAGATTTTGTAATATTGAGATAAAGCTCAATATATCTTTTTTAAAGTTTTTTAAATTATTTATTTCAGTATAATTGACCCATGCTACATTAGTTTCAGGTGTACAATATCATGATTTGACAAGTCTATATGTTATGCTATACTCACTGCAAGTGTAGCTACCATTGTCATCACACTATGCTATGATTGCATTTGTTTAATTTCATTTCTATAATTTTTGAGTGACCACCATCTACATCAATAAAACTGAGTCCTAGGGACTCTGAGTTTACAGTTATTTATTTCTTTTCTTTTCTTTTCTTTTCTTTTCTTTTCTTTCCTTTCCTTTCCTTTCCTTTCCCCTTTTCCTTTCCTTTCCTTTTCTTTTCTTTTCTTTTCTTTTCTTTTCTTTTCTTTTCTTTTCTAAGTGTATTTATTTATTTTGAGAGAGAGACAGAAAGAGAGAGAGAATGAGCGTGAGCAGGGAAGAGGAAGAGAGAGAGGGAGAAAAAATATCCCCAGCAGAGTTGTACTGTCAGCACAGACCCCTAAGTGGGGCTCAGTGTCACAGTATGTGAGATCATGACCTGAGCAGAAATCAAGAATCATATGTTTAACTGACTGAGCCACCCAGACACCCCTTTCCCAATTTTCATCTTGCTCCATAGGTTAGCAGCGTTAGATATGGTTTCCTTCTTCCTTTGCTTGTCTTTGCTTCCATCACATTCCACTCATAATTTTTTGTTCACCTCCACGTGACTTTCATCTTTTTACTTATTTTTCAGTTTCTTCTCATTTAACCAACTCCTGAGGGGGTGGGAATTTTGAATGTTCTGCTTTAGGCTCCCCTCTCACTTAACGTTCCCAAGTTATCAATTAAATGCATTTCTTTTCAAAATTGTTTCTTGATTTCCTCCAGATACATATCTGTGTATTTAATATATGTATTTGGATGTTCTTAGACCTCAACTAAGAACAGCACTTTTCACACACACTACTTTCTTTTCAGTGATTTCTTACCTCATTAAAGGGCACCATCATCTCTTGAATTACTCAAGCCAGATAGTTAGGACTTAGTTTTGATTCCCTGCCTCACTCACCAAATTAGGACAATTTGAGATGTACATATCTCAAATCCTCCCCAAATCCCTTTCTCCAAAATGCCAAGCCCTGTACCGAAGTTTCACTTCACTTCATTATCACTTCATTTCACTTCATTATCACTGCTAACCTGTCTCACAGGATCCACTCTTGCCAAATAATATATACATTTTTTTTTCTCTGTAATGCAGTGTGAATAAATTTTAAAATTCAAATATAATTACGTCACATCCTTGCTTAGAACATTTTAGAGGCTGTCTCCTTTTCTTTGTATGAAGGGTGATCTTAACATGTCTGAAAATGCCATGTCTTCCTTTCTTTCCAGTCTCCGATCTCATTGTTTCTTCCTTGTTTCCTATGCTCCAGTTGTGGATTTCTTTCAGTTCCTCACATATCCTGTGGGGTTTTTTTCCTGCTTTGTACATTCACCAGTTATTTATTATCTGGAGCACACTTCTTCTCCACTTTCATCTGCCTGTTAACTCCATAGCTCCCGTTTTCATACACATATACTATCTCACTTAAATTCATATGAATTGTGAGGTCAGAGTTGCATGCTTACTTGGAAAGACTCTCTTGACCCCCAGTCTAGCTAAGTGTCTTGGTTATACTCTTCCCTAATATCTTGCTTCACTCCATAATACTTAATGATATGTGTGATATCTCCATTCTTTACTAGACTGTAATTTCCATGAAAACATGGATTAATTATATATAATTTCTTCATGCCTCCTTCTCCAATTTGTATAAAACCTAGTAGACCTCAGTGCTCACTGGCTGGAGAAATTAACCTACCACTGAATATTGCAGTTAATAGAAATATAATGAATATTTGGATAAGTTAAATTCTTGAACTTGAAATACACAGAAGAGTTTTTGAAACATGCCTGAATAACAACACAAAAGAAGGAAGATCGGGTCTGTCTGTGCTCATTTTTCTCTTTCTTAGAAAAACCTAAACAAATAAATAATAGTAAGTTATTTAGGGTGATACTAATACTTATTTTGGTAGATATTTGATCCAGGCTTGGACTAGTTGTCCCTTTGTGGGAATGTAATTACTGTTATGCAGGGTAAAGTAAAAATGTTAAAGGGATAAATATTTCTGAACTACAAATTGAAAGTCAAAACATAATTGTAACCTATCACTGAAAATAAGTATAAGGCTTGAGAATGTTTGTCTTTTCTTTGTAACCTTTTAAAATATAGGATTTCTATTTCAAGTGTGAATAGACAATAACTTAGTTTTCATGCATTGAATTAATTTGAGAAAGATAATAGAATTAGAATTAATAATGGCAATCAGCAAATTTATATATTTTAAATTGCCAATAACATTTACCTTATTAAAATGTAATTTACACTAGATATTCTCCAAAATAAGATCCTCCCATGATTCTATTACCTTTAAATATGATGCAGTTGGGATTTTTCTATAGTCAAATTAGATCATTTTCATTTTCTCTTTGGAAATAAAGTTCATCAACGTCTTTCTCTTTTCTTAAATTCTCTGTTTAGCTGGTGTACAAGTTTCCTATTTATTTTTATAAGAGGGGAAAGAAAAATATATCGAGTGATCTAAGAACCCCAAGCTTCATGGATTAATACAGTAATACTTTCATATTTTCTTTTTCTAAGTCTGTCTTTCCTATGTTGTTATTCTACAAGAGATTTGTCCTTTCTTGCTTGCTTTACAGAGAGCTAAGTTTCCTGTGAAGAGCTCTTCTTTCTTTGAAAAGTACCTCTTGTCTTCAGTTCTTTTGAATAAACCAGTCTCTAGAAAAAGCTATATAATTCCAACTTATTCTGTGTCTCTGGTCAGGAAATACATTTGTTCCTATCTTTCAGTAATTTCAAAAACTTCAACATTATTGTTGAATTAATGATTCAGCAAAGCATCATGCTCTCAACAGCTCATTTTTTATTCAATCAAGAGAATAAAATTAAAGAAACAGTTTGTAAAATCCAGCTCCTAGAGACTTTCTTGTTGTGTTTGTTGTTGTTGTTGAAATTGACATCAAATCACATACATTGAGAAGACTGGTAATTTTAAAAAAGATTAAAAGTCATTTGTCTTTAAAAAATCATGTACCCACCCTACTTTTCACATTTTGCCACATGATAATAAGTGAAAAAAAAACTTCAATGGCTGTAAATTAAGCATAGTAATTGAAAGTTAAACCTAATGACATGTTCTCAAAGGTATAAAACCTGACATGAAAACATTGCCAGCACATAGTGATTGGCTGAATATGTAGGGTGGCAAAGAATTGGGAATCAAATAGGATTCTAGAGTTTCAAGTAACTATATGCTAGAAATTCTACTTTTAATAATGATATAGAAGTCAGAAGGAGTTTCTTTTGCATAGGGAGAGAAAGATTTTTCTTGTAGCCTTTTTTGAGTGTAGTCACTGTATCCCTGGTTTCAGTTTTAGCAAAAATTATAGACATACACATCATGAGTCAGGGTTTGTATTAGAAATCAAGCTACTAGTATGAACAATTACAGACTGTCGGGGCACCTGGGTGGCTTAGTCAGTTAAGTGTCCAACTTTGGCTCAGGTCATGATCTCAAGGCTTGTGAGTTCGATCTCTGCTTCGAGCTCTGTGCTGACAGCTCAGAACCTGGAGCCTGCTTCGGATTCTGTGTGTGTGTCTCTCTCTCTGCCCTCCGCTGCTCATGCTCTGTCTCTCCCTTTGTCTCAAAATAAATAAATATTAAAAAAAATTAAAGACTGTCTACAAGTCATTAGATGACATTCTGGATTCTCTGATCAATATGGCTTATGAAACTACTTGTTCTTTTGAATCAACTCTTATATCTTATCATTTTTCCTTGTGACTTTACCTTTAACAATCAATTTCTGGAAATGCTTTGAAACTATTCGTAATAATTAGAACTCAGTTCCTACCCAAGATGGAAGCCATCATAGAATTTTGCAGAAGATTCTGACATTAGGAAAAAAAAGTTGTCTATTTAACAGTGGAAGAATCACTTGAGAGATGGTATCACTGGTATTAAGGCACAAAGAAAAAATATTTAAGAGAAGAAATCACATTCTGAATGAATGAACACAAATAAAGAAAGTAAAGGGTAAATACTGAGAGGCAAGGAGAAAATGTCACGCTAAATATAAACTAATATCATAAACCACTTTTAAAAGGAAAACCATACTTTGAAACAGCAGACCTCTGAAGAAAGAGAATTGTCATATTGTTTTAAAAGACCTGAAATGCATTATCACTGAAAGAAATTATAAAATTGTCTTCTTTTGAGTTCTGAGAATGAAGTAGAATAATAAAGTGTCTGAAAGTGTTCAGGAAAGGAGATAGGCTAATTGCACTCTCAAGGTCTTTCCCAAACCTATAATTTTATGAATACTTCATTAACTTTAGTCATATTAAATAAAAACTGTCATAAAACAAAAATTCATTTGGTGGTCATAGAAGTTACATTTTTACCCATAGTGCCTTTCCGTTCTGATTTTAGAACAATAGGTAATAACACAGTCACATGGAAAGGTACTATGCGACTAAAAAAATACCTTTAAAATTGACCTCCAATTATTTAACTAAGGTACAAAATTTTACATGAATTCTACTTAAAATACAATCTCTGAATTTATTGGAATAGAACATAGGGAAAAAAGCAATATTACTTTTTTTTGGGGGGGGGTCCAGAAATAGATTTCTTCTAACAATACTTTAACAAATACTTAATAATGCTTTACAATTAGGAAAAATACTTTCACATATATTTGCATATGCAATTTCATTTAAATGATCTCTAAACCTGCATTTCAAATTAGGAGCCACAAGAGTAAGCTGACGGTAACTTTCCCCCCTTAAAATAGAACAGCTCCATTTTCTTCTGTAGTGTTTTAATTTTGTATTACTCATAAAATTTTATTTGCAAGAAGTCCAACTGCATGTAAAAATTTATTGGACATCTCTTCTTTAAAGTGATGTTTGCAATTCCCAAAACAGATTGAAAAATGCAAATATGTTAGTACACTTGAAACTATGAGAATTGTAAACTCCTTGAATAAAAGCTTTAATATTACATTGTGTATAAGAGTGCTTTATTTTATATAGCATGTTTTAAGTGGACAAAATTAGCCAAATTAAAAATGTTATATATAGATTATGAAAGTCTGGGCTCAAATAAACAAGTTGTCCTAAACTATTTTTATTTTTTATTAGAATTATCCATGCATAAATTTACATTTGTAAGCTTTCCAAATTAGTGGCTTTGTTTTCCATTTATACTATTTTAAGATTTTAAATAAATTACAGTAGTTTTATTTGGGAAAAGGTTAATCTTTGATAATAATATTTATAAAGATATACCCATCATCATTAATTTGAAGCATTATAAATATCTAATAAGCTAAGTGAGATGGCTTTAAATAATTAGAGGAAAGAGACAAACTGTTCCATTTCCTGGTCGATCAATAAGAAATGATCCTGAACAAGAATCAGATGACCTCTGAAAATTTAACATTTTGGAAATTATGCTGATGTTAATAAAGTTAGACAATCTCCATTTAATTTGATTTCATGATAATATTAAGATTGAATATTTGAAAGAGATGCAATTAAGAATTCAATAAAATGCTATGATATTTTGGACCTGAAATATCTTTTTAATATAACCTCTTTTAAAATTCAGATCTCTTAGTTCTCTAATGAAAAGCAATAGTAAAGGTTAAAAATATAATGAAGAATAAAAGATGGGGGAGTAAGAAGAAGCAAGGAATAATTTGTAAAGAAAACATTTTTAACCTATAAAATACGTATTTTAAACATATAAATACAACATGCTATTTTGTGTTGTGCTGGAGGGATACATCATTTCATTGGTAGTCATATTTTTATTTACATATGATCCTCTTTTATAAAAAATCTCATGCCAAGAACAAAGTTAATAGGTTCTTTTTATATTGCTTCATTTGAAAACTTTACAATTACACATCTTGGTATATTCTTAAGATAATTTAAAGCAATAATTAGATAGTAATGCCATTGTTTTCCACCTATGGTATCTGATCCTTTTTCTCTAATGTTTTCATAAATCAAATAACTGAAGATCTACTCCTAACATTCTACATTTGATGACAGAAGAAAATAAAAAATTCCTTTATAATTATGGCCTCTAGGTGGGACTGGACATTGCTTCTCTTCGTGTGATGAGTTTCCTTTATTTCCGACATGAGTGAAGTTGATGAAATCCAAAGCATCTTTTCCCTTTGTATTTGAGGTTGGCTTTTGCCTATTATTCTATAGAAATATTATAACATAGCAATTTTACGTATCTTTATGACATTGATAAAGACATAAATCTAAAGGATAGCTCTTAGGTTCAGTTTCTTCTCTGTTTGAAATTTATAAACATACATTGTTAGGAAAGGAATAGCCCAATCTTCACTATTCCACAATATAATAAGGAACAATTTTGAAGTTCACTTGTTTTACAGTAAAAATAGATTGAAGCAGCATTGCTCAAGAGTTCTCTAGAATAGCTAGGCACGAGTTGGCGTGTATCAATCACACAGCACTGTTTTTGGCACATGGGACACAGCCACATAACTTTTTTTCCCCTCTGTTAAGAACATTTTTCCCCTTTCCTTAAGCGACTGGGACACACAAGCTTACTTTGAGTGGGATGAGACAATATTAGTAGAAGCAAATTGGGAAATGCATCATATTCGAGAGATGGTTGCTTAGGGAGAAAGATATAAATATTAGTATGAATGTGAGGAGGAAGCAACATGAGTGTTCCAAGATGAATGGCTTAAATTAAAAAACAAAGGGATTCAATCATCATATTTTAGTCATAAAACATAAAGACGACTTGTCAAATTTAGTAAAAAATACAGCTTTATTTAAAAAGCTGTGATGCAGTATTATTTGCATTAAGATAATTTTGAAGAACAATTTTCTATTTTAAATTTATAAATATAAGCTATATCACACTATATAATAAATGAATATGGAGTCAATATATACCATAAATTGGTATCTTTAAAAATTGGGGTTTTTTTTTTTGAGAAAAATAGATGGGTATCTAAAAATAGTACAAAGATGGATCAGGTATAAAATGCAGAATATGAAAATAAATGATGTAAGCATAATTCTGTTACTTCTTTCCTTCTCTCCTAAATTGGGAACTTAGTTGTGTTAGTTTAGTATGGGTTTGGTGTTTGGTTGCAGCGTTTTACTAACGTATTAGACAACATACCTAGTTGGCATTTTTGGTCCCCTTTTCCATTTGACTTAGTTTTAGTGCTGTTTTGTAGTTCCTGAAAATACTTCATACATTTCCTATTGCACACAGGTAGATATTACATTCAGTTAATCCATAATCAATACATGGTTTCCTTGGCCGAGATTCTCTTGTTGCTTTGCAGATACTTTGAAAACTTTACTTTGAGAAAAAAAAGAGTGGAGGCCAAATGAGTTAACTAATGTATCACTTTTTCTTTATTTCTTTCTTTATGTATGTCACCGTACTCACAAACTTGCCAGCCAGATAATGCTAGCCTCAAGCAGGCCTTAGCAGCACAGTGACCATCTGCTTGTTGCATGCCTGCGTCTCCCATATAAATTCAGAGCCACGTTCACTTACAAAGAATTGATTTCCACCCGAGTGGGCAGAATCAATGGATCAGCTGTTACAGATTTTACTACTTGCACCCTTGGCCAGAGCTGGTGATTTGTGCTTACAATCCATCAGAGCTTTCGTGCCCTTCAGCGCTGCCTGTACCTAAAAAAACAATTGATAGCAATGCAACGCAACACCTTTAAAGCTCTACTTCTGCCATGAACACCACAGCCTCGTTCTCCAGGTATTTTACTTAATTAGAATAATAATATAAGATATTAATATTTTCATATGTTTCTCTTCAAAGATTTGAGACCTACTAATTATTTCTAGCCTCTCTCTCAAGTTAGTGAAGATGCTAGAGGCACATGGTGATTCTTAAGTTTACCTGAGAAAAGGAAAACATATATGACACTGATGTATCCTTTTTTCACCATCACTGCGAATGATCAGTCATATTAAATAAATAGTGAACATGTAGTGTAAGCCAGGGATGGGGAATCAGGCAGTTTTTAGAAGGGAATTTGCCAGTATGTACAAAAATACTTCCTCTTCAAATAACAAATTATAGTGCTGGGTCTTCCTCCCCCACCCCCCCCAGAAATGTTCATCAAGTGCAAAATGTACGTTAATGAACATTTATTCCAATAGACTGTAACTAATGATGTATTGAAAATAATCTAAATATTCATTTTGAGGGAGTTACTTAAATAAATTATAGCACATTCATGTAATTAAAAGATTAGGGGCGCCTGGGTGGCTCAGTCTGTTAAGCCTCTGACGCTTGGTGGTTTCGGCTCATGGCAGGATCTCACAGTTGATGAGTTCGAGCCCTGCATCAGGCTAGGCACTGACAGTGTGGAGCCTGCTGGGGATTCTCTGTCTCACTCTCTCTGCCCCTCCCTCATTCTCACTGTCTCTGTTTCTCTCAAGACAAATAAAATTAAAAAAAGATTTAGTGATGAAAATAATATTAGAATAATAGATGAAGTACGCGCCTATGAACTGACAGGGAAAGATCATTAGATGTAAGGTGAAAATTAAGATGCAAGCATATGTGTAAAATAATTGCTTTCCAACATATTATTTTCACTTAAAATGTAAGATATAAATAAATTCTGTGAGTCATTCTTTTTAAATTTGCTATTTCTTAAGGATCAGGTTAAGTGATGGTCTGGGTCTGATGTTTGGCAGACATTTATGCTTTACATTGTTTTGTATCATACGATGTTTTATATTTATAATCAGAAAATAATATCAAGATATTCCGGTTTGGAAGTGAAAGAAATATTTTTAATTGTCATTTGTTGAATGAATATGCCAAAGCTAATTTTTAAAAAGCTCATGATAGTACAAAGAAATGTGTTTATTTACTATAAAATGTGATGATTGTAGTGTTTATTATTTTATTTTTTTCTCTGTAAGAAACTAAGTGAATTTTAAGTTTTTAATAAAGGGTATTTTTATTCTTTTCCTGAAGAATTTTGTTTTGCTCTGTTTAGGTTTTCTTTGGGCACTCAGTTTTGTAACTGATCACATATTTTTCATTGCCAGACATAATCTACTAAATATTGTTTCCTAACTGCAGCAGGTATGTTCAACTGTGTGACATGAGTTATCTGTCAAGACACAAACTTGACTCCAGCTTATCGCCTGTCCTTGTTTTCATTTCCTCTCAGCTTTAACTTATGTTATTGCTTTTTAAAAATACACTTTTACAATAGTTTTAAATCTACTAAAAATGGCAAATAGAGTTCACAGAATGTTATATGTATATGTATATATTTTAGATCCAGTTTATAATTAACATCTTATAAAGAGTATAGAAATTTTGTCAAAATAAATGAACCCTAAATTAGTACATTTAAAAAATTATTTTAATGTTTATTTTATTTTTGAGACAGAGAGAGACAGAGTGCATGTGGGGAAGGGGCAAAGAAAGAGGGAGACACAGAATCTGAAGCAGGCTCCAGGCTCTGAGCCATCAGCACAGAGCCCAACGCGGGGTTCGAACTCACGAACTGTGAGATCATGACCTGAGCCAAAGTCAGACGCTCAATTGACTCAGCCACCCAGACGCCCCAGTACATCTTTTATGTAAAGTCTGTTCTTTATTCAGATTTTCTACATTTTTCTTTTTCTTTTCATCTTTTTCTTTTCTCTTTTTTCTTACATTTTAACTGAAGTCCTATTACTATTCTAACATACCAGCCATGATATTATATTACATTTAGTCATCATGTGTCCTTAGACTCCTCTTGGCTATCATAGTTTATCAGACTTCCTTTGTTTTTAATGAAACTGACAGTTTGGGGAGTACTGGTCAGATATGTTATGGAACACCTCTTTATTGGGATTTGTCTAATGATTTTTCTAATAATTAAATGGGGGTCATATATATCAATATGGACTTGTGAATATTTTATAATTTGATGTATATTCCAAAACTACTTATCATGTCTTTAGATAGTGAAAATGCATTTGGTAATATTACTAAATATGCAGAGATAAGAATCTCTTGAATTTTGTCCATTAAGAGACACTGAATATTTAGTTAACAAAGGCACATATGTATATGTATATGTGTACATGTGTGTTTCTATACATATTTATGTAGAAACACTGAATAGTTTTGATGAATTGCTGGAGGTTAAGTGTCACTATTTATAACACTTCATTTAAACTTACCCCAAACTGGAAATAACCAATATATCCTTCATAAGGTGAATGGATAAACAAACTGTGGTACATGCATACATAGATAATGAGCTACCAAACATGAAAAGACGTGGGCGAATCTTAAATACATATTGCTAAGTGAAAGAAACCAATTTGAAAAGGCTATATACCTTGTGATTCCAATTATATGACATTCTGGAAAAGGTAACACTATAGAGACAGTTAAAAGATCAGTGGTTGCCAAGGATTTGGGGGAAGAAGAAAAGGGTTGGATAGATAAGTCACAGGGGATTTCTTTAGATGTTTGAAAGAATTCTGTATAATACTATAATTGTGAAAATATGAAATAATGCAGTTTTAAAATTCATAATCCTTTATAGCACAAAGAATAAACCTAAATGTACAAAAATTTTAAAAAGTAGGAGGTCAAGAGATCCCAAAATGAAATGCACAATGTGTAAATAAGTATATCAGACAGAATATATAAAAATCAAGTTCACCGATCCTTGGCAATCTGGAAGATTAAAAGTTTAATTATACAAGCATTACATTCAATTTCATAAAAGGGTTTCCCATATATGTACTGGTTAACAATCCTGGGATACCAATTTCTGAATGTTTTTGCCCCCTCAAAATTCATGTTGAAATTTAATCCCCTCAGATGATGGTATTTGGAAGTAGGGCCTTTGGAAATTGATTAGATTATGAGAGTAGATTCCTCATGAATGGGACGAATGGCTTAAAAAGAGGCTACATACAGAGAGATTCCCAGCCCTTTCAATGCTGGCACCTTGACTTTGGACCTTCTAGCTTCTGGTACTGTGAGAAATAAATTTCTGTTGTTTATAAACTACTCGCTCTGTCGTATTTTGTTGTAGCAGCCTGAATGGATTAAAGACATCACTATATATTAATACAGGAGTTTAACAATTAATTAAATGTATGATGGATGGTGGAAGCAATGTTTCTCATAGTTGGGTGGGAGATGACAGACGAGCAAGGGGACAAAGTCTAGAAAAAAGGTTGCAGCAATGAATCAGGATTGGATATGCCATTATTAACCCATGTTTACATTAATGTAGATAAGAAGGTCATGTATAGACACAGTTATAGGTTCATTTGTGTACTGGGTTGATATACACATACATATTTACTTGATATCAGCTGACAGGGCCTGGAAGCAATGATACCCCAGTAGCAGTAAACAACCTAGCACACCCTAATACATTCTCTAACCACAGCAACAAAAAACAAAAATACAAGGCTCCATGGAGACATGGCTGACTCTATGATTAGGGAAGGAAAGATACAAAGCATTTGGGAGCATCTTGTAGAAACCAAAAGTAAGTGCTTAAATACACATGTAGAGCAAACTTTTCTGTATGTAAAGCAAGTATAAATGACAAGATCTGAACCAGGATAACTATTCTGAGAGTAATGTAAAGAGAACTGATATGGGAACATTAAAGAAATAGACTCAAAGTGACTTAAACGTGAGGAGTAAGAGGACGGGATGTTCTAAAACTGCTATGCTCCATCTCAAACTTCCACGGATGCTAAAGGATGCTATGATCTTCTTACTACTTAAAAGCTAAATTCTTTTATTAATCTTTCTATATCTTTCTTTAAGTAATACTTTCAACCTCTCCTTCATTGACATCTTCACTATATCTTTGCTATATCCCTTCAAAGTCTGATGCTGCTACAGTATGTTTCATAGTAAATGAAAACTTTCGCCTAGGAGGAAGCAGCAGGAGACTAAGAAGCAGGGTGAGGGGGAGTACATCACAGGACTACAAAACGTTTAGCATGGCTGGAGTTGAGAAAGTAAAAGAAACATTGGCTTTGGAAGCAGCTAGAAAATTAGACAAGAGGGGCGCCTGGGTGGTTCAGTTGGATGAGAGGCTGACTTCAGCTCAGATCAGGATCTCGCAGTTCACAAGTTCAAGCCCCATGTGGTGCTCTGTGCTGACAGCTCAGAGCCTGGAGCCTGCTTCAGATTCTGTGTCTCCCTCTCTCTCTGCTCCCCACCCCCTGCTCATACTCTGTCTCTTTCTCTCTCAAAAATAAATAAACATTAAAAAAATTTTTAAGGAAAATCAGATGACAAATGATTGGATGTTAATCATCACCTGACTGGATGTTAATACTATTTACGGTGATAAGGAAGACCAAAGGAGTCACTAGTTTTAACTGTTGGCGGGATACATTTCTGTAATTGTAGACTGGCTCATTTAAGATGTTTGTGAAAACCCCAAAAGAACAAATACAGTAAAAAGTTGGATATTTAGGTCTATAGTTCAGGGGAAAAAATAACAAAATATGATTTTTATGATGTTATGTTTGAAAATCATCATCATTTAGCCATAATATTGAAGCTACTCCACATACATTTTCTCAGTTCCCTCCATGATCTTCTCTATTGTATCCTAAGCAGATATTCTGTGGATTAGCCCTAGTAAGATGTGAATTAAGATGAATAGATATTACAATCCACAGATTATAAAATATAAACTAAATTTCTGAATAATGGCATCAGTTACTCACTGTAACGTAGTGGGAAGCTGCAAAGTTAAAGGTACAAATTCTCTTAAGCTTGATTTTTCCCCTTCATTAGTATTAGTGCTCCTTAATTAGTATCCCTTAGTTATACTTCTAAGAGTGCATCTCATCTTCAACATTTTCCTAAGATACCTATGGCTCCTGGTAGAGTACCATTGCTTTCACTTCACCAGGCCCTTTGTTTTAATTTTAACACTGATCGCTGCAAAATACTTATAAAGTTGTGTATGAATTTTCTCTTCTAATGTGCCTCGAGTAAGCAAACACAAATAATACATATTTTTCAAAATCCTTATGAAGCATGAAAAACGCTTAACAAATGTCCATTTGAGAATTAATGAACAACAATCTAAAGTACATGTTTCTAATACACATGTAATTACAAACTTTTAGGCCAAATACCAGATACTTTTGCAGGTGCTTAACAATTTTATTTGCGGAACAAATAAAGAAGGAAAATAAATCAACTTTTGTAGGGAACTAGAGTTTTGGTGTGCTTTTACTAATGCTTATGTATTCCATATAACCAATTGATCTCTTTTAATTGTGAACAAGATGAATCTGGCCAGAAAAGTGGAAGGACGGTGAATAAAAGCCCTTTCTTGTCTCCTGTATGACTTTCTTGTCTCCTTTTCCATTCTAATGAATTTAAAAACTTGTTAGTAACAAAGAGTAGAAAACGACCTGAAAATTACTAGGCAACTTCCGATTTAGAAAATATTTAGATAGGCTGATGATAATTTACTCCCTGGGAAGATTTTAAGCACTTTGGAAAAGAATTAACTTTTATAAAGATGGAGGTAATCATTGCTTAGTAAATAATTGCTGATGTGCAATTAATCACCAGTTCCTTTTGTGAAAGCAAAAGAATTTTGAATGTTCACTTTGGAGTTCTATTTTTATAATTATTCTTATTACATTTCTAATTTAATAAACTTCACTAGCACATTTCACAACATGATAGATATTTTTCTATAATTTCTGATAACTGGTATCTGCACTTTTTCAGTTATTATTTAAAAACATTTTTATCATGATTGCTTTCCTATAGTTTCATTACTTTGATTTTTGGAGTGTTATTTCCTTTTTAGTGAACGTGGAATAACAATAATAAAAAATTCTACCTGAATTTTGGGAGCTCAGTCTCTACTTCCTGCCAGCTCAAAACTCAAATAATAACTTGATTTTAATATACTATTCACTTGTAGGGTCAATAAAGCCTTCGTAGTTTTGCAATTTGTTCTTACATATAAAATACAACAGAATGGAAAGTTAGTCTATTGTGTGATGTTTATGAATTTATATATATTTTATTTGAAACCTATTTGCATTTTCCCACTTTACCATCACCTAAACATCTGACCTCAATGTCCCTACTTGCTTGCTTTTCACTTTTTCTCATCTTTATTTCTCATCTCCAGTACCTGGGTTGCTTTGCCCCACCTGAAGGTTTAGTTATGTAACAACCTCCTGATTACATTAGTAATAGATTAAGCATCCATATTGTGGTGTTCCATTTTGTATCATTGCAGTTGGAGGATAAGAACTTAATATATTTTAAGGGGTTAAGAACCATATAAAGTATCACTTAACAAACATGGTCATAAAGTGAAGATAAATTTACATCCCAGCTTTGCGATTTATTTCCTACCAGATCCCCAACAAATTTTTACCATAACTGATCTTCCTTTTTAAATCAGTAATATAATGATTAGACTATTGGCTATTAGCTTAAATAAGACAATGTATAAATAACATGGTATTTACTAATATAAAATATTAGTAATATACTAATTAGTAATTTACTAATTAGTATAGTAATATACTAATTAGTAATTTACTAATATAAAATATTAGTAATAAAGAAGGGTTTCTATAATTATGACTTTGTCATTATTGTTTCATTTCTTTTTGTCTTATAGACAATTTCATCCCTTAATTTCATCTCTATTTAAAATATGAATACCTCAGAAAAGTTATTGATGCAAATATTTTCCTTTAGCCTAATGACTGAGCACAAACACCCTGAGTTTATGGAAAAGAAGTACAATTTAACAAAAGTGTAATTTGTAATCCCTTCTTAATTGGTGTTGAGAGGTCCACGATATGTTTTTTCTTTTTTTTATCATCACATCATGAAAATCATTGAGACAGACAGCGTGGAATACTATCCATTTCTATCTACAATTTTACCTCAAAATATGAGGTATTTGAGCTTAAATAGGGCAGATTATTTTTGTGATTTATAAACTGAAGTAAGAAGTTCAAGTCAGTTGAGTAGAATGAATACAACATTGAGAAACGCATATTTAATGTTTTTTTTTTAAAGGAGAGAAATGATTGCTTTTCTTATGAAAGTGTTGCCACCAGCTGATCATTTTGAGGAGGGGAAGTGGTAAGTGACACAGACAGATGACCTTGGACCTGTGCCTATTTACCTCTCCTAGTTAATCAAACTTTATATTGTTCTGTCTAAATATTTAAATAAGAAGACATCTAGTCATTCATTTAATACACAAGCTATAATGGTTAACATGTGTTGAGATTTTGAAAGATAAGCCCACACATGTAATTAGTGTCAAAGTATAAGCCATTATTTGAGCATAGGTCTGTTTTACTTATAGCTCATATAAACTATAATGCCTCTAACAAAACTCTATTATCTCTCATAAATTTATTTCTGCTGATATTCTAGTCTTTGTTCAGAATTTTCCTCTTAGACACATGAAAGAAAAATAATTAGGAAGAATAAGTAGCTATCAATAAAGGACAAGAAAGAAGGAGAGTTAATATTGGACAGCGAAATAAACAAAAGGAGAGATTGAAAAAATTTTTCTAAAACTGATTTGTGTTCTATATAGCTGAGCAAATATATGGGCTGTATATGTGTGTGTGTGTGTGTGTGTGTGTGTGTGTGCACGCACTTGCAAATATTTTTGAACTTCTCTGTTGTGAAGCTTTAAAATATATAATTATTTCTGCTACTTTCATGAATGTGACTGAACCAAAGGTTCAACATTGACATTCCATTTGGATCACAAGGGGAAGGGCATCTCAAAGACAAAAGCCCATCAGAGAATACAAATTGCTTCTAAATCTTCAAAGTTCAAGTGTAATAACCGTTTGCAAGAGTAGTTTAGGGGATATCAACTGCCATTGAGATTGCATTCACTTAAAGAGGACATCAAAGGAAACCAGAGTTCTCGCCACATCATGATTTATGGATTTGGCTTGAACACTTGTAATTACTTCCCTAGCACTGGAGGATGAGTATAGATGCAGGAGCTCCACCAGGCTGGAATTCCTGGGAATAAGAACGGTTGATTCTCTTTTGCTGACAGATTCTCAAAGGCATTATAATAGCAAATAGGTCAAAATGTTATTTTATGCTTCAGACTGAAATGGACAAAACTGTATCAAGAAGGCTACTGCTTTTTTAGCAAATTATTATCCTTTCAAAATCTTTTTGATAAAATATTTTAAAAAATATATTAATGATATACATGATTTTACTGAGAATTTTTATCTGAACGAAGTAGCTGATTATATCTAAGTAAAGCAAATTAATGTAACAATTACTGAGGTGTATAAAATATTCATAAGACTATGGAATATTTCCCCCTTTTTAACAATTTTATGTATATATGTATGTATGTATTTTGAGAGAGAGAAACACACACACAGCATGAATGGGGGAGGGGCAGAGAGAGAGGGAGAGAGTGAGAGAGTGAGGGAGAAGCAGACATTCCCAAACTGGCTCCGCACTACACAGAGTCCAATGCAGGGCTTGAACCTATGAACTGTGAGATCATGACCCAAGCTGAAATTAAGAGTCTGGCACTTAACTCAGTGACCCACCCAGGCGCCGCTGGAATATTTCCCCTTTAAGTAAAAGCAGTAATCATTATTTTTTTTCTACCCATGATATCTACAGATGCAAATATTAAGAAATATCAGCTTATTTACTTTCAAATGGTATGTCACTTTTGTTTGGATTCTCTGTCTAGCTAAAAATAAGTAGTTAAAGCCTAAAGAGTACAGGGTCGGTTGAATGTACAAAATACTAGGAAGTTATAATCTGGTGATCTTTTATTTCAACCATCATGACTAATTTATTTATGACTAACCTCTATATTAAAACAATAAAACATGATGGAAAACCATAGAAATCTGCATGGTGAGTTAGCTTTATGTCAAAGGGTAATTAATTGATTTGAAATTCAAAATTATTTAATTCATATTAATGTATAAAAGAAATGAAGGTAAACATAAATAAGGCAAAATCTTATACAGGAAAAACTGAATTTAAGAATATTTGATATGTGGGACACTTGAGTGGTTCAGTCAGTTGAGTGTCTGACTTTGGCTCAGGTCACAATCTTGCAGTTCATGGGTTCCAGCCTGGGGTGGGGGTCTGTGCTGACGGTGCAGAGCTGGACCCCCAGATTCTGTGTCTCAGTCTTTCTCTCTCTGCCTCTCCCCTGCTTGCGCTGTCTCTCTCTCTCTCTAAAAAATTAATAAATGTTTAAAAAAAAGAATATTTGATATGTGAATGCCAAATACAGAAAAAGGCCATTCTTTTCTCCTGAGGAGTGAATTGAAATGAGGACTATTTTACCATCTGTGGTAACACTATCATTATGACTTTATCTTCTCTTCATGTATAAATAAATCCTTGCCTCTTTGTTCAGTTCAACAGAGAGCTAGTTGATTGTCAGAATTCATATTCATGCTCAATTTCTGAGCTCCTGTCCTATACACACACACACATACACACACACACACACAAAGTACACTTATACACTTTACTATGGAGACATAGTTTAATATTTGTATAGATATATTAATTTTATGATATATGTACATATACAATTTATTACAAAATAAAGTATTTTTAATATCTAAAATTGGAATGAGATGCATGTCCCATCATATGAATATTCATCATAGTTATTTAAAATAATTAAGAATTTATCTCATATCAGAAATACATAGTAAATAATTTTATAACATTTAATTAACTACCTATTAGAAAGGAGGCCAGATGCTTTACAAAGTTTGTCGCAAATACTAATTACTAAATCCTTGTAAGTTAGAGATTTCTTATATTCTAGTGGAAACACTATAAGTTGCCCAAATACTGTAACTAATTAGTATTCCATAAATAATTATGACAGAATATATTTGTGTGATTAGAAAATCTGTTTTTCTCCTATAACATACTGCCTTCCATATAAATATTTATTAAGAAAAGATATGTGGAGTTTAAGAAAGGTATAAGCAATGAACTTGAAAGTAATTCCATTCAAAGTATCTTTCAAATGAAACCACCAAGGAATATATTTATCAAAATGTACAAATATCTTATACTGAAAATTGTAAAATACTGCTAAGAAATATTAAAGTCTAAATCAATGGAGAGCTGCATCATGCATATGTATGAAAGACTCAGTACTGTTAAGATGTCAATTTTCCTCAAACTGATCTAAAAATTCAACACATTCTCTATCACATTTCCAGTGTAAGTTGTTTCAGTAATTAATAATCTTATCCTAAAATTTATTTTTTTAAGTTTTTAAAAATTTGTTTTGAAAGAGAGGGAAGAGGGGCAGAGACACAGAGAGAGACAAAGAACCCCAAGCAGGCTCCGCATTGTCAGTGCAGAGCCCAGTGTGGGGCTTGGACCCACAAATCATGAGATCATGACCTTAGCTGATACCAAGAGTCGGACGCTCAACTAACTGAGCCACCCAGGTGCCCTTCTTATCCTAATATTTATGTGTAAAGGCAGAGGACTTAACATATACAATAATATTTTGAAAAAGAAAATCAAATAGGAGAACTTACACTCTTCAATTTCAAAATTCATAATGAATCTATTGTCATATTAAGACAACATGTTACTGAGGTTAGGGTATAAATGCAGATCATTGTAACAGAGTTGATAGTTTACAAACAAATCCCTATATGTATGATCAATTGATTTTTAACTAGATGTCAAGACAAATCAATGGAGAAAGGACATTTATCAAATCGTGCTTGGACAACCGAATATCCACATGCAGAGTAAACTTATACCCTCACTTCACATTATACTTTTAAAATATATTGAAAATGGGTAGTAGAGCTAAATTTAAGAGTTCAAACCTTAAAACTTCTAGAAGAAAAAACAAAGGAAACTATTTAAGACCTTGTTTTAAGCAAAGTGTTTAGGTATGGTATCAACCAAGATCTATAAAATAACCACAATTGGATAAATTGGACATCATCATACTAAACCTTTGTGTTTCAAAACACATAAGTAATAAAATTAAAAGATAAGACAGAGAGTGGGAGAAGAAATTTGTATATTACATATCTAAGAAAGAGCTACGATTCAAAATATAAACAAAGAAATCTCACAACTCGGTAATAACAAGACAAATATCCAATTAAAAATGGGTGAAATATTTGAGTAGAGATTTCTCTAAATAATACATAAGAATGGCTAAAAAAACATATGAAAATAAAGTCAAAATTGTCGGTCATTTGGAAAATGCAATATGAAACCGCAGTGACATAGTACCTCAAACCTACTGATTGGCTTTAATGAGAAAGAAAGAAAATAACAAGTATAAGCATGGATGTGGAGAAACAGGAACACTCATACTCTTGACAGTAGACATGTAAAGGTATGCAGATCTCAGGAAAAGTTGGCAATTTCTAATGTATTTAAACAAAAATTTACCACATGACCTAATAATTGTCTTTGGTATTATACCCAAGAAAAATGAAAAAAAAACTTGTATGTAATTCTTCACAGCAGCAGTATTCATAATACCTAAAAAGTGGAAAGAATTCAAATGTTTATCAGCTAGTGAATGAAAAAACAAAAATGTAGTGTATCTGTACAATGTAATACTCTTCAACAATACAAAAGAACAGATTACATATTTGGACCTCAGAAACATTATGTTAGACACAAAGA
Source organism: Leopardus geoffroyi (assembly GCF_018350155.1). Lineage (NCBI taxonomy): Eukaryota > Metazoa > Chordata > Mammalia > Carnivora > Felidae > Leopardus > Leopardus geoffroyi. Next base: position 24,862,045 of record NC_059333.1, read on the forward strand.
CTTTATATTTTATTACTCCATTATATGAGATATCCTTACAGGGAAAATATAGAGCAACTGAATCCAGATTAGTGGGGTTTAGGGGTTGAAACTGGATTGACTACAATTGTTCATGAGGCATCTTTCAGGATGATGAAATGTTCCAATATCAGATTGTGGTGATAGTGGAAAATACACACTGAATTGAAATACATACCCAATTTATGAGATGTATATTATACCGCAACAAAATTGTTTAAAAAAAAACCCACAAATCACAGGGGTGGGCTACCTGGGTGACTCAATTGGTCAAGTATCAGACTCTTGATGTCTGATCAGGTCGTGATCTCATAGTTCATGAGTTCCAGCCCTTCATTGGGCTATGTGTTGACAGTGTAGAGCCTGCTTGGGACTCTCTCTCTCTCTCTCTCTCTCTCTCTCTCTCTCTCTCAATCTGCCCTTCCCCCCCCCCTCAAAAATAAATAAATAAATAAACATTTAAAAATAAGAAAGTAAATCATAAAGGGTTCAACATTTTAGGGGCTATTTTTTTTAATCCTGTGATGTAGAATACCCACCATAAGCCAGATTTAAAAATTCAAAGACAGTAAATAAAAGGATTGATGGATTTGGTTACTTTAAATAAAATCGCACTTATAAGGAACACCTTAAACTAAGATATCAGTTAAATGATAGGCAAGTGCAACAAATTCCAGCTCATATAAGAGCCAGTGAGGTTGGTGTACGGGGACCAAGCAGACACGAGTCAGGATGCGTGATGGGTTAAGCAATAGCAAGGAGCTCTCAGGTGTGGGTAGCGCAGACATCCAGGTGAGAGATGGTGAGGGTCTGTGCCACTTTGGTAAGCACAGGGTCAGCCAAAAGCAAATGAGTTAACATTACCTACTTATGTGTATGGGACCTGAAAAAAGCTTAAAAAAGAAAGGATACATCATATAATTGCAGTTTGAACAAATTGGTCTATTTTGGTTCTGATTACTGGGATTAAGAGAAGAGATTTGGGGCGGAAGAAAAATTATTCCGCTTTTGTTCTGTCATCTGGCAACATCTGCGAGTGTTACAAACGTGCTTATCCCTTCTCTGCCGCGCTTGTTGACTCTTTAAATCTGTTGTACTCAGTCTTCTCTAAGCCTAGGAACCTAATTCCTCACTTTCCTATATCCATGTCTTCTGATCATAACATTTCAAATTTATTAGAAACGGTGGTCTCACTTTTTACCAAATCTCACTTAGTTAACATTGAAGTTAAAATATCCCTTTCTTTGATATCACTATTCTGTTTGATTATTTTCCAGATGCCCTTAGATCAATGTTGACCAACATTCAGGTATTTACTGCACCCCACAGCATGTGCTGCTTTAGGCAAAGATTCATGACTCAAGAACCTCAAAATCTAGCAAGTAAAATCCATCAGATAAATAAATACAAGGAATAAAAATTTACTGTTGATGCAATAGATATGCTGCAATTAGTGCAGGGAAACACCCACACAACAAACAACAAACAATAAAACAAGTTTTCCATTCAATAGAAAAAATGTCTACCCCCAAAGTTGAGAACATTATTGACTTTTAAAAATTTTCATTCACCATAATGATCTTTTTTTTTTTTTAATTTTTTTTTTCAACGTTTATTTATTTTTGGGACAGAGAGAGACAGAGCATGAACGGGGGAGGGGCAGAGAGAGAGGGAGACACAGAATCGGAAACAGGCTCCAGGCTCTGAGCCATCAGCCCAGAGCCCGACGTGGGGCTCGAACTCACGGACCGCGAGATCGTGACCTGGCTGAAGTCGGACGCTTAACCGACTGCGCCACCCAGGCGCCCTTTTCTTTTTTTTTTTAATTTTTTTTTTTTTTTCATAATGATCTTTTAAAGATGTTCATTTAGGTCTCGTAACTGCCTAAAATCCCTTGCAACTTCTGGTGTACATAGAATAAAGCAAATTTCTTACGTTAAATTAAAAAGTCCTATATAAGATTTGAACCTGCCAACCCTTTAACCTTCATTTCCTTTTTATTAATTTAAATGTTTATTTATTTGTTTTTTTGAGAGGGGGCGAGGGGTAGAGACAGGGAGACAGAAAATCCCAAGTAGGCTCAGCACTGTCAGCCCAGAGACTGAAGCAGGGTTCGATCTCATGAACCGTGAGGTCATGACCTGAGCCAAAATCAAGAGTCAGATGGTTAACCTACTAAGCCACCCAGGGGCCCCTCAACTTCATTTCTTCACACTATTTCTCTAGAGTTTTACATTAAGCATATTCATGAACCTATTTTCCTCTGTCTTGGAAATTTCACCTAGAGAATTATTTCATAGAAATAAAGATCAGTAATAAGGACATAGAAATGTTTAATACTGAAATATTTGCTGAATTGAAGTGATAGAAGCAACCTTAGTGTCCATCTATAGTGGACTTGTTAATTACATTATATTTATACTATGCTATTATGAATTATATCTATATGCAATGAAAACTTCAAATTGAAGTTCAATTGTATAAGAAATTGATTTGAAAATAAACATCATCAGCAAAACAACAAAATCATTAAAGAAAACTATATAAGTTTCTGTAAAGATAAAAAAAGAATTGCTAGACTACACATTGAGTTCCTATCATTGGCTGTATAACTCAGAGTGGAATTGTGTAGTAAGAAGATGATAACTTCTTATATATTTATATTTTGATTGAAGCATGTGTTGCTTTTTTTTTTAATTTGGAGAATAATCTAGTAAAAGAGAAAAAATTACCTATTTCTCTATTATTGTTTCTACATTTCAGTTTAACACTATTAGAAAGAAAAGAATACTAATAGCTTTAAATAGAGACACATTTGAAGATTTGTTTTTTGATGAAACACATTTCATATGTTGCCATGTAGAGATACTAAACACATTGTGATTGTATTTAATCATTTGAATCGTCCATGTTTTTTAGTTTTTATTAATGTAAAGCATTTCTTCTTCTTTTTTTTGAACTGTAAAGAAGTTTTGAGTAGGGGAAAATATATAGGCAAATATACTCACCTTTGTCAATGTGATCGAAAGACTTCTTATAGGTTATAGAAATGCACTCATTAAAGGCATAGATAAAAAACATTGATTCTTTTCATTCACTGTTGTTTCTGGAGAGACCAATCAAATTGTAATGGGCTACTTGGAGAAGCTAACAAAAGAAAACTGGTAGCATTTTGATAGACAGTATTATCAACCAATTCTGAATATATAGATTTACAAATGTATGAAAGTATGTATGTATATGTTTATATATACATATACATGTATACACATAAATATTATTGCTTTGTTAATATTTATATAAAAATATCTACTTTAAATCACTAATATCTTTTTAACAGGTGGATATCAACCATTTTTACATTTGGTTATTTCTGATTTTGTTTTATGGCTTGCTTTACTTTGATTATTTCTGAGATTGTTTTATAACTTAGTTTACTGTTGGTGGTACTGTTTTGTGTTTGTGTGATAGTGTGCACGTATGAATTATGAAAAGAATATGTTTCATGTTTAAAATACATACATTTTGTCTTCATGTACTGTGATCTTTAATTATATTATTATTATTTTATTTACTTTTGCTGTGTCTGAAGTATCTTTAATGGATAGACAGAAAAAAATTAGTTCTTGTCAGTCTTTAAAATTTAAAATTTTATTTCTTCACAGATATAGTAACATGGGAATTAACAAAAGAACTCCCTATGTGATTTCACATATTTATATTATAGCAAGGTGGCTTTGTTGGTAGACTAAAGTATGCATTACAGATTATGTACTTCCTACCAAACTGCGTGGCCAGTTCATAGGAAATAAATGCCCTTTAATGCTACATGTCGAACAACAAGTAAAAAGAATAAAGCTCACTAACTAAGCTGAGGGCAGGTGGGGAAGTAGGAATAAAGATACTGTGTGAACTTGCTTTCATTTTAATCTCTTGCTTCTCATCCCAAATTAGGAGACTCTTAACGATGTTGCTATCTTCCTCAAAATGGATGTGGCTTGTAATGGATACGGATGTTACGTTGTTCTCAAGTCAAAAAGCACCATGAGAATTAGCAGAATGTACACCACAGGGACTGGGGTTCAAGAATCTCACTTTGTGTTATTTTTTCCAGCTTTCAGCAGAGGATGGCCAAGTTCTCGTGGCCTATTTTCCAAAACTATTACCATAGACCTGGACAACAGGACTTTGGAATTAGGTAAATTATGTGTACTCTGATTCAATATTTATTTAGGGTGGGAATTTTTTTTATAATATTGGAAAACAAAATATATTGATATATAATTCTGAGCATGCATTATCTCTGATTTTGTGTCTATTTTAAGAAAAAAAAATGCTTTGGTTCTTTGAATATTGATTAAAACTATGCTTCTCTCTTTCTTGCCCCCTGTCTTTTTCTTTCTGTAAATTGTGTAATGAGGAAGAGAAGGAGGAGGGTGGGGAAAGATATAACTTTAGGGCTGCTTTTACTCCCACTCATGCCAAAATGCTTAGATTACCGCAATGACCCTGACAAATGTCCTATCACATACATACACACACTCACACACACATATACACACACTCATTTTACACATATTACATAAGTTAGTATGATATAAATATATTTAAGTAAGTTAACTGTAACTGTATTTGTAGTGGTGTGGGTACACACACCATAAACATATACTAATATTTATAGCTATATATAATTGATTTATTGAATATTAAAACTTATTATATATTTTCATTTTTCATCGTTGTTTCCATGCTTCCAAAATATTCTTTAATTTATTAAATTCTTATTACTTTATTATCTTGTTGATTTTACTAATTAATATTATCTTCCAGTTATACTAAAGTTGATGAAGACATACTGCATAAACAAACCAAAATGTTGGCTTCTGGTTCAGTAGAAAATGAGTGTTCTTATGGTTCTCTGTCTCTGATCTTATATATTTTAGATATGCTAATTAAATCTTGGTTATAGATCTACTCTGCTAGCATAGCAACTTCGTTACCCCAAATAAATATTTTCAACAATATTTTGATTTGGTATTAAATTTTGCAACTTTTTTCACAAATCACTCCATCATAATCCCATTTAGTGAATGCATTGAAAATCTCACAAACAATTCAATCTTCCCATTCTTGAATACTTGGTTTGGAGTCACTTCCTATTTAAGTAGACTAAATATTGAAGTAGATTTTCTTTTTTTTTTTTTTTTTTTTCAACGTTTATTTATTTTTGGGACAGAGAGAGACAAAGCATGAACGGGGGAGGGGCAGAGAGAGAGGGAGACACAGAATCGGAAACAGGCTCCAGGCTCTGAGCCATCAGCCCAGAGCCTGACGCGGGGCTCGAACTCACGGACCGCGAGATCGTGACCTGGCTGAAGTCGGACGCTCAACCGACTGCGCCACCCAGGCGCCCGTGAAGTAGATTTTCAAGAAAGGAAGGTGGGACATTACATATGTAAACATGTTGTTGCCTCTTCTTTGACATGAAAAACTGTCTATAAACCTTTAAGCTATAGTTTTCTAGAAGATGTTTTAATCTACAATTTTTGTCATCTGCTATTGAATATTCCATATGAATAATTTAAAATAAGCTTATTTTATAAGAATCTTTGCTCATTTTCTTCAATGCTTGTCAACGTGTTAGTCTTTTAAGATAAATTTCGGTTTCCAACAATATTCTCCTACTAATCTTATCTGTTGTTGTTCACTTCTTTTGCTTTTTACATAGTGAAAAAAGCATACCTTTCAAAATAAGTAACCAAAGAATAGAAATTTAAAAATTCAGGAAACTGTGTGCTGTGTCTAATGATATCTAGAAGACATGGTCTCAGTAATAGTGAGAAAGCTGGGAAGTAAAGAGAATCAAAAGACAAAAAGGTATCAGGACAATGTGAAAAACAAACAAACATCCAAGATGTAGTGCATTATATATGAGACAAGGGAGAGATGAAAGAAAAGCATATAAGATTTCAGCAAATTTAGGGGTGCCTGGGTGACTCAGTTGGTTAAGCATCTGACTTTGACTCAGGTCATGATCTCAAGGTTAGTGAGTTTGAGCCCTGCATCAAGCTCTGTGCTGACAGCTCTGAGCCTGGAGCTTGCTTCGCATTCTGTGTCTCCTCTCTCTGCCGCTGCCCCACTCACAGTCTGTGTCTCTCTCTCTCTGTCTCTCAAAAATAAAAGAAAACATAAAAAAATTAAGATTTCAGCAAATTTAAAGTTTGTGTTTATGTTTTAAATAATAATACTGATATTAACATTAGTTAAACATTATATCAATTGCTATTCATTATATACCAATTGCATTTAATGCACTCTCTAGTGTAATCCCCCCCCCCCCCGTTTATACCATCTGTAGGACAGATCTGTTAAACTGTATTATCTATTACCGAGTACCCAATGTCAAGATTATGGAAGACAAGAGAAGACTGAAAGAAACTGTAACAGATTGGAAGAAACTAAGATGCCATGACAATGAAATACTAATCCTGAATTGGATCTTGGAACAGTAAAAGAACTTTAGTGGAAAAAACTAGTAAACACAAATTCAGTCTATTTTCTGGTTAATAACATTGTAACAGTGCTAATTCCTCAGTTGGGACAGTTGAACTATGGTTACTTTAGATTTTAACATTAAGGGAAACTGTGTGTAGAGTTTCCAGAACACTCTGAACTATTTGTGCAATAATGCTCTGTAAGGTTCAACTGGTCTCAAATTTATATGTGTGTGTGTGTGTGTGTGTGTGTGTGTGTGTGTATACATAATGAAAAAGTAGTAGGGATTTTATTATCCTCTTGGTCAGTAATTTCCAACCTCTGTTTCTTTAATTCCTTGTGTTTCATAAAGGAGTTTGGGTAGGATCAGTCACCTCTACTTTCTATATGGTATGATCTCCATTAGAACTGCAATCCTGATCTTTCTCCCTTCATTTGGCATATTTGTGGCACAAACTAAGCATCAATAGCTCAGCCCTTCTCTTCTCTTTTTATCTTTCGCTTCCAAATTGTCCTCAGTCAGAATGCACCCTACATCATTTGTCCCTGCAGTAATATTTGCATGGTATTCCCCATGTGGACAGACATGAGGTGATTTAGTACTACTGTGGCAGGGAGAGTATGTGTGTCTAGTATGAAGTTCAAACAAGCATGATATGAGACCCCATCTTTGCTGCGCACTGAAGTCAATTTCTCCACTAACAAGATGTTCAATAACAAACATGATCATTTGATCTCTATTACTATTCCTTTAACTCTTTCAGCTGATTGCAAATTCAGGCTAGGGAAAAATAAACTTATGTTAAGATCCAATATAGAATAATAGCTAAGAGAGTGGACTCTGAAGCTGTATTTCCCAGCTTCTAATCCTTGCTCTACCTCTTATTGGGTATGTGACCCAAAGCAAATCTTATAACTTTGATTTTTTTATTTGTAAACTGTGATAATTTTTCTTTATAGAGTGCCATTAGGAATAAGTGTCTATCTGTCATCTATTTATCTATCTATCTATCTATCTATCTATCATCTTTCTGTCCATCCATCCATTCAGCACACAAGACACAATCTAGCACATGGATAGCTATCGTAGACTCTAAGTTTAAAGTTCTCTCCTGTCTAGCAAGAGAGTGGATGCAAGATGAAAAGTGAGAGATGGCTAATGTCCGGGAAAAGACAAGAGCCCCGAATAAGTGTCCTTGCCCCATTGTTATTAGGATCAGAAGGCTTACAAACATGGTGGTCGACATGCACAAAGAGACAATGAAACTGTGAATATTAACTAATGGACATGAGGGAAAGGGGTCTGGAAGATATTCGGGGTTAGGGGTTTGGGTTAATACAAAACAAAATCTTGGAGCCTGGCAGCTGGGTGGAAGGTTGTTTACAGTGGACATGAGGCACCACCTCTGTTTATCTTAGCTAGCCTAGGAGATAAGACAGAGCAAATAACCGTTTGTTAATCAGCTCCGCTCTGGGCAGCTTCACCGGAAGTGCAGCTGTCTATAGACCTATTTACCTGTTTACCTAACTTGGCACTTCCCTCCTGTGAAAGCAGCTTTGTGGGGGGAGGGGGCGCTTCCATCCTGAATTCCTAATCTTGTTTATTTCATATACCTATGTTCTACATTGGGGCCTTTGCCCCACTCTCTCTACACTGGGGCTTCTGCCCCACCTTCTCTATACTTATTTACCTAATCTTGTTTACCCAAACTTGGGTGTGAGCATCCTATGGCTTTATAATTCTTTATGCCTTGTTAACCCATCAGTGCAGGATCAGGGCATTCCTAACCTTATTCACCACAGATAGCATTATATAAATATTTGGTATTAGTGTTGATTGGGCCCCTTAAGCCCCAATGTAGGGCCAAGGTGCTAAAGAGAGAACAATTTGTTAAAACTTCATGTCTCCTACCAAAACACACACACACACATATATATACACATGCACACACATATATGTTTATGTACATAATATGTATACATCACTATACATTATATAACATGATAAAACATGTATATGATATATATAATCTATATACACATATCTAATTTTATATATAGATAAAACATTTGCTTCTATTTTCTCTGTTGCCATCTATATGTGTTTACCTTGAAAACAAATGTATGCACTATTTAGACAAATGCATTTGATGGATTAATAACATTTCTCTTGTACAACTATTGAAATGTTGTCTTTGAGAAAATTGAGCCAAGAAGAAAATGTTATTTGATAAGTTATTTGATATCATATAGTGGAACAGATCGTAGCACTTAGGCTTCCTGATGGAATGATAGTATTATATCCTAGCATAAATTAAATATTAACATAGTGATGATGAGCTCAGGCCTCAGACACCTTAGATTGAAAACTTGTTCTGAGACAGATGTGTGAGATCTTTGACTTCTTGGGCATATATATATCTCACATATATATACATATATCGTGTGTGTGTGTGTGTGTGTGTGTGTGTATATATTTGTGCTTATATGTATATTTGTGTATACACATATTATTTACATATGTATGTTTGCTTCTTTTTTGTGTCTGTGTATATACCCATATATACCTATATCACATCAGGGAATAATAACTTTTATTTATGCCAGGACCAAAAATTTAAGAATATAACCAAATATTTTTTTGAAGCAGAAATAATAAAAAATGCAGGTTTATTGTGATTATTTTATAAGTGCAACACACTTGATGCTTGAAATAATATCACATTATTTACAAATATTAACCAGATCTGAGTTTTTTTATATGGATAATGCCTCCCCTGATTAATCATTGTAAATGCATTCAATTATTGCTATTGGATATGTTGTAATTGACTTGGACTTAAACGTTTCTATTTAACATCAACTTGCACAGTTATGTCCACCAAGGAATATGTATCTCAATACCTGCAATACTCCTTGAAACAGAGCTGCCTAATGAGGTCTTTATTAAGTCCACATAATTATTAGTTAGAAGCACAATATGAATTTTCTAATGACTTTTCAGTCATAACTTTAAAATGATAGAAATATGACACTGAAATGGATGTACTGCCAGGGTATGCTCTCATGACTCTTACTTCCAGGAGATTATGACACTGATGGTTTTTAATCATTTGGTTAAAAGGAAGAAAAAAAAGAAAGCCCTTCTCTTTCACCTTGACAATGAAATTGTGATTAAAAACTGGTTATCTAACTATGACCACAGAATCAATCATTTCTTAACACATGCTCTCAGGAAAAATTAAATTAACTTTGAAAAAGAGAAATATGAAAATAGCCCAATGGTTACCATTGAACAGAAAAGATCCACAGGCCATGCCAGAGTTTTTGTAATTTAGTCTCATGAGTTCTAGGACACACAAAAGGTAATCGTTTTGTTGTATAGTGTGGATAACACTTGTATGTTAAGGTAACACTGGCCTGCTGCTTAAACAAATAATATAAAAATCTCAGCAGCATAAACAACTTGCCTATGTGTTGTTCAGTAGACAGATCATTTCAGATGTCTCTCTAGGAGAGGTCTCTGCCAAGTGGTAGCTCAGGGATACCTCCTTCTTTAACCGTGTGGCTGTCCCACGCTCTAATCCTTCCTTTAAGCCCATGAAGACTAGGCAGAAAAGAGAGAGCCTAAGACCTCTAGGGAGATTTTAGGGATCAAGGCTAGATTTAGCTAAATCTAAACGCTTGGAACGAATCAGTCTCCAGCTTCACGGCAAGAAGGCTGGAAAGTGTAGTCCTCTTACGTGACTTGTGACACCTTCCTATAACGCGAAGCAGAAGAAGTGGGATTGGCGGGGATCCAGCTCCTCTTGGCCTCGTTGTACAATAAGTACCTGAAATGTTTTATCATTTATTATGCTATGAAGTTATACATGAAGATAGAGCTATCACTCTCAAAGTCTTTTATTCTCATGACAGTATGTTTTAATTTTCTTAGGTTTTAAATGTATAAATGAAAATATTAAGAGTTTACAGTCTCAGAAAACCCAATTTGCCCTGATTCAAGGCCTTACATTTGTTTGTGCTGTCAGGTGTCAGCTCGTAGCCCTAAGTCCCTAATTTTGCCCTAAGAATCTCAATAATCTTATACATTCAATAACATGTTGATGTTTTTTTTTATGTTTTTACTTTTTTTTAATGTTTGTTTATTTATTTTGAGAGAGAGAGTGTGTGTGTGTGTGTGTGCCTTTGTGAGTCAGGGAGGAGCAGAGAGAGAGAGAGAGAGAGAGAAAGAGAATCCCAATCAGGCTCCACACTGTCAGCACAGAGAGCCTGTGAGATCATGACCTGAGCTGATATCAAGACTCAGATGCTTAACTGACTGAGCCACCCAGGCACCCCTTCAATAACATATTTAAAATAATCAGTCCTTCTGGCATCACTTTTTTTTGGATGGCATTTAAGAAAGAATATTTTGTGGGGCGCCTGGGTGGCGCAGTCGGTTAAGCGTCCGACTTCAGCCAGGTCACGATCTCGCGGTCCTTGAGTTCGAGCCCCGCGTCAGGCTCTGGGCTGATGGCTCAGAGCCTGGAGCCTGTTTCCGATTCTGTGTCTCCCTCTCTCTCTGCCCCTCCCCCGTTCATACTCTGTCTCTCTCTGTCCCAAAAATAAATAAACGTTGAAAAAAAAAAAAAAAAAGAAAGAATATTTTGTTTCTTAAAAAAATCAATGTGTGTACTCCCAGATTTTAGTGTCCTCCTTAGAATCTTCTTTAATAATTGGAATTTAGATGGGATTAAATAAAATATTTAGAATAGTTCAATATTTGCCCCTTTTCGCACAACTTACATGGGCTCTTAAAGTAATTTATTCTTAATCATAGAATATTTTATTATCATTCGGACAGTAATTTTCTTACAGTTTAAAAAATAGATCATAAACATTGCCATATTTTTCATTTCTATAAAAGAAAATTTCAACCTCAGTTTTTGACAGGTGGTTATTAGATAGCAACTACTTTTCAAGAAACTTCACACGGATTCATTGTACTTCAAATAAAGCATCTGCTGAGAACACTGTTCTTGTGAAAGAGGTTTAAAATTATATCACATCATTCATAAAGTAAGTTGGTATGAGCGTTTAGAAACTGTACCCATTTGCTCTTTTCTGTCCAAAAATGAATCCACAAAGAGCTCTTAAAGATCTTATCAAATTTAATATTAACCGGTAGCCAGGAAGAAAGTTTTATAAGCTCAATAGAAGTATTCAGTGATTCTTGGTAAACTGCTTTTTTTTTTAATGTACACAAAATGTCTTTCTATATTTCTCTTCTGACAGCAAAACCATAGTTTGCTTTTTTACCCAGGAAGAGAACTTTTCATAAACTTTGTGTGTGTGTGTGTGTGTGTTTCTGAGTTTGTGTGTATGTGTGTGTTGTTTTCATTGCTGTATTTGTGCTTTTCTCTTATGTGACAGTCAAGATATAATTCAGTTCTTAGAATACACCCTTTCTGAAGTTTTGAGTAATTTACTTAATATTGTCCTTCATTTATCATAACTTTAATTCTTCCCTGACTTCGTGTTTGATTGTTTTTTTTGTTTGTTTTTTTAATGTTTATTTTTGAGAAGAGACAGAATGCAAGCAGGGAAGGAGCAGAGAGAGAGAGGGTGACACAGAAACTGAAGCAGGCTCCAGGCTCTGAGCTGTCAACACAGAGCCCGAGTCAGGGCTTGAACTCATGAACTGTGAGATCATGACCTGAGCCAACGTTGGACGCTCAACCTACTGAACCACCCTTGTTTCAAACAGTATATTAATATAAAGGTTATTGACTCTAAATGATTCTTATATAAAAATCTAAGTAATGGAAGGGTACCTGGGTGGGTGGCTCAGTTGGTTAAGTGTCTGACTCTTGATTTCGGCTCAGGTCATGATATCATGTTTCATGAGATTGAGCTCTAAGCCTGTTTGAGATTCTCTCTTTCCTTCTCTCTCTGCCCCCTTCCCACTCTTTCTGGAACTCTTTTTCTTTCTCTCAGAATAAATAAAACCTTTAAAAAATATAAGTAATGGAAATAATCTATGAGGAAATATAATAACAGACCTAAGACCCAGAAGTACTGTGTATGGCTCTGTTTTGACTCTATTCTCAGGAACTCCAAAGCAGGTGTCCATTTCATTTGAAATAAAATTGTGTACTTGGGATGAAGATCTATAGAGTATGATGAATTTCAACCTCTCCTTCATTCTGGAAACATTTAACCTCCTATGCAACACAGCACAAAATAGAGTGCAGTATTCTGGGAAATTTACCCTTGAGAAGCAGACACAAACTCTTATAAACGTCATACCCTTGGATTCTACTCTGGAACATTATAGTTCTAGTCAGAATAAACAGCTACAACAGAGGACTTTATGGAAGTGGAAATGTTTATGGGAAAGGAAAAGAAATGATGGCATCCAAAACAGAGATTTCCTAATAGGAAAGTCTTGAACCAGAAAGAAAGTGACTTTCAAATGACACAGCAAAAAGGTCATCCTATCCTGACTGATGAATGTTTCATGGTGTCAGATTATAAACTGTTTTTCTTATTCAGGGGTGGGTGATCAGAGGGACTATAAAACTTTGCAAGATTCAAGGATACATAAAAACCTATATTTATTAGATTTGCTATCCTATGTCATTTTTGATCAGTGGCTAATAGTAAAATAATTAAGCGAATGGTACCTGTGTCGTAGTTTGGGGATCAGGCCTCTAAACAACTGACAATTGGCTTAAAATATATGGGACACATACTTGGATAAGTTGTGATTTTACCAAAACAACTCAAAGAATATTCCAAAATGTAGATATCTGAGACCTACAAATTCCAATCCCAGAGACCAAGGTTTTCTGAAATCATTACCTTCTTTCAGGCTTGAATAGATAAATGAGAGTTTAGGCAACATCAGTATAAAACTTCTAATTTCCCATCCACTCAAGTTTATTAAACATTCACTCTATACCCAGCAGTTATAGCAGACACTGAAGAAGTCAGAAAGATTTCTGTCCTCCAGGAACTCATGGGACAAAAGGAGAAGTCAGACTTGTAAACAAATAGGTGCAGTAAAATATTACTAGCAGGATGATGTGAACTGAGTACATTGCATGCTCTTTAGAAAGGACAGAGTGATTATTTCTACCTGGGGAGAGTATGGATAAAGAAAAAAATCTCAGAGGGTTCAAATGCTACCCTGTTTAACATTTTTCTCTCTGTGTTTTTGTCAGGAAGATGAATACATTTTTATATAGGATCACACACTCATTTGAATTTATAGGGGATTGAGTTGCTTCTCGTATATATTTTTGCTCATTTGGCAAATGTTTCCTGAGCAGTTAGTTTGTGGGTCATGGGACATGTACATTGGAACTGGAAATTATTAGAACATGTTTTCTGGATTATAATTCTCATGATTTGATTTGATTTGATTTGATGTTGATGTTTATTTTTGAGAGAGAAAGTGAGAGTGCTAGTAGGGGAAGGTCAGAGAAAGGGGGGGGGGGACAGAGGATCTGAAGTGGGCTCTGTGCTGATAGCAGAGAACCCAATGTAGGGCTCTAACCCATGAGCCACGAGATCATGACCTGCACTGAAGGCAGACACTTAACCAACTGACCCACTCAGGCTCCCCTATTTTATTTATTTACTTATTTTAAATGTTTATTCATATTTGAGACAGAGACAGTGCATGCACACATGCACATGAGTGCAAGCGGGGGAGTGGGAGAGAGAAGGGACAGAAGATCCAAAGCAGGCTCTGCTCTGACAGCAGAAAGCCTAGTGTGGGGCTCGAACTCACGAACTGTGAGATCATGACCTAAGCTGAAGTTGGATACTCAAATGACTGAGCCACCCAGGTGCCCCATAAAATTCTCATGATTTTAAAAGAAAATACTGTACAGTGCAGTTATGCTTACTTAAAGCTGTCCCACATTGAATATTCTTCTTACATAGCTCACAGGAGGCACTGAATTTGGCAACATACAGCTGGAGTGTGAAGAGTGCATGACTCCCAGGGTCTATGCCCTTGGGAGTGAAACATCAGTGCTGGAAATGGGCAAAGTGTCCTCATAGGCTTATTGGACCGCTGTCAAATTGGAGGATGCACGGGAAAGTAGAGGCTATTACTGCACTGCTAATTAAAACTGAATTCAGTTCTTTTTCCCCTTTCTTTATCCAATTTTCTAGTTTTCTTTCTGGGTCTGCTTTTTTCATACAACAGTGAGTTAGCATGGAAAATAGCAATGGAAAACCCATGCAACGTCTTAGCTCATGTCACAACTGCAACTACTTGTTACCTACTGACTTGAGGAAAAGACCTAGTGGTTTCTCCATGTATTTCATTCATTCATTAATAATTGGCCCATATAAAACTAATGACTAAATGGAAAGTTTCTAAACTGAGGATCTCCAAACCAGATAGCACAGTATAATATTTTCTTAATAACGTGTATTTCCAAATACATCAGGGCAGTCTGTAGAGGTTGGCATATACACATTCTGCTTACTGTTTATAGGAATGTTATTTTAAGGAGATGTTAAGTTCATGACATAAAGTTCTAAAATTTAAATGATTAACTTGTGTGTGTACTCAAGAAAAGGCTAAACAAAAATGTTTACATGGGAGAGTGTAAGAAATGTCATCTACAATGTGAAAGCCCTATGTATAGATTGATTCTAAAACAGTGAATCATGATGTTAAACAAATTTCTACCTAATGATTAACTTAAGTGGTTAAAAAATAATCTTTTAGTGTACATAAAAACATTTAATTTCATCTTACAAAGCAGGTATGTAGAAACAAAATTAATAGTTTGGTAATGAAGTAATGCCAATCAGTCTAAGATAGATGCAAATGCAGGTACTGAAACATTTCATGTTTATGGCCATCCTTCTTACTGCTTTTTGAGGCCTGTTAAAAACATATAGGTTTAAATTGAATTTGAAATTATATTTGCCCCTCCACCCCCCAAACTTCAAACTTAAAGAAACATAGACATCATGTGAATATTTATTAAACATGGAAATACAGAAAATATCCAAATCATCAAAATCCTGAATAATTAAAATCTCATAAGGCATTCAACTTGTCTTACTAAGCTCCAAAAGACAAGCATATTTGCAAGCTGAATCATTTACTGTTAATTTCCAGGTTAGTATTGTCTGACAAGGTAGATTGATTGCAAAAATGTCCCCCATTTTTCACCACTCTGTGCTGATGGCTCATGAATATGACTTTGAAGCACTCCCAGCAAAGGGGGAATTTTTCCCATCTCTTCAATCTGCACCGTATTGTCATTTGCTTTAACCAATAGAAACCAATGGAAGTGGTGGTATGCCAATTCCTAACCTGGGATGTCAGAAGGCCTTGCACTCTACTGGTCAATTCTTAGAAAAATGCTCTGTTACCATGAGAACAAGCTCAGTTTGCTTAATTGACAGGTTTGATAACAACTGGAGTAGGGACAAGATGTCCTAGCTAATACTATAAGTCACCCTCTATTAACCATTCTTTTACAACACTAATTTTTTATTATTAATATTAGTTATTATTATTACTTAAATGTTTATGTATTTATTTTGAGACAGAGAGAGAGAGAGAGAAACATTCTGAGTGTGTGTGTGAGTTGGGGAGGGGCAGAGAAGGAAAGAGGGAGAGAGAGAATTCAAAGCAGGCTCAGCCCTGTCAGTGCAGAGTTCGATGCACAGCTTGATTCCACAACCTGGAATCATGACCTGAGCTGAAATCAAGAGTCAGGCACTTAACAAATTGAGCCGTCCAGACAGCCCTATTATTATTGTTGATAGCTGATATCAATCCTCTTATTTATATATTATTATTAATATTAGTTATAATATATTAATTACAATAAGCATACACTGATGCCATAAGTGGCAAACCATGTTTTTTAAATAATGAAAATAAAATTAAATTTGAATGTAATATTTATTACATGACTTTTAAAAATTCAAAGCCGTTGAGGTTACTTGAGGCCTCCAATTTTGCAAAGACATGACAAGCAAATAATCTAGGAGAGAGGGGAAAAAATATGGTAATCAAGAACTCACTCCAAAATGTGTTGTTCAACAGACATCTCCCCAGGGGGCAGATAGTTTCTTTTGCTTGCTAATGATATTTTCCTGTCATTGAGCACCACCGATATCTCCACATTTTGGTTTCTACTGCCCAGAGCCAAACGAATAATCTTAATTGTTCTGTTATATCTGTGTAACTCTTGAGTATTTTGCCAGCAGTCTAACTATGCCAACAACCCATTTTATGTTGCTTTACCTAAAGGGAATAAGATAAACAAGTTATTTTCTTTAAGTCTTTTCACATGTTCATTTCATCAACAAGAGTTTATAGAGTTTCTAGCTCCTTCTGTACACTATATGCACTGTCATGCTCTGGAGACATATATAAATGACGATGTCCTTTAATTGGGAGCTTAGACTCTTCAAGATCCTATGTCTTTATAGGTCTTTTGTGGGCCTCCTCATGATACCCCTGTGAAGTGTGTTTTCCTATGGTATATATCAGGAAACTAAAGCACAGAGACTTGAAAATGACTTGTGCAGTGTCAATACACAGGTATTAAGTGCCGTCGCTAAGATCTGAACACACACATTCTGGTTCCAAAGCCGATGACTTCATCATTTGAATATCCTATATCTAAAGTTAAGCAAACAACCAAACAAAAAGTTCCTTCCCTAAAAGTGTCAGAAACAACTAAATCATGAGAGAGAGAAAGATTTCTATTAACATCCTGATACCTTCTAAACATTATATATAGTAAAGCACAGACACCGACTCAGGCCAGGGAGGGAGGAGAATTCAGTAAGGTTTTTTTTTTTTTCAACGTTTATTTATTTTTGGGACAGAGAGAGACAGAGCATGAACAGGGGAGGGGCAGAGAGAGAGGGAGACACAGAATCGGAAACAGGCTCCAGGCTCTGAGCCATCAGCCCAGAGCCTGACGCGGGGCTCGAACTCACGGACCGCGAGATCGTGACCTGGCTGAAGTCGGACGCTTAACCGACTGCGCCACCCAGGCGCCCCTCAGGAAGGTTGTTTTGAGGATGACGTAATGTAAGTAGCCAGAGATGTGTAAGGAATGGGACCATTGAGAAAAGCAGCCTATGAAGAGGTAGAGAGACACAAAGGTGTCACAGAAGCATAAAGCCAGGTGGAGGCATGAAGAAGTGATGCCAAGGATGAGCTGGACAGGTCACCAAAAACCAGATCACAACATGCCCTGTATGTTATGCTGAAAGCTTGGCTCACTTGGATCTGCTATGCGTTTGCTTTTTTTAATTTTCATTTTTTTATGTTCATTTATATATTTTATATATATTTATATTTTTGGGCCAGGTAAGGAGGTCTGAGAGAGAGAGAGAGAGAGAGAGAGAGAGAGAGATAGCAGGAGCAGGAGAATGACAGAGAGAGTTGAAAGAGAGGATTCCAAGCAGACTCCACATTGTCAACACAGAGTCCGACTTGGGGCTTGAACCAAGGAACCGTGAGAACATGACCTGAACAATTGGTCCAAGCCGGACCAGGAGCCGGATACTTAACTGACTGAGCCACCCAGGTGCCCCAATGCATTTGCTTTTTATTAATATACGTCTAGGAATGGTTTTATAACTGAAGAAGATAAGTTGTTACATTTTTTTTTTTAATTTTTTTTTCAACGTTTATTTATTTTTGGGACAGAGAGAGACAGAGCATGAACGGCGGAGGGGCAGAGAGAGGGAGACACAGAATCGGAAACAGGCTCCAGGCTCTGAGCCATCAGCCCAGAGCCTGACGCGGGGCTGGAACCCACGGACCGCGAGATCGTGACCTGGCTGAAGTCGGACGCTTAACCGACTGCGCCACCCAGGCGCCCCAAGTTGTTACATTTTTGCAGCAATTGTGACAAGAAAGAATCAGGTGCAATAAACAGAAGGAGTGGAAATGGTGATGGGTTGACATAAAAGTTAGAAGGTGGGACTTGGTGCCTGGCTGGACAGAAGAATGAAGCAAGAAGAGCTTGAGCAGTTAGACACGCTGTGTCCTCTTTTCACTATTTATGGAAAAGGAAAGATACACTGGTAAAGACCTTGTATATTGAACGCATAGCAATTCTGGATCCAGGTTTTGAGTTTTTATTAGCTGTGTGACCCTGGGCTAGTTTCTAAAATCTCTATTGTATAGTTACATGATCGTTTAAATGGTGATATCATTAGTAATTTACTTACAGAATTGTTGTGAAGATTGAATGGAAAAATGCATGAAAAGCGATCAGTCCTGAAGGAAACAACTCTCAGACTTTTTCTATGCCCACGGCTTCATCGCAACCCATCTCTTTAAGCCAGGATTACCACAGAAACCAGTCCTTGTTGCCCTTCACCTCTAGTCTTTCCTGACCCCAATCTACCCACCCAGCCACTCTCATTGGAATCTTTCCCAAAGACTATTTTCATCCTATCAGTTGGGGTTTTTTAGCGAGGACAAAATAAGACTAATGGAAAACATGATCGCGGTCTCCAAAGGAATGAAAATCTGTCTCATGGGAGGAGAGGCAGTTTTGCTTCATCAGTGCCAAGAGGGCAGAATAAAAATCAATCCATCAATCAAACAAACTGTTCAATATGTAGTAATAAATAGTATTTAGAATTCAGTTATTTTATGCAGAGGCAAGTGCCAATGTTTTGAACAATAACAAGTTCATTTTTTGAGATTTTAGGGCAAAGTGTGAGAGATAGAATTGGGGTGCCTATTATGTACATCAATGTGAAGAGATAGCTTTAATCGAATTAGCACATGGTGGTAATCAAAACAACAGGAAGGGTTTAAAACTTGCAGGAAGATGTAAAATTATATGATAAGCCAAGAAATCCACCCTCAGAACACCAATATTTGAAATAAGGAATAAAAAAATACATTGGAATTGGGGCATAGAAGTTCTATATTGCCATTTGCTAAAAATAGCTTTGGTGGAGTCAGGACTGGCATCATGTGTTTGCAACCTGTGCAGCTCATGAGGCTCTACTCACGGACAGTTTACTCTCACGCTCACTGGTTTATTGTTGTGCTGTCAATGTCTTAAAATTCTTAATAATTTTATCTTTGAACGTATGTTTTGTAAGTGACATATATTAATTTGCTAGAGCAAACAAATGCCACGTATCAAAAAGTCACACTAGGTGACTTCAACAACAGAAAAGTATTTTCTCACAGTTCTGGAGACTGGGAGCTCAACATCAAGATGTTGGAAGGTTGTTTCTCCTGATTCCTCTCTCTTTGGATTGCAGATGGCCATCTTCTTGCTGTGTCCTCATATGGTCTTTCCTCCATGCATGCAAGCCTCTGGTGTTTGCTTGTGTATCCAAATTTCCTCTTCTTATAAGGACCAGTCAGATTGGATTAGGGCCCACCCATCTGACCTCATTTTACTTTAGTTACCTCTTTAAAGGCTCTGTCAGGAATACAGTCACATCTGAGGTACTGTGGGGTAGAATTTCAACATAGGAATTTTAAGGAGACACAATTGGGTCTATAATACGAAGTATGATAGGAAAATGGAAAATGTGTGACAGCAGCTAAGGTATGTTGGGAGTGCCTCAGTCTGATAGACCAGGAGTCCACAGGAGTCCAGAGCAATTGGTCCAAGGTCTGGCATGCAAGCAAATGCCTCCAGACAGCCTTAAGTCATGGAGCTGTTGGGACAACAATGGCACCCAGATCGGTGGCAGTGGCTGTTGGAGAGAGGACAGGTTCTACAAGTGCGTGGTACTGGGTCCCTCTATTTCCTGCACTCTTCTATGCAGTGTCTTCACAAATATGAACTCCAGCGTGAGTGCAAAAACAGATACCGCTGTGCTCAAACAGTACATATTGCAAGTAAATCCTTACAAAATAAAATACTATTCGTGGAACAATACCAAAAATTATATCAGTAGTTACTAGATTTCCTCAACAAATTTAGAAAGTTTGGCTTTGAAAACTGTTGCAACATTGCAAAGCAAACGTCTATACACTTAGAGCTAGAAATTATGTTTAAATATCATCAAGTTTAATAGAAAAGAACACTATTTTCATGAGATGCTTTGGCTGAACAAATAGCTAAAAAGAAGACAGTTGTAAAATTAATTTTTCTTTTTGATTGAAGATGCAGGGATAAAATACATTAACCAGCATTTTGAATTATACTCAAGTCAGGAAGTCATTTATGGCTTCTTGTACAACCTGCACAGGTTAGAGGAAATGTCAGAGGAAACATTAAAATGCCATTGTGTAAATTTACATCTGAAATTAAATTCAGACTGACATGGAACTGGTATGTATGAAGAATTAATTCTTTTTAGAAGAACTGTTCTTAGAGAATCATCACCTTTAGATGCACTAAAATGTATATTTCAAAATGATTTATCAGAATTTATTTGAATGCTGTCACCATGGATAAAATAATCTTAATCATCTCTAGTAACAATTGCATCAGCAGGATGATCTTTCTCAAGACAAAAAATCAAATTTTGCTTGCAATCTTCCATTTGCCAAGAACAACTGGTGTCACTTTGTATTTTATCAGCTGAAAATAAAATTGCTAAATGTATACATTTTGATGATATGATAAATGAATTTGCAGAATAGTGAGTCAGAAAAATCTTATGATCAAGTAAGATGTCACATTAATAAAATATTATTTCTTATAGTATATAAAAGTATAGCACCAAAAGTATTATTGTTTTTCAATTAGTAAGTGTATGTTGTCACTCATATGTTGCTTCTATTATGCTTTATAAATAATAACCTATTTTTTAAGGAGAAGCTTGATATTTTAATGGCCTTAGTGGACTTTTTTTCTTATTGAACAACTGGCCTTGAATTTTCATTTTGCATTGGGACCTGAAAACTATCCAGCCAGCCCTGGTTAGGGTAATAGACTGGAATGAGTTCAGAGATTAGGAGGTGAAGAAGCAAAGGCAGAGATTATAAATGATTATTTTGTGGTGTTTTTTTTTTCTATAGCCGATAGCATAGGGATGGACAATGTAAGGGAGCAAAGAAATGGAAAAGCCAAAGCATCACAAGAGAATGGGGTTAGAGAGGGTGTGCTATTTTAATATGGGAGTAAATAGATTAAATTTGTGGTCTTATGAAAGCCATCCAGTGGAGGGGGAGAAATCAATATTGTAAAATAGAGAGATGAGTGCAAGAACAAAATATACAGGAGACAAGATATGAAGGCATCCCAATCACAAATAAAGGAGTTAGTATATGAGAGGCTCAGGGACACTTTATTTTCTGTCACAGAAAGGAAAGGAGAGATTGTAGAAAACCAAGCAGGAGAACTAAGAAGTTTGGCAATATGTAGAAGAAGGGAAAAAAGTGGCTGTGTTTTTCCCTGAGACTGTACATAAATGGCTAAATTTGGAAATCAGTGCAGTGAACCTGTAGATGGAAAGATTATGACGAATGGTTGAGTTCATTTGTTCTTGATGGTGTGGAAGTGGATGGGTGACAGAATATTAAAGGTTTGAAATAGTTATAGTGGGAAATGGACAAGAAAAGGCCTGGAAATTTATACTAATACTGGGCAATCTTGACATACATGGTCATAAGACACGAATTTTTACTGACACCTTTCTCCACAGTCGTAAGAAGTTGTGGTGTTTTGTTTTGTTTTGTTTTGTTTTGTTTTGTTTTGTTTTCCAGCACTGTCCAGGGGTATAGGGTAGGAATAGAAATACTAGGCAGTGAGGATTTTTTGTGGCTGGAGTTGTTTTAAGACAGTATGGGAGAGGGTTGCCTGGGTGGGTGGCTCAGTCTGTTAAGCCTCCGACTTTGGCTCAAGTCATGATCTCATGGTCCATGAGTTCAAGTCCTGCACTGGTCTCTGTGCTGCCCGCCCAAAGCCTGAAGCCTGCTTCAGATTCTCTCTCTCTCTCTCTCTCTCTCTCTCTCTGTTCTTCTCCCACCCACACTCTCTCTCTCTCAAAAATAAATAAACATTAAAAAAATTCAAAAAAATAGTGTGGGAGAATGACAAGAGATAGGAATTGTTATTCACATAAAGATTTTTTTAAATGGTTAAAATTATGGATTACAGGCGAAATATGAAGAGATAAAAAATGAAAAGGTATGAGAGGGCTAATTAACTGAGCGAAAATGTAAAGATCTAGGGGCTGAAGTCTTAATGAAGTCAGCAATTACGTAAAGTGAGAATAAAGGAGGGAGACCTTTAAAAAGCCTGTGGATCCCAAGTGTAACATTTCAACTTAAGATTTCAACGACAGGATAGATCTCAGAAAGGATCATCTTGGATCAAGGGTAAAAACTGTTGAAGTGAAGTACAGAAAAAAAAAATCTAACACTGAATTTTCATAGGTTATAATTTTGTATGGCTCAGTTACAAAGAGAAATACAGCTATGTTTACTTTCTCACACAAATCTGGAATTCTCTAATGTTAACAATTGCTTTATTGCTCTTTTCTTGTATTTTTGATGTTCCCATTTTAATTTATCACGAAAGTCTTCTACAAAGAACTAAAAGTCCTTGTTATGGTCGGGGTGCCTGAGTGCCTCAGTCGGTTTCAGCTCAGGTCATGATCTCATGGTTTGTGCGTTCGAGCCCCATGTCAGGCTCTGTGCTGACAGCTCAGATCTTGGAGCCTGCTTTGGATTCTGTGTGTGTGTGTGTCTCTCTCTGCTCCTCCCCCACTCATGCTCTGTGTCTCTCTCAAAGATAGATAAACATAAAAAAAATTAAAATAAATAAATAAAAGTCCATGTTATGGTCAACTGTATGAGACTTAATCTCAGGGTGATTTTCCTTCTCCAAAGAATAAAATATTGGGAAACTTTGAATGCATTTGCATGTTCAAAGATTGGAAAATATTAGTTGATGGCAAGTTTAAATGTGAGGCAACTCTTATGGATGAGTACACATGGGAAGAGCCTGTATCTTAAGGGGTATGTGCTTGAGAAATTTTGGGGAGTTAGAGTGTAAGCTTGAGGATTTTTTGGAATTTCTAAGCCATGAAATTTTGAGTCTAAGGCAAATAAGAGGCGTGTTAAAGGGGGATCATAGAAGAAATATAGCCACTGCCATCTTTTATTGAATTTTAATGGGAACATATCTCTTTGATTGAATTATTCAACTCAGGAAGGTAGTGGTAGAGGATTTGTTTGAACAGTGACTTTTGTAGAAGCTCAAAGAGCAATATGGAAACACATTGGAAAAAAAATATAATGGGGCGCCTGGCTGGTTCAGTCGGTTAAGCATCCCACTTTGGCTCAGGTCATGATCTCGCCATCCGTGGGTTCAAGCCCTGCAGCTGGCTCAGAGCCTGGAGCCTGTTTCAGATTCTGTGTCTGCCACTGTCTAAGCCCCTCTCCTGCTCACTCTCTGTTTCTCTCTCTCAAAAATAAATAAAAATTAAAAAAATATATATATACATAATGGAATTACAAGAAATGGGAATATATGGGAAATAAGGAATTCAGATTTTTTTCTTTTTTAAACTTTTTTTGAAGTTTAGTTGGAGTGATAGAGACAGCGCAAATAGGGGAGGGGCAGGAAGGGGGCAGAGAGAGAATCCCAAGTGGGCCTTGCTCTACCAGCACAGACCCAGATGCAGGGCTCCATCCAGCCCACCGAACCGTGAGATCACAACCTGAGCCGAAACCGACTGAACCACCCAGGTGCCCCAGGAATTCAGACTTAAGAGCATTTTTCAGAATTTACAATTTTCAGAATTTGTGCTTGAAAAATTAAATATAAAAATATTTTCCTCAGAATATGTGTTTTATCCAGAAGCCAAATAAAGATGTGATCTTCAGGAGTGCACAGCAAAGTGACTGGTTCTCCTGAGGTTGCCAGGCTGTGAATCATCAATGGCAGCTTCAGTCCAAAAAGTTTCTACAGCTAATTCCGCAGCTGAAACACATTTCAGAAAAAAAGAGAAACCTTTCTTTTAGAAGTGGTTTTTACAGATGCTAATCACCTTTCTAGCAAGAAGCAGTCACTGTGTCCAGAATTAGGAGCTCCAGATCTAAGTAGATAAGGGGAGCTGTGTCACTGGACAGAGCCTGCCATCAACATAGTAATGAGGTGGCCATAAATAAAAGCCCGACGGGGAAAGGAAATTAAGAGATTCTGAGCATGCTGGATGGAGAATGGAAGCTCCCACCGGAAGATTTCTTATTAGCGCTGCCCTGTAGGATAAATTTTGAAATTTTGCAAAAGGCGGCAGTGTTGCAAACACCACTTGGAGAGGCAACGCGGTCTGCAAAGATACGCCGCGTGCCCCCACTTCCCCCGCCAATCGTAATTACCTTTGTGAAAAAACGGACGTCTTGATGAGAAACTGGGTTTCAGTTAAGTGGCGTCAGGTCACGTGGAGTAGACCGGCAAGCTTGTATGGCAAGCTACAAACCAGTAATTTCTTCACCAACTGCTTTTGCTCAGATGAAATGAAGTCTTTGCTTTGGTCGTTGACAACAGGAAGTACTGACTTTTGGAAACACTTTTTTTTTGTTTGTTGGTTTGTTGGTTTGTTTCGTTTGGGCTGGGACTGAGGGGTGATGCAGAAGGTAACTGGTTCAGTCCCAAATACTGGCTTATTCTCGAAATTTGGTGTGTGTAAATAGGGCTGATTCTGTGAGAACTCTTTCCCTCTGATTCACTATTTGGATTCTAAAAAATGAGCAACACGAGACGATTTAAATCCTGTAGCCTCAAAGGAACCATTCCCACATTTGTGGATGACAGCCAGCTGCTGAAGGGACAAACAGCCATCAATCACTCTAGCTGAGACTGAACAGAGAAGGAGGCGGTCAATGTGGGCTTTTAATGTCAGTATTCCTTTAATAATCAAGGCAAGAAATTTATTTCGATGTTTGATACCTTGGGGTTGATATATATATATATATATATATATATATATATATATATATATCTTTGGACATTAATTCACTAGGGAATTTAATCTTTGTACCTAATGTTTCCATAGAAATTGGTAATTAGAGGAGGCTTATATTCAAATTTGTGTCCTCTCTGTGCTGATAGCCGCGTATTATTGCCGTGTCTTTATGATGCCATTTGATCTTTTTGCACAACTTCTTAACTGAATGTGTTGCTCAATATGTCTGGACATAACTTGCAGTGGGAAATGCAACATGGAATAAACTTTTGGCTTGAGAGTAATATGATGGATTCACCCTCTGTTGAAGGTCAGAGCCATCTGCTGCCAAAGATACATAGTCACCTGTGGTGCCAGTTGGATACAGAAAGCATCAGTTTGCTGGTTTGCGTTCATGTGGACATGCCTACTAGCATCTTGTCCTTGGGAACTTTTTGACCCACCACATTCTTTTGTCTAAGACAGCATGGGTCATTTAATCTGAATTGGAAGAATCAACTGGGCCCAGCTCCCCTCTTCCTCTTGTCTGTGAATTTCCTGATAGGACTATAGCTTTGATATGTTTGGTTTCTTCACACTAGAAAGGTTTTTAGATAAAACTACCTTTTGAAGCCTGCCTTTCCCAGTGATACCAGTGATAAGGTGAATAATTCTCAGTTTGGCACCAGGTTTACAAACTTGGCTTGTCCACCAATATGTCACATTCTTCAATACCACCATTAAGGGTAGTGAAGGTAATTTTTTTTTTTTACTATTTATGTCTCTCTTTTCTATCAATTTTTCAATTGGTTCGGAACCTCAGTGGGGATCACTCAAAACTCCAAAGCCTTTTAATCATTAAAATAAGATAAAGCCACTGTGTTTTAATTTTTTTCAGAGTTCTTTGATTTCTGAAGATTATTTTACTTACAGTCTTCCACTTCTCTTGTTTCAATAATATAATGCGGTTTTTATTCAAATGTCATAGTTTTTTTTTTTAGCTTTTCTTTGTCTTGAAGCATTTTTCTTTCTCTTCTGATTTCCCCCATTTTATTTGCTTTAGTCACTGCCTTTCATGATAGAGTTTTGCTTTTTGTTTTTTTCTGAAATGCATATAATGTTTAGTTCTCTGCTTATATGTAGAAGCAAGTCACTAAAAACTGATTGGAAGGATGGGTGCTACTTTAATACTTGAGAGCTTCACTGTGTGGTGATTGGGTAGGTAATCAAGCCTTTTGATGGAGAGTCTCAGATGCCTGTCTATAGAGATCTTTTGTCTTGGGTCATTTTCTGCAAATGCCAGTATCCAAAATTCTTCCTTTGGGTTTATAAGCCTAAATGCCAGCTTGTGGGAGCCTAACTGGGATAGAATATGTTTTATTATTTAGTATACAGGCTTTCATTCATAAGTAAGAATAGTTCCTAGCTTCTGCCCTCCACTAGCCTATTGTCCCCGATTTCACAGCTTCTAGGGTTCATTCTTTTAGAGATGAGTCTTGGGGCAAATGGGTGGCTCAGTTGGTTAATCAATCCAACTCTTGGTTTCAGCTCAGGTCATGATCCCAGGGTCATGGGATTCTCTTGGGATTCTTAGATTCTCTTGTGATTCTCTCTTTCTCTTCTGTCTCTGCCCCTCCCCTGCTCTCTCTCTCTCTCTCTCTCAAAATAAATAAATAAATAAAACTTTAAAAAAAGAGAGAAATGAGTCTTTATTCTCATCCTTTCCCAGTGTAGGAAATGTATAAAAGTAAGGCTAAATGGGCAGAGGGAAGAATCTAACTCTTCCTTACTCATATTTTCAATCATTTCTGTTTTAATGTGTGTGGTCCCATCTGTTCCACTTGTCTTCAGCATTCCTTGGTGCCTCCCATCCTGAGTCTTTAAGTTCTAAAGTGCCAGTCTTCTTGCTTCTTGGTGGCTTCCCTCACTCAAGAAATTACGTTTTCCTTCTTTCAACTGTGCTAATTGTATGGATATACCAAAACCTGTTTCTTAATTTCCTTAATTTTTATAGTGTTATTTTTACTATCCAAAACATTTTGTACAAACAATAATTATCTCTTAAATCTCCAGAATATATATATATATATATATATATATATATATATATATATATGGATATATATACATACTTATATATATAAAATATATACATATATAAAATATATACAAATATATATAATATATACAAATATATATATAAAATATATATGTATGTAAAATATATATATGTAAAATATATTCCATTGGAAGTGGATAAAGAAGACCCTAAAATGTTTCCCATAGGTCTCTCCCTTTTTGTTTGCTTCCCTAGAGACACTTATTGGGAAAAAAAGATGAAAAATATTGTTTTGGGTGAGGTGTGATTTTCCCTAGTGTTTCTGTGTATCTATGATAACTTTTGTTAAGACTATCTTTTCAAGGATATTTGTAAAGCAAAAGCCTTAAAAAATAAAACCTTGTTTGTGAAGTAAAACCCTTTTTAAGGGGGAGAGGGCAACGGGAAGAATTATTTTCTAACCAAGACGATAAAGACAATGTCTGCCACTAGGTCAAAGTTTGGTAGGTTTGCTTGCAATCCCCTTATAAAACTGGGGGTTTTCTGAGACCAGGATCCTTCAGCTACAACACAAACACACTGAGTGCTACATCTACCTGTGCCCACCTCTGCACCTTCCCCATGGGATTTGTGGTTCAAGGGGAGCTAAAGCGAAACTAAAGCTCATCCTACCAGTATTTATAAAGTTCTTTGTCGTTGACTCAGGAGTCCTGTGTCTTCTGCCGGTATCTTTAAGCTGTGATACCCTAACTTGTTAGCTTGCAAGTAGGGCAAAATCTCAGATCTTTTTGACAACTTTGGAGATGATTGGAGGATATGATGCTGACAGAGACATGGTTTTCTAAAAGGGCACTATGTGGCCAGGATAGGGGAAATGAGAACACTACCCATGACTCAAATACTCTCAAATTGTGGGCAGGAAGCAGTGGGAGTAGTTAAACACCATCCCTCATTTTCCTAAATTTTAATGATGATGAAAGGTAGGAAGTAAGCTTTAAATAAATCACCCAACTAGGTCTATTTCTTGATGTTTACTCCTCTGGGCAGAAGTTAGATGAGTCAAGGAGTCCCAAAGCTGGTGCACTGGACTCTGGGTAAACTGTAAAGTGTGGAAGTGTGATGGAGTCATCTCTCCATTGAAATGGAAAATGAATGTGACATACTCCTTCTTCATTCACCCTGATCTCTTCTTCCCTCTCTCAACTGCTTTAAGAAAAAAGGCTGAATATTCTTGGGGAATATTTTGGTGAAATAGTTTGAGAAAAAGAGCAACTCAAACTTTGGCTCTGTTAAATGCAAATGGCCAAATCTCCATCCCACCCAGATTTGTGTGAGAAGGGGGACATTGGATCTAACTCATGGGATTCATCAGGGTTCACAGTAGGAAGAGGAAGCTCACGTGACCTTAATGTGACGCTTTTGGATCAGTTCATTTTACTGTTTTTGTTGCTTCTATGCCTGCACATTTAGTAGAAATTGATGTGTTGCTTGAACTTCATCCCACAAGGGCAAGACAATCAACCTGATCAAGGAAGAGCTTAAATAGAGATAGGCCAGTGAAACAAACTTTCTTGTCATTTATCCCTTGTGGGTGGATCACTTATTGTGAGGGTCTTTAGCATTTGATGTCCAATGCCTTCATTATACAGATGATGTCCTGTTGGTTGGCAAGTCAGAAGCAATGGCAACTGCAATATTATCACATCTCTGTCATCAGGGGTAGCTGATAAAACCCAACCCTTGATAAGTACCAAGGTTTTGGGGGACTAGGTGGGTAAATTCATGATTATTCATTCAGCAGTCAAGGAAAAATTATTGTTGCTTCAGGCCCCTGCCACCAAATAGGAAACCTAACCTTACGGTGGGTCTAGAGGCACTCAATAATTGACTCAAAATAAATATGGCACATTCAAAAACACAACTCTCTGGCTCCAGTTGCATCTTGGCTTTCCATGAGCAACTGGAAGATATCCCTTGGTTTTATAAGGACTTTATGTCTCCCTCCACCTCTTAAAGCAAAGCTTCACACTCACCAGGATCCATGATTGACAGTTTCCCCTAAGTGCCTGAGTCTGGTTGACTGATGGTTCAGTTAAGCAGAAACCAGATGTCTGTGAAGAAGCTACAGCTGTTCAACCTCAGTTTCAACTCTGAAGAATCAAAACTGGAAGAGTTTTTTCTGTTCAGAAGGCAGAATTCTGACTCTTATTCCTTTGCTAATGTCCTGGATGTTTGGCTAGTCACATGGAAAGCTACAGACTAAGAGTCATTCCTCTTTGGGGGTCATCAACTTTGGAAAGAGATTACAGCTGGTGACTGAACTATCTGCCTAACTCATGTAGATTCCCACAAAGAAGGGCCCATTTTCTTATAAGATCAAACTGTTGATTGAGTCTGACTCTGATAATAATAAACATAATACCTATTTCATAGTGTTATTTGAGGATCGATTGGGATTATACGCAGAAAAGATTTTGAACAGTCCCTGGAATACCACTAGTCCATATAAGGTTAGCTCTTCCTAATATTATCATTAGTTACTTATCACCACTGCTTCTGAATTTTCTTCCTCAGTATTGATTGAAGTCTTTAAGCTATGAACTTTTTTTCCCTGCTCAAACACGTAAACTCAAGTGCTGGCTGTAGCTCAGCAAAATAGGGGGTATAGCTGTATTTCTGCTAACAACTACTCTACTTAAAGTAAGGTTAACTATGGCCTTCCCCCTTAATGCTTTTCTTCTATGGAGGCTTATTTGCACCAAGCTTATCTCAAATTCCTCCAGTTGAGGTGTATAGATTACTTGCTTTTCTCAAGCACTCTTAGCCATTTCTTCTGTATGAAATTATGTCTTTCACAATTTCAGGCAAACTCTGGAAGAAGACTGTTCCTTTTAACTTTTCCATTTAAATTGTTAGCACTAACAAGTCATATATTTTAATTTCTCTATATATTTTATACAAGTGATTTATTAATTGTGAAACGTGTGTCATAAAATATGGTAATATACATAAAGCACAAACTTATTTAAAATGTGTTATCTGTTAATAGAAAAATATACAGAAACTTATCTATACAGACATGCTGCACAAAGCAAGAGATAACACAACATGCTTCTGTTTTGAGGAGCTGTCTCCTGGGTTAACCAAGTTCTTACAGAGACAGAAGGCTGCTGCTGATATCTTCTGAAAGCAGCCATTATTTTAACGGGCTTAAGTTACAACCTCTCAACCATTGTCCAGGGTGAGGAAGGTTTCCTGAAAATGGAAATTCATCTATGTGCCTGCTAAGAACAAGAAACAATGAGGCTATGTGAGCTGGAGGTTAGTATGGATCATTCCAGAATATTAAACTAGAATCATCTCCTGGGAAGCCCAAAGTCCCAACATTCAACAGAAATTATAGATTGTAATATACAGGAAGATCATAACCGCATTAGTAATGTTACTTATTATTGCAACTGTATTAAAACCTGAGTCATTTAATAAAGAGCTGGACAATTTTAAAACAAAAGTGCTTTGTTTCAAAGCATAATTGAAGTCATGTATTTTAGCTTCTAAGGCACATTATACTAGTTTATTTTCTGGGACTTAAAAAAAAATCATTGAATTGACGAGTTTCAAAATAAAAACTATCCATCACTCAACAAAATAAAAAGCAGTACCTGGCATTCAATAAGAAATTGCCAGTCATGCAAGAGGCAGGAAAATATTTCTCCATAATGAGAAGACAGTTAGTTGAAACAAACTCAGAATGTTAGTAATGTTAAAAAATATATAGCCTTTTAAAAAAATATTTGTTTATTGGGACGCCTGGGTGGCTCAGTCGGTTAAGCATCTGACTTAGGCTCAGATCATGATCTCATGATTCATGAGTTCCAGCCCCAAAAATAAAATGAAACGTTAAAAAAAATAAAAATAAATAAAAATAAAAGTATTTATTTTTGAGAGAGAGAGAGACAGTGGGGGGAGGGGCAGAGAGAGAGGGAGACACAGAATCTGAAGCAGGCTCCAGGCTCTGAGCTGTCAGCACAGAGCCCTACATGGGGCTCGAACTCACAAACCATGAGATCATGATCTGAGCTGAAGTCAGATGCTTAACCGACTGAGCCATCCAGGCATCCCATTAATGTTAAAAATATAAACAAGAATTAGGATGCCTGGGTGGCTCAGTTGCTTAAGCATCTGACTCTTGATTTCAGCTGAGGTCATGATCTCCTGGTTCCTGAGTTTGAGTCCCACACTGGGCTCTGTGCTGACAGCTCAGAGCTTGGAGCCTGCTTTGGATTCTGTCTCCCTTTCTCTCTCTGCCTTTTCCCGCTCATTAAAATTTCCCTCTCTCTCTTAAAATAAATAAAAAAAAACATTTAAAAATATATAAACAAGAATCTTTTGAGTTATTATAATTGTATACTATATTCAAGAACATAAAAGATTGTGCATATTAAGTAAACATGTGGATGATATAAAAATAACCATTTTAAATTCTAGAGATGAAAATGACAATATCTGGGATAAAAAATTTAGACTATATGAGATTAACAGCAGATTAGACATTGCATAATAAAAGAAAAAAGAACTTGAAAAAATATTAACAAGAATTATCAAAAGGGAAAAGAAAAAAACCCTCAGAAAATATACACAGCCATGGTGACCTGCAAGGCAACTTTAAGTAGCCCAATCCACAAATAATTGGAGCCCCTAAAGATAGAAGAGGGGGAGCAAAAAAGAAAATTCAATAACTAATGTCCAGATTTCTAAATTTAATGGAAATTATACACTCAGTTATATAAAGAGTTCAATGAACCTCAAGCTCAAGAAATATGAGATGAACTACACTAAGTTACATTGTAAGCAAATTGCTATGAACCATGATAAATAGAGAAACTTAAACCAAGGAAGAAAAGACGTATCACTTGTGAGAAATAGAGGTCAAAATAATAGGTTTCTCACTGGAACAATTCAGGCCAGAAAATTGTTGGGTAATATCTCTTAAGTACTTAGATAAAAGAACAGTCACCTCTGGGCTGCATACTTAATGAAAATATTTTCAATAATGAAAGCAAAATAATGGCTTTTGGAAACATACAATAAAGCAATGAATTTATGACCACAATATGTGAAAAAAAGTTAAAGGCAGAAAGAACATGACCTCAGTTCGAAATCTGGAACTATACAAAGGAATGAAGAGCATGTAAAAATCATAAGTATGTGAGCAAATGTAAAATAGCTCTTTTCACTGATTAAAAGTTTCTCTAAAAGATAATTGCAAATTTAAAGGTTATTTGCAAATTGCAAAAAACAACAGAAACAAATGGTGAGTTTTACAAAATGGTTAGAAAGAAAATGTAAAGCAGCAATAGGCTCAGCACTGGGAAGGGAGAAATAGAAGTACACCTGTTGTAAGGTTTTTGTTATAGGGGAGGTGGTGCAGATATGTATGTATCATTGGAAAGCACAATGTGACAGATTATAGATGCTTATTGTACACCCTAAAGCAAAGTGTTACAGTTAAAAGGTGCTATCGTTAAAAAGCCAACAAAGCACAGAAAATAGTATCATATAAAATATTCAGTTAAACCAAAAGGAGGCAGACTGAAAAAAAAGAAAAGAAAAGGAAAGAAACAAAGGACAGTTGGGACTAAGAGAAGGTAAGTATCAAGATGATCAATTTAAACTCGAACATGCCAATAATCACACTAAAAGTCATTGGTCTAACCTATCTTGTCGATAGCTCTTTTCCAAGAAGCCTTGCAGACTTAAACATTCTGTCCTTTTTGTCCTCAAGCTTGAACTTCTGTTTTTATTTTATTTTATTTTTTAACATTTATTTATTTTGGAGAGACAGAGACAGAGCGTGAGTGCGGGAGGAGCAGAGAGAGAAAGAGACACAGAATCCGAAGCAGGCTCCAGGCTCTGAGCTGTCAGCACAGAGCCGGATGTGGGACTCGAACCCATGAACCATGAGATCATGACCTGAGCTGAAGCTAGATGCCCAACCGACTGAGCCTCCCAGGCGCTTGTGTCTGTTTTATGGTATGTAACACTTTGTTTCACTCATGTCTTCATCTATGTTCCTAATTTAAAAAGAAAATTTACTTGATTCAACTCTTATCTTTTTATATTTTACATAGCAACAAACTGAATCTAATGACAAGTACATGTTAAATGAAATCTTCAGAGTGAAACACTGATGAAAGAGAACAGCCACACGAATCTCTAAAGTTTATAGTGGGTGGGCAAGCTGGACAAATTGATAGGTTCTGAAATTCTTGGTAATGTGAGAACTTGACCTGAAAATAGAAGTGAAGTATATAAAAATTTAAAAAAAATGATACAGACATGTAACATTAGCTTCAATAATAGGGATTTTTTCAGCAAAGTTGGCGATCAGTGAGTTGGAGTAAAATGGGAAACAGGACAATGAATCCTAGTGTATATGAAGTTTTGGCAATAAAAGAGTCTTCAGTGAAGAACATTGCAGAACTTCATGGAGTGAAACATACCAAAATTAAAGAAAATATATATTTAGAAATAGTATATCAAGTTGGGGCATTTAATTTCTCTCAAATCTGTCATGACTTTAAAATGAAGATTTACTTTCATTCCACTTAAGATGAATGAGATCAGTTTGAACAGGCAGAAGCCAATAAAGCATTACCTCTGTCTCTCAATACCAGGAGGCTTACTTGGATATTATTATTTCATGTCAAGAAGTTCCCTGGGATCTTACTTCAAGTAGAAAATGGTCTTCTCCATTATGGTTGTGGCATTTTTTTTTTCTTTTCGTTTTTTTGTTTTGTTTCGTTTTGTTTTAAAGCTCATACAGGCAAAACTCTCAACTAAAATGCAGAACTTGAATATCTCTTGCCTGGAACAAGTAACTACTAGTGTCAAAAATGCCACTTAAAAATCATTACACACAAACACCACACACATTGAATTTTGTAGCCTACAGCATGACATTATTGTTCTTTTAGGAGGTAATTGCAATAAAAAATCTTGTAACTACACATGGCATAACTAAGGTAAGTCAAGTTTTCGTAAATAAATGGTAATGTGAAAAGGCATTCCCAGGAATATTTGTATTTGAAACGATTACCATAGTGATCTACAAATAAACCTACCTTTGACACCTTTCAGTGTTACACAGTTAATTCATACAAGCCAAGCCATGCTTATAGTAAGCATGAAAGCTTACATCAGTATTTAACACAAATTTTAGAAATCAAAGATTATGTTGTCTTCTGTGGATTATAACAAAAAATTAAAAGTGTGCTATTCAAAGTAGAAATGAACAAATACATTAGTTAAATAGAATGAGAAAGAGCATGATAATAATACTAATTAGTTTAGTTTAAGTTTGTTTCAATTTCATCCTAATCTTTTAAATTCTAAGTGTTATGAAGATAATAACTTTGAAAGAAGAAAATAATTTGAAACAGAATAGACTGTATCTGGAAATTAATTTATAGAAGAGGATTAGATTTTTATGTTTTAGTATATACTTTAGTATATATTATAAAAGACTTTTATATTTTAGTATATAATATTAAATATACACTTTCACATATATTTTTTGCCAGTGAATCGTAGTCTCTTTTGGTAATTAAAAAACAACCTTAATATATTCTTCGTTAGTCCATTTGCTCTGTGAGAAATAAAATACTTTAACTTGGTAACTTCTGATTTATTTTATTAATCTTAAGGTTAAGTATGTGAGTACTTAGGTTGTGTTGTCTGTGGAGGTATTTAATTTAAGCTCATAAATTAATGCCTTGATAATCAATATCTATCTAATGCACTGCTTAAATTGTACATATTTCATTAATTTTGCATTAGTTCAACTATCTTAGTGATTCTGACTGGGATTGAAAGTGAGAGCATCCTGGCTAATGAATGATTTATTACAAAGATAGTTTAGGAAGAAAACACTCAATTGCCCATTTTCCAGGTTGTAAAAAGGTGAAATACCATTGATAATATTTACTTATGAATTCATATAAATCCC
This sequence comes from Leopardus geoffroyi, assembly GCF_018350155.1. NCBI lineage: Eukaryota > Metazoa > Chordata > Mammalia > Carnivora > Felidae > Leopardus > Leopardus geoffroyi. The sequence continues at coordinate 24,897,495 of NC_059333.1, forward strand.
TCAACTCTCCTCCATTCTATTCCTAAAACTCTCATCCTCTCTCCTCAGGTATTTTCTCTAAAGCTAATTATCTCATTATCCTTTTGATCTTCTATTTCTTTGTGCATTCAGGGACCATTTCTAAAACTGTTCTTTTGTTGTCTATATATTCAATCTCTACTCTTTTTTTTTTTTTTTTGCTGCCCATCTTAGCCAAGAAATTTTCTTGACTGAGTCCCAACAACTCTCTAAATATTTCCCTGTCATCTTTCACTCCCAAAGCATTTAATGATAGAGGTTAAGCATGTGAGACCTGCAGAAAAGAATTTTGGGGTTTGAACCCTGGCTCCAATATGTTCTAACTGTGTGACTGTGGGCTAATTACTTCTCTGTTTCTCAGTAACCTCATCTATAAAATGGTGAAAATAAGGGTACCTACTTTGGAGTGTTTGTAGATTAAATGAAGAAAACAATACAAAAACACATAGAATTGTGCCTGACATCATAGCAATATTTGCTATTCTTATTCTGATTACCAATATCTTTAATATATGAAGCCAGCCTCACCATTTTCATCAAAACTGACGTTTATACCTAAAACTGTTCCAATACGAGTTCTGCACCTGCACCATTATGATAATGAAACTGTTTTCATGAAATTACTGATTTTGTATAAAAACTAGAAAAGGTGGGGCGCCTGGGTGGCTCAGTCAGTTGAGCGGCCGACTTCGACTCAGGTCATGATCTCCTAGTCCGTGAGTTCGAGCCCCGCGTTGGCCTCTGTGCCGACAGCTCAGAGCCTGGAGCCTGTTTCAGATTCTGTGTCTCCCTCTCTCTGACCCTCCCCTGTTCATGCTCTGTCTCTCCCTGTCTCAAAAATAAATAAAACATTAAAAAAAAAAAAAACTAGAAAAGGTATACAATCTTCATAAAGGCTTTTTAAAAGTTTGTAAACATTTGTGCCTGCAGTGTTATTCTCTTGAATATATTTTTAGGAAGTAAATAATTGAGAAAATGAAAGAGATATATTCATCAAAGAATTTCCAATAAAAGTGCTAACAAATCCTTGTTTATATTTTCTAAAAATGGGAAAGAGTTAAAGTCCAAAACAAATAGAGTGATTAAATAAACTGCCATATAATCATATAATGAGAGAGTCAGCAGACATAGGAAATGACATTATAGATGCATATCTCTCAAGATAGAACATATATTTATGATTTTTTTCTACATCAATAATACAGGCTTTTGGACCAAAGCCCCAAATCCTTACTTGTGTTCAAATCCCAGCTCATCCAATTAATAACTCTGTGAACCTGGAAAAATAATTAACCCCTCCAATTGTTTTTTTCCTATGTAAAGTGGACATATTATATCTTACCCAACAAGCTTTGGTGAGGATTAAAAGGATCATCAACTTGGGGCACCTGGGTGGCGCAGTCGGTTAAGCGTCCAACTTCAGCCAGGTCACGATCTCGCGGTCCGTGAGTTCGAGCCCCGCGTTGGGCTCTGGGCTGATGGCTCAGAGCCTGGAGCCTGTTTCCGATTCTGTGTCTCCCTCTCTCTCTGCCCCTCCCCCGTTCATGCTCTGTCTCTCTCTGTCCCCAAAAAAATAAATAAACGTTGAAAAAAAAAATTAAAAAAAATAAAAGGATCATCAACTTGAAATATTTACATACAATTCAGCTCATATAAAAATCTTTTCATAATGAAACATGTTATTTTCTATCTGCAGGTGCTACATGATACTAACATTTCTGAATTTTTAGAACTCTACCGTTGGCACCTATCTTTTCAAAATGATCATCCTAAATTGAAAATATTCATATTTAAAACCATAATAATTACTTTTTAAATCCCCAGAACCATAATCTCGTCCAAACTCTATAATTACATTTCAAATGCTTGTAATATATTATTATCTGGATATTGACACCTGGGTATATTACCTTTCAGCAGCTCAATTCAGAAATTCTAAATGTATCTTCATAATCCTCTCCCCAGATTAACTCTCACATCTGAAGTCCTTCTATTCATTACCATATTGCTATCTAGGAAGAATAAAGGCTCTGATTTCTTGTCAGCAAATTTCTCTTCCTAGCCTTCCAGATCAACTTGGTTGCCATGCACTATGGACTGGAATACGTTCCGTGCCCCTCCCCCAACCCAGATCCTATGTTGAAGCCTTAATCCCTAATGTAACTGTATCAGAAATGAGACTTTTGTCAGGCAATTAGGGTTAGATGAGGTCATGAGGGTGGGACCTTCAGATTGGGATTAGTGGCTTCCTAAGAAGAGAAAGAGAGATACTACTCTCTCTACTGTGAGAATACGCACAGCCAGAAGGCAACAACCCAGGAAGAGGACTCTCATCAGAAAACTAATTGGCTGGCACTTGACCTTGGACTTGACCATCTCCAAATGTCTGTTGTTTAAGTCACAGAGTCTATGGCATTTTGTTATAGCAGCCTAAAGGGACTAAGGCACCCTGCCTTTTTTCTTTTATCCTCAGCAATGCAGATTAATGCACTTAACGCAGATTAGCTCAGGTCCATAAGTTTCCAATTAGGACTATCACTATATGCTCCTCACTGGTCACTCTCTGGTATCTGAATTTTCCCATTAAAGTTTATCAAAATGTCAGTAAATGGGTCCTTCCAGAAAATAATTTGATCATAGGATTCCTCAGGGGGAAAATTTTTGAAACCAAATCTAAATCTAAAAACAATCTAAACTCCTTACTCTAGCATGAAATAGCCAAGCATGTAAATATCAGCTTTTATCAGTGCCTAGGAGATAATTAAAACATTATAGTTCTTGTATTTGTTATCCTTGTTAAGCAATGTAGTTGCTTAAAACGAGTAGGAGATGCCACTGGTGCCCCAACACAATTCTCTTTTATAGCAGGTGTGCTCAATCCCCAGCTACTGTGAGTTTTCACTGATCATTCATAGCTTCATCTTCTATGGTGAACGTCCTTTGGCCAACTGGGAACCACACTGCCCCAGTCCTATCTCCCTTGGAGAAAGACCTCTGCCAATGATTGACTTATACTGAGGCAAGAAATGACCACCCATTTTTCTATGTGGATTAACTCTGGTACTATTTGTGCTTCAGCCTTGCCATTCAGATCAAAGATAGTATCCAGTTGTTATTCCTGTCTGCCTTTATTCCCTAACTCTATCCTCCCTCCTATAATCCTCTTTACCTGATAGCATTTTCCTAATAAGCACTGGATCTGTAATCCATGTCTCAGGCTTTACTTCCTGGAAACGCAAATCAGAGAAATGCTACTATTCTTACTGTTCACAAGTCTATAGATCAGTTGAATACACCTCACCAAGGGTCCTGGCTGGCTCAGTAATATATCTGTGCTTACCCGTGGGCTAGGAAGGTAGCTCTACTGAATGTGGCTGGGCTCTCTTACATGTTTGGGGTCTGCCGGCTGGCAGCTGCTCCTAGATGGCTTAGCTTTTCCCCCTACGGTGTCTCCGGCCTCTCCAATAGTCTAACCTAGGATATGGTTTCAGTAGGGCACAAAGAGGCAAGAGGAAGCAGAGTGCAAAAAGCCTCTTGAAGTCTTAGAATAATCACTTCTGACACACTCAGTTGAAGAAAGCAAGTTACAAGCCAACCTATACTTTATTTCTTGTCATAAAGAAGAGGGGCTTTGGTGTTCGAAACTTGTGTGTCTTCATTCAGTTTATACAACAATGTTTATCAAGAATGTGTTCAAAAGAAGTGAAAAAGTGATGGGTGGAGAGGAAAACTTCTCAGAGAAGAAACCCAGAGCTAGGTAATTGCGTGCATGCTTATTGCTCCTTCTACATTGGATAACTTTTCCTCAGAGCACAGATGAGTCCTATTAATTGTTATGTTGAATTTATTCATTAATTACTCAAACATTCATTAAAGTCCCCTATGTACCACTCATTCTACTAGGTATTGGAAATTTAAATTTCAATCAGTTTTCCCTTGCATACTTTCCTTGTTTCTTTTGAATTCACATTTAGTTTGCTTTTCTGTTTTAGAAAGATGTCACATCCATTTTACTGTCAAACCTTCCCAAGTTATATTACAAATCTCACTCCCATCAGTCCAGACTCCATTATGCATATATTTTAAAGCAGGCCCTTTTAAGTTCAACAGTCATGTTACCTGACAAGGTGGAGGCAGGAGTAATTAGAGCATGAATAGATCCTGCCGGTCACCTTACCTCTCAAGTGTAAATCGCGATCCCAAACACTAACTCAGCCACATTTTCACAGGAAGCCTTCAGCTATTTCCTTATCTTTGAAGCAACTTATGCCTTAGCTTGTTAGTAGAAGTTATCAATATTGGAGATGTATGAACAGTAAAAGCCCATCTAGGTATACATGTGCCTTTTTTTTTTCATGTGGAAATTCCCTCTCTGCCCTGCATCACAGTTTATTGAAAGCTGTCTTTGATATTGTTGGTGTTCTGAATACAGAGAAGGAGGGAAGGAAGGATCGTACACTTATTTTGCATACCTGAAATAGAATTTGGAAAGACTGGATACTAAACAGGACAAGTCAAAGTTAGTTTTTATTACTTCTATAGATTTCTTACCCTATAGGAAAATCTTTCATCTGAAGCTACCTTTATTTTTTAAATATTTTTTAAAAGTTTATTTATTTTGAGAGACAGAGGGAAAAAACAGAGAGAGAGAGAGAGAGAGACAGAGACAGAGAGAGAGTATGAGCAGGTGGGTGTGGTGGTGGCAGAGAGAGTGGGAAAGAATCTCAAGCAGGCTCCATGTTGTCAGTGCAGAGCTGGAAGTGAGGCTGGACTCACGAACTGTGATATCATGACCTGGGCCAAGATTAAGAGTTGGATGCTTAACGACTGAGCCACCCAGGGGCCCCTGAAGCTACTTCTAGAGGGAAAAAAATAAAAGATCACTCAAATTCATGTAAGTGACTAAAACAGTGATGACTTTGCCAAAATTCTCAAATTCTTACGTTTATCATTAATGAGTTAAAGAGTAGTCCAAACAACAGTATCCCAGAGAGTGATGAGCACTCAATCAATACGTTACAAAGTTTCTCATTACAAAGATTCAGTTCACCTTTACTACAAATGTAAGTGGAACAATCACTTATGGAAGTGAACAATCACTTATGAATTGGCCATTTAAGAGGTCAGAATTACCCAGACATAGCATAGACTGTTATGACAAGGTAAGAGATTGTTTTAATTCGTGTTTGTGATTAAGTAAAAAACACATAGGCTTGATAGTTATATAAAGTAAGGTTTTGTTGTTGGATGAATCATTTACCACCAGGGCACTTTAGTAACTTATTTGATCTCCCTAACGTTCCATTCCTTACTCTGAATATTTGGATACTAATACTATTTTCAGAGATTATTGTGAAGTATAGAAAAATCTATGTAATACATCTAGCTTAGTCTCTGGCATAGAACATGCATTCTTATTGCTGTTATTATTATTATGGTTATTACTTCACTGTTTATATTATTGAGAAAGTAGCTCAAATAACATCTTAACATGCAATTTTATTGTACCAGGTAATTCTTCATAAAAAAATAGACAACTATAGCAAAATGTTTGATTAACTCCCCTATGTTTAAGGAAATCAAGGATAGGACTGGGAAGAAAAATAGATTTCTCTCTAGCAAGTAATTACATACTTCAAAAATCTTGACTCTAAAGTAATGATAATTTATTAAAGTCAAAGTGGTATTGATTTACTAACCTGAAATGAATTTTGCCCAATTAAACTAATTATGACTAACGTTTTTAAATTGTATCTTAGCAACTTTAGTTAATTTAAATGACTAATTCCTAAAACCAGCTAAAATATGGAGAAAACACAGGCCAGTAGATGTTCCTGACTTAAATGTGATCCTTTTTTAACGCAGCTTGAGGAAAATAAACTCAGGGTTTCACTAACATGTCCTTTTGTGTGAAATGCCTTAAGTCAATTGCTTGTTTCGTTTGTTCTCCTCCTGAAAGTATATGGAAACAAAAGTAAAAGAAAGTGAAATAATGAAATATGAGTTATATACCATCATCTTTATCATCAATGTCACATTTTTCAATCTTATTTTCTGTTTCTTCTAGAATGATCAATTGCTAGATGCATACACACACTTGAATAAAAACACTGTCGTTGGATTTTCTAATAGACAATGCAAACACTTAATTCTCAAACATTCTTGAAATCAGCCTGTCTTATTGATCCCCTCATTAGTTAATGAGTTAAACAAAATCCTTAACATATATTCATTCTCTATGTATATGAAGATCATGTTTTTAAATGTAGAAAATTATACTTTGACAGAATAAAGTTTAAAAGAGTGACTGCACAAATCGAAAACATTTTAAAATAATTAGACTTTAATAATTAAGTCACTATTTTTATTTCAAAACTTATTCAAATTAACAAGTTGTAAAAGATTATTTCATGCCTTTTACATTTAAAATACTGATGGAAAGGGGAAAAAAAAGTCACACTGTTTTTGGTTTCTTTTCTTTAAGCTCCAAGATCAGCTGAAGTATCATTCTGATTACTATCATTTACAATGCAACCACTTCCCAGTGTTACTAGTAATCTGTTTCTTATCATCGTATGTGCCTGTTTATAAAATATCCATTTTGCTATGTTCTTACAGTTCAGAACAAATGAGACCTGAGAAAGGAAGGTATTGAAGGAATCCGATTACTTCTGGGAAGTGAAATGGAAGTGTGGCCACGAATGTTAAGTGCTGCTCGCTACAGCACTTCAGCACAGTATTTCTTATTCTGTCAGGTAAGTTCAACAAGGTAGAGAAGTTATGGTCTACCTCGAGGTCCCACTTGTAAAGGATGCTTACTTGTAAGGCCATTTGACTGCGTTTAGTGTACTGAGGAGCAATCCTTTGACCTCCTGACAAGTAAGGGATGGACAGAATGAAATGCTACATTCAAGGGCACAGCATTCTGTCAGAGGCATGGGCCAACTCCTCTCTAATTATTCAAAGAAATCCCACTGTTAAGGTCTTGAGATTTATTGAGTCAACAACAACAACAAAAAACAAAACAGTGATTGAGAGAATGAAAAAAAATGTGTAATGCCTCAATGTATTAAGATTTAATTGAAAATAAGGGGTAGGGCTTATTTATAAGCTTATAAATTATATATTTTAAAATATTTTTGATATTGTAATATAGTATTTCAGCTGTGGAGAGAGGTGGAGAACAGTTATTAAAGAATACTGCTGATATATGCTTCTCTTAAAAAATAAATTTTCAACCAACTGAAAAATATATTCATTCTAAACTAACTTATATGTCATTGAGTCTAAGATAACATTTTTTTCCATTACTGAATATCTCTAAAATTGAGTTTCATATTAAAGTTGATGAGAGAGGTCCGGAGCAGAAGATGGCGGTGTAGGAGGACGCTGGGCTCACCGTGTCCTGCGGATCACTTAGATTCCACCCACACCTGCCTAAATAACCCAGAAAGCCACCAGAAGACTAGCAGAACAGATTCTCTGGAGCCAAGCATAGACGAGAGGCCCACGGAAGAGGGGCCCCTCCCGAAGCGGATCTCCGAAGGAAAAGCGAGCTGAGCCTGCCCCTCCCGCCCCATATTGCCTATCCACCCCAGCTAATACACCAGATCCCCAGCACCACAAGCCTGGCAGTGTGCAAGTAGCCCAGATGGGCCACGCCACCCCACAGTGAATCCCGCCCCTAGGAGAGGGGAAGAGAAGGCACACACCAGTCTGACTGTGGCCCCAGCAGTGGGTTGGGGGCAGACATCAGGTCTGACTGCAGCCCGCCCACCAATGCAAGTTATTCAAGACAGCACAGGGGAAGTGCCCCACAGTCCCTCACCACTCCAGGCACTATCCAAAATGACAAAACGGAAGAATTCCCCTCAGAAACGTCCAGGAAATAACAACAGCTAACGAACTGATCAAAAATGATTTAAATGATATAACAGAAAGTGAATTTAGAATAATAGTCATAAAATTAATCGCTGGGCTTGAAAACAGTATAAAGGACAGCAGAGAATCTCTTGCTACAGAGATCAAGGGACTAAGGAACAGTCAGGAGGAGCTAAAGAATGCTATCAATGAGCTGCAAAATAAAATGGAGACGACCACAGCTCGGATTGAAGAGGCAGAGGAGAGAATAGGTGAACTAGAAGATAAAATTATGGAAAAAGAAGAAGCTGAGAAAAAGAGAGATAAAAAAATCCAGGAGTATGAGGGGAAAATTAGAGAACTAAGTGAGGCACTAAAGAGAAATAATCTACGCGTAATTGGTATTCCAGAGGAGGAAGAGAGAGGGAAAGGTGCTGAAGGTGTACTTGAAGAAATAATAGCTGAGAACTTCCCTGATCTGGGGAAGGAAAAAGGCATTGAAATCCGAGAGGCACAGAGAACTCCCTTCAGACGTAACTTGAATCGATCTTCTGCACGCCATATCATAGTGAAACTGGCAAAATACAAGGATAAAGAGAAAATTCTGAAAGCAGCTAGGGATAAATGTGCTCTAACATATAAAGGGAGACCGATAAGACTCGTGACAGATCTCTCTACTGAAACTTGGCAGGCCAGAAAGGAATGGCAGGAAATCTTCAATGTGATGAACAGAAAATATATGAAGCCGAGAATCCTCTGTCCAGCAAATCTGTCATTTAGAATAGAAGGAGAGATAAAGGTCTTCCCAAACAAAAACTGAAGGAATTCATCACCACTGAACCAGCCTTACAAAAGATCCTAAGGGGGATCCTGTGAGACAAAGTACCAGAGACATCGCTACAAGCATGAAACCTACAGACGTCACAATGACTCTACACCCATATCTTTCTTTTTTTTTTTCTTTTTTCTTCTTTCTTTTTTATTTATTTTTGACAGAGAGAGAGAGACAGAGCATGAGCGGGGAAGGGGCAGAGAGAGAGAGGGAGACACAGAATCCGAAACAGGCTCCAGGCTCCGAGCTGTCAGCACAGAGCCTGACGTGGGCTCGAGCTCACGAACTGTGAGATCATGAACTGAGCCGAAGTCAGACGCCCAACGGACTGAGCCACCCAGGCGCCCCTAAACCCATATCTTTCTATAATAACACTGAATGTAAATGGACTAAATGCGCCAACCAAAAGACATAGTGTATCAGAATGGATAAAAAAACAAGACCCATCTATTTGCTGTCTACAAGAGACTCATTTTAGACCTCAGGACACATTCAGATTGAAAGTGAGGGGATGGAGAACTATCTATCATGCTACTAGAAGTCAAAAGAGAGCTGGAGTAGCCATACTTATATCAGACAAACTAGACTTTAAATTAAAAGCTGTAACAAGAGATGAAGAAGGGCATTATATAATAATTACAGTGTCTATCCATCAAGAAGAACTAACAATTATAAATGTCTATGCGCCGAGTACGGGAGCCCCCAAATATATAAACAATTACACAAAGATAAGCAACCTTATTGACAAGAATGTGGTAATTGCAGGGGACTTTAATACCCCACTGACAACAATGGATAGATCATCTAAACACATGGTCAATAAAGAAACAAGGGGCCTGAATGATACATTGGATCAGATGGACTTGACAGATATATTTAGAACTCTGCATCCCAAAGCAACAGAATATACTGTCTTCTCGAGTGCACATGGAACATTCTCCAAGATAGGTCACATACTGGGTCACAAAACAGCCTTTCATAAGTATACAAGAATTGAGATCATACCATGCATACTTTTGGACCACAATGCTATGAAGCTTGAAATCAACCACAGGAAAAAGTCTGGAAAACCTCCAAAAGTATGAAGATTAAAGAAAACCCTACTAAAGAATGAATGGATCAACCAGGCAATTAGAGAAGAAATTAAAAAATATATGGAAACAAACGAAAATGAAAATACAACAATCCAAAAGCTTTGGGACGCAGCGAAGGCAGTCCTGAGAGGAAAATACATTGCAATCCAGGCCTATCTCCAGAAACAAGAAAAATCCCAAATACAAAATCTAACAGCACACCTAAAGGAAATAGAAGCAGAACAGCAAAGACACCCCAAACCCAGCAGAAGAAGAGAAATAATAAAGATCAGAGCAGAAATAAACAATATAGAATCTAAAAAAACTGTAGAGCAGATCAATGAAACCAAGAGTTGGTTTTTTGAGAAAATAAACAAAATTGATAAACCTCTAGCCAGGCTTCTCAAAAAGAAAAGGGAGATGACCCAAATAGATAAAATCATGAATAAAAATGGAATTATTACAACCAATCCCTCAGAGATACAAGCAATTATCAGGGAATACTATGAAAAATTATATGCCAACAAACTGGACAACCTGGAAGACATGGAAAAATTCCTAAACACCCACACACTTCCAAAACTCAAACTGGAGGAAATATAAAGCTTGAACAGACCCATAACCAGCGAAGAAATTGAATCAGTCATCAAAAATCTCCCAAGAAATAAGAGTCCAGGACCAGATAGCTTCCATGGGAAATTCTACCAGACATTTAAAGCAGAGATAATACCTATCCTTCTCGAGCTATTCCAAAAAATAGAAAGGAAAGGAAAACTTCCAGACTCATTCTATGAAGCCAGTATTACTTTGATTCCTAAACCAGACAGAGACCCAGTAAAAAAAGAGAACTACAGGCCAATATCCCTCATGAATATGGATGCAAATGTTCTCAATAAGATACTAGCAAATTGAATTCAACAGCTTATAAAAAGAATTATTCACTATGATCAAGTGGGATTTATTTCTGGGACGCAGGGCTGGTTCAACATTCACAAATCAATCAACGTGATACATCACATTAATAAAAGAAAAGATAAGAACCATACGATCTTGTCAATCGATGCAGAAAAAGCATTTGACAAAATTCAGCATCCTTTCTTAATAAAAACCCTCGAGAAAGTCGGGACAGAAGGAACATACTTAAAGATCATAAAAGCCATTTATGAAAAGCCCACAGCTAACATCATCCTCAATGGGGAAAAACTGAGAGCTTTCCCCCTGAGACCAGGAACATGACAGTGATGCCCACTCTCACCACTGTTGTTTAACACGGTGTTGGAAGTGCTAGCATCAGCAATCAGACAACAAAACGAAATCAAAGGCATCAAAATTGGCAAAGATGAAGTCAAGCTTTCGCTTTTTGCGGATGACGTATTATACATGGAAAATCCAATAGACTCCACCAAAAGTCTGCTAGAACTGATACATGAATTCACAAAGTTGCAGGATATAAAATCAATGTACAGAAATCAGTTGCATTCTTATACACTAATAATTAAGCAACAGAAAGACAAATAAAGAAACTTATCCCATCACAATTGCATCAAGAAGCATAAAATACCTAGGAATAAATCTAACCAAAGATGTACAAGATCTGTATGCTGAAAACTATAGAAAACTTATGAAGGAAATTGAAGAAGATATAAAGAAATGGAAAAACATTCTGTGCTCATGGGTTGGAAGAATAAATATTTTTTAAATGTCAATACTACCCAAAGCAATCTACACATTCAATGCAATCCCAATCAAAATTGCACCAGCATTCTTCTCAAAACTAGAACAAGCAATCCTAAAATTCATATGGAACCATAAAAGGCCCTGAATAGCCAAACTAATTTTGAAGAAGACCAAAGCAGGAAGAATCACAATCCCAGACTTTAGCCTCTACTACAAAGCTGTAATCATCAAGACAGCATGGTATTGGCACAAAAACAGACACATAGACCAATGGAATAGAATAGAAACCCCAGAACTAGACCCACAAACATATGGCCAACTCATCTTTGACAAAGCAGGAAAGAATATCCAATGGAAAAAAGACAGTCTCTTTAACAAATGGTGCTGGGAGAACTGGACAGCGACATGCAGAAGAATGAAACTAGACCACTTTCTTACACCATTCACAAAAGAAACTCAAAATGGATAAAGGACCTGAATGTGAGACAGGAAACCATCAAAACCCTAGAGGAGAAAGCAGGAAAAGACCTCTTTGACCTCAGCCGTAGCAATTTCTTACTTAACACATCCCCAAAGGCAAGGGAATTAAAAGCAAAAATGAACTATTGGGACCTCATGAAGATAAAAAGCTTCTGCACAGCAAAGGAAACAACCAACAAAATTAAAAGGCAACCGACGAAATGGGAAAAGGTATTTGCAAATGACATATCGGACAAAGGGCTAGTATCCAAAATCTATAAAGAGCTCACCAAACTCCGCACCCGAAAAACAAATAATCCAATGAAGAAATGGGCAGAAAACATGAATAGACACTTCTCTAAAGAAGACATCCAGATGGCCAACAGGCACATGAAAAGATGCTCAACGTCGCTCCTCATCAGGGAAATACAAATCAAAACCACACTTAGATATCACCTGACACCAGTCAGACTGGCCAAAATGGACAAATCAGGAGACTATAGATGCTGGAGAGGATATGGAGAAACGGGAACCCTCTTGCACTCTTGGTGGGAATGCAAACTGGTGCAGCCGCTCTGAAAAGCAGTGTGGAGTTTCCTCAGAAAATTAAAAATAGACCTACCCTATGACCCAGCAGTAGCACTGCTAGGAATTTATCCAAAGGATACAGGAGTACTGATGCATAGAGACACTTGTATCCCAATGTTTATAGCAACACTCTCAACAATAGCCAAATTGTGGAAACAGCCTAAATGTCCATCAACTGACGAATGGATAAAGAAATTGTGGTTTATATACACAATGAAGTACTACGTGGCAATGAGAAAGAATGAAATATGGCCCTTTGTAGCAACGTGGATGGAACTGGAGAGTGTGATGCTAAGTGAAATAAGCCATACAGAGAAAGACAGATACCATATGTTTTCACTCTTAGGTGGATCCTGAGAAACTTAACAGAAACCCATGGGGGAGGGGAAGGAAAAAAAAGAAAAAAAAAGAGGTTAGAGTGGGAGAGAGAGCCAAAGCATAAGAGACTCTTAAAAACTGAGAACAATCTGAGGGTTGATGGGGGGTGGGAGGGAAGGGAGGGTAGGTGATGGGTATTGAAGAGGGCATCTTTTGGGATGAGCACTGGGTGTTGTATGGAAGCTAATTTGACAATAAATTTCATACATTAAAAAAAATAAAAAAATAAAGTTGATGAGGTATCAGAACTTAATTGACAGTGTTTTGTCATTCTTTGTGGTAATATAGTGACATTTTAACCGATCGCTTCAGAGATCGCTAGAAATTCTGCCATGATTACTTTATAAATGGTCTTAGGCTTTATTTTGTTTCTTCTTTGTAGGGTCATACTATAATTTTCTTCCAACTCAGGACTCTTGGAAGTGAAAGGGAATGCCAATAATAATTGTGCCAAGACAATAGGTGCCAAAAAAGCCCTAGTCCAGTTAAACTGGACCTCTCTCCCCAGACCAATGGACACATGCATGCATAAAAAATGTGGAAGCCACATGACTCTATGAGCCAAGCCAGGCTCTGTGAACACACACATACATACATGCATAGCCTATCCGGGGGGACTTCTGATTAAGAAGTATGACTAGGGGCGCCTGGGTGGCGCAGTCGGTTAAGCGTCCGACTTCAGCCAGGTCACGATCTCGCGGTCTGTGAGTTCGAGCCCCGCGTCAGGCTCTGGGCTGATGGCTCAGAGCCTGGAACCTGTTTCTGATTCTGTGTCTCCCTCTCTCTCTGCCCCTCCCCTGTTCATGCTCTGTCTCTCTCTGTCCCAAAAATAAATAAACGTTGAAAAAAAAAAAAAAAAAAAAAAGAAGTATGACTAATGATGGCTATCCTACAAAATTTCCTTATTGTTTTTGTGAGGAAAAAAATTAATAAAACATCCATTTTGGATTTCAAAAGATATGTTTAACAAGTTCTTAAGAAAATACTTAAAGATGATATGCAGGTACTACTGCTCCACACAAAAGTTTACGTGTCCTCAAAATCCATATATTGAAATTTAAGCCCCATTGTGACGGCATATGGGAGTGGGCCTTTGGGAATTGACTAGGTCATGAAGGCAGGGCCCTCATGACTGGGATTAGTGCCCTTATAAAGGGCCCCCAGAGCTCCCTCACCCCTTTCACCATATGACGGCACAGGGAGGAGACAGCCAACGATGACTATAGGGCACTTAGGAGACACCAAATCTGCTGGTGCCTTGATCTTAGACTTCCTCGCCTCTGGAACTATGAGAAATGTATATATTTACTATTTCTGTTGTTTCTAACTCACCCAGTGTATGGTAATTTGTTGTAGCAGCCCCAAAGGACTAAGACAACGGTCTATAAACTTGTTTATATTACTCACTAGCAAGAAAAGCTCCTTGTACTTACTTATTATTTATTCATTCTCTCATTCAATTATTCATTCATTTATTCATTTGTACATATGTTTATTTGTTTTACAAAGTATTTAGCAGACACTAGGTAAACATTTATTGAAAGAATAATTGGGGCTTATAAGCCATTTTTTTTTACAAATTGAGAATAGAAAACAGACGCAAAGGAATGCCAACTCTACCTTAATTATATAATGACTGCCTAGGGTCAAGGTGAAAGAATTTGAAGCTAAATTTGCAAAGAAGCAGTAAAGCATATCAAACGGTGTTTATTGACTTATAAACATAATGAATACTGTATCGAGCTATTGGTATTTCCCCTCTTACCAAAATGTATACAGCATTAATTTTTAGGGAAGAGTCTTTTGGCAGTAAAAGTTATGTTGAAATTTTTTATTATTTAGGACAAACAAGATATTATAGAAAAGTGGGGTTTTATATATAAACACCGAGTTCAGTGAATGCTGAAATTGAGTTCAGTGAATGCTAAATTGTATTTTGTTTCTCTGTCCACAAAGAGAAGATACTAAATAAATTTTTAGCATATTTGCTACAATTAGATATTGCACTTTTTAAAAATAATGGTGATGATAGTGATACTAGATTTCATTGACATATTTAAAGCTTTTTTTCCTAGTGAGAAAAAAAATAGCCCATGTGAGTGTTTGACTCAGATGTTGTTCCTATAAATTTGAGTAGGGTTTCAGTAAACACTGAAAATATAACATTATTCGCTGTTCTGAAATCTTGTTTAAAAAAATTGAACACAGTTTCAATGTATTCAATTCTGGCTGGCTCTCTACAACTTGTGGAGTTCCTATCCAAAGTAGAAGCAATGGTAAAAATAATCACAAATTACTGTTTTGTGAATTTTAAAGTTTTGATCAGTTCTTTAGGTTTGCTTTCAAAATTCTCTGAATCACTGCATGATTTTTATCAAACCATTTCTGTGTCATCAAATGGTAGTGTTCAGAATGTGAGCAGATTTCTATTGGAGGTGAAATATTGTGGGCAACAAACCCTAAATAGGGACTCTATAGATCAATGTTCAAGTCATAGTTCTTCATGTTATTTGGGCAAAGTACTAACCATTGAGTTGGTCAGTACTGCAGTCCAAAGAGGGTCATGATGCTAAAATCTCTTCAGAGGAAAATTGCAAGGCTACATATCAATTATATTCTCCTATGGGCCCATGGAAGGTGTAGATAGCTGTAATACCACCTTTTTTTATGATTCTGATATTGAAGCAGGTAAATGGTTTAAATGTTATTTATCAATTTCTAAGTAATGCAGGAACTATAGGAAAGAAGCACACTTTCAGCATTCACTAGCATGGGAGTAATTGTAATAAAGTAAAGGCCCAACAAAGGAAATTAAAAAATAACATTCTTTTTTAAGAATTATTTTATCAGAAAGGTAAGGCACCTGGGAGGATGTAATAGAAGTCATTAATAATGATTATTGAAGAGAAATGTCCTATAGAGTGGTGGCTCATTTGTATGTTTTTAAATTGTATACCAACTAATTCCATAAAGGAGGAAAATTTCAAATGGATATAGATTTTGCAAGTAGGTTATATGTAAACAAAGACATAGGAGCTTCAGAAAAATTAAAGAAAATCATAAAAAAGAAGTAGCAGGATGAGAGTTTCAAACTCTTGCTATAAATTGGATACCAATTTGCTTCTACAGTCTCTAGCCTCTGACATAAACTGGAAAATACTATGAATTATGTGGTTCAGAATGTCCACAAAGTAAAAGAAGATCAACTGCTGAAGGGCAACAGAGTTATTTCTGGAGCTCAAATTCTAGGGGAATCTCTCCAGTTGGTGCAGTCTTAGAGGCCCACAGAGAGGGCCCAAGCAGTGCTCGTTCAGTAAAAATAAATTCCCAATCTCGTACTCATCTGTCTTCACGATGTCACTCATGGCACCTCCAGCCCTTTTCTCTACTTCTAAACTTGGTTCCTTCACCTGTGAATGGTAACTACTTTGAAGTGCTGTTGAGTGTCAGACAATATCTGTAAAATTCTTGGTACCTTAGTTGGTGAATATTAAGCACTTGATATTATATACTATTACAGACTGTAGTATGTTAAAGATAAGAATTTTTTCTTATTTATATACTCCACCAATATTTTTTTGCTTTTATTTTTAGAATTTGACTCTCACTCTTCTATGACATGACTTCTACACCTTTTGTTTAGACTGCCTTTCAGTAGCATTATTAAGCAAAACATAATCTGAGCATAAATTCACTGGCTTTTTGACAATACTTATCACCTTGCCCATACACCTGTCAGAAAATCACACCTGTTATATGGCAGTAAAGAAAATGAAGAAAAATACCAATAAGTATTAAATAAGGTTTGTTTCTCAACATTTAAGGAAGTTTTATTGTTTAATATAATCAAGTGGAAAAAGAGATTGTTGACTCTAATGTTAGATGCATACATTGTTTAAAATGATCTATTTTCTAAAAAACATCCTGAAACCTATGACATGCTACATTTAAATAGCAAAGTTATATAAATGTCTCTACAGTACAACAAATTCACACTGCTGAACCATAATTGGTTTTCTGGAATGGATGACAGATTTCTACTGATCCACGTTCAGTTATTAGCTACTAGATCTTAAGGCTGGTGAGTAGTAGTAGAAAATAGGAAAAAAAAAATGAAGATTCTGAGGAAGGAGATGGACATAAGGAGAGAGACTAAGTAGACTGAGATAAGAAATTGCCTTCACCATCAAAATCAAAGGAGAAGAAAGAACATACTTTCAAATATACATAAATTGAATCTATTAAATCATATAATGTATAAATACATGTGTGCACACACATATATAACACTTCCAAAAGAGGATATGAAATATGTATGAATTTTCTTGAAAGTAATTTAAGCATAGAACACTTTCCCCCTAATATAAACTAACACCTTGTGAACAAACATTTTTAAAACGTCTATTTTAGAAATGCCTCTTTGTGTGAAATAATGATAATAGAGGGGTGTAAATGCTATGTGGACATACGAAAAGTATGTATAGCTTGCAATTGAAAAACTTAAAATTCTTCATAGAACTATTAGATCATGTTTATGCATTATTCAATAGATATTTACCATTGTTTTGTCTTACATGATCTAAGTATTAAAAACATATTTTGAGCTCTTTTCTTAATTCTACTATTTGTTTTCAATGTGTTTCCATGCTATTGTGATTCATACAGATAGATTTTTGAGTGCAAAATCTATGTCCCTACTGCATTTTATTAATACGTGATGCTTCTATCATTTTTGATGTATTTATAATCTTAAGTGTTACTTTGTCACTATTTCTACTCCACAAGCCATTTATTTTTAAAATGTCCTTCTTGTTTCGTTGCTGATTCCTTTCGTATCAACTTTTTAAAAAGTCCCTTTGTTTTGAGGATGATTTTTCTGAATATAATACAGTTAGGTGTTAGGTCTTAATGCATTAGGACAGTGTTTGTCTTCTGGTGGCTCTATTTCTTCCTTTCTTCCCCCCTCCCGTTTTTCTTTCCTTCCTTCCTCCCTCCCTCCCTTCCTTCCTTCCTCCTTTCTTCTCTCCTTCCTTCCTTCTTCCCTTGTTTTTTCTTGCTCATATTTTTCTTTGAAATTTTAGTTTCACCTTATACTACAAAACTTTATTTACATAATCTTCCCCAATTTTTCAATTTTCCAATGTTTATTCCAATGTGACATCACATTAAAGACATTAGATTCCCAGTAAAGTATAAAGCAGTAAAAAACAAATCTAGAATTAACACATATGGTACCATTAGTGGTTGCTATTTTTAGAGTTTTCTTATGGGGATTATCAGAATAATGTTTCAGAGTGCAGTCGTTTTTAAGAGCAGATATATAAAAACGATCAAGAGTACAACAATCCAATATTTTTATAGGTGTTATTTGATAGACTATGATTGACTACACACCATTTTCATACATCTTTTTTCAAAAGGCTTGGATGATGAAGGGAAATCATGACTTTTACCACTAATATACTAAATATTCTATATATTAATAGTTCTAAGGTTCTAATATACTCAAGTTCTAATAGCTTTCAAACTGGAGTTAGGAGAACTGGTACCAAAAAGTTGGTGCATAATATGTTTTATTTCTTTAGTTGTTCCCTTATCTATTTCATTAGCTTGGGATATGAAATTGAACATACATTACACCAGGAACTTAGAAATGGATAAATTCTATTTGAATTCCCTTATTAAATCACATTTCAGTATCTCTTAAAGATAATTGCCTAACATCAAGAAATTTGACTTTATGATTAGAACAAATTGTGGCATACTGGTTAGAAGTTTGATTGTTTATATGCTAATATATTTATATTATAAATATATTTATATTATAAATGTTATTTATGTTTATGTTATAAACAGTATTTATATTTATATTTATATACATTTTCCCATAGAATGAGAATGCATCCTAAAAGCCAAGCATATCTGGGGGGGCTTATATTTGATTTTGATTCCATTTTTCTTTTTTTTTTTTTTAATTTTTTTAAGTTTATTTATTTTGGGAGAGACAAAGATAGCGCGAGTTGAGGATGGGCAGAGAGTGAGGGAGAGAGAATCCCAAGCAGGCTCTGCACTGTCAGCGCAGAGCCCAATGTGGGGCTCGAACCCACAAACTGCGAGATCATGACCTGAGCTGAAACTGAGTTGCACGCTTTACCGACTGAGCCACCCAGGCACCCCTGATTCCATTTTTCTTAAGGAAGGTATATTTTCTATTGCTTCTTGTAGACTGTTCCAACCGTAGAATCTTTAACAATACTTTTGTATGGCTGATTGGTTGCATATGTTTTGCAATATAAAAAATCAGTTCACTTTAGCATTCCCTCAGTTACCTAACATTTAACAGGTTTCAAATCACTGTTAACAATGCCAAGCTGATGAACTGTGTGAAGTACCCCAACATATTTTTTTAGTAACTCTAGTATGTTCATGATTGCTGGACTTTTTTTCTTTTTAAGACAACTTTTAAGATCAATATTTCCACACTCTATTACCATACAGACATAGTGGTTTTATAATCCTAAAGTCAGGTGATATTATCACTGTATCATTGTACTTTATTCAAAAAACCTATAGCCTGTCTATAACTCTTACTTATTTGCTCATCTGCTTCTTGTAGGTTCACATATTTTATAACATATGTCTGTTTTCACTCAATACATAAAATACCTTACTGGAATCATTATGTCTTATCTGCTTTACTGTGGACTTATTTTTCTTTCTTTTAACTGAAAATGTATTTCTTTATTGACGAGGATGCTGAAACCATCATAAATAAAGCTTATCAATCTATTATTTCAGGTTTTTCATTTTTAGTTTAGGTATTCGTGTACTTGATTTTCTTTAGGTTTGTTATTTCTTATTTTATATTATTTATAAAATAAATTTATATTTTTTATAAAATTTCTTATATTATCGGTGCTTTCACAGTTCCTAAACATTTTATTTTCAGCTTGTGTTAATTTAGGTTTTGTTTTTTTTTTTTTTTTTTTTTTTTTTTACTAAATTTCTTTCCCATTGAATTAATGTTTACCATTCCTCTTTCTTTGTCAATTGACTTTACCTTTATTTGTTAAAAGATAACAGTTGTTTCTCTCACTGAGAGGCATGGTACCACCTCATGCTCTAACTCCCTCTCACTCCCTCTTACATCTAGAGGATGATACATTTAGAATACAGGTCTTCTCCATCTTACGATGTGATTGCATTTCAATGAACCCATTGTAATTTGAAAATGTCATGAATTTAAAATGCATTTAATACACCTAACCTACCAAACATCATGGCCTGGCCCAGTCTACCTTCAACATGCTCTGAATGCTTACATTAGCATACAGTTGGGCAAAATCATCTAACACAAAACCTATGTTGTAATAGTGTGTATTTATTTTATAATAAAGTATATAAAGAGTGTCTTGTGAAGTTTATTGAATACTGTAAAACAGATGGTTGCCAGTCTATTGGTGGTTGACCCTTGTGATCGCATGGCTGACTGGAGACCACAGCTTATGTTAACTCCCCAGTGTCACAAGAGAGAATCATGCCACTTGTCACTAGCCCAGTTCCAAATTCAAAATTCAAAGTATGTTTGCTACTGAATGCATATCATTCTTGCACCATTGAAAAGTTGAAAAATCATAAGTCAAACCATCATAGGCCAGGAACCACCTGCACTTTAAAGCTCTTCTCTTTTGCCCTTTCACACAATAAGATCTGTGAAAAAAACTTGAACTTCTCTTCTTTCATGCTTCGTGTTTATCTTGGATTTTGGCTGAGATAGTGTAGTTCTCATTAGAACTATTCTTCCATGAGTCTAAATAGTTACTCAATACCAGAAAGTATACTTTTACCCATTAAGAGATAAATTTACATTTACTTGCATATAATTATAATATATATAATTTAAAAGTAAAATATAAGTAAATGCAAACAAAACATATTAGATATTTTATATATTTTATAAATACATATATGTTTATGCAGACACGTGGTATATGTTCCTACATCTATCAACTTATATATAAGACGGTTCATACACATTACTGTTCCACTATTCCATCTTCTCTTCATTTTTACACTTTGAGGTCTCAATTTTGGTTAATTTTTTGTTTGATGGCAGTCTTTTTATTTTCAAGTATTTTCCCCTGGTATGATACTTAAGGAATACACTTGAATTCTTGCATATATTCAAACACCTTTCTTCTGCATGTGAGACACAAATAGCATCTTGAGTAAATTTAGAATTTCTGGGCTGAAATTCTTTTCTGTAGTTTATTAGTGGTATCCTGTGTTTAATGCTGATAATGCAAAGGTGTCAGTCAGATATATTTTCCTCTTCTGGTAACTTATCTTTACAGATGGAGAATTGTAAAGTTACATCTTTATCATTAGAAATCACGGTTTTATCAGGGAAGGTGTTGTTTTTCATAAGTATAGCCTGGAACTCAGTGAGCACTCTCAATATGAAGACACAGTTCTTCATTCAGCTCAGAGAATTTTCTTCAATCAATTGTTTTGTTATTCTTGATCTTCCATCTGTCCATTTTCCTCCCTTTGAGACTCCTATTCTTTCCCTGCTGATTTTCCTGAACCTGTTACAGCACTAATTTCAGCCTCAATTTCTTCTCATTTAATCCAATTTCTGAATGTGTCTTCTTAAGTGTGTAAAACAAATCAGGTGTCCATCTGTCTCTTCAGCAGTTATTTTTCTCTTGCCATGTGTTTCAAATTTGCCATCTTATCTTTCTCTCTCTACCTCCTGAGGCCTATCAGATAAGTTGCAATTTTACTCTGCCAATGAGCTGAGACTTAGATTTTAAGGTTTGAATGTCTTCCACATCAGGAATCCTCAAGGTCTCAGAGGCAAATTGGACTCCTTGTCTGGGGATCTGTGAGTTAAAAACAGGTTGTCACCACTGTACTGATACATGGAAAAGTTCTTTCTGCTCTCTGGTATTAGTTTACTTCCATCCTTCCCATTAATCGAGAATTAGCTCATCCATTGAAAAAGAAAGAGTCTGTATGGGTTAGAAGGTGTCAAATCATGAATACATTTTTTAGAAAGTTTGAGAATGAACTTATCCATAGTGAGGAGCTATGAAATATTTACAGGTTTTTTTTTCCATGACAGAACAGAACCATGGTTACTTTTTAATTTTTTTTAGGTCATTCACTCTCTCAAATATGAGAGTGTAAATGGATCCAAGGGGGATAAGACTGGAGACAACAAAGATTTGGGAGGTTGTTGCATTTGATTAAGGAAGAGATCATAATATTAAAATTATGTCATTTAAATAGGATGAAGTCAAGTTTTAGATAACTTGATTTTTATGTGTTGGTCAATCCAACACATACGGCAAAGATTCCCAGTTGATTCTCAGTTGACAGGTAGATAATCATATGTAAGGCTGGGAAGAGATAGCTGGCTTGGAAATATAGATTTTGAATCATACTACCATACATACATTTAAGTGGAGCCACTGAAATGGAGAAAATTTCTGAGGTAAATTATAGAGTGAGGTGGTGGAGATCCATGCTAGATATAATGGTGGTAAGGACACCTAAAGGGTAAGCAAATAAAATTATCATGAAGGAAATCATTTTTAAAAATATAGAGAGATATCTAATAATGCTGGAACTTGTTTATGATATTACTAATACCCAGTTTCCTCTTCCACTGGGCACACAAGAGAATTATACTCCTTGTTCCCTATGAGCCAGGCATGTTCAACAATCTTGGTTTCCTCAGGACATGTATTACTTCCAAATGAAACCCAGTAATTGTCCAACTCACCTTGTCACTGTCCCCTCCACCCCCAACTTTGGCATGCTATTTAGAGAAGCATTTGTTGAGATGGAGCCTCAAAAATCCTTGGTTATTGTCTGTTATTTATAGCTGAATGAATGTTATTGTTTTGATGGAATTTTTAACGCCACAGCAAATCTTACCTCATTAAAAAACTGTTAGTATTCATTCAAAAGTCCATTGTGATCCTGGCAGGACAGGTTTGTGAACTAGTGAGGTAAGTAACTAGTGAGTTTACCAGGTGTGATATGGTGAACATAAGATGTGTCATTTGCACATTATAAACTTTAGAAGGGCAGGCGATGGGGCGCCTGGGTGGCGCAGTCGGTTAAGCGTCCGACTTCAGCCAGGTCACGATCTCGCGGTCCGTGAGTTCGAGCCCCGCGTCAGGCTCTGGGCTGATGGCTCAGAGCCTGGAGCCTGTTTCCGATTCTGTGTCTCCCTCTCTCTCTGCCCCTCCCCCGTTCATGCTCTGTCTCTCTCTGTCCCAAAAATAAATAAACGTTGAAAAAAAAAATTAAAAAAAAAAAAAAAAAAAAAAGAAGGGCAGGCGAGAAACTGGAGAGTGTATCCAGGGAACTATAAAGACAGGGTCCAGTTTGACAGGGATGAGATTCAGGAATGTAGACCCGAAGGGAAGGAAGCCAGTTAAAATGGGTGGAGAAACTACACACACAAAAGGAAGGGAGTGGTCAATGAAGCTGTTTTCTACAAAAGCCAGGATGGGATGGCCTAAAAAACAAACAGGGAGAAGGGTTTTGGATGGGGAAAGTGCACGGAAAGACAAGGCTTTAACCAGAAAGATATCCTAGACAGGAAGTTATGGAGGATAGAGAGAAAGGAATTAAGGAAAGAACCAGGATTTAGATACGGTAAATTAACACAAGATAATCATGAAGGCAGCATCCCTCTGTGTTAAATGAGATATTGAGTGGTTGGTACGAAGTTGTATTTTCAGAGAATACAGTACAAATTTTGGAGATGAGGCAATAAGAAAAAAGATAGGAGAACATAGGTTTAAATCAGGGGATAATCAGTGGAAAACTGGCAGAAAGTGACTCTTCCATTTATAAATTGATGAAAGACATAAGAGAACTTTACACGTCTTTTAAGTTTGTCTAAAGTCATTTTTTTCTGATAAGACAGTATCCTAAGTAATATCTGCCCTGGTGTTAGCAACTCTTCCATATGTTTTAAACAATATTGTTTGGCCAAAACCTGTTGACAATGTGAATGTTCTAAAATCTCATAGGATTGTAATTGGTCAGTTGTAGAATAAACTAAAGCAGTAACTCCCTTAAGCAAATACATGAGCAGTATCTGAGAGTAATTTTCTTTGCCTAGCATCATAATTTATACTTTAATTGCATTCATTAACCATTGCTATGTATCAAACAACCACAAACTAAGTGGCTTAAAACACACATTTATTATCTTACAGTTTCTATTGCTCAAAAGCCTGGCATTATTGGTTGAGTCCTTTGTTCCTGTTCTGAAATTAAGGTGTTTGGTGGGGCTGCTCTGTCATCTGAAGCTTAAAGTCCTCTTCCAAGCTTATTCATATACTAATTAAAACTCGGTTGCTTTGGATCATAGGACTGAGGTTCTAACTCTCTTCCTGGCTGTTGGTCAGAGGCCATTCTCACACGGAGTGGCTGCCTGCTCTTTCCTGCCCTCTCTGCAATATGGTAATTGCTCCTTTAAAGTTTTGAAACTTATTTCTCTCATTCTGACTTCTAGATCAGATTTAAAAAGCTCAGGGAGGTCAGGCCCACTGATATAATCTCCCTTTAGATTCACTCAAGGTCAACTGATTAGTCATCTTAATTATATTTATATCTGTAAAATCTCCTTTGTCATCTAACATAACAAATAATGAAAGTGATATTCCACCAAACTCACAGGTTCTGAACACACTCAAGATGAGGGCATGCACAGACATGTACACAAAAGAATAGAAATCTTGGGCGTCATCTTGGATTTGTAATTATGCCAATAATACTGATAACCAATATACTTAATACATGAATTATTACCATGAGAATCAGATATGAATCTATTACAGAAGAACGTTGAACAACAGGTGTTTTGCACATGCATTTAATTTACTATACCAAATTTAGCCATATGTTTCAGGGAAACTGAAAAGCTATTTAATTCAAGTTCCCTTAAGTTTCTCTTCTGGTAAATAGAAGTTTGGCCTACATGATTCTAGAGACAGGAAGACCAAAACTCAAAGCCATAGAGAAACAAAAGAAGCTGATATTTGGCTTCTGAGTGTCCATGTGCTAAGTCTTAGCAATTAATAAGTTATTTAATGGATTTTCAACAATAATTTTTAAAGTGAGCCTTCTGTCTTACATACACACATCAGTATGCAACTTTGAAGTAAGATAAAACACTCCATGATTATAGTTATGAAAGGTACTTTCAAGAATAACTCGTAGAGAAGGTTATTGTAAATGTAACTATAGAACATAGTTGCAACAATATTAAAATATGACATCCCCATCCCCACCTTGTTGTATTTTATAATATTATCACCTGTCTGACAATTTTTCTTCCACATTTTCTCCAACAATGAATTAAATGCATACCCCACCTGGAAATTCATAAAAAAAAAATCATTGTGAAAATTGATGTGGAAGAAAGAGCATGAAGGCATGCATGGGAGAATAAAGACAAGAGAAGATATTTTTTATGTAAATGAAATGAAAGATTCTATAAGCTCTTGTAACAGACATAAAGAATTAAAATTTTTTTTAATGTTTATTTATTTTTGAGAGAGAGAAAAGGAGAGAGACAGAGTGCAACAGGACGGGGGCAGAAACAGAGAGAGACAGAGAGACACAGAGTTTGAAGCAGGCTCCAGGCTCCACACTGTCATCACAGAGCCCAATGCAGGGCTCAAACTCATGAGCCTTGAGATCATGACTTGAGCTGAAGTCTGACGCTTAACCGACTGAGCCACCCAAGCACCCCTTAAAGAATATTTTTTAATCTCCTACCGCCATAGGGCTGATATAAAGAAAATGCAGAACAAATTTTGGCATTGCAAGTAAAAGATTACAATACACATGAAATCCAGAACTTCTCTGCAGCTCTTAAGTAAAAGTGAGAATGATGATTAGAAAAATGTGGAATCCTAAAAATTGGAATGGCAGGATTTGTATGGATTATGATAGATATGATTACTTATATCACCACCTGCAATCCTTTTTAATTTTACTTCTAAGAAAAAAAAAAAAAACTCTTGTTCTGACTGAGAATGTTAGCATTCCTTTGCCTGAAGACCTCATTTGAAGTAGATGCCTTTCAAAGTGATACTGATTATATTTAAGATCTACAAGTACCATCTCTCATGTCTTTATGACCCAGAATTAAATAAGAAGAATATCCCCAGAATAATTAAAATGAATTATAACCTGAAAAGAGATTGACAAAAATCTGGCAAATCATTTGAGTTTTTTCCCCCCTATTTATGTCAAATAAAACCTGGGACTTTATTTAAGAAAGAATTACCTATGTGCTATTTTAGGAAGGAAAATTAATAACATTATATTAGGCTAAATTATTTATCTGGATTGTAGCTTGGGCAGCAATAACTGTCTCTAAAAAGTTACTTGGTGGATAACTGAAATCTGGACTCAATATTGGCCTCTATTAAATGAAGTTGAGATATTGGAAGTTAATTGGTACATAATGCAGGGGGAAATGATAGTGCTTAGAGAGAAAAGCTATCTACAGGGGATTCTTCATGGGTTATTCACTCATCCAAACTAATCATATTCCCAAAAGAGGTCTTTTAATTGCTTTCCCTTCTCCTTATATCTTCCTTCATTTTCTCTAACTCTTGAACTATATGCACTGTGTGTATGTTCAACACCATGACAAAGAGCTCTGGTTTCTGGAGAATGCCCTCATCACCAAGGTCAGAAGCAACAAGAGAAGGTATGATTCTCAGTCTGTTATCCTATGGTTCCAGCCTTCTTGTTATCTTCTCTTCCTGCCTGTAGACTTCAGCATCTAGCATTAGAAGCAGAAACACCCTTGCAAAGAATTTTTACTCAAGTCTCATATTTGCACAAGCCATTTACAATAATAAACATTCCACTGGATCTATTCCTCTGATTGACCCTGACTAAAACAAAGGGAAATCTAGTGAATTTTTTCTTAATATAGAGAATAGAAATAAATAAACATATACAAACAAATCTAAGAGAGATGAACACACTTGAGTGAGCCATCATGTTGGAGAATCAAGGGTCTCTAACCTAATTCCCAGACTTGAACCAATATACAGACTCTAGAGCTGCTGAAAGAAAGCAGAAACTAAGTTCCCTTAAAGGTGGATCCTAGTAACAAAAATGTAAATATCCAATGGAATTAATCTTTCCAGTTTTCCGAAAAGGGACCTATGAACACTTACAGGGTAACTTCCTTTGGACAAAGAGAAATGTCCAGACCTTTTAAGTATTGCTCAATGCATAGCTCTGAACTGACATGAATTTTTGTTCAACCAAAAGGCCACTGCACTCCTCTACTCAGAGTGCTTAAGAAGGTCAGTTGAGAAATAAAATATTGGCCTGAATCCATCTCTTAGAGGGTTTGGTAAACCTTCAAAAAAATACACTGTAGTTATCTCTCCAAATTCCAAATGCATAATTGAAATATTCATTCTCCACAGCTGACAGCATCCCCACATTGGTTATGTGGCCTATGGGGTAAAGGTTGCTATGGTACAAAGGAAAAGTGGAAGTCTTTATCCCATTATGTCCAGAACTGGGGAAAAAAGTACATCATCTGTGATGCAATCTCAAAGAATTATGCCACTATCAAAGGCTTAAAAAATAGAAGAATTATACCTTATCCAATTTAAAATGCCACTTTGGCTGTGAAGAAATACCAGTGCTGGAGAATATAAGGGAATTACAGTAAATGCAATTAGGAACTGCCTCCAAAGGCAGCTGTAATTGTAGATGTGATCTATACATTAGAACAAATAGCATGAAGGTTGGCATCTGTTATAAAGCTATTACTATGGTAAATGCTTGCATCTATGCCATCAGTTAGGGAGGAACCCCAGAGAATATGCTTCCACACAGCATGGAATATCTTTGCTGTATTAACTTAGGGATATGTAAGCTCTCTTCTATGTCATTGCATAGTACACAGAAACCTTGATTGTTTCACTGTCCCTCTGAACACAGTACTACCTTACCATATTGATAATATCATAGAGATTGAATAATGGTAGTCAAGATACAGCAAATGATATCCAGAAATATTTGTAAGAGGTATATGCCAAATGTGGGAGATAAGTTCCAGGAAAAATCAGAAGGTATGAATGTTATGCCTTAAGGATTTCCAATCCTTAGGCCAATAAGAAGAATTTCCCTAAAGTAGGGCCTATCTAGCTGAGTGACCAATCTCCAGATGCAAAAAATTCCTAATAGAATATCACTTCCCAAGAGGACCAGCCTGATACCTGATGGTAGTTAAATTCTATTCAATCCCTTCCATCACATCGAGGAGAAGATACAGTAACTTATATTCATTAAAATGGTGCTTTAGGCTATAGATGTTTTTTCCTGCCCCAAACGCTTTCTGTACCACCTTCAATGGACTTATTGAAAACTTCACTGAACATTACAGTATTTGCACAATACTGTTTCAGAACAAGGAAATAATTTTTCATCCAAAGAAGCAAGAGAATTGGCTTACTATCATGACATTCATTGGTCTTGGCATTTTCTCCCATTTCTAGAAGTAGCTGGACTAGCACAAATTGAGATGGCTTACTGAAGACTTAGTTAGTTGGATGACAAAAACTTGCTGTGCTAACATGACTACTATACAGGTGGGAAAGTGCCCCCCAAATATTGGAATAAATGGAAAAGTTTAGATTCTACTCCTGACTCTATTCTTAATTAATTAGATGGAGTGAAGCAAATCACTTTAGGTTTCCATAATTTTAAAAAGAAGAGGTTGGTATAGTTGTTACTAGGAACAACAGAAGTGTTTAAGGTATTCAAGAAGAATCTACAGGTTAAGTGGTTACAATAAATATATTAAATCTATTTAGCTTTATGTAGAATGGTGCTTTTGAAAAATCTGAGAACTTTCTTGTGAATATTAGGTGATTATGTATAGTTATTAGTGGCTATTAGTTAGCATAACTGGGATTTCATCTGTCAATTTTTCTCTTAAATGAGCATGTTTCACATGTAAAGATTTTTTTTATTTTTTTTCAATGTTTATTTATTTTTGAGAGAGAGAGAGAGAGAGAGAGAGACAGAGTGTGAGCAGGTGAGGGGCAGAGAGAGAGGGAGACACATAATCTGAAGCAGGTTCCAGGCTCCAAACTGTCAGCCCAGAGCCCTACGTGGGACTTGAACTCACCCACTGAGCCAAAGTTGAACACTTAACCGACTGAGCCACCCAGGCACCCCTCCCATGTAGAACTTTTAACCATTAAATCAATATACAGAAATACACACACACACACGTTGTTTATAATGGTCAAAGTTACTAGAAATTATTAATGATTTGGGACAAACTTCATGCTTTGCAAAAGTTTTGAATATTAGTTGAATTTAATAAACTTTAAAAGAAGATGGTGGAAAAAATGATTAATATACAGTACGATCCATGGTTCTAGTGAATAATGAAAAATGAACTCTTCTTTCATTTATGGTTGATTAAGGTCTCAGAGTAATCCTGAATTTTTGGCAGGCAGGTGGAAATCAGAGTTGAATGATTATGATGGCAAAAGAAACAACTGCTAAACATTCCAAAGTGGGCATTATAGACCTAATAAAATATCGAGCTTTAGAAGTTAATGCTGGTATAGGATTTTTACATTATTAAGAAAAAGTACTAAATAAAATTACAAAATATTAGAAAAATGTATTCATAATGAATCTGAAATAAGGATAACTGTAAGACAACCAGAAGCAACTGCTGTGAACATTATAAATCACACATTATTGGATTTTAATCATGACTGCCTTTGACAAGACAGAGTAAATGTTGATAAGCTCTCAAAAACAGATCAACCTTAACAGTGTGGGTGAGACAATCATGCATTTCATTTGTCCTCAGCTCACAGATTAATCTCAATGGAATTGATATTTTTTTTGAAAATTGGCTCTCTGCCCAAATGTTTATCATTCAGTAGAATTTTGCTGTCACATCTAGAATACTAATAAAAGTGTAGAATTAACATACAAAGATATTGTTTCTTCCCTTCCACAATTTAGGTGCCTCTAAAGAGGCCTGCTGTTAATCGAGAATTGCACTCTTTCAAAGAGAAATAATCTTGTTATCTTCTTGGTGAAAATTTTATGTGGATAGTTTACAAATTTAAGAAATGAATACATATAGTGGTGACTACCAATGTGGCCAATGTCGTCAGACTAGCACTAGGTAGATTCACTTAAGAAAGTTGAGTGTTTGAGACATTAAGGTAGTGATTTGCCAACTTCTTTTATTTGAAGTGTTCTTTGTGGTATTTTTCAAAATATGGTATGTAAAGAAATCCAGAACTACTCTGGTTGAGAGTTCTGCAGTCCACTCTCCTAACACCAGTTCCCAACAGGTTCTTGAACATATGTCACAAACCCCAAGGGCTTGACACAGCAGCATGAGGAGCTTAAAGAACTTTAAAAAGTTTTTTTTTTTTTAATGTTAATTTTTGGGACAGAGAGAGACAGAGCATGAGCAGGGGAGGAGGACAGAGAGAGGTTCGAACACGGGGTTCGAACCCATGGACCGTGAGATCATGATCTGAGCCAAAGTTGGACACTTAACCAACAGCGCCACCCAGGCCACCCCTTAAAGAATTTTAATTTAATGGCGGAAGCAGGGCACACTATCTTTATTATCCACAGCTGCTTGCGGTACAGACATCCTTGAGAAGATAGAGAAGAAAAAAAAGCAGTTGTGCCTCTGCTTGAATGACATTCACACACATAAGAGACTATGGACTGTTGCCTCCCAATGATAACATCACCATTTTTTAAAATGTCTCTGAAGATCCTATTAGAGAAAAGCAAAGTCTTAAGAATAATCTTAAAATACACACACACACAAACCACTAAATATCAACTGATTGTAGCAAACCATTGTATTACACAACTATAGGGAAAACATTAGGAAGTGAGCCCCAAAGAAGCATATTCTACATGCACCTATGAACATATTTAATAAATAGAAGTCAAAATATGTGACGTCTCCATTACATGTTGCTATAATAGTCTGCACTTCTCTTATCATTTCATGCAGTACTTAGCTTTGTGATATTGTCACCAGCACTAGACCCCAAGACTTAGCCTTTGCTCTTCACCTGCTTGGACGCACCAACCTTAGTCCCACATTTTTCCTTAAGTTTTTTCCAGCTTATGTCTTACTTCCAGCAAAAGACCCAAGAGGCATAGAATCCCACGTTGGAAACCAAGGCTATCCCTCAAGGAATAATGAGCCTCTGGACAAAGAGTTCCAACTGGCCCAGTCCACCTGGATCAGTTCAAATTTGACCTATAACTCACACCTGTGCAGATGGACCATAGAGTGACCCATGAGTGACTGACAATTACCTTTACCTCATTGTAATACTAAAATCTCTGTGCAAAGAGAAGCACGATACTCATTGATATAATATGCAATGTATGCATACGCATGTTTCCTTAAGGCACATGTGCCACATTATGTCACTTCTATGTGCAATGACAATGTGCCCTATCTAAATATTCATCCTAATCCTAAATAAAAATGTCCATTCACCCTTGCTAGGGGAGTCATGGCTCTGGAAGTTAGTTCCATAATCTCCTTATTTGCTGCAAATAAAATTTCCTTTGTGGGACAACTTTATTAGGCATGGTTTCTGTCTGTGTCTCACCAAGAAGCAAACTCACATTAGTATGGTTACAATATGGCTAATAATTGTCTCCTTCCGTTAGAATTGGAAGCTTACTGAGATGACGCATCATGCTGATATCGATGATGACTGGATCCCAAGCACCTTGCACAGTGCTGGCACATGATCAGCGTTCAATTAATATCAGTATGAAACATAAATACATAACATGCAGTAGTTTATAAAACAATTATACTGTTTATAGAGTTCTAAAATTACCGAATTGGCATTTCTTTTCTTAATGTTTATTTATTTTTGAGAGAGAGAGCTTGAGTCGGGCAGAGAGACAGGGGGACAGAGGATCTGAAGTGGGGATCCTCTGAAGCAGATCTGTGCTGACGGTGGACAGCCCGATACGGGAGTTGAACTCTCAAACCCTGAGATCATGACCTGAGCCAAAGTCAGGCAGTTAACTGACTGAGCCACCCAGGCGCTCCCTGAATATTGACATTTCTTAGAGAAGTCTGGGACTATAAAAATTTTAAGTGCTACATTGAGACCTACTCATTCAGCTGCCCACAGTGCAGGGCACAATACAGCACCTGACACAAAGTAGTTACTCTTTAACACTTGTGTATGAGTCCCCATTAAGCTGTGAGCAACCTCTTGAGGAAACTGGAAACAAAACAATGACAAAAAAGGTTTGGACTACAGAGTGTTACAGATTCAGGGCGCTAGTTAGTGGCTAAACCACAAATTTCCACATTTCACAGTTTGATTTATGGAGCCATCATATATATATATATATATATATATATATATATATATATATGTATGTATATATATATATATATATATATATTTGAAGGCAATTGTGGCTTCTCTGTTAACATTATTCTGAGTGTTAAAATAGATGTTAATAGAGCTCACACACTAACCTTTCCACAATTTGCTGTAAATATTTTTGTAAAAATAATTTTGAAGTGAAATATATATGATACAGGATAGGAATAATTAAACAGCAATTAAAATCAAAATAACTAAAAGATAAAATAAAATCTTGACACAGAAGAGAGCAAAATTCAGAAGCACTGTCCAGGAAGAACCCCAACCTCATAGACAATGCTCAAGCGCGACAAGACTACAAAGCAAATAATTAGGCACACAAGGTTGGCTTACCCCTATGGCCTGGTTGCTTCAAGAAAAGGGGACAATGAGACTTAATGGGTCAGAGCCAGATAGTTTATTACTCAAAACTCAGACAACATCAGGAGCCTCGGCACAGTTGTACTTACTCCCCACCCCCCAATTTCCAGGGAGATCCGCGAGTTCAGATGGATGCTAGGCACACAGCGTGTGCAGGATGAGGAATGCAAGGCCAAGGGCTCAGCACTTTTTGATCAAGCAGCAACTATTGTAGCAAACAACAAACAAGCCCAGGGAAGGAGCAGTTACAAGGCACCCGGGTGGCTTTGAACCACTTTGTTGCCTTTCTGACTGTGACTATAGAAACCGCTCCGTATCAGGCGACAAACCTGGAAGTGTGACACGCCCAGGGAGAAAATCCAGGGATGCTCAGGGACCTTGGAGGACTGCCTCCCTCAACAAGGCTTTTAACCATGACCCTTTTCAAACAATGTGAACAATAAATACATTTCTATAAACGTTTGCCACGGGAGATTCGTCTTCTGAATTATTTTGAAACTAAGACTTTATCTTATTATAACAATTATCCTGATTTATATTCAGTTCCCTTTAACAACCTAATCTCTGTATTTCACAATCCAGTAATGTTCAATGGAATCAAATCATACAGCAATAAGACACATTGTAATCAATATCTCTAATATTAAAAAATGTTAACATATTTTTCGCATACTTGTCTTTGCATTGCAGTCAATGCCTGTGTATGC
Source organism: Leopardus geoffroyi (assembly GCF_018350155.1). Taxonomy (NCBI): domain Eukaryota; kingdom Metazoa; phylum Chordata; class Mammalia; order Carnivora; family Felidae; genus Leopardus; species Leopardus geoffroyi. Next base: position 24,930,952 of record NC_059333.1, read on the forward strand.
AAAACCAAATCAAGCATTTTATATATCTTACTAAATATATTCTTATAATCCCAGGCAAGAGTAACAGAACTAAGTGCTCAAGGCTCACCAGCATTTTTCCAGAAAATATGAGAACATCATAATACCCGTAGATAATTTCTTTTTTTTTTTTAATTTTGGGGAATTCTCTCTAACCATGACTTTCAATGTTAAGCAAAATACAATCTAAAATTCTGCAAATGTGAGTTCCGGCAGAGAGTGAGGTGAGAAATGCAGCGACGCCGTCTGTCCCGGGGCCCTTCAGGTCCTCCGGCCTCGGGCCAGCAGGTGAACTGGGGGGCCCAGGGACAGGTCGCTGCCTCTGACCTGCAGAGACCCAGCGCCGTCGCCACGGCTGTCCACTGGTTGGGGCCCAGGCCTTGAAGCAGCCACTAACCTCTCCCCACCCGCCGAGGGCCCGAGAAGGCGGGTCTCCGTGGACGCAAGCTTGGCCACCGTTGGGCCTCGGAGCCCCACAGATGCGGGCGGTGGGATGACCGCTCGGTCCCAGTTGGACGGGACCTCACCTCTGGACAATGGACAGAGGCCCTAACGGGCCCGGAAGGTGAGCGAAGCCCCAGTCCACGCTGGGTGTACCGGTTAACGAGCCCTAAGGTGGTTGGTCTTCGTTCGACCAGACGCTGACATTGGAGGATAGAAATGCGAGAATTACGCACCGCATTTGGCCAATAGGAAGACCACCCTTTGGGAAGATTTTCCTGGCCATTGATAGAAGGCCTGTGTATATAATATGAAAAAACTGCTCTCAACTTACCCCCAAACCTTTCAAAAGAAAACTTCTGCAAAGTCTGGGCTTTCTAGATGTAAAGAGGTTGCCGACATATGATAGAGTTAGAAAATCACACGTCTTGTGGATGCCTGTTTGGTTTATTAAAAATCATAGAAAAGAAATGTCTTTGGAAATGACTTTTTTTTGAAATGGAATTGTTAGACCACCTCTAGAAGCGACATCAGGAGCGACCACGTCCACGTCTGTTCAGTGGGTAAGAGGACATGAAGTAGAAGACCTTGAGGAAGAAAAGAAGGTTCTGTGCCAGACTGGTCATATTTAGAAGACATTTACATGTTATAACCGTTTTGTGTGTGTGTGCTTTTATTCCTCAGCTACTGTATAGTTAACAATGCTAAGTACTTTTTTGAAATCTCTAGTCTTTCTAGATGTTCTTAAATGCCTGATAGGTTAAAAACAGAGGTAGTAAAAAGAAATTCTGTAAATACCTGTTTGTTAAAATTCATATGAAATACTGTTTAATTTTGGGGGATGTCCAGACCACCTCATCGAACAGTAGGCACTGTGTTTGTTCACTGGTTCAGAGGAGGAGAGAGGAGAAGGAAGTACCAGGAGCTCTGCCAGTGTGTTCATAGTGAGGCAAGATTCACCATTGTCCTTTATGTTCCTGCATTTTGTATTACTTAGCTGTGTATATAGTGTATATAGTGGACAAATGAGTACCAATTTTCAACATCTAGTCTTTCTAGATGTTAAAGAGGTTGCCAGGGTATGAAAAAAAATAGAGTTAGTAAACTAATACATTTTGTATATTTTGTGTTAAAATTCCTAGAAAGATTGTCTTTTGAAAATTTGAGCATTATAGCCCATTGGGTTGATGGAGGGAGAGAAGAGAAGGGTTGGTCTTAGGCTGGAATGTTCCTATTTTGAAGACACTTTCACGTTATAACTGTTACATGTCTGGAGTTTATTCAAGACTGCTTTGTATGTAGGGGACAAATTAAGTCCTTATTTGAAACATCTATTCCTATCTAGAGGTTTAGAAGTGCCCAAAGTATGTTAAATGTAGAGGGAGTAAAATGTCACTTTGTAAATATCTTTTTGCTAAAATTCATAGGAAATTGTCTTGGGAATGGAATTGTTAAACCACTTCTGAGCACTCTTCAGTGGTTGGAGGAGGTGGAAGGGAAAGAATTGCAAAAGGTAATATGCTGGTGTGTTAATACTTGGACATTTTCAGACAAAACCATTTTTTGTATGTTCACATGCATTTTGTTTTGCTGTGTATATAGTGTATATAATGGGCAAATGAGTCCTACTTTTGCAACATCTAGTCTCTAGATGTTAAAGAGGTTGCTAGTGTATGACAAAGTAGTAAAATTAGCACATTTTGTACACGTGTTGAAACTCAAAGGAAAGCTTTTCTTCTGTAAATGATTTTTGAATATGAAGTGGTGGAGAGAAGGAAGTGAGGGAGGGAATAGTTTAGGCCAGAATGATCAGATTTAGGAGATACCTCAGATTATACCCATTGTTAGGTGTGTGCAATTTTATTTAACAGTGCTTTGTGCATAGTGAACAACTAAGTCCTTATATGAAATATCTAGTCTTTCTAGATATTTAGAAATGCTTGATGTATTTAAAAGTAGAAGTAGAGTAACGCTTCTTGTAAATAGCTTTTAAAAACTGATGGGAAATACTATTTTTGGACGTGGAATTGCTAACTCACCTCTCTGAACAGTATGCTCACTTGTTCATTGGTTGTGGGAGGTGGGAGGGAAGAAATTGCAAAAGACGTTTTGCTAGCGTGTGCTACGAAATTTCAGCTTATCCATTGCCCTATATGTTATGTGCATTTAACTTGACTATATATATTGTATATATACTGGACAAATAGGTCCTAATTTTATAATATCTAGTCTCTAGATATTAAAGAGGTTGCCAATATATGACAAAAGTAGAGTTAGTAAACTAACACATTTCGTATACTTTGTGTTAAAATTCATTGAAAGGCTGTCTTCTGAAAAGAACTTTTAGAGATGACATTGTAGTCACATCTAAGTGACACATGTGCCTATCTGTACCCACCCAGTGGGTTGGTGGTGGAGAGGAGCTGTGGGAAATAAAGGGTTCTAGACTAGAATGTTCCCATGCAGAAAACACTTTCAGATATAACCCATTGTTACATGTGTGTAGTTTGTTCAACACTACTGTGTATATAGTGGACAAAATTAAGTCCTTATTTGAAACATCTAGCCTTTCTAGATGTTTAGAAGTGCGCAAAGTATGTTAAAAGTAGAGTTAGAAAAATAACACATTTTGTAGACATCCTTTTGTTAAAATTCATGTGAAATATTGTCTTTTTGAAAATGGAAAGATCAAAATGATCAAACCACCTCTCAGAGCAGTACACATTATATAATAGTTGTGCTGGTTCAGGGAGGAAGAAGAAAGCGCAAAGGGCTGAATACCAGTATGTTTATAGTTAGGATTAACCATTGTCCCCTATGTCTGCATTCGGTTTTACTTAGCTATGTATATAGTGTATATAAAGGACAAATGAGCCCTAATTTACAACATCTAGTCTTCCTAGATGTTAAAAGAGGTTGCTAGTGTATGACAAAAGTAGTTAATAAACAAATACATTGTATACGCTTTGTGTTTAAATTCATAGGAAAGACTGCTCTGAAAACAACTAGAGGAAGTGAAATTGTTAAAATCCCCTCTAAGCATTATGGATGCTTATACTTTCCACTGGGTTGACAAGAGGTGAAAAGAGGAAGGGTTCTAGGCCAGAATGTTCCTTCAGTGCTACTATGTATGTAGTGGGCAAATTTTGGAACATCTAGCCTTCTGGATGTTTGAAAGTGAACAATATGTTAGAAGTAGAGAATTAAAGTAACAACACCCTTTAAGTTCTGTTAATTTACAGGAATGGTTTTATTTGGGGAATGGAAGTGTTAAACTTGATGTCTTGGAGAGTGTTCACTGCGGGGAGTGGGGGTGGGGGGAAATGAGAGAAGGGTTCTGTGCCCATGAGTCTTTAAGACAAATTCAGATTGTCTAACCATTATTCTGCATGTGCATTTTAGTTAATATTGCTGTGTTAAAGGATAAAACAAGTCCTAAGACCCAAAGTGTATTAAAAGTAGAAGTAGTAAAATAATCCCTTTATAAATGCCCTTTTGTTAGTTTTTCGGAAGGACTGTTCTGGGAGTGTCTGTTAATCTGCCTCTTGGAGCTAGATGTAGTCCTGTACTTAGTCATTGAAATGGTGGAGGGAGCAGAGGAGGGGTGAAGGGAAGGGCTTTTTGCTAGTATCTCCACGTCTAGAAGACAGTTTTAGGTTATAAACATAAGTCTATATGTGCATTTTTATAAAGTACCGGTGTTTGTTGTGGAGAAGTTCATTATTTTGTAACATCTAAGCTTTTTGGATGTCCTGAGATGACAATGTATGATACAATGTACAGCTACTGAGTTAAGCAATTTCTAAGTTTTTGTTGTTATAATTGATAGGAAGGAAGCATCTTGGGCATGGAAGTGTTAGGCTGTCTCTGAGAAATGTATGTCAGGACTTAACTAGACTGGCAACAGAGGGGCAGAGGGAAGTATAGTGGGAGAGATGCGTGTGGATGTGTTCGTATCTACATTCTAGTGATAACAGTTAATGTGTGTGCATCTCTTTGGCTGTACTATAGGAATACATTAAGTGACTCAGTGGAAATATACCTCCTTGCTAATATTTGAATAGTATAGATTGGATAATGAATTCTTTTAGAATCGTTATACTTTGTGTACTCTGTTACTTTATGTCTCATTTTTTTTAAATATTTTTTTTAAAGTTTATTTATTTTCGAGACAGAGAGAGACAAAGCATGAACGGGGGAGGGTCAGGGAGAGGGAGACACAGAATCTGAAACAGGCTTCAGGCTCTGAGCTGTCAGCACAGAGCCGACGCGGGACTCGAACTCACGGACCGCGAGATCATGACCTGAGCCGAAGTCGGCCGCTTAACCGGCTGAGCCACCCAGGCGCCCCTATGTCTCATTTTTAATTGAACATTAAGGGAATGCAGTATTTTAATTGTTGCTCTGCCAATATCTTTATCTAGAGGCCTGTTGCCACTATTGTCGCCAAGAAAGGCAGGATTACATTTTTTTTTCTTTCAGATGGTGTTGGTGTAGTGTATTCTTGGTTATCAAAATAACTCTTAGTTTTGGGACTCTGAAATGGTAAAATTCATGGTGTGTGAAAAAAGCATGATACATAACTATGATCTTAATTACATTAAAATGCCAAGTTGTGTAGACACACGGGACCTAGAAGTCAAACTGTAAATTGCTTGTGATTATGGATGACTTTGTTGTTTGCTTCTTGTATTATTCTGTTTCCTTTTATGCACCTGTTAACTTTAAAAAAATAAAAATTTTTTAAACCTAAAAAAAAGCCAAAAACTCTGCAAATGTGTTTTTTTTTTTTTAATTTTTTTTAACGTTTTTTTTTTCCATTTATTTTTTTAAGAGACAGAGAATGAGCTGGGAAGGCGACAGAGAGAGAAGGGGACTCATAGATTCTGAAGCAGGCTTCAGGCTTGGAGCTGTCAGCACAGAGCCCGACGCGGGGGTTGAACCCATAAACCATGAGATCATGACCTGAGCTGAAGTCGGCCGCCCAACTGACTGAGCCACCCAGGCGCCCCTGCAAATGTGTTTTTAAATGTGTTTTAAGCTAACATTATAGCAACCTAATCGTTAGCTTTGTAACTAAATTGTAATTGCTTATATATATATATATTACCTTAATTGCTAATCATCATAATAACACAATATTAATAAAGTACATTTTGTTACATTTTAAATTTCTTGTAATGCCATGGTCTGTGTCTCATTTTATTTTTTATACAACACTTGTAAGTACGGCTTTGCCATACCATTTTGGAAATGGTGGACACTGGCATAAATCAAGGTTTTGTCCACCACACTGGCAGTTAATTGAAAAGTTAATGGATATGAAGCTAACAAACCCAACCTGGCAAACCCCAAAATTTATATTCCTCTGCCATTTCCATTGGACCTTACTCCCTGGAGCCTAGGGAACATGCTAGTACTGAGTCGGTAGCACCGATCTCATTGGCTGGGGAAATATGCAATAGTCGTTTATTTGTTTAGGAGCTGGAAATTTTTAGGATTCATAAAAATAAAACTTTCGACTGAATGAAGCTTGTCATGTTCGATAGAGTCATGTTATGACATTTAAGAAAATACCCTTCCTCCGAATAGCTAGAGGCCATGAGCATAAAGAACAGTTAAGTACTTTGCAGCAGATGATCTAAAAGCCCCTAACATCAGACCTTTATTTTTTATCTTGTAAAGACGACACAGATTTGTGTACTTCATAATCTTGATGGGAACTTGGCTCATTTCAGGAATTTAAAAACCTGATCCAGTTCTAATCAGATACATGTGTTTTTAATATTTATTTATTTTTGAGATAGAGAGAGAGAGAGAGAGAGAGAGAGAGAGAGAGATGGGGAGGGGCAGAGAGAGAGGGAGACACAGAACTGGAAGCAGGCTCCAGGCTCTGAGCTTTCAGCACAGAGCCCAACGCGGGGCTTAAACCCACAAACCGTGAGATCATGACTTGGGCGGAAGTCGGAAGCTTAACCAACTGAGCCACTCAGGTGCCCCTAATCAGATACATATCTAATATAAAAAAAATTAAAGTCAGATTGTGTCTTAATTAGCTGAAAATACAAGAATAAATGTAGTTCTGACCTCCAGAAACTTGTAGGATGGGACAAAAATAACAAGTAGCTGGAAAACATTATAATTGTCTATTATGTGGGAAAATTATCTTTTTTTAAAAATAAATTTACTGGTTTTGTCCACTTTATTACTGGTAGAGTATCACTAAACTTTTATCTCTTTATCTCAAAATAACTTTTCAAGATTTAAGATTAATAGTAGTTTTCTAAAAGAGTATGGACTTTTCATCCTGAAATCATCAGCTAGAAAATGGTAATGATGAAAAATTATATGCTGTCAGAGACATAAAATTTGTTGCAACCTAGTTTACTCTATTTTAAAAGTTGATGGAGTACAAGATATTCTAAAAAAATTTAGTGATTGACAGCTTGACTTCAATTTGTTCTTGCCCTCGCTCTGTTAGGACAACCTCGATATCCTGGTCAGAATACCGTCATTTTCCCAGTTGACTCTGTTCTTATAATTGAGTCAATCAGAAGTGATTGAATAAATAGCAATGCTGAAATTAAAATGCAGTACAAACTGCACAATGGAGAAATCAGAATGTAAGACATGCATTGTTTTTGCGTGTTGCAGAAGTAAACCATTATAAAACATTTATCCATCAATAAAACAGTTCAGCTTCCACTTTCATTAATAACAGAACAGGTATCCCAATTTATTAATTAGTGAAGCAGATCTTATTATTGTCAGCCAAATAAGCCAAATAAACATACTTTTACTCCTGGAATAATCTCATTGATTCCAAAACATCAAATATGGGCAGTCTCCTCAAAAATATGGCATACTGATTATTTTGCATTCAAGTTACGTAAGAGACATGCGGTGCACGAAGGTCTTTCTGAAGTTCTTTCATGCCTATGAAAGCAGGAAATAAATCTCCCATGTGAAAGGTACCCTCTCTGTAAGAGACATTATCACCAGAGACAGAGAATTCAAGGCCAAGAAGTCTATGTAAACAGGTCCTGTTACTTCCTCAGAAACCTACTACCTCAAGCCCAAACTTCTTTATTTTGTTAATTCTTCACGAATGTATTGTTGTTTGACTAAAAAGTATAACAGCTTCCTTCTTTAGTCACTTGAGTCTCATATTTCTATGAGTTCCCATACATGTGAAATTAAAATTTGTGGTGTTTTTCCTCCTGTTACTATGTCTTGTGTCAATTAGATTATTAGACCAACCAAAGAACCTAGAAGGGAAGAAAGGAAAAGTTTTCCTCCCTTCAATTGGTGAAAATAAGTACTTCGATTGGTATCATTGTTGCACCAGTGCCATCATTGATATTAATAAAAGCTTTTAAAGCTGCAGTGAATTCAGGTTAATATTTTTGCTGCTACCACGAGTAAGATGTAATTATTCTCTGAATCTGACCTTTGGTTTATTACAGTCTAAAATGTAGTTCTCAATGAGATTAAAAGTAAAAGAAATCTGTAATGTACTTTTTAATTCAACCCCGCATAATCTTTAGATCCTATCAAATAGCAAATTGAATCCAAATCAGTCATTTTACAGTATTTTATTACAACATTATAGATTTCTAAAGAAGCTATTATATTAAAACAAAATCTAACTGACTTTTCGTATATGCTTTTATTGTCCATAAAATTTTCAATTATTTTTATTGCAACTCCATTAATGTAGTTCAAATTATTTTCTGGCTGTAAACATTCAGATAATTTTGACTAAAAAGTCAACTTATCTAAGCTTCTGTCACAACTTGAAATAACCAAATTTAAAAAACCCACAAAAATAAAATAGAAAATTTATAGGAAAATTTAAATGATGATATCCAGAAGTGTTTTGAATCAGAACTCATAGACATTAGTTATTTTTTGTAACTGGGAATCATTAATTGTCTTTCTACATAATAATTTATATATCTTTTAAGTATATTTATTTATTTTGAGAGAGAGAGAGAGAGAGAGAGAGCATGAGAGAGAGAAGGCCAGAGAGAGAGAGAGAGAGAGAACCCCAAGTGGACTCCGCATTGTCAGTGCAGAGCCAGAAGCCAGGCTCAAACTCACAAACCATGAGATCAGGACCAGAGCCAAAGTTCGATGCTTAACCGACTGAGCCACCAAGGTGCTCCTGAAGTTATATTTACCATATGATTCTCACTTCTTTTTTGACTTTTAAGCAAATAAAAAAATTGAATGTATGTATTCTATAAACATTGATGAAAATTCATGAAAAGGATTGCTTACGTAATCTCCTATACCCAGGTTACCACTTCATAAAACTCAGCACAACAAATTTGGAACATATATAGGCACATATGAAGGGTAATTCTATACGTATGTGTATATATATATGAATATATATATAGAATATGTATATATGTACACATATATTCTCTATGTATATATATAGAATATATATATAGAATATGTGTGTGTGTGTGTGTATATATATATATGTATATATATATATATACATATATTCTGTATGTATATCCTTCACATATGAAGGATAATTCTAATCCACTATAACTAAAATACTGAAGACAGTTACACACTTGGCTTTTTAATTAGTGAATCTATAGCTCCTCATTGTAGGTGAATGATCACTGAGCCAGTAATAAAAAGGCTTGAACTCCCATCTGGGTTCCGTTATTTAGGGACGTGTGATTGCGAGATTAATTCTTTTTTTTTTTTTTTTTTTATTTTTTTTTTATTTTTTTTTTGCGAGATTAATTCTTAATAGGACCTGATACAAAACGAAAAGCTCATGAAGTATCTGTTGATTCAAAATGTGATTTGACTAACAGAGGAAAACATTACAGAAAGAGAAGTGATAGTGTCTTAGTTTTCTATACTGCCTAGCAAATTACCACAAATTTAGCAGCTAAAACTAGAATGCTTTTTTTCCCCTCGAAGTTTCTGGAATGTAGAGGTTGGGACACAGCATCACTAGGTTCTCTGTTTCAGTGTCTCTCCAGGGAGAAACCCATGTGTTGATTGGAGCTGTGGTCCCATCAGAAGCTGAACTTGAGAAGAATCCCCTTGCAAGATCCCTCACATTGTTAGCAGAATTCGTCTCCTTGTGGCTGGCATGAGGTCCCTCTTTTCTTGCTGGCTGTTGGCCAGGGGTTGTCTGAGCTCACGGAGATCACCCACAGGTCCCTGTTACATGGCTGTATCCATATGACCTCTCCCAATATGGAAACTTCTTCAAAACCAGCAACAAAGAGAGATTCTTACTCAAAAGTGGCTCATTCTCTCTTGTAAGGTCTTTCCCCTCATTAAACCACGCCCACCTACATAATCTTTTGATTAATTCAAATTCAACTTATTTGAGACCTTAATTATCTGAAAAAAGTCTTTACTTTTGCCATATCCTGTTTGCTAGAACAAAGTCACATTCAAATAGAGAAGATTTTTACAGGTGCAAACACAAGGAGGGGAGAATCATTGTGGTCCACTTCAAGTCCATATGCCAAACATGGAATTGTGATGAACAAGCCCAGTAGACATGCAACTTATCATTTACATATGAAAAAATGGAGAAGAAATCAAATAATGTCACAGTGTTCTCAGATAGAATGTAGTAAGTGCTGGAATAAAAGTAAGTCAAATGGTTAATAGAACACTGACAATAAATAATGGCAAGAATGGTGTTCATTAAGATTCTGTAACCTTGACTAGATAGCTACTACATCCACCGCCTATCATTTATTATAGAAAGTCAAATGGAAAACAGGAGATGAAAGTTGCTTCAAGAAAATTCACATTGATAATCCCTGATTGGAATTTTTCCATGAATCTCTTTCTTTCTTTTCCTAAGATACTGGGCTCAGCTGGACAATAATGGCTTTTAGCATTTCTTTTAGAAGGGACCTTTTCCTCCCTGTAGAATCAACTCTGGACAAATAAAATTATTTGCAACAACCCTTCCCCCAACCTAAGTGAAAATAACTGCTTTATTAAACCCCACAAGGGATAAAAAGTGTTCTTATAAATTAGATCTCCAACATTATTCAATTTATTTTTAGAAAGTCGACATAGTTTGGTACTTGTTTTTCCCTGCTACAATATAAAGACCTGAGCACATTAGAAAAGTAACACAGAGCTTTCAGTTTTTTCAAACTGAAATGTGATCTCATGCTATATTTTCAAAACAGAAGGGCAACACATATGAACCAAAGATTACTTGCCACCCATCTTTCAAAAGGGCAAGATAACCCAGTGGTCAGCAACCAACTTCTCTTTTCCAAAGTTTCGGGCTGTAGTAGGGCTGCATCTGTACCCCAAATCCTACCTCTAAAATGTAAGAATAGGAAAGAAAATGATCTAATCATGCAAATCTTTTTTTCTACAAAAATCTTTGTCATATAGCATAAAAATTATCGGGAAGTTAGATGAAAACTCATTCTATTTGAATCATTAATTATAACAATGAACAATTAAATGGAAAGTCATTCTATTAAAAATTGTTAAAGATACAGCACCTGTTATGTACTAACAATAGTCTAGATTTGGGGGAGAACTGGAGAGAGTACCCTTCCCAGAATATCTACCCATCAAAGAATTGTTAGGTGCATTATGGTATATGCATATTATTAAATGTTAAACAATCATTACTATATTCTTTCTAAAGGCTATCTAATAAGATTTTAAATTGTTTGGAATAAAAAGGATTAAATTTTAACATGAACATGGAAAAATTGGAAAATATTCACCTAACGGAACGTGATATAACAGTAGAAATGAATGATCTAAAATGACGCATAGCAATGTGGATTAATCCCAAACATAATGTTAAATATAAAAAAATAAATTACAGAGGACTTACAACATAATTAGATAATACTATGTAGTTAAAGTACAGAGTAATTCATGGCAACAATGAATATCAAATTCTGTCCAGTTTTTAACTATGTAGGAGAAAGAATAAAAATGACTCTGTAGAGAAACAAAAGGGGCTTCAATCATTCATGTGATGTTTTATTTCTTCAACTTCACATTGGGCATGGTAATATTTTCTTGAAACCTGCTTGCATTCTGAATATTTTGCAACTATTTTAAAAAATAATAAGCTCAGAAGTAAAACTAACAATAGAAAAAGAAAGCCAGCATGTAATATATAATTCCATTTGTTGAGTGGTATTGTTTTCTATTTTTTTTTCATCTTTTTCACTTTTTCCCTTTCTATTCAATGTTCATACATTAGTGTTAAATGAGGAAAAAAAACCCCTGTCCCTCAAAATAATTTAAATAAGTCACTGTTTTATTTTCCAAGTTTATTCACTTATTACTATACATTATTTTCTAGATTTTTATTTTGTGTGCTGTATCTGTTAGTGATTTTTATGTTTACATGGTAAACCTAAGTTTTGGGACTCGTAAATTAATATGAATTGAACACATAATTTATATTTCTATAATTTGAAAAAAATTCCACAATTTTTATTGTCTAAATACTTTAGCTTTATTTTTTAAAATGATTATGGAAATAACATACTAATTTCTATTCTCTGAAGGCAGGCCTCACTCTCCAACAGACACACATAAAATATTGTGAGCAAGGATTACATATCTAGGTGCAACATATCTAACTCCTCCTATCTCCTTGTATATCTTAGAAAGACTTGTTCTCATCTGGAATAATATTAAATTTAATACACACTTGTTTTTGGCAATGTAAAAATGAATTCAAGGTTCAGGTAAAGTTCAGTTAGGTATAAATTCAGAAATTTTTATTAAGAAATCCTCATTGAAAGAAAGACTTAGTTATGAATTGGTGTTATTTGGGTTAGACTTGTCCTCTTTTTAAATTTTTTCTTCTCTTCTTACTGAACTTGATGAACAAATGGGCTTCTGAAGCTGACTCAGTTCTTAAAACTGAGAACAGAATATTTCAGAATTTCTGAGAACAGAAATAACATTGATAGTCATTGTGATTACTTCAGTCAACTTCACTATAACTAGACATGGCACACCAAAAGTTGGGCCTTCAGTGCCCCAGAGGCACCTGAGATTTGCACTTGATCATGTGGATAAGATCAATCTATCTTCTTGCTTCATGGTCAAGTGATTTTAGTGAAAGATCTCATTAGAAGATCCAGTATTTTTCTTAATTTTTGAAAGAATTATAATCTTCAAATCCCTGCTTCTGATAAATTCTACAGAATTATAAAAATATCCAAATCTGAATATCATCCATGTAGATCTCTGAATTGTAACTCTCCATCAAATAATATATTTCTATTTCTGCCCTCAGTAATACCAAGCCCAATATCATTGGTAGTAGCCACCAGTAATTGAATATGTAATAGATACCAGGGATTTAGATATATTCTTTCTGTTCTTATAATAACTTTAATTCAACATTATTGACCCTACTTTAAAGATCAAGAAATTGAAGTTCAAATTTATATAAAACATAGCCAATTTCGTAAATGAATACCAGTTTTATCACAAATCTTCACTCTTTCTGGTAAGATACAATGTTTTCTGTAAAAAAAACAAAATAATAGCTATGGACCCTACAGTGCTGTTTTTTTTTCTCATTTTTTCCTTTTAACATTTTAGAGGAAGAGAGATCGAATGAAGAAAGTAAACAAAAATAAGTTAAGAACAGAGAAAATAAAAATTAACAAATAATATTGAACAGAAAGTTCAAGAAATATCAGCATTGGAGAGTACTTTTTAGAGGCCATAGTCATATGCAAATAAATGAATATATATATATAATATGCATTTATTTATATAATTTATATAAAAATTATTTATTTATGCAATTTATTTATAATAATATAATTGTATGATATATAATATTTTATATAAATCTGTGTGTAAATTTATACATAATATATATGCATACATAATTTTAAAGAAATAATTAACTATCTTCCTTAATTCTTTAGTAAATATGCCCTCATATATTATAAATTAGATGGCAAATTGATCAGAGTATCACTATAGGCCTGAAAAACAGCCACATTTCTTAAAAGTATAATGGAAATGGTGTTCTGATAATTAGAATTAAGGCAAATCCTCTCTATAAACATTTTTTTGAACTCCTCTGTACTACCTCACAAAGAAATGAGAAAACAGGAATTATATCCAGTTCCTATATGTTGACTAACTTTAACTAAAAAATTCATGTGCTTAAAGGTTTCAAATAAAAGAACTAGCCAAGTGCGTATCATTACTATTTAGAAAAGTCTTTCATGGTAAAAATTATTATAATATTCTTACTCATTAAATCCCAATTATCACAGGATCCTTTTCTACACAAGATTTGAATTAGTCTATTGGAGATGTATTTCTTATTTGAAACACATGAAATATTATTGAATGCATTAGTACTTTTACTTGAATCCAGTAGAGATATGCCCATGTCAATTGGATAATTATTTAGTTATGATTGCTTTCTTTTTTAATTTAAATCAACACACCCAACTGATTATATAGTTATTAGAATTGTAAGGGTGACAAGCATTTAACCTGTGTAAACCATTAGTCAATAAGCATTACCTATAAAACCATTGAATCTCAAGTAGAAGAATTTTAGGTTTATCTGCTGGTTAACTGATGTTCTTTACAAAGACAGTCTATGAAATCTTATGGTGTTTTAAATCATCAAACACTATTCTTGTGATCTAAAATAATTTAAGGAATTTAATACTTTTGAAACTCACCCTAGTTTTTAATTCTCTTTTCATGTATGAAGATGATGTTTAATGTTATTTTTTGCCAAGTTTCTTTGTTTTGGTCAAAAGTATAATCATCATGAAATGGTGTATTACTGAGTAGCCTTAAGGACAACTTGAGTTTTTGAATTTTTATTGGTTTAACAAATATGACCATATAAACTGTAATTTAATACTAAAAATTAATTATTTTTGCATGTTTAAAATTATGTAAATAAAATTTCTTAATACGTAATATTAGATGCAATATTGTATGTGTGTGTGTGTATATATATATATATATATATATATATATATATAGATCACATTTAACTTAGGAAGCATTATAAAACCAATAGAATCCAACACAAAATGGAATAAAACAGAATATAACTAATGTTATAAAAGCTTCCTATATAATTTCTGGAAAAGCTCCGTTCCGTTTCTGAAGAGGAGATAATGATACTGATACTCTGTTCATCATCTTCTTATAATTCTTTATAGTTATATCACAAATATGTGCATACTTAAAATATATATCTTGTTTTTCCTTTTTGTATGCTTAGAAAAAAGAATAGAAAATGCATGCAGTCTTCTATGAATTTTTCACTCAAATTTATATTTCTGAAAGTTATCATAATTGAAATATATAGCCTTGGTATATTCATTTTTAGTGCTGAGTGATATTCCATTGTTTCAATAATTACAATTTATTTATCCATTGTCAAGTTAATGAGTTTTACACTGTTTCCAGTTTTTTCCTCTTATGTGTAATATCTCCTCACTAGACATTCTTTGTATCTGCTTTTACTAAGTGCAAAATATGCTTTTGTGTAGGAGTGATACAATGGGGCTTGGATTATATTAATGATTGTGTATTAATACCACTCAGCAAATGGTTCAAAATACATAAATTATTCAAATACATTAAGCCTGTACTTCCTTCTTATTTAGCAGGTCAAGGAAGGTAGCTAATCTCCATCCAGTTTCTTTTTTCTCGTACCATATAGTTGTATGCATATAGTTATCAGAGCACGACAAGAACACAGAGGTTGCTTGCCTGTATCTTAGAAACCTTGGCCCAGAAATGGTCTACCAAATAGGGGCTGAATAGTGTGTGCCCAAAATTCATATGTTGGAGTCCTCAAACCCAGGACCTCAGAATGTAACTGTATTTAGAGATAAGGTATTTAAAGAGGTGATTAAATTAAAATCATACCATGAGGGCAGGGCCCTAATCTAATATGACTGGTATTCTTACTGGAGGAGGAAGAAGCACCAGGGATATGCATGCACAGAATAAAAATCATGCAAGGACACAGTAAGAAAGTGACCATCTATGAGCCAATCAGCCCTCAAGAAAAACTAACCCTGCCAGCACCTTGATCTAGGACTTTGAACCTCCAGAACTGTGAGTAATACATTTCTGTTGCTTAAGCCACCCAGTCTGTGATGTTTTGTTATGGCAGCCCTAGCAAATTAATACACTCACTTTTGTTTTTATTCCGATGATATACGTGGCTGTGCTTACTTAGGGTGAAGCCTGGGGTACGTATTCCCTGACCGAGCACCTACAAATGTCAAAATATGGACATTGTACTGTATCTCTGCCTTACAGAGCATATGAATCACCAGCTCCATAAAATAATGCCCTATTTTTTATCCAAAGAGATTGCTCTACTTTGCACTCTGGTAAGTGTGAGAGAATCCCCTGGTCTGTATCAGCTGCAACCTTTGCCAATCAGACACCCCTTTTTTGTCAATTGAATGGGTATAAAAAATCTTATTATAGTCTTGTTTTTCAATTCCCTCAGAACCACTTAGTTTCGGTAATCTCTTTATATATATATACACACACGCACACATATATATATATATATACACACACATACATATATACATACATATATACACATACATATATACATACACATATATACATACATATGCATATACATATATATATGTATGTAACACATGTATTGACTATTCTGTGAATATACTCATGTTTTCTAATGAATATTCTATTAATGTTAAGCTTTTTCTCATTGAATGCTATAAAGTCTTTATAAAATTGATATTAATTCTCTCAGTTATTGTGACACAGATAACTTCTGCTAATTTTCACTTTTATTTTTTATTTTTATTTTCAAGGTTTACTTATTTTTTTGGAGGGGGGGAGAGAGAGAGAGAGAACAAGCAGGGGAGGGTCAGAGAGAGATGGAGAGAGACGATCCCAAGCAGGTTTCGCACAGTCAGCACAGAGCCTGACATGGGGCTCCAACTCACAAATGGGGCGATCGTGACCTGAGCCAAAATCAAGAGTCTGACACTTAACTGGCTGAGCCACCCAAGTGCCCCAATTTTCACTTTTTTAAAGTGTATTTTATAAACCGATATCTTTTATTTTACATATACTTTATCAATCTTTTTATCTGTAGTTATCATATATTGTACTATAACTTCTCAGTTTTTTCAGAGTTCTAAATTTGTCCATTGGTCATTTAAATTCATAATCTGTCAGTGGCCTGAGAAAGGGGAATGAATGAAGGCTTCTGAGGGTAGGGTAAGACAGACACGTAGCAGAGTAGAGGGACACTAAAACCAGGAGCCTCATAGGATCTCAGAATACAGAACAGAGTCCCCAGCAACGCTTGCCAAGTTTTCATCCTCTCTCAACTGTAGGTCCTTAAGCTATTGGAAATACCAGTTAAGTTAGAAAGTGTGTCAAAGAGAATTTACTTGTCCTGAGATTAAAAGAAAAAAAATTTATACAAGACCATCATGCTATCCATGATTATGAGAAAAAAAGAATATCACAAAATATAAGTAAATGTATCACATAAAAAAGAAGTGACAATAACAAAACAAGCAGCAAAGGGATAAAAAACTTCCTTAGAAGCATTGAGTTATTGGAAAACTTAATAGTAAAATTACTTCAATAAAATGAAAGCATAAAACCAATACCTAAAAGATAGGATATTAGGTAGAGGTAAATAACAGAAGTAAATAAATAAACTGAAATGCAAACCAATACTAGATCTAATTAAATAAATCAGAAACTGAAGAAAGAAGAATGCATACAGTTGAAAACTAAATTGCTGTTATGGATAAAAACACTTCAGAAGTCATAGTGAAAATAGAAGAAAAGTCGAAGATATTAAATCAATACAAAGAAAATTACTCATATAAAGACATAGATGGTGCAACAAAATAATTTGTCCTTGAAGTAAACAATACACATAATATTCACAAGAGATATAATAGGAAAAAAATCTTAAATTATGTAGGAAATAAGTTCACAAATTAATTATATAGAATAGTACAGAGAAACGAAAAAACTACCAGGATATGCTATATACCAAGAAAAGGTGACACAGAAAAATGAAAATTGAGATTCACAGTATATATATACACTAACACCACTGAATTTCAAACATAATTTCTCATTCCATGAGTAGTAAGAAAACATCACCTATAAAAATAAAATCAGGCTTGCCTTAGATTTCTCCACTAAAACACTATTCACCAGAAGATAAGTAAAGCAGTCTTTGCCAAGTTCTGCAAGAAAGTATGATCTCAGAATGAGACTCATCTCAATTGTCATGAAAGAATTAAAGCCACTGGCCGGTTCTATAAAAGACTTAGGAAATAAAGAATGAGTACTTCTGGAGACATGTCATTGGTAATTAAATTACACAATGTAATGGGGCCCCTGGGTGGCTCAGTCAGTTAAGGGTCTGACTTTGGCTCAGGTCATGATCTCATCATTCATGGGTTCAAGCCCCGTGTTGGGCTCTGTGCTGACAGCTCAGAGCCTAGAGCCTGCTTTGGTTTCTGTGTCTCCCTCTCTCTCTGTCCCTCTCCCTCACTCACACTCTCTCTGTCTCTCTCTCAAAACTAAATGAGGAACTCAAGGATGATTTTAGTGATTTATTAGTGATGACCATTAAATGCATTTAGTCCTAGAACAAAGAATATATCCTGGAGGGAATGTGAATGATAGCTGAGAAAACAGTGTAGGCAACAAAATTAGTAGGTCAGTGGAGATGTTAAAGAAATACATTAATGGTAAGCTCCTGACTTTTCCTCCAAAGTCATTAAATTTTTTTACATATATATATATATATATATATATATATATATATATATATATGTACACATTTGAATATATATTATATACATGTAATCGGGTGCCATTTGAATTTCATTTACATTATTTTCCAAAATAATGACTATATAAAATGTTTACACAAGCAACAATGTTTAAAGAGAATATATTTACACAAGCAACAACGTATAAAGAGAATATATGGTAAATAACTTGTTGGAGAAAAGTTAGAAAACAATACTCTGGTAGAATCCATATAAAAATGTGAAAGAATACATGTATATATCAATATATAAAAAAGAACTATATATTTAAATGTTATTTCTAAATACTGTAATCATCAATTTTGCTTTTCAGTGTTGCTTTTTCTGTTTTTCTAAAATCCCTACATAACACTTTCAGTTGAAATAATTTAAATAAAATGTAAAGGGTATGGTAAAAAGGTTAAATAAAATATAAATAAAATCTTAAATAAAAGTTAACTGAATCATAGAACATTAATCATTTTTTCCTGACCTAAAAGACCATAAAAATGTAGTATGGTTGTACATTTTATAATATAGCATATGAACATTCTAGACTGATAAAAGCACTTTTGCCATGGTATTAATCCTTACATAATGAAAGTCAAGGGTGTTGCTGGTACCAGTAATAGAAATTTCTCGTTAATGTGTACTAGTGTCCCACACCAAAAACATCTCTTTGGTAAAAGCTTCTAGGGGCTGTCGGAAGCCTCAGTGGACATGCCCTACATTTGTTATTCAATCAGGGTTCTGTAGTATTAGAATAAGATCTGCTCTCTTAATACCTTCATTGTCTTTGATAAGCTAAAATACACAGGAAATTGTTCACTTTGGGGAAAGGATTAAGTAATTCAAGCCAGGAAATTCAATTTAGTAAGGCAGAGGTCACTTGTAAACCATTTTCCGATCATCTGATTGAAAAAAAACCTGAGTCAGGTAACAACTAATCGAGACTAATCAAGAAACAGGTTTTATTATC
Organism: Leopardus geoffroyi; assembly: GCF_018350155.1. NCBI lineage: Eukaryota > Metazoa > Chordata > Mammalia > Carnivora > Felidae > Leopardus > Leopardus geoffroyi. The sequence continues at coordinate 24,950,236 of NC_059333.1, forward strand.
ATTACAGTTTAGAATAATAAATAGTTTTGATGAGAGATGCCATACGTTAGTTTCTTTTTACATTTTACTAAAGATTTTACAGTTGCTTACCTAAGCTTTTGTTTATTCACTACACTAATGGATAAGACACTCTGTTTCTCTTGAATATTTATACTTCATTCTGATTTTTTAAACCAAGCCAAAAATCATCTACAAATAAAGCAAAAGATGTTCCATAATTGTTACCACCTAAAAATGTCTTGTAAGCTCATATATACCAAGAATAATTTAATTTCCTTTCATTTTCTAAATCTCTCCCTTCTGCTAGTATCACAATATTCAAGGCAGTTGTGTGCCAACTTTTCCCCAGAACACCTGGTCAATCCTTTACTGCCAGATGGACCTGCTGATGTAGAACAAAACAGGGAATGGTTGTAATAAATATGTCTGTGGGGGATATTGTTGGTAACATTATTGGTTGAGTCTGCCTTGACTGAAAATTGTAGCAATCCATAGCCTCCATTTATCTGTCTACAAGGAGGAAATTATTCAGAGGTGTCAGAGACAGGGTAATATAATGAAAGAGCACTGATCTGTAAATTGGTAGATTGTACAATCTGTGCTACTCACTTTCCTTCCTGGGGGCTTACTTTCCTACCTCTAAAATGAGTGAATTAAAAATTGAGAGAATTGAGTAGGAAGTTTCTTGTACTTTATTCAGTTTTATAGTTCAACGTCACAATGTGAACACTTAACATTGTAGCATCAGAAAAATAATAGCACTTTAATGACATATATATATATATATATATATTTATTTATTTATTTTTATTTATTTTTGAGACAGAGAGAGAGCATGAACAGGGGAGGGTCAGAGAGAGGGAGTCACAGAATTTGAAACAGGCTCCAGGCTCTGAGCCATCAGCCCAGAGCCTGACGCGGGGCTCGAACTCATGGATCACGGGATCATGACCTGAGCTGAAGTCGGCCGCTTAACCAACTGAGCCACCCAGGCTCCCCCAATGACATATATTTTTAACTAAAGATGTACTTTTCCCCCATCATCTGGATTTTCAAAAATTTTTTGAAAAATACTCCTGTTTTAACAAAGTTATATTATTTCAATAAGCTTTGATGAATAGCTACTGATTATTTTCATTTTATTACTGTTTAACATCAAATTGTATTATATGCCAGATATCACAGCATGAGGTGGGACCCTATTAAGCCCCACTAACAAAGACTGGTAAAGGTAGGGTTAAAGAAATAGCAGAAGGGTGCCTGTGTAATGGGTGAAGAAGAGGGAAGCATAGATGGTTGGATATGGAAGCAAGTGGAAGCTTCCTAACAAGTATTAGCTGAGCAGGTTCTTAGTTGTCAAGAGGGGAGGAGTATGAGAATTTAATGGAAAGATGTTTCAAATGCCAACAAATGGATGCAGACAAGAATTATATTTCAAGACCTTTTGTCAAATAACAAAAAACTTAATAGCAGAGAGAGGAAATGCCACATAAGAGACAAAAATTAAGTGTGCAAATGCACAAATTTTAAGAATAAAGTTAACATTTTATCGATGAGTGTTAAAGTACCTCCAATTTCAGCTCCAAATCCAAAAAGCTTAGAAGTCATGACTCCTACCATTATAACAAGAAATATTGCACAAACTGAAAATCAGTGATATCCCTCACTTGTCAGAGAACTGACATTGCAAGGCAAACTGCTATCTCGAAATCTAGAGAGACAAGCACGTACAGAGAAACAGAACTGATGATGCAGGAGCTGTAAACTGGTAGGAACACCTAAATTAACAAACTGCTGGAAGCTGACTGGGTAATAAACTATTGGGGGCTGTTGCAGTCTTGTGAGGGGGCTTACTTTTCTGGGGTTTCTCTCTAGGCACCCAGTAAAGATCTGAGAAAGATCTCCTGGCAGTTCTGTCTGGGGAAGGAAAGACAATTCTGAAATACATCCAGAGCATTCTCCATAACAAAGGCCTATTCTCCAGGGAAAACACTTAACAAGAGTTTATCCTATCATGGAGAAGGGCATTTACCCCACTCTAAAACCCTCCAGACTTTCTGTCTCATCTAAGGGAAGAAGGAAAGCCAAGAAACACTTGTGAAAGTCACAGCACAGGGAGATAGACCCATTAAAAGAATGAGATGCAATCATAATATTCTAGGCCCTGTAATTTATCCCCACAACAGCAGGTTTCCAGTAGATTACAGCTGAAATAGCTGCAAGGCCCAGACTCCTTGAGAACAGTATTTAAGGGATTCCCAAATCAAAGAGGGAGACAAAAAATGTCACTAGAGAAATCTGAAATCTGAGGAACCAGAATCAGGGAATTTAAAATAACTATTACTAATATGTAAAAGATGCTAATGAAAAAGTAGACAACATGCAAGAGAGAGACAGGAAGTCTGAGGAAGAATCAAAAGCAAAAAAATAAAAATCAAAGTAAACTGAAGCAGAAATTAAAAAAAAAATGCCCTAATAGTTTCTCTCATCATTAGACAGGCCATGGTCAAGGAGAGGATCAGTGAACTTAAAGTAAAGATAGGTCAGTAGAAACTTCCCAAAATTAAAATACAGGGAAAAAAATAAGGAAAAATACTGGAATGGACTATCCAAAATCTGATGGAGATTTTTTTAAGGTGTAATATATACATATTTGAGATAGGGAAAGGAGAAAAAAGAAAGACTGAATTAGAAATATTTGAAATAATAATGGTTAAGGATTTCCAGAATTAATGACAGATACCAAACCATGGATCTAGGAAGCTCAGAAAATTATACCTAGATGTATCATATACAGAAAAAATCTTAAGAAAATCCACAGCAAGAAAGTCTTATCTATAGAGTAACAAGGGTAAAAATTAGACCAGACTTCTCAACTGAAATCATGTAAGCAAGAAGCAAGTGGAATGAAATGTAAAATTCGATATCGCATAAAATTATCCTTCAAAAGTGAAGGAGAAATAAAGAATGTAGGAAATGAAAATTTAGGGAATTCTCCAGACAGCTGATCTGCTGAGTGAGAAATGTTAACATTAAGTTCTTCAAATGGAAGGAAAATTTTATGGGTAAAAAAATTGATCTACATAAAGAAATAAAGAGCACTAGGGGAGGAATAAATAAAAGTAAAATAAAAATCTTGTATTTTTCTTATTCTTAATTGATCTAGAAGATCACTGTGTTTTTAATGTAATAATAGTAGCAATGTATTTGGATAAGTGAATTAATTACAACAATCACACAAGAGGCACGGAGGAAGAATTGGTAATACTTCATTATTAGCTATCTACACTATATATGAAGCAGTGTAGTGTTATTTGAAGATAGACTTAAGGGTAGTTAAAAATGTAAATTGTAAACTCTAGGCCAACCACTTTTTGTTTTGAAGAAGTGTAATTGACATGCTAAGTGTGGAAAGAAAATGCTATTTTTTTTTTAACTGGATTGAGTTGTAAATGTCTTCAGTGTGTTGTGGATATAAATCCCTTAACAAATGTATGATTTTGGGGCCTGGGTGGCTCAGTCAGTTAAGCGTCCGACTTCGGCTCAGGTCACGGTCTCGCAGTCCGTGAGTTCTAGCCCCGCGTCGGGCTCTGGGCTGATGCTCAGAGCCTGGAGCCTGCTTCAGATTCTGTGTCTCCCTCTCTCTCTGCCCCTCCCCCATTCATGCTCTGTCTCTCTCTGTCTCAAAAAGAAAAAAAAAAAGGTTAAAAAAAATTAAAAAAAAACCCAAATGTATGATTTACAAATATTTTCTGTCTGTGGTTTGGGTTTTCACTTCCTTAATGATGTCTTTTGGAACATAAAGGGTTTAAATTTTTATGAATTCCAATTAAACTTTTTATATCTTTTGTGGTTTGTGCTTTGGTGTCATGTCTAAAAAAACTATTCCTTAGCCCAAGGTCACAAAATTTACTCCTATGCTTATTTCTAAGTTATTTATAATTGGAATATTATATGTAAGTTTATTTCCATTTTGAATCAATTTTTCTTTGGGGTGTGACATAAGATCCCAACTTTTTTGTTCTGAATATAGATATCAAGATGTCTAAACACCAATGATGGAAAAGACTATATAATTAGCCCATTGAATTGTCTTGACATTCGTGTGAAAATCAATTAACCATAGCATAAAGGTTTATTTCTAGATTTTCAATTATGTTCCATTGATCTTGATATGTATAGCTATGATAATGTAAATATGACAGTATCTTGATTAGTGTGACTTTATAGAATATTTGAAATAGAGAGGTATGTGGTCTTTCAACTTTGTTTTTCTCAAGATTTTTGTCTATTCTGTGTCTCTTGCATTTCCATATGAAATCTAGAATCAGCTTGCCAATGTCTGCCTAAAGGCAGCAAGAATTTTGGCAAAGATTGAATCTATTGATTATTTTCAGTGGTATCGCCATCTTAAGAATATTAAGTCTTCAAGTCATTAATACAGGATGCTTTTCCTTTTATTTAGGGGTTCTGTAAGTTGTGTCAACAATGTGAAATTTTCAATGTACTATCTTGTACTTCTTTTGACAAACTTATTTCTTTATTCTTCATAATGCTATTATAAATAGAATTATTTCCTTAATTTTATTTGGAGTTTTTATTATTTGCAATAATGTAATTGATTTGTGTATGTGGATCTTTCATCCTGAAAGCTTGCTGAAGTCCTTCATTAGTTGTCCTAGTAGTTTTATTTTTTTTAATTTTTGCAATGTTTATTTTTTAGAGAGACAGAGAGAGAGAGAGACAGAGCACAGGTGGGGGAGCGGCAGAGAGACAGAGGGAGACACAGAAACGTAAGCAGGCTCCAGGCTCTGAGCTGTCAGCACAGAGCCCAATGAGGGACTCCGTGAACCTCGAGATCGTGACCTGAACAGAAGTCAGAGGCTTAACTGACTGAACCATGCAGGTGTCCCTGTCCTAGTGGTTTTTGTGGATCTTTTACAATTTTGTATATACACTATCACATCATCTGCCATTAGAGACAGCTTTATATCTTCTTTTCCATTCTGGATGACAGCTTTTTATTTCTTTTCCTTATCTACTTGTCTAGGATTGCACCTCTAGGACAATGTTGAATTGAAGCAGGAGAGCAGGTGTACTTGTCTTACTCCCCATCTTAAGGGAAATACTTCAGTCCTTCACTATAAGAATGTTAGTAGTTGTGAATTTTTTAATAGATGCCTTTATTGGGTTTTGGAAGTTCCATTCTGTTCTTATTTTATTGGAGGTTTTTATAATAAAAATATATTATTGTTTTTTTTTCAAATATTTTTTGTGTATCTATTGAGATCATCTTATGTTTGTCATTAGTTTTATCTTACAGTGTACTACATTGATTGACTTTCAGATGTTAAACTCATCTTGCATTCCTGAGATAAATCCCATTTGATCATGGCTTATAATCTTTTTATATGATGCCAGTTTTGTCTTACTAGTATATTATGTAAAATATTTGCATCTGACTTCATAAAGGGATATTTTTTGTAACTGTCTCTTCTTGTGATTTCTTTGATTTGGGTATCAGAATAACAATGGCTTTATAGAATAAATTGGGAAGGGTTCTCTCTCTCTAATTTTCTTGGAAGGTTTTGTGAATAATTGATGCTTATTCTTCTTTATATCTTTAGTACAATTAAGTATTGAAAACATTTAACGATGCGATGTGTGTGTGTGGCAAGTTTTTAAGTTACTAATTCAATTTCTTTGTTTATTATAGCTCTATTCAGATTTCCTGTTTCTTCTTGAGATAATGGTGGTAGTTTGTGTCTTTCTAGGAATTTGTCCATTTTATGTAATGGACAAATTTTATCTAATTTGTCGGCATACACTTTTTCATAGTCTGCTGTTATAATTATTTTTATTTCTGTTAAATGAAGAGTGTTTTTTTCTCTTTCATCTCTGATTTTTAGTTACATGAATCTCTTTTGTTTTCTTTGGGTAGATAAAGGTTTTTCAATTTTGTGGATCATTTGAAAGAACAAACTTTCAGTTTTGTTGACTTTTTTCTGTTGTCTTAGTATACTCAATTTTATTTCCACTCTAATAATTATTATTTCCTCTCTGCTGCTTGATTTTGGTACAGTTAACTCTCTTTTTTTCTAGCTATTTTTTTCCAATAAAAGATCATATTATTCATTTCATTTCTTTTTTTAACTAAGCATTTATAGCCATAAATTTCCTTCTAAGTAATTTGCTACGTTCCATAAATTTTGCTACTTTAAAAATTTACCTCAAAGTATTTTCTAAATTACCCTGTGATCTTTTCTTTGATCCGTTAGTTATTTAGAAATGTTATTTAATATTCATACATTTATAAAAGTCTCACGTCCCCTCTACTATTGATTTCAAATTTAATTCCATTGTCTGGAAATTTATTTTGCATTATTTTAACCTTTTAAAATTTATTCAGACTTGTTTCACAACCTAGAATATGGTCTATCATAAAGCATATTCCATTTGTACATAGGTGAAATAGTCTGTAGGTGCCTATTAAGTCAAATTGGTTTAGTGTATTTCAAGTCTTTTATTTCTTGTTTGTCTTCAGCTCAGCTTTTCTTTTTTTTGCCTTTATTGAGAGTGGAAATTGAAGTCTTCAATTATTTTTTGAGTTTTCCTTGCTTCAGTTTAGTCAGGTTTTGCTGCATGTATTTTTTATGCTCTATTGTTATGTACGTATGTGGTTCTAACTGTGAGGTCATCCTGAGGGATTGATCCTCTTATTATTATCATAATCAGACATTATCAGAAGAAATGTCTTCTTTTTTTATCTATAGTAATAAGTTTGTTCTAAAGTCTATTTTGTCTATTTTGCCAGGTCATTTTGGTTATTGTATTTTAAATCAATTTGTGCCTTAAATCCTAAAATATGTCTCCTATAGGCAGCACATAGTTGAACATTTATTCCATCCATTATTTCAATGTCCACCTTTTGATTGAAGTGTTAAGTCCATTTACATTCTTGTAATTACTGAAAAGGTAGACTTTGTGTCGTCAGCTGTTTTGGGATTTGTTCTGTATATGTTACGCTCTTTTTGTTCCATTTTCTGCATTACTGTTTTCTTTTTTGGTTAAATAAATATTTTTGTAGCACATTATTTTAAATTTCTTGTTTTTTATTTACTATACTATTTAAAAATTATATTTAGTGATTTCCTTGGAATTTGATTGACATCCTTTTTCTCCTTTTTTTTTTTTGCAACTGACATCTTAATTTAAACAATTTGGTTTAGATTAATACCAACTTAATTTTAACATTACACAAAAACTTTGCTCCAATAATTCTATTCCCCTTTCCTTTTTCTATTAAAATCATAAAAATTATATATTTATATCTTATAAGCCCATCAACATAATTCTACAATTATTGCTTTGTGCAGTTTTTTTTTTCTAAACAGGTAAGGGAAGAAAAGAGTTATTAAAAGATACATATATCTTGTACTTTATATCTATGTATGTAATGTCCCTTTCTGATGATCTTTCTGTTTGTGTGTGTATTTCAGTTACTCTTTGGTGTCATTTCTTTTTAGCCCGAAGCATTTTTTTTTTCCAGTATTTCTTATAATGCAAGTCTTCTAGTGACACATTATCTTAGTTTTTGACAGTCTGGGAATATCTTCATTTTTTCTTCATTTTTAAAGAATTTGCTTTGCTGGATATACAATTCTTTTTTTTTTTTTTTTTTTTTTCAACGTTTATTTATTTTTGGGACAGAGAGAGACAGAGCATGAACGGGGGAGGGGCAGAGAGAGAGGGAGACACAGAATCGGAAACAGGCTCCAGGCTCCGAGCCATCAGCCCAGAGCCCGACGCGGGGCTCGAACTCACGGACCGCGAGATCGGGACCTGGCTGAAGTTGGACGCTTAACCGACTGCGCCACCCAGGCGCCCCAGGATATACAATTCTTATTGACATTCTTTTTCTCTCAGCACTTTGTGTTATTCCACTGGCATCTTGTTTTCATAGTTTCCAATTAGAAATTGATTGTTGATCTTGATCTCTTTTTTTGTGATGAGTATTTCTTGTTGGTTTTAAATTTCTCTCTCTTGGCTTATGATAGTTTGACTATGATGTGTCTAGTTACGGATCTCTTTGAGTTTATCTAACTTTCAGTTTGTTGAATTGTGGGATGAATGGGAAATTTCATCAAATTTGAAATTTTTTTTTACTGTTTCTTCAAATATTCTTTCTGCTCCTTTCTTCTTCTGCATATATTACACACATGTTGATATAGTTGATATTGTTGCACAAGTCTCTGATGCTCATTTTATTTCATTCTTTCATTTTTTTTCTTTTTGTTTTTTAGACTGTTTAATCTCAATTGACCTATATTCAAGTTTCCTAACTCCTTTTCTACCAGCACAAATCTGCTGTTGAGTACCTTTTTTGAATTTTTCATTTCAGTTATTATACTTTCTCAATTCCAGAATTTTTATTTGGCTCTGGGACTTTTCTGACAAAAACATTTTTATCTTGTTATTGATATTCTTTTTTTTGATGAGCCATTCTTACACATTTTGTAAATAATTTTGACATGATATTTTTTAGTTTCTGAACATATTTCTAATTTTTTTTTAAGTTGGAGTCTAATAAGTCCAATGTCTGGGCTTCCTCAGTATTTATTGACCTCCATCCCTGGGATCATGACCTCAGCCTAAATGAAGTATTGGATGCTCAACCTGCCGAGCCACCCAAGCACCCCTTATAATGTGGTGACTCTTGTTTGTAAATCTGCCATGTCTCTCCCCCCAACCAGTGTTTGTTTCTACTGTTTGTTGTTGTCACTCTTGCTGGTGGCTTATTTGGTGACATTCCTGACAATTTCTGTAAAGTCAGTGTTCTTTGTCATGTGCAAACATTAAAGTCTCTATTTTCTTAGCTCAGCTGAAGATTTCCTTAACAGTTCTGAATCAATAGGTCTCCTACACTTTACTAAGGGGCTCTGTGTTTAATTGGGGCATGTGTTTAATCCTCTGGCAGTTCACAACCGAGGCATAGACTGAAGTTTCTGTTTGTTCAGAACCCTAATATTGGCCTGAACAATAGGTAAAAAATGAGATGAGGTGAGAAATTAGAGTCTTATTAGAATTTTTCCGAGCATACTCCAAGCACTGTATATAACACGTCTTTCTAGAGCACCAGGAATATATCCTGACTTGTAAGACTCTTAACTTCATTTCACCACTCTGATTTCCCTCTGAGTTTTTTGGTTAGATTTTTTTATTGCCTCAGGCAGCTATGTGGTTAAACAATTACAACAGATTTTTTTTCTTTTGACAAATGCCACAAGGAAAAGTTTGAACCTAACAAGCTTTAAGTTAGGTCAAATAAAGACAAGCTTTAAGAATGGCACATTTCAGGGTTCTGGCACTATATGCCAGCTAGCTCATGTAATGACAATTCTCTGGGAATAGGACTTTTTATGGAGTTCCATGGTCATTCTGCCCCTGTCCAATGGCTACTATTTTCCTGCTTTTCACAATAGTATTGTGTAGTTGAGGAGAAATATATATAAATGGATCAAGTTAAAGTGGCCCAAAGTCACTATTCTTATAGATATAGACTTTTTTTTTTTTTGAGTAAACAGGAAAGATTTGTTTTATTTCAAGTGGCCTGAAAAGGATGATTTTAAAAAGTTTTACCAGTGTTCTCATTGCTCTCATGGAAAAGTGGATTTTTGGATGCTTTTTCTCTGCCATTCTGGAAGTTCTACAATACGATAAAATGTTAATAACCATTGTGAGAAATTGGTTCAGAGACAATCCTGCTTACTTGGGTCTGGCACTAAAAGTAATAAGATGCTTTTGTTCAAAATGCTTTTGAGTTATAAAAAATGAAACATTTTTTCCCCTTCTGAGCTCTAGAAATGGGTTATCTAAAGCATTATCTCTATGACCTCCTTTTTGATTCTTTGTTGACAAATTGCCAGATACCTTCTGAAGTAGAACATCTTATTCTGTTCAGATGTTAATCATTAAATTAGTACTCTGTCTTCTTCCTTATTCTATTTCTGTAAGAAGAAACTAAATTATGTTGAAGTCCGATGTATTGAAAATGATTTAATGTTGAAATCATCCCAAAGTAAGTAGCAATTTTAAAAGACCCTAGTCATGGCCAGATAAAAAATAAGCATTTATTGAGTTTTGGTCTTTAAATTGTAAATGCACTGGGAGAGAGCCCTGTCTCTCATTTATTCCTTCCTAATGGCACTCTGCAGGACCAACTTCTAAAGAATTCTCATTCTCTGTATAATCAGTTATTCTTTTATTTATTTCATTTTCTGTTTAGAAAGATGAATATCTTCTGTTCTCAAGGACAGAACTAAGTACTGACTGTTTTGCATTGTTAATATCTTTCCAAACTTTTGATAAAAAAGAATGCACAAGTACACATATTCCCCAATGATTTAATTTCACAGAATGAGTAATCTTACAAATATTATGAAATTACTCAGGCATAATATTTTCAATTCTAAGAAAGAATTGAAGGCAAAATTTCCCATCAGTCTCAAACTCTATTATACAATGTCAAAATTTGAAAGGGAACATGTTGCTCCCAGTCGTCTGATTTTCATAGTTAAGTAGAACATGTTCCTACAAAGAGGTAAAGGACAAATACCTGTGTTTTTTTTTTTTTTTTTTTTTTTTTTTTGCAAAGTAGTTAGGAAAAACTAAATGAAAAGGTGACAGCTTTAAACTAAACATGAATACTGTTCACCTAATTTTTTCCGAATCAAATTCTTGATTTTTCAATTAGCCCAAAACTAACACAAACTTAGAAGTGTAGCACTCTTTGTAAAACATAATATTATATTCAGTGTAATATCATAGATGGCTAAAATTCTGTGTAATTTCACAAGGCATAACAACCAAATATCTGATATCAGTAATCAAATACTTGATTTGTAAGCTTTCTTTTTATAGCATGTAAATCACTTTCTCCTTCATTACATTTTGTTTGCTTTCACAATCTGTATGAACTGTGTTAAATTGGCAAAAGAAACAAATATATATGTATTATATATAATATACATATTTAGCTAAATTCATTATCATTGAGTAGAAGAAAATAAACTAAAGCACATCTTCTAATTTTAAAGGCCAATATTTATATTCCATTCTATTTTTTCACATTTCTTTCATTTTAATTTAAATAATATAGAAGGCAGAAAAAGAGTCAATATTATTTTAAATTTTAGGCAAAATTTGAATAAGAAATTAAAATTTATGAGACTCATTTCTTTCCTTCCATATTTCCAAAAAATAATAAATGCATTTAGAAGAAAAATAAGAAAGTATTTTTAAAGAAATAAAATCTTTTCCAACAGTCATAACTTGATATAAATATTTTGAATAAAATTTCTGAGTTTAATTTTACTGATTTTTCTCTTCTATGGCTCAATGTTAAAAGCTGATACTGGTTATGAGCTCATGTGGAGAACAGCTCAAATTACAGTTAATAAGCTAAGTGACAAAGCATTATTTGAGAAGTTGTTTTCATAATAATGCAACATTTTTATTAGCATCATCAAGATTATATCAACAAAGCCTTGAATAACAGGCTTTGCATTATTATGCATTGTTATTTTCTAATGTATCATATGCACTGAATAAATGGTGTTATATGTTATTATGATGATTTGTGGTTAAAAGCAAACAAAATATGTAATTTCAATTAATTTAACTCTCAACAATATGTTAGGCTCCCATTTTGTTCAAGGCACTGCTAGATTTTTGTGAGAGATCACACAAGAGAAGAAACGTCAATTTCTGCCTATCTTCAAAGAGCTTTAATTCCAGTATGAAAGATGTCATATAAACAGATGGCTGTAAGAAGAGGCAAAGCAAGGGAAGTAGAGATGTTTAAGGTGTAAGTGTCTTGAAAACTCAGAGAAGGAAGAAATGCCAGTCACTCGGCAAATTTATCTCACCCTGAGGGTGTGCTGAGGAAAATAGTGTTTGTAAAACTAAGCGAAACTAAGCAGAATTTTAGTCGTCTGTGATATTACACTGAATACAGTATTAATGCTATACAAACACTAGCTCATCAAGCGTACAACAGCAAAACTGAGCTACCTTTAACCAAAGCACAATGTCCTGGGCTCTTTTCTCTTATGAATTATTTAAGGCACAAGCTTTAACTAATGGTCAAAGTCAGAACAGAACAACAATATTAATGTAGTTACTTTAAAAGAGGTTCTTTTTTTGCCCCAGGTAGTGGAGCAGTATCACACCGTATTGTACTGTTTCACCTTTTCCCCTCATGAGTGTACTCAGCTGTAACTAGGTTTTGAAAATAATTTTATTTTTATAAAAAAAATCAAAAGACCTAAAATGGAAAAATCTTGGTCTAATAGAGACAGCATGGACTGTTGAAGTCATCAAGATTGTTCAAGTCAATTCTAAAAAATTTGATCTGGTAACATTGAGTTACCTCAACCTCGATTTCATTGTGTCCAAAATGGAAATAACACCTATGTGATTATTATTGGTGACTATTGGTAAGAAATGAAAAAAGAATTAAGTTAAGTGTCTGGTAAGTAATATTTGCCACTCAGTAAGTGCTTAACTCATTTTCTCCTTACTTTTAATGGAATTCTCAGCAGATGTCATTTTTCAACTTTATATTCTTTTCCTCTTTATAGGATGGAATATAAAAGTTCACAGCATCATTGTACTGTGGTTCAATTTTCTGCTAGGTCAATATTACTGAGATTTCTGCCAGTATCTCCTCTCTGCCCAGAGAATTGTATTATCCAGTTGTTTTGGTGAAAAGCTATAGATGCCACTATAATTAGTATTTTTAGAATTGAACCAAACCAAACAAAATAAAAATATTGAAGGATTATTAACAAAATTTAAAATACAGCTTTTAAATCATTATATTTCATGACTAGACTTTTCAATTATTTATTGTTAGCAATTCGTGCTTTCAATACACCTTTAAAAATTTATCAAATTTATTTATTCTATTAAAATGAATCATTTTGGTGAAAAACTTTGGCCAAAATAAAGTGGGTTTTTTTTCATTTTATTCATTTATACAATGGTTATCATATCCATTAATACAATACAATGGTATCTTTATTTGAAATGTTACCAATTATGCTTATAAAATTTCATTAAGGAATTAAAATTATAGTGATCTTTGTTATTACATTATTTTCAGGTTTTGAGTTTAGTAATTATTTTTAATAGGATTAATAGATTTATTCTTTCATTTAATTTTTTTATTTTTATTAGAGTATCATTCATTTATTTTAATTAAATTCAATTATATACTTTTTTGATTGCATGTTAAAGAAAATTATGTAAACCAGCAATGTTTGCGATATATACTTTTCTTACAAGTGGCAAAATATTAAGTTTCTCAATGTCTAATCGTTTGATTTAGATAAGTTGTGAAATAAATATAATTTCATGTTTCGGGTATATTTCAAAACCTTTAAAAACTGGCTAGTAATTTCAGAGATTGACAAATTAAAGTTTAGAGTTCATTATTTGAATTACTGCTTGTAAATAGCTATTTTAATTTTGTGGTTGAAAAACACAATAAAGCATTGTTCTGTGATTGAATAACTAATGGGCACTTGTCACCATAGAAACAGAAAGTTGAAAACACAGAATTGCTACAGAAATTTAAAGAGCTTTATAAAGAATTTGATTGATTGGTTTACTAGTTTAAAGGAAACAAAATTGTGAATTTTCATAAGAGTTGCAGTGTTCTTTAAATCTAAATTTACTATATGTCTTATTACCGTAAACTTATCAAATCTTTATACTTTGCAATATTCAAGGTTTTTCCCCACTGCTTCTTTCTCAACCAAAAGACTGGTTAAAAGATAACAAAATTGGGGCATCTCGGTGGCTGAGTAGGTTAAGCATCTGACTCTTAGTTTTGGCTCAGGTCATGATCTCACTGTTTTGTGAGTTCAAGCCCCATGTTGGGCTCCGTGCAGGCAGCATGGAGCCTGCGTGGGATTATCTCTCTCTCCCTCTGCCTCTGCCCTTCCCCCACTCACACTGTCTCTGTCTCTCTCAAAATAAATAAATAAACTTTAAAAAACAAAACAAATATATATATTTATATAAATATATATATGTAAAGATAATACAAATCTAGTAATATTATTTAGTAACTTAATGTTGCATAATAAATTATCTCATTGATGATATGGGAGGGAGACACAGAATTTGAAGCAGGGTCCAGGCTCTGTGCTCTCAGCACAGAGCCCCATACAGGGCTTGAACTCACGAACCGTCAGATCATGACCTGAGCTGAAGTCAGACACTCCACCGACTGAGCCACCCAGACGCCCCATGGTAAAACCATTATTATTTTCATTTTATTCATGACAAACCAGAGGTTCAGAGAAGCTAAATGATAAACCCAGGATCATTCAGCTACTAAATAGACAAGCAACAATGAACCTGAGTCTAGGTATTCTTGCCAGTTAGATCTCATTGGAAGGAGGCTCTGAGATGGAAATTAATTAGCAGAAATGTTGTTAGGGTTTAATCTTGCAATCAAGTCCTGTTGGGGAAGAGGAGAAAGTAGGGTAGGCAGAAAGAGAGGTATGGCTGCCACATAGGTTCAACGAAAGTGTGGCCAATCACACAGGAAGTTCTGAAACAAGGATAGCCTTTTAGAATTGTTCTCAGGAAAACATGAAGTCTTCCAAAAGTCATACTTCTTAGTGGTGGGAAGTGTGAGATGGAGTAAAAATTGGCTTTACTTTAAAGCAGAACTTCTCAACTTTGGCATTATTGACAATTTGGACAAGGTAAATTTTTGTTTTGAAGTTCTGTCTATACATTGTTAGATGTTTAAAAGCATCCCTGGATCCTATCTACTAGATGCTAGTATTATACTTCCCCACTTATAACAACTAAAAATGTTTTCAGGTATTGCCAAATGTCTTCTGGGGGACAAAAATCTCCCCTTCTCCCAGCTGAGAAATGTAGCTTAACAGGGCATGTATTAGCATGGTCTAGATCACTAGTCTCTTGAAAACTTCATTGATATTGCAGTCCCTGAGGCTTCATAGGGTCCGTCCCTCACTCCCTGGAACAGTGAATGCATTAAACCTCAGGAACAGTGAATTTTGATTTGCCTTTCTGACATGAGCATAAAGAACACATTGGTTGGATAAGTGTCCATTTACCATGTATCTAAGACCGTGTCAGGATACCACAGCTGGCATTGCAACTGCAATGGAGTTGTTCACTTGGTTGAGATTTTGAAAGCCTAGAGTCATCTTCAATGATCCATTTCCAATAAGCCAATGAAGTTGTATTGGCCAATTTCATTAAATAAATAAAGATAAAAAATTAACTATGGCTTTCATATTCTTTAGGAGTGGCTCTGATCTGTCATACCCCTATGATGTGTAATTTATGATTTAGTCTCTCAGTGAGTGGAAGAGTTTCAGAGACTTTCATTTGGCATTCCCCAGTATAATAGTCTTAACTCCCTGGCTAACATGCTATTGGGGGATTACATAAATCCCCAAATATACCCCTTTCAATTATACAATTAGGAACAAAAAAAAAATGATCACCAGGTGAATCCATCAAACAAGTAGATACATTGTAACCCAGACCTAGGCCAGGACTCTATTTATTACTTGACTCTCATATGCCGCCACTCTAATAAAGTAGTTATGTTAGTGCTTTTTATGCATGGTATAAACATTAGCTTGGATCTTATGCTCTACAGTCCCCAGACTTGAAGGTATCCTTTTTTTTCTTTCCCTCACTATAAAATTAGCTGAATAAATGCCTATAGATACCCTGAGAGAAGGACTGGGGAATTATTACCTTGTATACTTGCCATGGTGTTGTAGGGTCCTTCCTTCTGGAGACCTAACCTCTCCTCTGTCAATGGGATCTAGATTGGAAAACAGCCTCGGATCTGAAAACTGATAAAATGATTTTGAATATGAGGCTGGCTCTTCTCATATTCCTGATTATCCATCCATTCTCTTTTGTTTGTAGAGAGTAAATGTGTGCTGACTCCCCATCCACCTTGCCCTTAAGGATGCTTTGTTTTTCTAAGCATTATCATAGCTGTTTGTGGGTTAGGCTCCCTGCTTGTCAGTCTGACTTTGACTCAAGGTATAATAATTGTTTCTGCCTTTCTTTAAACAGTGAGAAACGTCCAGCTGGCCTCTACAGTTTTGGAATCCTGACATTGTCCCAATTACTACCTGTTGAGTCCAGATTTACAGCACCATTTTCTAAAGTCAGCCCTGGTCTACAGAGGAGAGCCAACACTCTCAGAAATGTTTATGCTACTACTTTATGCACATTCCTATTGTTTTAGTAAATCTAGAATTTAAGGGAGCGTAGTCATTTCTTGGGTTCTGTGGCCCTACAGTATATATTTATTTGCCCGTTTCTCTAAACCTTTTGATTTCTTTTAGTATAATCTGCTGTGGAAACTTTGCCAGTTCTTATGCTGGGTCCTCACTGTTTCCAAGGTTCTAAAAGCCAGCTAGCCACTTGTAGGTACTATATCCTGGGCTATGTGCCAGAGTGGTAAAACCTGAATTCTAAGAGAATGCTCCCATGTACATTAATGCTCTCTTATTTAATTTTATATTATAACCTCTCTTGATCTAGATATTAATATCCCATCACATATATATAAGACTATTTCCTAACAGAATATGTTGGGTAGGTTCTGCACTCCCACCGTGGTACCTCGTCTTCTTTAACAAGTGCAGCTTAGCTTGACAAGCTATGTTGTAAATTAACTCTAGTTTTTGGTTTGGTGGACAGGGAAGAAGATAATGGCAGACCCTGAGAGGTGTACATTATCTCATCAGTCACACGTTTTTTAAGTAGAGAAAGGCTTTAGCCTTTAACGGAGAGAATTTGGCTATTTCTGCAGGTACAGGAGAATCTGGAATGTCAAGATTTTCAAATGTACAACTAGGGCCGTAACTTTGGAAGAGCAGATACTCTGTATGAGAGGTCAACCTTCTCTCTAGCTCTACTGTTATTATCAAGTCCTGAGCCTGTTCTTTAGCTTTATGTGTCCTCTGTGTGAAACAGGAGTCTCTTTATATACTGCCAAAAAAGGCTTCTAGTTTGTCACCTAGTCTTCAGACGATAATTAGTCACTCTCAGTCTTTCACGATCTTTCCCCCAAACATCCATTGTCCCCTGCAACAGCTACTCAATTCTATTATCCTTCTAATTATTATTTCTTACAGGTATAACAAATGCATGATAATGCACATATACCATGCAAGACCTTCACTTGTGAAAATTTGAATAAAGGCACTAATAACAGTGGCGGGCTTCTTATTGTTATCGGGCCAATGAGTGATGAGCTGGAAAATTCCAATTTATATACTACTTTTTTTTCCTCCCATTCCTTGTACTGAGTAGTGGTATCAATAAGGGTTTGCCAGGAAGCAGGCCCTGGGAAGATTGACACCAGGAGTGCTTGCCTGTGGAATAAGAAAAAGAAGTAGTGTTAGGCCAAGGTATAATTTGGGATGTGATACATCAGAAAGGTGTCAGCCAAATTGAAATGGCCTTTCAGAGATGTTCCAAGATGAGGCAAGGACTTTGAACTTTTTTACCCTGCATCAACCAATCTTTGAATGAAGGCTATCTTTGGTAAAGAAGTTTGGACATAGCCAAAGTAGCTCTTTATGGCCAAGGCAATTTTCAAGGAGGGCTACCAGCAGAGGGTTATCAGCCAGATATATGCCAGCAATGAGAGAAATAAATTCTTTAGTCTTGAAGGGATATACGTATATCCAGTACATCACAACATCTCCTATATTATGCCACCAAACTATTGAATTACTATGGTGCCACACTGTCAACTGGACTATCACCTTGATCACATATGGCTTCTATAATTGTTGAAATGTAAGATTTTCTTTTTGTAGGGGAGTTATCCTTTCTTTACTGGTAATCTACAGCCCAATCCGTCTCACTGAATTAATGTGAAAAATAAAAGAGATTGTTTAAAACTTAGGAGCATAAAACCTTTGTTTCAAAGCTTAATCTATAGGACTTCCTACAGATGAATTTATTATCTAAAAACATAATAAGTTCATCCTTTTTAAATTATCTTTTATTTTTAAGTTATCATGTCAATCTTATTGCATATTAAATTATATACTATGGAAAAGATGAACTAGTTATTCTTCAATTTTTTTATTTTTCTTCTGACATCACACTTAAACTATATTTTCCAGATTCACCTAATAATTGTTGTTGCCTTGCTTTAAACAGTGAGGTACTTCCATTTTGGATTCTGTGTCTCTGTCTCTGTCTGCCCCTCCCCCACTCACACTCTGTCTCTGTTTCTCTCAAAAATAAATAAACATTAAAAATAAATAAATACATGAATAAATAAAGGTAGAAAGTCTTTCACAAATTCCCTCACCCATCACACACTCTAGCATGCTGTCCAGCTCGACCACAGTGTACCACTCTTGATTTTCTAAACATGTTGTGTTTAGGTCATGTGAGTGAGTGAGTGTTAGGCCATGTGCATAATGGATGTATGCTCCCTCCAGGCATGACCTACAATAAAAGTCACACACATTATTTTTCCCATGTTCTTTCTTCTCGCATTAAGATGATGAAGCTACAAGATAGATAGTTTAGGTTTTTAATTTTTTTTAAGTTTATTTATTTTGAGAGAGAGAGTGAGGGAGAAGGGTAGAGAGAGAGTGGAGGAGACAGAGAATCCCAAGCAGGCCCTGTGCTGCCAGCGCAGAGCCTGATGTGGGGCTTGAACCCATGAAACTGTGAGATCATGACCTGAGCCAAAACCAAGAGTCAGAGACTTAACCAACTGAGCCACCCAGGTGCCCCAGTGTAGGTTTTTTTTTTTTTTTTTTGGGACAGAGAGAGACAGAGCATGAACGGGGGAGGGGCAGAGAGAGAGGGAGACACACAGAATCGGAAACAGGCTCCAGGCTCTGAGCCATCAGCCCATAGCCCGATGCGGGGCTCGAACTCACGGACCGCGAGATCGTGACCTGGCTGAAGTCGGACGCTTAACCGACTGCGCCACCCAGGCGCCCCCCCAGTGTAGGTTTTTAAAATACTTCTTGTTGTTGAGCTCTTCTCAGGTCAGGAGGAAATATTTTGGACTTTTCATGACTAGAACATCAATTTCTATTTTCTTAAGACACTAAACTTTTATCTGTTAGTCTACTAGTTCTATCTTGATCAACACAAATGACATTTAAATTTTTGCTATATGTCAGCTGTTTTTAACTTTCTTTTTTTCTTCTTAAATATACTTAAATTTTTATAATGTGATCATTTTTAGCATCTACTTTGAATTTTGTTTATTAATATTCTTTTAAGGAAAACAATTCCAAAATGTTATATTCATTTTACTTCTTAAAACCATTTTATTATTCCTAGTTTTACTTATGAAATATATTTTCATATCATTTTATTGGTTTTTGATTGCATAATTTCTGCTAATAAAACTTTTTAAGCAAATATCTGTTTTGTAATGAATCACAATTGATGTGTCTTCCTTTGAAAGTTAATGTATGGGGAGATGATGACTAATTCCTTTTTTTTTTTTTTTTCACTTTAAAATGATTTTTGTGTGGTTATTTTCCCCAAAATACCACAAAGCATCAAGGTTTCTACTTCAGTATTCTTTATCCATTAAGGGTCTTTCTAATGAAATAAACAGGATTTCAGACTCTTCTCTTTCCCATTTTCCTATCCTCCACTCCAAGGAGGATATGGCCTGCTTCCAAAACAGTTCATATTAAGCTGTGCAGGCTGTTTGGCAAGATTAAATATCCATTTGTATTTTGGGGAGCTAACATTTAAGATGTCCTTGAAGAGGGAAAAACATGCAAGATAGGTAAAGAGGTTGGTGTGTACATGTGTGGCAGTGAGAGTGGCATGAGATAAGGACACTAATCTGTGGTATCCATCTGCCCCAAAGCATGGACAACATGGAGTTGAGATATTATACAACATGTTTAGAAAATCAAGAGTGGTACTTGTGGTCGAGTTGGACAGCATGCTAGAGTGTGTGATGGGTGAGGGAATTTGTGAAAAACTTTCTACCTTTATTTATTTATTTATTTTTAATGTTTACTTATTTTTGAGAGAGAGACAGAGACAGAGACAGAGTGTGATGGGGGAGGGGCAGAGAGAGACAGAAACACAGAACCCAAAGCAGGCTCCAGGCTCTGAGCTCTCCACACAGAGCCCAATGCGGGGCTCGAACTCACAAACAGTGAGATCACGACCTGAGCCAAAGTCGGGTGCTCAACCAACTCAGCCACCCAGGTGACCCAAGACTTTCCACCTTTAAAATTTCAATGTTATATATCAATTTAAATGGTTTGGTTCAGTATTTCTCTCTCTGTTTCTTCCTCTTTCCCTCTCTCTTTCCTGTTTCCTTTTTTAGTAAGAAGAAAATTAATATAATCATATCTGTATTATTGGATATAATAGATGAATTGGAGGTAGTATTAAATAAATTCCAATAATCTAGATAAGAGATCAGAAAGATCTAAATGAGGGTAAAAGTAAACCAGCATATTTTGAATTAGCTTAAAAATACTTTCACATGGTGTCCTTTCTTTTTGTTCTTAAATTTTTCACTGCTTTTTCTGCAGTCATCACTTAAAGAATATCTACATATATCTTAAAGAAATGTGCTGGAGACAATACCATAGGTAGTCAGTCTCCTGTTTGTCTAGGGTGACCATATAATTTATTGTTCTTTTTCTATTTTGAGGGGAGCTATTTATAATTACACTGGGACAATAGCAATAAACAACTTTCCTGGGAAAATAGGATATATGAAAGAATAGAATGAAAGTAAGAAAATGGGATTACATAAATGCAAAAACAGGGATCAATGATTCCTAAAATACTATGCCAAAGACTTTCTCTTTGAAGTTTTTATGGGTTTTTAAACTAAAAATGAATACAATAAAGTCAATTATATTTTTCCCTTCCTTTCTTACGTACTCATTCTTTCTTTTTTAATGGTCTTCCATTTTCATTCTTTTTTTTTTTTTTTTCCTGATTTGTCAAAATGCTTACAGGTAGGTTAAGGCCTCAATTTTGAGTGTGTATTTTCTTTTCCTTCCCTTGTTACTAAGAACTAACTCTTCTATTGAGAAATACATTTTAATGTCCTTCTTTATTCTTCATGTACTAGTGTATGTGTGATTGTGGTAAACTGTCTCCATTGTTTTTGAAGAGATCATAAATTATGCATGATAAGTATATTCATTTGTATGTTAATTTATGCATAATATTAATTATATGAGACAGTATTCATGTTAAAGCTTGGAAGTTCACATTGCAAGATTTTTCTCACTTTGAAAACATTTTGGAGTCACCGTAACTTCAAATCACAATTTTTTTAAATTTCAGCTCATCTCAGGGTACTAAAACTCACCAATTCAAAGTCATAATATATAGAATGTGCAAATATATTAGGTGGAAGCTTTCTTAAAATAAGTGCTAACATGACCAGAATATTTAACTAACATGTTAAATCGTTGGTTCTCTAATAGATCTATATTTAAGCACAATATGGATGGCCATCCATTAGGTACTAGATTAAGATATGAAATGGGTGATTTATTCCAGCCACTGGAAATATTTGAATATTAAACACCTTATTTAGAAACAGCATACATCCATTATCAGGTTGATTTGTATACACTAGTCGGAAGAAGTGCAAGGTCACCTCTCTTCGATAATTTAAATAAGAACAGTAATATCTAGGCTTTGACTTTCTGAGGTGAGTTCTGCTAGCGTGGTACAAACAGGCATCAGAGAACAATAGTCAAAATATAAAGGAATAAAATTGAAGTCACAGAAAGAAGTGGTGTCAGAGTTATTTAACAAAATTCTAGTGATATTAGTTACTTTGCAATATGTTGATACTTTTCTTACACAACTCTTCATCTTATAATAAATAATCATAAAGATTTTTTTTTTTGAAACAGGCAGATGGCTTCTGGAGCTTAGAACCTGTGCAATCACATTTGTTAATTTATTTCCAAAAATTTATGAATTTTCTACCAGTGATAAATATAAGAAATTTCTAGAATTATAGAAGAATGAATTGCGTCATAATATATAATATCCTAGTCCATATAAGATAAATCTGAAAATACATACCTAATATTCTTATAGCTATTTCAGTTGATTTACAAATAATTGAGTATTTCTATTTAACATACATTTTTGTGCACTAATTTTCTCTGCCTTGCACCAGAAAATAAAGCTTGTATTTCATCTTTACTTAAATTGTTATCACATCAAGTCTGGTATTAGGGAGCTATGTGAAAGAATAAATCATTTCTAGACTAAATTATAAGATGAATCCATTGGGTCTCATGATATTTTTATATTCATATTCTTTCAAAATATTGTATAGATTTAAAATTATTGTGAGTCTATAAAAATCCAAAACTTGACTAGGAAGGCCAGGTGCAAACCTAGCATGATGTCCAAGTATGATCATCAAATAATCTTTTTTTTCATTCTCCTTTGAAATTTGTTCCATTTAAGTCATAAATTTATACTTATGTAATACTCTAATTTATAATTTTCTTGATTAAATGTCTATCGGTTCTGGGATAATTAAAGAACACAAAAAATAGGAATAAGAAAAAGAAATATCTTCAAGAATATGTCCTTTTTCAGTAGTATTCATCAATTCTATAGCAATTTTGTAAAAAAGGAATGGTTGGATTTCTTTTTTTTTTTTTTTTTTAAGTAATTTCTACACCCAACTTGGGGCTCAAACTCACAACCCTGAAATCAAGAGTCGAATGTTCCACTGACTGATCCAATCAGGTACCCCCCTAATACACAATATGAAGTATCAAAGATGGAAACAATAAAAGGGGACCTATGTATTGTAGCAGACAGACTGTGGGCTTCCATGATCACTGGTAGTGTCCAATTTCCTGTTACAACAGGGAAAAATAACAGATGGGATGAATATGATTACATGATATTCTCATATTTTAAACATTTTGAAAAACATACCCCATAATAGCAGTTCATTCCTGAAAAGGGAGAAAACCATGTTATCACTTGGAAAATGAGTAAACTGAAAATGCATTAGAGTAACGATTTTTGGGATGCATGATGTGGAAATATCTCAAAATGCTCAGCAAAATTTGAGAATACTGAAAATACATCATGTATACCATAACTGTGGTATATTCAGCCATAGAGATCAAATAATAAAAGGCAACAATATTTTTTCATTCTTTGTTTTTACTGCCTCTTCCTTCCAAACAATGCATGCAACCAATAAGCCATTTCCTTTTTTTCAATTTCAAATATTGACATAAAATCTTAATGATTAATTTGAAAAAAAATACCTTAGGGGCGACTGGCAGCTTAGTCAGTTAAACATCAGACTTAGCTCAAGTCATAATCTCGTCTCATGAGTTTGAGCCACACGTTGGGCTCTGTGCTGACAGCTTAAAGCCTGGAGCCTGCTTTTGATTGTGTGTCTCTCTCTGCCCCTCCCCCACTCACACTCTGTCTCTCTGTCTCTCTCTCAAAAATAAATAAAACATTTAAAATAATTAAAGAAAAATATCTTTTTTTTTTTTTTTTTGCATAGCTTGAACGTTATGAAAGAAGTTCACCATTAAGAAACTTCTCTTTTAAAACTGGTCTAAATGTTAAGAATTAGAACTTTACTAGCTTGAAGCTTATTTCAGAGGGAGTTTTAAAAGAGTTTCACAAATCATTTTCTTAGTTTCAACCAAACCTTGAAGGCTTGAACTTAATTGAAAATGTTAAAGTTTCATTTCAGGCTTCAGAGATCAAATCTTCTGAGAAAAGAAGGGCAATTTAAAGACAATTACGTTCTTTGGAATGTAATATGAAATCATCCTTATTTTCAAATTAAAGATTTCCATATTAAGATCACCTCTAGATTGGTGGCTAGTAAATAGTACATTGCTGACATGAAACCTGGGGGTACCTTTAAAGCAGCTATAAGTTAATCAGTTCTTACCACATGCTGGCTCTCCACTGAAGAACAGTTTTGCCGAAGTTTAAAGGGACTCTACCTTCTGACTCTTCAAATTGATTCCTGCTATGCTTACATTTATCTCTATGGCACAACTGTGCTGATGTAGTAAATGTCTTAGAATTGTAATCAGAAGGCTGACCTTCAAGTTTCAGTTCTGCTAATTTCCTAGATATTTTACGTTGCACATTTTTTTAAACCAGGTGGGTCTCTTTATCTCTAAACCTGGTAAGGGTAATAGTTCTACTACCTGTTCCTTAATTGGTCCTATAAATTTTCAGTCTTCTTTTTCTTTAAAATACAGTTTTAAAGATAAAATTTAATTATCTATAACATAATAGTAAGTATACAGTATATTGTATATAGCATACTATATATAAATATATAGTATATGTATATATACATGTATATATATGTATATATGTATATAGTATAGTATATATGTACATATGTATATACATGTATATATGTATATAGTGTACTATATGCATATGTGTATGTGTATATATAGAATGTGTATATATATATATATATAAAGTATATAGTATACTATATAAATGTTTAAAAGATAGCATTTTTCTCAAGTACCCATAAACTACCATCAGGGATTATATTGATCATGGATGATCAGTGATTGTAGACTAATTCTGCTATGTGATGGTTAATTTTAGGTGTCAACTTGCTTGGGTCACAGTTCCAGATATGTGGTCAAACATTATTCTGAATGTTTCTATGAGAGTGCTTTGAGATTAGGTTGACATTTAAATTGTTCAACGTTGAGTAAAGCAAATTGTCTTCTATAATGTGGTGTGTCTCATCCAAATCAGTTGAAGACCTGAATAGAACAAGAGACTGACCTCCCCTGAGCAATTAAGAATTCTGTAGCAGAAAGCCCTCAGCTTTGAACTACAGCATTGGCTCCTACCTAATCTCCAGTCTGCTGGCCCACAATCCAGATTTGGAACTTTCCAGCTTCTGTATTTGTGTGACCTAATTTATTAAAATAAATCTCTTTATCTATCTATCCATCCATCCATCTATCTATCATCTATCCATCTACCTCCTATTTGCTCTGTTTCTCCAGAGAACCTTGACTAGTACACACTGCAAAATCATGCACTGAAACTGATAGAAATTTCACTATAAAACATTGAAGTTTTATTATTTAAAAACATTATTACCCCTCACAACTTAGGTTTTGTATCGTCTTAATCTTTATTTCTTTATTTATGATATATAGTAGATGATATTCACTTCCTCAAATAATCAGCATTCTTAGAGTATGGTTCTTAATCAAAACAGGTCCCTAACCCCACTCTTAGGACACAGTTACACATGTCTCAATTCAGGATCAGTCACTTAAAACAACACTCTCTCTATTCTTCTGAATACCTTGAAGTATTCCTTATAGTAAAAAGGGGTCTGTCTACTCCTTTATCAAGTTTCTCCCATTAGAATAGGGCCTACCTGGTTACAAACATGTTTATTGTCACCCATTTGTACAAGCCAAATATTATTTGAGATCAACTCTGTCCCCAAAATGACTTCTGCCAGAATTATAATATTTGAATCCAGTCACTGATTAAACATGCACCCATCATCTTTTTAGTCCTTGAGGAGACTCAAATCATTTT
The DNA here is from genome assembly GCF_018350155.1 of Leopardus geoffroyi. Taxonomy (NCBI): domain Eukaryota; kingdom Metazoa; phylum Chordata; class Mammalia; order Carnivora; family Felidae; genus Leopardus; species Leopardus geoffroyi. Next base: position 24,975,904 of record NC_059333.1, read on the forward strand.
TATGTTCTCTCATTTTCTCATCTTCTTAAAGCACTGAATACCTTGAGGTTCCAGTAGTGATTCCCCTCCAATCCTTTCCTTTACTCTTAAGAAACCTTACACCATTGTAAATAAACTTCCCCAGTCACTCCCCACCTTTTCTGCAAAGCTCTGCCAACCGCTTGCTTTCTGTTGAAATTTTGTCCTCCCCAAAAGCACATTCTCCTTTGGTCCTCCACTGTGGAATTACTGCCAGCAAACATGACCCACACTATGAGGAGTGGATTTTGATGTTCCCTCCATCATCATTTCTTTTTCTGGATCTCTGTCATATGCACATGCTCTTGTGAGTTTTGGGCAGTCCGACTGTAAACCTTGTCTTCTCTAATCTAGTTAGTACACTTCCTTCCACCACATCTTTCAGATAATCAGAAACATTCTTCTGTCATATGTATGAAAGTTTATGATAATTTAAGGACAATTTAATGACCAATTTATGTCTGTCACAAAACTGTTCTCAAAACTCATAGATTACTTGAAATATAAGTAGCTCTTATTATCAAAATACCTTCTGCCCTTTCTCCCCTCTACAACCTATTGGCCTTATCTAGACTTCCCTAAATCAACACTGCAACCAATCTTCTCTGCTACTAGCCCTGGAAGATTAATCACTATTGGAGGAAAATATACAGTTACACAGAATTGTGGAAAGCAAATATGTGGACTACATACCGGAATTTAGTACCACCAAGATTTCTTTTGATTTATTTCTTAAATGCCTCAACCTCTTATTCTCATCAAGTCTATATTATAAATACTTACCATTTTCCACAATACTCTGATCATTGGCTTGCCACATGCTTTATAGAGAATAGTGAAGCTCTTAGGTGATATCTATCATAGCAAAAAAACTTTCATCTCCACTTGAATACATATTTCCTTTCCTTTAGCCTGAGAAGATAATGTTTACTTCAGGTTTAAAGATAATTTATATCTTCAATACACCCATTTGGCTTCACTCCTTTTTGTCTGCACTGTAGTATGTTTAAGTCTTTATCCTTAAGAAGAAAGCAAAAGAAGACAAAACAAAATTAAATCCTCCCTTTATCCCCAACTTCCTCCCACTACTGTTCTGCCATCTTATTCTCATATAGCTGTTCACAATCTATGTCTACGTTCTAGATCTCAAGTCTTCACTTCCTATTAATGCTCTGAATCCTCTGTTCTAGAGCCAACCCCCATCAGCATCCTAAAAATGATGTTAAAGGCACCAATGTTCACCTACTATAAATCTATATTACATTTTTAACTTATGATCTGAGACTTTTTTTATGCCTTTGAATCTCATGTCATCTTCTCTCTCTCTTTAGCTGAAGAAATATATTTGTAGCCAATATCTTAGTGAGAAATACTGTGCCTGCTACTAAAGATAAACTTAGTTGCTGCTCTCAGAAAATTTATTTTCTAGGAGGAAAAAGTCATAATTGTGGTAATTTTTAAATATAGTATGAGGGAAGGACACACTTTATTATTGGAGGCAGTAATATACCTAGAGATATTTGTGTTTAATTGGTGAGCTGAAGAGAGAGAATGGCTTAAAATGCTCTTTTTCTTTATGTACTGAGCCCACACATTCTGAATGCAAATTCTCAGACACTGTCAATCTCCTGCAAGATTACTATTCTAAACATTTAATTGCTGGTGTTCCTCAAGTCTCAGTTTACTCGTCATCATTCTGTGCCTGATTTCTTACTTCTATCCTCTTATAGTTTTACCCACCACTGATTATCATAAGCTTTTACCCAGACTGCCTATTCTCCTTCCAACTGGCCAAGGGCCTTTAAATTCAAGGTCAAGATCCACTTAATTCCTCTTGGCTAGATTACTAACAGATAGTCAATATCCCCACAAAACCCTATGTATACAATATATCTATTTCTATGTTTTTTTTTCATAATTATCTATTCATTAAACTATTTTTCCTCCCAACTGCTAGTTCCTTGAAGGAAAAAGAGGTGTTTCATTTAATTTTGTAGCTTTAAAATTTTTAAATGATATCTAAATAGTGGGTACTACATCAATTTTTTTCTTAAATAAGATAAATAAATTAATATATGGATGAGGAAATAATTGAAGGATCTTTTTACTAGACATACTTGCAGGCTTGTTTACATGAATAATGTTAAGATTGGTGAATATTTAAAATTTTAATATAGTTGGGAAATGTGATTGCCTAGGAGTATATGTTAAAAAACAGATTTTGAGGTGTTCCTGAGTGGCTCAGTTGGTTAAGTGTCCGACTCTTCATTTCAGCTCAGATCATGATCTCATGGTTTGTGAGTTTAGGTCCCACATAGGGCTCTGTGCTGATAGTATGGAGCCTGCTTGCAGTTCTCTCTCTCTCCCTCTCTCTCTGCCCCCTCCTACTCACTCTATCTCTCTCTCAAAATAAATAAATTAAAAAAAAATAGATTTTTAAATGAGATCCAATGTATTTTTAATTTGTTGTGATTCTTGCTGCCTTACAACCTGGGACCATATAGATCAAAGCATCTTTTGAAGTGCTTTGAGAAAAGAGGTAAAAGAGGGTGCCTTGGCAGAAAATAAAGTAGTTGATATCTAGTTAAATCTTGAAAACCAGTCTTGGATAGGGATATTTGTGAAAGCCAAAGTTCTTATTTACAAAACTTTGTTGGGATTGGTGGAAGCAAGAATCAAAGTTTGGTTTAATTTTTAAATCAGTTAGAATATGAGAATAGTAATCTTGCAGGAGATTGAGAGTGTCCGAGAATTTGCATGCCAAATGTGTGGGCTCAGTATATAAGGAAGAAGAACATTTCAAGCTATTCTTTCCCATTCTTCAGGCCACCAATTAAACATAAATTTCTCTAGGTGTATTGCTGCCTCCCATAGTAAATTATGTCCTTGTCTAATACTATATTTAAAATTTAAACTCATAATACAGAGTTCTACCATAAAGCATAGAATAAGACTCAACTTCCTAACAGTCTGGGAAAAACCTTTAGAACCCTTTCCAGACTTGGAGAGAAGCCTAGTGAGAGAGGAAATAATGGACTGAGAGAGTGATGAGTGACTCTTAACACTCCATTGCTCCGGTGATGACAAATAGACTGTTGGGTAGCTATGAATATTCTGGGGTAGAGTGGGATTATTCCAACTCCCTTGATTGGAATTCTGGGAAGGGAATATCTTGCAGAGCTTTTCATTCTAGCCTGGGAAACCTGAGTTAGAGATGATAAACTTACGTAGCTTTATAGGTAGAGAGAGTCGAACCTGCTTATGGCCTGTAGAAATCATAGCCATTCCTTAGGAAAGAGGTTAAGCCAGGATTGTGCTTAAAGGACTAGGACATTGGAATGAATTGGTGATTTATTAGAGCTGAGAAGTGTTCTAATGTTAGTGCACAAGGTAACAAGAACAGATGATATATGCTTGGACATGCCCAGTAGATGTAGAGAGAACAGATATTAGTACCCAAAGAAAAGCAGTGAAGTCTGTTGAACTCAAGAAAGAAGTAGATGGTACCCTCTTCACCATCGCTGTAATATTACTTAAATCATGCAATTAAGGGTGCCTGGGTGGCTCAGTCCATTAAGTGCCGACTTTGGCTCAGGTCATGATCTCTCAGTTTGTGAGTTTGAGCCCCGTGTCGGGCTCTGTGCAGACAGCTTGGAGCCTGGAGTCTGTTTAGATTCTGTGTCTCCCTCTCTCTCTCCCCTGCCCTTCCCCTGTTCATGCTCTGTCTCTTTCTCTCAAAAATGAATAAATATTAAACGAAATTTTAAAAATCATGAAATTAAAGCATATTAGCAACACGTGGCGAGGCTTAAAGTTTATCCATCTCTTTATTATTGCCTTTCTTTCTTTCTTTTTTCTTTCCTTCCTTTTTTTCTTATTTAGTATATTACAGTACATTTTAGATGTCATAGCACTATATCCTGTTGTGGACACTCTGGAAGGCAGGATGGACCCCCCGACTCAAAATTTGGTTCGGATGTCAAGACTGATGACAGTACACACATGCATGCACATACACACACACATATCAAAAGTATATGAAAAGTTTATTAATCACACGATAAGGCATTTTGGGGAGAACACACATGTTCCATGCTGGTCTAAAAAGAGCTTAAGGGGAGAAGGACAAGAGACTAGCATCTCTTTTATTGTGATCAGGGTGCTTACCAGTGTTCGTGGTCTTACAGGTTTTGAATTTCCCACCAGGACCAAAAAGGGAGTACTCTGGTTTTCTTATCATCATTCCCAGAAGTGAGACCCAAAGGGAAGAGGGAATGGTGAGGCCTGGAAGATGTCTGTAGTCAAACATCCAGAAACGGAGGCAGGCTTTTTAGTACACAAATAAATACTTCACATTTTGTGACACAATCAGTCCACTGTTAAGCCTAACAACAAAAATAACTTAAAAAAAATAGCTCTTTGGCGGCACCTGGGTGGCTCAGTTGGTTAAGTATCCGACTCTGGATCTTGGCTCAGGTCATTATTTCACGATTCATGAATTCCAGCCCCATATCAGGCTTTGTGCTGACAGCATGGAACCTGCTTAGGGTTCTCTCCCTCCCTCCCTATCTCTCTCTCTCTCTCAAAAATAAAATAAAATAAAATAAAATAAAATAAAATAAAATGTAAAATAAAATAAAATAGCTCTTTCTAGCACCCCATATTCACTCTTCACTCAAATACTTCCAGTTGTCTATTTTTTTGTCATGCTTGGTTTCTTAAAAAGTCAGAATCCAAACAAGGTCTAAAATTGCATTTTTATGTATCTTAAGCCTATTTTATTCTTGAGTATCCTTTTACCCTTTATATCCATGTCATAGAATTATTGCTGATACCAACTGTTTTGCAGAGTGCCCCATTTTCTAAATTTCTCTAACTGCTTTGTTATGCTGTCATTTACCTTATTCTTTTAGTTCCACTATTTCTGCAAACTGTCTTTTGCCTATATAGAAGTTTTATTAAATTTGGGCCCAACGTTGTAGTTAGAATATTACATAATACTTTATTGATAACATCAGCTCATAGGAACATGCTATCTGTCAGCTCCACCTTCAGCGATGCTAAGATTAACTAATGAGTTCAAGTGGTTAAGTCTGATCTCTCTGTTGAAATTTGAACTTTTGATTCCATGATCTTCATGCAATCTGTGGGATGTGATCTGGCATAATGTAAATATCCAGATTCCCACACGACTCTACCAAAAGTGTTCTTGATAAGATTTCCAGTCTTCTGGATGTTATTAAAACAATTGGCAAGTCTCAGCTCAGCTATTGCTTAACCAAACCACAGCTTTTGTTTTCTTCTCTTTTCTTCATGTGGCAAATTCCTCACTTGCCTTTAAGAGAAGTGTTCCTGTTTGATTCTTCGTTTTCCTCTCCAGCCTCTCTGCAGATACTGTGCTGGTTTTTCCAGGTCTCCTGACCTCATAAACACTGCAAGATCCTAAAAGTTAGTCCTAGAGTCCTGTTTTCATTTTGTGTTATTTTCAGCTAGAGCAGTGATTCTCAATGGAGACAATTGTGCTTCCACAGACATTGGCAATATCTGTAACATTTTGGATTGCCACAACTAGGGGTTGCTACTGGAATGTAGGTAGACGCCAGGGATATTGTTTAAAATCCCACAATAAACAGGCCAACCTTCCAAAATAAAGAATTATCGAGCTTGCCATACCAATATTGCCAAAGTTGAGAAATCATGATCTAGACTCACTCCCTTGTGATTTCACTCAATCTCATGGTTTTAAATACTATTTAAAGGGGCACCCAGGTGGTTCAGTCAGTTAAGCACCCAAGTCTTGATTTTGGCTTAGGTCATGATCTCACAGTTCCCTGGCTCCAGTCCTGTGTTGGGCTCTGTGCTGATGGTGTGGTCTGCTTGGGATTCTCTGTGTCCCTCTGTCTTTGCCTCTCTCTCTCTCTTTCTCTCTCTGTCTCTCTCAAAAAGTAAATACATAAACATTAAGAAAATAAATACTATTTAAAGGCTGATGACTCCAAAATTTAAATCTCCTTTGGATTCTGACTCATAAATATGCTGTCCACTCTCTGTCTCAACTTAGATAACTAATAAGTATTCTAAGCCTAATATCATGAACAAAAATAATTTCTGATTCTCTTTAAACACGTCCCACTCAAACTTTTCCTAATTTCAGTAAAGGACAATAAATGTTAAAGCCAAAAAAAAAAAAAAAGAAAAAGAAAAAGCCATACTTGATTCTCTTTCATTCATCCATATATGTTCCATTGGTATTTCCTGTTGGTCAACCTTCAAAATCAAACCAATTTTCATTACCTTCTCTGGTCCAAGCCATTGTCGTATCTTGTTTAGATTACAACAGTAGTTACCACCTGAGTGCCATTTTTTTTTTACCTCAAATGTGTTAATTGAAATATCTCCTCCTATGTAAACATTTCTAACTTACCTAGTACATTTTAACTCTTCTCAGCTTCCAGGACTTCTGTCATGCTTTATTTATCTAATTTATAATGTAATATAGACCTGACTTATGTTTTAAACATATTTATTGAAGGAAGATTTGTATTAGTTTATCCAGATTAACAGAATGCCCAATATATAATAAGTGATTAATAAGATAGTATTTTTTTAACAATGAATATGAAGGTAAACTCTGCATCCTAGGGGGGAAAGAAAGTTATACAAAAGAAAATTAAAGTTTAAAGTCAAAATAAGACCCTTCTACTTAGAAAGCAATGCATAGAAAATTTAAAACAATAAGTTGTTACATCGAGGAAATTACGGTAAGGTGAATTCAGTACCTAGCTACATCTATATTTAGGAAAAAAAATAGTATAGATCACCCTATATATTGTTCTAATTTATTTTAACAGTCTGTTATCAGCAACAAAATATTTTAGAGGCTTTGGATATTTGTAGATGCACTAAACAACATGAAAGTTATAAAGGTTTATTTGTGCTTACCAGTTAAAGCTGATCATGTGTGACTTTAATTAAAAGAGAGAAAATGTGTTTTCTTAATGCTGCAGGGTAATTGGAAAAGATAAAAAGAAAGTTTGATAATGAAGTGTGCCCTTTTTCTTACTCAGAGACAAATGCAATATATTATGAATCATATTTTTAATAAGTTTAATTCATTTGAATAGGAAATACAGCCTTAGTGCCTCTTTAGTTCCCCAGTGACTATTACCTTATGTCCTATTGAATATATTACATTCTGGTATCAGTAATTATTTCTATTACTTGTGTAATAGCTGCTCTAATTAATGATTAGCTTTTTAAAAAAAAATACAGCTAAAACTCTTCATAATCATTCATTTAAAAAGTGTAACATTTGACATCTGTGCCTCCAGCAAGGGGCTAAGCGCTAAGCTTTGTTTATACAAACATATTTAGATTTTATAGACTTAATAAAAGAAACATATATTAAAAGATTGATTATAGGTAAAAACAGTTTAGAGGCGAATAATATTTCAAGACATCATGTTGAGTTATTTCTATTCAAAGTAAAGAGATCTTTCATCAAAATGCAATAAATTGGCATGGCCATTACTGGTATTTTATTATTTAAAAATATTATATTTATTCATTGAATGTGCAAATACTAAGAATACAAAATTTTGTTTTTCATGCATTCTTTTTTTCCTTAATACAAGACTTAGCAAGTATAAGAAATTTATTTTTACTTTCTTTTATCTGAGAAAGCATTGGGTAATAAATTTATTGCTCATGGCCTCAAATTAAACTAAATTTTGTTACAAAATCTATTAGCTTCCTAGTGCTTCCATAACAAAATGCCTCAACCTAAGTGGCTTAAAACAGAAATTTCCTCTCTCACAGGTCAGACCAGAAGTCTGAAATCCAAGTGACGGTAGTGATGGTTCTGTCTGGAGGCTCAGGTGGAGACTGATGCCTGTCTTCAAGGCTCTTTTAAGACTACAAGTCTTAGTATTCTGTGGCTTGTAGATTATGCCAATCTCTGCTTTCCTTTTCACATGGCCTTCTTCCCTGTGTGTCTGTGTGTTTTCAAATTTCCCTCTCTATATAAGGTCACTTGGCCAATTGGATTTAGGGCCCACTCTAATCCAGTATAACCTTATCTTAAATAATTACAGCTGCAAGGACTCTATTTCCAAAAAAAGGTGGCATTCTGAGGTTCTGCGAGACCTTATTACATATATGGAGACATTATTTAACCCAGGACAGTTTTCCTTCTGCTCCATACCCCAAATGCATATCTGTCCCACATGCAAAGTGCACTTACCCTCTCCCAACCTCCCCTCAAATCTTAACCTATTGCAACTTTAACTCAAAATCTAAAACCTCGTCTGTCCTTGAAGTCATTCTTCTCTTTTCTTGAAGGTTCATACATGTTCATAGCCCAGTAGCTCCAACACCATCTTTCCTGCCTGTAGAACCCCCAAATTTCAATAGCCTCTTTCATTTTATTTCATTTCAGTTTTTTTGGTTTGTTTTAGTCCAAACTCGTAGTTTTTGTTTTATTTTATTGTTTTGATATAACATTTTAAAAACTCTTGTGGTCGATTTGTTTGTGTCATGAGGATTCATGTGTATAAAGATTCTCTAAAATCCCTCTTGGACAACCCCATCTCCATTGCTAGCTTCTACTAAACTGGTTGATTGGATCCATGAGTCACAAACCTAATCTCTCCAGCAGAAGTTTGCCTCGCGACCCTCTAGGTACTGCCTGCAGCACAGACTTTCACCTATTTGCAATACGGATAGGCTGACAATTTTCCAATCATGGGTTTTAATTCCTTTTGACTGCCAGTTTCTCCCTCAATTTAACCCTTTCTTTTTGTATTTTACTATAAGTAGCAAGGATAAAACAAGTCACATCTTCCATACTTTGCTAGAAAATCTCACCTAAAAGTCCATACTCATTGCTTATAAGTTCTACTATCCATCCAATACTAGAACACAATTTAGCCAATTTTTTTCTGCTACTTATTTAAAAAAGGTGACTTTCCATTAATGTCATTTCTCATTTCTCATTCAATGCTTCTAATTTCTATATGAGACATCACCAGACACAACTTTAACATTTATATTTCTACCAACTTTCTGTCCACGATGATATATGTATTCTTGAAGACTGGATGCTTATTCTCCAACTGTCCTTTTTTTTTTTCTGACCTGTCAACAGGATGGCCTTTAATATCTATATTTCTACCAACAGTCTCCTTAAGGCAACCTAAGCCTTTTTATCATGCACCTCAAAACTCTTCCAGCCTTTATCCATTATCCCATTCTAAAGTCACTTATGTAGTGTAGGTATTTGTTATAGCAGCACCCTGATTTTTGGCACCCAAATCCATACCATATAGTGTCTTCTGGAGAAACAGAACTAATAAGATACAGATATATAGGTTTGGATTTGGATTTGGATTTGGATTTGGATATGGATATAGATAATGTAAAGAAATTTGTTTTAGGGAATTGGCTCATAAAATTGTGGGACTGGCAAGTCTGAAATCTGTTAGACCAGCAGCCCAGAAACTGAGGCAGGAATTAATGATGCCATCTTGAGGCAGATTATCTTCTTCTCTGGGAAATTGCATTTCTTGCTCTCAAGGCCTTCAATTGATTGGAGGATGCCTTCCTACATTATGGAGGGAAGCCTCTCTTACTTAAAGTCACATGATTATAGATGTTAACCATATGTTTTGGGAAAAACCCAGTCTTCTTTCTGTATTTTTCCTTCATTCTCACACTACTACCACACTCATAATACTTCTGACAACACATGTGTGTGGGGTTTTCCTCACCAAGCAATTCTCTGCAACACCAGCTGGGTTCTACAGTTTAACTCCTTTGTGACACTATCTACCTGGTGACAGTGTAGATTCCACAGGTTAAGGGGATTAGATCCACAAAGCTGCTCTCACCCTATTTCAGATGCCAATCTCAAGTCAAATTTGTCACCCGTTGGCTATAAATCTGAGGTTCCCATGAGCCACTCCTCAGTTTTGAGTAATTTGCTAGAGCAGCTCACAAAATTCAGGGAACCACTCACATTTACCAGTTTATTAAAATGTATGATAAAAGATACAAATGAACTATCCAGTAAAGCGATATCTAGAGCAATGTCTGGGACGGTTCCAAGCTCAGGAGCTTCTGTCCGTGTGGAGTTGGGGTACATCACCCTTCTGGTATATGGATGTGTTTACCAGCCTGGAAAACACTTTTTGGATTTTTATGGAGGCTATATCATGTAGCCCTGATTGATCATTATCTACATTTATAGACCTTCTCCCTTCTTCAAGAGGATAGAAATAGGGCTAAAAATTCCAAAATCATGCCTCAGTCTTTCTGATGACAAGCCCTCCTTCCAGAGCCACCCAGGAGCCCAATCATAGTTTCTTCATTAGAACAAAGACACTTCTATCACCCAGGGAATTACAAGGATTTTAAGAGCCCCATGTCAAACCCTGGGTCAAATACCAAATATTAGAATAAGAGATGTTCCTAGTTTTCTTATCACCTAGGAAATTATAAGAGTTTCAAGAACCCGGGGCCAGGGTTCTTTGGGCAGAGACCAATATATATTTTCTGGTATCTCACTCCACACCTACAAAATACCTTTGTAGTAGCACCTAGATTAGTGGTTGATGAAATGACTGAGGACTATAGTCCAGTTGGACTGACACATAAAATTAACCATTACACGTGGTATGCAACTTTTGTTGTTTTTAGATGTACACATTAAAGTTTTATTTTAAGATTATTTCCTGTTCAAAAACACACTTCCAATGCCACTCATAATGAGGCAAATTTTTAAAATGTTATAAAAAGAAAGCTAACTACACAGAATATATTCACTGTTGTGTCTAAATTTAAGTTGTTTGTAACACCACCTTCTTTTGCCACCTAACCACAACTTTGCATTACATTTAAACTTAATTTATTTTAAACTTAAACTAAATTAAGCTTAAGAATTTTATAAAATACATTTTGTCTTTAACTTTTATGTTGTTGATGGTCCCCATTTCTGTTTTGCTAAAATAATCGTCCTTTGTCTTAGGATTCCAGCTAGCCCTAAGGTATTTCAATTATTTTGTTTATAAAATAGACTCATGAAAGGTTTCAGTTTTGTGAAAAACCCTGAATGACTGGTGAGTGGTTTTATAATTATTTATTCTACATACATATTCTAACTATCCTCTCTCTATATTCTATGGGCAAAATAGAACAAGATTTTCTGGATGTATAAAAATATGGAAGTTTTAATTTAAAATTGAGTTGGTCAGCTAGGAAAACATTTGGTAATAGGAAGTTATTCCTTATTATATAGCCTCTCATTTCATAGATTTAAGGACACTCATTATTTTACTTAATACATGTTCATTTGCAAATATAACTTACAAAATAAACAATTTAGCATGACTGAGTTTATGTATGCATTCCAAAGGATATATATTGTTTGAATCGTTTTATAAAGTGCAAATAAGTGCACAGTAAATGGATTTTCTTTTGACCTTGTTACTTTTCTAATTACTGTACCTGAATTGGTCATCCAGGAAGTAAGTGATAATCATTTTGCAGGCCAGGTGCCTCCATGCATTACATGAACTGCTTATGCTTGGGAAGTAAAATAGATGGGGTGTGCAGGCAGAGTTTCTAGCAGCATGGCTGGACAAGGCCATTACAGTGGCACTATTGTTTCATTGTAAATCATATAATGAGAAAATAAACATAAACATAATAAATAAACATAAGGAATCACTGGACCTCTGGATAGATACTAAAGAAGTCTCATTATTATTTTTGTTCCTTACGAGTGACTCTGATGATATTATAATGCTTAGATCAATATCTTGCTGTTAATAACTTCCATATATTGATATGGTCTCCTAATCAGAAGAATTAGAACATTCATAAACAACAAGCATTTATTAAATTCTTTCTAATGTTCTCAAGGTGGAGTTAACTCTTAGCACAGATATAGAAACAAGGCTTTTGTGTTAAGTGAGGAAGAAATTCATCATAATAGTTGTCTAAGTAGTCTCCATGGGAAAAAGAAAACAAAATGTCTGATACCACTGAAAATCTTTTTCATTTACTTACAATCTTTTTAATTTGGGGCAAGTTCACTCATTTCTCTACTTGTTCTTATATTATAATATGGGAATAATAATAATATCTATTCTTAAGAAACAGTAATAAAATAATTAAGATAATATACATGAAATACTCAGTACATCAAACACTGGCATGAAATAGTAGACATTAGCTTCTAAATTTACTTATTTATTTTTTAAGTTTATTTATTCATTTTGAAAGGGACAAAGTCTGAGCAAGTGGGGGAGGGGCAGAGTGAGAGGGAGACAAAGAATCCCCGCAGACTTCACGCTGTTAGCACAGAGGTAGATGGGAACTCAAGCTCACGAAACATGAGATCATGACCTGAGCTGAAACCAAGAGTTGGAAGCTTAACTGACTGAGCCACCCAAGAGACCCTAGCTTCTAAATTTAAACACATACACACACACACACACACACACACACACAACATACATACATATATATATATATATATATATATATATATGATCTATCCTACCATCCTCAAACTTTTTCTTCAAACACATTTTCTCATTGTTTTCCTCCTTGCTGATACTATCCACAAATATAAAATACGAATGATTTAAAAATAAATTTGCCAACTGATTCAACCAATCTGTAATATTAACTGATAAATACTTAAAGATGGTGTTTCCATTAATGTAGGCATTAGGAGCTTCATTTTGTGCCAGGAATGTTTCTGGCAATTAATAAAGAATAGGCATAAGAGTAGAGTGATGTAGAGAGGAGCAAAAGGAATTCATACATCTTTGAACTGGTCCTAGCATGAAATTCATGTGAGCCTCAAAGAAGTTCCATGCTCAGATCCACCCTGCAGGATGTACAACAAGAGAAGAGCAGCTGGTCACCCACAAGGACAGAAACTGATAACCAACTGAGCAACTCTGGCAAAAACGTAGGTAACATGCAAAGGAAATCCTGATTAAAATTCACTGTATAGTTTCAGAATGATTGCAAACACTATGGAAAGGGAAAAAATCTAGTTTTCCTAACTAGATTTTCAAAATAATTTCATAATTATACATTTACATACTGTACTAATAGGAGGAAAGTGTCATAGATAAAATATTTAAGTATTTATGGATTACCTAACAAATGCAAAAATCATTAAAATCAAATTGGACACATTTTGTCAAAATCTTAGAGAGAAATTTCACCTTTTGATCCTTCGGGTAGCTCTGGATTTCTAGATGTTTACCAAATTTTTTGACCCCTTGCCTTAAAAATAATTGAAATTGAAATAGAAATAATTGGGGGCGCCTGGGTGGCGCAGTCGGTTAAGCGTCCGACTTCAGCCAGGTCACGATCTCGCGGTCCGTGAGTTCGAGCCCCGCGTCGGGCTCTGGGCTGATGGCTCAGAGCCTGGAGCCTGTTTCCGCTTCTGTGTCTCCCTCTCTCTCTGCCCCTCCCCCGTTCATGCTCTGTCTCTCTCTGTCCCAAAAATAAATAAATGTTGAAAAAAAAAATTAAAAAAAAAAAAAAAAAGAAATAGAAATAATTGAAATAATTGAAATTGAAATTTGTTGATAGTGCTGCTATAAACATGGGGGTGCATGTGTCCCTTTGAAACAGCACACCTGTATCCTGTGGATAAATGCCTAGTAGTGCAATTTCTGGGTTGTAGGGTAGTTCTATTTTTAGTTTTTTGAGGAACCTCCATACTGTTTTCCAGAGTGGCAGCACCAGTTTGCATTCCCACTAGCAGTGCAAAAGAGATCCTCTTTCTCTGCATCCTCGCCAACATATGTTGTTGCCTGAGTTGTTAATGTTAGCCATTCTGACAGGTGTAAGGTGGTATCTCAGAGCCCAAATGTCCATTGATGGATGAATGGATAAAGAAAATGTGGTATATATATATACAATGGAGTATTACTTGGCAATCAAAAAGAATGAAATCTTGCCATTTGCAGCTACGTGGATGGAACTGGAGGGTATTATGCTAAGTGAAATTAGTCAGTCAGAGAAAGACAAAAATCATATATGAGGACTTTAAGAAACAAAACAGATGAACATAAGAGAAGGGAAACAAAAATAATATAAAAACAGGGAAGGGGACCAAACAGAAGAGATTCATAAATATGGAGAACAAACTGAGGGTTGCTGAAGGGGTTGTGGGAGGGGGGATGGGCTAAATGGGTAAGGGACACTAAGCAATCTACTCCTGAAATCATTGTTTCACTATAGATAACTAATTTGGATGTAAATTTTAAAAAATAAAACATAAAATAAAATAAAATAAATGAAATTTCCATTTTTATCATTCAATACATAACTAGCTGCCTTTTTTAAAAGTATTATTATTCAAGTTGTCTGTGTGAGCCCTGTGATAAAATACCTTGTTGATTATTTGTTTTTCTTTCCCTTTGATTGTGTTGGCGCGGTCAAGGCTTCAGTTAGCAGAGCGTATGGAGGAGCATGAGGACTTTTTGTAAACTCCAATTTCTAATCAAGGGCTTCTTATAAAAAGAAATATCAATACATTTTTGTTATTGATAATGTGGGTAGTCAAACCTACATTTTCATGATGTCGATTAAGCTCTATGTAAAGTAAAACATTTAATTAATCACATACAGTTTTTTTTTTTCCCATATACATATGCCTCATTTAAGGACTGAAGGTGTACAGATGAAACTTCACTTTGTGTTTTGTAATCACCAAAAACTTTCGACTACCCAGTCTACATTTGCGGAGTGAACAACCTGAGTCCCTGCTTTCTAAAATAGATGCCAGAAAAAAATTTCTAGCCTTCCATGGTTGCTAGATCATAAGCATGTGACCTGGCTCCTTTTACCAGGCTGGTGGGTGGGATTTTGAGCCAGAAGACTGGAGTTCATTCCAGTAAGGGTGGGGTCAAAGATGTGTCTTTTAAGTCAGCAGTGGTGGAGGGAAAACTGGTGCCATTGGATCCCTGGCATGAGCGCTGTTCTCAGTAGCTCCAGCAAAAATGTCTTCGTGGTTGTTATGGAGTATTATTCCTGGATGGACAGGCTTAAGCCTTAATGTCGTGTCTTTGTGGAGATAAGGCATGCTATGTAACACCTTTCAATGTTCCTTTTTCTGATAAACTAGATCAGATCTTGTTTCTTGTAACTAAGAGTGAACAGACTTGGAGTCATCATATCGACTTATTTCATTGTACCTGGCAAAATGCAATATTCAGAGACTGATTTTATTTCCCAAGTTTCACAGCCATGTATGAATAAAATCAGGATTAGAGTCCATGTGTTTGAAAGGTAAACGTTGTGCACACATGATTTTTTAAAAAGTCCAGATTATTTTAAGTATATGAATACCTGGGTATCATAGTTAATACTCCAAAGGAAAAAAAAAAAACACAAAAGTGTGTGGTTCTGCTTATTTAGTCTTATCGACATAGTTAAAATTGTTCCAAAAATAAAATCTTTTGTGGGGTTAGAGTGACAGAGAAAGAGACCTACCACATTTTATGCCAATGAAAGTTCCTCAGATTTCTCATTATTTGTTACAAAAAGAACTGGCTAAGTTTGCTTAACTATCGTTTCAACAGACAGATAAGGGACAAAGCAGTTGGGGGATGGTTGCTACCTCTAGTATTTCCATTACTCTCTGGGCCTTTTAAAAACTATTATAGTAAAACGATCTAAAAAAATGTTTCCTTTGGGTCCACAGTTACTACACTTTAAAGCTATTATTTCTTTAAAGAGAAATGATAAACTGCAGGAAATTATTTATAGGCTCAGATCGTCCTTCTCTATAATATGTGACTTGCTCCCCTGACCTGAAGGTCGGTTGTCTTGGGTCTTTTTAAAGCTATGGATGAATGAATTTTTGAGCTAAGAATCATATTATGGTAAGCATCTTTCTCCTTGAATACTTTTCATTCAGCTCTCAGCTCTCTAAATCAGGATATATTAGATTAGAAACGCTTTAGAAATTCTCAAAGGTTATAACTGCATATGTGAAGAAAAATGATCTTAAAGATAGCTAAGGACTAAGCCACATATCAAAACTAACACTTGCACTGCTCTGAGAAGCAAAATGGCTGCCCCCACACTCTATAGAGCAAGTAATATAATTCACAGGGGAGACACGATTAAAGAAATCACATATATCATGAGCATAGAAGTCCAAAATGTCCTTTTAGGGTTGCCCAGAAGTATATACTGTAGGAATTTATTCTTGAGATTTAAGTCACAGAAAATGTAAATTTGGCATCTTAAATTTAAAAAGTATAATTCATAATATTTACACATTTATAATATTCATATTTATATATTTAGAGTTATTTCTTTTGCAAATATTTATCACAGCATTAATGCTCATATTGCTATGTTAGCAGTGAAGGCATCTAGGTGAAATGATACAGACAAAGATCTATCATGTGTGGATCTTATATTCTGGTGAGGAAGAGAAAAAAATTGGAAAGGAATGATAATTACTATGATAAATTGTCAAAGCAAGGTAACAGAGAAATGCATACATGGGCACCTAATATAACATTGTATTTAAGAAAAGCTTCAAGTTAGATGTAGTATTTGAACTAAGACCTAAGTCATGAGTCAGATGTTACTAGATGAAGAAATGAGAAAAATGTTTTAGGAAAACAAAATACATTCAAATTGGACCAGACCTTAGGCAAACTTCAAAATTTGGTAATGGATTTTATAACATACCAAGTCACAGGGCTTTCTTCTGCCTTGTTTCATTTCCTATCACTTATTTTATTTTAGCAACTCAATTTGCATTCTACCTTTCAAATGTTTCTGAAATCCTGTCACTTTTCCCTTCCCAATGACATTCCTTGAATTAAGACTTCATGATTTCTTGTTGGCATGATGACGCCAGTTGACTTAATTGTTCTCTCTGTCTTTGGCTATCAGTTCTCAGTTCTCCAATCTCTTCACCCTAGACTTAGCTCTCACACTGCTGCTAGTGACAGTATTTTAAAAATATATTTATGTAATCAATATTCTCCATTACTTATAATGCTTTACTGTCAATCCATTAAAAGAATTTGATTAAAATTTGAAGACCTTAGTACAAAGTTTTTGGTCATGTTTCGTGACTACCAAAAATTTTAAACACCTTTTCTACATTTGAGAAGTTAGCAAGGCTGTTTATGATGTGGCCTTTCCTGCCTTCTTATCTAGTACTATCTTATAAACTCCCTCTTTGTTCCAATCATGAAGAACCAATGTTAGTATCCCCTTGGCATACTATGCTTTGCTTGGAGGGTTTACTATTGACTGCATTTCCTTGTATCCAACCTACTACCATCTTTTCCTGAAAACTTTTTATTTATATTTATATTGGTTTATATTTATTTCACCAATTGTACATGTATTTATTTGCCCTGTCTCTGTACTACACCCTGATTCTCCTCATTTCATTCTTTTGCATAGTATTTATGTATGTCTCTGCCAGTTCAAACTATGTTCACTGAGCACAGAACCATTCTTTTCTTCGTATTTGTATCCTAGCATGGAGAAGTTTATTGATGTATAGGCACAAATAAATAATGGTAAAATGAATGAATGCCCGTAATATTTCATATTATCTCAATTATTTCTTAAATCGAGATTATTAATTCCAAAGAAAACATTTCAGGGGCCTCTGGGTGGCTCAGTCAGTTAAACATCTGACTTCGGCTCAGGTCATGATCTCATGGTTTGTGGGTGTGAGCCCTGTATTGGGCTCTGTGCTGACAGCTCAGAGCCTGGAGCCTGTTTCAGATTCTGTGTCTCCCTCTCTCCCTTCCCCTCCCCTGTTTGTGCTCTCTCTCTCTCAAAAATAAATAAACATTATTAAAAAATTAAGAAAAAAAGAAACATTTCAAGTTTTCAATGATAACTTTTCATTGTTATGATTACCATAACTACTTATAATTAAAAATGGTTAATATCATTTGAAACAAACCAAAATTCATGGAATACTGTTCACAAATATGATTTAAACATATCACTTTATAGGCCATCCTCAGCATGTACACAACTAAATTGTTAAATAATTTATACCAGCAGCTAGGTGGTGAAAATAACTGGGAAATGAAAACTGTTTTCCCATTCAGATTGCATCTACTGAGGCAGAGTAAAGCTGTTGATGCAAGAACCTGGTAATATTTCCTTTTCCACTTATAATTCTCCCCCCTGCCCCACATCTTTCTATTCCTTTCTTAGCTCTTGCTTCTAAATGAAAGACAAATTAATTTTCTAAACAGTAGCTTTTATAATGTAATATTATAAGCTTTTATAATCTTATAAATATTTTATAATATACAAAACCAAGTCCTATATATGTATCTATACATCTATATTATATCTATATGTACATGTATACATGAAAATATATATATATATATATTTCATGAAACCATAAGGTATCTCACCAGTAATTTGTTCATCCTCTTTAGTTACAGTACTTTTGGTACAAATCGTGTAACCAGTATTTGTTAATTGTACTTGTCAGGCTTATAGGCATTGTTTACACTAAATTAGAACTATGTAGTTTTAATTTCTATTTGAAAGATTCTAATCATACTTAGCTTTTTCTGAACTCTGTTCAGAAAATACTTATCCACTTGATATCCAGAAAATCTCCTTTATCTTTCAGTTTTTCAGACCCAGAACCATGAATCATTCGTGTCTCCTTTTCCTTCTCCTTCCATGGCTTAGATGCTCTCTGTTAGCAAATCCTCTAGGTTCTATTTTTAAGATATGTCCAAAGTCCAGCTCATTTACATCATCTCCATCCCTCCCACCCTGGCCCAAGCACAATAATCCCTAAACCGATTGTTGCAATAGCCTCCTGGATGGTCTTCTTTCTTCCACCTTCGACCTCATAAAACTTACTCTCCAGGGAGCAGGTAGTAAGATCCTATTAAATTGTCAGAACACATCCCTCCTCTGCTCAAAACCACTCAACAGCTGCCATTTCACTCAGTGTAAAACCGAAATTTCTGACCATGGCTCACATAGCCTTTCACTATTATATTCCCTGTTAAGTCTGTGATCTTATATCCTAATACTCTCCCCTTTGTTCACACTGTATAAGCCTCACAGCCTCTTGGGCCTGTCACTATTTCTTGAATGTGCTAAGCATACTCTCACCTTGCAGAACTTTACTTGTTATTCCCTGTGTCTGGAAATCTTTCTTTAGATACCTGCCTATTCAATTCTTAGCCTCTTGAGTTCTCTGCATTTTGAAATGACATTTTATCAGTGATGCTTTCTGATGAGCTTTTATAAAATAATCTCTTATCTCAGCAACTCTCTATTGGTCTCATTATTTTGTATTTTGTTTATGTATTTTTAAATAATATTGTACTAGAATATACGATTGTACTGTATTGTACTAGAATATAATTGTACTAGAATTGTACTAGAACATAATCTTGAGAATAAAGAGTCTGTTTGCTTCTATAAACAGTAACTAGGAAGATGCCAGTCATATATTTGGTGCTTTATAATGAATTAATAAAGTCTCCACATACCATGTGAACTGGATATCTAGATCTGTTTATCTAATTGCTCGACTCCAAACTTTATTATTAAATCTACTTAAAATTTTCAGCCTTCACGGGAGGAAATAGGAAGAAAATTTACTGGGTACTTTTGATCTCTAGTCGTCTCTTATTTTGTTTCCTTTCTCTGTTTCTCCTTTTCTGAAAATGTTGCCAATCCCAGGATAAGTTTATTTTTTTTCCTTCTAATCAGCAGACTCTGTAGTATGTTCTATATTGTGTTTTGTCTTTAAACAATAACAAGCCATGAACTCGATGGATAATATCTTCTAGCTACGTATGCCCATTTCCTCATGCTTTTATATAAATCGTAATGTTTATACAATCTGAATACAAAGGTAATAAATGATATCAATATAATCAGTGGAATTGGTTACAAAAGGGACAATAATAAAAAAGTAAAATTCTTGTTGACTCACTTTTCATTCCTCCATTCATTAAATATTGACTGAGCCCTCTTATGTGTCAGACCTTATATGGGGTACTGGGATACAGCATAAAACACAAGAGATGTGCACCCTGCATGAAACCTAGAGTCTTCTGAGGATGAAAGATATTAGGTCAAAAAATACAGAAAAAGTAACTGTTAAGTTTATGCAGAAAGGTACAAAAGGTCTTATTGAAATATAGAGGATCCATAGTGGCATAGAATAAATGCAGAAGATAACACACACGCCCACATGTGTGACAAAGGCACAAATGAGTGTCTCAAGATGACAGACTTGAACTATATGATTTGCCACATAACAGAGTTGGGGAAGTTAAAACCGTAATTTCAAAATAAAATAATTTCTTCGCAACTTGTGATCAAGAAATCTACCAATGGAGCAACCAAAATGGCAGTTATCAAATTATATAAAAGAGCTGTAACTGAAATTTATATTTTTATAAGTAACCACAGGAAACACAACTTATAGTCAATTATGTTAACGTATTTTTCCCACGAGAAAATACACTATGAAAGTATTTTGAAAGCCTAATATCAAATAGATCGTTTGTCAGTGTTTTTTACACCACACAGAATAAATCTTATCTTTGCCAGACAAGAATAAATGTGCTAGTTCTTTTGTATTTTGACTTTTAAGTTTGTGCCAGAAGTGCCACTGGAATCAACTTCTGACTAGAGGAGATAAAATAAACTCTCCAAAGAGCTGAGCCTGTCAAAGTAGATGAAAAAAACATCTCTCTCGGTTGCTCAAATAATGGATGCTGCATACATAAGTAACGTTCAAGAGAAACTTCAGTTCTTCTCACATTTAAATTAAGTTTTCTTGTTCAAGCCTATGCTGGGTTTCAGCATCTTTACTTAGTCACCCTAGACAGAAAAATGTATTTGGATCTATAAATATTAGAGTTTTCATTGATGTGCCACTGAATTTCTTTTCACCATAACGAGGCAGATTCTGGTAGAAAATAAATGAATGAAGAATACTCAGGACTTGGTTGCTAAGGAAACTAGCAATATCTTTTCCTTATGATTAGACATTGAAGTAACTGATTTTCATTTTCCTTCTTTCTTCCTTCCTTCCTTCCTTCCTTCCTTCCTTCCTTCCTTCCTTTCTCTCTCTCTTTCTTTCTTTCTTTCTTTCTTTTTGTGCAGAGGAATAGATCCTTATTTTTTTTTAACTTCTAAACTAATAATCTACAATATTTTCCTTTTGCTTTCAACCCTGTTTGTTTTATCCCAAGAATCTCTGAATTACTATGAGTTACATATTACATCAACTTGAAACCTTTTTGCTCATCATTTGTATGAAAAACAAAAACTCTAGGGGTGCCTGAGTGGCTCAGTCGGTTGAGTGTGCGACTTCAGCTCAGGTCATGATCTCACAGTGCGTGAGTTCGAGCCCCACGTCGGGCTCTGTGCTGACAACTCAGAGCCTGGAGCCTGCTTCGGATTCTGTGTCTCCATCTCTCTCTGTCCCTCCCCTGCTCATGCTCTGTCTCTCTCTCTCTCTCTAAAAAATAAATAGAATCATTAAAAAAATTAAAAAAAAAAGAAAAAGAAAAACTCTAGATTGTCGTCTAACCCCAAAGTTGATCTGAAAACTGCTGTTTTAAGAAAGAGATGACATGAAAATCTTTTCCTCCAAGGGAGTAATTTCTGCTTGTTTTAACTAATCAATGTGTGTGTATGTGTAGGCTTGCATATGGATTTGTACAGCGTTATGTGACAAAATGCATTTCTGAAAGTATGCACTTTTACAAAGAATTAAACTGACATGTCAGTAATTTCAAAATCTCTGAACACCAATACAAAAATCTCCAAAATTCTGTTATTAAAGCATTATTACCGGAAACAGACACTAGAGACCCCCCTACACATAAGATAATCTAGTACTGCCTTTTTGAATAGATATTAATGTAAAAAAATTTGTATCAGTTAAATTTTTCAGATCTTAAACATCTGGGTATTTAATCTTTGAAATGTGGAACATCAATGGTCCAGGCTCTTGGAGACTGAAAATTTGGTCAACAAATTTGAAAACATTTTTTTTTCCTCTATAAATATTTCTTTGTGGATTCGGCACATCTTCCCACACAAAAAATAACAAGTTCACTTGTTCTCATCTAGTGTTTCTTCCCTATGTGGTCACACATCTTCAAACCTGTCCTGGGGTATGTACTACAAAATTTGTTTGGCTGTAGTTTTCTATTTGAATCTGGACATGTTTAGAATAATTTCCAGTAACTTCCAATAATTTCTAGTTAATGTATTCCTTATTTCATGCCTACAGATGTAATATGTATTTTGATTAGAATAATGGTAAGGAATTAATATTAAATTTTTTCATAGTAATACTTGTATATGAAAGAGACTAAGCAATGTGACTTTAAAAACTCTCTTCCTCATCCCACTTGTTCCATCCTTAGCCCTACTCCCAAGAAACAAACTTGTATTGGTTCCTTCTTTTAGTTGGACTGAATCTACAACTCATTTCAAATTTAAGTCTGAGAGTTGGTATAAGTAGCTGTGTAACGCACAAAAGAGGATCAAGGGTGTTCCTGTTCCTTATCTCAGTGACAAGAATAATCACCTAGTATGGAAATTGAAACCTATCCAAAATCCCAGTCTTCCTCACTCCTCATGTCCCATCTGCCACTCATTACACCTTACTCAACCCCATTCTTCCTTTTTCCATTCCTACAACTAATGTCAGAGACTGAAAACTTATTTTATCTCTCCTAGATTATTGCGAGAGTCACGTATTTTCCATCATGCTGGCCTGACTCCTTTACCTCTTATCTAACCTACCTTGAGGGTAATCTGTCTACAATAAAAATCCTACAAGTAGCAACTGATTTATTTTACTTTTCCTCATTATTTATATAATGTATCCAAAACTGTTGCTCAGTCTTCAATTTGTTAGTATTGGGTAAAAAGGAGAAATGCTATTTGTTCAAATAGGCATAAATGTATCAAAATGAACATAATTAAACATTTTCCTTTTTCCTAGCAACCTTTCTTGGCATCTTTAATACCTTGAAATACCTGAGAAATATCCCAGAGTAGCAGGGATGCAACTTTCCCCCTTCATCTTTAGTCAAGTAATACTTTTCCATCTTATATAGTATGGATATATAAAATTCCATTCAGTATGAGATTTCTGCATGTCAGTGTTGGAGGGAAGTGTGGAATATTGTCTCCCAAAAAATGTTCCATGTCGAGTTCATCTAACTGTATCCAGATTGCCATGCACCTCTCTGGCTTCATCTTTTCCAATTTTCTACATTGTATTCTCATCACTTACAGTTTTGGTTTTTAATAAAATCTAGTTTTATTAATAAATTTAATTAATTTCACACACTTATCTCATGCCTGGAAGCTTTTATTCATTGTTGTAAAGTGTTATAAAGAAGGAGAGGGAGAAAAGGAGAGAGAGTGGGGTGGGGAGGAAAGAAAGACTGTTATGGTTATGTTAAATTTACTGTATAGATTTTATAACAGACATTTTAACTGCATATATTCTAGCCCTGTGGTCTTGAATTCAACTGGTGATTATTGCATTCTTAGAGTGCAATCAATCTCAATGCTGAGCCACTTCTGGAAAAGAAAGGCAAGGAGCCCATTGACAGATCTAGTAAAGCAGTCTCATTTTCATAATGACTGCCCATCCCTTGTCCAGCATGGTTTAATATTTACCCAGTCAACCCTGCTGTCACCACACTACGACATGGATCAAAGGAAAGGAAAGACATCAGTTGGAAGGTGCAGTTATTACTGTTGAGGGTGACAAGGTCTCAAAGACTTCAGAAAAGATAAAGCCAGCCATTACTGGAGTTCCTCCATGACACTGAGAAGACACCTGCACAAGGTTTGGGGTGACTTCCCTATGTTTCAATGGCAGATTAAAGGATGCACAGGATAAAGGATGCCAGCAACTTCTCCTACAACCTTCTGATGCCATAGGCCAGAGACAGTAATGTGGTTGGAATACTGATGGAACAGAGCTGAATCACAGCTCACACATGTGACTCAAGTTCAAGAGTCAGGAGTGGACCCCCATTAGTCCAGAATCCTGAACATCTTCTGATTCTAACTTGCATGAATGTCACCCCCAATCACCAAGATAGTGACATCCCAGTGATCTAATATCATGTGATCTCACAGAAGAAGTACCTTACTGACCACATTGGTCACACTGACATAAGTCTCAGAGCTGCTTGAGACATTCAGTCAATCATATATGTATTAGTAGGCTGGGGTTGGAGAAGGGGGTCAGAGAATATCTTCCTTGGGGCCCAAGGCAAGTGGATCTGAACCATAGTCCTGGCTGAGTCATCCTGTCCAGGGCCCAGCAGTTCCCAGGCACTAGAAAGAAGTAGACAGAAATTGTAAGAAAGACATCTCAAAAGGCTGATGTTCTGAGCAACAAACCCAGGTACCATTTGGGACCCACTGGGGGCATTGTCGTTGAAAACTTATGACTTTTTGTTCTCAAATTTTACATATATATACATATACAATATATAATTAATTGTTTATTTTCCTCTCTTTTCATGTTTTTTTTTCTAGAATTCCTATTTGTTTGATCTGGAGGGCTAGAATAATTCTGTTTTCTCTCTTTCTCTTCTATTAGTTACGTCTCAATGTTTTGTACTTTTTCTGGAAAATTTCAAGGAATCTTTCAAAGCCTTTTATTAGAATATTTTAGTATTTTATTTTATTTATTTATTTTTTTAACATTTATTTATTTATGAGAGAGAGAGAGACAGAGTATGAGTAGGGGAGGGGCAGAGAGACAGAGTCACAGAATCTGAAGCAAATTCCAGGCTCCGAGCTATCAGCACAGAACAGGATGCGAGGCTCGAACTCACGGACTGCAGGATCATGACATAAACCTAAGTTGGATGCTCAACCGACTGAATCACCCAGGCACCTCTAGAATATTTTAGTATTTTAGCCAACATATTTTTTCACCTTTATTTTTCTGCTTGTTAAATCAGGAATTCAATGATGTCTATTCACTTTCTCTATGGACTGTTTAGGCTTTAGTCCTGTCTTCTATTTCCTTTGTCTGCATTCTATCTTTAATGACCGTGTAAAATGATTTTTCCTCAGATGTTATTAGTCATACTTGACAAATATGTAACTAGTCTGAATGGTTTCAGAATGCCTTATGTTCTCTTTACAGTTATTAGTTTTGTTAACTTTTTCTTTGATTGTCATTTTCAGTGGTGAACACTATCAATGGCTTTTTTTTTTTCCATATAGTGATTATTCATTCTTTTGTTTGTTGGTTTGTTCATTGATGCCACATAATGATGTCATTTTCAACAGCACTGTAATTTCCTCCTGGGTAAAGGAGGAAAATTCTTTCTCTCTACCACCACTGGAGGCTGGCTGGTAGAATATAAATAATTAGGTGATCTGCCCTTCTCTAGCCCAGAAATGGGTGTGCACTGCAAATTTAGCTGCTCAAAAACTCGTCTCTTAGTATTTTCACCTTTAAATAAAAATGTTTTATTGAGGTATAGTATGCCTATAGAAAAGTACATAAATTTTTACATGTATTACACAAAATCAGCCTATTCATTTCATGTCATAGATAGAAGAGAAAGAGAAAAAAACCCTTGTCTCACATATTGTTGTTTTTGTCTCAAATGTATTATTAATATATTTTTATTTTTTTTTATTTTTTATTTTTTTAAATTTTTTTTTCAACGTTTATTTATTCTGGGGACAGAGAGAGACAGAGCATGAACAGGGGAGGGGCAGAGAGAGAGGGAGACACAGAATCGGAAACAGGCTCCAGGCTCTGAGCCATCAGCCCAGAGCCTGGCACGGGGCTCGAACTCACGGACCGCGAGATCGTGACCTGGCTGAAGTCGGACGCTTAACCGACTGCGCCACCCAGGCGACCCATTAATATATTTTTAAAGAGGAATTAAATAATACCCTTAAATAATTATTTCAATCCTCTGAAATCATACATCCAAAGATAGACCTTTTTTAAAATTTTGTTTAAATGCATGTTTATAAAAGATTGTCAGTTGAGTGTAGTGTTTTCTATAGTCTTCAGCTGGAATTTCCTAATTGTTTCTAGTTTATAATTATAATATTCTGTAATATTACCTTCATTTACGTAAGAATCCCTTTGGTTAGCCTTCCAACTCTTTATCAGACCCGAAGCAAAATGCATGCCATGATCTATTTGCCAAATGATAACACAACTCCTTGAGTGGGGAAGAGGTTCATTACCTTGTATCAAGCATTATTGAACCTCTTGAGATTTCTGCTGAGAGAGTAAGACCAATACAAGAATCCTATGTTCTAAAGATAACAAATTCTAAATCTCACTTCACATACTATTATGATAGCTTTTCTTCAGAGCAATCTAAGTTATTGGATGTCATCACCCTGAAGATCTCTGAGCCTACAGATGAAAAAACTCACTCTTGCAACTGTCATTTTATTTTTGTAATGTTTGACCACTGCTCACTGACATTAGCTCATTGTGAAAGGCATCTGCTCTCTCACAGATAATGCAAATTCCTAACTCTTAGTCCAGGACTCTGACCTAATGCAAGAAATCCTTTATGAACCTTAATGCCATCTGTATATTTTGCCTTTCATCAAACTAGCTAGATTTTCTAGGCATGTACTCACTGAAATAGAATCTTAATTCTGACTAACATTCTAAAATTCACTCCTTTGCTTTAGAAATATTATCTTCCCTCTCCTCAGAAGGAAGACTTTTTTAGGAATGCCCCATATGCATTTCCTAGTTACTGATACCTGAGAATTGTGTCTATCTTTTTTACACTGTGTTACTGAAGGTTGATGCACTTCTATCCTGTTTATTTTCTAAAACTAGAGTTAACAACCCTGTATTTGAACTCATATCTTTGTTTATAAGACAAGAAATTTGAATTTCATTTGTTTGCATACATACAAATGCAGTTAAACTGCTCCTTTCTAAGAGTTATTGGGAATGCAAATTAGGACAAATTACAGTGAGTGGTAAAAATCTAGATAGAGATCGCTATACTTTTCTTAGGTCTTCTTTATACTATGTTTATATTTTAAAAGTTAAGTTTTTGACATTGTAAAGACCATTAATATTTTAATATTATTACTTTATCAAAGAAATATCTGTACATTAAAAATTCAAGTTGCACACTTAGGTTGGAGTAACATCTCCAGTCCCTAGACCAAGCCTCCTTTTCCAATGTTCCTCCTGAGAGACAACCACTTTCAAGATTTTAAGTCTTTCTTCTCTGGTTTATCTACACTTAAAAAAATTATTTATTTTGGGGAGAGCATAAACAGGGAAGGTGCAGAGAAAAGGGGACAGAGGATCTGAAGCGGGCCCTTCACTGACAGGCTGCCATCAGTGAACCCACTGTGGGGCTCAAACTCACAAACCTTGAGATCATGGCCTGAACGAAAGTCTGTCGCTCAACTGACTGAACCACCCAGGTACCCTTATCTACACATTTTTAAGTAACATTCATATATCTTAAATTTCAGTTTTAGACAATATGTGCTGACCTATCTCTTTGGAAAGAGAACATTCTGTTCTTTTATATTACTCCCTCATCTCCCTGCCCACCCCTATGCGGGGTTGGCTATAACACCTTTATCATGTCATCATCCCAGTATAGTTTTTGTTTGTTTGTTAAATCATTATGTGGTTATATTGTTATAAGCTCAAAGTTAAATATAGCTGAACTATGTACTGTACTATAATAAAATTTACTGTCATAATTTTTTTGCTTCCCCTGGAATTAATAATAATCTTATTCATGTACTTAATACTTAATTTCCTTCATACCTGTCACCATAGTCTTCATATTCATTTATCTTCATATTCTACTAGAAAATTGAAGAAAGTCGAACACATCACATATTCCATCAGCTTCACTTGTTTTCCTGTTTGGAATTACATTTCCAGAAGTCCTTTATCATTGCTTCAATTTGGGCTGATTGTCCTTTAACCCAGTTGCATGTTATCCTGGGAATTTCCTAGTTGTGGGAATTCACATTCAATTCACCTCTTTTGTTCCTAATTCCGTGTTTTCCTTTTCTTCAACTCAGTGCCCCATCTTGGGGGATTTTTGTGTCCCATGGCTATTAGGAATTTTGTTGTTAATTTTTAATATGTTCAAGCCCTCTCTTTTGTTTTTCTTTTAACTATTATTTGGATGTTGAAATTTGAAGATGGATAAGATAGTCATTTCCCTTATTTTTCCTCTTACATTAGTATTTATACTTACCAGATTCATTTCCTACAAGTTCTCTTGAATATTGAATTGCCATCACATTTTTTCCCATTTTCAAATAATTTTATTCTCTCTCTCCCCTACAAATATTCTTTCTTTTTTTTTGTCTACTGGTTTTATCAAAGATGTGGCCTCTCTTTTTTTTTTTTCACAGCCTCAATGACTGTCCTTTTTTTGATACCATTATTTTCAGATGTTTCAACAGCAAATCACTAGGAATTTAATTAAGAATTTTGTCTTCCTATTCAGGCTTATCTACTGCTGTGCTCCTCTTAACTGGATCATTTGAAAGCTCAGTGGCCCCATGGCAATACATGGGGTAAGAAGGAAGTAACAGTATCTCTAAATCTTTTCTCTTAGGTTGGTCAATTTTGTGCACAGAAATCATTCAATCTTCTGCCCAGAGGGTAAATATATGGATTACTAGTACTCTACCATAATTGTAAGAGCTTATAAGGCCTTAACATTTCCTATACATTCTTGAATGTATTCTCTTAGATTTTAGTTGTGGTACCTATTCTCTGCCCCCAAATATTTTATTTTATTTTATTTTATTTTATTTTATTTTATTTTATTATTATTTTATTTTATTTTATTTTATTATTATTATTTTTTTTTTTTTTTAATTTTTTTTTTCAACGTTTATTTATTTTCGGGACAGAGAGAGACAGAGCATGAACGGGGGAGGGGCAGAGAGAGAGGGAAACACAGAATCGGAAACAGGCTCCAGGCTCTGAGCCATCAGCCCAGAGCCTGACGCGGGGCTCAAACTCACGGACCGCGAGATCGTGACCTGGCTCAAGTCGGACGCTTAACCGACTGCGCCACCCAGGCGCCCCTATTTTATTTTATTTTATGTATTATTTTGCTTCAAGACTAGAGAATGCCAGTTTCCATTTCAATCTCTATAGGTTTGAGAGAGGAATGGATGCAAAGCTGAGGAAGAACCCAGAAAATTTAACTGTATTTGTAGCCAACAGAATGCCTAGTACCCTCATTTCCTGAGCTTTTCCAACTTGCTTTCTTTTTTACTCCAACACCATTACTACTCAGGCTTCATTTCCAACTTTCTCCAGTTTGCTCAGTTGTTGTTGCTTGTTCATCAGTATTCCAGCCGCTAAAGTTTTAATGGCAGTCTTTGCAGACTAACTCTTTTCCTATTCTCTTTGCCCTTGTGGAATCTTATTTTTGCTGAAGGATTTGGTGGGGTTATTTTTTTTTAGTGATATTTTGGTGGAAATCAAGGAGGGATTGCAGATAAATGCATGAAATAAAAACTGACCTGCTCAAGATCCTACAAGTTTGGGCTGAGATTAAGATTTACATTGCATATATCTTACGTTCTTTCAGTTAAAAATATATTTGTTTTTTAGAACTGTATAAATTATTTCAATTCACAGTGCACACAAAATATGGCCCAAACCTCCTGGTCTCTGTCTCTAACAAACTGCTGAAATCTGAAAATTTCTGGTTAGGAATACTACTATTTCTATAATGCTCCACTAAACTCTATGTTGCCTTCTTTATAAATGGTAACATCCTGGAGTTGTATAATATGGAACCATGGCCTATATGTAACTAGAGAACCATAAAGCAATACTAAAATTACTGGGTCTCTTCTTCATGATTAAGATTGTTTCTTTCCCTCATCAATCCTTCTTTAGATCTACTCCAGGCCCGTTGTGGAAGTCATGCCAATAGTGAGTTCCCTATGTGCAAGTCTAATTCCAGGATCCAAGAGTTCTTGTGTGGAGTTTGCAGTAAGAAAATGCCAGTAGTGGGGAATCTGTTGTAAATTTACTGCCTTCAGTAAGGTAACTTAAAAACATTCAATGTTAATAAGTGATTGGACTTCTGTAAATAAAAATAACATGTAAAAAAGAGCAAAATGACAGTGAGCCTGAGATGGATATATTTCGATAATCAGAATGGAGGAGCAATGTTGACCTTTCCTATCTCAAGTTGGATTTACCAGAGCAGAACCTGAGACAAGGATTTTTGTTTAAACACCTTACTGAAGGAGTGCTCTCAGCAGAAGGGCTGTGAAGGACACCAAGTTTGGACAAGAAAAGTACAATGAGCAACAGTGTCATCTCAGGAGGCCCACAGGACCTCAGATAGTTCAACCTGGAACTGAAGCCAGTTTCTTGTATCCCTGTACCAAGCAGGTCTATAGGAAGGTTGGGAATGGAGTGGGCATTGTTGTAGTTTTCTGGGCAAGCAGCTTCCATTTGGCCAAGGCCAATTTTTCTGAGAAAGGAGAAGCTGTGAGTTGGTATAAGCCAATTCTTACAGTAACTAGGAAGGAGATGAGAGCGAGACAGAGGACCAATAACATCCATGACACCTGCCATGTAGTATATATGCTACATCTTCTGGATTTTATCATAATGCCATAAGTCTATCATAACAATATCATATTAGCTGGGCTAAAGAAACTGTGCATAAGTAGATTCCAGATGTCAACTATACAAATATTACTAATTATACACATGCAAGAGATTATAGAATTACACTTATGTCCCTGTTAACTTTTTAGCAAAACCAAAGCACTAGTAGGAAAAAGGGAGTAGGCCCTGCATATTTAAAAAGAATGAAAGAAAGACAAGGGAAGAAAGAAAGAAAGAAAGAAAGAAGAAAGAAAGAGAAAATGGAAGGAAGGGAGGAAGGAAGGAAGGGAGGGAGGGAGGAAAGAAGGAAGGAAGGAAAAAAACCTGTAAGATGGTCACCAAAGAAACAAGATTCTGTTAACAATCTATTAGTCTATTAGCATTACTACAAATTCAAGTATATTGATATAGATGGTCTCTTCTGGGGGATAGCATTGCCCATTCAAATTTGGGCTGCTATCATTGAGGAAAATAGTCTTCATTCTCTTGTTACTTTTAATATGAGAAAATATTTCAAAGCTGAGAATTACAGGGAAGCTTGGAAATTTTCTCACAAAATGACCAATATCTAAATTCATTTTTTTACCTGTCTTGTGTACACTTTTAGGTAACATGGTCAGGAAGACTGTGCAGGTCAACTCCTAACCACCACCATCTTATTTCAATGTTAATGGAAGCTTTTTGAATAGACAGTGTTAAGTTTCTGTTAAGTATCATGTATTTGGTAAAGTATAAAGGAATGGGGGAAGAAAACTAGAGAACATGTAACTGATACTGGAGTTAGCATATATTTTCCCCAATTGAAATCCAAATTAGTTATCTCTTTAAGCAAACCATCTATCATTATGATGAGTGTGCATTTGCTGAAAGTGAAAAGTCAGAAGATGGTTTTTCAATCAGATTGCATCTCGGTTCCATTTAAAAATATTTAAAGCTTCACTTTGTAAATTAAATATAAGTACTGATATGTTCTCCTTATAAAATGCAGAACCCTTTCCTCTTTCTTCAAAGAAAATTGATGCATGACTGATCAAAGTTGTTGAGAATATTGAAAGGTTATATAAGAATAACTGTGGGCACTAGGCCCTTTCTTAATTTTTTTCTGACCTAGAAATTATAAATATTCCTTAGAATATGAAATACTAGTTTCAGTAACTTTATGGAGTATTCAAAAGACTTACTTATTTTAAAATATTGCCAGTGGAAATATTACAGAAATTTCTTCAATGTTAAGTTCTATTAAGAAGAAAAGAATGCAAATGAATATTTGAAGGC
Organism: Leopardus geoffroyi; assembly: GCF_018350155.1. Lineage (NCBI taxonomy): Eukaryota > Metazoa > Chordata > Mammalia > Carnivora > Felidae > Leopardus > Leopardus geoffroyi. The sequence goes on from NC_059333.1 coordinate 25,007,897, forward strand.
CATACAAAACATACAGGATGTATAATATTTTAAATATGATGTAATTAATAATTATACATATTTTAGTAATAGTAACTAACACTCATTCAGTGCATAGTAAGCCCTCTTATAAACACTTTGGATGCTTTGTGTTATTTACTCATGATAAAAATTCTAAGTGGGAGGTACTGTTACTATTTTCCTGATATTGCAAATGAGTAAATTGAGGCACAGAGAAACTAGTGAATTTTGGAACTCATATTAACCCCTAGAGGTCCAAATACAGATACAACAGCACCAACCATAATGCTTCTACAATATGTATTTCCATTTTATAAGTATTAGTTAATCATAACCTAAATGTTTATTTCAGACTGTATTAAGAATGTGCATTCTTTTCATTCATGAGGTGCTTTTAAATGTACATTTTTAAAAGTTGTGTTCAAGTACACAATTTAGTATATTACTTACAGTGAGTGCTTAGGTGTTTCCAGAAGAAAGGATCGGATGGGTAGTCACATGACCTTAACATCTAACAGTAAGAGACGAATTAGCTTTGTTGATGGAGTGGTTGATACTGACCACTGAGGATGGGAATGGCCAAAGATAAACACAGTCTACATCATAATTAGGTGTTAATCCTGGTCAAACACAAGCACTGACCTCACGTATCATCAATTGACTTCCTGTGGTAAAGATAATTTGTCCAGTCTACCACAGTGCATGCTTCTGTAAGATTTCCTTTGTAATAGTCTAAGCAAATGTCAAGTAAAGTAGAGATTTAAGAAGTTCATGAGAAAAAAGAAAAGGACTACAGAGTTCTAATCTAGCGCTAATTCAGTATGACACTGTGGTGCAGTGTAGCTGCTAAATGTACCATGAAACTGCACTGGGAAACACATTTAGTTGAATGTGAGCAAAGGAGACATCAGGCAGACTATAAAATATTGCATTCAAATCTATAGTTGTATTTTGTAAGGATAACAGAAATGTGTAAAATATGCTGGTGAATCCCAAGCAGGCTCAGCACTGTCAGCACAGAGCTCAACGTGAGGCTCGAACCCACAAACCATGAGAGCATGACCTGAGCCAAAGTCTGACACTTAACTGACTGAGACACCCAGGCGCCCCTATATTTATTTAATCAAATGGGTATTTATTGTTTATGTTAGCTATTTCCTTTAAAAACAGTGTTCATTGCTTAAATACCCAAATATTCAGCCTACAAAGTCATCTCCTACTTTCTTGATTTTTTTATTCCATTGGTATTTTCCTCACTCCAATGCTTCATTTCAGCCATAGTGCCCATTCCAGAGCCAAATCATGAATATTACCATCATTTGCAATTGGAAGTTACAAAAGTAATTAATTTGCAAATTCCATTCTCTGCTAATAACTTGTATTTCTGGACCTGTTTATACAATTGTTTCTTGACATCTGTAGTTTAACTCTGTGAGGTCAACTGTTTATTGTTGAATTAGACTCTACATTTCCAATGTATTAATTGAGTTGAATGAAGAATACATATCTTTTGTCTTTTTTTCCTCTTTTTGAAGTACATCTTGTCATTTCAGCTATTCTTTTGTCAATGTTCCAAACCATATCCTCTTTCTACTGGTTTCTAATGATACTTCAAAGCACCAAATCTCAACAAGATCTGTATTATTTGGTTTTTCCCAAATTTCTGTGTCATTTGCCCTTTCCTGATATCTCAGACTTAGGTCATGATGCTTTTTATCATTTTATTTCTAAGTTGCAGCCGTCCTGCAATTAAAAATATATATCCTTGTAGAATATTTCCAGTTCATAGTCTTCACATGCAGATTTCTCTATCTGGATTGACTGCTTTTCCTTCCTTTCTTCAAAAATATTAATTGAAGTTTGTGTCTTATACCCTGTGCTAGTCAAGTGGAACACATCAGAGACAAAAGAAAAAAAGATCTCTTACTTTGTGCAACTGACATCTTAGTGCATTAGGTACACGAATCATGATACTCAATTATTTAATGTATTAGAAGATAATAAGTACAATGAGGGGAAGTAGGACAAATTAATGAAATTGAGAGTAGTAAAGAATAGGGTTTTAGGTTATAATTTTAAATAAGTGAGGTTGTTAGCCATGAGGATATCTAGAAGAAAAAATGTGTAGGTACTCATCATTCTAGCAGAAGGAACAAGCAGGGCAAATATCATAAGGCTGATATTTATTTTTATTTTCTTAGCTACAATAACTTCCTTGACGAAGAACAGTGAGCTACTATACTAGACAAAATAACTTTCTTATTTTTTATCATTTCATAAGTAAAACACATCACAAAGTTAATTATTTTGTGCTTCTCAACCTCAGAGTCCTTGTTGATAGCTCATATTTGTTCTTCTGCAAGCAAGAATGAGGAAGAGATGAAAAGGAATATGAAGAGTGTATCTCATCTTGCTAGTTAGAACATCTCTCAAATGCTTCCAGATGGTCAGATGCCAGATGGCCATTTACATATCATTGGCTTGAACTTAGTTATATAGTTATTCCTGGACACAAGGAAGGTCGGAAAATAAAGTTTATTATGGATAGTCATATGCTTAGCCAGAAGTGTGTAACAATTGAAAGAAGATAAATTTAGCTATTAGCAGACAAAGAGAAGTTTCCACCTTTACAATTCCATTGAAGAATTGACTGAGGATTGATGCAACCTATAGGTGTTTTAAAAAATTCAGAAATAAGAGGGGTGCCTGGGTGGCTCAGTAGGTTGTGTCTGACTCTATTTTTGTTTCAGGTCATGATCTCATAGTTTGTGAGTTTGAGCCCTGCTTCGGTCTCTGTGCTGATAGTGAGGAGCCTGCTTGGGATTTGCTCTCTCTCGCACTCTCTCTGCCCCTCCCTTGCTCTCTCTCTTTCTCTCTCAGAATAAGTAAACTTAAAAAAAATCAGAAGCAAGAAAAGTTTTCAACCAATAGAAAAGAACATGAAAGTGGGGGAGGAGGAGCAAGTCACAGCAGGGTTTATTCAGAAACCTCAGATAGTCAGGAAGTATGTATAATAAGGTTGTTAAGTGCCTGCTCTTGGGCTGATTGAGGTCTGATTGGTTGGCTTAGAGAGAGCAAGAGAGAGTCCATTTTTTTAAAGATGAAGCTTATAAACAGGTTATAAGGAAATGAATTATGTTTCTGGAAAAGAAACAGATAGAAATCTGCTCTCAAGGATCAGGCAACAGTCCATATCAAATCAAGGTTGACTTGATGTTGAATCACCTAAATATTAACCTAGATAAAGTCCCCAAATCCATCCTGATGCAAAATACAAGCAGGGAAATAAGCTCACTAATGCCATCCCTGCTTGATTTTCTCTTGGGATATTTTTCCTTTAGTATCTTAAATAATTTTTTCAGAACTTAGATCTAAAGCAAGTATTCCTTCATATCTCTCTGACGATAGAGAAATATACACAGTATAATAACCAAAGTTTACTAGTTCTCATTGCATACTAGACATTTTTGCTAACTATTTCTAAATATTTATTCATTTAATCCTGAAAACAAATCTTTCAGGTAAGAATCGGTAATAGTATTATTTTTAACATAAAAGAAATGAGTCCAAAGAGTGGAAGCAACTTGTATAAAATCAAAAGGATAACAAAAAGAAGAGCCAGGATTAAAATCTCAGTAGTCTGGCTCCATTATTATATATTGAATACAAATACTTACATACACTCACAAAAACACACTTACGTGCACACACATGCATATAAATATACACGTATACATATATGTATATAGATTTACTCATGCATATTATTTTCCTTTGATTTGCCTGATGATTTATTTATAAATAAATACACGATGTATCATAAATTTGTAGATAGTAATATCTGTCTTCTGAAGATTAACTTATTTCCTAGTTTCAATGATTTAGAAATTTTCCTATAATAATTTCAGTAAGTGAAATGCATATTGGAGTTGTATTTAGAAGTTGAGGCAATTAAGAATTTTTAAAGTTATATCTAACACTATTTCAAATAATTTATGTCTCTCAAGTCAGTTATATTTAGGTAATTTGTTTCTGGAGTAAACTCTTATCACTGAAGACTTGAAAATGTGAGAAAAACTTTAATACATAGTTTTTAAGTTATGGATGAAATCCAAATATATATTGTCCACAGAGGTCTTGATCTGTCTTAGTGCACAGTTGATACTCAATATTCTGTGAGTGAATAACTGAGCATTAAAATGGATGAACATATGAATGAATGAATGAATGAATGAGCTATGAGTACTTTTAAATGACAATAAAAACAACTGACAGATATCTTCTATTTTGAGAAAATCTTATTAACAAATAATCTCACAAAATATGTTTCTGATACATCAGTTTTAAAATGGTATAATTAAAATAGAATTTGCTGCTATGAAAAGGATTCTTATCTTTTTACTTAATCCCTATTATTCTAAAGATGCTAAAAGAGTCACCTTGAAAGTTTTATGTGAAACATGATGGTCTGTACTTGGAGATGCGAGGTTATCTCCTTTCTCACCATGATTTATCCTAATTATCTTTTAATTGGGTGTTTCAGTACGGTGTCACAAGAATGCACCGCTCTAAAACCTTAACTCATTAAAGACTTCATTAATTAAATTGTCCTTTAAGACATTTTGGAGAACTTTCTCTTTTATTTAAGCATCTTAAAATATTTGGGGAAAAATGAGCATAAAAAGAGCAAACCCTGGATGAGAAGACATATGGTAGCATGTTTTTGTCACTGGGTGCTAAACTACACTCATGTGAAGAACTTCAGAAGTAAGGTGTGAATGTTTACACTACCTAGACTTTATTTCCCATCAGGACTTCTATGTTATAAGGGACTCCTATTTATTTTTCCAAATGTTCTAGGTTGGAAAACAACATGCCATGAGTTAAAGAATGTTGCTCATAAAGACAGACATTAGAATGAATCTCAGCTTCATGGTTTAGTAATAGATCCTGTGAAGATTATGCAGACTCTCTGAAGCTCAATTTCTTGCTGTATCAAATGTAAAAGCAAATGAAATAAACATGTTGTTTCTACATACAGGAAATTATTAATAAGTATTAGTTTCTTTAAGCCCAGAAAAATTTATATGCAGTTGTTTCAATACTTTAGGGGAAAATAACCATTAGGTAGAGATTTATGCTTTTGAAGCTTAAAACAATATATTTATGAAGACAATAAAATTCTGATATGAAACCTGAAAAGATAACAAAAGGACAAAATGATTTCTTATTTAAATATGCAAAAAATTGGGGCACCTGTGTTGTTCAGTAGGTTGTCTGACTTCAGCTCAGGTCATGATCTCACGGTCTGTGAGTTGGAGCCCCGCATCGGGCTCTGTATTGACAGCTCAGAGCCTGGGGCCTGCTTCAGATTCTGTATCTCCCTCTCTCTCTCTCTGCCCCTTCTCTGCTCGTGCTCTGTGTCTCTCTCTCAAAAAATAAATAAACATTAAAAAAAGAAATCTCTAAATATGCAAGAAATTAACAAATACTAGAAAAAAGCTATACATCAAAAGAATAATTTCTCAAGATGATGCAAAAGATATTTAGAAATCTATTAATATACTTTTTATTAGTGTAATTGACATTCAATATCCTACTAATTTCAGGTGTATATTACTGTAATTGAATTTTTTATACAATATGAAAAGATCTCCACAATAAGTCTAGTTACCATATGTCACCATATAAAATGTATATTATATTTATTTTATACCTGTATGTCTGTACCTCTAAATCCCCTTCACTTATTTCACTCACCCCCAACACTTCCCTACTCTAGTAACCAATAGTTTGTCTCCTGTAGTTTTAAGTTGTTTCTATTTTGTTTTGTTTTTGTTTTGTTTTTAGATTCCACATATAAACGAAGTCATGCAGTATTGTCTTTGTGTGACTGATTTCACTTAGCATAATACCCTCTAGGTCCATCCATGTTGTCACCATTATCAATAGTTCATTCTTCAATATTGGTGAGCAATCTTCTATTGTATATAGATGACATCTTATTTATCCATTCATCAATTGGTTGACACTTAGGTTGCTTCCACATCTTGGCTATTGTAAATAATGCTGCAATAAACATATGAGTGCATATATCTCTTCAAATTGATGTTTTCATTTACTTCAGTTAAATACTCAAAAGTGGATTTGCTGGATCATATGGTAGTTCTATTTTTAATTTTTGGAGGGACTCCATACTGTTTCCCATAAGGACTGCACCGATTTACATTTCCACCGACATTGTACAAGGGTTCCCTTTTTTCTTTTTTGTTTCTACATTCTTGCCAACACTTTTTATTTTATGTCTTTTTGATAACAGCCAGGTATAAGGTGTAAGGTGGTGTCTCACTGTGGTTTTGATTTGCATTTCCCTGATGATTAGTGATGTTGAGCACCTTTTCATATGCCTCTTGGCCACCTGCATGTCTCCTTTACAAAATTGCATATTCAAGTCCCTTGCCCAGTTTTTAATCTGATTGCTTGTTTTTCTGATATTAAGTTGTGTAAGTTCCTTATGTATTTTGGATATTAGCCTCTTTTTGGATGTATAATTTGCAAATATCCTCTCCTATTCAATTAGATACCTTTTCATTTTGTTGATGGTTTTTCCTTCACTATGCAAAAACTTTTTAGTTTGGTGTAATCCCATTAGTTTATTTTAACTTTTGTTGCTCTTGCCTGAGAAAAGTAGTCAAAATAATATTGCTAAGGCTGATGTCAAGAACTTACCACCTACATTTATTCTGGGAGCTTTATGGTTTCAGATCTTACATTCAAGTCTTTAACACACTTTGAACTAATTTTGGTATATGTGTATTAATATACCTTTTTACCTCAATAGATAATATAATAAAACATATAACCATACATGATTACTTAATAGAGGACATCCTTGCCAGTATCTGTTGTTTCCTGAGTTGTTAATTCTAACCACTCTGACTGATGTGGGGTGGTATCTCAGTGTGGTTTTGATTTGTATTTCCCTGATGATGAGTGATGTTGAGCGTCTTTTCATGTGTCTGTTGGCCATCTGGATGTCTTCTTTGGAAAAGTGTCTATCATGTCTTCTGCCTATTTCTTCACTGGATTATTTGTTTCGGGGGTGTAGAGTTTGGTAAGTTCTTTATAGATTTTGGTTACTAGCCTTTTACCCGAAATGTCATTTGCAAATATCTTCTCCCATTCCATCATTTGCCCTTTAGTGTTGCTGATTGTTTCCTTTGCAGTGCAGAAACTTTTTATCTTGATGACATCCTAATAGTTCATTTTTGTTTTTATTTCCCTTGCCTTCAGAGACATGTCAAGCAAGAAATTTCTGCAGCTGAGGTCAAAGAAGTTGCTGCCTGTTTTCTCCTCTAGGGTTTTGATGGTCTCCTGTGTCACATTTAGGTCTTCTTCCATTTTGAGTTTATTTTTGTGTATTGTATAAGAAAGTGGTCCAAGTTCATTCTTCTGCATGATGCTGTCCAGTTCTCCAAGCACTATTTGTTAAAGAGACTGTCTTTTTTCCATTGGATACTCTTTCCCGCTTTGTTGAAGATAAGTTGGCCATATGTTTGTGGGTACATTTCTGGATTCTCTATTCTATTCATCTATGTGTCTGTTTTTATGTTAATACCATAATGTCTTGATGATTACAGCTTTGTAATACAGGTTAAAGTCCGGAATTGTGATGCCTTCCACTTTGGTTTTCTTTTTCAACATTACTTTGTCTACTCAGGATGTTTCATGGTTCCTTACATATTTTAGGATCATTTGTTCTAGCTCTGTGATGAATTCTGGTGCCATTTTGATTTGTATTGCATTGAATGTGTAGATTGCTTTGGGTAATATCAACATTTTAACATTTGTCCTTCTGATCCATGAGCATGGAATGTTTTTCCATTTCTTTGTGTCTTCTTCAATTTCTTTCAGAAGTTTTCTATAGTTTTCAGCATACAGATCTTTTAGCTCTTTGGTTAGATTTATTTCTAGATATTTTATGGATTTTGGTGCAATTGTAAATGGGCTTGATTCCTTGATATCTCTTTCTGTTGCTTCATTATTAGTGTATAGAGATGCAACTGATATCTGTGCATTGGATTTATATACTGCGACTTCACTGAATTCATGTAACAGTTCTAGCAGTTTTCTGGTGGAGTCATTCGGCTTTTTTTTTCCATGTAGAGTACCATGTCATCTGCGAAGAGTGAAAGTTTGAGTTCTTTGCCAATTTGGATACCTTTTATTTCATTTTGTTGTTTGGTTGCTGAGGTTAGGACTTCCAACACTATGTTAAACAACAGTGGTGAGAATGGACAACCCTGTCATGTTCCTGATTTCAGGGGGGAAGCTTTCAGTTTTTCCCCATTGAAGATATTAGCTGTGGGCCTTTCATATGTGGCTTTTTTGATGTTAAGGCATGTTCCTTTCTATCCCGACTTCTTTGAGGAGTTTGTTTTAGTTTCTATATTATTTATTTCTGCTCTAGTCTATATTTCCTTTCTTCTGTTTTTTTTTGGGGGGGGGGTTCTTATTTTTCTAGCTTCTTTAGGTGCAAGGTTAAGTTGTTTATTTTAGATTTTTCTTGCTTATTGATGTAGGCCTGTATTGCTATAAATTTCCCACTTATAACTGCTTTTGTTGCATCCTAAAAGTTGTGAACCACTGTGTTTTCATTTTTATTTGCTTACATATACATTTCATTTCTTTTTTATTATATTATGGTTCACTCATTCGTTTTTTAGTAACATGCTATTTAACCTCCATGTATTTGTGGTCTTTGCAGACTTTTTTCTTGTGGTTGATTTCTAGTTTCATAGCTTGTGGTCAGAAAAGATGCATGGTATGACTTTTATTTATTTATTTATTTATTTTTAATTTGTTGAGGCTTGCTTTCTGGTGTATTATGTGGTCTATTCCAGAGAATATTCTGTGTGTAATTGAAAAGAATGTATATTCTGTTGTTTTAGAATGGAATGTTCAGAATATATCTGTTGAGTACATCTGGTCCAATGTATCATTCAAAGCCATTGTTTCCTGTTCAATTTTCTTTTTAAATGATCTGTCCATTGATGTAATTGGGTTGTTAAAGTCCCTGCTATTATTGTATTATTATCAGTAAATAAAAAATGGCTTTAAAATACCAAAGTGTCATGTAGACTTTGTCTTCTTATTTCTTTTCTGTTGGGTGTGTGTGTGTGTGTGTGTGTGTGTGTGTGATGAAAGTAGTTGCTGCATATGGAATGAGTTAGTGGAAGAAGACAAAATTGGAAATAGGTAGACCAGACTGGAAGGGATCTGTCTGAGACATGATGGTTGTTTGCTCTGGAATGAGAGAAATAACCAGATTTCAAAAGGTGTAGAAATTAGAACCCAGAAGATTTGGGAATTGATTAAAGGAAGGATAGGATATCCATCTTGACTAAGTGCACTGATTGCAAGTTACCAATTTTAGATTCTTATAAATCTAATCTCCCAAAAATGCATTTTCCAATTTCATGTAAATGCTGCTTTCATATAGCTATACAAATAACTTAAAATGTACCACCTGCAGTCAAAACACACACACACACACACACACACACACACACACGAAGAAAAGAAAAGAAATAAAATATCAACTGTATTTTTCTTATAGAATGGGCAAAATGATCACTATGCTCTGTAGAATGGATGTGCCCAGAATCATCTAGTGATTATTTCTGAAACTTAAATATCAAAGCCCATTTTTTTTTCTTTTTGCCAGCAATCATCCTTTCAGTTTTCTTTTTCTGCTATTTTCACTATGGCTGCTTTATAATCTTTCCAGGATTTCCAAGCCCTCTATTGCTCCTTAAACTTTTGATCTATTTACCACTTCTTATATCAATTTCTTTTCTATCCGGTCTAACATGTGGCCCATCACTTCAAACACTGATCCAATTTGGAAGGTGTTGAAGTGACAGGTACTGGCTTCCTCAGAAACCTTTCTTACCTCTGCTATTAGATATGGTGCCTTACACATTCATCACCCCAGGGTCTAAAAAGAATCCTGGGACTTGCATAATAGGCAGGGTTAAGTGCTTCAGCCATGCAAACAGAGTAAGACTGCCCTCTGATTTAATGGATAAACCAGACAGATCCTCAATTACAGTGAATTAATGAGATGATGGGAAAGAGCATTGTAAGACATCTTTGTAGTATGGAAATCTGGTTTCCCATCTCTAGCTGGACACTTAGCATTTCCTAAACTGACATATAACCTTCTTTCTGAAATGAAGAGAATAAATTTCTACTTGGGTTATACCATAGACATCTATGAGAACATAGTAGAAAATGAATATAAATATTATAACTAATCTAAAAATTTTTAAATAATCTAAACACTTTATAACTTTTGCTTCATCAATATAGATATTCATTATATGACAAAATGTAGACACTTAGTTTAATATTGGTTATTAATTTTCTTCCCCTGTCATTTCCTAGGATGCTTGGTGATCATGATCTTTACCTTTCATAGTTTCTCCATGGATTCTCCTTGTCCTTTTCCTCTGTCATTCAATATATGAAAACAGCTGGAGTAGAAAAGTTAATGATTTTTCCCAGATCATACAGTCTTCTGGTGGTTGAGGCTAAGATACAGAATGCAGTCTTTATATCTGCAGTCTAGTACAATTTCTCTTTAAGTTATGAAAATATTATAAATTATATTTATACTGCTTATAAGTTTGTACTCAATAGTGTTTACAATATCAGTAGAATACTGCATAATATGGAGATCCAGTGTAATATAAATGGCTTACATTTATCAAAAAAATAAATACTGAAGCTCATTTAGATACCTACTACAGAAGGTAGAATTATTTTAAAGATGGACAGGTCACATGACTTATCTCAAATATCCACGTCTATTCAAAGAAAGAATGAGAATATATGTTAAGCATGATAACAGGTTCTGCATAAGATTCTATTAGGAATTCTAAAAATTGGGGAGAGAATAAAGTGAGAGCTTCAAAGTCCTGACATGTTTAGTATTTTTGGAGCATATCAATTATTTTATCATCACTTAGTATTTTATACAGCAAGATCCACACTTTCTGTCCCATCACATTTAATGATTTCTTAGCACTTAAGCAGAGATGTGCCTTCACAGTGTATTTGGAATTGAACTAAATACATCATCAACATTTTGAAATTTTTTTCTCACTTTTTGAGTGCATCTATGCATGTAAGTATCTATCTATATAATGCAGTCATAAATCAGAGCAGTAAAACAATGATTATAAATTGTTTACAATTAAGGAAATACATCTTTAATTTAACTAAAATGTCTCAAACTATCAGCATTTATTTTATTTCGCATAATGGAATATTCTATTGCAATGTGAGATCTGAAAATATTTCAAATGTAGTATGCAAGCAGTATCGCACTCCAGTGGCAGTTTCCATAACTGGAATATACATTACTCCAGGGGTTACACCGCCATTTCCTTTAATTTGATCACTTTAATTAAATCAAATACTGTTATAATCCTCAAGAGGGAAACTACTCTACTTATGATAATTCCATTAGAAATACTTGAAACATGAGTATTTTATAGTGTTGTGTTAAGAGTTTGGTTAAAAATGCAGTGTAAAAAAGAAGTGAACCTCCAAAGATCTCCAGAAATGCTATATTTTATGCTTTTGTTACCCAGGAAAAGTGATAAATAAGCCACGTAAATAACCATACAATATAAAAAAAATGTTATATTAGAAAACCACATAAAGCACTGTAGAGCAATTTTATGTAGATCAATATCAGATGTGTCTACATGGAAGATATTTGCTGTTGAATAATATTGTGTATTCTGAAACACATTGGCATTCTTATTATTTAGGACATTTTCTCAATAGCCAGTTTATGCTACTGATTCAATCTTTCATTCATTCTTTGAATATTATTGATAACCTGCTATTTGCATATCACTGTGTTAGCACGTACCCCTTCTTACCTGTCATCTTCAGTCATGTGACCATGTCTATGTGACACTTAATCTCAAATAGATGACTTCACTAATTTGGAGATAGGCTCTGCCAAAGTGACTTGAGGTAAAGATCCAGGCTGAGTATGCAGGATTTGATGGGAGCTGTGCTTCATAATTGAAGAGTGTGGCAAGTCAAAGATCAAAATTATGGATGGCTGTTAATTTATTTTAGTCAAAATGGCAGGAATTGAGACCAGACAAATCACCAGTAGGGTTAAGGTTAATGTCTAAATCTGACATTTGACATGTTTAAATATTTGGATTTTAACCCACTGGGAGAAAACACTGAATGCAAATAAGCTCCAACCCTAGAAATCAATACTAAAAAAAGAAATATAAAAATAAAACATAATAAAACCAACATTCATAAAAATATTTCATTATCTAAAATGGGTTACCTTACTGTTTATCATCCCAGGCAGGAGCACCATGATGAAGGATTTATATCTTCCATTTGCTACCAGTTTAATTAGAAGAAAGACATAATTTGCTGTGTTTACATTTTTTTAAAGCACACACACACATATATAACCTTTTATTTATTTATTTTTAATTTTTTAAATGTTTATTATTTTTGAGAGAGACAAAGGGCAAGGAGGGGAGGGGCAGAGAAAGAGGGCACAGCAAGGAGGGGAGGGGCAGAGAAAGAGGGAGACACAGAATCCGAAGCAGGCTCCAGGCTCTGAGCTGTCAACACAGAGCCCGATGTAGGGCTCAAACTCATGGGCTGCAAGATCATGACCTGAGCTGAAGTCGGCCGCTTAATTGACTGAGCCACCCAGGTGCCCCACATACAACCCTTTAAACTTTTGCAAACACAACCTCTATTTCAATTGGTAGACTACCAATCACAGTATCTTTGGATGCAGTGCTAAATTATGTGCTTATCATACCCAATCCAAGTTCATTTTTTCTTCTTGAATGTATTAACAAGTGAAATAGATTAAATATAGATTTATACTAAACAAGGACAACTCTACTATAACAGGAGCATTCAGACAATTCATGCTGTACAGCTGGTCTGCTCAGGTTGTTTTCTGGATGTATTTTTTAAATATACCCTCTCTATAATTTTCCATTTTTTTTCCACTGACCCCCAGACTAGCAGACAGATGGCTCTCCTCTTCTTTGTGGCCACAGCTTGGACTGGCCAGAAGCAACAGCACTAAATATTTGTCTTACCATCACCCTGAAACAGTATGTAGTAGGCAGTCCCTGATGGAATCTGAGGGAATTTTTTTTTATCAGTAAGCATCTGCGTGCTGTCCTTGAAAAGAAGGTTCAATTACTTACTGTAGTGAAAGCATTGTCAAAGGAGTGATTGTCTTTGAGATTTAACCAAAAGGAAAAATGTGAAGTCCATACACTTGCACAAGCGTCTCACATACTAGATGCTAACGAGGCAGAAGATGAAAGGACTAAGTAAGTTCTCACGAAACTAAAACTGGCATGTTTTATAATTATTAATTTTAATTTTTTAGAAGTTAAAAATATCCAACAGGACAGAATGGCTGCACACTGTATGCTAGAACTGTTTGATACAAATCTATATCACCTTGTATAAATATAATAACTTTCTAAGGAGAGTAGTTCATGATAGAGTGAAGGCACTTTTATCTTCTGACCACAATGGTGTATTTGGTTACTCCTTTCAGGAAGAAGTGCTTTATTCTCAATGCAAACATGGAGACAAAATTAAATTTCTTGAGACAGGGTAAAGGGAAGATAAAGGAGGGAAGAGAAGAGAAACCAGGACTGTTCAGCTTGTCTGAAAAGAGATGAGGCCAAGTTAAATTTGTGGTGTGATGGTAGTCACAAAACAATATTGGATAACAAGTTTCTCAGATGTATTTCTAAGATTTTTGTGTTGCCACAGTATATAATTTTAATGTTAGCTTCCTCATCCGCATAAACAAAACTGGTAACTTTCTTATTTTCAAGAAAGTTTTATGAAGATATTTCCCCCTATTTATGAAGATATTTCCCTCTATTTTAGAGAGTGGGGGAGGGGGAAAAGAAGAATGCACTGCCTGACTGGAAGGTGCTTGGAGTATAGTGATGTGAGATTCCCTCCTCCTGGCCTTCCTAATACACTGAGGGATTTAATCCCAAGAGGCCCTTGTGCTATGGTAAAAAAGTACAGCTAATTCCATTTATTTACTGGGGACATTGTGAGTCACTCTGCTAACATGATGTGTATGTCTGCCATGACCTCATTGCCCTGGTCCTTAGAGGAGTCCTTTATTTTTACAAGGCATTTCCATCTTCACAGCGGATGAAGTTATCATGAAGATCAGTGGTTGTCAATCTTTGCAGCAAATGACTCTCGCATATTTATGATATTTATGTTTAAAACAAACAAAAAAACAAGCAAACAAGCAAAGACAAAGAAACCTCCAAATAACTTAATGTAAAGCTATTGTTGAACAGTAATTCTTAAACCTTAGCTTGCACCATAATCATCTAGAAGGGCCTTTTAAAGTGTAGATCACTAGGTCCCAACTCTAGTTCTGTAACTCAGTATGTCTGGGACGGGGCCTACACATCTGCATGTCTAAGTTTGTTTCCAGGTAATATTGATGTAATGAGTTAGGGACCACTTTTGAGTACCACTGATTTACGTTAGTGCTTCAAACTTATGCTTACAAATCACTTGGGGAACTTGTTAACATGCAAAATTCCAAGCAGTAAGTTTGAACTATGGCCTGATTAGTTGCATTTTCAGTGAGTGCAATGGAATAAAATAGCTTTGTAGATGTTAATGTTCTATTTTTAACATAGTCTTGAAATAAATAATATCTCTAAATCTCATTGGTGAGAAGAGTTCTAGAAATTATTTCCATTATGTCTAGCTTGATGCTTCTATTACTCTATAGAAGATCAGTACCCACATTATATTACTGTTAGTTTTCCATAAAGAACCCGATTTTGTGTTTGAAAAAGTTTAGAAATAATAATAAAATCAAATTATTTATTGTCATGTTTTAGACATGTTTTAATGCATATGTGAAAGTTTTATAGGAAAATGTAATATGGAACATTTATAAGACTTTTTCATCAAGAAAATGTTTTGATCAAAACCCCATAATATTGCACAGACTCTAAGTTACATGGGACCCAGGGTCCCTGGGTGGCTCATTTGGTTAAGTGTCCAACTCCTGATTTCAGCTCAAGTAATGATCTCATGGTTGGTGGGATCAAGCCCTGTTGTGGGCTCCGCACCGACAGCACAGAGCGTGATTGGAATGTTCTCTCTCTCCCTCTCTCTCTGCCTCTCCCCTACTCATGCTCTTTCTCAAAATAAACGAATACACTTTTAAAATAATGAAAAATAAATAAATTACATGTGACCCAATTACCATATACTTTACCATAGCGTCTTCATCCTCCTCCCATCAATTATCACTAAGTTTTATTCAGGTAGAGTAGATTTCTGGAACTTGCATTTTCTTTTCTTCACATTTAAGGAGGATGATTAGTTTTTGATTCTTTATAGAATTAATGAAATTAGAACAATAATAAACTTTCAAACAGAAATAACCCTTGCTCCCTTACTCATTGGGCATTGGGCTTTTCTTTCTTTGTTTTTGTATTCCCAGTGTTTACTACAGTGCAAAAAGTAGTGAGTGGTTCAGTCACTATATATATGAATTATAGGGCCTAGAGGAGACTTAAAGAGTAATTAATGTGACAGCAGTTTATAATCTCAAAACCTCTAAAGCACTGGTTGTTGATGGTGCCGCTATTGTTCTAATAATATAAATGATATCACCAGTATAAGAAAAGCATTGAAGGGACAAGGGCAGATAGAATCAATGTATGTGTGTAGAATTAAACAACCAGAGCTGTGAACTTAAACCAAACAAAGTTCAATTAACTGTCATTTACAGCAGTGAGGAGGTGTTGTTAAACTCTTTCTATCATTAGAACTACATCTCAGTAATTAATACAAATGAAATAATGTAAGGTAAAATGAAACTTGAATTCTATAAATTTTTATCTGTCATAGCCAGTTGGTGAGGAACAATATAAAATATTAAATGAAAAATAAAAATACGAATTTTTGAAGTTCTGTAAAATTACTAGTATTTCATCTTTTCCTCTAGCGAGTGAGTAATATTGTATCATATCAAGCAGAAAGTGTGGCATTTTTGGTGTAACATATTATATATTCATGTCTTTGCTAATAAAAGTCAACTGTCCTTTTACTTACAATTTGCATTAACAGCTCATCAATATAAACGGAAATGATTTATTAAAATATTACTGAGTGGAGACTGAATGGCTCAGGGGATTGATTGGTAATGGGATATGTAGTCTTTTATTTCTAGGTCACTGATTTGAATTACATCTTGGCAGAGAGTGGAGGCTATTCGGTGACATATGGTGTGTGGAATAGAGTGGTGATGTCAGTCTTATTTTCAGTAAGTGCTGTCCATTTAGGTTTCAATATTTCAAGGAAATGGCACTTGACTCCAAAGCCTGTCTCCATGGATTCAAAACATTATTATATATACATGTGTAAAAAATGTTCATGAGAGAGATTAATGTTACCAATAACAGAAAAAAATATTATCCATTGAAACATTTCAATATGAAAATATTTTGCTTGACCTATGTGGGTAGGTTTGACAAGCCCAAAAATAAATCTTTCAGGATGATTTAAATTAACATGCTCTTTTTAGCCTTTTTTTTTTTTCCTAATGACTTCAGAAAATACAGCTCTTTTGAAGTAAGATTTATTTTGTTTTATTATTGAGACACTTTATAGAAGTAAAATTTGAAATCCTATGAGAATGAGTCATAGATTGAAATAACAGAAGATTATAATTGAAAAAAACTGAGAAATCTCTTTAACTGATACCATTTTGGGGATGAAGAAAGTAAGAAGTATAAAGCCAAAATGACTTTCCTAATATCATCCAGCTGCCCTGAGCTATAGCTGAATTATAAGTTCTAGACCAAAGTTCTTCTCACTGGTTGTACTACCTCCTGTTTAAGATGGAATGATGGAGTCCTAATTTATAGGAGAAGTACCATTCCCTGTTCTTTTTAGGCCAATAGAAAGCAAGGAGTAATTATTAGAGATTTATAAATAGTATTTGAAGATCTCATAATTATATGTCAAGCAAATCTAAAGTCTGCAGTCATACTGTTGGAACTACTAAGTAAACTAACAAGATTGTTCAATACAAGCTCAATCAACAAAAATCAGCCGTATTCTATATATAAGCAACAGAAATTTAGAAAATGTTATTTTACAAACAGTTCAATAGCTGGGGCTACTGGGTGGCTCAGTCGGTTGAATGTCTGACTTCGGCTCAAGTCATGATCTCACTGCTTGTGAGTTCCAGCCCTGCGTCAGGCTATGTGCTGACTGCGTGGAGCCTGCTTCAGATCCTCTGTCTCTCTCTCTCTCTCTCTCTCTCTCTCTGCCCCTACCCCACTCACGTGGGTAAGTTCTCTCTCTCTCAAACATAAATAAACATTATCAAAAAGTTAAAATATATATATAAAAATAAAAAAGTTCAATAGTAACAAATATAAATCAGCTAAGATATGTGTATGAATTCTACACAGAAATGTATAAGTCATTATTGAGATATATTGTAAAATACCCAGAGAAATAGAAGAATACATCAAGTACTAAGATTGGAAGTATACACTTTGTACAATTGCCAGTTTTTTTCCAGATTAATCTTGATTCAATGCAACATCAATCAAACTCCACTGTATTGGGAGAAGGGGAGGAATAATAACACATTTAATATTTTATGTAAATGCCGTGGTCTAAAAATAAGGGACGTGGGAAATCAAACCCTGACTTTTTAAGGCATAGCATGGCAATGACAAAGAGCTCTTTTGAAGTGAGGCCTGGACAGATAATTTACTTTGACCAGTGAAATATAAGCAGAAACATATCCTTTGTTTGCCAAGAGGAAGAGAAAGAGTAGTAATATCTGCCACAAACAGTACCAGGTTTTAATTTAGATGACTGGGAGAGGAATGAGTGTATATTTATACCATGTCCATCCACACAGATAGGTGGACACAGTGATACGTGATTTTTCTATTCTGTTAGTAGAGCATATAATGTTGACACCCATTGAAGTTAGCAGCTATATAGATGAGAGCAAAGTAGCTATGCCAAATTATCGTGGCCACAAAACAACCTTTAAGAATGAAACATAAATATTTATGAAGAAGGGCGACTTACATTCATGAAAGAGACTATATTTATTGAATTGCCTTGAGTTCAGTAGTAATTTGATAAGGTAAAGGAATCCTTTAAAATTCAGTTTCTTTATATTTTTTTAAAAAAATAATATCAAAACTGTGGTGTCCTCATTAATTCTAAATGCTAGTGTTTCATTTTTGTACAAAAAGTTACATTAAACTTAGTTTTCCATTAATATCTCTATGATCAAGAATAACCCTTATTATGATAAAACAAAAATGCTTAATGAATACATTCTTCCATCTTTGTATTCATTACATGCTCAGTGTGTGCTTATGATGTCCAATTTACAGAAAGCAATTTTCTCTTTTATTTAGGTTTCTGAATGGTGTACATGTTAGCATAATGGGAAACATACTGAGATGCTAATAGCCAGCATGCAGGGCTTTCCCCATGCCCCCCTTTATGGCTAACTATTTTTTAGATGTAATTTAAATTATTCCAATTCTGCTAAAACCATATTTACTCCCCTTAAAGATAGATTCACATTGGGAAAAAACATTAAAATATACTCTAATTTAAAAATATATTTTACAGATGTTGATGTATATATCTTTTCTTAGATTTTGCATTAGTCACCAATGCTAAAAACTTGGATAATCATCTTCCAAGGACATAGATAGTCATTAATGGTATATTAATGCCATTTTACTTATAATTATACAGATATATTTTTGTCAGTCCATTCATACATAAGCTATTGGATGTAAACTTGAAGATAATATTGGTACAAAACAATACAACTCATATTTATTTTCAAGTTTTAGTAAATAAAAAGGAGTAAATAAAAATAATGCTTCAGCTCATGAATTTCAAAGAACAATTTCTTCCATCCATTATTTCCATCATCCAATTTCTATGATATTTTCACAATTGCACTCAAGGCATATACTGAGTTCCAAAATTTCACCATTAGGAGAGAAAAATGAGATAGTTTCCATGAGATCTCTGCTTTCCTTCACTCTTCTCCTCTATTGAATTAGTTTATCTTCAGGTCAAATACAGCAATATAGGGTTGCCTGGCTGGCTCAGTAAATAGAGCATTCAACTCTTGATCTCAGAGTCATGAGATCAAGCCCATGTTGGGTGTAGAGAGTGTTTAAAACCAAATACAGCAATACAAAGTGTACTTTTTGTTTAGCCATTTTATAATTGATGTTCAAATTTAATTTAAAAGTCAAGTGTTGTAAAGTCACTTAATGAAAATCAACAACAAAAAATTTCTCAACTATACATCTAGTGTGTAAACATGCATATTTTAAATACCCTAAAATCAGGCCTTTATTGAAGAGTCTGGAATCTTCTTTGGATTTTAGAAGAAATTGTTGGCTCCTATAGATTTGTGAAATTTTGTTTAAAAGTGTTAATTTTATGGGGCGCCTCGGTGGTTCAGTTGGTTGAATGCCTGACTTCAGCTCGGGTCATGGTCTCACAGTTCATGAGTTCGAGCCCCACATCAGGCTCACTGCTGTCAGCACAAAGTCCTTTTGGATTCTCTGTCCCCCACTCTCTCTGCCCTTCCCCTACTTGCGCTGTCTCTCTCACTCAAAAATAAATAAAACATTTAAAAAATTTAAAAAAAGTGTTAGTTTTATTTCTACATCAATGATAAAATTTTTGTTAGATTATTTGGTTGCTATGTTCTAGGAAGATTTCTGAAGGAAGAGTGAAATTTTGACAAAACATCTATGTTTATCTCAATAGTTTCATATCATGTATGCCAACATTTAGACAATCTTTAAACATTTAGAACAGCTAATTCACGTACTTTTGGAAGGTGAGAAATAATTAAAGGTGTCAAGAAGACTAAGAACAACACTGTAGCATGCCTTTGTTCAAAAAAACATTCTACCTAAACAGAGTTCCAGGCTCTTTCTCTGGTTCTTCAGAAGTAGAGAAGCTCAGTAGGATCCTCTGATGTTTTTTCCAAGATATGCTAGCTAATAAACAGAAAGGGACATGGACTAAGCATCACTTTTCTTTAATTGGGTAAAATCGAAAAACAATTAAACTATTCAAGATTTTAATCTCCACATATCCACTAATATGCATGTAAACATACAGAAATCTATAGAAACGCACAAAATGGCACCAGAGGTTATGTACTAGAATTGAGGGATTTGCAAAATTGGAGAAGACTGTATAAGAATCAAGATGTCCATAAGACCAGCAAAAGAAACATATTAATAGCTAATGAAGACTGCCTTATAAAAACTACATTTCTTTAGGTGTAAGAGGCTATCAATTGCCATATGACACATTATTTTATGACCATCAAGAAAAAAATAACACTTGCTATTAAAATCACAGACGGACATTGGGAAGGGGTAAAAAAGAGAGAGGGAAACAAACAATAAGAAACTCTAACAACAGAATACAAGCTGGAGGACAGGTGGGGGGGATGGGCTAAATGAGTGATGGGCATTAAGGAGGGGACTTGTTGGGATGGGCAATGGGTGTTATATGTAAGTGATGAATCACTGAATTCTACTCCTGAAACCAGTATTGCATTGTATGCTGACTAACTAGATTTTAAATAAAAATTTAAAAATCCCACAAAATGTAGACTTATGATAACTTGCTGTGTATTTTACTGAGGAAAAAAATACAATCAATACTCTTGATTGTGAGACCCAACCCACTTTCAAATATGGTAATATGTGAAAATATATGTTACTTAAAATTGATGAATATGATAATAAATCAAAATATGAGGAACACTGGGGTGCCTGGGTGGCTCAGTTGGTTAAGCATCCCACTCTTGATTTTGACTCAGGTCTTGATTTTGGCTCAGGTCACCATGTCACAGTTTGTGGGTTCAAGTTTTGCACTGGGCATTGCACACTGATGGCACAAAGTCTTGGGATTCTCTCTCCCTCTCTCTCTCTCCCTCTCACTCTCTGCTCCTTCCTCTCTCTCTCTCTCTCTCTTCCCCTCTGCCCCTCCCTACTCTCTCTCAAAAATAAACATAAAAAAAACACAAAATGTGAGGAAGACATAGAATTTACTCTCGTCCCACAACTAGAAGATAGTAAAGCTGCACTAGTATTGAAATAGAAAGTGAAAACAAAACAAAAAAAAAAAAAAACAAAAACAGGAAGAAAGTGAAAGAGACTTAACTGAAAATGCTTTCCAAAATGTATATCTACAAGTGATCACCCAGCATTAAATTTCAGCTGATGGTTTAAATAAACCTTTGATCTCAGCCTTATAACAGTGAACTAAGCATGAAAAATATGAAATAAAACCATTTGTCCGTATATAGATCCCATCAGCGTGGTCAGTTACTGGGAAAGAACATAAAACTGGGCAAGAAAGAAGTCCTTGTCCTAAACTATTCCAGCCCCTTAAGCTTCCATTTGGCTTTGTGCACCAGTGTAATTAGAATTTTTCTGGTAACGGAAACACATTCTGAAAAGCATTTAGCTGTTTCATTGCAGCCCCACTTCAACAGCTATGTTCTCCAGCCCTTGGTTTGGGCATCACACAGCCTGGTATCCAAAAGATTGGAATGGGCATCACACCTTGCAGAGAAGTTATATTTGTTGAGTTCCTAAAAAGAGCATCAAAGACTGTATGTGTCAACATGGACTCTGATTATTCATCTAAAATGGAATTCTGTTGGCACTCTCACCCTTATAGGGAATTTTAAAAGCTGCCAGCCTTTCTAACATTATTCACAACTGCCGTCCAGAGCCCATGGAGAGGAGGCTAACTTCTCAACTGCTGCAGGGTGGTAAGTCAACTGTGGGTGCAGCTGTCTTCAGTTCAACAGAGAGGAAAATGAAAACTTCATTTGACCTTAGGCCTGTACAACATCCTCTGATTCAGTTTAGCGGAGACATTTCACTGGGGATAAATGCACATGGGTAATTTATAAACCTAATACCTGTATGCCCAGCAGAGCCATTCTTAACTGGTTAGAACCCAAGGAAGAGATGAATAATTAGCACCCCTATAACACTTATGAAAGCCAACTAGCACTTAATTTAAGTGACTTTAATATGATTTTATAATTATTGTCAAATTATTGTCAAAGTCAAATTGAATCACTAAATCAAACAATTCAATATTTGCTGGTAGATAACATATACTTTTAAAAACAGCTTTTCTAGCAGATAATTAATGAAGGCTGTTTACTTTTTTTCTTCAAATGCTGGCATTAATGTTAAAAATTAAATAACACTCAACAATTAAATTTTACAGAAGAACTTTAATTGTTTTTTTATTTGTCATTTATTTCCAGTAAAAAGCAAAGACTAAATTTTTTTTTCAGCAATCTGAGTTGAATCTTGAAAAATCAGAAGAATTTGGGTGTTTTCAAGTAAATTTTTAAGTACAGGAGGGAAATATTTCTTTCTACTCCTTAGTAGCTGCTTCATTTAAAAGCCCTACTAAATAATGTTTTTGTCAGTGATTTCTCTCCAAGGTCTATTTCCTTTCCAGATCTTGAGTTGTTACTGAAAAACATAAATGTGGCTTTTTTATCAGTAGACTGATGTGGGGGAGAACAGATGAAAGGTGCTAGCAATAATACACACAAAAATATCACAGAAGGTAGGATTGCCAGATAAAATATAGGACACCCAGTTAAGTTTGCATTTCAGCCAAACAACAAAACATTTTTTGGTAAAAGTATGCCTCATGCAATATATGACATACTTATACTAAAAAATTACTTTATTTTACCTGAAATTCAAATTCAACTGAGCACTCTGTGTTTTTATTTTCCAAATCTGATGATGGTATGCAGGGGTAAACTGGCAGACTGGTTATGGTAGATATGCTACAGCAGCCTTTGCTGGGATACCTGTGATGGTTACTTTTATGTGTCATGCTGACCTAAGTTAGGGTGCCCAGATAGCTGGTAAAACATTATTTCTGGATGCATTTGTGAGAATGTTTCTGGAAGAGGTTAACATTTGAATCAGTAGACACAGTAAAGAAGATTGCCTTCACCAGTATGGTGGGCATCATCCAATTCATTGAGGACCTGAATAGAATCAAAAGTGAGGGAAGAAAGAATTTGTTCTCTGTCAGAGCTGGGACGTTCATCTTGAATCCTTGGATATTGGTTGCTAGAATTTGGACTTGGGCCAGGACATCCTGCATTGCCTCCTCTGGTTCTCAATACTTTGGATTCAGACCAAATTATAGCATTGCCTTTCCTGGTTCTCCAGCTTGCAGATAGAAGGTAATGGGAAATCTTGGCCTCCATAATCATGGAAGGTAGTTCCTACAAGACCACTTCTATCGGTTCAATTTCTCTGGAGAAACTGTGATGCCAAATGTTCTTTCCTTTGTCAACGCTCTGACTTCCAGTTTGTTAATTTTTAATTTTAGAAATAACCCATTTGTAAGACTAATTTTCACATCTTCAAAATTTGAGATATTGAGAAAAAAACTAAATAGGACATTAATTTTATATCACAACAGATTCACTTGACCCCTGCCTATCAGATACTTCCTAGCCATAAAATAACAAAGTGTCCCAATTCTTTGACCTAGAAAAATAAAATACTCCCAACATTCTCTGAAAATCTCCAAACTTTTATGTGTGTGCTCAGATCTCCCTTCACAGTTTTTTTTTCAAAGAAAATCTGTCTAAGCAACAGATATTATACATTTAATAAACCAAACTGAAATGTGTGATGTCCAAGTAGATCCAGTATATTGGACAATGCAGAGTGTTTGACCACCAGCCAGCCAACATGGGAACTAATTGCCTACTTAACAGATTGCTGCATGGCAAGTATATCTTGTTGTCCTTCCGGTGTTTTCCGAAACTGGACTCACCCTTTCTTCTTTCCATATATTTCCCATAGTAATTCTGGGAATTTCTTTAAAGCAAAATTTTGTCTATATTTATTTCAGAGGAACAAAAACAATAAATGTTAAATTCAGTATACAATGGCTTTACTCAAGTGATGTGTAAGAAGCAACATTAGCATTTTTTTGTGACATTTAGGAATCCACTAACTGATGGCCCAAGTACACTTTGCTACTGTTTTCTCCCAGGTAGTTGAGAAGGAAAAGGGGAGAAGGAGTGCAGAGAAGGGAGGACGATATACCCCTTTTGAAATGTTAAATAGTTACAAACTTAACATGTAATCTTAAGAAAACTTTCACATTATTAAAGTTGATGTATTTTTGAGAGAGAGAGCGTGAGCAGGGGAGGGGTAGAGAGAGAGGTTGGAGGAAAATCTCAGGCAGGCTCTGCGCTGTTGGTGTTGAGCCTGATGTAGGGCTTGAATCCATGAACCATGAGGTCATGACCTGAGCCAAAATCAAGAGTCAGATGCTTAGTTGATTGAGCTACCCAGGTGCCCCCAAATTTTCACATTATTATATTCTCAATTGAAAACAAGAAATCCATGGAAAAATAAAAATATCTGAGATGACTTATAGTCTACATATAGTTTATAAAGTTAAATCACAAAGACTTTTTACTGAGACTCTTAAGACTTCTGATACCTCTTACAACATTTCAGTGACAAATACAAACACAACTCAAAACCCTCTCACCGGTCCCTAGCATGTACTCCCTGTGATGATTCCATCATGTAGATTTGTCACTCTGAAGACACAAGTGCCTCTGTGCAAACATGGAAGAGACTGCCATGTCCAATGGGAACAGAGGCGCACAGGTGAACAGGAGGCCAAGTGTACAGTACATTATATGAGGGACAGGATCTGTCTCACGTAAGTGGGGGAGGAAAACCTGTGAAGCACTAGTGAGGCTCACACTTCAGGGGCACAGGCTCTGTGAATTATATACCAACATCAGGTAGGGTTTACCCCAGGTATGCAAGGTCAGTCCAACACTCAAGATAAGGTAATCAATCGCATCAACAGGGTAAAAGCAAACATCACATCACCATATCAATAAAGTATTAAAAGCATTTGACAAAATCTACTGCCCATTCATGATTTTAAAAAACTCAGCAAGGGGCACCTGGGTGGCTCAGTTGCTTAAGCATCTGACTCTTGGTTTTGGCTCAGGCTCTCATGGTTCATGGGTTCGAACGTTGCTTTGCTATTGTAGAGCCTGTTTGGGATTTTCTCTCTCCCTCTCTCTACTCCTCTCCTGCTTGTGCGTGCTAAATAAATAAATAAATAAATAACTCAGCGAATGTAGAATAGAAGGGAACGTCCTCAACAAAACAGACAACAAATAGACAATAGACACACACACAAACACAAAACACATAGCTAATATCATACTTAATGTGAAGAAACATCTGTCATTCAGGCTCTAAAAAATTACCTAATAGTTTAGACTCTAGTAACATCGTTTCTCTTGGGAACAGCTTTTGTTAAGAAAAGAATGTTGTAGAGTATTTCAAAATGGTTTATTTTCTCCTCCCACTCCCAGAAGCCTGAGGAGGTTTTTCTCTGATATGCACTGTGATATTTTGATCAAGCTCTTAGAGGTAAAAAACAAGAGTGTTAGGGCCCTCAATTAGGGTTTCTCCCAGAGTTGTTTTTTTTGTTTGTTCATTTGTTTGTTTGTTTTTCCCCAAACTCTCAGACTGGTCCACACTGAGACTCCAGCAATTTATCAATTACATTTCAGGTTTTCCTACCACAGCACTGGTTCCTGGGGAATTTTCTGTTCCTGGGTTGCCGTGGAATTAAGGTTCTTTTTAAAAAATTTTTTAGGGGCGCCTGGGTGGCACAGTCGGTTAAGCGTCCGACTTCAGCCAGGTCACGATCTCGCAGTCCATGAGTTCCAGCCCCGCGTCGGGCTCTGGGCTGATGGCTCAGAGCCTGGAGCCTGTTTCCGATTCTGTGTCTCCCTCTCTCTCTGCCCCTCCCCCGTTCATGCTCTGTCTCTCTCTGTCCCAAAATAAATAAACGTTGAAAAAAAAAATTAAAAAAAAATTTTTTTTTATTTAAATTCCAGTTAGTTAATATACAGTGTAATATTATTTTCAGGTGTATAATATAGTGTTTCAACACTTCCATACATCACCTAGTGCTTATCACGAGTGCCCTCCTTAATCCCCATCACCTATTTCATTCATCCCTTACCTGCCTCTCCTCCAGTAACCATGTTTGTTCTCTGTAGTTAAGTGTCTGTTTCTCTGTGTCTGCCTGTCTATCTCTACAATTTTAGAGGCAGAAGTTTTCCCTGTGACTTCATTTCTTTGATGGATCCAAGTATAGTTGTTGATTTTTCACTTTGATCAGCTTTTTATTTGTTGTTAGGGGCGAGCAATGACTTCCAAGATCCTTACATGACCAGAAATTGGAAGTGAAGATTTCAATTAATTTTTAAATGTTTATTTATATGTATTTTATAGTATAAATTCATCCTTCCTTTTTCTCACTAAATTAGCTAATAAGCTATATGAAGCATTAACTGAAGTCATCATGATTTCTATCCTTTTACCTAATCATAGGCAAGGAATATATTTTTCTTCAGTATTTCATGGAAAGCCATACCTCCTGTGATGGAGGGAATTAAGTTTTATTTACCTATATCCTAAAATGTTTAAATTACTATACTTTATAAACATTACTTAATTTCCCACTTATACTGTAAAGTAAATATATATTATTGGGGCAGTTTTTTTTTTTTTAGAAAAATATTGTGCTGTGGGATTAAGTGCATAGTTCAGCATGGGATCTATTTATGACACTTTATTTTAAAGGTGGTTATAAAATGGCACAATATTTTCTGGAGTTGAATTCCAACAGTATTACTGAATTTTAGTATGATCAGAAAATATGATACCAGATGTTTCAGTAATATGGATGGATATAAAAATTATTTTTAAATGATATTTATCACAATTAAAATGTCAGCTCAGGCAACCTAAATATTTTATTTATAAAGAGAAAAATATAACTAAGATTTGACTAAATATTTATTTGCTTACTCTCTTCTTTTCCATTTAGGTATATGATTTTAGGGTCTAGAATTCATTTGTAGATATTCATAAGCAACAAAATTGATAGGCTTTTACCTATCTTGAGAAAATTATAGTTTCTGGTAAGTAAATTTTGTGTTACTTTTGTTTTTCACAGATTAAAAAAAGACACATTCTGCTTGTAACGGCATGTCAGCCAATAAATTACTTTATTTTTGTAGGTTAGAACTTTGCAAAGACTCTGACAGCTTTTCCAATATACTGGGTCTTATAACCTTATCCACACTATTGGTATTCTATGTTCCTAAAGTTTTAAAAAGTAATTTCCCCAAAAAACTGTTGAAAAGCCACTGTTTAAAATGATTGCTTACTTGAACAAGTGCCTACCAAGCTATTTTTCTATAAAGAAGCTCAGAGGAACCTGTACCACATAACTGTTTAAATTACAATAGAAATTGAAAAGAATAAGAGAAAACATTAATGAGAGTTCTTGTAAAAGCCTCATGACAGGCCAACACTAAAATATAATAATAGTTTAAAATGTCTAACTATACAAATCTGTTCCTTTTATTTTCACAGAGGCACTTAAAATGTTATCTAAAAGTGCTCCAATATAAAGTGGCTAATGCTTATAAAATTGTGCATTCACTTATTCATCAAATATATTCTGCTCTAATTATTTAAACACTTGATTAAAATATAAATAAATATACTTTTGTAAAGTACAATTCTAAAAGTGTTCATGATCCTATAATTTTAGCCTAATAGCAAAGGATCCATTGCAAAGATTTCTTTAATGCAGCTTACAGGTGGTTATGTAAGAGTTTTCATAGTTCTTGTTCTTGCTTTATGTACTCTTTCTTTTAAAAAGCCACAACCATATTTCAGTTACCTAAAAATGGTGACATGTATTCTCTATGAAGTTTTAAGATACAAGGTGTCCATTTCTGGTGTAAAACATAACCTATAGGCACCAGATCAAAATAGCAGTTCTTTACTTCTAACTCAGCTCAATGGGAGTGTTTAATACTGTATGCAAAAATCTCTTTAATCTGATTTCAATAATTGAAAAAGTTGGTTCTAGAAAATAGGGATGACTGACATCCACCAGGATTTTTAGCAACATGATTATCTATTTAACAAGCTAGACAAGCATATGATTAAATTTAAAAATTAATTCTAGGTAAAGAAGTTTCGCTCCAAACAACAGAGTTGTACTTAGGAAAAACTTAAAATGCTGCAGTCTTAATTCTACATCTAACCACACAATCAAAATATTTCTTATAAGTCAATCTTATTACACAAAAACAATGTAACCATGAAACAGTATTTTTCAAATGCGGTACTACATATACTTAAAAAAAAAAAAAGTACTGGAATTTAACACAATATATAACACAACTAACCAGAAAGTTCAGGAGTATGGATAATAAATTGACTATGTATCAAAAACAATATTTTAAAATAAAGCGAAAGAGGAGTCTATAATATAAAAAAGAGTCTACTTATAAGCATTTCAGAATTAATTTATTAAATAATATCTTACATATAAGGAAAGATGCTATAAAATTTTCCTAGGTAAAATTTTATAAAAACAAATGAGTATATAAAAAATCATATTAGCTTTCAATAATTCTCCTTTATGGACTCAACTTGGAATGCCTATTTCTTCAGTATGAGATCATGCATTTCTTACAAAGAGCAGCCATTTTTATCCCCAAGCATATTATTCTCTTGAATAAGTTACTATCTAGAGGATAACTCTTTCTGAAGCTATAGATTCTTATAGCCAATAGCCTTTGGACACACTGACCGGAAGTCCTAAAAATACTTAATATTTAGCATGCAAACATAGAATTGGGGCGCCTGGGTGGCATGGTTGGCTAAGAGTCTGACTCTTGATCTCAGCTCAGGTTATGATCACATAGTCTGTGAGTCCAAGTCCCGCATTGGGCCCTGTGCTGATGGCACAGAGCCTGCTTGGAACTCTGTCTCTCCTTCTCTCTGCCCCTCCCCAGCCTGTGCTCTCTCTTTCTGTCTCAAAATAAATAAATACAGTTAAAAATGATTTAAAAATGGAATAATTCTTTAGAACTCTATAACCAACAAATGAAAAATATGAATCTTTAAAAAGTGTGCATGCCACATTTATACAAAGGGACAATATGCTAAACTGTAGAAGCAGTCAAAATACCCCCCCAAATTATACATAATAAATTCTCTGATAAGGATGCTATTAAGTTGATATTAAGCACATAAAGATAATTAGATATTTTCCATATATTGAGAGTTAAACACACTTCTAGCTGCCACACATGTGAACAGTTAACTTGCAATAGAACTAGAAAATATTTTAATTGACTGGTAACACCAATATTATAATTTAACGTATAAGAACCAGCTAAGTCAGAAATTATAAGTAAACTAAGAGCTATACTTACACATATTGGGAGTGAAGTATATAGGAGTGAAGTATCTTTTAAAAAATATAGGCATGAAATACTCTTTTAGAAAATTAGGAAAGTATCAGCAAAATAATCTCAAAAAATGAAGGAAAAAATAAACATAAGAATATAAATCAACTGGAAATCTCAGGTTTGTAACATAATATATCCCATATTCACATTTTGGATTATAAATTTCACTTTTTGGAATAATTTTGTTCAATTATTTTTTCTCTAAATGTTAAATTGAATGAATCTTAAATAAATATTTTAAATAAAAATAATATCATTAAGTTACAAAAGTCATATATAATGCTAAGAAGAACATTGAAATGTTAGAGAATAACTAGATATGTCAAAGGGCTGACCCTCTTACTATTTAAATATCTCTAGCAAAAATAACAATATATCTCTGTATAAAGTTATACAACATTATGATTATGCATTTCAACAAAAGGAATTTATATGTTTGGGATAAGTCTAAACTCCTTAGTAATTAAAAATTGAAAATTAAAACAACAAAAGACAATAAGCCCAAACATGGGCAAAGATGTATGAAGATCTGAACTATAAGAAACATTTTGACAGTTTGCAAAAGCAATTGATCAGCAATTTGAAAAGCCCCAGATTTTAAGATGCAACATTATGCAGTTGTCATTCCCACCAATTTATGAATGTATCAATTTAATGAATCTTTTCAGAGACCCAACTATTTATTGTTTTTGATGGTTATCTCTAATGTATGTATGTTTTCTATTTCATTAATTTATACTGCCATCTGTATTATTTTCTTCCTTTCTTCCACGTAATAAAATAAAATTTAAGGTGGGCATGAAATTCCTAGTTGTATTAGTTTTCTATTGCTGTGTAACAAATTACAACAAACTTAGGGCTTAAACAGCATCGATTTATTAGCTTATGGTTCTGTAAGTTAGAAATCTTGGGCAGAGCACAGACCCTGCTGAGAGTCTTATGAGGCTGAAATCAAAGTTGTAAGCTGGACTTCATTTCTTTTTGGATATACATTCTCTTTCAAGCTTATTCACCTTATTGGCTAAATTCAATTTCTTGTAGATATATTATTGAAATATCCATTCACCTGCTGGCTGGCACCTGGGGCAGGGGTGGGGCTGGTTTTAGTTCAAATGAAAGCATTCCTGGGGCTCCTGGGTGGCTCAGCTGAGAGTCTGACACTCAACCAGCTGAGCACCCAGGAGCCCCAGGAATGCTTTCATTTGAACTGAAACCAGATATGAAAATCTAGATTTACCAGAAAGTCAATTTGGAAGGTAACATTTTATTTTTTTGTTACATATGGTTTTATCACTGTAGTTTTGTGATATCTCTCCCCTTCCTTTATGTCAAAGTGAATTGGTATTAAAAAAAAAAGTGTAGCTATTTTAAATACTCAAAATGTGTTCTCTACTAATGTAATTAGAACTATTTTATGGTTCATGAGTTCGAGCCCCGTGCTTACCTTTGTGGTGACAGCTCGGAGCCTGCTTGGGATTCTATCTCTCACTCTCTGCCCCTCCCCCACTTGTGCATGCACTCTGTCTCTCCTTCTCAAAATAAATAAACTTAAAAAGCAAAAAGCATGCCTATTTATTTAACTCTCTGTTACATTAGCAATTTTTTTTTGATTCATATGAAACTCAGGCTGACCTCACTCTCTTCCCTATACCACTCCTCTGACCTCATCCACAAAGCAATTAAGTTGCATACTTTAAAGAAGTTGAAACCCATCTTACCTTTAACTCTAGGGAAACCATTGGAAAGGCAGAAGCGCATAGAAATCATGCTGCAATCTAAAGCCACATACAAGGGACTTTTCTTAAGGTCTAAAAACTCATTAAACAGAATTTAAAAATATGTTCATCTATTGATTTGCCACCATACATTAATTATGATGTACAGATTTACTTTTTTCATTCATTGTCATCATTTAAAAAAATCTTCTGCCATTATAAAACAAATAAAACCTTAGGAACCAAGTAGAAATGTAAATAAGTCTTAACTGCTATTAAAAATAAAGTTATTTGAACAGTTTTGAGGAATAATTTTTTTATTAAAAGCTTAAGGAAAACATGCCATGGATATCAAAAGGTGCTTACAATAATTACATATACAAAGAAATAATTTTTAGCAAAGCCTATATGCAGCTCAATTATTTTTTCAAGTGATGAGAGACTCAATATTCTATAAATAAAGGCATAATCAATTTTCCCTTTAGCAAGATAATTAGTGGTTCTTGTTTTTAAAGTATAAAAGCACTACAGAAGGCAATTAATTGTTTTCTTTACCTGAAATTGCTTCCTAACCACCTAGTTATTCTTTGTTGAGGAGAAGCCAAACAGGAAAAGGAAAGGAAATTATTAACACCTACATACATTCAGGAGTGTGATATAACAGAAGTTTTATTTAAATATGTATTATTTGTTTCTTTTTTAATTAACTTCTATTTTAAGCAGTGTCTTTACCTCAAAATAACATCATTCTTGAGACAGAGAAGAAAGGGAAAAATAAAAAAATAGCCAATGCACAATTCAAATAAGGCTATTGGAGTGGAAAAAATGATACTGTGATTATTTGTTCTAGCAGCAAACTTAAATTTTTAACATAGAAGTATTTTATGTAAATATGTAGACTATATTTACTGTATCAAATTTTGCTAAATGTGTGATTATACTTTTATTTACCAGAAAGTTGTGGCAATAATAGATAACTGACCTTAAATATTTTTGATTATATCTTTAATGTGATTGTAGTAGGTCACAGTAATGTCATCTAAGTGGAAATGTCAAATACAAAATATGTTCATAGAAAGATTTCAAATAATTATAGGTGAATACCTATGAATGATTTGTTTTATAAAAACTGTCTACAGGTATAAATATAAGATATTATCTAATGCAAGTAGTTTAGTATTCAAACTTTATATATTCATTTAGTAATTTAATCTTATTTTGTTCAATTTGATATTACTTAGTAGCACATGTGACGTGTCTAGCAAAAACTTTAATTAAGTATACTTTAATATATGTTTTGAATTTAGATCTTTAAAGAAATGTTTTACCTTAACCATCTCTACTTTATTGTGGCAAGTGGATGCATCACCCTGATGATTGTTCTAAAGACTGAAGGAACTGAGTGAAATTGTTAAAGGTAATACTCATGTTCCCAAACAAATGTTTCAGAAATTTGACTTGTATGTTTGTAGAAGGGATTCTATGATTATTTTTAAAAAATGAAATATCAAGATCTTGGAATTCTGCTCTTGTAAGGTAAACTTTATTATCTTCACTTAAAACTAAATAATTTATTTTGTCAAATATTATTTTAAGTAATTTAATTTACAAGCAATATTGTATTGCATTGTATTACTCTATGAATGCTTTTACTATCCTGTGACTTTTGATGGATTTTGTTTGTTTGGATATTTAATAATCATTTTGGGTTTTTTTTTGGCTTTGTTTTTAATTAATTAATTTATTTTGAGAAAGAGAGAGCGCACATGAACGGGGTAGGGGCAGAGGGAGAAGAAGACAGAATCGCAAGCAGGCTCAGCACTTCTGCACAAGGCCAGACGTGGGGCTTGATCTCACAATCCATGAGATCATGACCTGAGCCAAGACCAAGAGTAGGGTGGTCAACCAAGCCACCCAGGTGGCCCTAGTAATCATTTTGAGTCTGAAATATATGTGGTAAATCAAAGCTACATTTCTGCTTTTATGAATCTCCTTGTCTTAGATTTGATACTGGATGGTTATACTCAGAATACAATCTCATATTTTTTCCCTCCTTTCTGTCTCTTTTTTGACCCACTGGCCTCCTTTGAGCATGAAGGCCCACCTCCCACCATGCAGCATTTTTCACATCCTTTTCTCCAAACCCATTATGTTAGTGAATAAAACCATTCTACCAGTTTAAAGCCTCCCAGAGATCTTCTTTTCTATACCCTACTCTTTCCTTTCACCAAAAGACACCTCTTGAGGTCAACTGTAGCAAATTCAAGTCACCTTTGCACTTCAAACCTCACGAGGTTAGTCTGTTTCACATGCTTTATTTCCTTTTCTTTTTTTTTTTCACATGCTGTTTTAGATTAAAAATTCTACAACTTCAGCTCTTCAGCCAATCAGCACGTGTCTGTAACAGGTGTCTTTTACTGCCTTTGCTCTAAAGATCATTAAATATTTTGAATTATCATCACTTCTAGTACCACCTCAGATAATACGTCTTAGGTGAACATCATTAATGAATATTTTTCTGTTGGTAACAAACCACATATTCATCTTTGTTATTTGAAATTGTTAATTAAGGACTTATATGACAAAATCACATCATTTGAGAAATCTAATATAATATTCTTTAATATATGTATGACTTTCACATTTTTTCATAGGAAGGTTTTTATCTATAAATAATTTTATTGATCAGGTAGTAGTAGAAGCACTTATGTAATTTGTGGGGAAACTACTCTTCTGAAAGTTCAATACTATTTGCTAGGTTTTATTAAGTGCATAATAAATTCCAAATGTCATAAGAGATTCTGATGATGAAACACACAAAATTATCTTAGGTAAGGAAAATAAAAAAATAACACTGTAAACTGAACTCATATGGCAGCAAAGAAGAACTTCATTTTATTAAAATTTTATGAGAATCTTTGGAATCTAAGATTTTATAATGAAGGATCCCAGAGCCATGAGTTAGAAGGAATGGTTTCCGATGTTAATTGTTTTACTAATTAGCTATAGTTCTCAGTAAATCACTTAATCATTTAGATAATGTTTTATTCAAACATAAAGTGAGGGGAAAATAGACTAGATAATCTGCCTTTTACTCTAATATGGCACATACACACACATGCACACACGCATTGCCAGTTAGTAAGACCTAACTGGGAAGAGAGGAACATCCCAATTTCTAATATGTACCATCTCATCTTCCTTAAAGAGGGGAGGTACAATGACAGTGTAGAGCAGAATACTTGATTACTTGATTCCATGATAAGCTTTGAATATTAGGCTTTAATTCCACATTTGGATCCAGGCGAGGTAAGAAACAGAATTAAATAGAATAAAGCACATCTATGAAATTATGTGTTGGGATAGGAATTTAGTTAGAGATTATAGAAACCCACCCAGAAAAATTTTGTCTTCCATAATATTTCAAAATTATGAAATTTAACTTTTATAAAATAAATATACAAAACCTTTTTATTTTGGGACACCTGGTGGTTCAGTTGGTTAAGCGTCTGACTTCAGTTTAGGTCATGATCTCATGATTCGTGAATTCAAGCCCCATGTTGGGCTCTGTGCTGACAATTCAGAGCCTGGAGCCTGCTTGGATTCTGTGTCTCCCTCTCTGCTCCTCCCCAACTCATGCTCTGTCTCTTTCTCTCTTTCAAAAATAAATAAACATTAAAAAAATTAAAAAGAAAACTTTCTATTTGGAAGATTTCATGTTTAGTCAATGGTAAGTTTCTAATATTAATGCTACTATGACACTTTTGGAGAACTACTTTATGTAGAGGGATGAGAATATAGAGTCGGCACTCTGTGTGCCTTGTTAAATGATCATATGAATACTATTGCACAGAATTTCTAGGAATTTGTGAAAATTAATTCCAAAAGATTCTTAAAACATGAGTACTTGTATTTTAATTTATAACCAAATTATTATATGTATTTTAATTCCTTAATAAATATTCTGTTGTAACTTAAAATTGTTTTAACAATTCATCTCAATATATTTATTTCCTTATAAATTTTTCTTTGGTTAACTTAATTTAGAATATTTATGTTTTTTTCTAAGTTTCCACCAAAAAGTTCATTCACATGTTACCAGGTTACTTTGCTTCACTCATTCAAAGTGAAGTGAAATTGTAAAAGAAATCATATTAGAAATTACAAGGTGATCCAAGGATTAAGCAGGAAACCAGATCATTCATTCCTTCATTCATTGACAAAGTTTTTTCATGAATCTTACATTATAGGGAGGTAAACAAACAATAAATAAAACCTTTATAAATAAATAAAATATGTAATTTTTAGAAAATACGTGTTTTGGAAAAATCAGATCAAAGGAGGCCAGGTGTACTAGCAGCTGGGCAGTTGCTGTTTAAGTTTTGTTTTAAAAATATAATTAAAATGGCATTTGGAGCACCTGGCTGGCTCAGTAGGTTGAGCATCCAACTTGGGATCAAGTCATGATCTCATGGTTTTTGAGTTTGAGCCCCACAATGGGCTCAAGGCTGTCAGCCTGTCAGCACAGAGCCTCCTTCAGATCCTCTGTCCCCTTCTCTCTGTCTCTCCAGTTTGCACTCTCTGAAAAAAATAAATAAATATTTAAACTAAATTCAACTAAACTAAAAACTAAACTAAACTAAAATAAACGAAAATAAAATGGAACTTAGTTTTCTATAAGAAAATACAGTTTTCTTCAATAGTTATTTAACTTACTATAGTGTTAGTCCTAATGTGGTCTGCTGTGGAATTCAAGAAAATCTGTCAGGTTCAGGGAACAAGTAGGTGGATAGGATGAGACAGGGTCTCAAGACTCCTTTCTAACACACATACACTGGATAAATGGAATATCTATTTGCTGACTGTTACTTATATTATAACTTACTAAAATGGAGATGGGTAAATAAGCTCATCGTTTTGACAGGCATGTTCTATCTTAAAAAACTAACTTTAAATGAAAAAATTTTTAACTGAAAGAAATTTATTTTCCATGAAAAAATTGTTCATGATTGTTAGTCCTGTAGGACATATCACCAAATGTGAAAGTTTTGTTTTATGTTTTAATTGATATAGAATCCTGTACCTGGCACATAATTAAATATAAGCTTTCCAGTAAATACAGCAATGGTATTCTGGCTTATGGAGCCTGATGGAAAAAACTGACTCATGGGGAACTAGAAAGAGAAGGAGAAGGAAAAAGAGGAGAGGAAAGAAAAGATTTAGCCATCTTCCATCAAAGGTAACCTAAAAACTTTGTATACTTTCTTATTTTATCTGTTTTAACCATAAATAAAAATTCAAGACTTTATAATGAATAAAAGCATGCTAGACATTAACATTCTGGCTACAGAACCCAAAGTAGCAAACTAATCATTGCTACAAAAGGCAGTGCATTCAATCAAAGTAAAAAACATTCTCTTCCTGTAACTCTGATGAAATAATGTCTCAGCCTCTTCAGACGTTTCTATTTAGCTGTATTTAAGAATTTTGATGTTCTTACAAAAAAGGTAAGACTCAAGTTCATTAAAAGGAAGATTTAAAGGAAGTTGAAGTATCTTCTATAAATCAAATGAGGATCTTGGACGACTACAAGTCATATTAGTAGGGTAGCTATAACATCAAAATTTTGCTTGTCAACTGAAAAATACTGAACACATTGGTTAGTGTTACATTAGGAAAAAAGCATTTAGGTAACTGTGTTGAAACCAAGGCCTCATTTAAAGGAATAGTTGGAAGAAGAATTATATATATATATATATATATATATATATATATATATATATATACATATATATATACACATATATATATATACATATATATATGTATATATATATATATATATATATAGAGAGAGAGAGAGAGAGAGAGAGAGAGCTTAATTTTGAAAGGTTAAAATTGCTTTAACAGTAATTTTCTAGCGAAATCAGCTTGTATTTGTAGATTTTTTTCTAAGAACATTTCAC
The DNA here is from genome assembly GCF_018350155.1 of Leopardus geoffroyi. Classification (NCBI taxonomy): domain Eukaryota; kingdom Metazoa; phylum Chordata; class Mammalia; order Carnivora; family Felidae; genus Leopardus; species Leopardus geoffroyi. Next base: position 25,045,159 of record NC_059333.1, read on the forward strand.
ATTCAGAACATAAAAATTACAAGTGAAAATTTTACTATCCGAAGTTGAATTCTCCAAAGAAGTGATCAAATAAAAAATGTGAAACACTCTTTCAGAATGATACTGGGGCTTAGTCTTCAACTGTGTAAAAAAGATGGAAAGGGGTGCCTGGGTGGTGCAGTCAGTTCAGTGACTGACTCTTAATCTCAGCTCAGCTTGTCATGATCTCGCAGTTCTTGAGTTCGAGCCCCACATCAGGCTCTGCGCTGATGGTTTGGAGTCTGCTTGGGATTCTGTTAGTCTTTGACTCTGCCCCTCCCCTGCTTGTGCTCTCTCTCTCTCTCTCAAAATAAACAAGTAAGAATATATTAAAAATAAATTTTAGAAAAGGAGATGAAAAAATTGGGAACATACTTTTCTCAGAGCAAGGGCTCTGTATAATATGTATTCTGAGATCTTCAAAGGGAAAGGATTTATACAGAAACCCTCTTATTAAAGGCACAGTGTATATATTTATTTTCCAGCAGCATACTATACTTTTTTTTCACTTACTCCTTTACATTGTTTTATAAATATATGGATGTATGTGTGTGTGTGTGTTGTGTGTGTATGTGTATTTTATGTGTATATATATATGTATATATGTGTGTATATATATATATATACATACAATCAGCTTATATTTTTGTATACAGAAATGTGATACATAAAAATATGGAACTCAACCTTTTGAAAATATATAAACTTTCAGAAAATTGTAAAAAAAGGCTTTTTATAATACTTAGCTTTCATTTAGCTTCTTTAAAAGGTTTAAAATCCATTTCAACTCTCTATCAAGTGTTTCACTGAGAATTTATTATAAATCCAACTATCAGAAAAGTCAAACATGCATTCTATTCTGGGTACCCTGGTACTTCATGTTTATTTAACAGTTTGATAATATACCAAGGAAAAAACATTGCAGTACATTTGCCCTTATTTTGCACATTAGTATACCTACATACACAACTACTATGTCTTAGCATATAGGTAAAAATGTCATCCACAATTAAGCGTTTGTATTTAGATTATAAAGAAATAATTTTTGTCACTCTAAAATATTGATAGCTTTGGAGAGGGGCTAAGATCGCCATCTTTTCTGCTTCTCTTGCTCCTGAAATGCATCTAGATCAGCAGCAAACCATTTTGCACTCCTAGAAAATTGATCTGAGGATTAACACAAAATATACATAACTTGAGGCACAGAACTCAGCCTGTATGCAGTGCAGAGAAGTGAAGTGGGGGACAGAGAAGCTGCAGAGGGTAGGGAGCTGTTTTTGTAGACAGGACAGAGAAAGGGGAAAGCACAGGAAAAACACTCCCTCTGAAAGTAGCTGGAGAGAAAGAGTGGAAACACTCACAAGTGACTGAACAAGAAAGGGAAAAAGGAGAAAAGAGAGGGTTTCAATACCATTAGGACTCTATAAACAGGGGAGAGTGGAGTCAGAAATGCCACAGTTCCATATCTGGTGGTGCATTGGTGGGAAAGAAAATGCCTAGGAGTAGGCAGTGAGGTCCAAGGGTCCACGGTCCACATGGGTAAAGGTGGCTCCCCTGCTAGGAGGACATTTGGTAGAGGCCCTACGGCCTCCCCACAGGCAAAGTTTCCAGCGGACCCTGGAGAACAGCCACATTTGCTGGTATTGGAACAAAAATGCCAGGGGGCGGGGGGGCAGTGAAATATGGCACCAGCCTTGTGTAATGTTTTACCATTATCTCTAAACCTCTGCTGCCTTGCTATCCCATGAACTTTCCCTGTGGCAAGCAGGCACCCAGCCACGATTGCTGAGCCTCTGCAACAGTACAACCACATGAATGTTCCTGGACGTCAAACTGGCCCCTGGCCATTGCTCAGAGAGGCCCTCCTCCACATGGTTGGAATGGATCCAAGCCCTCTCCAAGGCTCTCAGAGGTGGGGTTTGGAAACACAGCCCCATATGAGATATGATTTAGGAGGGAGGTGCCACCTGGCAGGCTGATGGCCTAGATGTGGACAGTGTAGAAGCAGGAAATGGATGGAAGCCAGAGACAAAGGAGGGGTGCTTGATTGCTGGTCGGTGAGAGGGCAGAGTTCTGATACCAGAGACTGGGGAGCTGAGTGATGCCATTTTCACCTCTCCCAGGTATGGGCTTATACTACATGCACACATGTGCACACGCACCACACTGATCCACCCCCGTAAGCTAAGCAGCATGACCTAGTGGAGTACAGAACTATTACAACAAGCCCCAACCAAGCTCAGGCCTTGAAAGACCACCACATGTCTCTCCTCCTGCTAGTGTAAGGACTATAAAGTGCCTCATAGTTAGATTTCTAGGGGAACCTGGATATAATTTCATTTGGATTTCATTCAGCTCACTGCTCCATTTATTTGTGTGTTTTTTTTTTTTTTTGTCTTTCTTTTCTTTTTCTTTTTCTTTTCTTATTCTTGGATACAGAAAGGAAAAATTTATTTTTATTTTCAGGTTTTTTTTTGTAATTAAAAAAATTTAACTGTATTTTTTATTTTTTGTAAATTTTTATACTATTGTACTTTCTTCATTTCATTTTATTCTATTTTATTATATGCGCTCTTTTAAATTTTTAAATGTTTTCTTATTTTTTCTTTTATTTTTTTCATTTTTCTCCCCTTTATCTCTGTTCTATCAAGCGTCTTCAAATAACCAGGCCAAAATGCACTTAGAATCTAGTTTCCTTTATTTGATTTTCCTTTATTTCCTTCCTTTATTTGATACCCTTGTGTTGTTTTTAATTTTTATTTTCTTTTTTATTAATTCTTTTTCTTCCTCCAAAACGTCAAAATGAAGAAATTTGCCCCAAAAGAAGGAACAGAAAGAAATGACATCCAAGACTTAAATCAACACAGATATAAGCAAGATTCTGAACTAGAAATTAGAATCACGATAATAAGAATACTACCTGGGTTGAAAAAAGCATAGAATCCTTTTCTGTGGAAATAAAGAGAATTCAGTAATTAATCAAAAGGGAAAAACATCCAAATCATAGGAGTCCCAGAATATAGAGCAAGAAAAAGGGATAGAAGGTTTATGTGAACAAATCATAGTGGAAAACTTTCCTAACCTGGGAAAGACACAGACATCAAAATCCAAGAAGCACAGAGAACTCCCATTAGATTCAACAAAACCGACCATCAACAAGGCATATATGGTCAAATTCACAAAAAAATACAGACAAGGAAAGAATTATGAAGGAAGCAAGGGAAAATGCACTCTGTCTCTCTCTTTCAAAATAAATCTTAGTGTATAAATATGTAATGTTAAAGAACTATTTTTCATGAAAAGGCACTAGCTAATACAGCCACCACACTTCTAAAAAGCTATTAGAACTTAATACAGTGTTATCCCTTAATTTTCCAATAAGAAATGTAAAACATTTCTACATATATTTTTCTACAGATATTTTGCAAAGTAAGCAGTGTGCCTTTTGTGTAGGAAAACTTAGCAATTAAAATTATTATTCACAGTAGAAGCACATAGGGAGATTCAAAATAGTTATGGTAGATTAGAGTGGAAGTTTCTTTAGCTCTGGCCTCATAGAAAATATTTCTTGAATTAGAGGCATGGATTGGTGTCTGTCTTATGGCCTTTACGGCACAAAAGTAGATTGAAAATGTACTGCCACAAAGACACCCTGAATTTAGAATAGGCAATGCACTCTAGTGGCAACTGACTGCAGTGATCATTTTTATTTTGTATTACGTAATAAAATATCATCTGCCTGAAGACATAGCATAATAGTGCATAATATGCATAAATTAAAGGATTCTATAAGGACCAGAGCTGAATAGAGATGTAGGCTAGGTCTCCAATCTTATTTACTATCCCACTAATTGATTGTGTAAACACTTTTTATGACTGAAAACAATAATACAGTGAAAATAATATTGATATATTAATAATGCATTTCAAAAATGCTATCTCTAGGGGCGCCTGGGTGGCTCAGTCGGTTGAGCATCCGACTTCGGCTCAGGTCATGATCTCACGGTGCGTGAGTTCGAGCCCTGCGTCGGGCTCTGTGCTGACAGCTCAGAGCCTGGAGCCTGTTTCGGATTCTGGTCTCCCTCTCTCTCTCTGACCCTGCCCCGTTCATGCTCTGTCTCTCTCTGTCTCAAAAACAAATAAATGTTTAAAAAATTTTTTTAAAAATGCTATCTCTATAGCATTCACAAACTTATGAGATGTGAGTGCCATCACTACCATTTTATAGATATGAAATTGAGATGCAGATGTCAAATTACTTGTTCAGGGTCCCAAACCCCTCAAGTGGCAGCTCTTTCTTTGGATTCAGAATTTAAGTATCTTGCCCATGGTCCTATATTTCTTAAGTCTCAGAACCTCCTTGATTAAAGGTATTCTTCTCTCTAATTAATGAAGTTACCTTTTAAACTATTTCAGTACAAAATACAAATAAATATAGTGACTGAAAATGTCAATAAGTTCTTTGGGGCATATAAAAAGAATCTGTAATACAGAATAATGGAGCCAGAGCAGAGAGAAGGCTGTGTTAGATGAAGAAGTGCTTTAGATCAGGAGAGAACACCTAAGGTGGGAAGTAAAGGGTGGAAAGGTAAGCTCATGCCTGGGGTTACCTGTGAGTAAAATATCCCAGGCAGAGGAATCGGTAAATACAAACAAATGCTCTCAAACCTGGTTGGTCACCTTTCAACACATTCCTTATCAATATGTGAGGGCTAGATTCCAGGAAGAATTTAACCGACATGCTCTTAAAGTTTTTCTTCCTGTTACTATATTTTCATCAGTGCAATTCAGAATAATTAGTCTTAGTTTTTTTCGTTAGTCTAACTGTTCTCTGTCATATTTGGTCATAATGAATATATAGTATAATGTATATAGCATATATGAGGTATAATGTATTTAGAGAAAAAGCATAGCAAAATGGTTAGCATCATGGATTTTAGTTCCAGATGGAAGAAGAGATCCATATGGGTCTATTCACAAAAATAACATATTGAACTAAAAATTAATGAATACAAATTAATATCTTAAAAATAATTTAGTTTTCATAAATTTTATTATTTATTAACTATAATTAAAATTTAATGATATTTAATTTATTGATTGATTAGAATTTGTCCAGCATACATTTTCCAAGTAGTAGTTATTTTGGGCTAATTCTTTATTTTATTAGGTCAGCTTTATTTAGGTCAACTCCAACACAGCTATACGTCAACTCCCAGGCCAAAAAAGAGACTGAGACACAAAGTAGCAACTGCTGAGAGCCAATAGATGCTTGTGAAAAAGAAAATTATTTTCAGTTAATAGTACAAGAGAAACCAGAAAGATATAATAAGACTAAAGGTTCACACATCTGGAACCCAGTCAAAGGGAAAAGCAAATATTAAGCAAATATTGGGGTGCCTGGATGGCTCAGCCGGTTAGGCATCCGACTTTGGCTCAGGTCATGATCTCGCAGTTTGTGAGTTTCAACCCTGCGTTGGGCTCTGTGCTGGCAGCTCAGAGCTTGGAGCCTGCTTCAGATTCTGTGTCTCCCTCTTTCTCTGCCCCTCCCATGCATATGCTCTGTCTCTCTCTGTCTCTCATAATAAATAAAAAAGTTTAAAAAAAACTAAAAAAAAAAGAAAAAAAGCAAAGATAGAAAGTCAGTCTATATGCAAATTGACCTAGTGGATGTGGGTGCTGCAAAAATAGTAGCTTAGACCCAGCAGGTTAGTACAGAGAAACGCTGCGACATCCAAGTGTAAATGACTGTGTTTTCTAAGATTCCTGTATTGGCTCCTCTGAAACAGATATGGTGGCTAACTCTTGACAGAGGTAATATTTTCAATACACATGATCTCAACTATGTCACATGTTTTCCCTCCCTCCCTTCCTTCCTAGCTTTTTTTTAATAGTTTTTTTTTAAATGTTTTTATTTATTTATTTATTTTTGAAAGAGAGAGAGAGAGAGAGCTAGCAGGGGAGGGGCAGAGAGAGAGGAAGAGAGAGAATCCCAAGCAAGCTCCACATTGCCTACACAGAGCCCAACATGGGGCTTGATCTCATGAACTGTGAAATCATGCCCTGAGCTGAAATTAAGAGTCAAATGCTTAACCAACTGAGCCACCCAGGTGCATCTATAGCAGCTTTAATTAGGTTCACAGCAAAACTGAATGGAAAGTACAGAGATTTCCCATATGTCCTCTGCTCCCACATATGCATAGCCTATCCCATTATCAACATCCCCCACTAGAGTGGTGTATTTGGTACAAATTCTAAATCTACATTAACACATAACTACCCAAAGTACATAACTTACATTAGGGCTCATTCTTAGTTTTGTACATTCTATGGGTTTTGACAAATTTATAATCACATGTACCCCCTATTATAGTTTCACATAGAGTAGCTGCACTGCTCTAAAAATTCTCTGTAGGGGCGCCTGGGTGGCTTAGTCGGTTGAGCGTCCGACTTTGGCTCAAGTCATGATCTTGCGGTTGACAAGTTTGAGCCCCGCGTTGGGCTCCGTGCTGACAGCTCAGAGCCTGGAGCCTGCTTTGGATTCTGTGTCTCTCCCTCTCTGCCTCTCCCCCACTATGCTCTCTCTTTCTGTGTCTCAAAAATAAAACAAACAGGGGCGCCTGGGTGGTGCAGTCGGTTAAGCGTCCGACTTCAGCCAGGTCACGATCTCGCGGTCCGTGAGTTCGAGCCCCGCGTCAGGCTCTGGGCTGATGGCTCAGAGCCTGGAGCCTGTTTCCGATTCTGTGTCTCCCTCTCTCTCTGCCCCTCCCCCGTTCATACTCTGTCTCTCTTTGTCCCAAAAATAAATAAATGTTGAAAAAAAAATTAATAAAAAAAAAAATAATAAATAAATAAAACAAACATTAAAAAAAATTAAATTAATGAAAATAAAAATCCCCTGACTTTTCCTATTTATATCTTCCCTCTTCACCTCATTCCTCTGATCCCACCCCCCCCCCCCACCCCCCCCCCCCCCCGGCAACCACTAGTCTTTTTACTTTCTCCATCGTTTTGCCTTTTTGGGGATGTCATGTAGTTGGAATCATAATAGTATATATTATTTTCAGATTGGCATCTTTCACTTAGTAATATGCATTTAAGCTTCCTCCACCTCTTTTCATGGCTTGATGGCCATTTCTTTACTTTGAATAACATTCCATTGTCTAGATATGCCATGGTGTGTTTTGTTTCATTTAGTTTTATCCATTACTGAAGGACATCTTGGTTACTTCCAAGTTTTGACCATTATGAATAAAGCTACTATAAACATTCATGTGTAGGTTTTTGTGTGAACATGTTTTCAACTCCTTTGGGTAAATACCCAAGATCATGATTAATGAATTATATTATAAGAGTATAATTAGTATTATAAGAAACTGCCAATCTGTCTTCCAAATTGGCTTTGCCACTTTGCATTCCCATGAATAAAATAAGAGTTCTTGTTGCCCTACATTCTGACCAGCATTTGGCGTTTTCAATGTTTTGGATTCTGGCCACTCTAATAGGTGCATATTGGTATCACTTTCTTTTGAAATCAAAATAGTTTACTTGTTATTTTTCTGTGAAGTTCAATACTGTGAACTTATGAAGTTTTTACTCAATTATTATACTCAGCCCTATTCAATCTCTTCCTTGTTGCACTGACTGTTTTTCCTAAATATATTTTTATTTGCTCATCTTCTAACTGTATAGATGTAACAAATTTAAAACATAACTAAACTGGTTACATTCCCCTCTTCCAAATTAATTAATGATCCTTTTGTTAATACTAATGACACTTTCCTGACTTTCACAAATATTTTCCTAAATGTCTTTATTTACCAATAAAAAAAACACTTTTGTGCTTTTACCTACCCTCTTATGATCAGTAGCACTATACATTGCTTATTTGTAGGGAGACAGATGAAACTTTATGTTAATCATGCATTCTCTCTCTTTATTTTCAGAAAACATTTGTTAATATAGATATTGAAAAAATTACAAGATTGGTATCCCATTAATAATTTTTATAAATATATAGCATTTTTATAGAGAGTAGATATTTATGCATGCATAATAATGGTTTCTAACATATTTATTACCTATTTTTACTGTCATAATGGATTAGGCTTTTCTATTAGATTGAATGGACAGTAGGCTCTTCTATTAGATTCAACTGTTTATAACTGACTCATTAAAAACCTAATTTATTTTAATCCCTTAAATTGCCATGTCCCAATGCATGTCCCTTTCAGTTAGCATAGCATACATTGTTGGGAGAACACTTGCCATTTCACAAAAACAAAGAGGTTTCGACTCATCTTAGTCTTCTCTGCTCCAAATGCATGACATGTTTCCCAATTATTCTGTCCTTTCCTCTTTCACTTCCCAGCCACCTTTGCAGGTGGATAAAGGCCATGTGGTTAGTTTTTGCCAGCATATTGTAACTGAAATGGTATGTGGTATGGAAGCCCACGCAGTAACGATTCTAGAAACCATACGCAAATAAGGTGGTATTAAGCAATAGAACATATCCTGTATTCTGACATCATCAGGGCAAGTAGAGCCCAAACCAACCTTGCATGAAAAACAATGGTGTGTTAACACCTGAGATTTCAGGGTTTATATTCAATTAGGACTGCATTGTTAAAATAGAGAAACTGATTGAGATTATCAGTAAATACATGGGGTAAACGGCACCAAAGCTATAAAGCTATTAAATAAACAGTCACAAAGTTGATTATTATAGATGGTGGATACATAGACCAACTAACAGAAGATTCCTAGTGTTTGCCAAGTACAGAATACAACAAGTGAAATAGAAAGCTATTCAAAGATGCAACACAGACCATTTCCCTGGAATGAAAGAAGAAAATCTGCAAAATGAAAGCAAACCACATTCCGTGAAAAATGTAACAGCAAGACTGAGATGGATCATTACTGACAGTTTAATATGTAGAATTTCAAAGATACAGAAAGAATTATTCAGGCGTACAGGCAGAAAAGCAAAGCCCATTGCAGTCTAGATGGTAATGTAAATTTGCATTTTAAATATTTCTTCTCTCTACAAAGATAACTATAAAAATAGTCATAGTTGTCTTCAGGAACAAGATAAAGATCTTTTGGGCCTTGGAACGGAATATAATCACAGTGGTAAACAGAGACTGAAGCCATGAGCGTGCTCCACAACTGAGGATCCTCTAGAATACTGGGGTCTAGAAAGAACCTGAATTTAACAGGGCAGAGATCCAGGCACATGTCAATAAAATTGGATTTGAGATTGTATTCTCCTGCCACAGGAACCCCTGGAGTTCTCTGATCACTGTCCAATATTGTAATTGCATGTCTTAGGAATCTATTTAGTGGAAGAGAAACAAAAAATGTCATGAAGAGCACTTTGCACTGCAGTATCATAATCTGAGAATGAGAGTTAAGTTGCAAATAAGTTGGTTCTCCTCTGGGGCACCAAAATGTAAGTAACAGCAACAACAAAAAGGAACAGTAGAATTAGGTAAGCATAGAGAGAGAAAATGAATAAGTCATTTTTTTTTAATTCTACTACATTGGAACAGTAGCACTAAGAAAGAAAGCCCCGAAAAGCATAAATTAAAATAATAGTAAGACAATTCAGGACACTGAATGCAAAGAACAGAACAATATCAAGCTGATTTTAAAGGAAGTGTATTTAATAACCTCAAAATGTAAGCAACACAATATAATTCATAATAAAAAAGGAATCATGCAACTCATATAGGTGGATAGAACTTGTAACTTGGATTTTGAACTAAAGATGCATAATAAGTTGTAAAGATAGAATGGAGAGGTCTTATCCCTTTTTTTATGGAAGGATCTTGTCCCTCATCTGCCTTCTCCCAGTGGTGATATTTTGCAACACTATAGTACAGATCAAAACCGGGAAATTATAACTGGCACAATAAAATTTACTAGGTACAGGCAGGACCTACTCAAATTTCACCAGGTTTTGCATACACTAACTTTCGTATGTGTGCATGGTGTATCTTTACGTATAATTTTATGACATGTCTATATTTTATAATCATCTCGGTATTCAAGACTAAGAACTCACCACAATGGAGCTCCTTCATGCTATCCCTTACTAGCTATACCCTCTTCACTACCCTCTAAATTTCAACAACTACTAACTACTGATATGTTTTCTATCTCTGTAATTGTATAAGTTAGACACTGTTATGATGGAATCATACAGTACACAATTATTTGATAATATATTTTTTCTAGATTAAAGCCCTTGAATCTATCTAAATTGTGTGCATAGATGTTCCTTTTTATTGATAAATAATATTTAATGGTATGAGTGGGCCACAGAATTTTTACATTTAGGTTCTTTCCAGTTTGCGCCATTAAAAATAAAGTTGCGGGGCGCCTGGGTGGCGCAGTCGGTTAAGCGTCCGACTTCAGCCAGGTCACGATCTCGCGGTCCGTGAGTTCGAGCCCTGCGTCAGGCTCTGGGCTGATGGCTCAGAGCCTGGAGCCTGTTTCCGATTCTGTGTCTCCCTCTCTCTCTGCCCCTCCCCCGTTCATGCTCTGTCTCTCTCTGTCCCAAAAATAAATAAACGTTGAAAAAAAAAATAAATAAATAAATAAAGTTGCTATGCTGAGTTTAATTTTGTGTATGGTGTAAGTAAATGGTCAGTTTCATTCTTTTGCTTGTAGCTGTTCAGTTTTCCCAACACCATTTGTTGAGGAGACTGTCTTTTTCCCATTGCATATTATGACTTCTGTTGTTGAAGATTAGTTGACCATAAAATTGCATAAAATTTATTTCTGGGCTTTCTATTGATGTATGTGTCTACTTCTATGCCAGTACCATACTGTCTTGGTCACTACAGCTTTGCAATATAACTTGAAGTCTGGAATTGTGATGCTTCCAGCTTTGCTTTGCTTTTTTCAAGGCTTCTTTAGCTATTTGGGGTCCTTTGTGGTTCTGTACAAATTTTAGGATTGTTTGTTCCAGCTCTGTGAAAAATGGTGGTGGTATTTTGATAGGGATTGTATTAAATGTGTAGATTGCTTTGGATAGTATAAACATTTTAACAATATTTGTTCTTCCAACCTATGAGCATTGAATATCTTTCATTTATTTGTGTTATTTTCAATTTATTTCATCACTGTTTTATGGTTTTCAGAGATAGGTCTTTCACATCTTTTGTCAAGTTTATTCCTAGGTATTTTATTATTTTGGGTGCAATTATAAATCAGATTGTTTTTTGATTTATCTTCTGCTGCTTAATTACTAGTGTATAGAAATGCAATGGATGTTTATACTTTACTTTTATAAGTTTTGAAAGTTTTACTTCTTTCCTACCAATTTGGATTTATTTTATTCCTTTATCTTGTCTGATTGCTGTGCCTAGGACTTCCAGTACTATGTTGAATAAAAATGGTGAGAAAGGACATCCTTGTCTTGTTCTTGACCTTAGAGGGAAAACTCTCAATTTTCACCATTGAATATGATGTTAGCTGTGGATTTTTTATTATGCTAAGGCATGTTCCCTCTAAACATACAGGCAGTAATTTCTCTGACATTGGCATCTTTCTACATATGTCTCCTGAGGCAAGGGAAAGAAAAGCAAACATGAACTATTGGGACTATATCAAAATGAAAAGTTTCTGCACAGTGAAGGAGACAACCTACTGAATGGGAGAAGGTATTTGCAAATGACATATCTGATAAAGGATTAGTATCCAAAATATATAAAGAACTTGTACAGATCAACACCAAAAAAATATATATAATAATCCAGTTAAAAAATGGACAGAAGACAAGAAAAGACATTTCTTCCCAGAAGACATACCAATGGCCAACAGAAACATGAAAAGATGCTCAACATCACTTATGATCAGGAAATGTCAAATCAAAGCCACAATGAGATATCATCTCACACCTATCAGAATGACCAAAATAAGAAAACATAAGCTACATCAGGTGTTGGTGAGGATGTGAAGAAATCAGGAACCCACTTGAACTGTTGATGGGAATGCAAACTAGTATACACTGTAGAAGACAGTATGGAAGTTCCTCAAAAAATTAAAAATAGAATGACTTTATCATCCAATAATTGCACTACTGGCTATTTCCCCAAACAGTATGAAAATACTAACTCAAAGGGATACATGCACCGTTATGTCTATTGCACCATTTTTGACAGTAGCCAAATTATGGAAACAACCCAAGTGTCCATCAATAGATGAATGGATAAAGAGGATGTGGTATATACACACAAGATGGAATATTATTCATCAATAAAAAGAACAAAATATTGCCATTTGGAGCAAAATTAATGGATCTAGACAAGTACCATAAGACTTCACTCATATGTGGAATTAAGAAATAAAATGCACAAAGGGGAAAAAAAGAGAGACAAACTGAAAATCAGACAATTATAGAAAACAAAATGATGGCTACCAGAAGAGAGGTGGGTGGGGGGATAGGTGCAGTAGGTAAGGAGATTAAAATTACACTTATCATGATGAGCACTGATCATATGATTATATAGGGAATTTTGAATCACTATATTGTACACCTGAAATGTATATAATGCTGTATATTAATTACAGTGGAATTTAAAAACTTTTAAAAATATATATAGACACTATGAGCATTTGTGTATACCTTTTTCTGTGAACATAAATTTTCATTTCTCTAAGATTAATGTTTAGGACTGTGATTACTGTGTCAGTGTGAATTCATTATTTTAAGAAAGTATGAGACTTATTTCCTGAATTGTTGTACTATTTTACATTTTGGCCAGGAATGTGAGAGACATCTAGTTTCTCCACATCCTTACCAGCATCATGATGCTATAATATTTTTAATTTTTGTCATACTACCATGTATATAGTAATATTATATCATGGTTTTAGTTTGGATTTCCTAATGGTTAGTAATATTGAGCACTTTTCATGTTTACTTGCCATCCATATGTCTTTTTTAATGAATCATCTGTTCATATTATTTGCACATTTCCTAATTAGATTGTTAGCTACTCATAGACAAAAGGGACATAAGTTTCTTGACCATTAGAAATATTTTCTCTGCTTCAAAGATATAGATATTTTTGGGTATTATAATAAAGATTGACTAGCTAAGGTCAAATATTACTCTAAGAGATAAATCTCAAATCTTATTGGCTTCACATATTAGAGTTTATTTTCCAAAAAAAATTTATTTCTCATTTATATAAAACGAGTGTTCCTGATTGATGTGTAGCTTTCTTCTAAACTATGATTTAAGGAGCTTGTCTCCAATGATCTTATGATTTTACCAATTTCTGTAGATAGCTTCCAAAGTTTCCATGCTTTTCTCCATTAATCGTGTAGGAAAAGAAAGAACGTGGGTAATGATCTATGGAGATCCTTATGATCTAGGCCTGGAGTTGTCATATACTTGTCTGCACATATCCTACTGTTGAAAACTCAATCACATGGCCACAAACAACTACAATGGAGCTTAAAGGCATTGGGTAGCTGTGTGCCCAAGCAGATATTTCATGAAAACAAATTTCTGTTACATCTCCCACTTTACCAATCATCTATCAACATTTCTTCAATGCATAGAACAATTCAACATCTCTCTATCACAGATAACACCAAATCCTATCAAACTGAAACTCCCTCACTCCAGGTGTTGGACAGTTCTCTCTATTAAGATGTTATATCAATGGGCTATGAACTCAAAGTCAACCTTTCTCTTCTCTCAGCAAATATACAAAATTAATTCAATGACACAGTAACTACGTTCAAGAAATGAAAGAGAGGGAGGCATATAGTAATCACTGACTTGTAAAAGTAGTAAAATCCTGGAAAGCCAAGATGGAAAGTTTTCTCCCTGCAAATGGGAAAATGTCCTGGGATTAGCCCTAATTAGTTCTCCCTAGAAAATGCTATCTGGTTTCTTATTCTCAGGTAACCTTGGGCTGTTCTTCTTTGGCCAGTATTCTCATTTACGTTGAGTTTAGTGTTGCAGGGATGCACTCTTTAGGCTAATTTAGGAAAAAAAAAAACATGTTTTAAGTCTCAAAGAGTAAAATATTCATTGTATAGGGTTAATTGTTTGATGGGAATATTATTCCTCATAAATTCAGCATGAGTCTTATCTATTTTTTCTACTTCATTCAATGTGCCAATAAATGTATCCAAAGTTCTTTCTAATATTTATTGCATTCTGTGGAATCTAAAATGCCATCTGTTTTTTAAACACCATTATTTTATGTATCACTAAGGGAAAAATTCCCAACCATGCTATCACTTACAATTTTTAAAATATTTCTTGAAAAAGCATAATAACAGGGAATATATGTATGAAATAAATTGGATAAATTATTCCTGATACTCACTTTTAGAATCTGACTCTTCTGGATTGTAACCCCGAGTTTTCCATCTCTTGTTTGTTCATACAATATTAGACTCTGTTCCACCAAAAGTGTTGGTGACATAGTATGTCTTAAGAGTGTTCCTGGAGATTCAAGCCACAGAACCCATCCTCCAACTTTGTATGTGCATGTACAGACATCAATCACCACTGCTATATGACTTGTAATGATTATTAGATGCATTCTGACTCAGAAATAATCTGCATTTTGGTATTGATGAAAATGGAAACCATCGCACATGAAATGTATTTTGTTCCTTACCCACACATTCTCCTCTACGAACATCAGAGGATTTCTTGTGGTCATCTGAAACCATAGGATCAAGATGGGAAAGGTATCTTCTACATTTTACATTTGCAGCATGGCTAGCAATTTTTTTTCCTGAGGAATTTTAAGGAGACTTATTTGTTTCCCCAAGAGTCACTGTTTTTTATTTCTTACTTTTGAGGTCTGGAAATAGTTGACTCTACCCATAAGATTGTTTCTGAATTCTCTATTCTTTTCAGATATCTTTTCAAACTAGTCAGTGATATCCTGGATGTCTCTTTTTCTTGTCATATCTCTCCTATTGCAACAAATAAATCCCAATATTCATGCTAATTCTCTTCATCCACTTGCCCCTAAACCACAGGCTCAATAGGAATGTGATCTTTGCTGCTATATAACATGGGTCTCTACATCTGTTCAGCATCTACTATCAGTTTGCACTCAATGACCAGTTAGATGTGTTCCTTATTTTCTTGTCATTTAGGAGCAAGGAACTTATTGCTAACTTAAGCATTAAAATACACTAACTACCTATGAGATAGACTCCCAATTATCAGTGGTTATATGCTGACTTAGAGAATTCAAAATGGATATTCCTGATTGGTGGGCAATTCTCCTCCAAGTGGTGACTCACAGATCATTTGTGCCTTCACCATCTTCACCATCCAAATTGCAAATTCATCATTTTTATTTTTTTAAATGTTTATTTATTTATTTTGAGAAAGAGAAAGAAAGACATGATGGGGTGGGGGGCGGGTGGAAGGCAGAGAAAGAGAGAGAATCTCAAGCAGACTCTGCCCTGTCAGCACAGAGCCCAATGTGTGACTCGATCTCACAACCGTGAAATCATGACCTGAGCTTATATCAAGAGTTAGTCTCTTAACTGACTGAGCCACATAAGGACCCCAAATTTATCATTTTTAAATTCATTAACCTAATAAAATAGGATAGAGTATTAAGAATCAAATCACATATCGACTATACTTCAATAAAAAACAGAATTACAGAGGCAAAAAAAGAATCAAATGAGAAAATTTTTATGACACAGATTTCAAAAAAGTATGCATGCCTTTTATTTGCTTTCACTTAAATAGAACTTAGCAGTAAGATCAGCCACAGTTACCTGCAAGGGAGGTTGAAAAATATAATCTAATTATGTGCCCAGGAAAAGGAAAAATGAGTTGGACATATAGTATTTCTTGACCTAAGATTAGTTAAAATAGCATACACAAAAAGAAAAAAAATTGCAGAAGAATGAAAAAAAAAGGTGTTTTGCTACACATGGCTCTAGTGTTTTGCTCATTCTTATTGGAAAGAAATTAGGATTTTTAAATAAAAACCCATTTGTATTTATAATTACATATATTAATATTTTAAGAATTAAACTCTCAGGTAAAGTCCTAGATTTTGTTAATTTTATGAAATTATTTATATTTATAAAATAGAATAGTATAGTTGTGTTATCATCTGACACCTATAGGTATGTAATAATTAATATATGCCAGTTAATTTATTATAAAGTGAAAACCTCAACTTTAGCTTTCCAAACTATTTTTCCCTAGAAACAAGATCCTTTTTGAAAAACATAATCCGCTAAAGCTTTCTTTGAGTTAACTCCAGTTCCAGAACAGGCTAACTATAAGAATAGAAAATGTGGAGTATGACTTCCTTGAAATGTCTCTTTCCCAAGTGGCCCCTCTCAAGTTCCTGAGGACCCACAGACCTTTGCAGTGCAGGGGTAGAGACTATGGTTCCAGAGCAGTTGGGGCCTTGTCTACATGCAGAGAGACAGATGTTTCAGATTGGCAAGCTTGCAGAAACATTACCTTTTTTTTTGTTCTGGAAATGTTTTGTTTTCTGGAAATGTATAATATTTGTTTTGTATTTTTTGTATAATATTTGTTTGCATTCTGGAAATGTATAATATTTCATTCATACTTCCATTACTTTATCTTGTATCTTTCTTTTTAAAGTGTTTTTTAAATTATTTTTAGTGTTTATTTATTTTTGAGAAAGAGAGAGACAGAGCATGAGAGGGGGAGGGGCAGAAGGTGAGGGAGACACAGAATCTGAAGCAGACTCCAGAATCTGAGCTGTCAGCACAGAGGCCACATGGAGCTGAAACCCAGGAGCCCTGAGACCCTGACCTGAGCTAAAGTGGATACCCAACCAGCTGAGCCACCCATGCGCCCATATCTCATATCTTTCAAATGCTAACCAGTTTGAGAGTTTTTTTTGCAAGAATTTTAAAATTATATTTAATAAAATACATATAACCAAACACACCCACATATAAAATTTCACTGTACAAATTTTACATTATTTAACCATATAGATTCAAATATATATGTTCCTTCTACAAGTGATATTTATTCATTACCTTAATTATTGTTGTTTGTCCTTATAAATTTCTCTTATGAATGATTGTTAACAATTATCCAGAAAAGTATAATACAATTTATTACAACAATTAGAACTAAAGAAACTTTTGTGTAGGTAAGTATGATTTTGCTAATCCAGAGAATTACTATAAATTTAGAAATTAGAAACAAGAGAAAAATGCAGATTTTCTTTGTAAACATTTAGTTTTGACCAATGTATAGCATTTGCTAACTCTACTTAAAATAATCACTATGTCATTGTGGCAAAGCCAATATATTTCTAGGATTATGGAATATAATACTGGCTATAATAAATAAATACCCTAATTATTTTGTCAAAAGACATTAATATCCCTTATTCATGACTGTTAGAATTCTAAAACAATTTTGATGCTAATGTATTTAAGACTTTCTTTTTGCATAATTAGCATGATTTTTTTTCAAAGAAGTTAAATTAGGATGTGGTTCAACTTATAATAATTTGGCATAGATATGTTCTTGGCAGGAAAAAGATGAGAGTGGGTTATAGAACAAAGTGATATTAAAATAAAGCTAAAAATAACTTATTGCAAAGCAAACATATTTCTTTTACTGCCAGGAATATTTTTGCCCTCCCACCATCATCCCCTAACCCCTTCTGCACAAACTTCTAGCAGTTTCTTTGACAAGAACATTGAAACTTATTTAATACATTTTTTTCAGCAATAGAAATAGTCAGAAGAAGGTAATTACTTAGAAGATTAATTTTGGGAAGAAGGAAGAAAATTAATAACTTATTGTAATGGTCAACCATGAGGGCTTAAATAAGTACACTTGACAATTCTCTTTAAAAGAAGTGATGAGAGTTGAAATTTTTATTTGTCCCTCATTCTGCTCACTGTTAAGAGTCATGGGTTTAATGTAAGTGGTTCTAGAGTGCATGGCTTTTTTCATTTCTGCATTAATCAAGACACCTTAGGCAGGGAGGCAAGAAAACATAACAGGCATGAGGACAAGTACAAGATTCCAACTGTCTGAACTCTCATTAAAATCCTAGAATAACCTCAATATTTTAAGCTTTTTAATCCAAAAAGAAAATGTGTATTTTAATAGGGTTGTCATGAACGTCAAATAAAATAATACATAGAGAACTTAAAACAGCCAAATGACAGCTAATAAATGGAAACTACAATAAGCAAACACAACAAATAAAACCGTGTCCCTATGCCTGAGAAAAGGACTTTTGCATTTCATTTATATGCAATGGACTGTGAACCATTTAGAATTTCATGAGTCCAGAAACATATCTTTAATTATAGAACTATAAATTCACACTGATGCATAGGAATACTTCTTAGAACTATACCAATGCTTATAAAAAAATAAGAACTAGATTTAGACAAAATTACATCATGAATATATTTGTATCTGTCTTGTGTGTAGTTTTCTAAGTTTGAATAATAATGGGAGAAATCTTAAAATACAGCTATTGATTTAAGATTTTTATATCTATTATTGCAAAATTAGTAAAATATTTAGCAACAAGAAACCTAGCAATGTAGTACAGTCTCATCTAAATTCTAATTTATAAAAATTTTAGGCATGTATATCATTAAGTATTATGATGATTATGAAGGTTGTAACTATAATCACAGTTATTATCATAACAATTTAAAAGATTATCAAAGACCAAGTACTTTTGCTAATATACATGTTATATATTATAGATAGAATGCTAATTGATATATATGTATATATATACATATATATATAATTATTTAATTTAATACTCAGACCTATATAATTTCACTATTGCTATTGACACTTTATACATGGAGATAAAGAAGTATCTTCACTAAAGCCTCATAGTATTATTGACAAATTTAGGATACAAATTGCACCTATTGGAATCCAATCTGGTGTTTATGAGAGCATGATTATTCACTTGAATTAATCAAATTAAAAAGTAAAAGTTCAGATACTTTCTTATTCTCATACTTTAAAAAGAAGCTTATGCAGGAAAGAATATCCAATTCAAAAAAGAGTCTTTTCAACAGATAGTGTTGGGAAAACTGGATGGCAACATGCAGAAAGATGAATGTAGACACAAAAATAAATTAAAAATGGATGAAAGATCTCAATGAGATAGGCAGTGACCAAAATCCTAGAGAACACAGATAGTAACCTCTTTCACCTTGGCCTGAACAACTTCTTACAAGACATATTGCCAAAGATAAGGGAAACAAAACCAAACATGAATTATTGGGGCCTCATCAAGATAAAAAGCTTCTGCACAGCAAAGAAAACAATCAATAAGACTGAAAGGCACCCTACAGAATGGGAGAAGGTATTTGCAAACAATGTATCTGATAAGGGGTTAGTATTCAAAATCTATAAAGAACTTATCAAACCCAACACCCAAACAATAAGCAACCTGTTAAGAAATGGGCAGAAAACATGAACAGGCACTTTTCCAAAGAAGACATCCAGAAGGCTAACAGACACATGAAGAGATGCTCCACATCACTCATCATCAGGGAAATACAAATCAAAACCACCATGAGATATTATCTCACACCTGTCAGAAAGGCTAAAATTAACAACAAAAGAAATAATAGGTGTTGGAGAGGATGCAGAGAATAGGGAACCCTATTGTACTATTGGTGGTAATGCAAACTGGTACAGCCACTCTGGAGAACATCATGGAGTTTCCTCAGGAAACTAAAAACAGAACTACCCTATGACCCAGAAATTACACTATTACATACTCACCCAAAGGATACAAAAAGGCAGATTCAAAGGGACACATTGACCCCAATGTTTATAGCAGCATTATCATCAATAGCCAAACTATGGGGAGAGCCCAAATTTCCATTGACTGATGAATGGATAAATAAGATGTAGTATATATACAATAGAATGTTACTCAGCCATCAAAAAGAATGCAATCTTACCATTTGTAATGATGTAGATGAGAATTTATTATGCTAAGCAAAATAAGTCAATAAGAGAGAGACAAATATCATATGATTTCACTCACTTATGAAATTTAAGAAACAAAGCAGATGAACATATGGGAAGAGGATGAGAAAAGAGCGGGAAACAAACCACGAGACTCTTAATGGTAAAGAACAAACTATGGGTTGACAGAGGGAGGTCAGTGGGAGATGGGCTAGATGGGTGATGGGTATTAAGAAGGGCACTTGTTGAGATGAGCACTGGGTGTTGTATGTAAGTGATGAATCACTGAATTATACTCCTGAAATCAGTATTGCACTGTATGTTAACTAATTAAAATTTAAATTAAAAAAGGAAAAAAAAAAGCTTATGTAAATGCACCAATAACTAGCAGGTTGTATATGCATAGCAGATATGTTGTTATAACATACAATACAGTTACAACTAAAAGCAGTTTGAGTCATTTGGAATAAAGGAAAAAAGATTCCTGTCACAATCTAGTTCTTCTACCTTTGTTGTTGTTGTTGTTTTAATGTTTATTTATTTTTGAGAGGAGGGGGAGGGGCAGAAACACAGAATCTGAAGCAGGCTCCAGGCTCTGAGCTGTCAGCACAGAGCCCAACGTGGGGCTCAAATTCACGAACAGTGAGATCATGACCTGGGCCGAAGCCAGAGGCTTAAGTGACTGAGCCACCCAGGCTCCCTAGATCTTCTACCATTGAAACTGACCTGCAAGAATAGAGTGGTCAACCTTCCATCTAGAATTCACACTTCTTTTTCACTGTTTAACTTGCTACACATTAAATTTTTCTCACAATAGTCATACCCAACTTTATTTTATAACACTCAGTTATTATTTTCTGAGTACCAAATTTAATGGATATATTATGATAATAATCTTAATAGGCTTTTTGTACAATTTGACACTGTTTGACACTGGAGATTACCTTTAGTTCTGGAAACTTTCTTCTCCCAAACAACTTACATAATACCTCTTACTTTGTTATTTATTTATTTATTTATTTATTTATTTATTTATATTTTAAAGAGAGAAATAGCAGAGAAGAGAAGCAGAGGGAGAGAGAGAAAGAGGGAGAAAGAGAGAGAGAGAGAGAGAGGGAATCTTAAGCAGAATCTCCACACTGGGCATGACGCCTGACATAGGGCTTGATCCCATGGCCCTGGGATCATGACCTGTGCTGAAATCAAGAGTCAGACACTCAACCGACTGAGCACCCAGGTGTCCCTCTTACTTCATTTAGCATATAAGTTAAACTTCTGTCATATAAAATAGAACAAACAAACAAAACCAAAAGCAAAAACAAAAAAGAAAATAGTGGATTTTGATTTCTCTTCCTCATGCAAATCCAGAGGCTCTCAGATGTTCCAGTATGAACAAATAGCTCTGCTCAATTAGGAGCAGATAAATCTTCTTGTTTATTGTCTCTCTCTCTAGCTGTAGTATTTATCCAAATTGCCAAATCTGGATGACCACCCCTATATTCATGTGACATCCTGTGGGATGGTGAAAAGACTGGAGGGAAGAAGGTCTCCTTGCAATAACATAATCTATTTCTCTACTATTGACCAAAATGTAGTCATGTTGCCACACTTTTTTAAGGAAGTCTGGAAAATATAGTGTCCACAAAGGTGGTCATGGAAGCACCTAAAACTCACAATTATAAAAATCAGATGAAGAAGGGTCAATGGTTACTGGGAGAAAATTAGAAGTCTCTGAAACATTATGTTTTCTATTTTTTCTAGTTAGAATTTTATCATTTGAACTACTTTTGGCATCTGTTTTTTATACTCACTAACAAAATAAGACTTTGTTTCTATTCTTAACCCTCAAGACTTGCTCAATTTTTAGCCCTACTCCATGCTTAGTGGTTGAAGGGATAAGGATTACATTTCCATCTCCTTTATTATTTGGTTTCTTTAAAATTACACCAAGTATCTCTCTCTCTCTCTCTCTCTCTCTCTCTCTCTCTCTCTCTTTATCTCTCTGTCTCTCTCCAAGAGAGAACCTATAGAAAGAACACAGCTTTCTGGGCCTGCAGTTTCCCCTCAATGAGAGAGAGAGAGAGAGAGAGACTATGATTCTGTCTCTACTGTTTCTTTCTGAGATTTGGTTTACCTGGACAGCTATGACAGAGACCTAGCATCAGTTCCTAGCTTTGTGAGTAGTGAGAATTAAGACAGCAGGTATACATTGTATACATATGGGTTGTTGCTCAGCTATTCTGACTATGCCTATATTCAATAGCAATTCCTGAGTCATGGCAAATGCAAATTACTGATAGAGACATGTTTGCAGGCTCCTCCCTGATTGTCAATGAAAAATAGAATTGGTATTTTACAATATTGGCATGGAGACATATTTCTGAAACCCAGATTTTCTGAGGAGCTTCATAATATCAGCATGATCAAGGAAAAATGCAGTAGGTGTTTGCATGAATCTCATGCAAGTAGGATGTGGAAATGTTCTAATTTTTCTAATATGTTTTGGGTTTTATCATTAGTAAAAGGATACTAACAAACAAAGGGGTTTACAGAAGTCAGGAAAACATGAAATAAAAAAATAAAAGCATTACAAATACCAGATACATCAGATTTCATAACAAGTTGAATAAATTAGAGCTATCAAATTGATATAGATAGAATTTACCTATATTCTTTTCATTACATGTTATCCGTTGTCTAGCTATATAATGAATACATATAACATCAATATTCCTCTGTAATTTTACATGAAGCATATTTTTAGTATAATATTGACTTACTATTCCATTCTTTGGTTGCAAGATATTCATTAAACTGAGATATAGGGGAAATGAACATTATTCAAGATGGTTTCAATGACTAATTATTGTCCCATTTAGAAAAGGGGGAGGCATTTGTTACAGGAATTATAGTTACATTATCTTAGGTAGAAGAATACAGCTATTGTTTTATTACAGGTTGGAAGTTTAACTAGAAAGAAATTATGTGTTTGGGAGCTCTGAGTGGCCAATGGTTTTGGAAGACTATGGCAATGAAGATTATGTTATCCAACTCTCTCCAAAACTCCTATAGTATCCTTTAATGTAAATTTATTTAGAAGGCTACATACAATATTTTCCACAGTGTCTCAAAACTTCATGTAACATTACTTCTGCCAAGCATATATTTATGTTTGAGATTTGAAAGGTTAAAATGAACATCAGGTAATGGAGGCTGCATTTTATTTGCCTTTTCCACTGGAATGAAGGTGCTGGTGATATTTGTGTTTGTTAGTATGAAACTTTGATGTAGGTTGGATAGATCAGATCCTATTTTGAAAGGGTTTTTTTGAGTGTTAGGGTGCAGGCATTCTTTTTGCTGCTATAGATCGTATCAAGGATCTGGGTGCCCACTGTTGTGGTTGTAGATTCCTGGTCATGGCAGATGCAGGAGATCCCATGGTGCACTAGGTGGGTGTTTGCTTGTTTGTCTGGAGAATTCTGAAAACTAAATTTGGAATCTGTCCCTTATGGCATTATAATAATTGCCTCTTTAACAACGTCTAATTGACTTAAATTGGTTCTTTAAGAACTAACTAGTATGAGATACTTTGGCTTTCAAATGGCCCCAGTGATTTCTACCTCCAAGTGGTCCCACTATAGTGTAATCTTCTCCCCTTGAATGTTCATGGAGCTGTGACTTACTTCTAACCTGTAGAGTGCAGCAAAGGTCATGGGCATCACTTTCATGTTTGTGTTACAAAAACTTTTGACTTCTGCGTTTCCTGCACACTCATATTGGTTCTGTCCCTCATTGGCTCTGATGAAACACAATGTTAGATTGTGAATTACCAAATGTAGTTCCATGTGGTGTCAAGGAACTAAGGGCAACCTCCAGCCAACAACCAGGAAAAACAGAGGTCCTCAGTCCAACAACCAACAAAAAAAATAAATAAATAAATTCAAGTAAGCACATCAACTTGGAAGTGGATTTTTTTTCCCAATAGACATTCTAGGTAAAACCATGGGACCAACCAACACCTTGATTGCAACAGTTTAAAAAATAATGAAGGCAAATACTCATAAAAATCATATTGTACTCCTTTCACACAAAAATTATGAGATAACAAATGTATATTGTTATAAGCTGTTGGTGTGTGGTAATTTGTTACACAGCAATAGGTAAGCAATACATATGATCTCTGGTTTTCTGTATATAAATTAATCAGTAATATACATTATTCTATCACATTCCTTTAAATTGTAATTCTGAAATTTAGTTATTCACCTCAACTTCTTCCCTAGTGCCTATCATATAGCTGTTGCTTATGAACAACTCCTCATAATCTGCCCTTAAATGTAACCTCCCATTTTATTCTTTATCTTGATGTACAACCTAACACCCATGCAGATACACACACACACACACACACACACACACACACACACACATCCTTTGTTCTACCATTTTTAATTTGTTATTACTAATTCTTCAAGTTGCAACCTGAAAAATACTCTAGTCTTCTTTATAATATTCTAAGAAACATTTGTTTTATACATCAGATAAGGCATCAAGCAAACATCATGTAGATATCTTTAAACTTTGAGGGATGCCTGGGTGGCTCAGTTGGTTAAGCAACTGACTCTTGGTTTCAGCTCAGGTCATGATCTCACCATTCGTGGGTTCAAGCGCCACATTGGGCTCTGAACTGACAGTATGGAGCTTGTTTGGGATTCCCTCTCTCCCTCTCTCTCTCCTCTCTGCCCCTCCCCTGCTTGATCTCTCTCTCAAAATAAACAAATAAAGAAATAAACTTTAAAAATAAGTAAATAAACTTTGAGATATGTTTCCTAATACTAGAGTACTATCAACAAGAGTGTACATGAAGACCAGATGTTTGAAAGAGGCCTGTGGCTTAAGTTAAGTTTTTTCACCTATGCAATATTAGTAAATAATAATAAATGTCAGAAAGAGTTAATAATTTGCCAGATATCACAGAATTCTTTAAACAAGTATTTTTAAAATATAAGCAACATATCCATCAAAACGTATTGTTTGATTAAAAAACATAAATATTCATATTGAAAAATAATGGATTATGGCAGGACAAAGTGTTTCAGTTACAGAATCATTTAAGAAGGAACTCAGATCTGGATTATGAGTTATTGCACCTTGCTTCTTAAAAAACAAATGCTTGATGATCCCATCCTGATGTGAAACTTTCTCTTTGATCGACATGTTTTTGGATAATGTTCATTAACTTCTGATATTTTTAGTCTTAGCTTGTTAAGTAGCACATTGAACATGTGCTTGGATATGTTGTCAGAAAAACTGATTTTATCTGATCTGCAAGATGGTTTTCGTGTTAATTTTCATTCTGAAACTAAGGAATTAATTTATTTGAATATGTTTTGATTACTTTTTGACAACTGAAAATGCTTATTTTGAGTTCTTTTGGGATATTCATGAGGATGTTTGGTTTTACAGCAGAATAATTAAAAACTTTTTTTCTAAATAGCTGTCAGTCAGCATTAGCTTTTATATATTGATTTAATGTCAACAGTTTCAGAATAATGCAGTGGAATCCATGCTTATGTTACCTTATTCATAAATGGTATTCCTTCAATTTCCCCTATCAAACTCACAAACTTATTACAATCTGAATCCATTTTTATTTCAATCCCTTGTTCATACAGATCACCATTTAACTACCAATATGCTTCTGAATATGTGCTAGTTGCTAAACATAAATATATCCATAATGGTACATATCAAAATTTACACAACGTTTTTCATAAATATCTAGGTTTAAACAAAATAAAGTCTATTATTAGTAAACAAAATACAGAGCCTTGAAATATAAATATGCAGAAGGACAACAGAAGGAACCAAATAATATGTCTAAGAATAGAAATCATTGAAATGGAAACGAGATTTCAGACAATACCATATACTGGTTTGCCTACCACCCTTTCTCTCTAAACATACATACCAATAAATAAATAGAAAATAAAAATAACACAAAGAACTGAAGGAAAACTGTTACAGAACTGATAAAAGAGAAAAAAAAGTCAGCAATAGCATTAAGAATGAAAATAGAGACATAATTACAGGATAATAGAATTTATAAAGTAAGTAGAAACTATTATGTTCAAATATATGACAGTAAAAAGTTGATGCTAGTTAATTCTTAGAAAAATGTAACCTAAATGGATTCAAGATTATGAAGAACATTATAAGACACTTAGGAAAGGAAGAGCTCTGGACAATCTCACTCATGGACAAAGATGTACAAATGCAAACAAGTAGCAAACAGCATTTGCTCTTTCAAATAAAATTAAAATCAACCCAATTCAGTTTTATTTGTTCAGTTATTGTTTCTTTCAATAATACTGTATAAGTCTCATAAAAATGTGATTTTTAAAATAGTTTGCACAAACTGTAGTTTTGTGTTCAATTGTCAAAAGATTACTTTTACTACTTTTTTTTATGTTACTATTGTTAAATTAGAACAGAAAGAAACATATAAATCTGAATACAGATTGTATGTTTTTTGGTTAGGTGACTCTACCCAAAGTCGGGGGAGGAAAAAAGGGAAACATACCAAGTTAACTAAAGGAAACAAACATTTTCTAAGCAATTGGAAGGAGGAAGCTACTGTAGAAACCTAGAGATCATAATTCAGTATTTAAACTTTGGTGGGGGGAGGGGATAGAGTAGAGGATGCAAATACAAGATACGTAACAGATGAGCTTCTACATGAGCCACAGTTCTCCATCTCCACTCCCCACACCTCCCAAAGAGAGACACTCAGAGGAGTAGTGATAGAGTGTAGCAAAAAAATCCAAATTGTGCTCAATGTTGATAAATCACCTGGCAAAAATTTTTAAAAATGTCATGAGTTCTTCAATAAGATATTAGATAGATAAAGATCTGCCTAGTTGGATAGATTAATAGATAGATTGGTAGATAAATGTTAGGATGAGAATTCAGGTTGCATTGCCAGAGGGGGCAAAACCAGATAAGCTAAATTTCCTGAAAAACTGTCTTATCCAAATTTGTTTTGCTTTTATTTTTTTACACTTATTTATTTTTGAGAAACAGAGAGAGACAGCATGAGCAGGGGAGGGGCAGAGAAAGAGAGGGAGACACAAAATCAGAAGCAGTCTCCAGGCTCTGAGCTGTCAGCAAGAGCCTGATGTGGGGCTTGAACCCACGAACCGTGAGATCATGACCTGAGCTGAAGTCGGACGCTTAACCGACTAAGCCACCCCAGTGCCCCTGTTTTGCTTTGTTTTCTACTGAGTGTGCTATACATTAAACTTTAAAACATCATTACCCCTTGACTCTTGGAACCGTTGACTTAACATGAATGAATTTTGGGTGACCCTTCCCAGGAACATGCTTGTCTAGGTGAGAATCACGATGTTCCAGAAGGAATGGGCTTCTGTAGACAAAAAGTAAGAGTCAAGGGTGCCTGGGTGGCTCAGTTAGTTAAGCATCTGACTTCGGATTACAGCTCAGGTCATGATCTCACTGTTTGAGCTCAGCTCAGTTCACGATCTCATTGTTTGAGAATCCGAGCACCAACTGGAGGAGCTCTGTGATGATGGCAGAGCCTGCTTGGAATTCTTTCTCTCTGTCTCTACCTCATTTGCACACTGTCTCTATCTCAAAATAAATAAATAAACTTAAAAAATAAAGGGGTCAGTATGGACTAGAGGATGAACAATGTAGCTGGGGAAGTTATCATTTGGGCTCCTTTTGTCACTGAAAAGCTGGTGCAAACAGAATGTCTGTGTCAGAGCATTAAAATGGGATCCATTAGAGAAAGTGTCTTCCTGTTGGAGGAGTTAAACCCCCCTTTGCCTGATTATTCATTATTTTAGAGGCAATTAATAGATTTCACTACAACTACAGATAGTTTAAGATTAATGGCATATATTTTATCATGTTATATGATATCCATATAAAAGCTGACTTTAAGAAAGAAATATAACTCATGCATTTCCCCTCTCTAAAATTGTGTCAAGCTTAGAATTAATCATTATCTACTAACATAAAGGAAAGCCCCCTTCCTCCACATTGTGTGACACAGAACCCCCATCGATCACCCTGTGCTGTCTAGCACTGCTAATGTCTTAAATCTGTAATGTTTTACTCAATGTATTCACTCTTTAAGAATAAACATCAGGCAACATCCACAGATGTTTGATTTCTGAAAGCCAAGCATTTTATTGAACCAAGATAAACTTGACTAACTCTACTTTTCTTTAAAACATTCCCAGAAGTCTCCTCTATCCATGTATATTAGTCTCCATAGCACCATTTTTCCACGGATGTCTAAATCTTAGGATGTTAACAACTTAGTTTCAATATAAAAATTTTTCTGCAGTGTATCCAGGAAGCCCTACATGTTGAAAGAAAAAGGAAAAGACAAAACTTGTATATGAAACATAAGTGAGAATATCAGTAAGAGTGATTTTAGTTTTTGTGGCAAAACAAAGCACACAGCTATCCAATCCCTAATTCTGCATTGGGAACATGGTCCATAATCAATTTCATTCTTCTTACTGCCTCTGCTTTGGTCCTCTGGTCTAGTAATGACGAAATGCAATAACTTCTTCATTCCACCAAGGGGCCATTTATTCCTTAACTGCATCTGTCCTGTAACCCAAAATGGTCCCCTCCTGATTAAAAGTCGCTCTGTAAACAGATAATTTCCTTTAAAGGAGAAACTTGGGTACCTGACATAAGTTGCCAATTATTTCTTTCATTTCTTAATGTGAATGAGATTTTCTAGGTTTATAACCTTTCTAGTGATCTTTTTTTAAAGGCAAAGTTCCAGCACTTACCTGAGTTATCACAGTTTACATACATTCTCATGATTTGGTAGTTCTAAAGAAGTCTATGCTCATCTCCAATTACTAAAAAAATAGATCGGTGATTTATTTTTATCTAGGAGACACATATTATTCTATTGATGTTTAAAGCAAAATGTACTTTTTTTCACAGGTACTGAAAATTATCTGACTGTTTATTAGATGGGATTGTGTAGAGAGGAAGAAGGCAGAGGAGCAGTAAAGGAAGAACCACAACCAAATCCAGAAATAATAATCCTACTTTTAAAAACTGCACTTGTAAACAGATGAGCAATATTTCATATTGTGTTTCATCTATGTATTGCACTTAGTTGATAAGTAATAGTCAATTAAGTGTTGCATATATATTTAGAAAATCATAAAATGTAAGAATAGGACACACCTTGTTTGTCTTATGACTCTGAACTTACTGACCTGAAAATATGCCTTCGCTATTTTTAAAGCTTATGTGTGTTCATGTGCATATTGAAATACTAACAATGAATTCCTGGGGTTTTTATAAATATTATATAGAATAATGTATTTTAAAGCATTTACTATAATAACTATATGGGCATACTAAGATCCATGGGTCTCCTTTGCCTCCTAATAATTTTATGCCCCTGAGAATTAATGTTCTTTAAATATTTCCTCAATATTTAGAAAGTAAGGAGAAGACTCTATAGAAGAGATACAGTAAAAGCAAGATCCCTGGTGGCATCATTCAGCTTTCCCAAGTAGCAAGAGCTATTCAGTTCAAGCTTTCATACACTACCCACCTCAGAAAACATCTGAGGTTAACACACTTTCCCTCCTATTAATATAGTTTAATGTGCATCTATTGTTACTTGATTATATTGCTTAGCATATCATCTTTCATCTCTAATCTGAGATCTCATAAAATTATTTCCTCCACCTATGCAGTGCATACTTCCTGAGAAAGGTTTTGAGAAAATTAAGTTTTCTCCAACAAGTTACAGGTTCACTGATATTTAATATCCAGTGATATTTTAGAAAACATCTACATTGTAGATTCTTTCCCTATTAATATGCCCAGCTTACCCATATCTAAATCCAAATCAGAGTGCCTGATAAATAGAAATTGCTCATAAATATTCAAACACTTTCTACCTTTGTCCCCTTCCTTTCTCTTTCTAGTTTTTGTTTCTAACCCCATTTCTCCATTTCCTCCTTGCAGAGGAAATCATATGTGCACAGTGGAAGATGCATCTGTCATATTCAGGGAAGCACGAATGGAAACAGTTTAACTGAAGTGGATGTTTTGTAGGAAAAAAATAGGTAGTAACTAAAACTATAATGTCAGCAAAGGCCAGTTTGTAGGAAAAAATTAAGGCCAGCTTGATGAGTTTAGACCTTATCCTCCAAGATACAGGAGATCCTGAGTGTCTGAGGCTGAATGTCAGAGGATGTTAGAATGGAATCCTATGGTATTTCAGAAAAATGACTTCAAATGGAAGAGCGGTCAGTGAAAACCAGTGTAGGCAATTAGGAGACATTAGCTTGTTTTCATTGTCATGAAAAAAAAATCCCAAGATGTCAGCATACAATTACAACTTTATAGTAGAGGAAAGTAAAAAGTTAAGTAAGAGTCCGGGATGGTGGCAAAGCCAATGGAAAGCAAAAGATGAGTGCAAAAGATTTTTCAGGGGAGAGTATGCTTATAACGGACTACTCTTGGGAGAAAAGTAAGAATCAAAGAGAAATTTAAGATTTTTAACCAATATTCTCTGTAGAATTACTGTATCATTACTTAAAAACAAGAATCTACACATAAGCTCGTTTAGGGCATAACATGATGAGTACTGTTTCCAATGTTAGAAAATTAATGTCAAATACAAAAAAGCTTAAAATGATATAATGATTCTAAATAAGAATAGATCACAATATTAAAATAAACAGCAACTAAATAAAGACATGGTATAGACAATGAGGAATAATAGAGATGCAGGAAAAAAATTTGTGTAAGCTGCAATCAAAGTAGGGTATTATTACTGAATATTAAAATAAGAAAATTTGAGGTATGAAGGCATTAAAACCTCACATAATACATGAAAGCAGAAAATAATTGCCTCCATATAAACATTTATTTCAAAAACTGTAATATCACTTTTTCATATATTATGTGGATGGTTATTGGGTACATGATGCATTACTAGAAGTTATATGAACTATTTATACTGTTCATTACCTCATTGTGTAGAAGCAGTGAGCTTTTATTTCCCTATTGGATATAAATGAAGAGATGCATCCATCCAAATATAGCGGAACTAGAATGCAGTGTTTCCCTGGCGAACCAAGTTTTATAATACATATTCAGTCTGAAACTGTGCAGACCTTTTTCTATGCTCACACAAGTGTACATCTTTTAGCTTACCAGACTCTGCTAAAACAGAGCTCTATGAAATAATTTAGAAGTGTGGTCTGTTGAACACTTTTATTAATTAAAATATTACATAGAACTACTATTGAATAAGAGTTTTTTGATCTGTAATGATTTATATCATGAAATTTATTTTCTTTACATAATGGTAACAAACAATTACATGTGAAGATGTCATTTTGAAGATCAGAGTAAAATGTGCATTTGTCAAAATGGAAAATGCTAGAAATAGTGCTATTTTAGAGTACAACTGATCCTTTATATCTATGCTTGAAATTATGTCCATTGAACTAATAAGAATTACATGGTTTTGTCAGCTAATGGCGTTATATATGCCATTGTTTCATTGTGTCATAAAACTATGCCCCTAATTTTTTATTCTGTTTAAAACCACATTATTCTGTATACAAGCCAGCAGTCTACTCTGTTGACCAAACGTGACTCAGTTAATATTTATTTAGTTAGTGAAAAATATATTAGAAAACATTGCAGGCAGTCAAAGCAGAAAACACACACACACACACACACACACACACACACACACACACATACACACACACCCAGCACATCAGTATGTAAAGTGTAGGCAATACAATTCAAGGCATTGGTTGAACCATAAAGAAAATGCTGAGATGCCACACAAGGGAAGGTAATACAACTCAGAAATGAGCAACTACTGGAAGCTTCCACCCCTATAAGCTGCAAAGGCACATGGAGGTATGGGGACACTGGAGCCCAGAGGCCATACTACCAGAAGAGCTAGAATTAGGTGAGTTTGGCTGGAATGGGTTTGAAGGGATCACAGCCTCTGCTATGGAAATGCCTCCTGAGACAGAGTGGGAAGGGGAAGAAATGGCCTGACTGCTCTGGTTCTCCTACCTGCCAATGTCTGGCCAGTGCTTGCCAGAGGCAGAATCCAGTGAAAAGCAAGGTTGACGGTGACGTGGAACACTAGGAAAGAAAACCTCTAAAGGAGAAGCTCCTGAGACACTTAGAAGAGCAGAAGATGGGCAAAGGGTGGATATGAGGGCAAAGAGACCCTCAGAGGAAGAGCAAATACAGAGAAATCTACTCATTTGAGTTCCGAGAAATGCACTATGTACATCTATTAAGCATTGTAAAAGTAAAGAGACCTGAAATTTTGACCAGCAACTCAAAATCCCAACCTTAACTAAGGAACAGGATTGCAGAAAAATGACTAAAAAATGTACATTATAGTAACATGAAATAAATCCTACTCTTGGGATGATACATATTGACTGAAGTCTTTGGGTAATAGAAAAAATGTGCTATGATAAAAATAATAAAGTATCGCTTATACTTCTTGTTATACAAAGAGTATTTAGTCTATTTAATTTCATTTCTTTTCTTTTTTTTTTTAGTTCATTTGTGTTGAGAGAGACAGAGACAGTGTGAGTGGGGGAAGGGCAGAGAGAGAGGAGACAGAGAATCCCAAGCAGGTTTCCTGCTGCCAGTGCAGGGCCTGATGTGGGGTTAGATCTCACAAAAGTGTGAGATCATGACCTAAGTAGGACACTCAACTAACTGAGGCACCCAGGAACCCCTATTTAATCTCATTCTAACTAAACTTTTCAAAGATCCTGAAATAGGGGAAAGACTGTTTTTCCTAGACTGGAGATTTCAGAACAGAATTTGTGTGCTGATTGTGTCATTTGCTACCTCTACCTTTTGGCAAATTAGTGACTTCTGTGAGCTTCATTTATTTACTATACGAGTTACTGCTCACTACATTTGCACAAGTGTTGAGAGTCTGAATGAGAGATGGTCCTCACTTTAGAGGACCATACTTCGTAGAACATACGAAGTATGTTAAATTATAAAATAATTTTTAATATTTTTATTTTCGTCAAAATTTGGGTATAAAATTTGGATCTTTATTAGAATTTCAACAGAATTAAGGAGGAGTTAAGGAGGAACCATCAACATGTTTTGGTAGGAGTGGTTTAAAAATCATGCCCTCAAATCATTCTAAACATAACAAGTAAACGTTTTATAAAATTATATTTGTCTTTCTCATTATAATACAGAAACCTATTATATTTTATCATCTTTAAAGCCTTTTACAAAGAATTATAGATATTTTGAGCTCATATTGAAATTTGTGAGTGTGTGTGTGTGTGTGTGTGTGTGTGTGGTGTGTGTGTGTTTCTTTATGAGAGAGAAATTTGGTTTAGCCTTGATCCAAGATATAGCACACTTTAAATTCATCCAGTGCTATTAAAGAAGTATACTTTAAATCAGTTTGATTTTATCAAGGCAATTTATTTTGCCCTCATACAAATGTAAGAATGATTTACAATGAGTGTCTTTATCTCATAAAATAACTAAATGAGTTTTCTGCTTCAAAAGTACTTAAATCATACAAGTTCCTCCATTTATGCAACAATTTATGCTTTCAGCAATACAAGCATAATATCAAAATCTGTTATTTTGGGGTATCTTTTTTTACATGTTCTTTGTTTATAACTCAGTTTAATCTAATTACTCTTTGTTGTATTTTCTAAACCCAGTTGTATATTTATCACAAAAGGTCTTATCTATATCACCATTATCATTAATCACTGGTGAATTACTTAACTTCTTATGCATTTTTACAGCTTCCATTTCATTTGCTGCCTGGTGTTTTCAGAAAGAGCTAATCCAAATATTTTCAATTTAGTGTAGCTTTTTCAGTAAAAGATTTCAAAACTATCAGTCCTTTTTGTACTTGAGCAAGTAATATTGTATATTTTTTACTGTTATAATCATAAAACAATTTTGTTGACTAAATAGTGAAAGATTAAATTCAGTAAAAAAAATCATGAAAATTCTAATGAAGTAACGAAACTTGGGAAATATTTTTCAATAATTGGAAATATCTCCCTTGATCACAATTCCTTGTGGCTTTGTGCCATAGTGGCACCCAGGATGTCACATTTTCCTTTTCCTTTTTGTTTCCGACAGTGACATGTCTTACAAAATGTGAATAGATACCATGTGTCGAAATACAAACACAGTTACATCTGTGAACTAGGAGCAGTTGCTGACAGGTGTTAGGGAAAAACAGTGACTGTTCTCTTGAGTTTAAATAGAGGATTTTGGGAAAATGACAGTGCAACAATGTAAGGGGCACACTGAGGCACTCTGTAACTCATGGTATTTCTGTAGGTTTGGATCTGTCCCAGCAATAAAATTCAAAATATTGCAAGTCATATATTCTTAGAGTTATAGGGCAGGAATTTAGAGAAATCTCGTCTAAAGTTCCTTAATAAGTGGCGAAGACATAGAGAAACTTGTTCTGAAGCCAATGAGCTACAGGTGTAGAGTTGACCTGTCCAAGCTTTCAGCAGGCACCAGGGCGCTGGTACAGGAAGTGAGGCATTTGCCAGCAGCTTCTGCTGTTGTGCAGAGAACCATCCACTCTGTCCACATGCAGCTGGTCATCAGGGGTCATCAGAGTCCTTTCTCTTTTGGTTTCCTGAGAGATGGCAGAGACCTTTTTACTACCTCAGCAGTTTCTCCACTAAGGGTATGTCATTAAGCCCCTGTAATAAATTCATTCTCCTTGAAATAACTAGAGCAGTTTCTGTTTTTCTGAAATAAATGCAACTTGCACGTCTTAATTCTATTTGAATCCACACTTTATTGAGAGCAAAAATTGAGACTTATTGGATTTTTAGTTAGAATATTATAAATGGAAAATACGTATTGAAACAATTTGGGGACAAAATGTTGAGTTTATGTACACATATATGAAGCTTTAAAAGAATTCTTTCTACAAGAAAAATATATGGGTTTTCTATAGTGTATACTAAAATAAAATGTTTTACTGGATTAATTAAAATTTTATTGTGTGCCATTGGACTTACCATGTGTATCTATGCACACATGCATACAGACATGCACACAGATATATCTATATATGTAGATATATATGTAGATAGATACAGATATAGATATAGATGATGTAGATAGATATATTGAACTTCACTGAATAGTTACCATGGACAAAGATGCTTTCATAAATTCTTTTCATTTAACTCATTTAATTTTCAAAACTGTTTTATTTATATTATTTGTTCATTTGTTCATTTGGCATCTCAAGACAGGTTAAGGGCATTTCTAAATTAACATTTCACAAACACAAATTAAACCTACTTAATCTATCTCCTGAAAAGAATACTCTTACCCCCCACGTATACATGCCCTTTCCGGTCACTTTATTGGTGAAGAGACTGTCCCTAAGTCTGATCACCTAGGAGTCTATGTCTGGTATTTATTTCATCACATTTTATGCAGACAACAATGTTAGTTATAAAACATATTATGGGAGGCTTTATTTTATGTTTGTTATAAATGAAAATAGAAGAGTGTTTGTATCCATTGATAAAGAAAGGAGGGGAAAGAGAATAAAACAAGAACAAAACCCCTTAAGAACAGCAAAAACAATAGCAACAGAATTCTAATTCAGGATACATTATTCAGTGCTATGTTTCCCTAAGACTTAAGTTCACATAACTTAAAGATTAAAAGTCTTTTTTTTTTCTATTTTATTGTTCTCATCATCTTAAAAGATAGATTTCCTTGTGATCAGTCCTGCCTCATTCTACCCTATGCCAGAAAGAATTGCCAACAACAAATCCATGAAAGTGACATTATTGGGCTAATATTGGCTTTGCTGTAAGTCATATATATATATATATATATATATATATATATATATACACACACACACATATATATATACATATATATACACGTATATGCATATATATGCAAATTACTATATACAGATTATCAGTACAAATTATTTGCTACATAATTCACAACAAGGTTCACCTTGTTTCCAAATTTCAAATTTCACCAGTTTTCAAATTCGTAATTTCAAAAGAATGGAGAAACCATCAACCACAGCCTATATGTAAAAACTAACCTATGCAGAAATGAATTTAATTGTAAAATACCACTTAGAACAACACAAATAGGATGTGGTTCTTGCTATTTTGAAAAATAAACTAAGAACTCAATTCCTACATTATTCAGATGAAATATAATCAACTAGTAAGGGGCGGGGGTAGTAGACCCCCTGGCCACAAAGTTTCCTTCCTTCTCATTTCCCTTGAGGGTGATTCCTAGCTCTGCTATCAAGAGGTGACTTCTCACTGATTTTCAGTATCATCATGAGACTTACTTTGGACAATGAAAAAATAGCAGATGTGGTATAAGTACAAACTTGAGAAGTTTCTGGAGTCCTAGGTAATTGCCATTAAATAAGTGCCTTTCAGCTTAGTGCCTGTTCTCTTACTGGTTATAACCCTATAAGTAGGTGAATAAATTCATGCTAGTCTGTAATCAAGAAGCAACTATATGAAATTGGGCCCCAGTCAACAATATCCCCAGCAAGGCTTTCATAAACCAAATGGCTCCAGCCAATAATCCAGTAACTTACCACTGGCACAGGTACTAAACAAACCACTTAGCTGAATGCAGCTCAAATTGCTAGTCTGCAGAATTATGAGCTAAATGAATAGTTGTTGTTAAGAGCCATTAAATTTGGGGTATGTTATTCAGTAAATTTAACTGACAGAAAGCATGAAAATAAAATAATGGTCTGAGGTGAATCACATTCAAGCTACCAGGATAATACATTATTGTAAATCCTCTAAGACATTTTGTATAGGCTGAAGTCAGTACAGAAGTATATACGGGAAAATTTTCCAGGTGTAGATATAGATACACACACACACACACACACACACACACACACACACACACACATGCAACACTGAAAACTACTAAGATAATACTTTGTAGTGTGTCCTCACAAGAATGTTCATACAAGCTATGTATACAAGAGTACAGTTGCCCTTTGAACAACATGACTGTTGAACTGTGTGAGTCCATTTATATCAGACCTTTTTCAATAAATACATACAGTATTCAAAATATATTTTCTTTTCCTTATGATTCTCTTTATAGCATTTTCCCCCAAGTTTACTTTATTGTAGGAGTGCAGTATATAATACATATAGCATACAAAATATGTGTTAATTGATTATTTATCAGCCAGGCTTCCAGTAAACGGTAAGCTAGTAGCAGTTAAGTGTTTGAGGAGTCAAAGCTATATATCGGTTTTGCACAGTGCGGGCTGTCAGTGCCCCAGCCCCAAGTCAATCAAGAGTCAACTACATATGTAAACAAATTTATGCCTCCTTGATTTGAATTTCTAAACATAGTTTTGATTTGTTTTTGCAAGTTTATTTTCTAAGTGAATATGGATGAAAGATGCATAAAAAATTGTGAGAAGCAAGTTGACTAAGCAATTTTCAATAAAGGTAAACATTATGTGTCAATTTACATTGCTCAGGGAAACACTTTCAGCGTGTTGTTTATGTGTATATATGTGTATGTACATAATTTTATGTCTTCATACCAGCAAAATTTCATGTGATAACAAACTTAAAAGTATCTCTGCTTCTGATATGAAGATGAAAGATAAAAATCTAATTAAAATCTAGGAAATGTGTTCTCAAACTCTTTCTACAAGTCCTTTTTTTTATACCTACTTCTAGGCCTGCCTAAATCCATATCACTTATATCCACCTCTCCTGGCCTCCTCAGATAAGGATTTTATTTTAAAGAGAGATTGCAGTCAATTCCCTACAAATTTTAAAACAAAATTAAATTTCTTAGATTTAAGACAAAGACCATATGCAGTAAAAAGGAAGATAATAGTATAGTTTGGTGTTTCTGTTTTTGTTTTGCCTAGTTGCTTTACCATTAATAAAATTCATATAAATAAAAGATGTTTAACCAATAAACTTGTCTAAATAATAAATGTAGGGGCGCCTGGGTGGCTTAGTCGGTTAAGCGTCCGACTTCGGCTCAGGTCACGATCTCGCGGTCCGTGAGTTCGAGCCCCGCGTCGGGCTCTGTGCTGACTGCTCAGAGCCTGGAGCCTGTTTCCGATTCTGTGTCTCCCTCTCTCTCTGCCCCTCCCCCATTCATGCTCTGTCTCTCTCTGTCTCAAAAATAAATAAACGTTAAAAAAATTAAAAAAAATAATAATAAATGTACACAAATTTAAAAAAATTCTATAAAAGCTAATATATTTAAATAGATAATGGAAGAGAAATTTTGCCTTATTGAATATTGCTATGATCATGATCATAATAGAGTAAGTTCTATTATCAAGGAAATTAATTATGTAGCATTCTTTTTAAGTTAACATTGGAAATCTATGAATTATTAAGTGATTTCTTGACTTGGGATCAAATTGTCATCCTACATACACATGTAAATTTGTTTCTGGAGTCCTAGGTAATCTTCACTAAATAAGTGCATTAGTGAGTGAAACTAAGCTATGTAAATGAACTACTTAACATGTAATTATAAAGTATTGCAGCACATTAATTTAAGAAAATATGAGACCTTTTAATATTAAGACTTATTATTTTATTCATATTTTCAGGCTCATAGTTCATAAATTGATCTCTAAGAGTGCTGAAATTCCGAATCAGTATACAAAAATCCAAGACAAAATGTATTACATTTTATAGAAATCAGAAATTTTAAAGATATTCCAACTATAGTATAGGCAGGACTTCCAGAATGGTGAAGGAAGGGGCACAACAATGCTCTTGCCAGTAAAATAACCATTTAACTGATGACAATTATAAATAAATTTTTAAAAAGCACTTAAAGTCTTTGGAAATTGTCCAAAGGGCAAAGAGTAAGTGGAGAAACGTTCTACTGTCTCTTCCTCCCAATCTCAAGTTGCAGAAACTGTACACATATTCTCTGCTTTTTGAAAATTCACGTTATGTCACTTTGCTTTCATGAAAGATCTACATTAGTACTCGTTTTTGCAAACTCAGAGAAATCTGAGAGGGATTTCGGTTTTAAAAAAAACCCATAAACTGAAAATAGAGTTCAGTGTTTGTTTTGCAGCTAGGGGTTACAGCAGCGATGAGGGTTGCACCCCCAAGCCCTTTATCTACACTCAGCATTCCCCCCATTGAGCTGCCATAGCTTTGAACTATGTCTGTGAGCCTCTGTCCTTTATCTAGATTTATTTTATGCATCTATTAGCAAGATGGGCCCTATGGTATCAAAAAAGCCTAAGAGAAGTTATTGTTGGCATCTGGGAGCACTTAAAATTTTTCCAATAAATTAATTAAAATTGCTCTCTCACTATGTGCCATTCCAGTGTACAAAAGTTTTCAGAGGAAAGTTCTACTTTGGGATAGTGGGGGAAACCTGTATTCCATGCAGGTGTGGTAAGACAGAATCAGTATTCTCTTTTCCCATTTAGCCCTACTCTTAGAGCTGAAGTTCTACCCCAGTTGCAGCAGGTAGAGAATACTGGGGTCCTGGTCCCTTCACCCCATCTTATTCAAAGCATACAGACTCCATGTCAGGAAGGGCAAGCCAAAAAGACCAGAACCTTCCCCCATCCATTCCACACAAACACTACCATGTCATAGCAGCCTTACTGGGAAGGGTGGGTCCCCACTCCCAGCTCCTGTGCAGTGGTGCAAAAGTTGTAACCAGAGCAAGAGACAGGACTTAAAACGCCACAGGGTCCTCAGCTGTGCTTGAAAGGAGTGATTTTATTTGGACAGAAAGTGGAGAACTTTATACCTAAGGGCATTGTCCAAAATAGTGAAGATCTTGGTGGAAAGCAATTAAGAGGAAGCTGGTACTTCAGTGAGAAGAGCAAAACAGCAGGGAGGCCAGAAGTTTAAGAGAGAAACATTAAAAAAGAAAAGTGATGAGGAGAGCTGTCCTGGGATCAGAGCCAACTCGGGGGACCGGGTCGGCTGTACACATGCTCTAAGTTGCACCCACTCAGGAGTAACCAAAGCAGGACATAAGGTGGAATTTAAAGCATTGCTCAGGCTGCACACTGACCCGTCAACATAGGGAAAAAGGCTCACTGGCCCATGGGGCTTAAATATGACTTCTGACCAAACACTGACTGAACGATAAGCCACTCAGAGCTGGGGGTGACTCCAAGAACTTATAAATAAAACCACCCACATCTGTGGAGGCCTGGAAGACTGTGCCTGCCCTAAGCTGTACCTCTTAGAAGCGACCAGGGAAAAGCATCTAAACCTTAGGTGTATAAGGCAAAAGAAGTCCCCTCTCTACATAATAATGGCAACATCCAAGCCACATATATAGCTAATAATGAAGGGTTCAAATCTTATTGGCAAAGAGGGAGAAAGCACAACCTTTAATTTTTTTTTAATGTTTACTTATTTTTGAGAGAGAGAGAGAGAGAGAGAGAGAGTACAGGGGAGGTGCAGAGAGAGAAGGAGACACAGAATCAAAGGCAGGTTCCAGGTTCTGAGCTGTCAGTACAGAGCCTGACCTGGGATTTGAACTCACAGACCATGAGATCATGACCTGAGCTGCAGTCAGACGCTCAGCCAACTGAGCCACCCAGGTGCCCCAACACAACGTTTAAATAGTAAGTGACAGTAAGTAGCTGACACAGGGATGAAACTGAGGTAGCCAGGTTAAAGATAAAAAGAAGGAAAAATTAGGTCAAAATTGACCGTTGACCTAAATATAAGAGCTAGAAATGATAAAAGTCTTAGAGGAAATGAAAAAGCAATTCCTTAGATACAATCAGATGATAAATAAATAAATAGAACTACAATAGAATTTAAAACCTTTGAGCTACAAACAAAACCATAAAGAAAGACAGTCCCTGGATGGGAAGAAATATTTGTAAATCATATGTCATATGCAATATGGTTAGAAGATTATGCTATGTTTTTTTCATTTAAAAATGCAATGGATTTTTAATTTTTTAATGTTTATTTTTGAGACAGACAGAGCACGAGCCAGGAAGGGGCAGAGAGAGAGGGAGGCACAGAATCCGAAGCAGGCTCCAGGCTCTGAGCTCTCAGTACACAACCCAATGTGAGGTTTGAACTCAGGAACTGAGAGATCGTGACCTGAGTTTAAGTCAGATGCTTAACTGACTAAGCCACCCAGGCACCCCAAAAATGCAATGAAATTTTAGAAGTCTCTGCTTCTATTCCAACTTTAGAGCAGTATGTGTGCCTGTGTGTATATGTATGGGTGTGTGTACAATAAAGATGAACAGCTTTGGGACGCCTTGGTGGCTCAGTCGGCTGAGCGTCCAACTTCGGCTCAGGTCATGATCTTGTGGTCCCTGAGTTCGAGCCCTGCTTGGGGCTCTGTGCTGACAGCTCAGAGCCTGGAGACTGCTTCGGATTCTGTGTCTCCTCTCTCTACCCCTCCCGCACTCACACTCTGTGTGCGTGTGTGTGTGTCAAACATAAACATCAAAAAAATTTTTTAAAAGATGAACAGCTTCTTGCTAAACTCTGCAAGATTATTTTAATATAATTCCAGAGATTTTAGAATATTCCCACCTGAATTTATTCATAAAATACTTCCCAAGCTTCTTGAATTGTGAACATAATTTAGATCTTACAAAGGAATGGGAACGGCATTTTGGAAGATTATTGCATGAGCAATGGTGCATGAGTAGAGTCATGGCCCATTGGGGATCATAATGAGACTGGTCTGGTAGAAAATATTTCAGATTATTTAAGAAGAACATTGTGAATGGATAATGTAAGCCCCACATATAAATTATCTGAATAATTCTTGTAATAAATTGCTTATGGATATGCCTGAGTAGATAACAAAAACACTTGAAACTCAAGAAGAATATTTAATTTCCTTTAATTTCAAGGGGCCAAAAATCTTAACTTTCAGGTTCTCACCATTGAAATATATGTATAGGCTGATACTATCAAAATAGAAAATGAATGTTAATCTGTAGATTCAATAGTGCAGCCAACTGAGCATTCATCAGACAACTCCAGTTAACAGTGATGCATCATTTCATCCTAAACCACGTAAATCCTTTGGCTATCACAGCTCTCCTACTTTCATACTGAGTGTGGGATGGACACCTCTGGTAGCTGTTTTTCTCTTGAGGCCTTTTAGTCTGTGCTACATACTACAATGGAAGCTGTGTTTAGGCATCAATAAATACAGAACTTGCTCATCATTGTTGTTATGCTTTTATTTTTTTTTCTAATACCCAATTTTTTATTCTCTGCTTGCTGGAACTCAACATCCTTTCTCTTGCTCCCATTACACTCAAGGACATGTGAAAAAAAAAGAATTCAATAAAGTTAGGTACATAAAATCAGAAAGGAAAAACAATAATGTTAAGATTACAGTTCTTAAAGACTAGCTAATATGTTATGAGTGTGAGAAAAATACACCGCCATTGCAACACAAATGCATTTATGAGAATATTACATGGAGAAACCTATTTCTTCATTTTTGTCCTCTAAACTGTACCTACTTTTCCATAATCTTAGCAACCACCCACAAAGGTACAGTCTTGAAATGTGACTGTTCACCTGATTCAGAAACATTATTTTGATGGACTATGTTTTTCACTGATCGCTACTAGATGTTTGATTTATTATGAAGTCTGTATCAGATTTAGATTCAATTAGATAAAATATATATGTTTAAACTAATAGTTGTTGAAAAGATAAAAACTGACTTCTTTTTCATAACATGGTAATAAGGAGGTAGACATTTTAGAAGTAATCTAGCTTGGGATATTTTGTCTTATTGCTCTATATTCTTAGGTAATGCCTCATAATTTAAGATAGTGCCTCTGGGGGCACCTGGGTGGCTCAGTTGGTTAAGCATCTGACTCTTGAGTTCACTTCAGGTTATGATCTCATGGTCATGAGATTGAGCCCCACTTGGGATTCTCTCTCTCTCTCTTTCTGCCTTTCCCTCACTTATACTCATTCTCTCTCTTTAAAAAGAGAGAGAGAGAGAGATAGAAAAGATAGTGCTTCTGAAATCCTCCTATCATAGCACACAATGTTAGCAATTTTGGCAAGGAAGAAGTGCATTTCTTTTCCTTTCTTTTTTTTTTTTTTAACAGAGTACTCCCTAGGAATTCTATGGACCGCTTTACATCTATATAGTCAGAATTTAATAATGTGTCCATT
Organism: Leopardus geoffroyi; assembly: GCF_018350155.1. Classification (NCBI taxonomy): domain Eukaryota; kingdom Metazoa; phylum Chordata; class Mammalia; order Carnivora; family Felidae; genus Leopardus; species Leopardus geoffroyi. The sequence continues at coordinate 25,088,431 of NC_059333.1, forward strand.
CCTACCAAAATATGTTTAGTCACTAATGAAAGATGATGAGTGTGGCTATTAAGAAAAAACTAACTGTCTCTAACCAGGTCTCTATACTATTTATCTGAGACACATATTAAAGAGTGAGATGAGCCCCAAATTGATATTTTGGGGGATTAGCAAGGGCTCCAAAAAATAAAACCCACGATCACATACTTAAGTACAGAACTTAGCAATTTAATATTTTTAGGTGGTCTTGAACTGAATACATTGTAATTTCTCTAACTCCATGTTTATTTATATATATTTATATATATTAAATATATTTAAATATATATTTATTTAAATATATATATTAAATTTAATATATTAAATTAAATAAAGTAAATTAAATATATATTAAATATATATAAATATATATTTATATTTAAATATAAATATATATTTATATTCATATTTATAAATATACATTTATATATTTATATAAATTTATAAATTTATATTATATAATATTTATATAATTTATAAATTATAAATTTATAAATATAAATATATAAATATATATAAATAAATATATTTATATATAAATAAATATATAAATAAATATATATTTATATATAAATATATTTATTTATTTATTTATTTTAGTTTCTCTAAAAAATCTCTATGTTTTTCTTTATATTAGAGTAATGATCTCCTGTGGGCTAGGGCAAATGTTTGGATTCTTCTTTTGAACTTGATGTCACATATGTGGTAGGCAGAATAATGCCCTCCCCCCAGCGACGACCACATCTTAATTGCCCAAACCTGTGAGTGTGATAATTTACATGGCAAAGAGGATTTAGCGGAGATGATTAAATTAAAGATCTTGATATGGGAAGATTATCACATTGGGATCAAGGTAATCATAAAAGTCCTTTAGGAAAGATGCAGGAGTGTCGGAGAGATAAAGATTTGAATAAACACGCTGCTGGCTTTGAGGATGAGGGAAGGGGTCAGGAGCAAAAGGGATTCGGCAGACGCTGAAGCTAGAAAAGATAAGGAAACATATCCACCCCTAGAGCTTCCAGAAGGAGTAAATCCCTCTATGCCCTTGATTTTAGCCCAATGAGACCTCTGGTACACAGAGCTAGTAAATATAAATTTGCGTTGTTTTAAGTCACTGAAGTTTGTGGTAATTAGCTACATCAGCCATAGGAAACTAATATACTAGATAACAAATAGAAAAGTTGACACACTGAAATAAGCAGAAAAAACGTAGTTTCTTTATTTTCTGAACTGTACTGTTTCTCCTGGAAGACCATCCTAACTAGGATAAAGAGGAAAACTGAACTGTCTCATTAATTACATTGCGGTTTCTTCTATGTGAACTGTCATTAATTGTTGCTCACACTTGCACATCACCCCTCTCTCTTTCACCACCTAGTTATCTGCAAGATGATAGCTGGATACATTTGGCCAGTTGGTCAGAGGGTCCACAGATCTACTGTTGGATCATGGTTTGTCTAATTTTCTCACCAAACTGGTATCTATGAAGAGGGAATTAGTCTTAACTAGACCTTTAGTCATACTGCGGAAATCTCTTCAACTCTAATGGCAAACGTGAACTATGTTGACTGAGTTTGCTGTTCATGGACTCTCTCAGCTCATACATTATCCTTCCCCAGACTTGAGCATGCACACACTTCTGTGTCACTTGCACATAACTCACTGCCTCCCAGGAGTCATGAATTCTTCCACAGACTCATTCAACTAGACACCTTGTTTGGGCAATGTTTCACTATCACTGCATGTTAGGAATTGCTCCAAACTGAATGTGAGGATGTAAGACTTCATTATGAACCTTCAGACCTTCAGACTATTCTCAGGAAAGAAAGCTATCAACTCTGATGTCCTTGGCTTTCTTAAAATATATCTGGATATTTCTTCCACATTGTTAGGAAGGAGAAGAAGTAGAAAACAAAGAGGGGAAAAAAACAAGGACACTGACTTCTTTGAGAAAACATTTTACTCTCTCTCTTCTCCTTTCCTCTATCTATTGGGCAATAAGGAGTAGCTTTTCTCACTGCCTTTCTCAAGATAGAATTCTTTTTATATGACACCCTGATTCTCCTTTTCCTGTGCCAAGTTTTCCAATCTATGCTTCTGAGATGGAAAAGTCACTTAATGAACTTGGATCTGTATTTTCTCTTTGAGAAATACCTATTTTTTAAAAATACTGTCTCACTGTAGTTTGAAAAATAAAGCCATCTTTGAGACTCAAGTTACAATGACTATTTTACTATTCATAGTTTCATCTAATTCTTAAAGGGATGGATGCTATTTATTTAATAGCTTGGATCTTCAAATTTACTGAATATGAAAATACATATTCAAATATATCAAAGCATATTGCTTTGATACTCATACTTTTGGAATAGATGACCACTTATTCCTGTTTTATAATGTCTCTGCTCATATTTCTTCAATATTGGACTTTTCAATATACTGGAGAAATAATTTATTAATACCTTCCAGGTGATTCATTTCTATCTTTAAAAAAAGCAATTCAAGGTATAAATGTTCAAAGCACATCCATAAAGGTAAATTTGTTCTAAGATAATTTTATTTTGGACTTTATCTTATAGAAAACTAAACGTGATTGCAGATTATTGAAATGGGAAATAGCATTTTGAAAGCATTACTTTGGAAAGATTAAGCCACTGGTCATAGGCAAAACAATTTAAGAATGACTCAAAACATATTTAGTTTCCATCACTAAATAAATGTTTTGGAAAACATTGGATAAAAATTTAGATATGACTGGGTAAGTATTTGAATTGGAAAATAGTATATACCAACCTTTTAAATATATTTTAAATTATTAATGCTTTTACATTATAAAGTATAAATTTGTAATTAAAAGTTACATTTAAATTGTATTTTCTCAGAATTATACTAAACTGAAATAAAATATTCTTATTTGAATGATATGTAGTAAAGTTTAAAAGAAATTTCAATATTTGTATACAATGTCTAACAAATAAATTATTTCTCTAATGTATAAATGATTCCATTCCATAGTTGCTACTGGGAGTAAGTTTTAAATAGTTTTTATTTTTTTTTTATAAAACTATCCAGAGTGTAGAATTAATAGAAATGTTTATATACATGCATGCATTTGTAGGGGTATATATGTGTTTAACCAATGGAATAAAATAACCTGTTTGGCAAGTACTTTTCAAGTCTCTAGCCTGACAAAATGAATTAATTTTTCAATGATCATCTGACCAATTATTACACAGAAGGATGGATAAGTGACAAAAAATGTGTTATATGAAACTCTGTTGATATTAACAAACAACTTCTCCATCTTACTTTTACTCTCTTCATGCCCAAAGTTTGAAACAGTTCACTCAAGTTTTTTAAAGGTATTTACCTCCCCTGAAAACAGATGCCAATATAATAATAGTAGTCGGTTCTGAATATGAACAAGAAAATATAATATCCAGAGGAGGAATTACATTTGAAAGCAAATCCTTTAAGATATTCATTTTGTCTTCAACGTAATTACTGATGCCATAAATTCTTTTACAATTCAATTCCATACAATTCAATTTCATACAGTCTAATTCCCAGTGTGATTATTGGTTGTCTTAAATGGACTCCTTGACAACAAAAGCCAATACTTCCTGTCTCATTTCTACAGTACTCACAAATCAATCTTGATCTTAAGTCATCAACTCTTCCTGAGACAAGATGCAAAACAGTGAGGAAGCAATGTAAATTTGCTTAAAAATGTCAATTTTTCATGGACATTTTCTACTAATAGATTAGGCTTGTTGTACTGCAAAATCATAGTTTATACCCCATAGTATTTTTTAAAACATCAATCTGTATTTGTCCCCTTTGGAAAGTTCAATTCTGCTAGATGGAGCATGGAGGTTACATAAATTTAGTGTTTTATATCATGCTTGACTCCTTTCTTTTGGAGCAAGATATTTAACTCCCTTTCCATTTTGTTTTCACAAACTCCTTTTTTTTGTGTAAATACTCCATACTTAAACCAAAATAATTGGAAGACTAGGCATTTATCTATGCCATGTGAGAAAAACAAATCTATGTTTGCTTTCAATGGACAATTATTTAAAAAGAAAAATTTAAATAATAATATAAATACTACAGTGAGCTCAATTTGAAACAAGAATGTGCAATTTACTTCTATACAGATAAATAAGTATACATATATAATATTATATACCTGTTTACATACATATACATTCATGCATAAATACATATATTTACGTGTATGTATAAGTAATATGATAAGTGAATAGAATGATACAGAGAGGAAATGCATGCATACACACATGTATATATATCTATAGCTATATATTTCCTTTAAGAACAGCTATTGCTATTTTTTCAAGCTGTCTTTATGATTAATCAGGCTACCATTATAAGTTACATATAAAATCAGGAAACAATTTAACCCTGAATTCAAAAGACGTTGAAACAGGTTTGACTGAGAACGTAGTTCCAGTATATCAATATTTCTGCACATTTAAAAGGTATAGATAGAAATTCCCCCATCACTGTTTACTATCATCTTTTACAACCTTGTTTTTATTCTGATGGTAATGCCAACTTAAATACTTAAAGTCTGGGGAATTGTGTGTGTGTGTGTGTGTGTGTGTGTGTGTGTGTGTATTTTATTTTTATTTAGATTCCAGTTAGTTAACATACAATGTAATATTGGTTTCAGGACTACAACATATTGATTCAACACTTCCATACGATACCCAGTGCCCATCACAAATACACTCTTTAATCCCTATCACCTCTTTACCCATCCCCCCACCCCCTTCTGCTCTGGTAACCATTAGTTTGTTCTCTATAGTTAAGAGTCTGTTTCTTGCTTTGCCTCTCTCTCTCTCTCTCTCTTTCTCTCTCTCTCTTTTTTCCCCTTTTACTTTCATTGGAAATCACTAAATACTATAGAGTTTTCAAAATACTACGACATGCACATAAGCCAGCTGTCTCAGATATTAAAACCACTGATTTCAAAGAAGACTAAACAAGTAGAGAGAGGGATTCAACAAAATTAATTGGCACAGAAAGAAAATTAAACTCAAAAAAGAATGAAGGATGAGAATCTTCACATTTGTACTTAATGAAAAAACAGACTTACACCTTATTACAAAGAACTTCAAGACATTGGCTGGAAAAACTGACTTAAAGTTGCCCATCTATCATCTGTTTGTACAAAACTAACTAAATAAATTTGACTCAATATCCATACTTGCGAAAAGAGGAAGATGCCAACATTATAGATTGTGTATTTAATGCAAGTTTATGTTGCTTTGAGGACCAGAATAATCATATAAATGGGATTTTGTAAAACAGATAGCTTTATGTTTTTATGTGGCCACTCTCCATAGTCTGTTCTTCTATTTTACTGCATTACAATTTTTTCTCATTCAATTTTCATCAAGTTTTAAGCTCATAGCTAAGAATGAGATCAACCATTGAATGATATGTCATGTCTGAGAATTACTGCTTAATAGTAAAACTGAAGATTCAGATAAATTTTCTCAGGGATAAAGGGCAAGTGAGGGCCAAAAGGAAAAAAGAAAAAGAAAAAAGAAAAAAAAGAAAAAAGAAAAGCTTCCCCCCCAAAAACAACAACAACAATAACAACAAAAACAACTTCAGGGATCAGATGATAGATTTGGAAAAAACTTATTAGAAGAACATGTATAAGATAGTCTGAGAAACTGTGTGGGTTATGCAAGAAAAAAGGTGATTATAATATCCATCGTACTACTTAAAAATTAAAGCATCAAGAATAATATTTGAAGTATTTCAACAGGAAAAGGTTTTGGTATGCTCGCAGTTTGGAGACTTTTCCAGCGATCAATATCAATGATGAACAAGGTTTGAGTGTAAATTATTTCCGGGTTTAAAGTATCCATTTATCTGCAAGTAAGCTTTTCTACTAGTTCAGCTAGAAACGCAACTTTTCTGTCAATAGCAGGAACAAAATCAGATTGCTCTCAAGATCTGCTTCCCCTTCTAAAGAAACATTAATTTTCCCAACCTGATTATAAAGTTCTCTTTGTTTAGGGCTTGATTCTATTCTCAGATATGGAGATGAATCCAAGTTCTGTGCCTAGAAAGTCAATTATGGTGACTACATTTCAAGTGCAGCAGAATGATTTTCCAAGGGATTAGGATGCATGTGTTTTTGAGGAAAATAGATTTTGAGTTTTCTGGCTATAAAAGATGTGAAATGGTTAAACTCTGAGTGCCATCACATCAGGGTTTTTCTAAAGGACTTGATGTTTTGTCAATATTGATTCAAGCTTCTCAGTGTCACTGGAGTAAAAATAATAAAGTTCTGTTGCTGCAGGGACATGAAGAAAAAAAATTTTTTTGATTGATTCTTCCATTATCCAATGACAGCTATTATAAAGCAGAGAATAAAAATGACAATTAGATGCTTGGTCTAAAGAAAAAATATATGAACCCGTGTAAGGATTTAGTGGGTTCTAAAAATATAAAAATACAAGAAATACTCAAAATCAAAGACAATCTTATTGTAAGATAAAGATGTAAAACAATTTTGCAAATTTCGCTAAATAAATAATGGGATAAGTTTAAATAATATTTTTAAATTTACAAAGAAATTTCACAAACATTATTTTATCAATTCATTAGAAATGTTCAAAGCACGCTATGACTGTCCCTTTGTTTTTCTTTTTTTGCCTGTTTAAATTCAATGCTACAAATCAGCTGAGATAAAAGTGTTAGTTACTCTAGTCTAATAGAGAACTCAAGTTATTTTTTTTTCCCTTGGGGATAATGTGTTCTCTAATTTCAGTTTTTCTTCCTCTCTTTCTCTTTACTTCTGAAAAGGATTGCATTTATTCCTATGCTTCATTTCCTCTTTTTTGCATTTGTTTCAAGGTTTTATTGAAATTCCAGTTAGTTAACATATACTAGTATATTAGTTTCAGGAGTAGAATTATTAATTCATCACTTATACATATTACCTCGTGCTCATCACAAGTGTCCTCCTTAATCCTCATCACCTATTTAACCCATCCCCTGCCCACCTCTTCTCCAGTTTTTCTCTACACTTAAAAGTCTGTTTTATGGTTTGCCTGTCTTTTTTCTGCCTATGTTCACCATTTCATTTTTTAACCTCCACATACTAGTGAAATCATATATTTGTCTGTCTCTGATTGACTTATTTCCCTTAGCACAATACTTTCTAGTTCCATCCATATCATTGCAAATGGCAAGATTTCATTCTTTTTATGGCTAAGTAATATTCCATTGGGTGTATGTGTGGGTGTGTGGGTGTGTGTGCATGCACACACAAAATGGAATATATCTATATATATACACACACACATATAAAACATATACATATATGTATATACACATTGGAATATATATCCATATGCATACATATACCACAACTTCTTTATTACTCATCAGGATGACTATCCCATGTTATGAGAGTAGAAATGGAAGTGCAGTGAAGTGAATTACCAATGACGTTTACCTGGAGATAATGTTAGAATTCAGGCTTTCTGAAAATTACTTCACATTTCATCTATTCTCTCTTTCTCTATCTCCCCCCCCATCTATCTATATGTATTTATGTCTCTTTTGTGAAATAGTTTACTTTTGAAAAATTTTATGGAATAAGTGTTCCAGTTGGAGTAAGATGAAGATACATATACTTAAATACAATTGTATCAGGATATTTCTAAAATTATGCATATTTATGTATGTAAGTACAACTAACAAAAACCTTTAGATGTTTCATGAACAAGGACATTTTCTTTTTTTCTAATATTTATTTTTTATTTTTAGACACAGAGCATGAGTCGGGGTGAAGCAGAGAGAGAAAGAGAGAGAGAGACAGACAGACAGAATCTGAAGTAGGCTCCAGGCTCTGAGCTGTCAGCACAAAGCTCAACGCAGGGCTTGAACCCAGGAACTGTGAGATCATGACTGGAGCCAGTCAGATGTTTAACCAAATGAGCCACCCTAGTGCCCCTGAATAAGGATATTTTCAATTGGATATTTAATGCATTAACTGGGTTAGAATCAAGTACATAGTTACAAACAGTAATCAGTAATTGTTTATTTTATGGACTTAAAATACAAAAAAAAAAAGAGAAAAGAAAAATAAAATACAATTAGTTTCACTTCTACCCTAATTTGAAGACATTCATTTATTCCTTTTGGAAACTGAGAAACACCATAAGATGCTAAAGATTAAGCACAATGCCTTCCTTTATGGAGATTACTGTCTAATAAAGAAAATAGATATCAAATGAATGAAGGCAAGTGTTATCAAGAGGAAGTATAAGTTGCGTCTCGAATGTAGAGGCCATGGACTTTTATCTTTAAAATGAGGTGAAAGGGAGGGAAAGGTTATTAGCAAAAATATTAGCAGGGGTTAACCAGAAGTGGGAAGGACATTTCAAGAATTAAGAATGATGGTGCACCAGAGTGCCTTCAGGGCTAGGCCCCGCCTCTTGATTTTGGCTCATGTCATGATCTCAAGTTTCGTGAGATTGGGCCCCCGCATGGGGCTCTGCACTGATAGCATAGAGCCTGCTTGGGATTCTCTCTCCCTCTCTGCCTGCCCCTCCCCAACAGGTGCTCACACTCTCTCTCTATCTCAAAATAAATAAATAAACATAAAAAAGAATAAAAAATAACAAGTTAAAGTTATTGAGGCAGGAAATAGAAAATGTGTTTGAGGAAATGACAGAAGCGGAGCATTAGATGGATTTTAAGTGACAAGCGAGAAGCACAAACTGAGTCTGAAGAGAGATGGCAGAGTCAGATGCTATAAAGAAATGACGTTTAGAGTTTGGTGTGTTTCTCTTAAGAGCAAAGGGAAAGCATTGAACTATGTTAAGCAGCAGATCCACATTAACAAATGAGAGTTTTTAACACAACCACTCTGGCTACAGTGTGTATAATAAATTAAAAAGAGAGAAACACATTTACTGAATTTCTTATTGGTATACAGGAGAGGAGAGGGTATGAGAAAGAGAATGACATGATGAGGTATTTACTAAAGATGTTTTGTTTCTTTCTAGATGAAAAATACTAGACCTTGTTGAAATAATTATGGGCTAAACAGGTGACAGAGTGAGGCTGAAAATAGGAGAAAGAAAAATTATACAATTTCTATAGAAAGATGGAAAGATTGGGGTCCAGAGAATAAATCGACCAGTTGAGTTTTGGCAATAGGAAGACTTTACCTAGAATAAGAAGAAAGTGAATCGGGATCCCATGATCTTAATAATTGTTCAATATATTGAGCAATCTATAATTTTAAATTAATTGCCATTGGTCGAATATAATTAATGTTGACTTATCTTTTTTTACTCTTTTATTATTTTTATTTTTTTTGTCTCAGTAATGCCTTCAAGCTTTATCCATGTACTTTGGATCAAGTATGCATGTATAAATTATTTTATCTCTCCCTGGGAAAACTGAATTTACTGATGAATAATCTCTTAAAACTCTAGTTAAGATTTTTCATTAAGTTCACTATTAATAATGCAAATCCTACAATTACCTAATTTATTAGAAATGACTTGGTTTTTCTTTCTTGCCTGAAACTTTCTGTCTAATGAGTGATTTTAGCTGGCAGTAATGACATTTCATGCCTTAACTGGCAGCAATATCAAAATTTTACACATTCAGATAAATATTGCTAAATAAATTAAATGTTAAAATATCAGCAATATGAATTATTCCTAGGTATCTAGAGTTGGAAAGATTAACTTTCTGGTTCTAGTAGCTCTGAAAAAAAATATAGCTGGGGCACCTCCATGGCTCAGTTGATTAAGCTTCCGACTTCGACTCAGATCATGATCTCACAGTTTGTGAGTTCGAGCCCCGTGTTAGGCTCTGTGCTGACCCCTCAGAGCCTGGAGCCTGCTTCGGATTCTGTGTCTCCCTCTCTCTGCCCTTCCCCCTCTCGTGCTCCGTCTCTCTCTCTCAAAAGTAAATAAACATTAAAAAAATTAAAAACATATATACATAACTACTCAGGGCAAAAAAATTGCATATCTATCTAAATATGCTAGCTAAATAGTGCATTTTTCTGAATATAACTCCTTTGCTCTATTCAATTTTATTAATACAAGAATCTTCTTCTTCTTCTTCTTCTTCTTCTTCTTCTTCTTCTCTTCTTTTACTTTTAGAGGGAGAGAGAGAATGCAAGCAGGGGCCAGGGGCAGAGGAGAGACAAAGAGAGAGAGAGAAAGGGAGAGAATCTTAAGCAAGGTCCAACATGGGGCACCATCCCACGACCCTGGGATCATGACCTGACCTAAAATTAAGTCGGATGCTCAACCAACTGAGCTACTCCAGGCCCCTGAGTTAACTCCTTTATTTTTTTAAGTTTATTTATTTATTTTGAGAAAGAGAAAACAGTGGAGGGGCAGAGAGAGAATCCCAAACAGATTCTGCACTCTCAGCACAGAGCTCAACATGGGACTCAGTCTCATGAACCATGAGATCATTACCTGAGCTGAAATCAAGAGTCAGTTGCTTAGGGAACTGAGCCACCCCGATGCCCCATCCCTGCATTGACGTCTAATGTCATTGCTTCTCATCTACACACCATTATTCTGCGGGATACTCCTATTCCTGGGAGCAAGTTTGTCAGGCTTATTGGAGTGGCTTTGCCCTCATTCTATCTCTCATCATCATCACAAAATACTCACAGCACTTCTAGGCATTACCTTTAGGCAAGGCAGAAACTGACCATCTCCACAGGACCTGCTATGTGGCTATGGGGTTAAAACAATAAAGTTCTAACCATTCTACTTCAAACTTCCTCTTCCTTCATACAAACCAGCACTGAGTCACATGCTGCCTGCATAAACTTATGGTAGTAATTACAAAATAGGCATCTTTCCAAAAAGGAGTGATATCTACCTTACACGTATTACATTAATCTCTATGTAGATTTGGGCCACATTGTCTATTTCAACAAACAACCAAAAATATACAATAGAGAAAAAAACAAAAGAAATTATCTCCTTCACACATAATAATCCTCAGTTTCTTACAAGGCCATATGCCACTGGCCTCAAAATGCGGTTCCCAGACAAGCAGCATCATTGTTAGCTGGGTTCTTGGTTACAAATGCATGTTCTCAGATCTTACCCAGGCCTAATGTACAAGAAATGTTAGTGATCTGTGATTGAACAATCTCTCTGGGAGATTCTGATGCACACTAATTTTTGAGAACCACCACTCTATGTAGTCATTTAGGAGGCCAAACTGGTGGAGGCTTTGCCCTTACTAACCTATGACTCCCAAGGTCAGTGATTGCCAACCATTTGGTGGGAAAGCAACCAGTCTGGAGAAACATCAAAGGGAGATTTTTTAGACCAGACATGGGATTAGCACACATAACTTCCATTCACTTCCTATTTTCTAAAGCTCAGTCATATGATCACATACTACTGTAATGCAAGATGGAAAATATAGTCATACTGTGAATTCAGGGAGAATAATAAACATGTTTTGGTGAGATGTTGGCACTCTCTTCTACAAACTCCCCTCTCCCTTCCTACTCTGGGCACACTGAACTTTGTTCACATTCTACTGTGCCTTACTCCACCCTGCTACAAGATTTCCACATGCGCTACTCTTGCTTACAATGTTCTTACAAATTCAACTCTGCCATTTACTTTCAGTGGTGTAATAACTACTTATCCTCCAGACCCCATCTCAAATAGCTTTCATCAGGGAAGCTACTATATTATACAGTCTTCTTACATATGCTCATGAAACTATGTTGCTTCTTGTTGTAATAATGCTTATGGCTTGATGTTACACCTTTATGTTCATAAGTATTAAAGTAATACGTACCTTTTCTACTTAAGCTAAGTCCAGGCCTAATTTTTTACACCTCATATCATTACACCTAACACATTGTCTGGAAATATTAGAAACTTAATAAACTGCTTAAGAATATATTTAAAGATATAGATAGATAGATAGATAGTCATATGTGTGTATTTGAGTTAGAAATGCATGCCTTATATAGGTGAATAAATTATTTTCATCAAAATGAAAGACAATATTGATTTTTTTCTTATACCAAAATGAAAAATAGTATAAAATATAAATGGCAAATGATACATATTTTTGTTCTCTACACCCTTCATTTTGGGGTGTATTATTTCTCCATTAAATTTTCTCTTTATTAGTAATTCTCTTCACCATTTTTCATGATTTAAAAAGCATATATGCTTTAAAATCTAGCTCCTCTCTCAATTTTTAATCCCTTAGGAGGTAGGGTTGGCTGAAAACCTAGAAGCCTAGAAAAGTATATTGACTCCTGATGTGAAGGAGAGAAAGGTGAGAGCACTTAATGCTAAGGCCTGGGAGCCAGTTATGAATTTGTGACATTATTTTATACAGTCTTTTGTGGGGGGGGGGGTGGGTAGAGAGGCTATGCATCATTCCTGAGCTCCCATTTCTCTGAATCTTAATATTTATAGAAATAGGATGAATGGTGTCCAACAATATCTGATGTATAATTTATTATAGATTTGTAACTGTCTTAAAATTTGAGTTGTTCCTGAAAATGTTCAGCTGCAAATCCCAAATACCAAGAAGCCAGAAACAAAGCAGTACTTGTTATAATCATCACACATGATGGAAATATAATCCTGAAAAAGGTCAGAGTTCTAGAAGAGGACTCTGCTATTTTTCAGGCATTAAAGGCACTTTGACTTATTATATCATTTTATAGCAAAGGTTGTACATGAGTTCTAAGTGATAGTGTATGAATTTCCTATCAGGATGATGCTCCAGCTAATTAACCCATCCTCATCATAATCTTAAACCTATCATCTGCAGGTTTTTTGATACACTTCGCAGGTTTATGTGGAAAGGAAAGAAATGTCAGGCCATGTTTATGTTCTAACAAAAGGTGATGGAAAAAGTTATGACACAGTCAGTACTTTCATTAGTTATTTTTTTCTGTTAGCCAAACTTTCCAAAGAAGTGTGAATTAATGTTTATAGAAAACAAAAATATTAACCACATGAAACAGTTTTATGATATTGCCTACCTACTCATGAATCAAAACAACAAAAAACTATTTATAATTTTCTAGCTATATTATATCTTAGTCACAGCACCCAAATGTTTGAGCTACATTCGAAGTGGCTACCAGAGCCATAATTTTGGTCATAGCCCATGCCACAATGATTGAGAGGGAAAATTGGATTTTTATTGTGAAAGTCTCAATCTGTTTAGGTCCAGCAGGTGAAATGAAGATATTAGGCAATTGGGATTTGAGTGACCATAGCATTATATTGGTGCTTCAATGGATGCTCTGTAGTGATAGTCAAAGAGGTGTTTTTTTTTTATTAAAATTTTTTTTAATGTTTGTTTATTTTTGAGAGAGACAGAGACAGAATGCGAGTGGGTTGGGGCAGAGACAGAGGGAGGCACAGCATCCAAAGCAGGCTCCAGGCTCTGAGCTTTCAGCACAGAGCCTGACTCTGGGCTCAAACTCATGAGCTGTGAGATCATGACCTGAGCAGAAGTCAGACGTTCAACTGACTGAGCCACCCAGGCACCCCAAAGAGGTTTGTTTTTTCATCCAACTTAATTCTATTTTCTATATATTTTTTGAATATAGACTATCCTGGTAGAATCTACAGTGAAAAGAAGTGTTGCAGGAAATATCAAGGGATACATTTTTCCAGATAATATTATGCTAGGCAAGTAAAAGGTAAATTTCCCTGAACTACGACAGAAAGCAATTTATTGTCTCAACCGTTTTGTTAAACTTCATTTAAATTACACTCGATGTTTCCCAAATGAATCTGCACACATTTGATTGTCGTGTTATGAAAGATTAGTATAGTTTCTGTACCTTTTTGTTTGCTGTCCAGTTTATTTTAAATAAAGATTTCAAGTACTCCTAGAAAGGTAATACACTCTGTTACTTTCATTTTCACATGTCATTTTATTTTGGGGATTATGTGTTGGTGAGATGGGGAAGGAATGGTGAACATATTTACATGTGAAGATGGCGATTGTTTTCTGAGCCTGCAGAAAAATACAAGAATATTTTAAAATACAGAAAAAAAATTTAAAAATAAGAACCAAGACATAAAGTGATGATATATGTGGAAGGTAGGTGAGACAATGTAAATCTGTTGAGCAAATAGCCCTGGAAAAACCTGAATAGTTTCCAAAACCATTAGGATAAATACATTATAATTTGTGTGTGTGTGTGTGTATACATTTAAATCAAATCATCTAATTATTTGGTCCCTACAGTTTGCATATTTGTTTATTCATTCAGTTATTCATGCATTGAACAGACATGGAAGACTAATTGTAATAGATGTGATAAATATAAGGTAATGCATAATTCATATAAAATATAGGTATTAAAACCAAACCAGCTTCGTTTTCTTCATGTTAGGGATACTTACTATTTAGTTCATGACTTAACTTATTATATCTTTTCAATTCAAGATGAGAGATTATTCGACAAAATTACAGAATCTCTTTGGAATACTATAAAATTGTTTGTCTTTACAAATCTAAGAGAAAGCAGTAATTTTTATTTTTCCGTGTACTTCATTAATGTGATTTTTTTTTCAACGTTTATTTATTTTTGGGACAGAGAGAGACAGAGCATGAACGGGGGAGGAGCAGACAGAGAGGGAGACACAGAATCGGAAACAGGCTCCAGGCTCTGAGCCATCAGCCCAGAGCCTGACGCGGGGCTCGAACTCACAGACCTCGAGATCGTGACCTGGCTGAGGTCGGACGCTCAACCGACTGCGCCACCCAGGCGCCCCTCATTAATGTGATTTAAAGAAAATGATATTTTACATTCTTAACTATGAGGCTGAACCACTGCTTGGCTGCGAATTAAATGCAGAAAATATCAGACAATAGATTGGACTAGTCTAAGTGATCACAATGAGAACAGCCAAACGGAGGTCATGATATGAGTATAAGAAAGAACAGCATATAATTTGAATTAGTCTATTTTATTTAGTATGTCTCTGTTTAAATAAGCCTCCACCCAACTACTATAAAAGAGGAGTGCTTGTTATCTACTGTCAAAATCAGAAGAGGCATTTTTATGTCAGAAGTTGCCACCTTTTTTCTTCACTATTAAAAGCCATCTACTGTAACATGAAGCAAAATCTTTAAGCTTTCTAACACTCCTCTGGGCTCCTTCCAAAAAGCAATTTATATCAGCTGGCAAGGTCATTAAGGAAACTGGTCAAAATGCAGGTGGGAAATGCAACCCTGTTGGGTAGAGTCTTAATGCTTCCATTTATCAGGAACACAAGGTCATATCAATGGTGTTGAGTATTAAACTTTGATTTTCCAAGAATCCCATGGCAATTGCCAACTTGAAATGATCCAAAATATATAAGAAATAGAAGTCTGCAGGTATATTTCTTAAAAGTGTGTGTATAGGTGAGCAAGCATTTTAATGATAATATATGAGTTTATTTAGGAAACAATATAAAGCCAAATATTTTTTCTGCAAAATAATATTGCAGCGTGCTCTACACTCGTGGCAGTTTTAATAAGTCCCTTCTCTATTCATTGATTTCTGATATTCTAGTCTTCTCTTCAAAATTACTAAAACAACCTGACCTAGCTTCCATGTGCCCCATGTAGTGAGTTCCTGATGGAGTCAAAAGTACCCACCCACACAGCTTCTTTCATATACTGGGATTTTTAAAAATCCAGGTATTAAGGTGGCAACATTGACCTTCTTTTCTCTTTTCTCAGAAAACTCTTTCTAAAATGCCTGCAGGAATGTTTCAGGATCTTTGGAGGAATCTCAGGGTTTGGTAGAGACAATACCCTGTTGTTGAATGGACAGCCTTGACCAAATCAAGTTTCTAAAATTAGTGTCAGATCTCTAGAAAGTAAGAAAACTAAAGTGTATTTCTCTTATAATTCATTCTTCCTTCTGTCTTTCTCATTCCCTCATTAACACTCTGCTAAGGAACCCTCCTGGCTCCCCCTGTTTGCTCACAGACCTCTTTAACAAGAGCTGCCTCAGACTAGTCTCTCACTTTGACGTTACATCTTCATCCTTCTGGCTTCCCTGATCTCAACTGTCTCCCACCTCCACACCCCTGCTTGGAAAAAAAAAGTAAAAGAAACACACACTCATATACACTTTTTCAGTCCTTGCCCTTTATCATGCTTGTTGTTTCTAGCAACAACCCTTCTTCCAAATAGTCAAGTACACTAATTCAGATAAAAAGGCTCAAGCCTGATGTGATGTGTCTTTAAATATTTCTGCATTGTTGAGTGTATGCCATTAAAAAAAGATAAGTTTTTATACTTACTTTCTTTGAGGTTTATATATTTTGGTAAAAAGGTAATAGGGGTATTTTATTGATTTATAACATAACACAACTCATAATCTAGATAAATATTCTGTCATTGGCTAAAACCAAAATCCAGTGAGATGGAATCTCAGAAAACAAACAAACAGACAAGCAAATACAAAACATTTAACAAGGCACAGAAGCATTGAGTTGCATGTCATGATTGAAAAAAAAGATAGTGGTTGAGGGTGGTTGCGAAGGAGGACCATGGCGTAGGATGCTAGTTTGGTTCTTCTGCAAAGTGTTACCAGGATAGAATTAGACAGGTACGAGATTTACTAGAGCAAGTACCGGTGAAGGACAGAGTTAGAAAGCAGACGTAGGTGGGGTAAACCAGCTGCCTCCCGGGAAAGAGAGAAGGAAGGAGAATGGGTAGAAAGCTTCAGATTGTGGTCCAGCCCTGAAAAAAAATTCAGATAGTCTGAAGGAGGGTTTCCTGTGCAGAATTACCTGTTTGAGGAGTTGTGCATCAGACAGAAATAATCTGGATTTCATGTCCCTTATTGGATGCAGGCAGACTGAACCGAGATTGAAGCACCTGGTGGCTTTGAGCTGACGACACTCTGGCTACCATGCAGGGCCAGGAGTATCCATAAACACCTAGCTGTACATGAGATTTAAAAATTAAACATCGAAATGTGTCGAAGCCAGTAAAATGCTTAATAATTTTATGCCACTAATTTAATATGTAGCCCTATCGATTTTTTTCAAGTGGATGCAAACTTTATACATATTCTCAATTTTTTGTTTTTTCTTTACAAATGTAGACATGGTTTTTGCTCATGGAGTTATTAACATTTGACAAAGAGGGACAACGATGAGAAGTAGAGGAAGTCTTCAAGGCTTGTCAATACTGGGTGTTAAAATATCCTACTCAATTATATTTTCAATTTCATATCCTAACACCACTACGAAAGAAATTTACGCTTTGGTTATAAATTAAATTCATTACCTTCAGCGTGTTTTTGCCTTTATGTTTTTATTCATGACAGTTCTTACAACTGGAATGTTTCTTCAGGTGAAGAAATCAGAAAATTCTACATCTTTTGCAAAGCATTCCTGTATTTCTCCAAAATTATCAGAAGGTAACACATCTTCCCCAGGATCCAAGTGGTATTTTTTATGTCCCTTATATGATGTATTACATATGCATGTCTTTTTAACTTGGCCTTCTTTCCTGAAATTGTGTCAAACACTCAACAAATAGTAAATGCAAATCCTATATATTAAGCTTCTTGGTGTAAACTAGAAAATATCGACCTTTCAATAAAAAAAATTATAGACCAAGAAATATTGATCAAGGGTCTATCTTGACTCAGAAAATCTATTAGTTAAAAAAAATCTCTAAGAGTTTGCTGTTCGGGCTGAAATCTGAGCTGTAGCCATTGCCAGGTGGTATAATTGACAACAGATGGATTATCAGAAAGTGTCATTTATGAGAGTTGATATTTTGACCCTCATTTACCATGAGATTATTTCTGTGAAAAATAAATTTACAGTGACCAATGGATTTGGCAATATTGAGGCATTCTGCGACTTTTCTGAGAGCAGTCTCGGTAGGGAGGTAAGAGCTGAAGCCTGACTGAAGGGTATTAACCTGGAAGCTGTCAATCGTGACAATAATCCTGAGCTAGAAAAGCTCCAGAAAGGGAGAACCTATTAGCTAGACATAAAAACACATGCAAAACAAAATAAAACAAATTAAAAACTACAAGAAGAGAAGAGTAGGATGGTTTGTGGAAAGGATTTGCCATTAGATGATGAAGTATGATACGTATGGGATAGAATCAGATACCTTGATATAAGAAATAGAGGGTATAGTTATTTGTATTTCAATAAAGAACAGAGACATGAGAACAATTCTTGCAGGAATTTAACGTTGTCTCACACCGGATACCGTGAATTAAGTATAGGCAATGTGTAGGCCTTTAGAGAAGCAGTGTGGACTGCAAATAGCTGATGAGCTGCCCATTTGGCACAGACGGGCAGTGTTTGAAATCTCTAGAAATGAATACACTATATTTAAGATTTTAAAAGCAGGCAGAAATTAGCCAATTAGGCAGAAAATTAATTATTTTCCTTTTCCTTAATTTTGTTATAGGTTTGTTTTTCCTGTCCAAGATAGTCTGATTTGAATTTCTGGTTTTCAGTTAAACGAATAAGAAAACTGATGTTTATATGGAATTAATTACAAAAATATGGACAAATTATATTTGTAAAAGTTGTGACTCAATTTTTCTAACAAAAGCAAGAAGTGTGATGCTTAATCTTCTAAAATAACCTATTCTATCATCCTGATAAAATATGCTTAATCTCTTAGTCAAATATCAGTCCTGGGTCTAATGCTCTACCAGCATTAGGAGTAGGAGCAAAGAAAACCATATCCTAATGTAGGTCATGTCCTTACCATCTCCCAATAAAGAGGAAGTCATCATATATTTGAGCATCTCATATAATGGGTGCACCTTCTTGGTTACTTTACTTTTATTTTTCAATATACGTATTATAATATAATTTACATGCAAAAAAATCATCCATTTAAAATGCAAAATTCAGTGGTTCTTAATGTATTTGTGGATATATGTAGCGATCACCATAATCTAATGTTTGAATATTTTCATCATCTCCCAAAATAAACCTTGCATTTATTAATAATCACTTCCCATTATGCTTCTCAATGAGCTTTTTCCCCACTGACTATCCTACGAAACTCCTGATCTACTGTGTGCTTCTGCAGGTTTGCCTATACTAGACTTTTCATCTAAATGGAATTACACAGTATTAACAGCTGTCTTAATTTTATGTGAATACTACTTTTGGCTTAGATTGCTTATATTTGATATTTTTACTTCCTTGCAAGTATTTTATTTATTTGGAAGTTATTTATATTTGGTATGTGTTTTTTGTTTGTTTTGGGTTTTTTTTTTTTTTTTTTTTTTGGCCATGTTCTTTAAAAAACCTTATGGCTGGGGAGACCGGGTGGCTCAGTCAGTTAAGCGTCCAACTTCAGCTCAGGTCATGATCTCACTTTTGTGAGACCCCACTTCAGGCTCTGTGCTGACAGCTCAGAGTCTGGAGCCTGCTTCGGATTGTGTCTCCCTCTCTCTCTTCCCCTCCCTGCTCACATGTTCTCTCCCCCTGTCTCTCAAAAATGAATAAGTGTTAAAAAAATTTTTTTAAATGATGGCTCATATTCTTTGTATCCTATGTGTTATTTAAGTTAATTGTACTTTACATTAGTAGGTTTCCAGTATGTGGCTTGGGGGTTAAACCATGCCAATAAATATTTCTCTGAGGGTTAACAGGGAAAAGGGAAAAGTTTCCAACTTATGATCTGCATTAAAAAGGAAAATGAGGGGCGCCTGGGTGGCGCAGTCGGTTAAGCGTCCGACTTCAGCCAGGTCACGATCTCGCTGTCCGTGAGTTCGAGCCCCGCGTCGGGCTCTGGGCTGATGGCTCAGAGCCTGGAGCCTGTTTCCGATTCTGTGTCTCCCTCTCTCTCTGCCCCTCCCCCGTTCATGCTCTGTCTCTCTCTGTCCCAAAAATAAATAAACGTTGAAAAAAAAAAAAAATTTAAAAAAAAAAAAAAAAAAAAAAAAAAAAAAGGAAAATGAGCCTGGGTGGCTCAGTGGGTTAAGTGTCCAACTTTGGCTCATGTGATGACCTTGCAGTTGGTGAGTTCAAGCCCTGCATGGGGCTCTCTGATGTCAGCACACAACCCACTTCAGATCCTCTGTCCACCTCTTTCTCAGCCCTCCCCAACTCTCAAAAATAAATAAACATTAAAAAATTTTTTAAAGGAAAATTATTAATTATTCACTAAGGATTAAAGAATAAAAACACATAAGAATCTTTACAAACTAGGCCCAACTTGTTTTTTCCAGTTGCTTTTAAGAGGAAATGATGGTACTGGTAATGACTTGGATATATGACCAGGCACCTGAAAAGAGTACATTTGGAAGATTAGAAACCAAGATGTATGGAAAAGAGGATTGAGAATGGACTAGGGGAATGGGTCCAAAGCAAATGGATCTTGCTGTATCATCTCACTGCCTATCACAGGATGTCTACTGCCATGAAGACACTGAAAAACTAAATGGAAGGGATTATTCATTCAAAGGAAATCGGCCACCATTTGTCTATAGTCATCCCATGTTCCTACAGTGGGCTGGTGGTCACTTGGGTGGAAACTATGAATGAGCATATTGGCAAATGTTTCCTTTCATCAAGGCCGATGTAATTACTAACATTCCTGAATGCCTGTTAGTACCAGAGACTGACACTGAACATTCAATATGGTACTACTCCTTGAAGAGTTTTTCCAGTTGATGTCTATTTGATTATATAGAATCATAAACCTTGCATCCATTAATAGTAGTGGAGAAAGCATTAATTCTCTCCCATCCTAGTAAGAGGAAGTAATTCATCTTTTTGAGATTCATAGACAGATAGGATCTGGATTTTCCTCCTCTGCCTACAATGTCTCTGCCAGGCAGGGCTTTCTGAGTGACTGAGATTCAGAAAAACTACCTTGAACCAAAGGACCTATTTATGGCTAAAGATTTTGACAATGGATAAATGAACAAAGAATCTATTGGTCATATTTTATCGATCAGCCAGAAGTTACTAGCTTGATAAAATATGGAATGACCTTTCAGCTAGATGGCCAGTTTATGGACGACACTCTGCAGGATTGCCAGTCTGTCCTCTTGAACATAGTATAAATGTTGAACCAATTGAGATTATAGGCTGTTGTGTGTCCAATAGCTAGAATGTGAAGGGAAAGAAGGGTAAAAGTAGGATCGATTCCTCTTGTTATCACTCTGTGTGACCAAATTGAGAAGTCACAGGCTTTTAAACCCTGCAATTTTATGCTTTGAAGGGTTATAGGTCATGGTCCATGAAGTGTATGTGAAAGAAATCTATACCATAGAATGAATCAGAATTTCCCTATACTAACAGTATAACTGCCATTTAATAACTTTGGGCCTCATGCTAATGAAATGCCAAACAAATAAAAGGAGTTACTGCAAAAAATTGGAGCAGGAAGTATTGTGTCTGAACTTGAGAAATTCATTGCAGTGCTTGATGGTGTGTGTCTGCCCAGTGATGGCGGTAAATAGCAACTGCAATCACAAGGCATGTAATTAGGGCTTAGGTAGAGGCAAACCACCTACACAGGCAGAACTGTTGGCTAAATATGTAGGAAATATAGAATGTGTGATAAAGAAGGAAAATGATTAATGTTCATTATGGTTTCATAGCACAGACTATAGCTTGTTTCACTAAACTTTTATTTTATGTCCTTTTCAGAGATTGTACAAACCACCTTGTCTTAGTCAATTCAGGCTGCTATAACAAAAATACCATAGACTGAGTAGCTTAAATAGTAAGGGTTTATTTCTCTTAGGTCTGGAGGCTGAGAGTCTGAGATCAGAATGGTTGGGTTCCTGATGAAGCTACAATCTTCCCAGTTTGCCAGCAGGGCCACTTTACTGTATCTTCACATGGCACAGAGAAGGAAAGATCTCTCTTATTTTTGTAGCAGTACTAATCTCATTTATGATAGCTTCACCCTCATGACTTAATTATTTTCCAAAGGCCCCCACATCCAAATACCATCACAATGGGGATGAGGGCTTCAGTATTTAATTTTGAGGGACCAATCAGTCTATGCACACCCTATCTCACTCATATCTGTTCACACAACTTCAGAATTGACCTGAAAGTTCTGCAATTTTCTACATGCTGGCAGCTTCCTATCTTAAGCAGCTGTATATCAATCTGTTCGTCCACTTGAGGGTATCTTCCAGCACCACAAGACCACATGCTGCCACACTCTAGTCAATCTGGGATTGTGCGTGTCTTCATTTTCCTAGGGCTAACCATTCAACAATAAGAGACTGAGTGTCAGTAGAAAATACCTAGCCTCCCAAGCATCCTAATGGAAAGCTCTCATGAGTGTGACACAATTTAATTTAAAAAAATCACAGTGACATTGAGCCCAATTTGCTGTTAGCATTACTATTAGTCAGTTAATTCTTTATTAATTTTCTTCTCTTTCACATATCACCATCCCTACTGCCTCACTTGTACTTCCTAGGATCATCTATCAAATAAACTGCCTAAACTCAAGTCTGCTTCAGTGTCTGCTTTGTGGTGAGAATCCAAACACAAACAGAATGGCTGTTTGGAGTTATTTACAAAATTTGATTCATCACTTTGATGAGAGAAACTTTTAGCATGATCTAATTTTGAGAATGGATTTTCATGAAGCTTGTGTCATTAATGTTTCAATTTCAATCTCCAAAGCAATAATATTGTGTCAGAAATTGGGGTAGTGGGGGGCTCTAAATCTCCACACAGAAGACTGATTTTCAATATTTCAGTTAGCAAGTGGGTAATCAAAATAATGATTCTTGCTTCCCTAAAGATTTATGTGTCCCAATACCAGAAAGGGGAATTAGGTAGTAGACTGAATTAAGTTTGCCAATCAGCTGATGATAAACTAGAGAGATTATCCTGAATTATCCAGTTGGGCTCAATGTATCACAAGGATCCTTAAATGTAAAAGAGGGAGGTAAAACGGTTAGGGTCAGAGTAATGCTGTATGGGGAAGACTTGATTGGCCATGGCTGGCTTTGAAGGTGGAAGAGATCTTAAGCCAAAGAATGTAGGCAAACCCCAACAGCCAGAAAAGGCAAGAAAATGGATTCTCCCCTGGAGCTTCCACAGAAGGACAAAGCCCTGCCAACACTTTGATTTTAGCCCACTGAGACCCATTTTGGTCTTTTTGTGAAGTTTTTGTGTGCTGTTTTTAGCCACTAAGTCTGTGCTAACAGCAGCAAGGGGAAGCTGGCATCCTCTCAGTGGATGCCTGGAACCGTGAATAAACCAAACCTCATATATACTGTTTTTTCCTATACATATATGCAAATAATAAAGTTTAATTTATAAATTAAGCATAGTAAGATATTAACAATAATTAATAATAAAATAGGAAAACTGTAACAATATACTATAATGAAGTTATATCTCATTGTACTATACTCACCCTTCTTATGATAGTGTGAGATAATAAAGTGTCTACATGAGGAGATGAAATGAGATGAATGACATAGGCACTGTGACATAGCGTTAGACTACTATTGACCTTCTGGTTACATGTCAGAAATAAGATAATCTGCTTCCACACCATAGCTGACCATGAATGAATGAAAACAGTGAAAGTGAAATCAAAGATAAGGGAGGGCTACAGTTGACCCTTGAACAACACGAGTTTGAACTGTGTGGGTCCATTTATAAGCAGATTTTTTTTTGATAAATACTGTACTGTACTATAAATATATTTTCTTTTCCCAATGATTCTCTAATAGCATCTTGTTTCTTTAGCTTTATTATGAGCATACAGTATATAATACATATAGCATACAAAATACGTGTTAATTGTTGTGTTATTGGTAAGGCTGTTGGTCAGTAGTGGGCTATTAGCAGTTAAGTTTTGGGCAAGTCAAAGCTTATATGGAGGTTTTTGACTCCACATGAGTCAGTGCCCCCAACCCTCATGTTGTTCAAGGGACAAATACTGTAATAAAGTAAATTTAAATCTATACCCAATAAAGACATTGATACACAAATATTTCACTTTGGGAGATTTGGTATCAAGAGAGACTGAAATATTTTTTCCTCAGTGTTAAAGAGGTAGGAATGAAAATAAGTATCTGGTGGGCAGGGTTGAAAATCAAAGAGAGAAAGCAAATTTGTCAAGGACCCAGTAAGAATAATGATGTGATAGGAATAGTGATATGATAAAAGGTTAAATGTATCTATCTTTATTTGGTATACTATTTCTCATAATGTATAACTCTTTTTGGTTATACTTGTTATGAGCTGAATTCATACATTGGATTCCTAACACCCAGTACTTAAGGTATTGACTGGATTTAGACATGGGTTTTTAAAGAGATAATTAAGGGGGTGCCTGGGTGGCTCACTGGGTTAAGCGTCCAACTTCAGCTCAGTTCAGGATCTCACGGTTAATGAGTTTGAGCCCCATGTCAGGCTCTGCGCTGACAGCTCAGAGCCTGGAGCCTGCTTCAGATTCTGTGTATTCCTCTCTCTGCCCCTCCCCCACTCATGCTGTGGGTCTCTCTCTCAAAATAAATAAATAAATAAATAAATAAATAAATAAATAATAAATAATAAATAAATATTAAAAAAAGAAAGAAATAATAAAGTTAAAATGATGTCATTAGGGTGGGCCTTAACGCAATATGACTGGGGTTCTTAAAAGAAAAGGAAATTAGAACATAGACACATGCATATGTGGGGAGAACACCATATGAATGTGAAGATGATCATCTACAAGGCAAGGAACGAGGTCTTAGAAGAAAATATCCCTGTCAACACATTGATCCCAGATTTCTGGCCTCCAGAAATAGTTCTCCAGCATTGTAAGAAAATAAATGGTAATTTCTATTGTTTAAGTCACCTATTCTGTTACTTTATTATGGCAGTCCCAGCTAACCAAACTACTAAATGTTTTGCCATATTCCATATATAATAATATGTTGATGTTTTTTCCTTTGCAAAATTGCATTTAATTAACTTGTCACAACAAGTCACTTTTTTACTTTTTTTTTAGATGCACCTCTGAGAAGCCATAAATTAAGATTTCTTTTTAGTACAATGGATATTTAGAGTTTTGTAACGAAACTTTCTTTAAATAATCATACACAATTGAGTGCTATTTGGAACTCAATGGATGTGTTCCAAGTTTGAAAGTCAGGCATTTACTAAAGACCTTTCCTTTTACTTTATCTCTTTCACTATTTGGAAGGCAAAACAATGTTAATATTAAGCTCCTTTCTCATACTAAACTAGCACAATTGAATAGAACTTTCTTAAAAGATGGATCCCTGAAGCCCAGTGGCTCCACTAAAACCAAAGGGGAGACAGACAGAAATATGGATGCAGTGGGCATACAGATAGGGGCTGAGATATGCCTTTTTAGTTTTATAGGCAGAACTATCCTTTAAAAGTTGTTATTCATTTGGATTTTCAAATTTGTACACCAATTTACCTTCACAACAGATCCTTTATTTTGGAAATATTTTCAAAATGGACTCTTTTCTAAGAGAGATATAAAATAACTTCACATTCATTATTTGGGGGAAAAATAAACTATGGTGCTATAATATATCTAACTATAAATGTTGCAGACTAAAATGCTAAGTATTTCCTTTAAAATTTGTAAATTTAGTAGACCCATGCCTTTAACAGACTAGAGAAATTACATTTTATTCACAATAAGGAATCATACAGATGAGAGAGAGGACTGTTTTTTAGCTCAGCTAGTATGGGCAACAGAAGCTGGATGCAGTAATTGGGCTGATTACGGGAAACATGCTGACAGCCTGGAGGCCCATGAGTGAGGTTGAGGAGCAAAGGACAGGCTACAAATGCAGCTAATAGAACTGCAGGCTAATAGAACTTAATGATCTTTCATCCAATGGAAACCAAACAATGCAACAACCAAATAAAATGGGAAAAAAAAGGAAACATAATAGAAGACTACAGTATGAATGTTAAAAAGAAGATTTAAGAATGTTTCCATTTTTTTCTCTTGGTTTAAGTAAAGAAAACAGACCCTTCGAGGAAAAAAAGAAAACAAGGTGATTCTACAGACAGAACAAAAACAGAGGCAGATGTAATTAGGACAAATTATCAGGAAATCACAAAGACAACATAATTAAACTTCATAACACAGAAATAGGGAGAATAAAATGTGTGATGAAGAAAATAAACTTAAAAATTGCTCTCAGGTCATGGGGAAAATAGAGAGATACACCTGTTTAAAGAATGAGAGAAGAGGAAGAATAGAGCTCTAAATGAGAACTGTGTGCAACTAAATTTTATTATGCATATTTGAAGTATAAGAAAGATATGATTTGAAATTCTAATGCCCTCTTGCAAATAACTTGCAAATGCTAACATTTATTCTTTTAGAATGTTTTAATGTGCAAACCATATTTAGGAAAATACCTTTCATTTGTTTTACTGAGAGCAGGTTCTAAGCAAATCATGAAATAGACAAGGCAGTGTTACCTATTGTCTCCTTACCATTGCCTGTTTTCTAGGGTCAAAATGTTTCATGTTAATTTCAGTTTCACAATTGGATTCTAGGTCTCTCAGGTAGCTTCCATGATTAAGGATTTCAGAATATTTCATTCCCTTCAAAAGCCACCTGTTCTGACTTCTAATTGATCAAATACCTGCTCTTTGCTCTGAGACATTGAAAAAAAATTGTATTACAACTATGTTGAATAAAAATCCTTCCCCTTGCACATGTGCACAGATAAAACATGCATTTTGATACAGGGTTTTTCAGTGTCTTAACACAGGTTCTCATGTTTTTTCACTAATTTCTTATGTATGATATGTTGAATGAATTTTGCGATGAGATTATTTTCTAAAACCACACTATTTTAGGAATACAGTTCCAAATTATAGTAAGTCAGTGTGTTTTAATGGTATTTCATCAAGTTGTTTTATGTTTTAAATTATTATTTTACCTATATTTTCATTATTAGAAGATTGAGTTGACAAGCAATAATTAGGACAAAAATAAAATATAAAAGTATTTGTGCATTCACATGCAAAGAAGAAACTGGCATCATTACACACACACACACACAGGCACACACACATGCACACACATCCCATAGACAAAGAAAAATAGAGGAAGAAAGGAAGGTCTTGTTACAAAAGCAAAATCAGACAAGATCCTTAAAATTGACACATTCATTTTAATTACCTTGTCATTAAACATTTTTCCTTCTGAAAAATAACTGTCTATTTATCAGACGAAAGTAATAAAAACATTGAACTACAATAATTCATATATATTTCAACTTACTATAATCTAGGGATTTTTTTTTATTTGGAGATTTCTTTTTATCCATTGTATTATATTTATTTCCATTAGTTTTGCATAAAAATGTAATTGTTATGCAAAGAGCTTGGCATATGCCAACTGAGTAGAGATTATGGACATGCTAATTAATGCATGTTTCTTGAGCAGGAAGTTTTTTCTACTGATCTGTGAAAGTGGTAATGATATAACGTTACCATTAACTATTGGAAATTCCAAATTATTTCATTACAGCCTGATTCACATTTTGCAAAAAATAGATTATCTTTGCAAATCAATGAGTAATATGATCCTGGATAAGAATTTTTTTTAATATTTGACAAAATATACTATCATCTTCTTTACTTCAAACACCTGTTGCCTGATATGCTATAAATTCATCAATAGCAGAGAATACTTCTTATTTACCTTGGTTTATTCAGTGTCTAGCACATTAGAAATACTAAGTAACTTTTGAATGAAATGAAGTGTTGAATGAATTAGTGAACTAATTTATGTCTTACTATCCACATTCTTTCTCTTGTCACTGCACTTTCTATTTCCAGGGGAACAAAACATGTTGGAAAAATAAGAATAGACATAAAACTTGATTTGCTACATATTCATGATCTCTAATTTAAACTTGGTTTTGTTGTGGGTCATCAATATTTTGATTAGTGTCTCATTGTTCCTCTTAAACTCTAATTTCTTCTTGTGCCAAAATCTTCACCCTCATTCAGTTGAGGTCATTTTCTAGTTTATTGAGAAAAGACTGAGATAATCTGTCATTAAATAGCTCATTAACTCCCATAATATTTTCCTCAATATATAACTAACCTTTTATTAATTCTTTCACTCTTATCTACTATATTAAATGGAGGAAAGAGAGAGAACCCTTCAAATAAATACATGAATTTCTCTATTTCAACAATTTTAAATGATTTTACTCATTTTTAGAGACAGAGAGAGACAGAGTGTGAGCTGAAGAGGGCAGAGAGAGGGAGACATAGCATCTGAAGTAGGCTCCAGGCTCTGAGCCCTCAACACAGAGCCCAACACAGGACTTGAACTTACAAACCGGGAGTTATGACTTGAACAGAAGTCTGATGCTTAACCGACTGAGCCACCCAGGTGCCCTGAATTTCTCTATTTCAATAAGAATTTTATTATCTGAATTTATTCTCTTCCTTTCTAAATACATTCTATTTCCTACTTCTATGTTTACATCTATAGTCCTTTTATTTTCTTATTTTACAAAGCAAGACAACTTAGAGCCATTGTTTACTATTCCAGACTTTTAATCCTTACATTAAATTTGTTTCCATGCTTTAATGTTTCTTTTCTGAAATATCACTGTTTTCCCATAATCTTGCCTTTAGAATGATAGTAAGGATATTAAAAGAAATAGATACACTACAGTGTTAAATTCTGGAAAGGGAGTGTTTAGCAAATCAGCCATTTAAAGAATTTCTTAGGAAATATAGTACATATAAACATAGGGGAAGAGAAGGAAAATTAAAACAAGGTAAAAACAGAGAGGGAGGCAAACCATAAGAGACTCTTAACTACAGAGAGCAAACTGAGGGTTGCTGGAGGGGGGCTGGGTGGGGGGTGGGCTAAATGGGTGATGGGTATTAAGGAGGGCACTTGTGATGAGCACTGGGTGTTATATGTAAGTGATGAATCACTGGGTTCTACTCCTGAAACCAATACTACACTATATGTTAACTAACTTGAATTTAAATAAAATAATGGAAGAAAAATAAAATAAAATAAAATCCCAATGTATATATCAAAAAAAGAAAAAGGAAATATAGAACAAAGATGGAATACAAGACAGACCAAGTTAGAGGAAAAATAGCAATGTAAATCATGCACAGGAGAAAGTTTCTGTGAACTTTACAGGAGTTTCCTGATGTTAATTATTAGAGGATTAACTGTTTGAAAGACTATGAGTGTTCACTTTCTTCTAATGACAGTATAGTACTTAAAAATCAAGGCACTGGCCTTGTTAGCCTGTGCCTTTTTTGTATTTTAAAGAAGGCATGGCTGGTAACTTTCTGTTTTTAATAACCTACTTTTGAGCTCAACATTTCAAATTAGTTCCTATATAGAGGGCATGTACTATTTTAATGAGTAGGTCTCTAAAGTGTGTAAGACCAAAATTGCCTGATGGAAAGCTTGGGAACATTAAGAAAGCTGGCCACTCTCATACTCCCCAAGTTAAGGCTGACTCTATAGAGGTCAGCAACATGGTCCTAACTTTCTCCCTGTCCCAGCATTAGAAAATCAGAGTGGAATTTCTCAACACCAATGGCATACTAGGCTTCAGAGGAAACTTAAAACCAAAACATAACAGAACAAACACAGAAAACAAGCAAACAAAAAGGTAACTCATGAGCGAACATACTCTGAGACAAATTAAACAGGAATTTCTAGGAATGGTGTCCAATCATCAGTATATTTTAAAGTTTCCCAAATGCTACTGATATGCAGTTAGGATTTAGAACCACCGAGTTAGGTATAATTCAGTGGTTTGATCCATGATGTTAGCGGGAGAACTTTACACATGTGTTTCTCTTCAGCAGCACTGTCCAAGGCTGTCTATCTTTCTGGAGTTAGAGTGCAATTGTAGTAGCCAGAAGCTTCCATAAAATGATGTTCTTTCCTGAATACAAGAAGATGGCAGTTCAGCATTTGTGATGAACCAAACAGTCTGTGAGATTTATTTTCACAGAATGGAACAGTATCAACTGAACCAATAAAGGAATAAGAACAACTGAGACGTAAATATGTTTGGCGAGAGTTATCTTTCTCATTTATAAAAATTTCCTCCCTGCCTCCCAGTGGATTACGTAGATAATTTAAATGAGATATTATAGGTAGTCATCATTGCTCCTGACACTATGGTATGTATTAAATATCAATATCCTTCTTTTACAAGTGTGAGGTGTTAGGTTTTTGTTTTTGTTTCTTGCTCACACTTAAAAGGGATATAGCTTGTTTACATATCTGTTAAATCTTAAATAAGTGATTTTTCATTTAAACTATGATTTTGAGAAGAAACACTGCTCAAAATTACTGGCAACACTGCCTCCCATAGATTTTTTTTCCTGGAATTCTCTTAGAAGTGGCTTGTTGTGGCCAGGGTACTTAGAGGGAGCTTTAAACAACTGGTCTCTAGTGATTCTATAGAAAATTGGAATAGTGAAAATGTGTGTGGCAATGAAAAAATTCAACAAACTACAGGGCATAGGCTCTATTCTAGCAGCTGGCAGAATAGATGTAATGGCTGAGGATCAGCTCTGAGTAAAAGAACAGTCCTACACTCTAGAAATTATTTCACAGAATGGTTTGAAAACACATAACAGAATCCCGAATAACAATGACTTAAAAAAAAAAGAAATATTTCTCCCATGCACCAAAACATTCAGAGATAGGCAGATGCTGATATTCGTTCAGTGGTCCGGTGATGTTAGGGGCAGACTCTCTGACTATTTGTGGTTTCAAGATGACTTCTAAATCTCAAGGAAGTAAAACGGAGAAAGGAAAACAATGTTATAGGACTTTCTTCGCCAAATATCACTCCTAATCATATGGCATTTTTAAATGAGACAATAGAATTTGGGAACCAGAATAGAACATTAGACTGTTGGGGTGGAATAGAGAAGAGACACAATCTAAACTTGGCTGATATCAAAGTAATATTGATGATTAATTAATATAATACAGACTTTAAAATAAAAGATGCTCATCTTGTATTCCTGAGTCAACCAAGGCAAAAATCAACTCCAGGTGGATTCAACCTTGTGAAGAGTGAACTTATGAAGAGAAAATTATAAAACTTTTAGGGAATGATAGAGACGACTATCTTCACAATTATAAAATAGCAAAAGATTTCTTAAAAAAAGACAAAAAGTATACAAAACATAAGGAAATATATTGATAAATCATTAGCATTAAAACTACAATTTTATGTTTAAGTATGAACTAACAAGAGCAAAAGGCAAATCATAAACTAGCATATGCTATATTAATCACTAAACTGATGGATTATGTTATATAGATATGAAATGCTCATACAAATAATGCAAATCAGAAAAAGACAAACAACCACAGAAGAAAAGAGACAAGCATCATGAACTGGTATCTCACAGAGGAGACAGGGATGATCTATAAGCCTTGGACACTTTGGATACTCAGAAAAATACAATCTAACGTTAAAATTAAATGCCATTTTACACTCTTGGTATTGGCAGAACTAGAAATCAGAGAGTGGAAAGTGTTAATGAGGTAATGGAAAAACAGGTCTGTCACACTGCTGGGTCGTGTGTAAGTGGGACACTAACTTTAGAAGGAGTTTGGCATACCTAACATTCTAGTTCAAGTGTAGAGCAGTGCCGCAAGCTCCCAGGAAACACAGCTGCTTGCTCCGTCATGTGAATTTTCTCTGGAGAGGTTGTTTTGGGAAACCACCGGGCTGAAGAACAGTCTGTGAGAAGGGACAAAAGGTGAGAAAGGTGTTATTTTATTCCAGTCTCCTATCATTCCTTGGTCAAAATTCATCACATTCTGTACTAAATCTGAGGCACTTCAGAGTGTTATGAAGTCTCCCAGAGCTTTCGTGATCTGGTTGGGTTGACCTACAATCTGGAACCGATGCAGCTGTTACTATGTTGGGCACAGTAGAGATTTTTGGAGGTGAGGTATGACTGGGGTTCTCTGATTCTGGCACCAGTAAATCTAGGAAGGTGTATATTTTGGTCCAGTTTACTTAATGAAGTTAAATATTTGCAACCCAGTAACTCCCCTCCTAGAGAAACTCCAACATGTACAATCCAAGAGCTATGTATAAAAGAGTTTTACTCATAATTGAAAGAACTGGGAAAAGAAAAAGAGGAAAAACAAACAACCAAAAATTCTTTAAATGTGTGTCAAGAGTAGCTGGAATATGAAAGGCAGGAAGAAAATGAATAAGCTATAGCTACAGACATCAAATTACGGGAATATCATAAAACTGATGTTAAGCAAGAGGACCAAATCACAAAAGAATGTGCACAATGGGATTGTATTTAGATGTCAAATATTAGTCAAAAATACATTATTTATATACAAAAAATTCACCGTTCAAACAGAATTTAATTCCTGGAATGAGGGAAGTAGGTAAGATTGGAAAGTGTTCTTTCTATTAGAATTCCTGAAGTACAAGGAATATGCTACTTGTTATGCTATCTAGTGGATATTTGTGTGCACATTTCATTATTATTTTAGTTATGTTTAGCATTTTAGTTACATCAGATATATGTTTAATTTATTTTTCATATGTAGACATTTTACAAAACCAAAAAATTTATATAGTGCTATCTAGAAGATAAACAATGATGTGATTAAAGTTGTTAAATAACGCTTTATTGGTTGGAATGTTTAATTATGTTACAAAAATAACTTCATGATTTAATCTTAAGTTAGACAATTATAACTTTACTCTTAATTGCTTTTTCTATTATATTGAACTCAAAATAAATACAAATTCTAATGTTTTAGAGAAACATTGGACAACTAATTGCAAGAGAGTGAGTTGGTTACCTTTTGATCGTTTGGAGTTTGGCAATAGATTGACCCTCCAAATACACTTAGGAGCTAATGCTCCACTCTACCAATAAGTTCTTCAGATATTCTATTCGAGAAGAGTCATATTGCTATCTTCTCGTTGCTAGTGAAATAAATATAATTGCTTATTCCAAATTGAATAGGTAGGACACTTGCGTAAGAGTAATTTAAATGAGCAGATTTCAGACTAAAATAGAATGCTGTGTCCATCTTATTCATTAAGACTATGAGATTATTCATTTCACCTATTCAATGGGCATATAGGTAATAACTGAGATAAGACAAGCAGAATAATTTTAGACAGATTGTAACTGATTGATTTGACAAACCGTTAAAAGTATGACATCTCTATTAAAGTTGTTATTTTAAATATAATTATTGACAAAAATAGTTGAGGGACTCTCCCAGTTGTGCTGAAACCTCTCAAAAGAAAATAAGACCTAATATGATAAAATAATAAAAGTGGGTGATGTCATTTACATAATAGGTCAATATGTCCCATAGATACTCAGTTAAGAGAATGACAATGACTTTGGATTCAGAGAACGTGGGAAAATCATAAAATAATTTTGCAACTTTATTTACTTGCCTAATGTGAAAAATTGTATTTATCTTTCAAGATTAAATAAAAAATAGATATGCATGAAATTGATTTTACACAATACTATGACAATAAATTTAAGCAAGTCATTAATATCAAAACAAATTATCAATCCCTTTTTATTCCTCCAAAACATTAGTATCATGTTTCTTTAGAGTTCAATTACTAAAATAAAAAAATAATAATTAATGAAAAGTGATAATCTTCTAGTTTAAAGCTAAGTCATGTTTTTCTAGATAAATTGATCATATTAATCTAATAAAGTTTTTTTTAAAGAAGAAAGCACACAAGAAATTTGAATCTGTCAAAACAGATGACAAATCAAATCTAATATATTTCATTTTTCTTTATTTTCTGTTATTCATTGCATTTTTGTTGATGGAACTGATGTATCCTCTTATTCAACAAAAACTAATTTAAATATTTTTTCAATTGATAAACAAAAATTATTTTCCACCCATATTATTACTTCTAACTATATATAGGGTTTAAGAAATTAAAATACAGATATACACATAAAATTTGCTACCTTAAATGGATGTTTGGTAGTTTCCAGAATTCATATATTACTTTTATTTGTAATGTTGTTGTAGTTGTTATTAATGCTTTCTTTCATTAATGCATTCAAGTACATTCATTAAACAACTAGCCTGCTTTGTGAACACAATGAATTTACTTCATACCATCCCCAATAAATAATCTAAGTATTTCCTAAGTAACTACTACTTCAGACTCATCTCCTACATACCACTCTTTTTCAGAACCAATTGATTCTTCAAGTCATTCTTATATGGAAGTTTTAGTATTAACTCTAAATGAAAAAATAATAATCAAAAGTGAGCTGTGTGTCCCCATTTTTCCTAAGTAATATATCTGCTGAAATATTGATTATTTAAGGTGGTTTACAAAATACAGGAAAATCATTATAAACAATCACCTATAACTAGGCTAAAGTCTATATTAAAACTTTGCATTTGCTGAAAACAGGCAAAAAACCCATAAGACTTTAATGAGGTACAGAGTGGCTATTTTTGGTTGCTGTCCAGATGGTGGCAGGCAGAGGCAAAGACTACTTTGAGCACCTTCCTCAAACCCTTCATCCCACTGAGAAAGTTTAGATTTCTTTTCTTTGTTCATGATTTTTCTTTAAAGAACACAAATATACAACCATTACGTGACTTCACTTTCCAGCCAGGAAATGTCTTGCCATATTATTTCACTATTTTTGTGTGCCTGTTCTTGGCATTTTGACAACATGACAGGGATTAAGTACACAACAGCACACAGCATGAATTTAGCAATAGAAATCAGTAAATGTTCAGCTTTTTAACTCACAATCTGTTATTCCTGTACTAATGGATTTTGTTCTTATTAATAGCTATAGTGAATTTTCCAGTGAGAAGGTCCAGGATACACTTTATATCCAAAATTTTCAAAATATAATGTTCAGGCAGAGATCTTAATTATATTTTAGCATATTTTAACTGAATTTTGCTATTAATGCATCAAACTCGTTAAATAATTAAAATTAAAACACAGTGGAAAGTCAACATCTGGTTCCTATGTACAACAGTCTGTTTTCTCAAATTTAACAACACTTTTACTATAATACACACTGTATGTATACATTTTTTTTTCAGATTTGTGTTTTCTTCCAGAGATTTCTTTTAAGGCATATGCAATAAAACACAAACACATAAGTTTCTCTCCTTCTTTACACAATAGAATATACACTCTATATACTATCCGCTCATTTTGGAGACCTCTCCATATCAGAACAGACATATTTTCCCATTGCATTTGACAGGTGCACAGCATTTTGTTATATGAATGTGAATTAATTTATATAACCAGCACCCCAAAATTGATTACATAGTTGTTTATAATCTTTTGTTAATACAAGTGATGCTATAATGGTTCATCTTGTACACATGTCATTTCATGCATGCTATTACATCTTTTAAGTGAGTCCTCAGATAGAAAATGGTATTTCCATTAGCAAATGTTACAGATACTTCAAAACATCTGTATATATTTTCAATCCTAAGAATTTTACTGATCTGTACACCCACCAGCAATATATTAAAATGCTTCTTTCCCTAGAGCCTTGCAAAGTAAATGTATTATTAAACATTTACTTTTTTGTCAATTGGATATATCTGTCATTCTCAGTCCTATCAGGCCCAATGCCACTTTCTTTATTATAAAGGAAACTGTAATGCTCTCCTGTACTATGCTGCAGTGAAATTCATTCTGTACCTATCTACATAATTTCAAAATTAAACCAGTATGCTGCTATAACTCTAATAATGGAAAAATAAAATAAATGTTTAAGAAAATATGTTTCCATATGTAAATATACAGATGGGCCTACAAGAAGAATCATAATTAAGCAGTCAGATGTGTGTACTAAATAGAATTAACATACAGGCAGAGATGTGTTGGTAACTCAGACACCTTGAATGGAGGTGGCATGGCTGATGTGATAATACAAAATTGTGGACAACTCTTGATGAAGATGTGAAAACAAATTAGATATATCTATTGTTTCATAAGGTAGTTATATTGCCAAGATATTCGGTATAATATAAATCCCCTCCTCTAAGTATTTCGTGAAAACGTGTAAACCTGACAGAGGTTGCTAAGCTAATTATAAGCACCTCTTTTTTTTTTTTTTAAGTTTATTTATTTACTTTGAGAGAGAGAGAGCAAGGGAGGGGCAGAGAGACAGTGAAAGAGAGGGAATCCCAAGCAGGCTCCTCACTGTCAAGTCGTGGGACTTCAACCCATGAACCACAAATTCATGACCTGAGCTGAAATCAAGAGTGGGATGCATAATCAACTGAGCTATCCAGGCACCCCTATAAACAACTCCTATTTGTTAAGTTTATTTATTTGTTTTTGAGAGAAAGAGAGATGGAAGGGAGGGACAGAGAGAGAGAGGGAGAGAGAGAGAATCCCAAGCAGGTTCCACACTGTCAGCGCAGAGCTGGACATGGGCCATGAACACATGAAACCATAAGATCATGGCCTGAACTGAAACCAAAAGTCAGGAGCTCAACCTACTGAGCCAACCAGGCACCCCAACCAAGTCTTTTTAATGTTTGAATGTCTGGCAAAATTTTGAAAATTGTGTGGGACACCAGCTTTTTTGCCCTTTATGTGACTATAACAGTCATTGCGGGGCATCTAGCATCAATGCCCCCTAGGAGATAAATATCTGTTGTCACTTAAATCATTTTGCCAACTAAAAATACTCACCCAAATTTTCAATAGTCTTCTTTGGGATGTAAAGCTAGTACATTAGATAAAATGGTATCTTTGAGAACTTTAACTTTATTTTATCGTAGTTTGGTATTTGTTCATTGCCAGAAACTCTGGATAATTTCTAAAAACTATCTGAAGACAGTGGAATTCATTAACAGATTCAGGCAAAATTTGGAGAGCAGTCAGTACTTGGGAAAAGGTACTAGCAATAGAAAGATTTCTTGTTTTTACAACTATTCACTTGAAAGAAAACCATAGTCAGTTCTGTGCATAAAGGCCAAAACTCTGATAGAAAACTTGCACTTTTTCCAAACTTAAGAGCTAGAATACAAAGTTTGAAGCAGGTACAAGAGTTAGGAAAAGAGAACAGGATTCACAGAATGGAGATATTTTGAGTTGAGAAGCCTCCAAATCGCCAGTTAAACTCTGCCCAAATATATGTTCTATCACTGAACCGGGTATGGGGCAAACCCAACTCAAACCAGCTAAATATTAAAGAATTAAATTGTAATTTGAGTTTCTGAGATTGCAGGGGTGCCTGGGTGGCTCAGTCGGTTGGGCATCCGACTTTGGCTCAGGTCATGATCTCACGGTTTGTAGGTTGGAGCCCAGCGTTGGACTCTGGGCTGACAGCTCAGAGCCTGGAGCCTGCTTCAGATTCTTTGTCTCCCTCTCTCTCTGCCCCTCCCCAAGTCATGCTCTGTCTGTCTCCGTCTCTCAAAAATAAATAAATGTTAAAAAAATTTTTAAGAAAAAAAAAAAGAATTTGAGATTGCATTTAGGTCCAACCAAGGCAAATGCCTGCTAAAATAAAGAAACAAACAGAAAATTATTCAGAGGACTATATTCTTCATAACATGCAAGGCTTCTGTATTCGAGTTAAGATTTAGAGTTAACATATGAATATGAAAAATCAAGAAAATGTCACCCAGCCTCATTACCAAGAACAAAGGCTCAGTTGTTAAAATTAGTAAACATGGATTTTAAGGCAGCTAATATCACTATGTCCAATAGGAAAGGAAGATATACTCACATTGGATGAAGAGATAAGATGTCTCATTAAGAAATAGACTATATCACATATATACATATGCATATATATATATATATATATATATGTGTGTGTGTGTGTGTGTGTGTGTGTATATGAATCAAAGGGAAATATAGGGTCTAAAAATACAGTATTTGAAATAAATCACTTTCAGGTAGGTTTCACAGCAAAAAAGAGATGACAGAGGAAGAAGACATTAAATTATAAGATAGGTCAAAAGAAAATATCTGATCTGAAAAGTGAAAAATATTGTAAAAAAAAATACAGCTTCAGCAAATTCTGCAACCCTGTCAAACAGATTAACTTCTGTATTAGAGTCTTAGAAATAGAGAAGGAATGAATGAAAAAGGAAAAAAATATTGGATTTAATTATATATATATATAAATATATATATATTTGAAAAATGATAGTCAAGTTTTCCCCAGATATGGTGTGTGTGTGTACATATATATGTATTTTTTAAATACATATATCTGTGTGTATATATATATATATATATATATATATATATATATATAACTTCAATCAACCCAATGACCTCTAAGCAGGTAAAATACAAGGAAAATCACTTCTCTGTTCCTTATAGTCAAATTACTGAAAAGCATAGATCTTTAAATTAAAAAAATCTGGACTTAAATCTAGCTTATCAGAAACTATTGAGGCCAGAAGACCATCCCTAAACATCTCTAAAATGAAACGTCTCTAAAATGCTAAAAGAAAATAACACGTAATGAAGAATCTGTATTTAATGAAAATATTCCTTAAAAATAAAGGAAAGAGTGGCGCCTAGGTGGCTCAGTCAGCTAAACGTCTGACTCTTGATTTCAGCTCAGGTCTTTATCTTGTGGTGGTGAGATCAAGTCCCACATTAGGTTCTGTGCTTAGTGTGGAGCCTGCTTGGGGTTCTCTCTCCCTCTCTGTCCCTCCCCCACTCATGCTCTCTTCCTCTCTCTCTCTCTCTCTCAAAATAAGTAAACATTAAAAAAAAAAAAAAAGGAATGAAGTCAAGAATAATGATGACTTTTTTTGAGTTTATTTATTTATTTTGAGAAAGAGAGAGCATGTGTGCATGCACAGGCAGGGGAGGGGCAGAGAGAAAGATGACAGAAAGGAACCTAAGGAGGCTCTGCACTATCAGCACAGAGTTCCAAGAGGGGCTCGATTACATGAACCGTGAGACCATGACCAGAGCCGAAATCAAGAGTCTCAGGATGTCTTTAGATAAAAGAAAATTAAGAGAATTTGTTGCCTACAGAATTTTATTTAAAAAAAATGTCAAAAGCAATTATTTGAACTGAAGGGAAATGAAAAGCATATATTGACTCCGATCTTAAGGAATAATGAAAAGCATTAAAATTGCAAACATCTAGGTAAATATTAAGGACTGTTTTTCCTCTAAGTACACTGTAAACCCTATATGATATCTATTTCTTTTAATGTTTATTCATTTTTGAGAGAAAGAGAAAGACAGGGTGGGGGAGAGGCAGAGAGCTAGGGAGACACAGAACTGGAAGCAACCTCCAGGCTCTGGGCTATCAGCACAGAGCCCAAGGCGGGGCTCGAACTAATTAACCATGAGATCATGACCTGGGCTGAAATCAAGAGTCAGATGCTTAACTGACTGAGCCACCCAGGAGCCCTAACCCTATATCATAGTTAGAACAGAACCTATATTAATGTCTTATGGGATGTTTTAACATCCACAGATGTTTCTGAATTCTAAAGCATAAAGAATGGGGTGGTTGATAAATGGACTTAAATCACTGTAATGGTCTACATTTTACTTTCAGTAAAGCAACACTTATTCTAAATAAATTGAAAGTCTAAGAATGTACATTGTAGTTTCTAGAGAAATCATGCATGAACGTTTGATTTTCTTGTCTTTCCTAATAACTGGTAGCTTAAATATTTGATTTCTTTATTCATTCTCTCTCTTTGTCTCCCTCTGTCTCTCCTTGGACTTTTTTTTTTTTTTGAGGTTTATTTATTTCTGATAGAGCACAAGTGGGGGAGGGGCAGAGAAGGAGACAGGATCTGAAGCAGGCTTTGCACTGACAGGCTGACAGCAGAGAGCCCAACAGGGGCCTTGAACTCAAGAACCACAAAATCATGACCTGAGCCAAAGTCCGACGCTCAACCAACTGAGCCACCCAGTTGCCCCATTTCCTTCGACTTTTAAATTAAGATAATATAATAACTCTATTTGGTTTATTTAAGCCATTGCAAAATATTTCGTTTTGATTTTATTTTTTATGTGTCAATATTTCTATATTTTCTGTTATTCTTTGTTACGGTAGTAATTTTGATTTCCTTTTCATCTTCTATATAAAAATAGCTTTTTGCCAAAGGTTTCTAGTTCTTTTGTATCACCAATCATAACCCAGGTGTTTCCTGAGTTGAAGAAGTTCCCTGGGAGTCTATTGGGAAGGTGTTTACATGGACTTCTTTATATGTGCCATCTCAGAGACCATATGGATAATTCTTTGTAGTGCCATGGTATCTATGCTCCTTTAGTGCAACCAGAGCAGACTAAGGAGCAGGTGATTTGTTTTTCCACATCAAGATAAGATGCTCAACTGCAGGGCAATGAATTTTTGTTGGGGATCTCTGCGATGTTCCACTGCTTGGCCCATCCTTTCCTCCCACACACCGTGTGCACGAACTCCACCATGAAGAGACTTACATGCATTTTGGAGTGTGAGGATTAAATATGTTTTTCCATTTCACTAAAAAGTGTTGACCATGCTTTTGTGTTTGTTTGTTTTCCAATATTTCTATTGTTGCTTTTGGTTGTTCTCCAGGAAAGAAAGAGGACAGTGCTGACTCACAGAGTAACGTTTACATGGGAATTCAATACTATTTTACATTCATATAAGTGCACTGCTTTTTTTCCTCTTAAAATCAGTGTACTATGTTAATTTTCTTTTGAAAAAAAAAAGGTATAGCATTTTAGTCATTTTGTAATCTGGACCATCTCAAAAGAAACTACCTGTTTTATGAGAAAAGGTTTATGTCCTAGTTTGAAATAGAATATTGGATTTAATTAGACATTTTATTTTTAAGAGATATGCATTGACTCCATTGTCACAAATAACAGGTAAATATTTATGACAAATTAAACTCTCATAAAATATGCTCTCCCAATGTGAGGTAAAAGCCAATAGTAGTGTAAACTGTCTACATTGTAGAAGAAAAGAATTTTTGATTGATTAATAATGGTGTACGTTACTTCTTTTTCACTTTGCTAAACTTTTCCTGGTAGGCTACATATCAAAATAATTCCTAATTATGAGTCAGTAACCTAAATATGACATTTTATTTATTTCATCCAACTTACAAAATAAATAAGCCTTATTTCACAGACTGCTCATGTGCTGGGTTACATTTCTATAACACATTTCTAATAATCAAATACATGCCTTTTTTGTTCACATTTACGGCTGTCTCTTTGTAGAAGAGGGATCAATAATCATCTGACTGGGGTTTTAACAGAGAAAGATAAAGAGCAAAACCTAAGGAAAGCTCACACTAACACATAATTGGAAATAGAATTTGAATGTTTTTCAAACAGACAATTGTAGTCTTTCTTACATGCAGCAGACATTTTCATTAAATAGATTCCTTGGTAATAAATTGTATATTTACAAGGGCTTTGTTTGCAGTGTCCCTTTGAGATGATACATCAAGTTCAGAAGCATCAATAAAAGTGACTTTAATATCCAGGAAAATACTGATGCAGCTGTTTGTTTTCCAACAGTGCCAGTGACTCATAAATAACAAAGTAACACAGGCATACCTTGGGCAAAGTGGCTGTATTATCCTTTCTATGACTCTAATACCAGGAAATCAGTTACTGACTTCAAATTTCTTAGAAAATATGCCTTCTAGTTCTAGACAACGTTCAACTCTAAACACTAACACCTGAAACAAAATCCATGACCAAATAAGTGGGATTTCCACATCGAATAAAGTTGAACCACTCTTTAAGAGTCATTCTAGAAATTTTGTGCGATTTCATAGTTTCAATATCTCATTATTTAAGAAAGAAGAATTTTTAATCAGCCTCACCTGGAAAGAGTCAACCAAAATGAAAATTAAACCAAGGGAACTATGCCTAAAAAAAATACAGAAAAGAATGATATCTTGAATTTAATAAGCCACTTTACAAAGAGGTAAACATATTTATATATTTGTCTTTATAAAAATTCTAATTATGTTTGTAGAGTAGATATTACTGCCTCAGGGGAAATAGACACTTTTATTTGTAGTCATAGAGTCCTAAATGGAGTCTGAACTAAAATATAAGAGTATCGGGGCGCCTGGGTGGCTCAGTCGGTTAAGTGTCCGACTTCGGCTCAGGTCATGATCTCTCGGTCCGTGAGTTCGAGCCCCGTGTCGGGCTCTGTGGTGACAGCTCAGAGCCTGGAGCCTGTTTCAGATTCTGTGTCTCCCTCTCTCTCTGACCCTCTCCTGTTCATGCTCTGTGTCTCTCTGTCTCAAAAGTAAATAAACGTTAAAAAAAAAAATATAAGAGTTATCAGTTCCCAATCTAGTGCTACATTAAGACTACACTGTATTATATTTTTAAATAGTTGAAAGCGTACTGCCACTATCCACGTCACTCCAAGGCTGCTTGACTATGTAAAAGGTTGTTTACATAGGTTCCAGGAGAAGCTTACCTGTTTGGTTAGCTTTGCATAAACAATCCTCCACCCCTTTATCAAATCCTCATTTATGTCCTCGATACAAGTATATTTCTCAGCTACATTCTTTAGTTTGTATGGTCTTTATAACTGTCTGTCTTTTTACAGTGACTCCATTTCTTCTCCCCATCTTTAAAATAATCACATGGAAAAATGTCCTATTAGTCACAATTTTGCTGCTCCTATTCCAGAAAAATAATGAATAAACTGTCTCTAAATAAAAAAATAGCAATATTCAAGGATTAATTATGGTGAAAACATCACATCACACCACATCACATCATAACATAGCATAACATGACATAACATGACATCAACATAACATATAAAAAGAGAAGTTTGTTTTCCAAACTTCCCAACTTTGCTTTCTGTACTTCTATACTTTTTTGTTTCTTGCTATACGTCTTTACTGATTTGTACTTCTCTCCTTTCATATTGTTCTTAGCATTTCCTTCTCTATTGGAAAAATGTTGAATATTAATTTATACTTTAATTTGAAAATTATCTCAGCATTTTTCATCTTCCAAGGGTATTTTTTATGACAAGCTTTCACTCCTGCTAACAACTTGCATTGATTTCATGTCACTTGGGAGAAAGGATTTGGGAGTATAGATGTTCCCCATAACCCTGAAATTAAAGCCCACAGAGGCTCATCATCTGCCTAAATAGCAGTACTCGGCCTACTAGCTGTTCTATTAGTAATGCACCACTCCCTATAAAGGTCTGTGAAATTACATGAACAAAGTTATTATAATGGTGAATATCATTCACCAGAAGAGAAATTAATTAGCCTTAAATATTTAATTTTAAATTCATCTAAGTATACTTTGTAAGCCAGTATCTTATGTTTAATGCTGCCATTTGGTTCATTTATGACAACATATGGTAAAAGGAAAAATGTTTGTGTGTGTTTCTTTAAACAGAATCAGAGCTGATGGGATTATTGGGTTAGGGAGGGGAAGCTAGTTATTGAATTATAAATTCAGTAATTGGATCTGTCTGGTTCTCTGTCCTCTGAGTTTAATGCAGGGACATCAAACACTTCTCACCTTCTGGATCTGAGTACTTCATATCAGTCATGTTATCAGCAGGCTTTTTACTGTTTGAAAGCACTGAATCTCTGGGGACAGCTTATTATAAAGAAAAAAAACACTGAATCTTCATTTTTTTCTGTTAAAAAAATGTATCATCAAAAGTCCTTTTTCTCGTAAGCTTAATACAAAGACATCAATATGCACAGCTGTCACCTTGTAACTTTCATATTTTTATGTACAAAATCACAGTGCTTTCTCTGTCAGATTATTCCAGAAAGTAGCTACAGAAGATAAACCTACCTAATAAATGTTTTAAAAGATTCAGACTTTCCACAGTTAGGGTTTCAACAAAGAATTTATAAATCTATTATTGGAATTGAGCTTTTTCAGTATTCAGACATCAAATTTGAAATCATATGATGTTTCACAGTAACAAGTGTTCAGGTACAAGTATTACTTGTACTATACAAGTAATA
The DNA here is from genome assembly GCF_018350155.1 of Leopardus geoffroyi. NCBI lineage: Eukaryota > Metazoa > Chordata > Mammalia > Carnivora > Felidae > Leopardus > Leopardus geoffroyi. The sequence continues at coordinate 25,132,492 of NC_059333.1, forward strand.
CAGTAACAAGTGTTACTTATGGAAATATAATAGATATTTTTGAACCACTTTCTTTTTAATATTTCAATGAGTACTGTAATAATTTCTCTCCACTGGTATCTATCATCAATATCAGTTTCTAGTGCAGAACAGTCTTTAAAATGATAATACCAAACATCTAATTTGCTCCTAGTATATGCTCCATGCTTTTGTATTGATCTTCTGTTCTATACAATCTAAATGTAGACACTACGATTCCATTTCACAGACAGAGAAAGCGAGACCCAGAAAAGCAATGTAAATTGCCAATATCACGGAAAGGGTCAGCTTTTGGTTTCACTGGTTGCCTCTATTGATTTCCTGTTTATCATTTTATTGATTCCTGCTCTCTAATTATTAATATTTCTTTTCTTCTGTTTGCTTTAGGCTTGCTCTTTTTCTCTCATTTTCTGAGATGGAAGCTGAGGTTACTGTTTGCAGATCTTTCTTTTCTTATATATATGTTCAATGTTTCAGATTTCCTTGTAAGCATTGCTTTCACAGCATTTTATAAATTTTATTTTCATTTCATTTAGCTCAAATAATTTTTAAAATTTCTTTTATGACTTCTTCTTTGACCTATGTGTCATTTTGAAGTATGTATTTAATCTCCAAATATTTTGCAATTTTCCAGCCATCTTTCTAGTTTAATTCTATTATAGCCTGAGAACATACTTTATATGATTTCTATTCTATTAAATTTGTTAAGGTACGTTTTATGGCCCTGTTCTGTCTTTGTGAATGTTCCATGTGAACTTGAGAACAATGTGTATTCTGCTGTTATTAGATGAAGTATTTTACAATTGTCAATTAGATTCCTTTGGTTGGTGTTGCTATTCAATTTAGCTATATCCTTCCTAATTTTCTGCTACTTGATCTATCAATTACTGACAGAGGTGTTTTAAAGGTTCAAGTATAAGACTGAGTTTGTTTGTTGCTTCTTGCTGTGATGTCACAGTTCTGCCTCCCCTATTTTGATGTTCTGTTGCTAAATGCATACCAGTTATAGATTAAAATGTCTTCGTGGAGCATTAACCCCTTTATCATAATGTTATGCCTTGTTTTCTTCCTGATAATTTTCCTCATTCTCAAGTCAACTTTGTCTGAAATTAATGTAATTACTCCAAATTTTGAGTAGTGTTACCATGGTACATTTCCCCCCCTTCTGTTTATTTTTAATCTCTCTGTGTTTTTATACTAACAGTGGTTTCTTATAGCCAATGTATAGTTAGCTCTTTTTTAAAAAATAGATTCCCCTGACAATCACAGTTTCTTAATTGGTATATTCAGATCATTTACATTTAAAGTGATCATTAATGTAATTGAATTAATAACTACCATACTTTTTAGCTATTTTCGATTTCTCACACTTCTTCTTCTCATTTTTTTCTCTTCCCTTTGTTTTCTGCCTTCTCTAGTTTTAATGAACATTATATATGATTCCATTTTCTCTCATCTCTTAGCATATCAAGTTTACTTCTTTTTCATTTAAGCGTGGGGATTGGCCTAGAATTTGCAATACACTTTTACAACTAACCTAGGCCACTTTCAAATAACACTATGACACTTCATGGCTAGTGCAGATAACTTATAACAAATTATTCCCAGGACATACCTCCCTCCAGTCCCTTATAATATTGCTGTTGTTTGTTTCACTTACTCATAGGAACATACATTATTTCTGCTACTATTTTGAAGTTGCAGTTACCTATCCTATAGCATGAGAATGAGGAAACTAAGATCTTGTTTTATCATTTATTCCTTTTCTCGTACTCTTTCCTTTTTTCTGTATATCTTAAGTTTTTGATCTATAATTTTTCTTCTCTTGTAAGAACTTCAGAAAGATATTTATTGTGAAGAAGATCTACAGGTAACAAATTCTCTCAATTTTTGTTTGAGAAAGTCTTTTTTTTCCCCTTCACTTTTGCTAAATTCTTATCTGTTACCATTATAATAATTAGCCCTGGGAAAATAAACATAGGTTGATCTGAATCAAATTGAAATAAATCATGTTGAAATGTATACTTTGCTTTTACTTTCCCATATCTTACAGAGATTGATACACTAAGTGGATCCTTGCTTATTTGGGACAAATATAAAAAATAATGCTTAGGTTACTTTCTAACATTTCATTAGGAAAAGCCATTATAAGCCTCATAAGTCAGGAGGGCCTGAATGGCTCAGTTGGTTAAGCATCCGACTTCAGCCCAGGTCATGATCTCACGGTTCGAGCCCTACATCTGTCTCTGTGCTGACAGTTCAGAGCCTGCCCTGCCTCGGATTATCTGTCTCCCTCTCTCTCTCTCCTCTTCCCTCTCTCATGCTGTGTCTCTCTCTCAAAAATAAATAAACACAAATAAATAAATAAATAAATAAGCCTAACAAGACAATCTAATTATATTTAACATATCTATTATTGTGCTCATTCCTTCAATGGTTATTAGACTTATATAAGCTTAGAGAAATCCTTCAAGCTCTATGAAATAAAACATATATAATATGGCTAATGATAACATGAAGCATAAATGCAAATTACCAAATAATTTTACATGTCCTTTTTATTTTTGCATTTTATAAGAATGAGCATTTTTACTTTACCATTTACAGAAGTGAGCATCTGAATGTCTTCAACTCCCTCTGAACTTTTATTCTCTGGGAAAGCAAATTGTATTTCATTACCTTTTTTTTTTCGGCATTTATCATTTCTTAGTAGTTTCAGCAGCAAATTCCAGTTCTCTAAAATAATGAAATATTCACATACAGGTCATCAAGTACTCTAGAACAAAATGGTAGATGCTTTTTTCTCTCACTTCAATGAAATATATATTTATATATATCTATACCCAAATTTATGTTACCATATAGTGAGTGCATACACACACACACACACACACACACACACACACTAAGAATAGCATATGAACTTGCACTGGGACACAGCTGTGTATTACAGCTATACCTCTTTGAATATAAGGCAATATGCTAGTTTCTGTTATCACAATTCCCAGTCACATTTAACCATGCACCCTATATTTTATTTATACTGATAATCCTGATGCAAATGAAAGAAGCATATTACGGAAGTAATGAGATTCAGTAACTAGTTTTATGTACTGAAACTTTTTTTTTTTCTTTCTGAGCAGAGGCAGTCATATACTTTATGTATCTACCTTCAATTCACTTCTAAGCAGTGCAAGAATAGTTTTTTCTTCCTTTTTTAAAAAAAATTTAAAACAGATTTAGTAGCACGTAGAAATTATGCATGTGACTAATGGTGACAGGTGTGTTTGTACAAATACGACCCAAATACAGCTTTATGTGATCATTTCTTTCTATTAAAATAGGATGCATCAAAAAGAAAATGAAATATCTAAATCCATCTCCTTCCTCATGATTAACGAATCTAGCCTGTCTCTCGTGAACACCATCTGCTCTCTCAAGCACATTTATAGATAACGCTTATCAAAACTGGAGGGGATTATGTGGAAGCAAAGAGAAACAATAAGAGTAGTTTAATGAAATTCTATGACAAACTAGAAAGGAAGAACACATCATCTTTCAAAATAAAATCTCTGAGCTCTCAGTAGGCAAAACCAATATTTGCAGAAAAATATTTATATACCTTAAACATAATGCAATCCCAGAGTTGCTGATGTAAATTGGACTTGGCCAGAAAGTTGCATTTATGAGGAAATTGAATGATGCTTTATCGATTATACCTAAGTTTATATAAACAAATAAGCTACCGACAAAGTTGAAATATAAGTCACAATGTTGGAAACTTGATTATATTGATCTATTGATGTAAGTTACAGTTTGCATTATCATATTTTCTTTCCTGGTGGATGAAATTCACAATTGTTCTTTACATCTTGGCTTTGAGTTTCTTTACATCTTTCCCATCTGTAAATCACATTAATACCTTGTTAAGTTAACATAAATATATGACAAGCTGTAATGATTTAACATCTAAACACATGACTTTAGGGCTGTTGCTATCCATCTACATTGTGTCTGTTCTTGCAGTGTCTTCTCATGAAGGAGGACTAGACATACGCACTAGACTACGCATCCCCTACAGAGGTTGATCTTGCTCTCTTTCTTCTCTGTGTGGGTAAATTATTGTTCCAACCAGCACGCGACTATGTTGTGTCTCCCTTGGACTCTGACACCAGGATGCAATGGGCAGAAGTGCTTAACCTCCACAACAGAGCATAAATAACATTTACTGAACACAAATGATCCAAAGAAGTTTTACTAGTCAGTGTATGGGTTCTCGTTTTCTTTTTTCCTACTCCCTGTGATTGTGGAAGCTAGTATTGGTATAAAACCTTGTCAGCCTGGGTTCCAAAGTGATAGACATGAGTAATCCTCCCTGCTAACCTACAATAGATATATAACGTGAGCAAGAAACAAACTCTATCAGTTTCAGATACTGAGCTTTTTCAGTTTTGTTTTATTTGCTTTGTTTGTAACCATTGCCATCCTGAGCTTTCCTAAATGATATAAGAACTAAGCTTCCCATGGAAACATTTGAAATAGTAATTCATAAGGAGCCCTATTTTCCATATTGTTGAGTTCTATAGTTGTCTCCTTGTCACATATGTTGTACACGTTTTGTCAAACACCTCAAGTCTGCTTCAACCCAAGAGCCCCTAAACTTGCTCTATCTTTATTCAGAGGGCTCTTGTTTCGGATTTCAGCAATGCTCATTCTCTCATCCGTGCTCCAAGGCACCCTCCCAGAAGGATTGTTCTTGACCACTCAATTCAAACAAAACATCCCTTTAACCAGCCACGGTCTCTCACTTCACTGAACTTTGTTTAGCTACTTATGAGTCTTCCACCTGCTTTGTGCTGTGTGCTTCACAAAAAAGGAGATTTCCTCTAGTCTTGTTTATCATTATATTTCCTAGAACCGTTTCTGATATGTGATCTGATTGTGATCTGATGTGATCTGATGTGATCTGATTGATGTGATCACTACACAGACACATGTTATTGAATGAATAAATGGACAGCTTTGAACCTAATATATTCACAAGTCACGGAGAAAGCATTAGTATAGCTGATTTTCATAAATGGGCAACATCTTCAACTTGTAATTAGCATTGTGGCTGGAAGGAAGGAGGACATTGAGCTTTCCAGAAGATGCCAGTCTCTGCCTCAACTCTGCTTTAAGACTTCTCTTTTCCCATACCTCCAAAGAGAACATCTAGTGACGATTTTATAAATATTTTTCTTCTGCTATTATAAGTTTGAGTTGGCCATCATGTAATGGTGAACTTTAGAAATGGAAAGAGTTGCAGTTAGTGTTTACTAATTACCAGTTATGTGTCAGAATCTCTGCTGAATCATTTACATATTGTATCCTAATTCTCAAAACAATGTCTTGACATAATTATACCTTTACTGGATACAGAGGCGGAAACTGAATCGCAGAGATACCAAGTGCCTATCTTAACATCATACCACTAACAAAAAGTCAGCAGATTTTAAAGTAGTATTTCTCCAAGTGTATTCTCCAGATCACCTGCCTGAGTGTTGCCTGAGAACGTTCTGGTAATGCAAATTTTTGGATTCCACCCCAAAGCTACTAAATCCCAAACTGTGTATGAGGCCCAGCCATCAGTGTTTAACAAATCCACTACATAATGCTGATATAAGCTAACATTGGAGAACCACAGCTTTAAAGCAACAAATCCAAATAGTCACATGGTGAGCATAACTGGAAAATTTAGACCATAAAGCCACAATCAATTTTTTAAAATATTTATAAGAGTTGTCCTATACTGTAGTAACCAAAACAGGTGTGCACGTACTAGGACGGTTTCCACTATGAGGTTAGTGGGTTATGGTTTTGCAGTTAGGCCAATAGAAACCCAATAAATATGAATTACTATTTAAATAAAATCACATATTTTCAAGACTGTTAGTAAGAAGCTTGATGTCAGTGAGAGGGACAAGAGCTAAGAGAATTATGCTGCCGGAACTAATTTCCCATCAAGATGCAGCGTGAAAAGCCAGTGGGGATTGTGGAAGAAGTTGCTGAATTTAGGAGCTTCCACATGAGACCTACTGAGAAAATACTAGTCTTTAGCTTCCAGCTTGGCTGCATGCTGGAAACAAACAGCTTAATTGAACTTTAAAAGTCCCAGCACAGGTAATATGTTAATTTGACATTGTCAAACAAAGTACCATTTCAGTTATAATGCTCACTTTCCTTTATAAACAGGAAGACTGGGTGTGTTCAGTAGATCACAATTTTAATTTATGGTTTTTAAGAAAGTAAAAGCCTCAGGCTCAGACCTAGACAAATACATATTTGTTTTTCCTTCAAGAATAATTTGATAACTTTGTATTTACTTTACTGATTTAAAGACTTTTTTTTGGTTGTTCTAGGCCCTCTTTAAGAAATCTCTAGGCTATACCCCCATATCTGTGTCTTATAATGGCCATATATTAACTCTTTTAGGCAAATTTGGTCTCTTCATTGTATATAAAGCCTTCTGGCACGTAAACATTTCTATACCTTGGTTTTCTTTACTTTTTTTCCTATTTTTTAAAAAAATGTTTTATTTATTTTTGAGAGAGAGAGAGAGAGAGAGAGAGATTCTGAGCAGGGGAGGGGCAGAGAGAAAGGGAGACAGAATCTGAAGTAGGTTCCACGCTCTGCACTGCCAGCACAGAGCCCAACGTGAGGCTCGAATCCAGGAACCATGAGATAATGACCTGAGGTGAAGTCCCATGAGTAAACAATTGAGTGACTCAGGTAACCCTACTCTTTTTTTTTTTTTTTTTTTTAATTGTTCTGTCTTTTTGGCTAATTCTAGCTTTTTGGCTTTACACTAAATAGCACTGTTCAGTTATCACTACCCACCCCCAAACTTTGAAAGTATTTGTCATTTGAAAGTCATTATTATTAATATGCATGTGTTACATTTTTACAGTTTTCTATAGATTCCAACAGTTTAACTTTGAAATCGTTTCCTGTGTGTGATACTTTTTTCTTTATATTGATTATAAGGACTTTTGTTGGCAGATGTTTACATATCTTTGAATATTAAGTGCTACATCTGAAATGAAGAAAACAGCTAAGAATTTTTACACATAAATTATAATCTTTTATTTTCCAAAAATAATGTTTGTGTGAAATTTCATAATTCTCTGTGAGGGACTACACTATTGTTCCATATGTTAAGCATGGTTATTTTTCTAGCCTGTGAGATCTGCCTCTTTCCTAAAAATTAAAAATAATTTGCATGACGACTTAAACATTTAAGTCCAAGTTTTCTTTTAGAATATTCATTACAACAGGAGATGGCTAAGTGCTACATTTGACCATGCCAATGAATATTTGTTAAAATTTAGTTAGTCCATTTGACATTTGACTAATTTTATTTCCATGCATATACTGGAGGATTAAATGCACATGCATCAGAAATAAAAAACAAACCAGAAGACTTCCTGAAATGACAATTAGTATTATTTTACAGTGCTTTTTACTGCAGCCAATTTTCTGATGTTGTTATTTCTCTGTGACAAAATTACTAAATACATAATGGAATACATCAAGAAAACACTTAGAAATATTTTATTTTTTAAATACATTTTTCTCCTTCCTTTTTCCATTTTCTTTTCTTTTCTATTTTATTCCAAAGAGTCAAGGTAAGCTGAATTTTAGACATATGAGTCGAACTTTTTAAACAGACCCTGAAATGAATATATCTATATATATTACAAATAAATAATATATATGTGTGTGTGTATATATATATATATATATATATATATACAGCTTAAGAACTTAAACCCAATATTCACTTATAATTATAGACTGAATTATTATAAATGCATTTTTTTCTAAAAACTGCTAAATTATTCCTTACAGTCTTATTAGTTATACAGAGCAAATTTTATTGCTTTTCATACACAGATGAGGAAAACAATGTCACAATTGTCTTATTTTCTTCCTCCTAGAGCTAGAAAACTGGCATACTGTCCCAGATTTTCTGGCTACAAGTGTGGGGCACCCTCGCTCTAAAACACACTGCTTCTCTCATCAATGTATATGTGACTGAAAGACATGTTGGGGGAGATTGAAAATCCATAGACACAAGACACTGAATCATCTTGCTTTTTAATCTATTTCTATTTTTGACTGTTAAGATCAACTCAGAATCTCATCTGAAATAAAGATACAAATATATTTTTATATCTGGGCTTATTTTTAGTGAAAAATGATGCTGTTGTACAATAGGTCTCATCTGACATGTACATCATCTGCTGAAGTATATGTGCTGATATTTAGCACAATAACTGATAAATAGTCTCCACAGGTAAGTCAGAGAGAAGAACTTTCATTAGTTTTTATAAACCGTAACTTTGCCAAAGAAAGGCAAGATACCATACAGCTATAAGCCTAAGGATTGACTGTCCAAGTATATGTCTTTAGCTCCCTTTAGCTCCCTCAGGTCAGCTCCCTCAGTGATCAATTAAAATAATAACAGTAATAAAAATTTTTAAATGAGGCAGTTTAATTGCGTATCTCCATGTGTATTACCAATAATGGTCTAGATCCTACAATGCATCTGATTTTTTCAAAAATGTAGGATGATGCTAATGCTCTCCGTATCCTTCTAAAAATTCTATTTAATTCCTATCTGAGTCCAAGAAATATTTATGGCATGTAAGGTGTGGGGTTTTTAACTATACTTCTCAAAATCATAGGTTCTGGGTGAGTTAACCATTCTGTTTTGTGGGATTTTCATCTTGACACTATGGTTGCAAATAATTTTATCTTGTTTATCTCCATTTTTAAAGGCTCATTTTGCTGTGTTGTTGAGAACAGACTGGAAGAGGTGATCGGGAAAGGCAGGAAGACTTCTTTGAAGACTATTACAGTCATTCCGGTGAGAGATGACTACATGGATGGAGTGAGAATTAGTCAGTGTTTGGATCTGTTCTGGTGAGAGGGGGGAAGGGAAAAGATCATAGGCTTAGTTTGGCTCTCCTACTTTGAAATGCCTACACATCAAAGGAAGATTAGTAGGGTGGCAGATATAGGGCTAGCATTCAGAAGGGGGACTTGAGACATGCACAGTTGTGACATGGGGAGGGTATGAAGTGCAGGTGACTACATAGAAAAGAAAGACCAGGGGCGCCTGGGTGGCGCAGTCGGTTAAGCGTCCGACTTCAGCCAGGTCACGATCTCGCGGTCCGTGAGTTCGAGCCCCGCGTCGGGCTCTGTGCTGGCAGCTCAGAGCCTGGAGCCTGCTTCCGATTCTGTGTCTCCCTCTCTCTGACCCTCCCCCGTTCATGCTCTATCTCTCTCTGTCCCAAAAATAAATAAACGTTGAAAAAAAAAAATTAAAAAAAAAAAAAAAAAAGAAAAGAAAAGAAAGACCAAAGACTGAGTGAGTCCTAATCCTAGCCTAGTCCTTAACTCTAACCCTAGTCTTTTTTTTTTTTTTTTTTTAATGTTTCTTTATTTTGAGAGAGAGAGAGACAACAGAATGTGAGCAGGGGAGGGGCAGAGAGAGAGGGAGACATAGAATCCGAAGCAGGTTCCAGGCTCTGAGCTGTCAGCACAGAGCCAGATGCAGGGCTCAAAACCACAGGCTGTGAGATCATAACCTGAGCCAAGGTCGGACACTCAACCGACTGAGCCACCCAGGTGCCCCAACTCTAGCCTTAGTCTTAACTATCCAAATGTTTAGAAGTTAGACATGACAAAAGATCTTTTCTTTTACGAAACTCTACTCCGTCTCTACTGAACTTTTTCATTAATGTTTGACTTTTCAGCTTTTAAATTCATCTTCACATTGTTCAATTTTAACAAGAATCCTGTCAAGTCAATTTAGTTAAAATCTCTTGATATCTGATTGCCCCGATAGCTAACTGGATTCCTCATTCTCCACCACCCCTCAAGTCATGTTTGATCACCCTGGCTTGCCTTCAGCAAAAATCCTGTTGGATTGGTTTAGCCAGAATCCCCTCACAACTCTGATGCTTCCTCTTAGTAATTTTCCATTCAGTGACTCCCTCCCTGCTCTGTGGCTAGAAATTCCCACTTGCCCATGTTGTATTTGGAATTGAGTGTAATCTCTCACCCGTAGCAAGATGCTACTGCAGTGGTCCCTGGGCCTCTTGTGATACTCTCCTTGAATAAAGTCTGCTTTACCATCCCTATCAAGTGTCATGAATAAATATATACATATTTTTTATTTTAGCAGAGGAAGGAGAGAAACCAGCATAAACACTTAGAAGGAGCACCAGTAAGGCAGCAGGAAAGCTGAGAGTGGGGAGTCCTGCGAGCCTAGTGAAGGTAATGCAGTGAGTGCTGGTGCATGTACTTTCTTCAGGCCTGAGAAGTGATGATTTAATTTAGTACAGCGAAGGTGAAGAGAGATTCCTGCGGATTGGTGGACTGACAGACAAACTGGGGGAGGTTGAAGAGAGAGTGGGAGAAGTGGTGACACTGTGGCAGTTACTTAAAAAAAAAAGTTTGCTGGGTGCCTAGGGGACTCAGTGGGTTAAACAACCAACTCCTGATTTGGGCTCAGGTCAGGATCTCACAGTTTCTGAGTTGGAGCCCCAATTGGGCTCTGTGCTGAGAGTGGGGATCCTCCTTGGGGTTCTCTCTCTCTCTTTTCCTCAGTCCCTCGCCTGTTCACTCTTTATCTCTCAAAATAAATTTAAAAAATTTTTAAAAATAATTAAAAGTTTTTCTGCAAAGGAGAGCCAGCAAAGGATACAGAGTGAGAAAAACAGGGTCAAAAATTGTTTTAAGATGGAAAATAAAAATTAGCATGTCATAGGTTATCAGGAGTGATTAATTAGGGAATGGAATTAATTACTGTAGAGTAGAAAGTAGGAAGAATTTCTAGAATGCCAAAAATAGTATTACTGGAATTTTCAACCATTTTGCAAATAGTTTTTTTTCCTTTTTCTTGCCCAAACCTCAAAATGGATTTCAAAAAAATCTGAAAGACCATTCTTTTCTCCCAAACAAATATGTACTTCAAATTGTTCCAACTATGTCCTTCACAGCTATTGTCTCCTCTTTATTTATTTACTGTTTGTTCTGTTATAAGCAAACCTATTTAGAACATTTTCATTGCTTTCATTTTCCTTATCAAAGTGCCTCTGCTGACCTTCTTATACAAAGACTCTACAACAGTGCTATTAATGTGATATAAACTTTAATTCCCTCTATTGACATATTTAAGCCCGTTTACAAAATGAGGGAATAGGTAAAATAAATTGTGAAAACATATTTTTGAATGGGATGATGAGCACCTAATAAACTTCCCCCAATCCCTTGTACTGTATTTGTAATTATTTTTAGCCACTATATTTAAATTGTGGTTTGCATAAGAATATTCCGACTCATTTTTAAGTAACTCAAAGCTACAAAAATGCCCAGTTCATTTTAATGTCCTTCAAAGAAAATAACAGAAGTTTCCTTTCATACATGAAAGCATTCAATATTTATTTGAAATGGATTTTAATGCTTTATATTTTTACTCTCTGATATAAGAACCAATTTCTTTAACACAGATGGAAAGTAATTGATTCCTTCTGTGAAGAAAAGCTGAGTTGTTTATGCACATTTTCTCTGTGAACCTGTAATTTATACAAAAAATAGTTGTGTGGTTTTATTTATTTATTTATTGTGTGTGTGTGTGTGTGTGTGTGTGTGTGTGTCTCCTTTAGATGCAAATGATTGAGCTACATGCCAAAGACACTAGGTAAACTTCACTGTTACGACAGAGCATCACTATACCACTACAGTCAGAACACTGTGCTTTGTAAACTTTTACATGAGGAGGATATGAAGATATCGTTTTTCCCCCCACACACAACATTTCTCTAATTCTTAACTTAAAATTTCATCTTTCCTTTATTTTTTTAGGCAGCCAGTCATTTATTTATTTTAAGTTTATCTATTCATTTTTAAGAGAGGAAGAGAATGAGGAAGGGGCAGAGAGAGAGAAAGAGAATTACAAGCAGGCTCTGTGCTGCCAGTGCAGAGCCCCAACTGGGGGCTCGAACCCACAAACTGTGAGATCAGGACCTGAGCCACATTCAGAGGTCAGATGCTTAACAACTGAGCCACCCAAGTGCCCCTCATCTTTCTTTTAGAGCTCAGACAACAGGAAAGCTAAGACTGCCCTGGTGAAGAAAACGGAAAAGGAGGAGAAACAAACTGAGGCAGAATAGGGTAGTGTTATCACAATGTCTGGAAAGACTGTATCCTGTGTAAAGCTGTAGGTTCTGATGGATGGAAATTAAGTACATACCCAATTTGTGGCAAAACTGTTGCTAACACATTATTATCGGCTTCTTGAGGAAACCTGGGAAATATTCTTCGCATGCCTTTGTAAATAGATATATTTTTTAAACAAGTATACCTTTAAATTGACATGATGAAGCTGTGACAATTTGGAATAAAGGCAATTTTCTAATTGTCATAAACCAGGCCAAAAGGAAAGTAGGACAAGATCTCTGTCTTCGCTGTCATGAATCATAAAGTAGTGAGTAGATATTAAATAAAATTAGGGGCGCCTGGGTGGCTCAGTCGGTTAAGCGTATGACTTCGGTTTAAGTCATGATCTCACAGTTCGTGAGTTCAAGCCCCACATCGGGCTCTGTGCTGACAGCTCAGAGCCTGGAGCCTGCTTCCGATTCTGTGTCTCCCTCTCTCTGTCCCTTCCCCACTCATGATCTGTCTCTCTCTGTCTCTTAAAATTAAATAAACATTAAAAAATAAAATAAATAAATAAACATTAAAAACTAAAATTAGAAACTTATTAAATAATAAATGATAAGATTTGAAAGGATGTACAAAAATAGCTGTAACTTTTGGGAAGGTATCTGATGGAAAGAAAGTTGAATTAAAAACAAATGATTTGCCCACAATTTTAAGTAGAAGACAGCTATTATACAAAGTGCCATATATTTTAATATGCCATAATTATACAGATTATTTGAAAACAGTGGTAAGTCATATAGTAAAATCACAGTGTATATTAAAAATTAAATGCTATTTATCAAAGTTAAATGCAGAAGCATGAAAAGCATACATTAGCATTAAAAGCAGCATAGTAGTTACACATTTTTAAAAATTAACTATGACAAATTTTGTGTCAATGGAAGAAATTATTTTTCTAATAAATTTTTCATGTTTCTGTAAGATTGGCAATTTTCAAAACAATGCTAAGTAGACAAGATAGAAAGTGCATTCTCATAAATTATTTTGCTTATCAACAGCACTTTGGTCTGTGTGTCATTATAATTGTTGGTTATTACTAGGGAAAGTATTAATTACTTTCAGGAAATAATTGACACTTTACATATGTCAAAATATACTTATGTTTATACATGCCTATTGAAAAGTCAAATTTTATGACACTGGTTTCTGTCTTTCAACTTTTTTTGCATATGATCTCTTTACATAGTATTATATCATAGTAATTCTTTCAAAAATGCTACAAAATAAAAACTGTTGATCTGTTTGGTTTTTTAAAGTAGGAACAATATTTCATTAAATATAATTTGAAAAAAAATGAAGTTGATCACTTTAAAATAATTTAGAGTAAAAGCAAATAGAAAACTGGAAAGATTTTTCTTCTGGGGTAAAAATAACATTTAAACAAAGTTAACCCAATGTGATTGGTGCAAATCTTCACCTTAATGAGAGCGGAAGGAAATTAATATCTTTTTTACTAATTTGATAACGTATTGCTAAATTAAAATTTATGTTCTTACACAGAAAATTTAGCAAGATTAAACAAGTTTCTTGATTACCATTGAAATGAAATAAGTAATGAAGAGATGGACAAACATTAAGCTAATTTTAAATACATTATATGAGGCAGGGTTTTTTAGAGAAACTGAACCAATATGATGTGTGAGAACGTGTAAGAGAGAGAGAGATTTATTTTAAAGAATTGGCTCACACATTGTGAAGACCGGCAGGCTGGAGACCAAGGGAAGAGCCATTCTTGCAGCTCACATCGGAAGGCTGTCTTCTGGCAGAAGTCCTTCTTACTGGAGCAGGTCTGTTTTTCCTTCTGATCAGGACTTTATCTGGTTGGGTAGACCCACTCACATAATGGAGAGCAATCTGTTTTACTCGAAGTCCACCAATTTAAATGTGAATCTTATTAAAAATGCCTCACAGGGGCGCCTGGGTGGCGCAGTCGGTTAAGCGTCCGACTTCAGCCAGGTCACGATCTCACGGTCCGTGGGTTCGAGCCCCGCGTCCGGCTCTGGGCTGTCGGCTCGGAGCCTGGAGCCTGCTTCCGATTCTGTGTCTCCCTCTCTCTCTGCCCCTCCCCCGTTCATGCTCTGTCTCTCTCTGTCCCAAAAATAAATAAATGTTGAAAAAAAAAAAATTAAAAAAAAAAAAAATGCCTCACAGAAACATCCTGAATAATGGTTGACCACATATCCGGGCATCATGGCTCAGCCAGATTGACGCATAAAACCAACCATTACCAATGTGATTTGGAAATTATCCTCCAAATTAGGTTTTACCAGAATTATGTTAAAGTTAGCTTCAGAGATGATCCTTAGCCATTACTTGAAGATAGAGTTCACAATAGTACTTCACAGGGAAAACCCTAAAGGATTCAGAAATTAAGTCAAAACTGTGAACTCTACATATTCCTTTTGTTTGTTATGAAATGTAAAGGCTATGGACTTTTGCTGGAGAAAATCTAACAAAGTATCTTTTAATCAATGTTTATATATTTATTTTGAGGGAGAGAGCAAGACAGAGGATGAGAGAGAGAGAGAGAGGGAGAGAGAGAGAGAGAGAGAGAGAGAGAGAGAATCCCAAGCAGACTCCACGCTAACAGTGCAGAGCCAGACATGGGGCTCGATCCCATGAACCCTGAGATCATGACGAGCTAGAGTCAAGAGTCAGACACTTAACCGATTGAACCACCCAGGCACCCCCAAAATCTAACAAAAGATCTTAGTGGAAACTCATATCTCACTAATTCTGGGCACTCAGATTTGCCCATCAAGTTTGTCTCTTGATTTTCAAGGTATTCTTTCTCTTCAGCAACATTTCCAAGTAAACCTCCTTGAGATAGCCATCCTACCAACATACTTTCAGTCTTGCCTCCCATTCATAGATAAAAATATATGCTGTCAGATGAAAATGCCTAGTGCTGGATCAAAGACTGGATCTATTACATGCCCACCTGATATTTCCTCCTTATTCTTATAACAATGAGAGAAATTCTTTCCTCCTATTGAAATCCAAGTTCCACATGTGTCCCTGGGACTGAATTGTCTCTTGCCTTCTCAAGGACCTTGTGCTATTTGATTTCTTTTCCTGAATATTTAATTGTTCCCTTTATACTGTTTTCTTCCCATCTATATTTAAACATATTTATGGCTCTTCTATAATTACAAATATAACCCTCCCTTGAACATGCATCTTTCAGCCATGGCTATATCATTTTTTGCCCAAATATGTCTTCAAACTTTGGGAAAAGATATATAGTTGGTTTTCCAACTTCTTCCCCTCCATCACAGTCCTATATAGTCAGCTGCTATGCTGTCCACCAGACAGCTCCACTGTAAGTCCCATGGATACCTCAAAACAAACTGTACTAGATTGAACAAATTAAATAACTTTACTGCATAATCCATCCATCTTTTCTTCATGTTCCCTAACTCAGGCAATGACATCACCATTTACCAGGGCCAATATCTAAACATGAGCTCTTCTTTTTTCTCTTATCTATTTGACACCATATGCCATTAGTGTTGCCCATTAAATATGTCCATCTCAATCCTCCCAGTCACTGTCCTAATGCATCACTTCTTGCCAAGACTGCTGAATAACTTCCTGACTGACATCACCAACTAGTAGAGACCAGTTAATCACTGGTATTCAAAAAAAATGTTATTACACTCTAATTCCATCATCACAACACATTTCTAAGAAAAACTGGTGAGGCAGACAAAAATGGATGCAATGAAGTGAGCTTCAGACCAACCACGCTTTTGCCTTCATGCTTATTCATGAGGAAACTATCAAAGAACAATACAGAGTCTTTTCTAGTGTCCTCAGAAAAAAGCAGAAGACATCCATCAGACTTTCTGGACATGATGGCTTTATGCCTTATGCCTGTATGCCTTAGTTACTTCTCATTGTTAGGGTCAGTTGAAGAAAACTCAAATCTCTGCCAAGTTTAGTTTTAGACCAAGCAGTTCTAGAGCTAACCAGTAGTTGCAGACTAAGCAGATGGTAAAATTCCTGGTTCTCTGACTTTTGGATTCATTCTTTATTTTTCGCATTTACTCATAAAATTATTTTGCCCTTGATATTTGTCAGAAGGAGCCTTGGATGCCTGTGAAGAGTTCTGGTAGAACATATACAATACCTGGGACTTTGTATTTACTGAGAAATGGGAACATTTGGGTCCCCTGTTGTACATGCTTGGCAGAAGGGTCCAGTTTACAATTTTTACCTAATGAGCTGTCAACATCAACGTATAGACTTTTATCATCTGCCTGCTGCTTATTTCTGCCTGATCTTGTTATCCTCACTCTGGAGGGTTCCCTGTCACAGAAATCTTTTTCCAGTTCTGGAAGTAGCCACAGCTCTGTCTCACCTTCAAGCTTTTATTTATTTCCTCTTCCACTTTGAGCACTCATTTTTTTGTTCATGAGATTATGCATCTTTCAAGCCTCAGCTTAAATACAATTTCCCCTACGTGGCACAGGGGAAATGTCTTTCTTTTATGCCCATAATATCTTGTGTGTTGTCTATCACCGTGCTGATTATGCTAAATTTTAATTTTGTATTTGTCAGCAGTCCCACTTGCTGGCAAGTGCCATTAGGACAGCATCTTTGTCTTTTTTCTTCATCGTACTCTCCCCAGTACCTAGCACAATGCCTAACAGAATGGCTATTTAACAAACATCTCTTGAATAACTGTATGCCAATAGTTTTAGGATGTGAAGTATGAGAGGGGAGAGGTCAACGGTAAGTAACCCGAAGAATATGAGCCAACATTTATGTCAATGTATATATTGTCCTTTGTTCATCCTACAGATGCTGTATTTTATTTATCTGATATTAACGCAATAAGTCTGGTGCACTGATATATTTTCATTCTTGTTGATACTTTCCTTTTCCCTGCTGTCAAGGATCCAATAAGGTCAGTTCATTTAAAATTTAATGCATGGGGTGTCTAATCTCCATATGTTCAGGTATTTGGTGAAATATGGTTTGTTTGATTTGCAGATGCTCTGATAGATTTATCTTCTTTAAAAATTTTTCAGAACAACGTATTTTTATTTTTAGTAGTGGTGCAGAAGCTTAGATAATGCAATTTTAAATATGAAGGTTTTTAGTATGTATTTTTGCATCTAACTGTAAGTGTTCACCAGAAAATAAGGAAATATATCTTCATGACCTAATAACTTATTCAAAAACTGGCCTAGATTTTCTGATGCTCAAATTCATTATAAAATAAAAACAGTGAAAAGAACTTTTGCTATGAACACTAACATGCAAGGTAAACTTTTAATTCACAGTGAGCAGCAGTCAGATGACACCTTCTAGGGTCCATTAAAAAAAGATCTCTAGGCTTTTTAGTGAATTATGAAATGGTAATGAAAATTTGTCATCTAAAGTGAAATTTATTAGAAGATTATTTAATTCAACACATGTTTACTGAGCATCTTCCTTGCATAACGTATGAAACTCAAGCTTGAAAAACACAGGTTTTAAGGAAGACCCAACTATAAAGTTACCTATTTCTAGATATGAAATATTGAATTCCTAATTTGCTTCCTAAGCAATTGCACATATGGTATATGTCTCCTATTAGCACACATGTAACATTAAAAAAACACTGATAAATATGTGGATTTAAAACTGTACATAAACATTAACACGTTATCCCATCATCATTTCACCACATTTTTATTGTGCATAATTTTAACCAATGCCCTCTTAATGGTCAGCTGAGTAGTCTTATGAACTCAGTCTAGAATACTTTTACTTGATGCAAACTCCAGCAAACATTCCCTAATAGAGAGCGTACTTGCAATGTTGCTTCCCCTGACATACTGCATTCCATCTGGTTTTCAGAGTAGGAGTTGTGGAAAAATGCCAGTGCACACTGCTTCTGTCCAAGCAGTTCATTGATTTCTTTCATCTTCGGCTAGTTTGGGTAACTTGATGTAGTCCCCATAGCAATGGGTTGTCCTTTCAATTCCCAAGTGATTCCCGTTCAAAGGAAAGCTATTCCTCCCATATGGCAGCCCTAATAAATTAATAAAGGTAATAAGTGTCATGCCATCTGCACTTTATATGTGAAGGACATTAATCAGGGTAAGCCTCCCAGCTGGGTGTATCTTTAGTGTGTAGCCACCTGGAACACAAACAGTGTCATGGATCAGTCGAGGCTATCAACACAGTCAGGACAAGATATGCATGAGCTAGCCATCCTGCATTAGGTTAATCTGCAGAGATTCCCGTTCACCACAGGCTTGCTTTTGTACTATACTGAACATCCATCCACGATTAATGATTTATATTTGAATAGGCAGCAGGTGAGTTCTTAAAAGTTTCAATTAACCAAATAAGAAACTTGCAAGTTAGTAATAATGGAAATATAGGAAACAAACTATATTTAATAGCATGGGAAAGGAAAAGTCACACACCAAAGAGAACTTGTGGAAAAATTAATGCTGAAAACTTTGGTTTCAGGATGCTTGGGTAGACATGTTGCACCGCATCTTGATGAAAACTGCTGAAGTTTCTAATGTAAGCATTTAGTGCTATTAATTTCCATCTGAGTACTGCTTTAGCTGCGTCCCACACATTTTTCATGTTGTAGTTTCATTTTTACTCAGTTCAATATATTTTTTATTTCCCTTGAGGCATCCGTCTCTGACTAGTAGATTAGCTGACAAACTATTGTTTACTTCCCAAGTGTTTGAAGTTTTTCATATGATCTTTCTGCTATTGATTTCTAATTTGATTCCATTGTTATCAGAAAACATACTTGATGATGTCCATTCTTTTAACTGGTTGAGAATAGATTTATTGCCTGGGATATGGTCTATCTTGGTATATGTTCATAGGCACCTAATATCTACTCTACTTTTTTGAGGGTAAAGCGTTTGATAAATGTCGATTGTATCCTATTTATTGATGCCACTGTTAAGTTCTTCTATATCCTTCCTGATTTTTTGTCCTACCCTCTCAATTGTTGAGAAAAGGGTATTAAATCCTCCAACTACTTTCGTGGAAGTGTCTATCTTTTCCTTTCAGTTGTATAAGTTTGTTGCCTTATATATTTTGGTTCTTTTATTGGATCTTATGTTTCTTTGCTGAGACTGTATGTTTCCATGTATGTTTGTTTCAGTCAATTTTATAATTATTCTTTACTTGAGTTATTGTTTTGATTATTGCTTTAAACTATTTTCAGGTGATTCTAACATCTCTTATCATATCTGTGTTGCCTTTTCTCATTTGAGTTGAGAACCTCCTAGTTCTTGGTATAATGAATGATTTTTTAATGAAACCTGGACATTTTGAGTATTATATTATGAGACTCTGGCTCTCATTTAAATATTATATTTCATCTGGACTCTTTTGATATCAATTTGGTGGTGAGGAAGCTATACTTCACCTCTTAGTGAGAGTAGGAATGGGAATCCAGGCTTCCTGCCTGGTCTTTACTGATGCTGCCCAGGTTAGACAGCTCATTACTACCTGCAAAGGATAAATATCTTGGCTTCCTATATGACCTTCTCTGTCATCACCCCAGTAAGGTAGTTGAGGGTGCGTTATTTCAGCCTGAGAGTGGAAGGCTAGAGTCCCCTGCTAGTCATTTGCTAGTGCACTGGAAATGGGGGCTGTTCCAGCCCTTCCTTCCACATTACACATGCATTACTCTTACTTGCTGCAAGAGTAGAGTGATTATTGTATCAAAATGTTTTGGCCTTCTAGGTGAACCCTTTATTGGTTCTTTAGCTAAAATCAAACAATATTTTGTTGGGGCTCTTTTTCTTCTTCTTCTTCTTCTTTTGGCTGGTCTCCTTGGCTGGTCTCCTTGGCTGCAGTTTCTCCAGCATCAATGATGGGATATACTTGCCAAAAGGAAAACCTATAAATGTCACTTCTGTGTCATTCCCTGGGTCCTGACAATTCTAGCTGTTCTGACTTATATGTCCTATCTTTCAGAGTCTTTTATATTCATTTTATATATAACTTACAGGATTTTTAGTTGGTCTTAGTGGGAGGTACAGGGGAAAATATTTCTACTCTGTGTTCACTGAAGCACAACCTCAATTTACCATCTACTTATGTTTCATGATATAATAAAACATATCTTTGGAATAAGTGTAATCATTTTTAGTTAATGTTTAATGATAATTATGAAAAAGATGATGAGGCAGATTTGACTTCTAAGATGTCACATCAAAAATATCTCTATTGAAAAACAAATAACCCAGTGAAGAAATGGGCAGAAAACATGAATAAACACTTCTCTAAAGAAGACATCCGGATGGCCAACAGGCACATGAAAAGATGCTCAACGTCGCTCCTCATCAGGGAAATACAAATCAAAACCACACTCAGATATCACCTCACGCCAGTCAGAGTGGCCAAAATGAACAAATCAGGAGACTATAGATGCTGGAGAGGATGTGGAGAATCGGGAACCCTCTTGCACTGTTGGTGGGAATGCAAATTGGTGCAGCCACTCTGGAAAACAGTGTGGAGGTTCCTCAAAAAATTAAAAATAGACCTACCCTATGAACCCAGCAATAGCACTGTTTGGAATTTACCCAAGGGAAACAGGAGTACTGATGCATAAGGGCACTTGTACCCCAATGTTTATAGCAGCACTCTCAACAATAGCCAAATTATGAAAAGAGCCTAAATGTCCATCAACTGATGAATGGATAAAGAAATTGTGGTTTATATGCACAATGGAGTACTACGTGGCAATGAGAAAGAACGAAATATGGCCCTTTGTAGCAACATGGATGGAACTGGAGAGTGTTTTGCTAAGTGAAATAAGCCATACAGAGAAAGACAGATACCATATGGTTTCACTCTTATGTGGATCCTGAGAAACTTAACAGAAACCCATGGGGGAGGGGAAGGAAAAAAAAAAGAGGTTAGAGTGGGAGAGAGCCAAAGCATAAGAGACTTTTAAAAACTGAGAACAAACTGAGGGTTGATGGGGGATGGGAAGGAGGAGAGGGTAGGTGATGGGTATTGAGGAGGGCACCTTTTTGGATGAGCACTGGGTGTTGTATGGAAACCAATTTGACAATAAACTTCATATATTGAAAAAAATATCTCTAGCATACTACTAAAATGACACTATCTTCAATTTGTTATTAAATGCAATATATACATATGTATATATATAATAAAATAAATTATAATGTATAATGAAATTACATAAAACAAGTGTTACCTAGACAAAACTATGGAATAAATGGAAAAGAGCCTGAGATGAACTACATTTGTAGGATGAAAAAAGTCTCTAGAAGAAAGAAAAAGACAACAGTTTAAAAACGACAACCTGTACCCAGATATTCCACATTCATAAGCCAGGTGTCAATGGTTTTGAACGGCCAGAAACAAGTAGTTACTTCTATGTATATTAAGTGGAAACTAACCTGAACATTTAAAAATCTTCAAGTTCCTTTGAGCAACATGTTAGTATATTTATCATTTTTTAATAAAAAAAACTTATTTGGATTATCCATTATATTTGTCATCATTCGCATTGCAAGTTCCCTGAAGACGTGAAACTAAGACGTAAGCTTTCTTTTTTTTCACAGGGAGATGCCAAAGGTTTTATAATAAGGACGTTTGCTATTTATGTACTTCTTAAGATACTTTAAAAATGATGAAAGGGCAAGTATAGGTTTATTTAACAGTGTATTTCACCCAACTTTATTTGAAAATATTTGATTTCCAGACATATCATTGCCTCTGTACAAAGTACTAGTGTTTCAAAATCATGTATTCAATATGTAAAATCTATGTCCTTTTAAACTTATTTCTTCCACAAAAATCCAAGTGATAACCAGTTATAGATTAATTTTTTATCAACCTAGGTCACTGGGTATTTTTTCTCAGATAAATACTATAAGAGAATTTTTTGAAAAATTAACCTAGCAACTTATAAGCTGAAATATATATAGAAAGTAATTTTTATGACAAATAGAAGTGATAAACTGGGATAATTCAATTATGTTTGTGCAATATTCATCATTTATATTAATAATAATGGCTCTTAAAGTGGCAAGGAGGAAAAACGTCATCATTATTTTAACGGTACATCAAAAGTAAATGGAACTTAGAGAAAATTTGAATTTTAGTTCGTGAAGTATTGATTTCTTTTTAGGGATAGTGTGGAGGAAAGAAGATGGAGACACTTATCTTTGAAGAACATTATATTATAGAGTTACAAACATTTGGGAAAAAAACATTAACAGCAAAAAGTTCATTTTTAAGACAAAACTCATGGGGAAAACATTTCATTTATATAATTCTATGTTAACACTAGTAAGAATATAAAGTCATTTTGTTTAAAAAAATTTTTAATGTTTATTTATTTTTGAGAGACAGAGCATGAGCAGGGGAGGGGCAGAGAGAGAGGGACACACAGAATCTGAAGCAGGCTTCAGGTTCCGAGCTTTTAGCACAGAGCCCGACATGGAGCTGGAACTCATAAACCGCAAGTTCATGACCTGAATCGAACTCAAATGCTCAACCAACTGGGCCACCCTAAAATCATTTTGTTTCAAATAAAACTCATTATTAGTTAAAATATTTTTTTGAATTTTCTATAATAAAACCAATTCTTCAGTGCTTTTACTTCAAAATTATTTTAAATTTATAATTCTTGTAAAACAAATTTGAGTTAATGAAAGAAAGAGCAGATATTTCAACTGATATCTAAATCACATAATTAATCATTCTAATATTTTCACTTATCCAAATATATTGGTATCTTTAAAAGTTACCAAGCCATGAAATTGAAGACATTTGGAAATTCACTGTCTAGAAAGTTTTCCTGAAACTTGGCAGGTTTTTAGCAGTCATTAGTTGAAATAAATATTCATAGATTTTCTATTGTTATTTGATAAACTTGTTTGATGCTCCAAGGTAAAAGGTGGAGAATTAGAATAACTTAAATTTGATTACCATCTATGTATGTAAAAGACACATACATATCTTAGCTCTTTCTGTTGCTACTGTAGATATTCTTATTTGTTTGTATATGTAGTTTTATTTTTGGTGGAAAGAACCTTTAAGTGTAGACATTCCATTGGGTACTATTCGTGGCCTTATTATCTCTATTTCCTTTTACACAGTCTCCATAGACCATAATGTCACTAGTCCTGGCTCTGGCTATCACTAATATACTGATGGCTTTCCTTTTCACATTTCTTAAAGACTGCCTTCAGCCAGCTACAAAAGAATTCTGCTTGGACTCATAAGTATATCAAAATCAGATGTCCAAATATGACAATCACATTACCAATTCCTACTGACTTATTATTATATTATCCTACTCATATAGCTCTTTTGTTGTCTCTATTGTCAAGCTATCACTAGGTGTACATCAAGACTATAGTGGGGAAGAGAAAACACTCTTAAGCTGTACCAGTGGTACAAGTTCTGGCTCTACCACTTACTAGTCACATGACATTGGACAATTTACTTAACCACTCTGATTCAATTTTCTCATTTATACTATGAAGTGACATACATATTACTTACCTCATAGCATTTTTGTGACTATTAATAGCATGTTATCTGTAAAGTACTTAGAATAATTTCATATGTGCGTTAGCTATCAGCTATTATTACTATTATTTCTTGTCCGGATGACTAAAATGACATTATATTCTTACCTGTTGATACTGTGCCATTTCAAATCCATTTTTTAGGATATTACTAGAATAGTTTCTAGAATCGGATCATTTCACGTCCCTACTTAAAATATTTCTATGGCCCCCGTTTATGATACAATTCTTTGAGAAGGCTACAATCCCTTTGGTGAACTGGCTCATGAATATTTATTGGGTTCAACTCCCATCAGTCCTTGGGATATTCTGAGAAGCAGATTCTGAAGTAGAGGTGGGTGTGTACAAGGTTCATTAGGAATTGCTCTTGGCATTAGCATCAGTTAAAGAAGAGACAGAAATGGGATTGAGCAGAAAAAATGTTGAGCTGTGATACAGTCCCAAAGGAAAGCTTAGCTGATTTTACAAGAACCTCTAAAACTGAAATGATCTTCTAAGTGCCCCATGCCAATTGAAAAGGAAGATGAGTATTTACACTCTCATGTCTATGAATTAAAGTTTGTGGGCGTGGCTTCTGTTTCTGCCCCTAGTCAGTACATTGGTTCCTCCCATGTACTATTATGTTTTATGTCCACTGATGCAAAGAAATTCCTTCTAAATAAACAACTTACTTGGGTGTAATATGAAAGAGAGGGAAATTTTCCCCATTGTCTACCCCTACCTCACTTTTAGGAAGGTAGAAAAGAAGATAATCTTCTTTAGGCAAGTTCCTGATTGCAAAACTTGGTAAAAACTCTCCTTTTGGGTGGCCTGCATCTATCATTTACATACACAATAATTACAGATAGGGCAATAGTAAGTATCTTACTTTATGAATGTAGGGAATCAAGAGTCAGGATTCTTTATCTTTGTCATTGATGTTGTGAATCATGCAAACGTTTTTAGAATATAGTGCATGTATGTTCCTGTAGTGCCTATAGTTTAAGCCATAGATAAAGCAATATTGCATGCGACTAGCCAAGAAATCCCCCTCTTCTGCTGGATTAGAGTCACCCAAGACTCTTTGTTACATAGGAAAGCAAAACAAGAAACACATCAAATAGTAATTTAAAATGGTATTTTGCCAGTTCCTCCTTGCCCTGATATATCCACTTCGAAATAGAAGTAGCTACAAAACTCATGCTTTCAGTATCGTGTTCTCTCACTAAGGAAAAAATATTAAAGCCCCCTACTTACATCCTACTAAACAAGTATTTTGGGATTTATTTTACAACATTTTTATTTATAAAAACTTTGTGAGACCTTAGATCACAGATAACTTCTCAGAAGATAATTTCAAGAAGCATGGGTACAAATTACAAAATTACCTCCATTTTGCTACAGCCAATTATAGACTATAACATGCAGTTTACTAAAATAGTGATTGTAGTAAATGAGGTTATTTTTTCAGAAATACTCACCACTCTTCTTTACTTCCATGGGAGGAGAGAGTCTCATCTCTTTTGTTTTGAAGCTTGGCCAAATATCTTGCTTTGCCATCAGATTGGGTGAGGTATACTTTCCCTTTCTAGTTGGGCTTAGTTATTTGATTTATTTTGGCCAATGGGATTTTTTTAAGTTTATTTGTTTTGAGAGAGAGAGCAGGCAAGAGCCTGCATGTGAGCTGGAGAGGGGCAGAGAGAGAGGGAGTCAGAGAGAATCCTAAGCCCCTGATGTAGGGCTCAAACTCACAAACCCATGAGATCATGCCCTGAGCTGAAATCAAGAGACAGACACTCAACTGAGCTATCCAGGTGCCCCGGCCAGTGAGATTTTTAGTCACCATTTTACATTTGCATTTTTGTTCCTTTGTCATCATAACCACAACAACAACAAAAATAGGCCTGGGTTAACCTGCTGTCCCAAAGAAAAGATGGGAGACACCTGGAACAGACAACACTCAGGAAAGCACAGTCTAGGTCAATCTTCTCCTAACGTTCTTCAGACTAATGACTAAGTAAATACTTGTATTCCACTGAGATTTTGTGATTATTATTATTTAACTTTTTTTATGACAACAGTTAACTCATATAGTGGATCTTAGAGTTTTTTGACCAAACTTCATAGTGTACATTTCTACCTCAGCTTTTAAAAAACTTATTATTTAGGGCCGCCTGGGTGGCTCGGTTGGTGAAGCATCCAACTCTTGATTTCAGCTCAGGTCATGATCTGAGTGATGTGAGATGGAACCCCACCCCCACATCAGGCTCTGCACTGGGCTGGAGCCTGCTTAAGACTCTCTTGCTCCTTCTAACACTCTTCCTTGCTCGCGTGTGTGCGCTCTCTCTCTCTCTCTCTCTCTGGAAATAAATAAATAAATAAATATAAGAACATAAAAATGTATTATTTAAAAGCTAGTCTCAGTATATTTTGAGAATATAGCCTTCAATATGCCTAATTTCATATCAATATTTGTATAGAATTGCGATTTTACTCAGGTACTATTGATGATCACCTAGATGTCATTGCTTTAAATGAAATCAGAAAATAAATGCATGCATACTAGATATAATTATTTATTATAAAAGTAGAAGTGCTGGTTGTTGACACATAAATTATTTATTTCCTGGTAGAAATGTTCTATACTATGACAACTTGTATTTTGTCTGTCCCTCTTCTTCTCCACTATTGTTTTCTTTATTTCAACAGTACTTCAGTTTATCCAATGTTATTTTATTTTAAAAAAATCTAAATTTGAATTAGTAATTATAAAAATAGTGATTGGATATTCGGTACATTGAAATTAAAAGAATAACTGACAAGCTAAAAAATTAAAAAAAAAACCCAAACCAAAAAGACCAAGAAAACAGCAAAGATTAAATATATTAGGAATTCTAATAACAATAGGGTAAAGGAGGAATAAATGCTTATCTGCTGCTTTGGACCAGGTTTGTAGCTTAATCAATATGTGAACTTCTTTTCCATTGATGCTATTTTCATCATACTATACCTTGAAAAGTATGTCATTTAGGCCTAATTATAGATTTATCCTAAACATTGCTTAAGTAAATAATGTAATTGTTTAATAAAATACATATAGCTTAGTGTTAAGTTTCTCCAAGTACATTTAAAAAAATAGTAATAATATAAGACTACTTTGTGGAGCCTATCAAGTCTAGACTACTTGAGCTTTTGACTCAAAGCAGATGGATCAAAACACTATGCAAGGATTTCGAAAATCTATTATAAACATAGCAGTTTTGAAATCTAGACATCAAAGTATTAATATATAAGTGTGCCAAATTTCTTTCATTATTCAATGACTCTTTGAGACTTCCAAAAAAAGTGCTTCATTACCATATGGTTATCTAGTTATGTAACAGTATATAATAATAAGATAAATATACATTCTCAAGAAAGTATGAATAAGAAAATCTGTTGATTATAATAAACTCTATTTTTCTGTGGATAATTAGTTGCTCATGAAACACTATTAAAAAAACAAGTAAATACATTCCTGCATTTATCAATACAATGTATAAAATGATACTGGAATATTAGTATTAGAATTATTTTAAACAGAATAATTCAGATGCTTCTTCTTAGCAGATTGAAATATAGAACAAATAAAGATAAGATGTAATGTTCAAATAAAATATTCTTTTTCATATTTATTTTATACTTCCTTCCATAAGATAAATGTCTTCAGTTGAAATTTTTTCTCATCAGGGGCGCCTGAGTGGCTCAGTCGGTTAAGCATCTGACTTCATCTCAGATCACAAACTCACAGTTCATGAGCTTTAGCCCCACTTCAGGCTCTGTGCTGCCAGCGCAGAGCCTGCTTGGGATTCTCTCTCTCCCTCTCTCTCTCTCTGCCCCTGCCCTACTCATGTTTTTTCTCTCTCTCAAAATAAATAAATGAACTTAAAAAAAAAGAAAGAAAATTTTCTCCTCAGTAGAAGTTGGTTTTGTCTCGTCTTCTTGGTTTGAGATAAGCCCATTTTAACACCGACACAATTGAGGCACTAGCAGGAGTGAAACAGGACAGAGGAAGTAGAGGATAAAAATTTATTAGTTTGTGACATGATGCATGCTAACGTAATTCTTCCTGGACTTCACCAGCCAACTAGTAGGCCATTAAGGAAAAAGAAGACAGGTGTATTTCCATCGCCAGTTTTAATTTCCCTAACAATTTTGCGGAGTCAAAGAGTTCCATGAAAACAGTGTTTGTCTAGACCTATAATTAAATATGAATGAGTGACACAAATTAAAATTTGAATAAACCATAAAGTTTTTGTAGGCAAAAAAATAAGCTTATCTTGTATTTTAAAAAATGAGTATTATGTTAAGAAACATGTTACATGGTTGAGTGCGTTTTGATAGTTCTATTCCAAACCTATTAATTCATTGAGTTTCACAAGTAATCTTCAACCCTTGAACCAAATAACTTAAGAGAATAAGTGTATTGTTCAAGGAGGGAAATCTAAAAAATGTATTTCATTAATCTTTTGTCAAAATTGGTCACACAAAATTGTACAGTATCCTTCAATCAATAGTTAGATTACTTTTTATTTCTTTCTCATTTCTGATTCCATCCTATACCCTGTCCTCTACAATAAAGTAATAAAGTAAGTTCTACTGCCTTTACTTTTTTTTAATGTTTATTTATCTTTGAGAGAGAAAGAGAGTGCACACAAGTGGGGGAAGGGCAGAGAGAGAGAGAGGGACAGAGGATCCGAAGTGGGCTCTACACTGACAGTAGAGAGCCCAATGGGGGACTCTAACTCATAAACCATGACATCATGACCTGAGGCAAAGTCAGATGTGCAACATACTGAGCCACTCAGGCACCCCAGTTCTACTGCTTTTAATTATGTGAAAATATCATTACAACAATAGCAGTAAAATATCATTATAATAATACATAAATGTAACACATGGCCCATATGACATTTCTCTTGAGTTTCCAGAAATTAACGTATATCAGCACACCATGCTTTGTTTTGCATCCTCATCTTCACACTGCTAATCATTTGTTATGGAAAGGCTGACTGACACTCACATCATTCTGGCTTATTGGAGTCTTTCCTCTAATAAATCCTCATCCAACCACAACTCCAGTTGGAAATAAAAATCCTTCCTTAGGTGAAACCATGAGACTCTTGAATGAACTCATTATTCTTTATCATAATCTATAGCTGTCTTTGTTAATTTTTCCCCCTAGACTCCAAGCATCTTGTAGGCAGGGACCAAATCTTATTCGCAAGCATATGCCCACTGCTGACTTGTCATCCAACAAATAAATATTCCACAAACTTCCTATGTATGAATGGGCCTCTTGAAGACTGAGAGCGGTGTTGGTAATTAAAAATTAGAAACCGTCTTTGTATTATGAGTAAATTTGATGAATTTACTATTTTTCCCCCTGGAGTATATTTCAATTCCACCTTTATTGTCTTACTTTTTACTTCATTACTTCTATCCTGTATTAAAAACAAAGAAAAAACTTTAATAAATTAAAAGTAACAATTGAAAATCTTTCAAATACAGCACTATTTTATTTTAAATACTGGACCAAACACTGACTTTAAGCTATCAGGATAGCTAACCAACACGTATATGGATTGCATCTTCAAGGAGTTGTGGGTGTCTACTTAGGGATCTTCAGTGTAGTATGATTAAGGAGGATGTTGTACATGGGTCAAGGCTGGAAACAAGGTTAGGGGGAAATGTAGGTAGCCCATAACGTGTGTTAATGTAAGGCTGTGTGCTCTATCTTGTGAGTCATTGTCTGGCTTTTGCTAAGAGGTGGGTGTTAATATTTACACTTAAAAAAAAATTCTTTTAGTGGTAGCAATGCAAGTCAAGAGCCAAAAAGAACTCTTGGGAACAGTTAAAATGCGTTGCTGCAATCCACAAAAAGGCAACAAGGGACTGAAGTAAGAGGGGAAAGTTGCAAATGAAGAGATGCCAAAGGTAAGAGCTACTTAGCAGATTAAATAGAATGAAAATAGTGCACATTTGGATGTGGGAGGTGTGTAATTGGGGAAAATTTAAGATTCTGTAAAGAGTGACTGGAGGGATAGTTGTTCTCATAAAGATAAGGAAGAGAAACGGATTTTATGACATGTTATGATCTCACTGTCATTTACATTTAAATCACAATAATTTTTTTTTTGGCATGAACTAATTGAAGAAAAAGATGAAAAGAGTAAATTTGACCAGGAGCAAGCCAGGTGGTTGGGTACAATGCCTAGAAATAAAAACTAATCACTAAAAATTAGCCATTTATAATGTGTAGACAACTTATACTCCCCTCTACATATTAAAATAAACTAATTAGAGCAATTTTTCATCTATTCTTCATGAACTGAAAAGGTCTTTGTTCTGATCTTTCAAAAGATAATACAGTCTAGCCTTTGGAGCTGTCTAAAATATAGTTGAGGGTTATTTTTAGTCAACACATTAGACACATTGCTGTAGTTTGCATTTCTCATCAAAGAAAATGAATAGGCAGTAAATACAAAGTACAAAAACTGCCATGAAAAGGAAGATTAATAAGGAAGGATTGTCATTTACTTTCAAATCCAGTGGCTCATTTTAAATAGAGCTCAAAAGTACTAGCTTCATAGTGCTTGAATTAGACAACATAGTACATATCCTTAATACTATCCTTTCATTTGACCATACTTTTCTTTGTATTCTAGTATGTACTTATTAAAAATAAATAAATAGAAATTAATATAAGCCTTTGCAACAAAGTCTGAATCTGAAATTTCTATGTTGTAAGTCTTCTAACATTATTATTAATGATCTCTACTTATGAAAAAATTAAGATAATATTCTCTCAAGATTATCTGATTCTTTAAATTTGACATTTTCTAAATGGGGATTTTATGTAAATATCATTTATCATTAAATATTATTTTTTAACATTATTGTAATGTATTTGATATAGAAAAAAAGAACACATTTGTTTTTTAAAAAAAATTTTTAATGCTTATTTATTTTTGAGAAAGACAGAACACGAGCAGAGTAAGGGCAAAGACAAAGGGAGACACAGAATCTGAGGCAGGCTCCAGGCTCTGAGCTGTCAGCACCGAGCCTGACGCGGG
This sequence comes from Leopardus geoffroyi, assembly GCF_018350155.1. NCBI lineage: Eukaryota > Metazoa > Chordata > Mammalia > Carnivora > Felidae > Leopardus > Leopardus geoffroyi. The sequence continues at coordinate 25,163,429 of NC_059333.1, forward strand.
GCTTGAATTCACAAACCATGGAATCATGACCTGAACCAAAGTTGGATGCTTAACTGACTGAGCCACCCGGGCACTCCAGAACACATTTAATAAATGCATCTTGATGAATTTGGACATATGCAAACACCCATGATATTATTTCCACGATCAAGGTACTAAACATATTCATCACCTCCAAACATTTTCAAGTGCTCTCTCGTGTTTTTTTTCTTGAGGTTTTTTGGTGTTAAAAACATGAGATCTATTCTCTTAGCATATTTTATATATTTAAAAAATATTTTAATGTATTTATCTTTGAGGGAGAGAGAGACAGAGTGCGAACAGGTGAGAGGCAGAGAGAGAGGGAGACATAGAATCCGAAGCAGGCTCCAGGCTCAGAGCTGTCAGCACAGAGCCCAGCGCAGGGCTCAAACTCGTGAACAGTGAGATCATGACCAAAGTGTGAAGCTTAACCTACTGAGCCACCCAGGTGCCCCTCTCTTAACATATTTTAAAGTGCAGAATTATTAACTGTAGATACTTTGTTGCAGAGAAGATATCCAGAACTTACTCATCTTGCATAACTGAAACTTTAAACCCACTGAACAACAATTTCCCATTTCCCCCTGCCTTGGCAACCACCATTCTATTCCATTTCTATGAGTTTTAATATTCTAATACTTCATGTAAGTGTAATGAAGCAGTATCTGTCTTTCTGTCACTGGCTTATTTCACTTAGCATTATGTCTTCTAGGTTCAGCCATGTTGTTGCAAATGGCAGGAGTCCCTTCTTTGTTTAAGGCTGATAGTATTCCATTAGATGTATTTGCCACATTTTCTTCATCCATTTCTTTCTCAATAGACATTTACATTGTTTCCATGTCTTGGCTGTTGTGAATAATACTGCAGTGAACGGGAGTGCAGATAATGTTGAGATCCTGATTTCAATTCTTTTGGATATATACACAGAAGTAAAATGCTGGTGCTATAGGATAGTTCTATTCTTAATTTTCAATTAATCTTCATTCTCTTTTCCATAGCTGCTGAACTATCCTGCCTTCCCCCATCCTTGCCAAAACATATCTTTTTTCCTTCTGTTAAAAAACATCCTAAAATCTTATTGTGGTTTTAATTTGCATTTCCCTGATGATTAGTGATGTCGAGCACCTTTTCATGTACATGCTGGCCATTTGGATGTCTTTTTTGGAGAAGTGCACTTTGTAATTGAGTTATTTGGTTTTGGTGGGTTTTTTTTAAATTAATTTTTGTGGGTTTTTTTTTTTTTTTTTTTTGCTATGGAGTTGTAGGAGTTCCTTATATATTCTAGATATTAACCCTTATCAGGTAGATAGTTCACAAATACTTTCTCCCATTCTATAGGCTGCCTTTTCACTGTGTTGATTGTTTCCTTTGCTGGCAGAAGCTTTTTACTTTGATATAGTCCCACTTTATTTTTGGTTTTGTTGCCTGCACTTTTGATGCCAAATGAAACAAATCATTGCAAGACCAATGTCCAAAACTTTTTAGCCTAAGTTTCCTTCATAGAGTTTTATTGTTTCAAATTTTATGTTTAAGCCATTAATTCATTTTGGGTTGATTTTTGTGTGTAATGTAAGCTAAGAGTTCAATTTCATTCCTTTGCATATGGATATACAGTTTTTTTCAGTACCATTTGTTGAAAATATTTGTATTTCCCCCACGTGTATCATTGGCACCCTCACTGAGATCAGTTGACCCTGTATGAGTGGGGTTTATCTCTGAGCACTCCATTAAATTTCTCAGCTTAATTAAAAAAAATTCATCTAACTTTTAGAACCTGGACTGCAGCAATGGAGAAAGTGCGATGGTAATACTCTTTACCAAATTATCACCCGTAGTCACTTGAAATGCAGTACCCAGTAGGAACAGCCTTTGAGAGACTAAGTTGCCATTGTCATCAAAACCTATGAAAAGTACATCAGACTCAGTGTTTTCATCACACATCTGCTTCTTTGCCTTGACTTCGGAACAAGGTAACCTTTGCAAAGGCTTGCATCATATCTATGATGGTTGAACCGGGTTATTATTTCTACCACCACCATGGCTATGCTTCACAGATCCCTGCAGATGGCGTTGACTGGCAAAGAGCTTGTGTGCCTATGTGACTGCTGTTCTGGAATCCCAGTGACTCTGGAGAAGCCATAGAATGTGACAGAGACTCAGGGTGGGGCAATAACAGTCCACACCAGGCTGGAGGTAGCCAGAGGATAAATTCTCCTTTATTTCCTTCAGATGGATTGTTCCGAAATGCATTAGTTCAGATGCCTCTATTAAGCTTCGTCCCAGTCAGAGCAAGTATTTATGCTTTCTATAAATCCTCGATGGGCACAGTAACACTCCTAGCCATATTTTCTCTCCTTACTTTTCTGCCTCACTCCTGTCCTAGGATTATACTCTTCAATAACACTTTAGCATGTAAGATTGGCTTCTGGATCTGTTTTTAGGAAACCCAGATAAGGAAAAAGAGACTGAGAAACTCAAGTACCCTGGGGGGGTGGGATATTTGCTCTAATATTGCAGGTGAATTTGGAGTTGTGCTCAACTTCTGGGGTGGAAATAGGAACATTCTGAGTTTGCTCATATGATGTTCATTCTCCTGCAGTTGTAAGGTTCAGATGGGCTGAAAGCAAATGCTGTTATCATTTAGAATGTCAAATTTCAACAGCAGTTGAATGCATAGCTTCGCATTTCATGTGAAATCTAAGTCATTGAATCAGAGAAGAGGGAGAAATGGAATGTGTGTGTCCAGAAACAGCTGAAAAATTCAGGGCACATTTAACAGAGCATCTGCAGTGAGCCACCCTGACCACTGAAGGCAGCTCATCCCCTCTGTTTAAGGGGGCTGCCGTCCTATGCTTGAACAATCTTTAGTGACTTCACAAGTGAGGTGGAGGGGAGCTGTTTTTCATCTTTTTTGTTTTTTTCATTTATTTATTTTATTTATTTATTCTTATTTTTATTTTTTTAACATTTCAGGTTTTTATTTAAAGTCTAGTTAGTTAACATATAGTGTAATATCGGTCTTAGGAGTAAAATGAGGGAGTTACTTTTCAAAGATAAGCCAGAACGTAACATTGTATGTGACCTATGTGAATGTGCATCAAAATTCTCTCAGAGTTCTGTGTCCAGGAATGACTGTTTGCTCTGCGCTGATAAAACCACCCTCCAAATGAGAAGCTCCGTAAAGACAATGGGAAAGAAAGGTGACATATTTAATATCCAAATTAGGAAACTTTGAAGAGTGTAAAGAGGTGCCCAAAATAATTCAAATACATTATTTCTGAAATACCTGTTTGTTAATTGAAAAAATGTTATATGAGTGGACCTATAGAATACTGTTCAAAAATAATTTTAAATGTAACATTCTATCTAAAATCAACATACATATAAACCAACACACATGCACTTACATTAAAACAACATTAATAATTTCTCTATATAGAGTATCTGGACATTAAAAAATTCATTTTGGTACCTCCTTAAAGTATCTATTCCATATTTTCATATATTTCTTAACAACATATTTTTTCATAATATGTTAGTAGTACTATTTTTACTTGTTCTTTCCAAATTTTATTATTTTTAATGATTTAATGAAATAGGCAGTGATATTCTTCAAAGTTGCATCATGGTTGACAAATTTGAAACTTCTTTAAGTTTCTCTATATACTATCATATTTTTAAACAAAAAGTGCCGTCTCTATGGGCACTGAGGAATGGCAAGTACAGAAAAAATTCTACATGGGAGAGTATTTTCAATTCTACTTTCTTTTTTCCACTTAAAGTGTGTGTGTATATATATGTATATAAGTAGAATGATATGTATATATCCTATACACACTCACTTTAAGTGGAAAAATGTGTGTATACTTATTTTTCAAAGGTACTATCATTTTCCTTTTTTTAAAGAAATTTTCTTTAGCAAATATGAAAGCACTCCTTAATTTAGAGGCTACAAGCTTATAGACTTTCTCAATTTTTTTCTAATTAATTACAGAACATAAATTTGTCCTATTAAGAATAAGAGCTTTTCAGGGTACCTGGGTGACTCAGTTGGCTAAGTGTTTGACTTCAGCTCAGGTCATGATCTCATAGTTCGTGAGTTCGACCCCTCGTCTGGCTCTGCGCTGACAACTCAGAGACTGGAGCCTGCCTCAGATTCTGTGTCTCCCTCTCTCTGCCCCTCCCCCCTTGTGTTTTTTTTCTCTCTCTTTCTCCTCTCTCTCCCTTTGTTTCTCTCTCTCTCTCTCTCTCTCAAAAATAAATAAACATTTTAAAGAAAGAATAGGAGCTTTTCAAAAAAGTACTCTCACAATAAGATACATTATAAAGCTAATTATAGATTTTCAAAATAGATCCTTTACACAATTTGAGCTCTCATTGTATAACTATTCAGATATTCCCACGCTTTTTAAAAATTCTTTATTATTTTATTTTTTGACATTTTATCTATTTTTGAGAGACAGAGAGACACAGAGCACGAGTTGGGGAGGAGCAGAGAGAGCCGGAGACAGAATCTAAAGCAGGCTCCAGGCTCTGACCTGTCAGCACAGAGCCCAACACAGGGCTTACCCACAAGCCATGAGATCATGACCTGAGCCAAAGTGGAACGCTTAACTGACTGAGCCACACAGGCAACCCCCATGCTTTTTTAAAGGGAAAATTTTCAGTACCTTCTTGTTTACAATATTTTGTTTTCAATCGTTGGCATTTACTAAAAATTTCAAAAGCTCAATGTTTGGAGTGTTCCATTTGTTTTCTAATTTGATTATAGATTTCCAAATAATATTTTGAAAGTAATAATAAAAATGGAATAATTTATCTGCAAAAAATATCCATAATATTGTAGGACCTTTAGGTTGATACATACAGCAACCCTTAATGTTATCAAATGTATCTAAGACTGTGTACTGCTATGCTGAAGGCTTTATTAATGCTTGTTTTTGTTTAGTATTTATTATCAACTTTATTACAAAAATGCTGTAGTTCATTTACTTTCACCATGTATATTTGCATGTATGTACCTACACATACCACCCCACACACACACACACATATATATATATATATATATATATATATATATATATATGTATATACGTACATATATGAGTGTGTGTGTGTGTGTGTGTATATATATATATACATATATATATGTATATATATATATATATGTGAATGGCTGTATTATGTCTATATCACCATCCAATTGCAGATAACTTTCTATTTCGTTTCTTAATTCAGTGTAGATGATTTCACCATTACAAATGCTAAATTTTGCATTTCTATTATAAATTCAAAGACAATTCTATTTTTAATACTTACTTACTTTAGAAACTTTCTAAATCTCCTCTTTGATTCCATGAATTAGCTTTTTTTTTTTTTTTTTTTTTTTAAATTTTTTTCAACGTTTATTTATTTTTGGGACAGAGAGAGACAGAGCATGAACGGGGGAGGGGCAGAGAGAGAGGGAGACACAGAATCAGAAACAGGCTCCAGGCTCTGAGCCATCAGCCCAGAGCCTGACGCGGGGCTCGAACTCCCGGACCGTGAGATCGTGACCTGGCTGAAGTCGGACGCTTAACCGACTGCGCCACCTAGGCGCCCCTAGCTTTTTTATTGTAATTAGCAAAACTGATCTAAAGCATCTCATGCCACTTCTGGAAAACTTGTAAATGCTTCCTTTTCACTTAATGAGGTCAACTCATTAACCAATATTTATTAACATTTACAAATTTTGTATAACATTTATATGATGCTTAAGAAAGCTTGGTATCAAAAATGAGTGAAATTATATCACTTGACATAGAGAAATGATATATTTCATTTGATATAGATGAAATTTATGCTTCCAATGTAATATATAAATGTGCCTTCAGCAACTACATGTTTCAAATTATTTCTTTGAACATAAAATTTCTTTTCTTTCCTTTCTTTATCTTCCCCTATTCCTTTTTTTCATTTTTTGTTCATTGGCCCATTCAAGTTGTTAATAGAATTTTAAATTTGCTAAGTTATCAAATATATAAAATATAAGTAAATATAAACAAATTTATATTTAATAATTTTCCCTTCCCCAAGAAATAATTTTTTTCTAGGCTTGTAAATATATTAGAACACATATTTTTCAAATATATTGAAGTATATATTGTAGAATTTATTAATACATGATTTTTAAAGTCTCCTAATCTGTAGTCATGTCTCCTGTCTCATTTACAAAACTGTCATCATGACTCCTTTCTTTCTCTCTTTTCTTTCCTTCCATCCTTCCTATCTTCCCCAATTTTCCCAAATCTAGTCTATCCTTATGATCATCTACAGAAAATCTTAAAGTTTATTATTTAATTTAATAATAGATTACTATATTTAATTGTGAGCATTTCATTTTTTAAAATTTAGACTTTATTCATTTTTTCTAGCCAGTTGTACTGAAAACATATTTTTAAAAGATTTGTTAAATGTATACTGCATGGCAGGTGCTGGGAAGTTCACAGATTTTATTTATCATTCACTATGATTTTTAAGTAGATGCTGCTGCTTTTTCTGCAGATTTTGTGTCTTCTTATTTTCTGTGCTTAATGACTGTGGTCCATTAGTGTATACTGTATGCAAGGTATGTTTATCCTTGGTTGTCCTGGGAAATGGAAAATTAGCTTTTAACATTTTATTAAATATGCACCCTTCAGTTTATTAATATCAAGATATGTTGTTGCAAAATAAAAATGTTCTTATGACAATAAAATAAATAGTTGTAGATTTACACACTATAAGAAAAAGATAAAACCACTATAGGAGTATCATTCATACTACTTTCTACAAATTGTATGGCAAAAATGCCTACACATTCTTCTCTGCTGATATTTCACATACATTTGAAAGATCCCCCATATTTCCCACTGACCCTGCTAATTGGCAGGTTGGTAGTTTGTGACCAAGCTACTATACAGCAGGCTAAGGCACCAAGTGACTGACAAGGGCACCAATATCAAATATGTCTCACACCACCATCTAAACCTCAAAAAGGTAGCCTTCCCTGTTTTTTTCTGTGTATAATTTACCAATTATGCCCTTCGTGCTCTCCTTGGAGGGGAGGTGGTAGTCACTTTGCAACTGGGAAGTTATTACCGGATGTCTTTCAAATTTAACACTCTGTTACCAAAGTGTCTTGCACAACATTAGACAAAACCATAACAGAGATCGGAAATACAGTGCAACCTCAATAACCTATCTCAGCTCAGGTAACACCACATTTAATAACAGTACTATTTTTAAAACCTGGAATAAATATTGTGTCATAAGGAAGAGAGGATGACAGGTGTAAACAATGATTGTGCTGAGAAAACCAGAATATGTGGTCATCATAGCAGTAAAAGATAGAAATAAAAATTAATATTATAGCCTGCCTTGTAAAAAAGAACACTTCTTGTTGTTCAAATAAGAGTTGCGTAGAGAAGATTTACGTGGTATTTGGTAGTCAATGAAGTGGCCTCAAGCACGTTTATTTATTTTTTGTCACTGAAGTTTCTGAGCACCCCATCTTTTGTTTGGTTAATACCTAACTTATGTGACCTTGAGGGTGGCAAGTCAGTCAGTCAACTCCCCATTATAGACATTAAAAATAGCAAATATTTGCTTTACCAGGTTTCCTTATACCCAGGGTACCTGCCTAGGTCCTAGGCTTCACTAATCAGATACACCTGTCTAGATTTTAAAACAGCACTCAGTGGTTTAAAGAAACTGGAAAAATAAAGACTTCTCATTAGCACCAGCGGCCCCTGCCGCTAGCTGGATTTCCTGGAGAACCAGCACAAACTCTGCTGGGGACATGAGCTGGAAGGTCTAACATCGGTGTTAGCAGCAAGTTACTTTGCATCTCCCAGTTCCGAATGCACTTTTGCTTACTGTTCCCAACCAGATGTTTTCCATGTCTGGTTCTGTGGTCCACCTGGCTCTAGGCAATACGCTCAGTGTTATTTTATTTCCTTTTTAAATTCTCACGTGATTCATTTCAGTACTGCAAAAACTACACTAACACGTGTGTGCACCTATAGATACCTTCTCCCCCTCCACACTCATACACATTGCAATATATTAAGAGGCCACTGAAATTAAAAATACTATATATCCTTTCCTTTCTGAGTGACACAAGTGATTCTGGTTGCGGCTAACAGAGAATCCCAGCACTACATATTCCATTAATGATTCCAGGGATGAGACTCAGGAATACATGAAGATATTTGTTCATAATACACAAACAATATTACAAAATCATTTTCTTCTTAGAAAACCCTCTCATAACACTTTTATCTTGCTACAGGCTTAGGGCAGAGTAGTATTGTTTGCTCATTAGTCAGTCATCTTTACAAATGCAATCTTATTTATTCTGGGTAGGAAAGTTACAGGCCATCACATCGGTGTATGGTCACAAATAAACAAAAATGGATATTGCTTATCTTTACTATTAGTCCTCCTTAAGAGTCTATGGGAAGGAATTTTGCTTTGCATATCATAGATGATTTTTCACAGAGATTCTTCCTAGGCATGGTTTCTTCTCCCCTAAGTTTCACGCTGAGGCCACCATGAGAATTTCACAACTCTGTCACATGTGTAGTTGCCTCTCCAGGGGCCACCTGCCACCTACCCCAGGTGCTCTAGAACAGATTTAGGTGGGACAGGAGCTTCAGATGACTTGGCATATGAATTTCCCCAGGAAGTGTTTGTTCTTCATTCTCATTTAAGAATTTCTGGTAAACAAAACCTTCAATGTTTTATATGAAAAAAAATATATTAGCTCTCTCTGAGTAACACCAGCACTTGTGTTTTTCCCATTCCGGCTCAAAAAATGTGTCTAGCCTGAGGAAATACTGACTAGCAGGGAGACTGGACTGTGAACCATGAATGCTGGAGTCATTCTGATTGGCAAGTTACCATGAATTCAGCTATCTGCCCTTCTGTCTAAGGCAAGTGAGGGGGGTCTTCATAATCCCTTGCAGAGGCAGAGAAGTCTACTGCAAATAAATTGCTATCAATGAAATTATGGTAACTGTTGTTGTTGGGCTCCCCTTAGTTTCCTCTACCGCTCAGATTAGCTCATGAAAGTGTTATAAAATCTATCACTTCTTTATATGAAATGCAAATATCTTGCTAAGAATCAGACTCTATGAAAAGAACTAACCCCACCTTCCAGAGGGGGAAATTGATAACCATTTATTATTTTTTTGTTGTTTGCATGAGATTGGTTTAAAATAAGTGGCAAGTACTATACACGGAGATAGATACATATCTAGATATATACACATGTTCTATTTCTTTTCCTTTGACTGTCCTAACTCTAGTGATTAGAGTGTTTGCTAACCAAATTCTGTTCAGTCTATGCTGGCTTTTCTACTCAGCAACAGTGTTCACAAGTTTTAAGGACAAATGTCATTTTCAGATATTTTTAGATTAGAATTGATTAGAGTGCTATTACATTTATAAATGAATTACCATTGGACCATGGCCAGTCTCATGGCATCAATTGGTGTGACATTTCGCAAAGCAAATCTGTCATTAACCTTCTAGTCCAGCCTTGTGGGTTAGGCAACCCATACAAATATGAAACCCTTTACAAATATGAACCCTTTACAAATATGAAATGCAGTAATCAATTTAACAAGAACCAGTAAAGCTACATCCAGATAGGTGAGTTGCATCAGAATAGGAAAGATTAAAATCAGGTGACATTTAATAAACACTAAATTTGATGTTGCAATGTCTGTATTCATAACAACTATTTCTCATTCAGTATTCCTGTGACAGTTACCCTAGTGTAATGTCTTTCTATGAGTAGCAGCTTGTAAGTGGAAAGTAAAATAGAAAAGATTGAGGAATTTTACTTGCAAAGTTAATCCTGTTAATGTATAATGACCACGGATGAATAAGTTAAAATGTGGGGCTAGAAGGATAACTAATTTAAATTTAGTTATGTGAATATAAATGCATATGTGTATTTTCAAATACTGACCTCTTAGTGGATTAGAAGGGATTCCTATAATTTGCTTTGACATAATCTTACTGTCTAATAGCTATTATACATGAGCTTTTAATATTTTCACAGTGTATGTTTCCTTATTCATAAATCTACTTTAGGATTTTTTTAATTGTTTATTAACATTCGAATATAAACACTTCAGTGTTTTACTTTTCTCAGAATTTTATTGTGTTTTTTTCTCACTCATATATTGAAAACATATTTCAACATGAATTGAATTATCATCTGCTGTCATCACTTTATTTTATTATACCAAATAAAAATAGTCATCTGTATGATTAATTTTATGTGTTAATTTGACTGGCCATGGAGTGCCCAGATAAACATTATCTGGATGTGTCTATGGGGGTGTTTCTGAATGAAATTAACATTTGAGTCAGCGGACTCAGTAAAGTAAATCGCTCTCCCCAATATGGGTGGCCATCATCCAATCCATTGAAAGCCTGAATAGAACAAAAGACAGAGGAGGGAGAGTCTCATCCCTTTTTTACCTGCTTTGCTCTTTGAGCGGGACATCATATCTCATCTTTTTCTGACTTTTGATTGGTTCACACCATCAGTTCTCCTGATTCTCACTCCAAAGGCCTAAAACCAAATTATACCACCAGCTTCCTAGGTCTCCAACTTGTTGATGGCAGATGGTGGGACTTAGCCTCCATAATCATGTGAGCTAATTCCTGATGTGTGTGTATTTGTCTGTGTGTGTGTCTGTGTGTGCATGTGTCCTATTGGTTCATTTTTTTTTCCTGGAGAACCCTAATACACCAACATTGCCATTTTGCATGTATTTTATTTCTGATATAAATTTAAAATTGTTGGGGGCACCTGGGTGGCTCAGTCGGTTGGTTGAGTGTCTGATTCTTGATTTCAGCTCAAGTCATGATCCCAGGGTCATGGGATGAAGTCCAAATTTGGGCCCTATGCTAAGTGTGGAGCTTTCCTGAGATTTTCTCTTTTTCTCCCTCTACCCCTCACCTCCACTCACACTTACTCTCTCTCAAAAAAATAATAATAAGTTTAAAGTTGTTAAAGGTTATTTTGAAACATATACAAAGTAAACAAAAGTGTATAATGACCCCGCATGTCATTATAATGCTTCAACAATTACCAATACTCTGATGTTTTATTTCATCACGTATGCATTTTAAAGTAGTCTTTAACATTTACTAAACCAAAAATATATCTGGCAACTGAATGTTACTATTCTTCACATATGTAAGAATAAGTGCAATAATCTCTACTAAGCATTAATTTAGTTTTAACCGCTTGCATATTCAAATAACTGTATGTTACTATTCTTTCTCTTAAAGGGACAAGTGTTTTGTCTGTGGAGAACTGACATATGTGTATTTATGAATACTTAATTCTCCACACAAGTATCTATATGTATGTTTAAATCACAAAATGAGGAAGTCACTGATGGATTCCAGATTGGTGCATATAGACCATCAATTACACATAGGAAAAGAAGTGGCTATGGAGAACTACAGTTGTTTTAGAGAATGAAAAATTTTGAAGAAAATACGGAATTTTAATACAGATACGATACTGCTAATGCACTCATGTACTGCCTGTATCTGTCGCGGACCAGAAAGACTTACTATTCAGCTGCTGGGGATGCTGGCAGCTGACACCTTTGAACTATCAGTCATCTCTGGAAATTGCCCTACTCTGAAAAGCTTTGTCTGGCCAAAGGCCAGATTGCATTTCCGAAGGCAGTCAACATCTAATGATTAGTGTAAGGCTCCACTCCCTCACCCCAATGTGGGACTACCTCCATTAAATATCTGAACTTTGGTGCATTTGGGACCTGGCTGAAGTCTGCTGAGTCTGCAACATAATCCACATTCTCCTTTTCCCAATCCTGCTTCCTTTGCTGCCTTTCCAAAGGAGCAGATCCCAGGAGCTCCCCTCGGAACTACCAGCCTATGAATTCTCAATTTAAGTCTATTTCTAAGTAAGACAATATGCAACATAAAGGTTGAAAGCAATTAGTTAATGTCAAACAGATGGTCTTCAAAGAACAAAATTGGGGTGAGATGGTTTCTAGTGTACTTCAGAGACAAGAGAATATATTTAACTCAAAACTAAGACTTTTGGTAAAAACCATTCTTCACTGTGAAATTTATGAATCATCTGCATCAATTCCTAGCCCCTCCCAAATCTCCATTTGAGTGTGTGTGTGTGTGTGTTTGTGTGTGTGTGTGTGTTTGAATGCGCTGTGCATGTTTGGAGTGGGACAGATGTGTCAGGACCTTGGGTCTTCATTTGTAAAGAGTTCTTGGGGAGATTCAGTGCATCCTAATTTGACACAAATTTATAGCACATAAAGCAGGGAGGGAAGGCTATGTCTGGAGTCCATCAGATATTTTGGAAGTCTTCTTACTATATGATTTATTTATGTGTTCATTCATTTATTTATTGATATTTACCATATATTTATTTTTCTTTGCCTTTTCCATTACTATTTTGGTTGAGGTTGTGCATTACATAAGAATTTATTGTAAATGTCACCAAACCACAAGAAGCCATATCTGTACCCAACAGAGAGGTCTGCAAAATGCCTAAATATAGATATGAATATGGATGGATTTTGTGTCTCTTATTACTGAAAAATGGTGAGAATATCTTTATTTGTATGATCTATAATGGCCTCATGTTGTGGAGAGGAGAGGTTTAATGGAATTTTTATATGAGAGCTAAACAAGGAAATCAAAGTGATGATGGGGGCTGGATTAGTCAGGGTTCTCCAGAGAGCGTATATATATATATATATATATATATATTCTAGCTTCCTAGAAACCTACACCTTGTATATTCAGATACTGCAAGGAAAGCTGGGCTCCCAGATACAGGTTAGAAAACCTCATCTGTCACTCAACTCTCGAGTAAGAGTAGATTCCTCTCCTGTTAATCTCTGGTTTGCCTTGCCAGCCTCTTACATCGCCCGTATAAACAGCTTCCTCTGTATTAAGTACTGAAATTCCTCTGTATTAAGTACTTCTCCTGCTTTCGTGGTTAAGATTGGCATGATATCTCATCACCGAACAGAGGGAAACATTTGAGCCATTCCAAAGACTGATGAGTAGGGTAAACTTTAAATTCTTTTTTAATGTTTATTTCTTTTTGAGAGAGACAGAGACAGAATGCGAGTGGATTAGGGGCAGAGAGAGAGGAAGACACAGAATCCGAAGCAGGCCCCAGGCTCGGAGCCATCAGCACAGAGCATGACACGGGGCTCGAACCCATGAGCTGTGAGATCATGACTTGAGCTGAAGCCGGCCACTCAACCGACTGAGCCACCCAGGCGCCCCTAGGGTAAACGTTATATTGTAATAAAAACAAAACAAAATCAAACAAAACAACAACAACAACAAAACCCAAAATGTATTACAATTCTTTAGTCCTCTTACTCTGGAACCTCAGGAGGTCCAATATGATGAAAGAGCAATTGCTAAATTCACAGGAAGCAGGTCCACACAGGTCTTACTTCCTTTAATCTCAAAGATCCTCCAATTTCTCTAACATCAGTTTGTATTGATTTAATAACATAAGGATAATACACCTGTCTATAATCTCTATAATATTTGACACAAGGGAGATATCTTTAAATTCTGGGGAATCAGAACTCAGTGAGTCCTCCCATAACACCAAAATAATAGCAGTCGTAGGGGTGACATGACATTCACATTTTTTCTTTAATTATTTAGGAAATAATTATTTAGAAAAATATTAGTAATTTAAAAAACAGCATTTCTGCCCCTCTAAAAGAACACATACCAATGAACAGACAAACAAATAAACCAGAATACGAACCAAAATGCCAACATTTTAAAAACCCCAATTGGGATGAATTTGTTCATTACTTCAATATTTATTTATTTATTTATTTGTTTGTTTGTTTGTTTAAAGTTTATTTATTTTGAGATAGAGAGATACAGACAGCATGATCAGGGAAGGGGCAGAGGTAGAAAGAGAGGGAAAGAGAGAGAATTCCAAGCAAGCTCCACACTGTCTGTGCAGCTTTCACTAATCGGCTCACTAATGAGCCCCTGAAGAGGGGCTCGATCTCACGAACCTCGAGATCATGACCTGAGCCAAGATCAAGAGTCAACCGCTTAACTGACTGAGCCACAAAGGTGCCCTGTGGTGGGTTTCTTTGCAAAGAATGAATCTATTGTCGGTTCATTATGGCAGGAAAACAATAAGTAAGAAGATAATAGTGTATACAACTCAAACATTTTCTCATGTTTTAATACATACTTTTGTGAAAATTCCACATTTGACAATTTAATTTTTCTGGATATAATTGTTTTCTTGTGGCATTGAAATGTTTATAGTGAAATCTTTGTGAAATAAAAATTATTAAATAGCCTACCTTTAAAAAAATTTTTAATGTTTATTTATTTTTGAAGGAGAGAGAGACAGGGCATGAGTGGGGGAAGAGCAGAGAGAGAGGGAGCCACAGAATCCCAGGCAGTCTCCAGGCTCTGAACTGTCAGCACAGAGCCCAACAAGGGGCTTGAACTCACGAACCATGAGATCATGACCTGAGCCAAGTCAGACGCTTAACTGACTGAGCCACCCAGGCACCTAAAATAGCCTTCCTTTTAAAGAAAGTGAACAAAATAATGGAGATGATAAATTTGAATTTTTCAAACTGATCCAATATCTACAGAAATAACTAAAGATATATGCAGCATTTCAACAGACAAAAAGGTAAAGGAAAAATAAGCTGCAATAATAAAATTTTAACCAAGGCATTAGAGGAAACATTTTGAGGATTATTTTTAAGCTATCTTAGATTTATAAGCAAATGAATAGCTAACAGTTGAATACTATCAGTTCAGCGTATAACTGAGAAAATGCACAAACAAAATAATAAGCAAAGAAGGGTCCAATTACTACCTTATGGTATCATTTACTTGTGCTCAGATAAAATTAGTATATTTTAAATTACCTATTGTCCCTAAAAGATTTGTTTGTATTTGAGAGGAAAGAAACGGAAAGATAACATCTGCAGGTATTAAAATTTATAAAGTGTGCTATTACTGGTTTTATTCACATAGCCTTTTAAGATGTTGCCCCTTGAAACCCTTTTCTGGCAAGATGCTTTGAGAACTATGAATTCTGTGGTCAAATACGTTTAGAATGTACTGTGCAATAAATCACTGACTATGTGTTTTAAAGGTATAAAGGCAATGATAAATTCTGTACTGAAGAAAACTATTTGTGCTTAATCCATGAGATACAACTTTATCTGAAATAAAACCTTGTTTTCGTCATTCGCCAACATTACATAAACTAGTTTTTGAAATATTTATTTATAAAACCTGATTTGCCATATTTTGCTTCTGATTTATTTTTTTCCCTAAATAGTTAATTCATGTTTCTCGTACAATAGTGGGAGTAAAATTTAGTGAGTGGCACCTATAAGTAATTAGAATAAGCAAATTTATCTTTCTTGAAACAAAGAGAGCTGGAGAGCTAGTGTCAAAAATTAATATATAGAATTCCTTTAAGAACACATTTGGCTAGGATACTTGAAGTATAATGTGTAGGATACCTAAGAGCTTGAGATACCATGACATGCAAACAGCTTTTTGCAAAGATGAAGTGTTTCACTTCAGCTCATTTCAGCTTGGCTGAAATGCTGCCTTCCACAGGAAACACTGAAATGACATAATTGAACAGAATAGAATACTTTGGCTAGTGAGAATTTCATAAGAGTTGAATAAGATATTTCATTCTGCTTTCAGATTAGTCATTATTCTTTCATGTTATGCTTTTAGACAGGAAATGTTAGCTTAAAAACCTGCTGGGTTTTCACTGCTTCCATGAAAACTGCCTGTATATAATATAAAATCAATCCATTATTTGAGATAAAATTTGGGGTTCAAAAAAAAGTTATTAAGTTTTTGTTAAAGAGGAGAACTTATCGAAAAATAATTTAAAACTCTGCCTGGTTTTGCTGGTCACTGATAGTACAAAGGTAGTGTGAAAATGGAGAAGTTTAGTTTCGATGGAAGTGAATGTTATAACTTTTTGAATTATGAGGAATAAAACAGCTTTAAGGGTTTTCCCCTACTTTCGGCTCCTTTCTCCTTTTATTTTTATTTCTCCCTTTGTTCCCGGTATTGTTCTCTGCAAAGAATCGAGGCTATGTCAATGGTGTTGAATTAGGGATCTTAGAAGCAAGAGCATGATTCTATGAAAACAGCCCTTTAGAAATGTCAGTTTTATTAGGGCAAGCCTATTTCCAAGTAATAGACCTGGCACCTAAAATTCAGGAGTGCCACATAGCAAATAGATGAGAGAAAATAAAATTGTGGGAGATTAAGATTTATAGGCGAATAATTTTCTACCTGATTTGTATTGTATTGTCTTGAGCTATAGTATTGTCTGTATATTTGCAGGTAATTTCACCAGCAGATTTATGTCTTCATCTAATTTAAAACGTATGCCTTCATAAAATGTCCACTTTCTTTATCTTCCTATAAATAGTGTCATTTTCTCCACTTCCTTATCAAGAAGTGGGTACAAATAGCATCTTTCTCAAAGTATATGTATATTTAAGAGCACTGAAGTCACACAGAGCAGAAAAGTTTATAATAAAATTACGGATATAACGTCCAATCCATCAGTGAACATGAGTTACATTTGTCCTTTTGGACAGTTTGAAGCTATATGATATAGTTGAAATAGTTCGACAGGAGTCAGAGATCTTTCTCTGGCTTTGTCTCATCTTCAGACTGCATTTTCCTCCATGTAACATGGAGAATATTCTAGGAAGAGCTGAAAATTCTACAGACCTCTTCTATCTTTGATATCCCATGACCCTCATGTGGCTTATCAGCCACCTGAACCCAAGTACTTATTCTAGAATATTTTACTTAGAGGAAAATTTTCTGATGTATGATTAATATTCTGTGAAGAAGCATGGATTTTCAAATGATTTGAAAGAATTCTTACATACATCTGGACTCTACCACATGGGCATACACATATACCACATTCACAGACACATTCACACTCACAAATGCACACAGAAAGAATTCATACGGATGAAACAAAGAATCCAAAAAAGTTAAGACTACATAGTACACAGTTGGGCACTGGAGGCAGTGTGAATCGTTGTCCTGGGAGTAATACACGAGCCTCCTTAAACCAGTAAAGCTAACAATTTTTTAACATTTCCAACTCCCATTTCAAACTTAGCATTTTAAACTCAATTTACAGAGAATTTTAGCATGCACTTTTCATTTTTACCAAAATCCACAGATTATCCTTTGGTGTTGTATAGTGAACCTCCAAAATTTCACCAAATGTGAATTAAGATTGCCTGGCAGTTAAGATGAGCTCTTGATTAAACCTTATTCTTTGTCCTGGGTATATAAAGTTGCATCTACTTCCCATTATTTATATATAAAAAGAAGGAACCTCAAGCCCATGTAACCATTTGGAAATCACTTAAAATAATATTAACATAATATTATCATTTATCAATTTACAATGTAATGGCACTATTGTATACATTGCATGTTTATTAATTTCTTCATTAACATAGTTCTAAAGCATGGGCATCTTCATTTTAACAAAAAAGAAACTATTGCATGAAGATGTGAGTTAAATTGCATGACACCACATAGCTGGAAAACATACATTTCAAGATAGCCTCTACTGTCACATCTCCTGGCTAGAGAAGAATAGACTTGAAATTAGTCATATTAGAAAGTGCATTGAATGTATTAAACTCAGTTTTTTTTAAGACGGATTAAAATGGATATTCTTCTATGCCTAATTGCAGATTGCTACAAAAAGTGATTACAATCTGGGAAAAGAGAACATGAAACTCCCCAAACTCGGGAGGATCTGCCATCAGATGCATTGATTTGGGGGTCCTTCAGCTTTTTCAAATTATTGCATTTGTGATGGCAGCAGAGGAACCTGGTCACAGTTTTAGATAACAGAAGTGACAGCAAAATGCATCATTTCACACAAACTGGTATTTTATGATAATTTGCTTTTGGTGTTTATCAATGTTATTAAGGTTTTAAGTTTAAAAAATCAACCATGCTAAATGGATATAGCAAAAATAAGTACTTTCCATCCTCTCTTTCATGTCAGCACTGTCTTAAAAGGCAAGCTCTTTTGATAATTTTATCTCTTCTACCATAATTTAACTCCAATTATTTAAATATTATGTTCATACCCATGTCTCTTGAATAAGCAATACAGACATTGTCTGTTATGCACTGTCTATTGTGGCATGTGGCAATTTGCTAAATTCTGTTTCTACTTCCCCCAATAATCACTCATTCATGCAGTCATTCAAAAGAGTTAGTTATTGACCACTTACTAACTGCCAGTCTCATCCAGTCTCATTTCTAGGACGTAAGAATAGAATCATGGGAATAAAATTCTATCAGAAAAAGTCAGGTACAAATAAAAAAAAAATAATATGTCAAGTAATGATACGTGGAAACAAGGAAAATAAAGTGAAACAAGGGAATAGAGAGTGGTTGGTTATAAACTTAGCTCTTTCATAAAATTACATTTGAATAAAGGTATGATAAGATGAGGAAAGATCAATGTAGAAATCAAGAGAAAGATTTTCAGGCAAAAGGAGCAGTTGAAATCTTTAAAGCAAGAATGTGCTTGGTATTTTATAGAATTGATTAAAAGACTAAGAGAGCTAGGCTAAGACTATAAAGGAGCAAGTTGTAGTGCACAATATTAGAAATCAGATCATAATATTAGGGACCAGATCGTATCTAAAACTGTGATCATATAGGGCTTGGTAGGGCTCTCAGTGCTGCCAGGAAAGCATGCTGGTATGTTCCCTGTCCCAACCACACTGATATCTCTTCCACTATTCTTACATCAGATGATCTTGCTTCCTACCTTATTAGAAAATTGAAATCAATCAGCCCTTCTGTCATGTATTCCTTTTACCCACCTGCTGCTACAGAATATAAGATATCTTTGCTCCTGTAAAAATTGAATCCCTTCATTTATTTACTAATTCATCACTTCTTACTTGTTCAAAGACTCTGTCTAGCAATCCTTCTCTTTCTGTCCTACATTAGTAAGTTTTACTCTCTACTGGATCATTTCCATAAGCACACAAATAAGCTGTTATTTCTCCCATCTTAAAAATCAACACATCAATCACAATAATAATAATAATAATAATAATAATAATAATTTTATATTTTAAATTTATATATTTTTATATTGTATATATTTTTGTATTTATATTTTATAATTTTATAAATATGTGCTTGTGTGTGTTTAGTGGAAGTAGTATCAGGTCTCATTTAACAAGCCGACCAGAGCACACCTAGTTAAAACTCACCACATTCTGGCCAAAGACCAAACACTGCCCACTGCAGGCAAGAAGAGTCTCTGCAGACAACTAGACTGAAGCATAGAACAGCCGGAACACAACAGCAAAATACATGTAGTACACATCAGAGACACTCCCTGAAGCACCAGGTCCTGAACACTACGTGACCTCTTTTTCACAAAGCCATTGCTTTCAGGAGCTAGAAACATAATGGGTTTTTTTTTTTAATGTTTATTTATTTTGAGACAGAGAGAGACAGAGCATGAACAGGGGAGGGTCAGAAAGAGAGGGAGATACAGAATCTGAAGTAGGCTCCAGGCTCTGAGCTGTCAGCACAGAGCCCGATGCGGGGCTCAAACTCACGGACCCTGAGATCATGACCTGAGCTGAAGTCGGACGCTTAACTGACTGAGCCACCCAGGTGCCCCATAATGGGCTTTTCTAACACATAAAAGAAGGCAGAGACTTAGACAAAATGCCAAGATGGAGGAATTCACCCCAACTGAAAGATAAGGTCATGGCCAGAGATCTAAGGGAAACAGATATAAGTAACATGCCTAATGGAAAATGTAAAGCAACAATCATACGGATACTCACAGGGCTTAAGAAAAGAATGGAAGACTTCAAAAAGGGCCTATGACAAAGGTAAAAGAGTTAAAAAGCAATCAGTTCAAAATGAAATGTGCAATCAATAACTGAGATTCAAAACAGGCTTAATGAAATGGACACAGGATGGAAGACTCAGAGGAACAAATAAGTGACCTAGAAGACAAAATAATGGAAAATAATGATGCTGAACAAAAGAGAGAAAGAATTATGGAACACGAGAATAGGCTTATGGAACTCAGTGACTCCATCAAATGCCATAATATTGGTACCATAGGAGTCCTGGAGAAGAGAGAGTAAATGGGGCAGAGAATTTATTTGAGGAAATAATACATGAAAACTTCCCTAATCTGGGGAAGGAAACAGACATTCAGATCCAGAGGCACAGAGAACTCCCATTAAAATCAACAAAAGCAAGTCAAAAACAAGATATATTATAATTAAATTTATAAATTATAGCAATAAAGAGAAAACCCTAAAAGCAGCAAGACAAAAGAAGTCCCTAACTTACAAGGGAAAATCCATAAGGCAAACTGCAGAACCCTCAACAGAAAGTTGACAAGCCAGAAGGGAATGACATGATATATTCAACATGCTGAGGTAAAATATCTGCAGTCAAGAATACTCTATCCAGCAAGATTATCATTCAGAATAGAAGGAGTGATAAAAGAGTTCCCCAGACAAACAAAAACTAAAGGAGTTGGTGACTACTAAACCAGCCTTGTAAGAAATATTAAAGGGGTCTTTTTGAGTGGGAAAAGAAAGACCAAAAGTGACAAAGTCAAGAAAGGAACAAAGAATGGCTCCAAAAATGACAAAACAAGTAACAAAATGGGACTAAATACATATCTATCAATACTTACTCTGAATGTAAATGGAGTAAACACTCCAATCAAAAGACACAGTGTATCAGAATGAATAAAAAAGAATATCCATCTATATGCTAACTACAAAAGATTCATTTTAGACCTAAAGACACATGCAGATTGAAAGTGAGGGGATAGAGAACTATTTATCATGCAAATGGACATCAAAAAAATCCAGAGTATCAATACTCATATTGGAAAAACTAGACTTCAAACTGAAGATTATAATAAGAGATGAAGAAGGGCACTATATCATAATAAAGGGGACAATCCAAAAAGAAGATATAACAATTGTAATTGTTTATGCACCCAACATGAAAGCACCCAAATATATAAAACAATTAATAATAAACATAAAGGAACTCACTGATAATAGTACAATAATAGTCGGGGACTTTAACACCCTACTTACATTAGACAGATCATCTAAGCAGAAAATCAATAAGGAAACAATGGCTTTGAATGATACATTAGACTGGATGAAGTTAACAGATATATTCAGATAATTCTATCATAAAGCAGCAGAATACACATTCTTTTTTAGCATACATGGGACATTCTCACATACCGGGTCACAAATCAGGCCTCAACACACACACACACACACACACACACACACACAACACAACAAACACTATAAAATTTGAAGTCAACTACAAATACTGGAGGTTAAGAGACATCCTATTAAGCAATGAATAGGTCGATGAGGAAATGAAAGATTTTTTTTTAAATATACGAAACAAATGAAAATGAAAACATGACAGTCCAAAACCATTGGGATGTAGCAAAAGTGGTCATAAGAGGGAGGTATATGCAATACAGGCTTACCTCAATAAGCAAGAAAAGTCTCAAATATACAACCTAACCTTATACCTAAAGGAGCTAGTAAAAGAACAACAAATGGAGTGTAAAGCCAGAAGAAAAAGGGAAATGATAAATATTAGAACAGAAATACATGATATAGAAACAAACAAACAAACAAAAACCAGTAGAACAGATCAATGATACCAGGAGCTGATTTCTTGAAAGAATTAATAAACTTGGTAAACCCCTAACCAGACCTATCAAAAAGAAAAGAGAAAGGACCAAAATAAAATTATAAATAAGACAGAGGAAATAACAACCAACACCACAGAAATACAAATTATAATAGAACATTATGAAAAATGATATGCCAACTAATTAGACTACCTGTAAGAAATGGGTAAATTTCTAAACTTAAGGGTCTCAATGTGACCCCCGAGGGAGTGAGGTAAAGAGAACAAGCTCTCAGAAGTAATCTCTGGGACACTCCAAAAAAATGAGTTATGTTAATCCAACAAAGGAAATGAAAAGGATGGCTATTATATTAGAAGAAACAAGTAACAGTAATACTGCAGAACCAAGAGAAGGAAAAGAGAGCTATCAACATGTCAAATGCTACTGATGGATCCATTGTGATGCAAAGAACTAGCCAGACACTATGAAAGATAACTCTTCCAGTGAGTGGTGAGGACAAAGGTATCATTCTAGTGGTTAAGGATGAGAGAATAAGACAGAAGGGAAGGAGACCACGGATTCTTACAAAGTTTTGCAACAAAATTAAGTTGAGAAATGAAGCATCTGGAAAAGTATGTGAGTTTGAGGGATATTTTCTTTTGTTTTTGTTTTAATTTGGCGGGTATTAGCATGTGTATGTATCAAAAAATGAAATAATAAAAGGAGGGGAAACAATTCTGCAGAGTAGAAAAGTGAGATAATTTCAGGATTAAAGTATAATATTCAGAGAAGATGGCAAGAGTAGAATTGATATAGGCACATCATGGTTCTATAATATTGATCCTAAATTCTGTATTGAGCTGATAGAAAATAATGTAGAAATACAAAAGTTGATGTGCCAGAATTTGTTAGAGTAGTCTAAAATCTACAAGTGAGATTCAGGAAATCAAATTAATTGAGATGGAAGGAAAATTTTAGAAGTCTATTTTATTTTATTTATTTTTTTACTGTTACCAGAAGAAACATGGGATTGCCCAACTTTTAGCTCTGAAGGCAAGGAAAGGACTTCTCCCTTATAGACATTTATAGATATTGTTAGAGATAAGTAAAAATATAATAAATAAGTAAAATGGAAAGAAATTATTATATATCATGAGATTTGCTTCATCAATACAAGATATCATTGTTATAACTATGATAAATTGGCCATTGTTTTGGCTGAGTCATTGTTTTATTTCTTTATGCAACTTTTGTTCCTGGTGTTAATAATAGACTCATTTTTTATCAGTTTGTCCTTGATGATTTTGTCCTCATGAACATGTCTTCTTCCACACTCCAATAGCCACTCTATAAAATTTTCTAGAGGTTGGTTCTCTCAGACATACTGTCCTGAATGATCAATTCCCTGGCTCCAGGAGTATTTGCTTCCTTGGTAGATGCCATCCTGGCATTCTGTGCACACCTGCTGCTCCTTGCCTGGGTGGAATATTCTATTGACTCCATCTCATAATTCGTTATTTAAAATTTAATTTCTCTGGGCGCTTGGATGGCTCAGTCTATTAAGTGTCCAACTTCAGCTCAGGTCATGATCTCATGGTTCGTGACTCTGCGCCCTACTTTGGGCTCTGTGTTGACAGCTCAGACCCTGGAGCCCACTTAGGATTCTGTGTCTCCCTCTCACACTGCCCCTCCTTTGCTCGTGCTCTGTCTCTCTCTCTCTCTCTCAAAAATAAATAAACATTTTAAAAATTTAAATTTAATTTCTCTTTTGATAAAACACACCCTCTAACATCTTTCTGGGTTTGCATTGTAGATAAGTTATCTGATACAAAATTCTTGGTACTGTCTTTATCCTTCCTTCTTCACTTGTGTTATATTTTGGCTGTGTAGGAAATTCAGGTGGAAATTATTTTTCCTGAGAATGTTAGAAGACATTGCTCCATTTATCTCTCAGCTGCTGTGGACGAGTCTGATGTCATGCCAATCTTATTTCAAATCTTGCTTATGATTCATGATTTCCACTCTTTGGTACTCTTTGTGTCTTCTGTTTATTCCAAACATTATAAAAGTTTATGATGATATAGCTGAAATTTTTTGGGCAGCCCCTTTGTGAGTATAAAGATTTGTTTCTTATCTAATCTGCAATGTCAGTTATCAAACTGACTTAACTTATTTGTATCCAAGATTATAATTATTACCAGCTTCATTGAAAGTAGATATTTTTTCCTCAAATTCTTGCTTGTAAATTTTTTCTTTGAACATGCATTAAGCTGAGAGCACATATATAGAACATGAGACCAAGAAATTCATTTCTTGAAAGATCTCTACATCAGGTTAAAGGGATTCCAAGGCAGTCTATAAATGGTTTAGCCATGATCATGCTAAGTTTAGCCTTCACTGAGTTATGACATACCTCTTTTTTCCACCTTGTGATTCTGCTCTTCCCTACCCTCTCTTTTCTTTCCTAAGTATATGATCACGGATATAGGCCTTTTACTTCTTCTATTAATGTACATCACTTAAATACATGCACACCTTGAAAATCTGTGTCCACTTACCTAACATTTAACTAAGCTATTTCTTGCTCAATATATAATGTGTCTATTTATTTACTCTCTCTTGTATTTAATTACAATAATGTGTCTTTTTGAAATAGTTGTTTTTTGACCTTTAATACTCTTTCTTTTATTATTCTCTCAGCCCCTTCACAACTACTAAATCCATTTATCTTTTCTCAAATTACTGAGCCCTGAAGGAAGTGAAACAGTATTATGATAATTTGTCTGCATTTGTTCCATTAAAGAGCAGTGAGAGTCTAACTATAAGCATATTATTTCTACTTAAAACACTATGTTGCACAAAGAAACCTTTATTTACCAATTTCCCATTAGAAGTTGGCTTTGTAAATGAATGTATCTTACTCGGTGGACAATTTTGTACTTCAGTAAAAAATTGTTATAATTTTAAAAAGCAATACTTTGACACAAAAATGTATTGTAAAAACAGAGGCAAATTAAATATTAATATGTTATATTCCCACAAGCTAGAAATAACATGTTATAAACTTCAATGATTTATTTTCTCTTGCAGACACCATCTAATACCCTATATCAAAATGCTCAACCATCATTATTAAGGTTGTTCTTTGTTATTCTTTCCTTCTCAATTGCTCATATATTTAATTTTAATAACATTGAAATTGTATACAATAGACTTACTCAAGATGTTCTACGAACACAGAGATATTGAATTAGGTCGAGTTGGTAGTTTATATTTAAAACCCTTAATATACTGACAAATAAAGCAGAATGTTGGAGATTTTGGGATTTAAAGGGATGTTTGGTTTGTGATTATATATTTATCTGATTTTTAAATGCTTATATTATGTTCTTTCTGAAAATCTAACTTTTGGGACTCTCCCTATAAGCTTCTCAAATTCTTTAATGACAAGATACAGCCATTTACTCTCAAAAATTATTCCTGACCTTCTTATCCTAGAAGACTGTTTCCTCCTTATAAAGATCTTGGTATTATAATATTAAATCTCCTATTTATTTATCTTATTCATAATACCAGCTACATCATTGAAAATTATGCTTCACCATCTAACACATGTGTATTCAGATTATATATTTACCTATTAAAAGCCATACCTAAAGATCAGGTATTTCATTTTAGCCATCTAAAGGTACTCATCAAAATCATTGCTCCCTGAGGTGTCAGACCATCAAATCAACCATAGAATGAGACTAATATTTCTAATAACATATTATCAACAAAGAAATAATCACAAATTTAAAATCTAATCACAGGACATACTAATAAAAATAAAAGCTTTTAAATACACAAAGAAGGTAGATATAGATATAGATGATATAGAAAGATATAGATATACACAAATATATAGACAGATATAGACACACACACACACATATATAGATACATGTGTATCTATCTATATATACACTTTCAATATTTTATTTGACTAGATACAAATCACATATCATTTAGGTTTCTGTTTAATTACTTTATTTTCAGGGAGAAGTTTACAGATATCAAGTCTACACTTGGTTTTCCTGTTTTATTTTTCCATTGGTTCTTGTAATTTCATTTTTCAAAATGACTTATTGCATGTAATTGCTCATGTCCTTGTACATATAGTATTACACTGCATATTAGACAATATGGACACTAGAAAAACTGAGCACCATTTCTTCTTTCAATCCCTGCACTAAATAATTAAGAAAAATTGAAGATATCTACTATTTTAGGCATTTAAAAATTCTTAACTTTGTCTATAATTTCCATTTTACTTCCTTTTACTGAAAATTGTGTTTATGTAGATACACGCTACATACAGTATATACACAGATTGCTTCTGCTTGTATTAGTTTTCTAGACAGTTTTAACTATCATTATTTTGCAATTTAAATTTAGTAATTTGGAAATTTAGTGAGTAATAAAGATTGTAAAAATATTACCTAAAAATAATGTTTATTAGCATATAAAGAAATTCAAAGACAATTGAAATGTTTAATTTATAATGAATTGTATCTTTACCCTTTTAAAAGCAATAGCTTCAAATTAAGTCTAGCTGTCATGATTATTGTCATCAAATACTATATTATATGGGAAAAGAAACATCTTTTGTTTGTACTCAGCTCTTATCTGTCAAGTTCAGAGCTTGAACTAAATTGTTTCTTTTATTTTCATATTTAAGGCTCTGCAATATAAGATTCTATTCCTTTAAAACTTACGAAGTATTAAGGGGCACCTGGGAGCTCAGTTAGTTGAGCATTCAACTCTTGGTTTCGGCTCAGTTCATGATCTCATGTCTTCATGAGTTCAAGCCCTGCAGAGGATTCTGTGTTGGCAGAAAGGAGCCTTGATGGGATTATCTCTCTCCATCTCTTTCTGCCCCTCCCCCATTCATGCTGTCTCTGTCTCTATCAAAATAAACTTTAAAAACATTTTAAAAATAAATAAGATTATTAGCTTTTAAGTATCTGTTTAGTACTACATACTATATGAATTATAAACATATACATGAGAAGGTAAAGCTGTTTATTTGGAGTTTACCATTTGGTTAGGAAAAAGACAAATGTCACAGCTGATAAAAAAAAAAAAAAAAAAAAAAAAAAAAAAAAAAAAAAAACAGATAAAAAGCACAATAAATCTCCAGGGGAAGAGAAGGTTTTTGGAGGATTGATTTTTCAAAGAATTCTGTTTTATTTTATCCCTTTCCATTTCTTTCTGTTCAATTCTATTCTAGACTGTAAACATTTATTCAATGCTATTCTGTGCTCTTTATGCCATGCTGGGGACATCGTGGTGTATAGAA
Source organism: Leopardus geoffroyi (assembly GCF_018350155.1). NCBI lineage: Eukaryota > Metazoa > Chordata > Mammalia > Carnivora > Felidae > Leopardus > Leopardus geoffroyi. The sequence goes on from NC_059333.1 coordinate 25,190,617, forward strand.
AATGGAAAAAGTGTAGATTCTTTTCCCAAGAATCTTGCCAGTTTTCCATTTTTCACAAATGACTATAACATAAGTAAAATACTAATTCACAATATAGTAAAGTTGGAAGCAAAGTGCAGTAGCAATGCTAGAGAGTATAACTCAATTATGATTAGGCTATAAAGAAGTCTTATGTGAGAAATAGCACTTGAATTTATACTTAGTAATGTGTAGGGATTCAACAACCATGGTTTAAGGGACAATTATACAGAAGAGAAACAGCATTAGCTAGTGAAAGATGTGAAAAATGCTAGATATTGAGTGGTTAAAATTTATATTTGGTGTCATATTGTAGGAATGTGCTTGAAAGGGCTGGTTGGTAAAACGTGATAAAAAATCAATGCCATTCTGACTGTCAACTTTTGGAAATAAGTAATGTCAAAAGTTCTTAAGCAACAAAGTTATTTGATCTTACTATGTTTTAGGACATTGTTCTAAGAGAATTAAGAAGAGTTTAGAGGAATGTTGTATTTTTTTCAATCATTTATTCAATATTGTTTACATAAAGTCCAAACAATAGCACAAAAATCCTAACAACTTGGAAATTATATTTCAATGGAAAGTGTAAAATAAATTATACAAATAGCATAATATAATGTAATATATTACCAAATAAAAAATAAAATGATATAATACAATGTTTGATATAAAAAAAGGTAGTAACAGGTACATACGTTCTATGAAAAAAAAAACAAATGAAAGTAGGTTGAAAGATCAGAGAGTAAATGGGGATGCATGACAATTATTACATTGGGTGGAGCAGTGTCCTCTGAAGGAAAAACATTTGAGCAAATGCATGAATGAAATAAGGGACATGGTCATGACTCTGGAATGAAATTCTTCTTGGCACTGGCACGGAAAAACCATTACTCTAAGAACAAAGTGGGATTGTAAGGGCTAAGAAAACCAATGAGCTTAGTGTGGGCACAAAAATATACATAGATGTGCAGAAGGCAATGAGGTTGGTGAGGAAACCAGAGATCATGTCAGCCTCGTAGGTATGTAAGAACCATTGGATTCATTCTATCTGGGATGGGAAGACTTTGAGAGTTATAAGAAAAGAACCAGCACGATTTTATGTACTTTCAAAATACCACTTCATTTTTTAGGTGGATGATTGACTATGGAGGGACTAAAGAGGGTAGTGGACTAGAAGTAGAAATAATTAGTAGGGTATTAAAGTAATTCAAGCCAGATAAAATGTATTTACTTTAAGATGGTAATAGTGGAGAGAAACTGGTTACATTTGGGATTCCTAAGTTTGTGAAACATTGAATAAGAATAAAACAATTATATATTATTTGACAAAAATGTAATATATTTATGAACAAAGGTAGTGCAAGGATGTGAAAATAAGAGATCAATTATGAAAGTCTCTTTCAACATAAAAAGAGTTTGGTGTTGGATTTTGTAGGTGCATGAGAGAAGGGCTCATAATCTCTCTGATATTTCAAGATGACTGAAAAAAATTTGGAGATATTAGTCAATGTAGTGAGTTGTATAGAAAAAAAATAAATAAAACAAGCTTTGTAGGAAAACAACCGGAGACAGTTGAGAACATGTAGAGGGAAGACTGTGAAGATGGTTAACCCACAATTGCAAATTTGGGTCTGAGTATCAGTGTGTAGCAGATTATGACCTGTTCTTCAGTAATTTGTAAATATCAATAAAAATCTAATTCAATACGTTGAAAAAGAAAAAGGAACCAAACATGCATTTAAAAATATCAACAGGAGAGAGTGACATCAAAAGATGGCAGAATAGTATGTCTCTGTACTCTTTCCCCAACAGAAACACTGACTTCACTTTCATAAAGAACAAGCATGCCTTTATGAGAGCTCTGGAATTCAGGAGAGCGCTTACAGTACCCTAGTGGAGCAAAGAAGCAAGAAAAGATGCATTATAAAAAGTGGAAATAAAAGTCTCACTTTATCTGTACCATCCATCTTCCAACCAGGCACAGCAGTGCCAAAAGAATTTTCAGTATTGGCTCATGAATTTTCCTGTGAAGAAAAGAGAGAGGAAGCCCACCCATGGTCCCAGTCACCAGGCTTGCTGCCCTGGGAAACACTGCACCAGGCCCACCTGTGGCCTCTGACCAAATGTAAAAAATTTTCCATGCAAATGGTAACCAAAAGAGAGCAGGGGCGCCTGGGTGGCGTAGTCGGTTAAGCGTCCGACTTCAGCCAGGTCACGATCTCGCGGTCTGTGAGTTCGAGCCCCGCGTCGGGCTCTGGGCTGATGGCTCAGAGCCTGGAGCCTGTTTCCGATTCTGTGTCTCCCTCTCTCTCTGCCCCTCCCCCGTTCATGCTCTGTCTCTCTCTGTCCCAAAAATAAATAAACGTTGAAAAAAAAAAAAAAAAAAAAAGAGAGCAGGAGTGTTATACTTATATCAGACAAAATAGACATTAAGTCAAAAACTGTCACAACAGACAAATAAGGTCTTTATATAATATTAAAATGGCTAATTCAACAGGAAGATATAACAATTATGAATATATGTGTACCCAACATCAAAGCACCTAAATATATAAAGCAAACACTGATAGATCTGAAGAGAAAAATAGACACCAATACAATAATAGATTTCAATATCCCATTTTAAGAAATGTATAGATGATCCAGACAGAAGAAGAATTAAAAAGAGCAAACTTGAATATTACAGACCAAAAGGACCTAACAAACATATACAGTACATTGCACCTAACAGCAACAGAATACACATTTCTCTCAAATGCACACAGAGCAGTCTATAGGATGAATCATATGCTAGATCAGAAAATAATAAATAATAGTTAAGAAGATTAAAAACATTCCAAATATCTTTTTCCAAACAAAATGGCTTAAAACTAGAAATCAATAACAAAAGAAAAACAGGAAAATTCACAATTACATGGAACATAAACAATACACTCTTGGGACGGGACACCTGGGTGGCTCAGTGGGTTGAGCGCTTGACTTCAGCTCAGATCATGATCTCAAGGCTTGTGAGGTTGAACCCTGTTTCGGGCTCTGTGTTGACAGCTCTGAGTCTGGAGCCTACTTCAGATTCTGTGTCTCCCTCTCTCTCTCTGCCCCTCCCCCGCTCATGCTCTGTTTCTCTCTGGCTTTCAAAAATAAACATTAATTTTTTTAAAATAAAGTAAACAACAACAACTCTTGAATGACCATTGGGTTAAAGAAAATATCCAAAGAAAAATTAGAAAATATCTTGAGACAAATGAAAACAAACACAGCATATACCAAAACTTATAGGATACAACAAAACCAGGACTAAGAGAGAAGTTTATAGCAATAAACACCTATGTAAAAAAAGAAAAAGAAAGATCTCAAATAACCTCACTTTACAACCCCAGGAACTATTTTAGAGAAAGTTTAACCCAAATTTAGGAGAAGGAAGAAAATAATAAAGATCAGAGCAGAAATAAATGAAATAGTGCATAAAACAATAAAATAAAACCAATTGTACTGAGTTGTTTTTTTGAAAATAAAAACAAAATTGAAAACCTTTTAAATAGACTAACCATAAAAACCAGAGAGAAGACTCAGTTAAGTGAAGTCAGAAATGAAAGATGAGAAATTACAACTGATGGCAGGGAAATAAAAAAGATTGTAAGAGACTAATATGAAAAATTATATGCCAACAAGTTGGACAACCTAAAAGAAATGGAGAAGTTACTCATAACATACAAACTACCAAGACTAAAAAGAAATAGAAAACCTGAACAGGAAAAAAAAACAGGGAGATTAAATATGTAATCTAAAACTTCCTAATAAAGAAAAGTTAAGGACTAGGATGGCTTCATAGGTGAATTTTTTAAACATTGAAAAAAGAATTAATATCAATCCTTCTTAAACTATTTCTAAAAACAGATGAGGAGGGAATGCTTCCAAACTCATTGAAACCACCTCAGCATCACCTTGAAACAAACACCAGATAAAAACATTATAGTAAAAGAAAATTATAGGCCAATATCCCACATGAACATGTGTGTAAAAATCTTAAACAAATTATTAGTAAACCAAACTCCACAGCACACTGAAAAGATAATACACCATAACCAACTGCGATAGTTCAACATCCACAAATCAGTCAGTGTGAAATACCACATTAACAGAATAAAGGATAAAAATCACATGATTATCTCAATTGATACAAAAAAAAGAGCATTTACCAAGTTTAGCACCCATTCACGATAAAAGTCGTCAACAAATTAGGTATAAAGGAACTTATCTCAACATAATAAAGGCTATATATGACAAGCCCACAGTTAACATCATACTCAGTGATGAAAAATTGAAAGCTTTTCCTTTAAGATCTGGAACAAGGCAAAGATGCCCATCTTCCCCCTTTTTATTCAGTAATACTAGATTTCTTATCCAGAGCAATTAAGCAAGAAAAAGATATAAAAGTCATCCATACTGGAAAGGAAGAAGTAGAATTTTGTTTGTGGATGACATGATATTATATGCAGAAAACCCTAAAGACTACAAAAAAACTGTTATAATTAATAAATTCAGTTAAATTGCAGGACATAAAAACAATACACAAAAATCAGTAGAGTTTCTATACATCAACAAATTACTACACAAAATTAAATTAAGAAAATAATTGCATTTAGTATAACACCAGAACAAATAAACTATTTAGGAACAAACTTAACCAAGGAGGTAAAAAACTTGTACATTAAAAACTATAAAGCACAGAAAAAGTATTTAGCAAACACAATAAATGGAAAGACATCCCTTATATCCTGTAAGATGGCTATTATCAATCAATAAATCAATAAAATTTTAGAAAAGAGAGGACCCTACATACTGTTTTCCACAGTTACACAAATTTACATTCCCACCAACAGTACACAAGGGTTCCCTTCTCTGCACATTCATAACAACACTTGTCATTTCTTGTCTTTTTGAGACCAGTCTTTCTGACTGGTGGAAAGTGATATCTCATTATGATTTTGATTTTCATTTCTCTGAAGATTAGTGATGTTGAGCATCTTTTCATGTGTCTATTGGCAATCTGTATTTCTTAGGAAAAGTGTTTATTCAGGTCCTCTGTCCATTTTTTAATAAGATTATCTATTTTTTGTGGTTGAATTGTTTAAAGTTATTTGTATATATTGGATCCAGTAGTCCCACCTCTGGGTATTTATGTAAAGAAAATAAAAACACTAACTAAAAAAGATATAGGTGCCTATATTCACTGCAATATTATTTACAATAGCCAAAATATGGAAACTACCTATGCCACTGAAAAATGAATGGATAAAGAAGAAAAAAGAACATCGTGTGTGTGTGTGTGTGTGTGTATTAGCATAAAAATAATGAGATCTTGCCATTTGCAGCAACATGGATGGACCTAGAGGGTAGTTTATGTTAAGTGAAATAGTCAAACTGAGAAACACAAATACCATAGGATTTCACTCATATGTGAAATCTAAGAAACAAAACAAATGAGCAAACAAACAGAAACAGACTCATAAATACAGAGAGAAAACTGGTAGTTGCCAGAGAGGTCTGGGGGGGGGGTGCTGGGTAAAACAGGTAAAGGGGATTAAGAGGTACAATTTCTAGTTATAAAATAAAAAAGTCACAAAGATGAAAAGTACAGCATAGGGAATATGGTCAATAATATTGTAATAATATTGTATACTGACAGATGGTAACTGCACTAATCATGGTGAGGCACCTGAAACTAATATAACATTGTATGTCAACTACAAAACATCAATAATAAAAATTTTTAAAAAGACAAGTGACGGGGCGCCTGGGTGGCGCAGTCGGTTGAGCGTCCGACTTCAGCCAGGTCACGATCTCGCGGTCCGTGAGTTCGAGCCCCGCGTCGGGCTCTGGGCTGATGGCTCGGAGCCTGGAGCCTGTTTCTGATTCTGTGTCTCCCTCTCTCTCTGCCCCTCCCCGGTTCATGCTGTGTCTCTCTCTGTCCCAAAAATAAATAAACGTAAAAAAAAAAAAAAAAAAAAAAAAAAAGACAAGTGCTGATGAGGTGTGGAGAAAAGTGAATCCTGTGTACTGGTGGTGGGAATGTAAATTGGTACATTCACTATGGAAAGGAGCATAAAGGCACCTCAAAAATTGTTTTTAATAACTACCATATGATCCAGCAATCCCACTTCTGTTATATATGCAAAAGAATTGAGGTCAAGATCTTGAATAGATACCCACACTCCCATGTTGATTACATTATTCATAGTAGTCAAGATATGGAAACAACCTAACTGTGCATCAATGAATGAATGAATAAGGAAAGGGTGGTGTATGCATACAATAAAATGCTATTCAGTCATAAAAAAAGAAATCCTACCATTTGTGAGAACATGGATGAACCTGGAGGACAGACACCCTGCTTAGTGATATAAGCCCGACACAGAAGGACAAATACTCCATGAATCCACTTATATAAGGAACCTGAAATAGTCAAACTTAAAGCAACATAAATGAGAGTGGTGTTCCCAGGGGTTATGGGAAGTTGGAAATGGAGAGGTATTAGTCAAAGGATACAAAGTTTCAGTTATTTAAGATAAATGAGTCCTAGAGATCTACTATTCACTATAGTAACTATAGTTAATAATACCATATTGTTATTATTAAATATTTGCTATGAGGATAGATTTTAAAGTGTTATCACCTAATAATAATGATAGTAAAAATTAAAGACAGCAGGAGGAAACTTTTCTAAGAAATATATATGTTATGGCATAGATTGTGTTGATGGTCTCATGGTGCAGTTGACCCTTGATCAATGCTACACTTGGGTGCTAACCCCTCCTGCAGTCAAAACCCTACACATAACTTTTGATTCCCCAACACTTACATACTAATAGCCTAATACTGATCAAAAGGAAACCTTATTGATAACATAAATAGTTGGCTAATACATGTATTGTATGCTCTATATGTAATATACTATATTCATAATAAAGTAAGCTAGAGAAAAGAAAATATTCTTAAGAAGATTATAAGAAAAAATACATTTATAGTACTGTACTGTATTGATCAAAAAAATACACTTATAAGTGTGCCTACACAGTTCAAACCCATATTGTTCAAAGATCATCTGTATACTTATCTCCAAAATCATCAGGTTGTATACAACAAATATGTATGACTTTCTTTATGTCAATAATATTTTAGTAAAGTGGCTTAAAAATATCATGAAGAACTGGAGCTGATCCAAAAGAATATACTGGACTATTCTTTAATCGAATCAAGAAGTATAATTCTATTTAGAGAAACTGCAAGAAATTTTCATGGGAAGGGACTGCAACAAAAGAAACGGAGTTCAGAGTTCATTTATTTAAAGAAGCAGATTACCTCAGGCAGTGGGAACTTTTCCATTTATTTCATTGGGTTAGATTTGAAAAATGATTATTTCTTAGAATGTTTCTAATTGATCTGTGAATATATCTATCACACAAAGGGGCTTCAGACAATTAACTATCTTCTTGTTCTTCAAATATTTCCCCTTTGAGTATCATTCCCTTTTGATATACTGATTACAGAATAAGACATATTGGAGCATCTGATCTGATGTTGTAACTTAAAAGCGGGCAGAATGATTAGTAGTGCTTGAGTGTAGCAGCAATTACTTATGCAAAGCAGATTTCTGTATTTTTCAGCTTTGCTAAGGTAAAATTGACATACAAAACTGTAATATTTTTAAAGTGTACAACATGATAATTTGATATATGTATAAATTGTGAAAGGATTGTTCCCATTGAGTTCATTACCACAGCCATCACCTCATATATTTACCTCCCACATTTTTTTGGTGAGAACATTTAAGTTCTATTCTTAGAAAATTTTAATTATGTAGTACAGCATTATCAACTATACTCACAATGTGACACATTAGATATTCAAACCTTATTTATCATATAACAGGAAGTTTATATGCTTTTACCACCATCTCTATTTCTCCCACATCACTAATCATCAGGAAAATGCAAATCAAAACCAAGAGGAGATATCACCTCACACCTGTTAGAAAGGTTATTATCAAAAAGACAAGAAATAACAAATGCTGGCAAGGATATGGAGAAAAGGGAACCCTTGTACACTGCTGTGGGGATGTAAACTGGGTCAGATGCTATGGAAACAGAATAGAGGTTCCTCAAGAAATTAAATGACCTAGCAATTCTATTTCTGGGTCTATATCCAAAGGAAACAAACCATTATCTTAAAGACATATCTGTACTTCTGCATTCAGTATAGCATTACGTATAATATCCAAGATATAGAAATATGTTGGGTCTATCAATGAGTAAACAGATCAAGAATATAAGACACCCATAAGAAAGAAGAAAATCCCTGGGTGTCTGGGTGGCTCACTCGGTCAAGTGGCTGATTCTTGATTTTGTCTCACGCCATGATCTCACAGTTCGTGAAATCCAGCCCCACGTGGGGCTCTGTGCTGATAGTGTGGGGCCTGCTTGGGATGTTCTCTCTCCCTCTCTCTATTTCTCAAAATAAATAAACATTAAAAAAAGTAATAAGGAAATCTTGTAATTTACCAAAACATGGATGAATTCTGCAGGGCATTATGGTAAGTGAAATAAGCAAGACAGAGAAAGATAAATGTTTATGGTGGTATTACTTATATTTGGGGGGGGGAGTCAAACTCATAGATTTATGCACTTTAGTTAAACTCAAAGTTAAAGAGTTTACCTCCCTCTACTTCTAGTGTAAGTGATTATGTATTTTTGTGGTTATAAAGCTAAAGAAATGCTCTCCTAATATTCCTTATAGAAAAAAATTCTCTCAAAACTTTCACTATTATAGCGAGACCATTGTGGCAGAGATATAGAGGTAGTATAATTTGCTATCATCTATGCATATCTTTGGAACTGAACTCAAAGAACTCACTTTTATTTGTCACCAGAGAAAGTGCATGTTAGAACTAAAGAAGAAATGAAGGTATGGGAGAAAAATAAACTGAGGTAGAGAGAAGACAAAATAGGGGAAGTAATATAAGGTATGGACTCAAATGTTGTGTGGTTTATAACAAATTAAATTCTTTGAAAGTAAAGAATTTAGGTATCTATTTCAGCCAATTAACAGACTTAGCATCTTCACCAATTCTAAACTTTAAAAATTCTTAAAACAGTCCTTAAAGTGTTTTAAAATTCTATTACATGCAGTGATGAGCCAGCACAACAAACAAACAAAAAACAAACAGAAAAAAAAAGAAACAAAGTAATAGAATATAGGTTAAAAAGTAAGTGAAGGCAATGATTTAGAGAAGGAAGATAAGCTTCAGCTTACGTTCGTTTTAAGGATATTTACTGATCCATGGCAAGGTGAAGGCTTTAATGAGAGACCCATCATAAAACAAGCATCACAAAGAACTATAGCTTCACTGGAGAGATGAGCAGCAGACATAAACCTTGTTTCCTCACCCCATATCCCGTGTACTCCTAGGAAAATTGCTTATCTTGTACCTTGATGCTGAACAGATGGAAAATCACATTCCTGAAAATTGCTTATGATACACATTACCTACGTAATATATTATAATACTGCTCATTAAACATTCATTCTCCTATCCCATTCTGTGTTCAGAGGACTTTGGGATTGCCATTGACTTTGGCATTGTCATAGGACTCTATCTGACCAACGGAAAATGAGTAGACCTTCACAACTGTGAAGTTCCTTATCTCTACCATAACTGCATGGTCCAGTGTCAATGCACCTTCAGTCTAGAAACAAGAAAAGACATGTGATATGATCCTGAACCTGACCTACAGCCTGGAGCTGAGCACTCCAGAACTTTAAGATTATAAGGAAGAGATAAATTATTATTGTTTGTAAGCCACAGAGTTTACAAGACAGTTCAAATGCATCATTATACAAAAATGACTAATAAGCATTCTTACAGATTTACAATCTAAAATGTCACTCTCTAGGCAGTCTGAAAGTCTCATGCTGAAAATTCAGTCTACGGTTATCTCCAATAAATAATGCCTAAAGGAGAAAGAAATAATCTTTTCTAAATAGCTCATGGTTATCTTTAAACCCAAAGTATTCTCACAGAAAAAGCTTCAAGGAAAATGAGTAACTTAAAGCAAAGACCGCACGTGCACATACACATACACACGCAGATGGAAACAGGATACCATGAACAACAATCATTCATCAGACACAGAATATTATATAATTATGTTTATTTTTAAAAATTACTTCAAGTATAATTTACATAAAATAAAATATTCCCATTTTAATGTGCAGTTAGTTTTGGCAGATGTATTCAGTGATGTTAACATCATCACGAATGATATAGAATCCCTCCTTCATCCAAAAAGTTACATGTACCACTTTGCACTCACACTGTCCCTCACATCTGGCTCTAGACAACCACTGGTCTTCCTCTATCACTATTGGTAAGATTCACTTTCCTTAGAATTTCATAAAAATGGAATAATACAGTATGTTCTTTTTGTTCTGGATGCTTTCATTTAGCATGTTTTTGACTTTTATCCATGTTATTGATGTCAATTATGTATCCCTCTTCATATCTCAGTAGTGTTTCATTACACAGATAAACATCACTATGTTTCATGGGAACACATTGGACATTTTGTCCAGGCTTTCGCTATTATAAGTAAAACTGCCAGATACATTCATGTGGCAATTTTTGTGAGGTGAGATGTTTTCATTTCTCCTGAGTAAACACCAATAAAAGGAATTGCTGGGTCTTATGATAGGCATATGTTTAATATTATAAGAAATCACCACATTGTTTTCCAAAGTAATTATATCGTCTTACATTTCCACCAGCAATGTATGAGAATTCAATTGCTTCACCTTCTTAAAAACACTTGGTGTTGTCAGTGTTTATATTTTGTTTTGGCTTTGTCATTTGCATTTCCCTAATAACTAAAGTTGAGAAAATTTTTCAAGTTCTAACTGTTTATTTGTATATCTTCTTTTGCATAGTGTTTATTCAAATATTTTGTATGTTTTTATCTTTGTTTTCTTATTATTGAGGTTCATGGGGTTCATTATATATTATGGATGCAAGTTTTTGTCAGATACTTCTTTTGCAAATATCTTCTCCTAGTATATACCTACTTTTTTGTGTTCCTAATGTAGTCATTCTAGGAAAAGCTTTAATTTTGTTAAAGCCCAATTCATCTTCACTTTCAAATTTTTTGAATCTTATTTTTTGCATCCTATTTACCAAGTTATTGACTATCTCAAGACTAAAAAGGTATTATCTTAGGACTTTTTTCTAATACTTTTTTTCTACTACTTTTATAGTTTTAGCTTTTATATATAGGGCAATGATAGTTTCCAAGTTAATTTTATAGAGAGTAAGGTAAGAGTTTTATTTTTTTTAAAGTATGAATAAGGAATTATACCATAGTTTGTTAAAAAAGTTTACTCTTTCCCTGATAAATTCATTTGGTACATTGAAAGGAACATTATATGTACATAACTACATGTGAACTTTTTTCTGCTAATTGTCAATGTGTCTATCCTTCAATCAGTAGCATACTTCTTGATGAACATATCTTCAGGATAAATGTTAGAATTATGTAATATATGTCTTCTAAATATGTTTTTCCCCCAAATAATTGAAGTTAATCTAAATGCTTTGTATTTCTGTGTCAAGTAGAAGATGATTTTTTTTTTTTTACATTTTTTAAAAAAACTTTCTTGGGACTTTGATTTGATCTTGTTGAATTTAGAGAGCAAATTGATAAGCATTGACTTTTTGGGATACCTGTGTGGCTCAGTTGGCTAAGCGTCTGACCCTTGATTTAGGCTCAGGTCATGAGGTCACAATTCATGAGGTTGAGCCCCACATCGGGCTCTGTGCTGACAGTTCAGAGCCTGCTTGGGATTTGCTCTCTCCTTCTCTCTCTTTGCCCCTCCCCTGCTCATGCTCTCTCTGTCAAAATTAATAAACATTAAAAAAAAAGGATTGGCTTCTTAACTATATTTAGTTACCCAACCAGTGGACAGAGTAAAACTCTCAATTTATTTATATCTTCTTTAATTTCTCTCAGCAGTATTTTGCAGTTTTCACTGAACATGTCTCTCACATATTCTGAAAAAACACCCTAAGTATTTCATGTTTTTAATAGTACTATAAATGGTAATTTTGAATTTCCCTTTCCAGCTATTTACCTCTAGCATATAGAATTAAAGCTAAAATGTAGTCCATACATTATCAGGGCTGTGATGCCACAGCCCTGTAAGTATATTAGCATATCAAATCTTATAATGTATTTCAAAAGATAACACTTGTCCTTGTCTCATACTCCAGAGCAAAAAAAGCCTGCATACTTATTTCGACTTGCCCACTGGAGACCTCCATGCCAGTGTTGGGTCAGGATTGTTTCTGTGTACCTTCTGGTGGAAGGATGAGCACAATGCCTGGACTCCCTACCAAGACCTATGTTTATGGTATTGATTTTGACTCTGAAAAGAAACAGGTGTATGGGCTGTCCATCTTCAAGAAGCTACTGTGAAAGTTTGGCCCCTGTCTTATCCAGGCCTACTGTCTCTTAGAAAGTATAGGGAAGTCAAGGGAAGTCAGCCTCTGCCTGGAAAACCTTCTATAATAAATAGTTGGATTTTCCTCCAGCAGTGTTTCTTTGTTTCTATGTGTTTGTAATTGATTGATGTATCTTCTTGATGGATTGATTCCTTAATCAATGTTATGTTCAACATCAATGTAATGTTCTTTGTCCATTGTTACAACTCAGATTAAAAAAAAAATAAAACTATTAAAACTATAGGGGTGCCTCCTTTTGGGATGAGCACTGGGTGTTGTATGGAAACCAATTTGACAATAAATTTCATATATTGAAAAAAAAAAACTATAGGGGTGCCTGGGTGGTTCAGTTGGTTAAGTGTGTGACTCTTGATTTCAGTTCAAGTCATGGTTCTTGAGTTCAAGGCCTGCATGAGGCTCTGCACTGACAGTGTGGAGCCTGCTTGGGATTCTCTCTCTCCCACTTTCTCTGCCTCTTCAGTGCTCATGGTTTCCCTCTGTCTCAAAAATAAAGAAATAAACATTTAAAAAAACTTTAGAGCAAGCACTTCAGAATAGTGAAAGAAATGAATGGCTGATTAAATAAGTATCACTAGAAATCAGGGAAATCAAAATTAAAACCTGACATACAATTTCATAACCATGTAATTAACACATGTAAGAGGTCTACAATATAAATATTTATGAATATATACAAAGGATAACATTCATAAGGTAATGAGCAAGGTAAGAAGAAATTAGGAAATGTGCTTTGTATAATAGTTTGGTAACGTCTAGTGAAGAGGAACAATTCCACTTATGGCTATTTAGTTTAGATAAACTTATGCGTGTGCACATTATTGGATATGCAATGGAATGGCTTCTGAGTAAGAAACTAGGAACATCCCAATATCCATCAAAACTAGAATAAAAAAGTAATTTGTGGTAAATGGATACAGAAGAATAATTCTCAGAACTAAAAGTTAATGAAATATGGTTATACAGAGCAACAAGTAGGAAGGAGTATATCACAGATAGAATATGTATACTATGATTCAATTTATATAAAATTTAAAGCCAGGCAATACCTAATAATGTGTACTTTATGAACAATGCATAAGTGAAAAATTATGAAAATAAGAACAGAAGGATTAAAAGGAAAATAAGAATGATTTAGCCTTGGTCAAGAGGGAATATATATTATTAGAAAAAAGGACTCATATCAGGATAAAGGGGTTTGCAAGTTACAAATACTGTTGTATACCTTAATTTGGATGTTGCATCCCTTGGAGTTCATTTTTTTGTTATTAACTGAACTCAAGGGTTCAATTTGGCAAACTTAGCACCCTTTCAAATATAGATTTGCAATTTGAAATTGAACTCAAACATATCAAGTTTCAAATTCCATTTGTTGCTAGAGAAAAATCAATTTCTGTTTCAAGAAAAAGGAATGGTTTCTGCTAAGTCTCCATGAACATTTAGCACATTCTATTTTAAAATATATCTAGGGGCACCTGGGTGGCTCAGTTGGTTAAGCATCTGACTTTGGCTCTGGTCATGATCTTGCTGTTTGTGAGTTTGAGCCCTGGGACGAGCTCTGTGCTGGCAGCTCAGAGCCTGGATCCCGCTTCAGATTCTATGTCTCCCTTTCTTTCTGCCCCTCCCTTGCTTGCACTCTGTCTCTCTCTCTGTCTCTCTCTCTCAAAAATAAATAAACATTAAAAAAAGTAAAAACTAAAACCCAAAATATTTAGTTCTAAGCTAAAAAAAACAATTTTGGCTTTAAGACTAAGTCATCTGTAATTTAATTGAGGTCCACCAGTTGCCAATACTTTAAGACAGGTGATAATGGAGAGGGAAAAAAACGGACATTTGAGACTACAATTTGCATTTCTAAGCTTTATTTTCTCTCTTTTTTTAAAGTTTATTTATTTATTTTGAGATACAGAGCACAAATAGGGTAGAGACAGAGAGAGAGGGATATAGAGAATCCCAAGCAGGCTCCTTGCCATCAGCACAGAGCCCGATGCGGGGCTCGAACTCATGAACTACAAGATCATTACCTGAGCTGAGATAAAGAGTCAGACTCTTAACCTACTGTGCCACACAGGCACCCCATCTAAGCTTTTATTCTCCTAATCATCAAGGAATAATAGACTATAACGTGTTAAATATGTTATCATATCTCCTTAAAGAAAATAATTTTGTTAATTAATATTCAACAAAAATATTTAGTTGTTAGAATACCCAATTAAATAGAGAAAGTAGTTATAATCAGTAAATAATTTTGGAGAAATTAAGAACATTTCAAGTCACCATGATTCTAAGGAATGCATCATAACTAGACTTCTGCTCCTTTCCTATGAAAAACTATTTACTTCTAGTGATTATGTTGATTTTTCCAATATTTTCATCCCCGATTTACAATATTTTCAATACACCCACCAAAAAAGTTTTAACAATGACTCTCATACTCAGAAATTTGAGATATAGCATTCTTATAAATGTCACTTAGACCTGTAAAACACATACAGGTCAAAATTTTAACCTAAAGGCTGAAGAATAAATTATAACCCAGAAAGGAAAACAAAGGTTGGTAAAGATCAGTGAAGGAGAACTGAGCAGCAGATCCAAGGTGAGAATTCAATTTCTAAAACATTGTTAGAAGTCTGATCAAGGGGGGAAATGTTATAAGGTATACAAATGTAGCAAATTAGGACTGTCTTTCTGGATGCTGGGTACTTGACCCAGGAATGGGACAGCTGGCTATAACACATAGGGTCAGGATTGATCTCAAATATTATTAATATAAAATTGAATGCATCCCTTAATCAACTATCATTTAGTGATTGCCTCCTGGTTCAATGACCCATGTAGATTTCAGGGACATCTGAGTTTTGACATTTTGAGAACAAAACTCAGTCTTTGCTCCCCAAATTCTCATGGATTGCTTGAAAAATAATGTCTCTTGCTCACAAAATAAGAACTAATAACAAAGTAAGAACTAATATACTGAACAATTTGAAACTCAAATCAAAGTTCCAATTCATTCTGGGCTGGAGGGTGAAAAATAAAGACATGAGTCTTGAAGTACATGTATAATGGTCTCCACACGTGAGGATTATGGAAATAATTACCGCTACTGCTTAGAGTAGATGTGGTACAAAGGCAAGAAGATAGAAGAAAAAGTGTCCAGAAATGGGGCATGAACAGAAGGAGGGGAACATTTTAGAAAATGGCAGATGATCAGCATGGTAAAGTAGAAAGGACCAAAACATGAAGGTTTTTGTATAAACCATCACAGGCTTTAAAATTTATTTTGAATGAAATATAGAACTCCTGGATGAATTTATGTAAGAAAGTAAAATGACTGAATTATTATGCTAAAGAGACCACTCTGCCCACAATATGATTAACAGATTGGTATTCTGGGAGACTTGAAGATGGGAAAAAATTTCCATGTGTCTCCAACAAGAAATAATGTGCTCTTCAAAAAAAGAAAGAAAGAAAGAAAGAAAGAAAGAAAGAAAGAAAGAAAGAAAGAATTACACATATTTTAAAATAAATTTCAAAGGAAAAACCAATAAAACTGTGACAATTTTGATGTGGGGACAAGAGAAAAGGTAAATGAAATTTCAAGTTTCAAGTTTCTGGTTCACTCTATAAGAAATTTAAACATAATCTCCCCACTCTTGACCATTGACTGTCTTGTCCTCATGTAGTTTAAGGGATTCACTCAGTGAAGTCTACAATTTGATGTACTCTAGGAAAATTGAGGCTGAGAAACCTTCAAACATTACAACTTTCAGTCAGAAGGGAGCAACATATTCTAGAACCCATGAAAAAATATAGCTAATTTCATTAGCATGTGGCTGGCCTTGCCAGCATCTAGACTAATGTGCCGCCAATAAATATAGAGCCAAATATTCTAAGACTGTATTCCTGGTAATAAAAATTAAAATTGCTAACACATATTGTGTGTCCCTCGTTATTCTAAATTCTTTATGTCTATTAACATATTTAATCCTCCATACTCCCTACTAGATTATTACTATTATTATCTCCACTTGACAGGAGGCACCTAAGGCATGATGAAATTACAAAAACTCTCCCAAGAGTACATGACTGCTACCAGGATTCAAACCCAAACACGTAGGCTTCAGTGTTCTTTCCATAGTTTTGTATACTTAGCCCCTTTGTTTCATTGGGATATACTCTTGTCAAGGAGAATTTTAATCAATAGAAATTATATATTCATGGCTATAAAGATAGTAGGGAACTTCATGACTGACTCCTGAATGATCAGTAACAACTTCGATTTATTTTTTTATTTCGTTTATTGGTGAACTTGTTGCTCAGTACATTTCATAATGCAGTTTAAGTATAATCAAACATCTTGAGGCTGAATACATCCTTCACATTAGAAGTGTAGAGAAAAGGTGGCTTAGTGTTCAAAGAAATACACATGCACAAATTGGAAAAGTCAGTAATTGCTAGATGTTACAAAACTATCCTAATGTAAGTGAAGTTCCCACCATGGAAAGTCATTTTCCAGCTGGTGACAAAGTGGTTCTACTATGCTTATATTTGTACAGAATCAAAATCTAGTAGCAACTGACAACCCTAGGGAGACTTGAATACCTCTTTAATTTTGCTTTTGTAACGGGGACATCATGAATCGTATGTACTTCATCTACATTAAGGTGAATTCCTGCAGGTATTTCGCGGCAATGCTAGAATGTTTACAGATTTATTCCAATTATATTTACGTCTCATGGTGGGAAGCAGCGTGATGGGGAGTGTAACATTGGTCTGGTGGGTCTGTAACAATTTGACTTTTTTTTTCAACTTATATTTTTGGAAATAGCCCTCAACATGTTTTCTGGGTCTTCTCTCTGAATTTCCAGGCTTCGGAAGTCATGTATCATTTAGTTTTCAGTAGTGCTTTCACAGAAAGTGTTAATAAATGACTAGAAACTGCTTTCAGATCAGTGCCGACAAATGCTTCTCCCTCACTCTCAGTAAGAATGATGCAGACTTCTTAAGTGATCTCATTCCATTCTTCGAAAAGAGATAAGTTTTAATCCACTTCTGAGAGGAATGGAAATTTCAGTGTGATGCAAAGATAGAAACGTAGTGGCAAAGTGAGATAGCCACTAAAGAAAAGCCGCCTACAGGCACATTTGTGTTTGCAAGGTACCCAGCACTCTTGAAGTCAGTTTCTTAATTAATTCGGCAGCATGTGGCAATTCAGCCTCTAAGAAGGCTGATACTGAATTTTTATCTGACAAAATAGACCCAGAGGTCTGCTTCACTGTTCTTGAAGAAAAATATAGTTTGAGGAATCATTGCATTCTTAAGTAGATTTGAGCAATTCCACATTGAAACTATCAAAGTGACAGTTTCACTTAGCACACTTTGTAAATGACTGGCATAAATAAGCAAAATTGCAATTTTATTTTGCTTATAACTTCTCGCAATTTTTTTGGTATCTGTGACATCATAGTTTTATATAGACTTCTGTAATAAATATCAAATGTTTTTTAATAGAAAATGTTGCCAGTTTTGTGGTCTCTATAGAGTCTGAGAGCTACCAGCTGTAAAATCTTATTAACTTCTTGCTTTTCACAACAGATATGCATGTTTTTACTCCAACAGTGAAAATTGAATAAAAACATTAAAAATGGTTTATATATTATTTTTTGGGGAAACAGCTTTGCTTCCTAAATCACAAAAAATAAATTTGACTTATATTTTGCTGGACCAAAAAACATTCCTTGAAGGCTCTGTCTCCTTCTCTAGCTCCTCATTCAGATGCATATATCTTGGTTTTCAAGAGCCTTCTCTGTCAGAGTGGTACTAATTCCAAACCAGTCAGAGGTAATATAATTATAATATAGAGGTAATATAATATTATATCATATAATAATATAACAATAAGTATATCAATGTTAAAAGATGTTTTTAGAAACTGTTGGAAAAACATGGACTCCAAGTATGCCATTTTAGATAAAATAATACCTCACTAAAATCAAAAGTAAAAGAACTATTCAGATATTCTCTTTGTTGAAAGGTCCCACCTTCAGGGGCCCAACTGACTCAGACGGTGGAGAGTAAGACTTTGATCTCAGGGTTTTGAGTTCCAGCCCCACAGTGAGTGTAGAGATTACCCCAAAAAAGAAAATCTTGGAGCCCTTGGGTTGCTCAGTCAGTTAAGCATCCGACTCTTGATTTCGACTCAGGGCAAGATCTCACCATCATAAAATTGAGTCCTGTGTAGGGCTCTACACTGACAGCACTGAGCTTACTTAAGATTCTTTCCCTCCCTCTTTTGATGCCCCTCCTCCTGGCTTGAGACCTAGTGAATGCACACGGTCTCTGTAAAATAAATAAATAAATAAATAAATAAATAAATAAATAAATAAATCTTTTTTAAAACGTCCCGCTTTCTCACAAAATAAAATAATATAGTGTATGTTTAATTAAACTAAAGCTACTTTATTCATTTTTTTCAAAAGATATTTAATGAGAGTTTCTAGGGGCACCTGGGTGGCTCAGTCGGTTAAGCGTCTGACTTCAGCTCAGGTCACGATCTCTCCGTCCCTGAGTTCGAGCCCCGCGTCGGGCTCTGGGCTGATGGCTCAGAGTCTGGAGCCTGCTTCAGATTCTGTGTCTCCCTCTCTCTCTGCCCCTCCCCCGTTCATGCTCTGTCTCTCTCTGTCTCAAAAATAAATAAACGTTAAAAAAAATTAAAAAAAAATAATGAGAGTTTCTAATTTGTTACAAAACGTTGTCTTGAATTGAAAAATAATACAATTCTTTTTACAATGTTGATCAAGTAAAGATTTTTTATATGTATAAAATATTAATTACAATACAAAGCAGAATGCAAGTGACAATACAGAAATATTAAAAGTTCCATGGATGTCTCAGGAAGGAAGAATCATCCTTGGGGGTCTTTCAAAAGGTAACAAATTATACTGAATCTACCCTTGAAGATTCAGGAAAAGACATTCTAGGCCAAGTTAATAAACTTGAGTATTTCCAAGTTAATAAGAGGCTATCTAACAGAAAATAAAAGATATAGGTGTGATTTAAAGTCTGCCTCTTTAATACATAGGATGGTTTTATCACAAAGAACAGTTAGTATCACAAGGGAAGGTTAATATCAAACTCTCAGGATCAACATGAGGAATATGAGGAAGTTGAACTTGATAAGGAATGAAAAGCCACTGTATGTATGTAGTATGCATGTGTATATGTATATGTATGTACTACATGGTGAAATTTTGATAAAGGTAACAATATTAAGGAAATTAATTTGATAAATATCTAGAGTAAATTGGATGACAGGAAACTGATGAGAACACATTAAAGAAGCTATTACATATTAATAGTAATAATCTTAATGACCTAACTAAAATGTCAGTGGAATTGGTTTGGGGGGGGGGTGTTGCGGGGAGGGATAGGAAAGGACATATAGACACCTAAGGATAAAGTATATGTTTGATGAAAATACTCAGGTATTACCAAAAAAAAAAAAAAACTTTTAACTTTTGCATTCAATCATCTATCAATTTTTAATTTTTTTAAGAAATATAAAGCTTTTAAACATATGACTATAGGTAGGTAACATATGACTATATAGGTATAAGAGAAACCCACAGTGATGAAGCTAAGAATCATGATATCTTCAAAATTGTGTTACTCAATATCTTTCTTCCCCATTATTGACATTAATTAGAATTTTGACTAAATCATTAGAATTAGATTGTGCATACATATCACTACTAGAGCAAACTAGAAAAATTCTCTTCTATGAATTAGTCACATCCACTGTTTCCAATTTAAAAATTATCAGTAGTGACCATTTTCTATATGGAAATGGTCAACTTTCTCCAAGTCAGCAACAACAATTGAATCAAAAAATTGATATCACCTGATTAATAGGTTCAAGGGATTCTATACTAGCAAATTTAACACATATATTCAAGCAGTAGATGTCAATGGTGTTACAAAAAAATCATTGACCCAAGTGTCCTCCTTTACAAATGAGATACCTGCTAGTGTATTTGTACATGTGTGTGTGTGTGTATTTTTTTAATTACCATTTTTTGGTGACCTTATTTAGCAAAATCAATAACCTAAGTTCTGACCTTCTAATTCAGACACGCTGGGGGGATGAAAGCAAGTATCAAAAACATACAATACTTGCCAAGCATATAAAATTTGGTTTCACCTTGAATTAACAGGGAATGAAGGCCATTGACTAGTATGTGACCCTGAGTTAATGACTTGATCACCTATCTTGTGCTTTATGAAACTATATTAGGGGACAACTATAATGCCTTATCAACTTCTGAATAACTAAGAAGTTTCTTAAGGAGGAGTAACTTAACCTAGTGCTGAAAAACAATTCGAGGTTAATCACCCTATCTTGAGGAAGAGTTACTAGTTCTCCAGTCTCCAGGGCAGAAGCTAAACCTTAATGGAGAAGGTATATTACTCCAGGAGGAAGTATAATGACTCTATTTGGTAAGTCTGTGATTGTAGGAGCAATGATCTGTTAAATGACACATAATCCTCCAGAGAGGAACTCCCTGATCCAAAACTCAATAATGAAAGTTAGATCAGACACAGAACCATTCAAGTGCCCTCCCCAGCTAACATTTCTAATGTTCAGGGAAACCCCAGAAAGAGGTAGTGTTCACTTTGAAGAACTTTCCATAATAAATGAACCACACTCAACAAAGTGAAAGAAACACATACTAGAGAGCACTTAGGAATCTTTATATGTGTATGTATATTTGTCTATACATACATACATATACACATATAAATCATAATTATATAGAGAGAGATTATTAAGATACAACATACATATGATAAATATATGTATGATTCATCATCCAGTGGGAGCAGAACCCAGTTACATTTGTAATACATATGAAATATGGTATAATCGCATGTTAAATAATATTTATTACATTTTAGGAAATTTTTATTTTGTACACCACTAAGTCTTATTAACATTTATTTTGATGTACACAGGAAAGATTTTCTTAGATTCTTATGTGACAAGTTATTAACTTGAGCACACTTAGGAACTTGAGCACACTTTATTGTCAAATTATTAAATCAATGGAATTGAATTCCTTATACAGTTACACCATTTACCATTCACAAACATCTCAAAGATGACTTAAAATGATGAAATATGACATCACTTGTATCTTTTTTTACAAGTTTATTTATTTATTTTTGAGAAAAAGAGAGAGAGAGGAAGCATGAGCGAGGGAGCAGCAGAGAGAGAGGGAGAGAGAGAATCTGAGGCAGGCTCCGTACTGTCAGCACAGAACATGATGCGGGGCTCTATCTCAAGAACAATGAGATCACGACTTGAGCCAAAATCAAGAGGTGGATGCTTAACCGACTGAGCCACCACGTGCCCCAACATCACTTATATCGTTGATGTCACCATCAATTCCTTAATTCTTTGAGAGCTAAGTAATCAGGAATAACCATTTGATGAAAAAAATGACTGAAGGACTTCTCAAATAGGGGAAAAAAATTAATTTAATTTAATTTTTCAAATGAATTATTTTGCCTATTATGATTTTTATCAGCTTTGATAAGTGATATAAAGTTTTCATATTTGTAAAAGTATTATTAATTGTATTTTATTTGTTTAATAAAATTTATTTTTTGTGCTGCATAGTTTAAAAACATATTATCTCAACTAATTTATCTTAATTTTATTTATGTGAGGAATTTACATTTTATATTAAAAATTATACATTTAACTCATTACTGCTTAAGCATTCTTCCAATTTTTCATGGAGCTGTAATTTTTTGTTCGTTGACACTTTTCTGACAGTCTCTTTCAATATTTTACTGAGATCTCCAACTTCGTTCGCTAATGTATTTATTATTGATGCTGTTTTAGTATTTTGTTTTATTTTTAATCCAGTGACTTCCTCCTTTTAAATATACTTTTTTTTTAATTTTTTAATGTTTTACTTTATTTTTGAGAGAGAGAGAGAGAGACAGAGTACTAGTGAGGGACGGGCAGAGCGAGAGGGAGACACAGAATCCAAAGCAGGCTCCAGGCTCTGAGCTGTCAGCACAGAACGCAACGCAGGGCTGGAACTCACAAACCGTGAGGTCATGACCTGAACTGAAGTTGGAAGCTTAACCAACTGAGCCACCCAGGTGCCCCTATATATTTGTCTTTCTTAATGTAACATGAGCATATTAGAGCTCTCATCTGAAATTATTAAATGAAAAGAAAGGTAAAATTAAAATGAATTCACTTCCGACTAACAAGTTATGAGTTGTGGGAGATCAATGGATATAAACTTTATACCTTATATTTAATACAGAAAGATCACAAACATCTGAGAAATGTCTTGTGCTCAGGTGGAAAGTAAAAGTACAGTATGTTTAGAGATATCTGGAGGCTTGACTGCATTTATTTTTGGATGGGTGAGGTCCTGTTAATACAAACATGGGTGTATCACCAGAGTTTCAAAGCAAGCGTTACATGGTTTTACATATGCACTATGCCCCACATCTTCAGATGTTCTTGCTTTGATAATAAATAATAATAAGAAGAAGAACTTTGTATTGAAATGTGTGCATGCTTTGTAAATATCTATAGCTTGGACTCTAAAATAAATCCAATAAATCCAAGTTTGACTGAAAATAAAATTTTGATCCCATTGGGTCAAGACATTAAAAAAAAAAAAAAGGAAAAAGTTGCTTTGGTGATGCACGATATAGAGCTCCAAATGCTTGGGGAAAAGGATATAGATATTTTCTCTATCTTCTCATCAATCATCACTTTGATTGAAGCTTACAGTGGAAAGATGTGGGAGGAATAGGTGGTTAAAAATCTGAAAGACCAATAAATTAAAATAAACTACATTAATATTCATTTTATGGAATACCATAATACCATTAGCATTCGTATCATTGCCCAATAAAACTGTCATCTTAAATATTGTATCTTTAGAATAAGAATTAAAATCTAATATAGTAAGGAATTCAATATGCATGCTTCTGATTTCTGTGTAATGCGATTTAGTTGATCATGTGACATTATTAAAAATCATAGTTGTAATTTAAAGTAATTAACCTATTAAAACACAGTTATTTGATATTTTGATATGTGTATACAGACACATACACATATACATATATATAATATTTCTCTGAAATTCTATTTTTTCTACCTCTAAGTTATGGATACAATTCTGAAGTCACTAAAATCATATACACACCTTAAGACACTTCAATCTGTATAGTTTGAGATTTCTCATCATTTGCTAAATGAATGTTAGTGTAAAACAAAACAAAACAAAACAAACAAAGCACATCATATTCCATGTGAAAAATAAGGTGTATCAAATTGAGAAGATAGTAAATTTTCTCTTTAGAAATAAACTTACATGTATAAAACAAAGAAACAGTCTTATGATATTGTAAAAATTAGCAAGAAGTAAGCCAATATCAGAATCTCAGAATTATGTATCACTTAATAATTGAGAAAACATTGGATTTTAAATTATGTTCCTGGCACGGTTACATATATTTGTTTTTAATTCAACATGAACTTGGGGCACCTGGGTAGCTCAGTCGGTTAAATGTCCAACTCTTGGTTTCAGCTCAGGTCACATCTCATGGTTCATGAGCTCAAGCCCC
The DNA here is from genome assembly GCF_018350155.1 of Leopardus geoffroyi. Taxonomy (NCBI): domain Eukaryota; kingdom Metazoa; phylum Chordata; class Mammalia; order Carnivora; family Felidae; genus Leopardus; species Leopardus geoffroyi. The sequence goes on from NC_059333.1 coordinate 25,214,864, forward strand.
AAGTAGGGCTCTGTGCTAACAGTTTCAAAGCCAGCTTGGGATTCTCTCTCTACCTCCCCCCACTCTCTTTCTCTATCTCTCTCTCAAAATAAATAAATAAGCATTAAAAAAACAACAAAGTGAATATGAGCTCCTATAGCAATATTTATCAACTTTAATCTGAGAAAATTAACTAATGTAGACAGAAAGTCTATAATGTAGAAAATTAAATAATGTAGACAGACACTTGACAGAAAGTCAACTTAATTTAGGAAAACAATAAACAATACTTTCAATTGTTTGAAACTGTTCAACGATACTCAAAGAATCTAATGAAAAAAATGTAAATAACCAAAATAAAGAAGGCAAAGATGAAATAGGCTTAAATACAACCAGACCAGGGTGCCTGGGTGTCTCAGTCAGTTTAGCATCCGACTTCTGCTCAGGTCATGATCTCCAGTTTGTGAGTTTGAGCCCCACATCAGGCTCTGTGCTGATAGCTCAGAGCCTGGAGCCTGCTTCGGATTCTGTGTCTCCCTCTCTCTCTGCCCCTCTCCTGTTCTCTCCTCTCAAAAATAAACAAACATTAAAACCAAACAAACAAACAAACAAACAAAAAAAAACAGACCAAAGTCTATAATGCAACCAGGACTCTATACTGATTTCTTTTTCTTTCAATATGCTTGATGGCTTCATCTTCTTTTTCTTTTTCACTTTAAAATTGTTTTCTCTAAACAGTAGGAAATGTAACCACTAAACACTCCACTGTTTTTTATGATTTACAGTTTTCACCAATGAGAAGAAATTGTCTTTCTTCCAGAGTAATGGTTTGAAAAAATTCAGGCAAAAACACTGATTGAGGAATTTGGGCCAGTTGCTTGCCTTTGGACTAATCAATCGTGAGATAGTATACTCATTAGCTTAGCCTGAGTTATGGATTATGGGACTCATTTACTTGCATATTATGGACGTTTCCCCAGAGGCAGAGCATTTGGGACCAATTTATTTGAATTAGATGTTATTGTAGAGAAGAGAGAAAAATATGTGTGTCAAAGCCATCACAATAAGTCTGTTATGTTTTTCGGATGTTTCACAGAACCGGGGCAAAATTATGTTGGAACTAGTAATCACAGACCAATATTCCTCTGGCTTCACGATAATCTGTATTTTAGGAGTTTCTAAGATCTTAAGATATAACCTTAATGTTTCTCTGAAATACCATCATCTAACTCATGGACATCCTATGAGCCAGTTTTTTTGTTTGTTTGTTAGCATTCAAATAAAATCCACAATCTTTTTTTGCTGCTTAAATTCCCTTTGACGATATCACTTTTTATAACAATATACAAAAAAGTAGTTATGCCATCTTTGCCTACCAAAGGCCTCTCTGCTCACTGGAAAATGAATGTAACTGCTGAAGTCCTTTAGCGATATTGCTGAGACGTCCCATTCTCTATGAAAGGGAGGAAATGTCTGTCCCAAAGTGTCACGGCTTCCATCTTTGGCAAAACTGCTTCCACCAAAACTGGTGAAGTCAATGACTGCCAATATCTAATGTAGTAGAAGCAATAAGTATTTTTTCTAGTGAAGCACTAGAAGAACTTTTCATTTGGTCTTAGCAGATAAAGAGACCTCGTAAATAAAGCATGTACCGGGCGGGGGGGCAAATGCAGACAGGCAGAGCCAATCAGTCAAGGTTCTATCTTGACAAAAACTGAGCATGCTTCCTTATTTGAGAATAAAAGGAAAGAACAATTCATTAAGGAAAATATAGACATTGTAATTGGGAGCAGCTGTATAATTGGGAGGCTGTGGAATACAGCTTGGCAGACAGGAGTGAAGTTGACATTTGTCTAAGTGGAGAGAGGCACCACCCTGAGCTGCCATTGCCACTTACTAAATGAAGTTATATGATATGCCTGAATACACATAGTTCTCACCCAGCCCTCTTTAATCAAAGGACATGGATGTTCATTAGAATCTAATGTCTAGGAGTTACAAAACAGAAGCAACCAAACAGTGCAACAACAAATGAACAGCAGTATATCAAGGCAGTATATCTATATAATGGAATACTACTCAACAAGAAAAAGGAAGAAAACATAGAACAATTGTGTTGATTGAAATAAGTTGCATTTAAAAACTACAAACTATATAATTCCATTTATACAACATTCTCAAAAATGGAAGCTAATGCACAGTGACAGAAAGAGGACCAATGTTGCCAGCAAGGCAGGTTGGAGAGGAGAGGGAAGGAGATGTGAGGGCAGGTGATATTACAAAAAATAAAGGGCACAAGAAAACGTTTAGGGATAAAGGAGATGCTCATTTTTTAGACTGTGCTAATGATTTCATAGGTGTATATATACATTAAAATTTATCAAATTTTACACTTTAAATATTTAAAAAATACAATTTTTAAAAGTATAAGAAAACCTGACAATTCTTTTTTTTAATTTTTTTAATGTTTATTTTTGAGAGAGAGAAACACAGCATGAGCAGGGGAGGGGCAGAGAGAGAGAGAGAGGGAGACACAGACTCCGAAGCAATCTCCAGCCTCTGAGCTGTCAGCATAGAGTCCAATGCGGGGCTCAAACTCACGAACTACAAGAGCATGACCTGAGTTGAAGTCAGATGCTTAACTCACTGAGCCACCCAGGCACCCCAAAAACCTGACAATTCTAAGCATCAGCGAGGATATGGAGGAAGCAAAGCTCTCATTTTGCTGGTTGGAGTGTAAAATGATTGGGAAAGCTCTTGGCCCATCTTTATAAAATTAAGTGTTCACCTATTCCATATGGAAAAAAATTAAGAAGGTTTATGTCCCAGGTATTCTTTCTGGAAAAAAAAAATGACTTGGATTATACTTCGTGTAATTGAAGAAGTAATATTGTAATCCAGAAGACACTGAGTTCAAGTAGTCATTTGAGTAAATTCTGGATCTAATAAGAAGTGCAGAAATGCAGAAGCAGGACTGAAAATTAATTAGGCTTTGTTAAGTCTAATAAGCAAGAAAAGTTAAAATTCCTTTAAGAAATATTATGATTAAGAAACTGGATGGTCTGAGTAAAAGGAACTGTATTATCCTCATGTCAATAATAAAAAAGTACAACAAATTCCTAGGAAAACAAAAATCTCTTCAAGAAATGTCAAATGCAAAGCTAACTAAATGGGGTATTTTCAAACTGCTGATATGTAGAGAAATTAGAAAGTACCTTAAGGACCCTAAAACTTTAGGAGGAAATTATATTTTCATAATCTTAATAAGCTCAATAATGCTTTTATTTATATTCAAACACTATTCCACAGGCACACAAATTCAATTAAAATGAACACTTAGAAGGTAGATATTAATTATTTTGAAATGTAAGATAATAGTGTAAGTGATAGAAAATGTGTGGCACTTGATAGGGAGGAGAACACAAGGGAAAAAGATAAAATGTCCTCATCTGACAAAATACAAAGTTTAGTTATGTAATCTAGAAAAACAAACAAAAAAGTTTGTTTATATACAGCTTGGGGGAAAGGATGTGGAGAGGAGGCATAGTGTAATATTTTATTTCTGATGTTTCCCAGTGAGCAGGGAGAAGACATCATTTAGAGTGAACAGACAGAAAACTTAGATCCCAAGGAATAATAGAATAATATTAAAGATATTGAGATAAGAAAGCAAGCTGAATATGGGGGTTACTGAAATAAGGGCAGAGGAGTAGCTGGGCAAATTGTATGTGTGTGTGTGTGTGTGTGTGTGTGTGTGTAATTGTTTTCTACACTGTGTGATTATTTTAATAATACAAACTTATGTGTTGTAAAACAAAAATTAAAACTTTTACCATCAATGGCTTTAACACTAAGTTTACATGGTAGCATGGTAATGCAACAGCTCCATTAAGTCTCTAGATGTGCAAGGAGGTTCAATGACCCAAATTCAAGTTCATTCATGAACCTCTGCTATATACACATGGGAAAAGAGTGTACAATTTCTTTGCATGCCTCCCACCCACCTTACATGCCTTGAACATTAATATTGCTGATGAAAATGTCACCTTGACCATTTATCTTGTACCATTTATTAGGCACTGATCTTCTTCTTCTTATCATTGTTGTTGTTGTTCCATCATATTCTCGATGCTAATTTTTATATTTTATTCCATACCCAGAGAATAACTCTCAACACCACTAGGGCAGAGATTGAGTTCTGTATTTCTTTACTTCTCTTGCACATGAATCCTCTTGCAAATAAGAGACAATCACAGTCTATTAAATATGATGGCGAAACCAATGGAACTGGGAAAAAATCATATTTATAGAATGATTTGCCTTTTATAGCCTGTTGCTATTGAAAGAAGGGAACAGTTTCTGTAGAGACAAAGACTAGGAAGCTTTCAGCATTCTTGCAACCCATTTCTGATTTATGAAAGAGTTTTTTACAGGGAAAGAGAGACAGAAGTAGAAAATGAAAAATGAGGCAAGGGAGGGAAAAAGAGAAGAGGATATTAAGGAAGGAGGTGAGAAATGTGGGGAGAGTAGAGAAGGAGTAAGAAAACAGCAGCCAATAGCATCAAGGGATTCAGAAAAACAGGTTACTTGCCATTGTATCAATACCTGCTCCACACTGATCCCTCCCTCTGGAAACATTGTTATGGCATATTTAACCTGCTCAGCGGAGTTCTGTCATCCCCCAGGCGTGGTTCTACTTTATTCCTTACATGCCTTATTTAACTGAATTTTAACCTTTGTTTAAAGGCAGTTTTCAGAATTGTAAGACAGAAACGTCACACAGTACTCCCTGGGATAAGCCCATAACAAGGCTGATTTATACCTGCATTGTAGAGGCAGGCACGGTTTGAAATATCACAGGGAAATAAAGGATCACAGGGAAATCAATGGCAAAGGGCTTCAGAGCCCACAAGGGAAAGGGGCAGTGATGAGTAAAAGCAAGTTTGGAGTCCTTTTCTTTTTTTCCTCTTATCTCCTCCCCTCCAATTTCTGAAAACAGAAACATCTATATCTGGTCATTTAAGCTGCCTGTGGAGGTCTAATGACTGCTCTGCTAGGGAAACCTAGTGAGCCGGAGGTAGAAAATAATGATTATCAGGCCGAAGATGTCATCCGGAAGGTCAGAGAGCGAAACTTGCAAGGCTTCTGCGACCGAATGAAATGCCATCCCCAAGCAGCTATTGAGGTGGATTCAGGCTGGCACCAAAATAATTTGTCTCTGCGCAGCTCCTGCTGAAGTAGGGAAACTCACATTCCTGCACTGGTGACTGAGATCGGTTGGAAGGGTCAGGGACCCAAGTGCAGTTCCAAACTTCCCATGAATTCATACAACTTGAAATCAAAACCCTAGAACATGAATGCCAGGTCCATTCTACTTGTGTTTTTACAAACTAGCAAACAACAATGTGATATTTTAATGCGTATTTTGCAGGTTAATATAGAATGGTACTTAAACAGCAAAGTTTATAACACTTGGAAGTCTTCAAACTTAAATCTAAGTGAAGGAATGCGTAACAAAGAAATCAGAATGAGTGGATTTTGTACACAGAACGCCTCATGGATTTTTATCATTTTTTTCCATTAACTTCTGCTCATTGAGGATTATTATAAAATAGGTCTCATACTTCAGTTATCTCACTGAGAATTCCCAAATCTGTTGTCATGCTGATTGATCATTAGCTTATGGGCATCCCATACCACATTTCAATTCCCTTTTAATTTTTTTTAATGTTTGTTTGTTTATTTATTTATTTATTTATTTATTTACTTATTTAGAGAGACAGAGTGAAAGAGGGGAGGGGCAGAGAGAGAAAGGGAGACACAGAATCTGAAGCGGGCTCCAGTGTCTGATCTGAGATATCAGCCCAATGCAGGGCTCAAACTCATGAAGTGTGAGATCATGACCTGAGTCCAAGTCAGGTGCTTAACCAACTGAGCCACCCAGGAGCCCCTCAGTTCCCCCTTAAGATAGCAGGACATTAATCTCTCATGGGCAAAACAACAACAACAACAACAACAACAACAACAACAACAACAAAAAACTTGGCAACATACTCTTTGTCTCCTTAGGTCATAGTGGCAATCATTTCCCTGTCTATTCCTTGGCCTCTAGGAGCTGATGAAGGCAGTTTGCATATACAAAGAATTTTTATTTGCATCTGTTGTAGATATAGCAGTTAGTGGAAAAACTTAAAGATGAAGAGCAAAGGGATAAAATAATTGGCTAAACATATGACTATTTGTGGAGGAGAAAACCCCTTCACCAGCATCCTTGTTCAATGTTAAGAAAGTAGGAGAAAGAAAAATGGTGATCATCTAAAGCTTAGATAACATTTTTTTCAAAATGAATGTATATGTATTGATTTGAAATAAAATTATTTGGAAATGTATCAAATAATAACAAAAGTTTATAGTATATAACATTTATTAAGGGCACACAGTGTCCTGCACATTGCTAAGTATTGTGTATATATTAACATTTAATTGCACAATGATTCTCTGATGTAGGCATAATTATTAAACCTATTTATAGATAAGAAAATTGAGACTTATAAAACCTAAAGTTAAATAACCTGGCAAAGACCCCTCAACTATGACTGATGAGGCAGGCTATATAACTCCCCAAACTTTATCCCTGACCATGACCTTGAGCTGTCTCCCATGGTAGTGGTTTTAAGTGTATTACAATAATGTCCCCAAAGACAACAATTGAAACCTTTGTTAAGCCTGTTATATATCATTCCACATTTTGTACTTTATATATTGTTATACATTGACATGTTAATATAGATAAATAGGCATCTCTTTTTTTAATCTAGATGAAATGTATCATTAAATAAAACATCAGAGACAGTGATATATCTTCATTTCAATACCTGTAGTCAATGCCCATAATTTTATTGATTGCATATCAAAAATTCCAGTAATGCATGAATGTGCAATATTATTTAAGTAAACTCCTGTAAATAAGTATTTAGACTGTTTTGAAATATTCTGTTATTTATACATGATGCTGTTAATAAAAAGTACATACATGTATATTTATGCACTTATGGATTAATTTACAAATTAAATAACTATTGCCACATTGAAATTTTAGAATCTACTTTTATGCTGCTCTTTCAAAATGTTATGTTTTTTTTTCTATAACTGATCTAATATTTCTCATGAATATGACTAATTAGTATGATATCTTAGGCTCTTTTGATTCAAAGCATCTCCTTTTTATGACCATTCTATACTAAATTGTATTTCCCTTTCCCCAACAAAATTCCTAGGTTGAAGCCCTAACTTCCTGTGTGATTGTATTTGGAGATAAGGACTTTTTCAAGGAGATAATTAAGTTCAAATGCAGTCATAGGGTAAAGCCTTAATCTAATAGGACTAGTGCTTTTATAAACAGAGGAAGACATGTCAGGATTATGTGCACACAGAGGAAAGACCATGTGAAGACCCACTAACACAGCAAGAAGGTGGTCATTTGCAAACCAGAGTCCTCACCAAAATCTAACCCTGCTGGCACTTTGATATTGGACTTCCAGCTTCCAGAGCTATGGGAAATACATTTCTGCTGTTTAAGCCACCCAGTCTGTGGTATTCTATTGTGACAGCCTAGCAGACTAATACAGATGACTTAGGTTCCTTCTGATAAATACTCCATATTTACTCTTTTACTTTCCCCTTTACTTCCCAAAAGTGAAATGATGTATTGGGGCATAGGAAATGGAAGCCTATGTGATTTGGTCCCTGTAGGAAATAATGGGGCCTCATGGCCTAATATTTATCTAGCTTTGACTTTGGGTGGTTGGTTCAATACAGTTCTTGCCCTGAGGACTGCTAAGGCTCAGTGACTCTGATTTTTCATTTGGGGATTATAATCTATTGGGAAGCACTGAGAAGAAATTTTTAAAAATCCAATACAAAAATATTTAACTGAAGTCACCGTAAGTGCCATGAAGTAGAGTTAAGCAGATAAAAAGGCCATTTGGGAAGTCCTCAAGCTGAAAACCCGGGAAGCAACGAATGCAGGAGCCCTCAGAAGAGAGAGAAAATGGTGGGAATGAAGACTAGCAGTGGTCAGGAGAAGCATAGTGTACCCATGGAGGGGAAGAAGAACACAGAATGAGTTTGAAGAAGTCTGCAGAGGCAAGTAATTCAGGGTACAGAATCCACAATGTTTACTTCAATTCTGCAGGATAATGGGAAGTCAGATTAAGAAATTAAACTGACTAGTGTCATGATATGATTTCAATTGCAGATGATTTCTCTGCGTGTGGAGAGCAAGAGAGGAAGAAGGAAGACTGGTTAGGGGATTCTTGCCTGGAGATTAAAGACATTCTGGAGGCACATAGGAGCATGGGGGCCACACAGTTAGAAATACATGGGTTTGAAGCATGTTTGAAGGTGAAGCAATTGAATTTTGTAATTGACAGTTCATGGGTAAGAGAATTACTAGATAAGAAAGATTCAAAGTTTTAGGGAGGAGGAAATAAGGTGACATGGGTATTGCTAATTAATAAGGGGTATACTGAGGAAAGAGCAGATTTAAATACGAGGGGGAATATTTGGGAAGAATTTAGTGAGGGGTATCTGTAAGGAAGCTGCGGAAATAGTATAAAATTTGCTTGTATTTCCTAAGATAAAATGATGGGAATTTTAGTAGATAGTTTTCAAAACTGGTTACATATTGAAAGACTTTAAAAAAAAAATGTTGTTCCTGTAAGGGAGTCTGCGTGGCTCAGTCAGTTGAACGTCCACTCTTGGTTTTGGCTCAGGTCATGATCTCACAGTTCATGGGCTCAAACCCCGTGTGTAGCTCTGTGATGACAGTGGGAAACCTGCTTGGGATTCTACCTCTCCTTCTCTCTCTGCCCCTCCCCCTGCCCGCACATGCACTCTTTCTCCCTCCTCTCCCTCCACGTAAATAAATAAAACATTTAAAAATAAAAATAAAAATGTTGTACCTGTAAAAACAGTCTCAGCATATGGTCTCACCTCTTCTCCATGCTGTCAATACCATTGGCATTATAATCTTTTTTAAAGTTGTGCCTATCTGGTAAAATAAAATTGTATTTCCTGTCTTAATTTGCTTGTATGCGTTTCATTGGCGAGTGGAACATTCTCATGACTATTGGCCATTTGTGTATAGATCTTCCTTTTTATGAAGTTCATGGTAGTATATTCATTTCCCTGTTGTGTTATTAATCCCTGACTTAATCCTTACAAGAGAGGCAGCATGATGTCATAGGTCCATGGGCTTTGGAGCCATATTGCCTTAGTTCAAATCCTGGCTCTGCCACTTAATACCAGTGTGCCCCTAGGCATATTTTTAAAATCTTTGTGCCTGAGTTTTTTTGATATTTAAAATGGAGACAATAATAGTCTTAGGTCATTGCAAGGGTTGATTGAGTTAATACAGCAGACCACTTTCAACAATGCTTGCCATAGTAAGCTCTCTAAATTGCACTCTCATCAACCTCATATCTCTTTTACTTACTAATTTCAATGTCATCTTCTGTGTCCAGATTTTACAATAGCGCCCAAACCCAAGTACGATGTGAAACTAAGTTCTGGTTAAATGTCACTCCCCTCTGCTTACTCGGGACTCTACCTTCTTTATCTTATCACTCATTTGGTTGTTTTGTAATTGTTTTTTTTTTTTTTTTTCACTCTATCTCAGCCATGAAGCCTGAGCCAAGTAAATAACTGTAGTATAGTCACCACCCAATAATAATCTGTGAAATAAATGAGCAAATGTTGCACTTTTAAACTATACTCCTGCTCCTTCAGTTCTCTCTTGAACAGTTTTTGTCTATCAGCCTCCATTCTGGGTATTTGTAAACACACGTGACCAGTTTGTTACATGACACAGTGTCCCTTAACTTACTTATTTTTTCTTTCACTCTTAGCGTGTAGAAATTGTTCTTAAACTTGTTCATAGGTCATAGGCATGTTAATATGAAGCAGGTATAATTGGCTCACACTTTTTCATTTATTTTTTAAATATTTATCTATTTTGAGAGAGAAAGAAAGAGCACATACACGTGCACATGAATGATGGAGGGGCAGAGAGAGGGAGGCTTTGCAATTTCAGCACAGAGCCTGATGCAGGGCTTGATCACACAAACCTGGGATCATGACCTGAGCTGAAATCAAGAGTGGGACTCTCAACCAACTGAGCCACCCATGCGCCCTGGACTCACATTTAAAAAATGAAAAGATCTGAATCTGGTTTTCCCAATCCCATCTCCAGTCTCCTATAATAGCTCATCTCTGACTCTAAATTCATTTACCTAAGCCATCCTTTTATCATCCTACTTGATTTTATCTACTGATCACTGGGATCCTCTGCTATTTTTTTTATCTCCCACTGACATCAACACCAACTTTGATACCTTATCTATCTGCCAATACTCCTTAACTCATTCAAAAAATACTTATTGCACGCCAACTCTCTAGAACCTTACAGTCTGCTCTGGGTGGACAGGAGGTAAATTAAAATTAAAATGGAAAATGACAAATATATATATTAAATAATATATGTTAATAAGTATATATATAATTATATATGTTCTATTATTTAATATATTTAATATATAATTTAATATATGTTATGCATGGAGTACAAAGGTAATTCATAGAAGAAGAAATAGCATCTGAGTTAGGTTACACCGAAAAGTGTAACTTATTTAGGAAAGTAAATATATGGCTAATAAAAACAATAGTGTGAACAAAGGAATAATGTATACAGATGACTTCTGGATAATTAGGTTCATGCCAGGGAGTGGTCATAGTTAAAGCCAGGTTAAGGAGGGCCACAGAAAGCATTATAAATCACAATCAGAGGCTCTGGCTTGATGTCCTGTAAACCACAGAGATTATTTCAAAGATTTTAGGCAATGAAGTCCTATGGCAAGAATTTATTTAGAAAAAATATATTATGAATAACTTTAATTTGAGAGAGGATTTAAAACTGAAGCCAAGGTGATTAGGTGGAAGAAAATTTAAAATCCTAGACAAAATATTGGGGGATATAAATTAAGACAATGCTGATAAGAAAGATGAGAAAGATAAAGATCTAAAAATGCTCAGGAATTTAATTAGGCTGAAATCTGTAACTGATTTAGAATAAATGGTTTGAAGTAAGAAATAGTTTAGAATAGTTCAAATGTTTCTGCCTGGGTAAATGAATGGATGACATCATTAATCAATTGTAAGTAAAAACTTAAGAGTCATAGGTTTTAAGAGGGAGTTTATGTCGAGAGGTTTGTTTTGAACATTTGATGTATATATCTAGCAGCTAACTGGAAGATGAGTGTAAGAGATAAAGGGTTGAATACTGATGGAGAATTTACAGTGTTTAATAGGACCCAGAAAGGGAGATAACCAATGGAGAATCTAAGAATAATGGTGTATTAGTCACAGTTTCTGACCACACAAACTAGAAAAATCATAGTGGTTGTCTTAGGCTAACAAGAGCAACAGAACTGAAGGGACACTGGAGAAAAAATGGTCAGAAATCATGGGCAGGTTGGAGGCTAGACAGAGAACCATGTGAATCTTTTCCTAGTAACACTACCTTTTACTCTCACACCCAACCCTAATTAATGGCTGTCTTGGAATCTATGTTGCTGATAAATGCTGTTAAAATATAAGCTAAGGTACATTAAAGTTTTCAAGCCATTATTTGTGCAAGTATAGATTTGAATGGACAGCCTAAACCAAAAGTGGTTAAGAGTGCTCTGCCCACAGGAGCTAGGGGAAAGGCTTTTATAGGATAGATGAGGAAGCAAAGCAAGAAAACTGATTGTGATAGCTTAAATACCTCCCTTATTTGGGAAAGGCTACTGGGCTGTTTGTGACTGGTTGTTCTTACATTTAATTTTCTCAGATATGAGTACCTTTACAGGAATTGACTCTGGCTTAGGTTTTAGCGTGCCTATGTCGGTTCCCAAGGCATTAGAGTCATCTCTGTTTAATGACCTCTTTGTTTAATTAATTTAGCAGTGCAAATAATCCATTTGACTTGGACTTATTCAATCTAGTAGCAAAGTCTGAGCCTCAGCATCAGAGTTAGCTGTCTAGGTCATTGGTCCATACCCTCCTGCCCAGTTACCACTGAACTGTGGATGGATTCGGCCTTCCAATCCTTATTTCTTTCACCAAATACCACAGAAAGATTTTACTACAAAGGACCAAAGCAGTGGAAAGAGGTAAGGGAAGTAAGGGAAGGGAAGGCCAGGACTTATTATCATTGTTTTTTGAGCAGAATGGTTTTCTGGAAACAAGTAGTGAATTTGTTCACTGGAAGTAAAGAAAATTAAACTATTTCCAAGTGTGAGGGGAAACACACACACACACATAAGTGCACATGTTTCAGGAATGTGAATGAGCAAAGTGGACTTAAAGTTTTCAACTGAATTATCATTTGTTATTTGTAGATTGTCATTTCACATTTAATATAACCAAGCCAATTTTGTTATCTTAACAAAAGAACCTTACTTTCAAAGCTCTGACATCTTTTAAAACATGATACTTTAGGAATTTTTATCTGGAAGTACCAATGAATATATTTGTTCATTATTTCTCTCCTGCTATTATAACAGACTTCAACTTTGATATGCAAAACCTTCAGCAATTTCTTATTTCTTCTACATAAAGAAATGGATAATTAGTGAGTTAGTAAGGCTGATTAGCATTTTTTTTTAAATCTGCCCATTTAGCTGCTAAATTTGTATCAGTTTCAACATAATGATGTTCATAATAAGATATGATTTTCTGGGAGTTATAATATACCAGAAAGCTGAAACTTAGCTGTCTCAGGATAAAAAAAAAATTATCTGCATATGATTTTAAGTTTGCATGTCATATTTAATTATTTTAATAACTTGTCTGGGTTTACTTTTTTTTTTTTAATTTACATCCAAGTTAGTTAGCATATAGTGCAACAACGATTTCAGGAGTAGATTCCTAATGCCTCCTACCCATTTAGCCCATCCCCCCTCTCACAACTCCTCCAGTAAAGTTCTGTTTGTTCTCCATATTTAAGAGTCTCTTGGGGCGCCTGGGTGGCGCAGTCGGTTGAGCGTCCGACTTCAGCCAGGTCACGATCTCGCGGTCCGTGAGTTCGAGCCCCGCATCAGGCTCTGGGCTGATGGCTCAGAGCCTGGAGCCTGTTTCCGATTCTGTGTCTCCCTCTCTCTCTGCCCCTCCCCCATTCATGCTCTGTCTCTCTCTGTCCCAAAATAAATAAACGTTGAAAAAAAAAAATTAAAAAAAAAAAGAGTCTCTTATGTTTTGTCCCCCTCCCTGTTTTTATATTATTTTTGTTTCCCTTCCCTATGTTCATCTGTTTTGTCTCTTAAAGTCCTCATATGAGTGAAGTCATATGATATTTGTCTTTCTGTGACTAATTTCGCTTAGCATAATACCCTCCAGTTCCATCCACGTAGTTGCAAATGGAAAGATTTCAGTCTTTTTGATTGCTGAGTAATACTCCATTGTATATATATATACCACTTCTTCTTTATCCATCCATTGATCAGTGGACATTTGGGCTCTTTCCATAATTGGGCTGGAATTGTTTATAGTGCTGCTATAAACATTGGGGTGGACATGTCCCTTTGAAACCGCACATGTCCCTTTGAAACAGTATTTATCCCTTGGATAAATACCTGGTGGTGCAATTGCTGGGTCGTAAGGTAGTTTTATTTTTAATTTTTTGAGGAACCTCCATACTATTTTCCAGAGTAGTTGCACCAGCTTGCATTCCCACCAGCAGTGCAAAAGAGATCCTCTTTCTCAGCCCCTCACCAACGTCTGTTGTTGCCTGAGTTGTTGATGTTAGCCATTCTGACAGGTGGGAGGTGGTATCTCCTTGTGGTTTTGATTTGTATTTCCCTGATCGGTTTACATTTCTAAGACCTGTAATCCTACACATTTTGCAGTCCAATAAATAAATAAATAAACAAATAAATAAAATCCAAAGAAATAGAGTTATATATTTTATAATAATACCAGCTGTTCTATCTCTTCAGCAGTGTGAAAAATGTGTATTAAGTCAGTCTGAAAATTATGAGATTGTTAATACTAAGAATACCATGTCTTTTCACTGTAATATTTTGCGTCTTCACCTTTATTTTCAAATCCTTTCCTATTCTTGCATTTCTATGACAGGTAATATTCCATTTCTCTGCTCTTCATTGGTTGCATTTCCCTACTTCATCTTATTTAGAAAATTAATGGAAAACCTTATATATGAACAAAATAATGTATGAAAATATATACATTGAAAATGCCTGGTTAAACTGTCTTTGAAAAGAGAAGGATCGTGAAAGGGGCAAAAAAATATACATATTGAGGGAAATTATATTTGAAAACAGAACACAACAAATTACTGATCCTGCAAAATAATTTCAACACAGAAAAATATAAAATATTGGTAAAATATTTTTGAAAAGAAGTGTTAAATGCATGTCTGACCTGGTAAGGTAGAAAGGAAAGTTATCAGGCCTGAAAGAGAAAAGGGAAGGACTTCAGAGAAGTACAAGGCATTGGAGCTCTAGGCTGCCATAAGGGTGTGGGAATTTCCCAGTGATAAATGCTTTGTTTCAGTGGCCTAAGTGAGGGGAGTGGGGGGAGATGGAGAGAGAGCCTCAGGCCTTTGTATCAAGCCAAGCCCCCGAAGCGCTAAAACTTCATTTTAAAATGAACCCTCCATACAAGAGGAGATGGAAAGAAAAAGAAAGGTAGAATTTATGACAACAGTACATCCCCTTGATCCATACAGAACTCAGTTAAATTCACACTTGCTGTGTGGTCCAAAAGCTAATTGATTTTGAGCAGGAAACAAGTTCAAATGCCATTATCTGAGAGCAAAGCATATCTTCAAATCATCATTATCAATTAAATAGTTAATGGTGATATGTTGGTAGCATGACCAGTAAGATTATAAATAATCTCAGACAGAATGCCTGTCACCACTTTGACTTAATATGTACTTGCAGTACATATGAGCCAGCATAAGGAAATAAAGGTGAATAAATAAACACAGAAACAAAATAAAATAATGTAAAATAAAATAAACATTGTAAGCTCTTGGGAAAAAAATAAAGAGGCATTTTTATGACTTCAAATTACATAGAGATTAAATAAGACATTAAAAGTAAATTGTTTTTAACAAATGAGGACCACAGAAAGGAATACAGACTATGACAAAATAATCTAAAGAATATAAATATAAATATAAGATAATAAAAATATATGTTGCAAATATATGTGATATCCCCAATGTAGGGGATCTGGAAAAAGAAGGACTGATCAATATCTTTTGGAAATTGTGTTTTGAGTGGAAACTTCATTTAAAAACAAAAGGAACTGTATATAACTGTTCTAAGTTGATTAATTTGTTTCACTTGGCAATATGAGTAAAAATTTTGAAACTGCTATACATGAACACAAAGGTTAGGCCCATTAATAAATGAATGATGACAAACGATGGAGACATGTACAATGGACATAGAAACCTAACCTAAAGAGCTTCCAATGACCAAAGCTGGAGCAAGTTGAGCAGCAAAATGAATAACATAGTACTGGATTACAACCTATAGTATAAAATACACATAACTAAGTCCAATATGAATGAATAAATGAATTATGATATAAACAAGTGAATGGATGAAGGAATGAATGAATTGCTTAGAAGATCAGAGACAAATCTTCTTTACAGAATAATTTCAAATAATTAATGTAGGTACTCCCTCACTCCAGTATGTGGTGTATATAGCTCACCTCTCCTTGAGTGTAGGCTGGGCTTAGTGACTGCTTTTGAATAAGTGTTGGAAGGAGGTGAAAATTAACTTTATAGTTGAGACACCTGACAATATTTTCACCAGGTGACTAAGGTTAACATCATCAGTGGTAACTAATGTTGATATATTCTTGCTGATATGATGAAATGAGACGGGCACTTTGTGTGTAATTCCTCTTCAAAACCCATAACCCCAGACTAATAATGAGAAAAATATTAGACAATCCAAATTGGAAAACATCTTACAAAATACCTGCCCAGTATTTCTCAGGTCCATTAAGATCATCAAAAACTAAAAAGACTAAAACTAAAACTAAAAAGCATCACAGAACAGATAATTTTAAGTAGGCATGATAGCAAAATAAAAGGTGGTATCCCAGATTTGATTCTGGAACAGAAAAATGGCATTAGTGGAAAAACTAGTGAAATTCCAATAAAATATGGGAGTTTGTTTGGTTAATAGTAATGTACTAATATTTATTTCTTAGTTGTAACAAGTGTAGCATTGTTATGATTTTAGCAAGAGGGAACGTTCTTGAGGGCTATATATATTTTTGTAACTATCAACATAACATTATTTATACAAGTTTATTAAAAATAGAACTTTTTTGTTAAATTCAAATTAAAAACTTCTGTTCATGAAAACACACTATAAAGAAAGTAGTTTGAACATTGTTAACCCACAAATTGTTAGCAGCCAAAACACATTTTTAACAATTAATAGAAAATAGACAAAGTAATAGAAAAGTATGTAAAAGATACTGACAAACATTTTATGAATAAAATATTTATATAAATCATGAATATCAGTGTGAAGTTGCTCAAATTCATCAGTTATACGGAAAATAAAATTTAAAGTCATAATTATGCACAAGTTGACCTTTAGCAGATTGATAACAACGTAGAAGTTGAATAATAACAAGAGTTGGATGGTGATCTGGAGTCTCTAGAGAACATATTCTCTTAATGGAAGAGTTCATTGCAGAAATAATGTGGCAAGCAATTCAATATTTTATGAAACATGGAAAACGTGCATATTTCTTCATATAGCAATTCCTTTCCTAGGTATGTAAATTCAATATTCACCATGGGTCATAATAAAATTTAGTACAGAAGAACTGTTCTTAAATGCAAAAATCTGTAAATAACTGCATTTCAACTGAGAGTAGAATAGATAAATTTTATTATTCATACAACTGAACACTGTGCAGTGATTGAACTATGGCCACATACATAAACATAGGTGACTCTGACAACATAGTATTGAACAAGAAAAAGTACATTGCATAAGAATTCACACAGGATAATCCTATTTACTATGTGCCAAAACCAGCAAAATGTCTGTCTGCAAAACTACAGTGAAAAGCAACATAATATTAAATAGAATATTTGGAACTATGGGTAGATCTGGGGGTTAGGTATAGGATGTGATCATGGAGAGGTTTCAGAAGTATCATTAATATTTATATCTAAAACTAGGTGGTGACATACAGTAATTTTTTTCCTAAAGTCCTCTATTTATTGCCCATGTTGATTATGTGTGAAAAAGATTTAGTTAATACGGCCCGACAAAAGTAAAACCAGGTACACATGTATTACATTTTTAAGACTCCAAACAATTCAGAGGCAAGTATTTCAAGCGAAATGTAAAAGTAATATGAACATGGTTATATTGTATATATTTACATTGAAGATCAAAAATAGAAACAATGATTAGGATCTGATTTCTCAAGAAAACAAGATTCATAGATCAGTCGTTTCTTCAAATGGGGAAATGAATCATGCCATGGAAGATGCTTTCAGTGTCAGTGAAATTTTATCTCACATGTATGTAGTTAAATGGGAAATAATCTCTTATAAGATTTCGTCTTAAGCTGAGAAAGAAAATGTTAAAAACACTTGCAAAAAGAGGACATACTCAGAAAGAGGAATAGAAAAGATTTTAAAAGTGGTGAGCATAGAAATAGCCAATTAAAAATACAAGCTTTGGGCTCAAAGAATTTTACATGTTTTACTCTGATCAGAGGAGTAAATTAATAATAATAATAATAATAATAATAATAATAATAAAACTAGATCTATCTGCTTCTGGTAATTTCTCTAAGATGAGTGCTACTTAAAATATATCAGAGAACTGGAATAAGTTTGCCAACTTAGAGTTAAAAAATTATATTGATTTGCTGCAAGTTATGTTATAGGAGGAGACACTTGGAGATCAGCATGGACCAAGTCAGAGAACTATTAAATAATGGCAAGAGGGTCTTTATAAAGGACAATGAGAAGCTTCTTGAAAAGTTTGAGGCATGGAATACCCTGGTTAACTTTGTATTCACTGATCTATGTAGGGCAAATTGAAAGGGAAGTCAGAGCCATATTCCAGGCAAGAAATTATGTTGGTCTAGTTTAAGATGGTGGGAGTAGGCTGCAGAATGCACGAACTCAAGAAATATTCAGAAATTAACTTGAGAGTACTAGGTAAATTGACTATCTCTAGTATGAGAAAATGAAGAGTCAGAAATTATATCCAGAATGCTGATTTCTTCACCTAGGTTTATGAGTCATAGTTTGAGCCAGAATGTGAATGAAGATGAGGAGACATTCCATTTATAATATGTGGAGTATGAGGTGCCTAATGAAACCTCTTTGTAGAAATATCCAGAAAATAAACATCCAGACGTGGAGAGGAGAATGATTCAAAGTGTATAAATATAGATAGACCTCATAGACTATGAACTAAGGCCATTGAGATAGATAAGCTCACCCAGGGAGAGTGTGTAGAGCAGGGAAAAAAAAAAAAAAAAAAAGAGGATGACACAGAGCCAGAGACCAGCACTGAAGTTAGGGTAAGAGCATCCTGAAAGGCAGAAAGAGAAAGACTAAACTGTCCTCATGGTAATTAAACTTGTCAAGGTTAGAATATATCAAAGGAGAAGCAGTTTCAGATGTTTCCAGAATAAGCAAGGTTCTGATAGCTCCATGAACTTTTCCAATGTCGAATTAATCCACCATCTTGGAAGAAGGGGTCTCAATGGAGTGATGGGCCCTGAGTGATTGAAATGAGCTAAAAAGGAGTTGCAGATGGTGACAAGATGTATAGAACTTTCATTCAAAATGAGTGTCTTCAAAAGAAAAGGGAATTTCATCCCACCTTGGATTGTAGGTAAGTGAAGTTAGAAGACTCTTAATTCAGAAGCCAGAATATTAACAAACAAAATTTTTCCAGTTCTCACATACTTGTGAAACTTTGAGAACAAAGAGGACAGTTTGTGATGATTATAAAGTAGATTTCAATGTTTTTATATCAATCATTGATTTTGCATCTCATTTTAACACAAACAGTTGATCCAGAAGAAACAAAAGTACTTGAGGTAGTTTGATTCATTATCACACTATAGCATGGGAGTGTATTAAAATGTGACTACATGGGGCACCTGGGTGGCTCAGTTGGTTAAGCGTCTGACTTCAGCTCAGGTCACGATTTCGCGGTCTATGAGTTCAAGCCCTGCATCGGGCTCTGGGCTGATGGCTCAGAGCCTGGAGCCTGCTTCCGATTCTGTGTCTCCCTCTCTCTCTGTCCCTCCCCCGTTCATGCTCTGTCTCTCTCTGTCTCAAAAATAAATAAACGCTAAAAAAATAAAATGAAATAAAATGTGAGTACATGTAATAGTTATTAAAAATACTTGTGTATATGAATATTGTATTTGTTGAATAGGACGATACAATAATAATTTTGGTTATATTTTAAACTTTATGTCTGCCTGGCTTCTCCCTTAGTAATACACCTTTCAGTAATACATTTTTTAATAAATTTATTTCATAAAGCCTTTTTGGATGAATTTTTATGTTCTTGCTTTGCTACGTGGTAGTTCATCTCAGTAAAAGTGACTTCGCTTAAAACTGCATAGTATTTTATAGATTTAGAAAGTGCTCTATTAGACATGCTATGTAATTTTCAATAGATAAACATGAGGAAATATTTGAGTGGAGATGATGAAGTTCAGGTTATTTTCCATGTTTTATGCCCTGAGAACTCGTTCGCACAGTGGGGATTTCTCCGTGTTCGTAAAGATTAATTTCTTAGCACACAGGCTCTAGGGCAGTGTTTTCTTGAACAAATCTACTCCTTTTTAAAAGTGAGAGATTTGTCCCCAGGTATATTTTAGTTCAGCATGTGTGTATATGCCAATGAATGGCTGAAATCATCAATAACTACAAAGAAGGACCCTGGGGAAAATGTTAAACATATTCACTTGAACATATAAATAACAATAGCAAGCAAAGTACATTTGACCAATTCTTCACTCAAGAAGTGACCTGTATGTAGCTTATTAGGAAACAAATTATTGCCTTCTATGCTGGTTCATCATCCAGCTGGTCTCCCACTTTAGATTTTCTAAGCAGTATACAGATCAAAAGAGCCTATATTTACTTGGGCCTGTGGAAAATTATGTGAGTAATAAAAGGTAAAAGATCTTTAAACTATAATTATTTTTAAAAGTATTTTTCTTTTATCTGATGAAAAGCTGTTTGTTAAAGAATATTTAGTAAGGAGGATCCTGGGAAGATGGCGGCGTAGGAGGACACTGGGTCCACCGCGTGTCCTGCTGATCACTTAGATTCCACCTACACCTGCCTAAATAACCCAGAAAACCGCCAGAAGACTAGCAGAACAGAGTCTCCGGAGCCAAGCGCAGACGAGAGGCCCACGGAAGAGGGTAGGAAGGGCGGAGAGGCGGTGCGCACTTCACGGACTGGCGGGAAGGAGCCGGGGCGGAGGGACCGCCCCTCAGCCAAGCAGAGACCCCGAGTCTGGCTTGCAAAAGCGTAGGGGCCGGACGGAGTGTGTTCCGACAGCAAGCGGAACTTGACATCTGGAAGGTTATAAGGTAACAGCTCTGCTCAGAGAACTGGAGGGCTGGAGGACAACGGGAAGGAGAGTTGTTGAGCCCCGGACAACAGAGCTCAACTTGGCGGGGAACAAAGGCGCTCATCAGCGCCATCTCCCTCGCCCATCCTCCAGCCAAAATCCCAAAGGGAACCAGTTCCTGCCAGGGAACTTGTTTGCACCGAGCAAACACCCAAAGCTGTGCTTCTGCGGATCCATCCCTCGGGAGGGTCTGACTCCCTCCCGGTGCCTCAGGGCCCCTTCTGAAGCAGATCTCTGAAGGAAAAGCGAGCTGAGCCTGCCCCTCCCGCCCCCGTGCACCTTGCTGATCAACTCCAGCTAATATGCCAGATCCCCAGCACCACAAGCCTGGCAGTGTGCAAGTAGCCCAGACAGGCCATGCCACCCCACAGTGAATCCCGCCCTTGGGCCCAGTCTGTGGCCCCAGTGGTAGGCTGGGGGCAGACATCAGGTCTGACTGTGGCCCCGCCGACCAACACAAGTTATTCAAGACAGCACAGGGGAAGTGCCCTGAAGTCCCGCTCCACTCCAGGGACTATCCAAAATGACAAAACAGAAGAATTCCCCTCAGAAAAACGTCCAGGAAATAACAACAGCTAACGAACTGATCAAAAATGATTTAAACGATATAACAGAAAGTGAATTTAGAATAATAGTCATAAAATTAATCGCTGGGCTTGAAAACAGTATAAAGGACAGCAGAGAATCTCTTGCTACAGAGATCAAGGGACTAAGGAACAGCCAGGAGGAGCTAAAAAATGCTATCAACGAGCTACAAAATAAAATGGAGACAACTATGGCTCAGATTGAAGAGGGAGAGGAGAGAATAGGTGAACTAGAAGATAAAATTATGGAAAAGAAGAAGCTGAGAAAAAGAGAGATAAAAAAATCCAGGAGTATGAGGGGAAAATTAGAGAACTAAGTGAGGCACTAAAGAGAAATAATCTATGCATAATTGGTATTCCAGAGGAGGAAGAGAGAGGGAAAGGTGCTGAAGGTGTACTTGAAGAAATAATAGCTGAGAACTTCCCTGATCTGGGGAAGGAAAAAGGCATTGAAATCCAAGAGGCACAGAGAACTCCCTTCAGACGTAACTTGAATCGATCTTCTGCACGACATATCATAGTGAAACTGGCAAAATACAAGGACAAAGAGAAAATTCTGAAAGCAGCAAGGGATAAACATGCCCTAACATATAAAGGGAGACCGATAAGACTCGTGACTGATCTCTCTACTGAAACTTGGCAGGCCAGAAAGGAATGACAGGAGATCTTCAATGTGATGAACAGAAAAAATATGCAGCCAAGAATCCTTTATCCAGCAACCCTGTCATTTAGAATAGAAGGAGAGATAAAGGTGTTCCCAAACGAACAAAAACTGAAGGAATCTGTCACCACTAAACCAGCCCTACAAGAGATCCTAAGGGGGATACTGTGATACAAAGTACCAGAGACATCGCTACAAGCATGAAACCTATGGACATCACAATGACTCTAAACCCATATCTTTCTATAATAACACTGAATGTAAATGGACTAAATGCGCCAACCAAAAGACATAGGGTATCAGAATGGATAAAAAAACAAGACCCATCTATTTGCTGTCTACAAGAGACTCATTTAAGACCTGAGGACACCTTAAGATTGAGAGTGAGGGGATGGAGAACTATTTATCATGCCACTGGAAGTCAAAAGAAAGCTGGAGTAGCCATACTTATATCAGACAAACTAGACTTTAAATTAAAGTCTGTAACAAGAGATGAAGAAGGGCATTATATAATAATCACAGGGTCTATCCATCAGGAAGAGCTAACAATTATAAATGTCTATGTGCCGAATACAGGAGCCCCCAAATATATAAAACAATTACTCACAAACATAAGCAACCTTATTGATAAGAATGTGGTAATTGCAGGGGACTTTAACACCCCACTTACAGAAATGGATAGATCATCTAGACACACGGTCAATAAAGAAACAAGGGCCCTGAATGATACATTGGATCAGATGGACTTGACAGATGTATTTAGAACTCTGAATCCTAAAGCAACAGAATATACTTTCTTCTTGAGTGCACATGGAACATTATCCAAGATACATCACATACTAGGTCACAAAACAGCCCTTCATAAGTATACAAGAATTGAAATCATACCATGCATACTTTCAGACCACAATGCTATGAAGCTTGAAATCAACCACAGGAAAAAGTCTGGAAAACCTCCAAAAGCATGGAGGTTAAAGAACACCCTACTAACGAATGAGTGGGTCAACCAGGCAATTAGAGAAGAAATTAAAAAATATATGGAAACAAACGAAAATGAAAATACAACAATCCAAACGCTTTGGGACGCAGCGAAGGCAGTCCTGAGAGGAAAATACATTGCAATCCAGGCCTATCTCAAGAAACAAGAAAAATCCCAAATACAAAATCTAACAGCACACCTAAAGGAAATAGAAGCAGAACAGCAAAGGCAGCCTAAACCCAGCAGAAGAAGAGAAATAATAAAGATCAGAGCAGAAATAAACAACATAGAAACTAAAAAAACTGTAGAGCAGATCAACGAAACCAAGAGTTGGTTTTCTGAAAAAATAAACAAAATTGATAAACTTCTAGCCAGGCTTCTCAAAAAGAAAAGGGAGATGACCCAAATAGATAAAATCATGAATGAAAATGGAATTACTACAACCAATCCCTCAGAGATACAAGCAATTATCAGGGAATACTATGAAAAATTATATGCCAACAAACTGGACAACCTGGAAGAAATGGACAAATTCCTAAACACCCACACACTTCCAAATCAGGAGGAAATAGAAAGCTTGAACAGACCCATAACCAGCGAAGAAATTGAATCAGTCATCAAAAATCTCCCAAGAAATAAGAGTCCAGGACCAGATGGCTTCCCAGGGGAGTTCTACCAGACGTTTAAAGCAGAGATAATACCTATCCTTCTCAAGCTATTCCAAAAAATAGAAAGGGAAGGAAAACTTCCAGACTCATTCTATGAAGCCAGTATTACTTTGATTCCTAAACCAGACAGAGACCCAGTAAAAAAAGAGAACTACAGGCCAATATCCTTGATGAATATGGATGCCAAAATTCTCAATAAAATACTAGCAAATCGAATTCAACAGCATATAAAAACAATTATTTACCATGATCAAATGGGATTCATTCCTGGGATGCAGGGCTGGTTCAACATTCACAAATCAATCAATGTGATACATCACATTAATAAAAGAAAAGATAAGAACCATATGATCCTGTCAATCGATGCAGAAAAGGCCTTTGACAAAATCCAGCAACATTTCTTAATAAAAACCCTCGAGAAAGTCCGGATAGAAGGAACATACTTAAAGATCATAAAAGCCATTTATGAAAAGCCCACAGCTAACATCATCCTCAATAGGGAAAAACTGAGAGCTTTTTCCCTGAGATCAGGAACACGACAGGGATGCCCACTCTCACCGCTGTTGTTTAACATAGTGTTGGAAATTCTAGCATCAGCAATCAGACAACAAAAGGAAATAAAAGGCATCAAAATTGGCAAAGATGAAGTCAAGCTTTCACTTTTTGCAGATGACATGATACTATACATGGAAAATCTGATAGACTCCACCAAAAGTCTGCTAGAACTGATACATGAATTCAGCAAAGTGGCAGGATACAAAATCAATGTACAGAAATCAGTTGCATTCTTATACACTAACAATGAAGCAACAGAAAGACAAATAAAGAAACTGATCCCATTCACAATTGCACCAAGAAGCATAAAATACCTAGGAATAAATCTAACCAAAGATGTTAAAGATCTGTATGCTGAAAACTATAGAAAGCTTATGAAGGTAATTGAAGAATATATAAAGAAATGGAAAGACATTCCCTGCTCATGGATTGGAAGAATAAATATTGTCAAAATGTCAATACTACCCAAAGCTATCTACACATTCAATGCAATCCCAATCAAAATTGCACCAGCATTCTTCTTGAAACTAGAACAAGCAATCCTAAAATTCATATGGAACCACAAAAGGCCCCGAATAGCCAAAGGAATTTTGAAGAAGAAGACCAAAGCAGGAGGCATCACAATCCCAGACTTTAGGCTCTACTAAAAACCTGTAATCATCAAGACAGCATGGTATTGGCACAAAAACAGACACATAGACCAATGGAATAGAATAGAAACCCCAGAACTAGACCCACAAACGTATGGCCAACTAATCTTTGACAAAGCAGGAAAGAATATCCAATGGAAAAAAGACAGTTTCTTTAACAAATGGTGCTGGGAGAACTGGACAGCAACATGCAGAAGATTGAAACTAGACCACTTTTTCACACCATTTACAAAAATAAGCTCAAAATGGATAAAGGACCTGAATGTGAGACAGGAAACCATCAAAACCCTAGAGGAGAAAGCAGGCAGGGAAAGACCTCTCTGACCTCAGCCGTAGCAATTTCTTACTTGACACATCCCCAAAGGCAAGGGAATTAAAAGCAAAAATGTACTACTGGGACCTTATGAAGATAAAAAACTTCTGCACAGCAAAGGAAACAACCAACAAAACTAAAAGGCAACCAACGGAATGGGAAAAGATATTTGCAAATGACATATCGGACAAAGGGCTAGTATCCAAAATCTATAAAGAGCTCACCAAACTCCACACCCGAAAGACAAATAACCCAGTGAAGAAATGGGCAGAAAACATGAATAGACATTTCTCTAAAGAAGACATCCAGATGGCCAACAGGCACATGAAAAGATGCTCAATGACGCTCCTCATCAGGGAAATATAAATCAAAACCACACTCATATCACCTCACGCCAGTCAGAGTGGCCAAAATGAACAAATCAGGAGACTATAGATGCTGGCGAGGATGTGGAGAAACGGGAACCCTCTTGCACTGTTGGTGGGAATGCAAATTGGTGCAGCCACTCTGGAAAACAGTGTGGAGGTTCCTCAGAAAATTAAAAATAGATCTACCCTATGACCCAGCAATAGCACTGCTAGGAATTTACCCAAGGGATACAGGAGTACTGATGCATAGGGGCACTTGTACCCCAATGTTTATAGCAGCACTCTCAACAATAGCCAAATTATGGAAAGAGCCTAAATGTCCATCAACTGATGAATGGATAAAAAAATTGTGGTTTATATACACAATGGAGTACTACGTGGCAATGAGAAAGAATGAAATATGGCCCTTTGTAGCAACATGGATGGAACTGGAGAGTGTGATGTTAAGTGAAATAAGCCATACAGAGAAAGACAGATACCATATGGTTTCACTCTTATGTGGATCCTGAGAAACTTAACAGAAATCCATGGGGGAGGAGAAGGAAAAAAAAAAAAGAGGTTAGAATGGAAGAGAGCCAAAGCATAAGAGACTCTTAAAAACTGAGAACAAACTGAGGGTTGACAGGGGGTGGGAGGGAGGGGAGGGTGGGTGACGGTTATTGAGGGTCGGTGATGGAACCTTTTGGGATGAGCACTGGGTGTTGTATGGAAACCAATTTGACAATAAACTTCATATATTGAAAAAAAAAGAATATTTAGTAAATGTTACTAGGCAAAGAAGAAAATTAAGTTAACTGTATTCCATCTCCTAGCCAGAGATAACCACCAGAACTGATATTATTTTGTTGGGTGATGTCTGATCATTTCAATGTCTTTATTCTAACATTTTTCTTATGTGTATACATATGCCTATATACATCTTATGTGTATATATACATACATATGTATATATAAAATGTATGTATGTCTTATAAAGATATCATAAAGAATGAACACTATCATGATCTTATTGATGCCTATATTTATTTTTATTTTATTTATTTATTATTATTTATTATTGTTTATTATTTATCACACTTATTTATTTATTTTTATTTTATTTATGTTTTTCATTTTTAAGAAAATATTTAAAATATTTACTATACAATATAAGATGAAGGTAATATTAGGTTTTACTTGGTCTAGATTTAATAAAACCGAT
This sequence comes from Leopardus geoffroyi, assembly GCF_018350155.1. Lineage (NCBI taxonomy): Eukaryota > Metazoa > Chordata > Mammalia > Carnivora > Felidae > Leopardus > Leopardus geoffroyi. The sequence goes on from NC_059333.1 coordinate 25,241,557, forward strand.
ATTGAATTATGTGTTGTTCTATTAGTGAATGGCAAACACCATGGTTAAATTTTAAAGAAAGAAAGTGTTTTTTATGTCCTGTGATTTTCAGTCATGTGTGTCAGTTTGAATGAAATAACATTTTCCCTCAAATCATGTAAACATTTTATCAACTTCTGAGTGTATATCACCTTACCTTGATTAAATGATAATGTCCTCATTCTGTATACACAGCAGGAGTAAAATTTCACTCTACCTGCTTAATAGCAAGGGCACTTAATATCCTCCATTTTTCAGTCACTAGTCAAAGAATCTAGCCTTTTGTACCAGGAAACAGTATAACTGGGTTAGATCATTCACAAATATAATTCAAAACAGATTTCACAGAAAGGAGGGGAATCAATGGATTTTTCACAAAATAATGGCTTAAGTGCTTGGTCTTTTAAGGTTACGAAAAAACGTTGTAGACCAAAATTTTAATTGTAGGCCCCATTGTCTTGTAATTTAAAATTACTTCACATTAAGCCAATTTAAATCCTCCTTAGCCCCTATTCTGCTCACAAACTCACATTCATGGTGGAGTTCTTTGTTCCTCCACCCATCATCCACCTAGATGCTTAGGAACAAAAGACATACATGAGCACCATTGGGAGTACAGTTATTCTAAAAAAATTATGTGTTCTTTATCTGAAATAGACATTTAACTGCATCTTGTATTTTCACTGTCAAATTGATACCTATAGATTGGGAGACTTTAAGAGACGATTTCTCAAAAATGTTACCATTTAAAGTGAAATCAAAAGTGTAAATTGGGAATTGAGGAAAAACAGCTAAAAAGGAGAACATGTCTGGGCACCTGGGTGGCTCAGTCCTTTAAGCGTTGGACTTCAGCTCAGGTCATGATCTCGCGGCTCCTGCACTCAAGCCCCCAGTCAGGCTCTGTGCTGACAGCTCAGAGCCTGGAGCCTGCTTTAGATTCTTTGTCTTCCTTTCTCTCTACCCCCCCTCCCCCACCCCCTCCCCCACTTGTGTTCTGTCTCCCTCTCTCTCAAAAATAAATAAACATTAAAATAATTTTTAAAAAAGGCAAACATGTCTACGTAGATGGACTCAAGTAGGAGAAAGCACCGCATGTTTCTGTGACTGAACTGCGGGTTTTGTCAGTGTTACAGAAGTTGTGAAGAAAGAGTGAAGTTGAAAAATTACAAGAGATGACTTCAGATCTCAACAGGAAAAGCCATTCTCAGGAAGGAAGAATGGATGGATAGGCAAACTTAGAGTAATACAGAAGAGATATAGAGGTAGAGAATCTCTTTCCCATTGGTCATATGAAGACCATTGTTCATAAGCATGTGAGAGCTGTTCTGTGTTAGGCTTCCTAAAAATTTTGGGTGCAAGTTTTTAATCTCCTTAGATAATAAGTAAAGGATAGGTGAGAATTACATTGAAATATAGAATATAACTACCTTGAAAATCTTAATTCTGTCACTTGATTATTTGTATTAATGAAATTCTCCTTGAAGTGACTCATAGATGCTCTCAGTGGGCAAATGTCCATGGGTCTCCCATTATTCCTGTGACTAGACTTCCAGCTGCAGTCCATGATACTTCCAAAAAGCATCATGCCCTTTTGTGTGGCAAACTGAAATGTGTTTTCTTGTGAAACACGGAGTATCTGTACATTGTGCGGGAACCAGATTAGGGTAAGATTACTTGCAGGTTTTAAGTGTGTGGAAATATGTATTGTTTGGAAGAGAATACAAATATATTATTGGGTTGGGATTAGAAAAAAAGATCCAATCTTTCCACACCATAACGTGTGTGTGTGTGTGTGTGTGTGTGTGTGTGTGTGTGTGTGATATAAATGAGGGTATGGCAACATAATTGCTACTGTTTTTCATCAGAATGATTTTGGCAAACCTAGATTCTTTCATGGAAACTACATTGAATAGCAAGGTCAGTTTTCAAAAAGCCTTTCAACTTGAAAAAAAACTATACGAACAGAAGGGCATTCTTTGTGGCACTATCAGATTTTCTTTTGTAAATTTTGATACATTACCACTTTCCTAATACGGATTTACACAGTTCCAGTGTGAATCAGATTTTGACTTACATAAAAAAGCAGAAATATAGACTGGCAATACAGCATATGCCTACTCAATTTGTACATTGGTTTATATCACATTTTTGGGAGTTTTTCCTGATCAGGGAAAGACAAAATCATTTTACAGTTTAGTTGTTTGCATCTTGTATTCTCGTAGGCATAGTAACAATGGACATGTTTGAATCGTTAAGTGTTGACTTCCTCCTTGTGTCAATATTTTATCCAAATAAACAGCTTCTCTGGCAAAGAAAAAATACATGGCACTTGTTAAAATAAGTCAGCGAAACTTATTGAGCTTTTATATGTGTGAGAGCACTCTGTATACTCAAGAAAGGGCTATCTAACATGAGGAAAGCTAAGTAAATGAAGTGATCATCCTGATTTCTAGTGATGCAATTTTATAAAGGTGGAGTTTCTATTTTTAGAGTTATTGATTAAATTAAGTGAGTGGCATGAGACTTTTTTAGGAATTACAGGGAAAAACACATGATTGACACTAAGTGGAAAGTATTTGAATTTTAGGAGTGAAAATTGTTCAGACCCTAAAATCTATGCCAACTTCCAAACAAATTGGCAGATAAAATTTGGGAATCAGGTGGGTAGAGGCTATCAGATCCACTACTAATGAAACACTATAGAACATGCTTTAAATGTGAGACCTATTAGGCTTCAGAATGACCTTCCCTGCTTCTCTTCCCAAGTTTTACTCATTCTCTGAGTCACAGGAAAGTCTGGACCCCTGAAGGGCCCCTGCATTACAGTGAAGGAAATTAATGGTTGAGCCCTGAGCAAAGCTCTCTGCAGAGGACCATCTGCAGTGGCTGTGCAATGCATATTCAGTCCCTTCTTGCAAATAAAAGGAGAAATTCTGTAGAAAGAAGTGAGTGGCAAGTGAGTGACTTGTGAGCAGAAGATGGAAAAGTTCTCCCCATATCTTTCCCTACGGAAGATTGGACCACAATGGCAGGCTCAGCTCCTCCAAGAAAAAGAAAAGAGTTCGCTGTGCATATCTGTAACTTTAGGGGCATCAAGAAGGCTCCTTCCTCCTCTAAAACATAGAGCATTTTACCAGAAGTTTCATTATTACCCCATTACAAATTTAACCTTTGCCTACATACTACTTTCTTCCCTGAAGAATACAGAAGAGTAGTTACCAATGATGTTTATTAATCAAGGGATACAAGTTTCATTTTGTACAGTGAAATTGTTGTTTCAAACTATTTTGCTAATTTGGAGAAGAATTCATTTTATTTAGAATGAAAACACTTGGTACTTGCATGGGCTTTAAATGCCAGACATGGTTCTTTCTCCATTCTTGCTTCCTTCGTTCATGGGCTATCTACTCTAATTCAAACCCAAAAGACTGAGTGGTGTAGAGGTCTCTTCAAAATCATGTTAAATGTATTTGATTAGCACAATATCTATTTATACCCCTTGATTCTGCTTATTTCCCAAGCAGGATATCCTCTGCACAGCAGATAGTCTTAGATTTGAACTTTGGCAAGGACATGTTGCCCATGCAAACTTGGATGGACATGCAGGGAGCCTGAAGTTTTGTTGAGTTACAAAAATCCCAGGTGGTCTGGTCTATAAAACAAAAAGCAAAACAGTGAGCAATTTTGTAAATGTTATTGTGAAATGTTTGTTCTTCGTTAAGATGGCTCCTATTTTTCTAAGAATGACTTAGGGTTTCTGTCCCTAAAGGCATAAAAAGTTATCCACAAATCTACAGAAAAATACAACTAAGATTTCCATGCACTTTTATACTGTGCAAATTGCATTCCTCCAAGTGGATTTTATCCAAAAGGCATGTATTCCATTCCTTAGTGGTAAATTTCTACTCCACTGCCTTCAGCTAACATTAAGAATGCTCTTTCTAAACTGGACATAGGACTCAGCTATCAGAATCCCCAGATATATCAATCCCTTGAAAAATGGTGGGAACTTGGGGTGAGGTGGCAGAAACTGACTCTGTCTCTGACTTGCTAATTATTCTGGCTTCTAAATTCCCAAGAATGTCAAGCTTATTATACTCTGTTTACTTAACTTTTCTTTATAATCATCATCCACCAGAAATTTTCCATGTTTTTAGGGGTTTTTTTCATGCCTTTGCTTTTGAAGAGTTATTAGTATTGTTTCTAATAACCATACAAAGTGCATTTCACTTTGGATATTTGCAACCTCAATTGATAAGAGTCAATGAGCACATCAAGTGCAGGGTTTAAAAGCAGCCACACAATTTACCTACTATGTCTGTGGATAGTCTGTCTATGCTGAAGAATTTGTATGACTTTGATGAAAGCGAATGCTTCATGAGCTGAACAAAAGTATGTTTTTTCAAATAACATACCAATAAAAATTTTTTGTTCAGTGCTTGCATTTTGTTCAAACATGATTAAGCACAGACACAGACAAACTCAAGTAAACTATGGTACTAGCTTATTGTGATATCCCTCACCTCTTCTTTCTATAATTTCTCCCCCAAGTATAATTCAGATGGTCCTCTGTTTCCTAGAATAAAAATAAGTTTATTAATGATTGTTGAACTGAATTAAATATAAAATGGACACATTTTTTCCTTTTTGCAACTATATGTTTATTTTTGTCCCTACCCAGCATGAAATTTCATACTGGATTCTTCTCATGATTTTTTCTATCTTTTCCAAATCTTGATGGGTCACTCTGGTACACTGTCTCCACCACCCCCTATCCACACTCATACGCATTACACAAACCATTTTGAAAATCCTTTCTTGCTTCTCTTGAGACCATGGTCTTTAGTCTTCCCATACCCCTGCACTAATCGGGTTCTTAGCAAAACTACATGGCACGTTCCAATGGTATAGCTGAGAATAATTTAATAAAGCTTCCATTAAAAAGAAAAAGCAGGGGCACCTAGGTGGCTCATTCAGTTAAGCATATGATTTTGGCTCACGTCATCATCTCTCAGTCTGAGTTCAAGTCTTGCATCTGGCTCTGTGCTGACAGCTCAGAGCCTGGAGCCTGCTTTGGATTCTGTGTCTCCTTCTCTCTCTGCCCCTCCTCTGCTCATGCTCTGTCTCTCTCTGCCTCTCAAAAATGAATAAATGTTAAAACTTGTTTTTAAAAAAGGAAAAGCAAAACAACAGGAAATGGTAAGCAACCTTACTCCCTATGCCATCCCACCATTGACTACTATCATCTCGAGAAAATTAGGTTAATAATAACCAACACACTGTGGCAAGCAAGAAAGGGTGCTACAGAAACAAATTCCTTCACCTCATTCTCCTTGTACCTAATCTCTATTGGCCAAAGCCAAACAGAGGACAGAGAACAAATACATAAACTGGTCCTCAGACTTCAGTACTGGAGCATAAGGAAGTACAGATTTGGGTGAGAAGTGAATATGGAAAAGCAATAAAAAATATTCTGTTCATATCTCCATTTCTCTCTTCTCTACCCAAGGGTTTATTTTCACATATTTTTTTCTAAAACTTTGGCATTCCCAGAGACTATTCCTGGACAATTTTCACCTTACTGTATTAGACATTTCATAGACGTTATCATAGTTTGAGATGATCTTCAGATTCATATGCTACTGATAAAATATGTCATAATTATCCCAAAGCTGGCTTTACAGATGCCTCATCATTTCTCTGAAAACACTATCCTTCTCCTATAAGGTATTATTCTGTTGCTGCCATAAGAGCAGATATATATATAACTCTTCTCCATAATATTTGATATTCAGGCAGTCATCAAGTTCCTTTATCCAAGCAAACAATCAAACATGGCTTAGCACTTAAATATTTCTAAAATGTATTTTCTCTTTTCTATCTCTACTACCAAGGCACTGGTCCATATGCCCTAATTTTCAGAAGGTTTATATGATCAACTGTATCATATGCATAGTGGTCAAAGATCATGAGGATTGTCAGAGTCACTGGATTTGGAACCATGGAGACTTCTATGGATATATGAGAGATTAGTTTGAGCGAAGGTAGGACCAATCTCTTGAAATTTATTAACAAATGGGTAATGAGGAATTGAAAAGAGCCAGTGTGGTTGTAAAATAATGGAGAGAGAGAAACTCAGCTTGATGTGACAAAATGTTGGAGGGAAGCTTTATTGTTTTATTTGTTTGCTTTGACTCTTTTTTGGATAAGGGAAACATAAGTTTTGGGAAGGTTTATGATAAGCAGCAACAGTGGGAGAGCATTTTTGGGAAAAAAGCAACAAATGATAATAACAGTGAAGCAGCATTCTGGCAAAGGATATTAAGAAGTGGAGCTGGGGGGCGCCTGGGTGGCGCAGTCGGTTAAGCGTCCGACTTCAGCCAGGTCACGATCTCGCGGTCTGTGAGTTCGAGCCCCGCGTCGGGCTCTGGGCTGATGTCTCAGAGCCTGGAGCCTGTTTCCGATTCTGTGTCTCCCTCTCTCTCTGCCCCTCCCCCGTTCATGCTCTGTCTCTCTCTGTCCCAAAAATAAATAAACGTTGAAAAAAAAAATTAAAAAAAAAAAAAAAAAAAAAGAAGTGGAGCTGGGAATTAAAGTTAGTCTATATTTTTTATGATGAACATACAGGGCAAAAACAAAAATTTTAAGGTCAAAAAGAAGAAAACAAAATGCATTGATGATCATTTGTACATTTGCATATTATTCCATGATGTAGATGAAACATAATTTATTTATCATTTCCTTGATATTTTATATTTGGATACACACATATTTGTTTTTTTTCTTTTTGGTTACTATGGAAAATGCATCAGTAAATATGCTTTTACATAGAGTCTCAAATAAAAGTGAGTTTACTCTTAAAGGATCAAGTAATAGAATATAATCGATAGGTATAAATTTATATGTACTTTTCTAATTGTCTAATTGATTTTTAAATTTTTGAAACAATTCACATGATTCATCATGTGTAACTGAAACTTTGTACTCTTTGACCAACATCTCCCCATTTCTCTCAACCCCCAACATCTGGCATCATCACTCTATCTTCTGATTTGATGAATTCAGCTTTTTTGGGTTCCACATATAAGTAAGATCATGCAGTAGTTATCTTATTTACCATAATGTCCTTTGGTTTCATCCATGTTGTCCTAAATGGTAGAATTTCCTTCTTTTTTAAGATTGAATAATATTGCATTGTATATATACCAAATCTGTACCCATTCATCTGTGCACACTTACTTTTCTCAGTGGGAGAAGTCACAGGCTAAGGGGGTCTGTGTCTCAAAACTGAGTTGTGCAGCTTTAGGGGAGAAGGGAGAAAGATAAACTGATTGGGGGTGCTTGGGTGGCTTATTTGATTGGGAGTCCAACTCTTGATTTCAGCTCAGATCATGATCTCACGGTCATGAGACCAAGCTCTGTGTTGGGCTGAGCATGGAGCCTACTTAAGATTCTCTCTCGGGGCGCCTGGGTGGCTCAGTCGGTTAAGCGTCCGACTTCGGCTCAGGTCATGATCTCGCGGTTCATGAGTTCAAGTCCTACGTCAGACTCTGTGCTGACAGCTCAGAGCCTGGAGCCTGTTTCAGATTCTGTGTCTCCCTCTCTCTCTCTGACCCTCCCCCGTTCATGCTCTGTCTCTCTCTGTCTCAAAAATAAATAAAAACGTTAAAAAAAAATAAAAAAAAAAAAGATTCTCTCTCTTGTCCTCCCCTGCTTGCACACTCTATTTCAAAAAAGAAAACAAAAAAGAAAAAGTAAAACTGAGAGTCTTAACCTCAGAAAAGCATCTATCCTTGTTTTTTGTTATTTTTCGTCCCTCAACATTCTGCTAGGACCGTTCCACTGGACTCCTGGGATCCCATGGAAGTACTTTCATCCATGAGTGATTGTCAAAATCAGTGTCTCTGTGAGGGAATGAGAGCTGGAAACTCCTGTCCCTCCATCTTGCTCATGTCACTCCCTACTAACATTCAGAATAGGCACTTTGAAACCTTACACCTGGGGGCACATGGGTAGCTCAGTTGGTTAAGCGTCCAACTTCCACTCAGGTCATGAACTCATGGTTTGTGAGTTCAAGCCCCCCATCAGGCTCTGTGCTGACAGCTTGGAGCCTGCTTCGGATTCTGTGTCTCCCTCTGTCTCTCTGCCCCTCCCCTGCTCATGCTCTGTCTCTCTCTGTCTCTCAAAAATAAATAAATGTTAAAAAAAATTTTTTTAAACATCTGCCTGCCCAACATCACAGTACATCTCTCTATTGTTCAGAGCTTCTATCATGCTCTTCAGTAAAAGTTTTTAGCTTTTGTATTTAGAATGTGTACCTTTTTAAAAATTTATTCTTAAATCTGCTATAGTTTTATCCTTAATGTAAGATGTGTATTTCTTCATTTTAATTTCTAAATCCTTGACATATAGAGAGAAATATTAATGCTTGTACTTTATCTATATTAAGCTATTTTTAGATTTTCTTATTAATACAAATAATTAAAAACTATAATCACTGTAATATTTTAGGTGAAATATAAAATGTATACATTTCAAGGGGAATGAATGCGTATATCCAAAATAATCTATTTTACTTGATGCAATGTTGAATTTTTTTAATGCTTATTTATTTTTGAGAGAGAAAGAGCAAGCAAGTGGGGGAAGGGCAGAGAGAGAGGGAGACACAGAATCTGAAGCAAGTTCCAGGCTTCAAGCTGTGAGCACAAAGTCCAACGCGGGGCTCAAACCCATGAACCACAAGATCATGACCAGAGCGAAAGTCAGACGCTTAACCGACTAAACCACTCACGCTCCCTGCAAATTGGAATTTTTAGAGATGATTGCAGTTATTAGTTTTTAAATTATTTTTTATCTATTGATATTCCCCTCCTCCCCCCCACCCCAGCGGGGTGGGGGGGAGGAGGGGAATATGGGTGATGGGCATTGAGGAGGGTTCTTGTTAGGATGAGCACTGAGTATTGTATGTAAGTGATAAATCATGGGAATCTTCCCAAGACAAAAAGCATACTGTATACACTGTATGTTACCTAACTTGAGAATAAATTATATTTCAAAAAAAAGATTATAATAATAAATAAAACTGTAGGATCCAAATGTAGCTGATGTATCTTATGGAGTATGCCACTTTTCAGAGAAATTTGAGTTATATTTTGTTTTATGTCTTCAAAAGCCAAACTGCTTGGCAAATGTAACTGCTTATTTTCCAGATAACAGAACAAAATTTCAAGAAATTTGAAATAGGTGTTCATGATCATTCAGTTAATAAATGTTAGAACTTGGCTGTCAGTTCATCTCCGAATATAAATCCAGTGAACTTCTTATGAAATCTTAGATTTCCAACTTCATCTTAGTGATTACATTTAGTGCCTCCAGATGACATATATTGCCTGAAAGCGGGGAATGTATTTTATACTTTCATTCATATTTAATTAATTCATAATTTATTTCAGAAGCAAAATGATTTATAGATTTGAAAATAAAATTGATGAGGAATTTTTAAAACTCTTCATCTTTCATTAACACACAGAAGATCTACAAGGTATTATCTATCGGTTTTCATTTTAATAATTTTTCTTTTTAAGTTAAGAACATACTTTAAAAGGGGGAGACAGTTGCTCTTGCTAGAAAAAGAATCATAGTGTATCTTGGTTTAAATGATGCCATAGATCAGAAAATTGTTTTATTGTCACCTAATGAAAACAGCTATAAAAACCTTGAAAAAAGTATTTTCCATTTTAAAGTAGCCCCAGGTATTTCCTAACTCGATGAAAACATCTTAAGGACAAACTTATCTTAAATGAGTGCTAAGGTCTGTTTGTTTTTATTCATTTTTCTATTTGAAAGCTTAGTATATCTATTCTTTTCTCTGGAGTTTTAATTGATGGAATGTAAAAATACCAATGGCATATAATGAACACACTAATGAAAAGCACTAAATTTGAGCACCTGGGAACTTTCAAAAGAAAAGTGCAAAATCATGAAAAGTATGTTGATTTTGTAGTCAGACAAATTTAGGTTTTAAACATGAACGTACCAGTTACTATTAGACCATCCTAGATATATTATGTAACCTTTCTAAACTGCCATACCTCTGTTAAACTCAAATTAACTGCACGTAGCACATTGATTCACTGGCCAGTGACAATCTTTGAATACTTTTTTACCTGATAAAGAAAAAGTTGAAAGTGAAAATCAGTAAATGATCAACTAGGATTAAAAGTAAACATTAAAGAGGCTGGGGCACCTGGGTGGCTCAGTCAGTTAAGTGTCCAACTTTGGCTCAGGTCATGATCCCACAGCTTGTGAGTTCCAGCCCCTCAGGCTCTGTGCTGACAGCTCAGAGCCTGGAGCCTGTTTCAGATTCTGTGTCTCCCTCTCTCTCTCTCTGTGCCTCCCCTGCTCGTGCTCTTTCTCTCTCTCTCTCAAAAATAAATGTTAAAAAAATTAAAAACAAATAAACCTTAAGGGGTGCCTGGCTGGCTCAGTCAGTAGAGCGGGGTACTCTTGATCTCGGGGTTGTGAATTCAAACCCCACATTGGCTGCAGAGAGAGAGAGAAATAACAAGAGTGCTCATGAAGAAAAATTTAAAAACAAAATAAATTAAATATTAAAAAAAAAAAGAGCTGCAAATCCCTCTAACAAAAACCTTGATAAGTCAAGTAACATTCATCTATAACAGGGTTTCTCAAACTCAGCACTATTGACATTTTTGGCAGATGATTATATAGTATCAGGGCTGCTGTGTGAATGGGGGATACATGGTAATATACATGACCTTTACCTTCCAGATAAGAACAGTACATCCCCCAAACCCTTATGACAACCAAAACTGTGTCCAGCCATTTCCAAATGTCTTCTGGAAGAAAACCACACCCTTCAAGAACCATTAATGTGGAAAATGGAGTTTTGCCACACTAAATGAGCACCTTGTAATGAGAAGCATGATATGACTGTATGAAATCAGACATTGCTTACATAATTTATGCTATTATTTTCAGATGATCGAAAGTGAAAGCCAGTATGTCTTATTTCCTGGCATTGCCTTAAAAAAACCTTATAGAAGTTCAAACGAATTATTGATTTTTAAATCTTGCTTTCCTGAGTTTACATGTTTGAGAGCTGTGGCTAGTTATGAAATGACACACTTTCTAAAAAATAATATTCTGAAAATCTGAGGCAAGATAGTGTTTCAGAGTAAAAAGTAGTGATTACCAGTGCTAAGTTTTTTAACACTGGGACTTGAAAGACCTTCTTCTTTTTTAATTAAAAAGTTTTTTCTCTTATGTTTATTTATTCTTGAGAGAGAGAGACCGAGAGAGAGAGAGAAAGAGAGACAAAGTGAATGGGAAAGGGACAGAGAGAGAGGGAGGTCCCCAATCCGATGCAGGCTCCAGGCTCCAAGCTCTGAGCTCCAAGCTGTCAGCACAGAACCAGAGGTGAAGCTCCAACTCACAAACTGTGAGATCATGACCTGAGGTGAAGTTCATCGCTCAACCAACTGAGCAACCCAGGCTCCCTGACTTGAAATACGTTTTTAAGAAAATAATAAATTATTTGCCATTTCACAAAACATAAATCAGAAAACCTGAATAAAAATGGTCCTATTTTAATAAAACTATTTGATTATATTCAGTGCATATATTTTTTATTAGAATATGCAATTTTCCTCCCCTTCATGTTTTCTGCCCAGAACCCTTTATTTTTTTTTTAATTTTTTTTAACGTTTATTTATTTTTGAAACAGAGAGAGACACAGCATGAACGGGGGAGAGGCAGAGAGAGAGGGAAACACAGAATCGGAAACAGGCTCCAGGCTCTGAGACATCAGCCCAGAGCCCGACGCACGGCTCGAACTCGCGGACCGCGAGATAGTGACCTGAGCTGAAGTCGGACGCTTAACCGACTGAGCCACCCTGACACCCCTGCCCAGAACCCTTTAAACAGCTATATTTCTGCCCTTTATCTGTTCTCTATTATTCTTCCCTGGGGGACAATATGTGACTTCCTTGATTGGTGGGAAGGAACTGAACCTGGGCAGATCAGCCCCTTCTCTTGCCATTTTTTTGGCTATAATCCTACCAGCAAGCATGGACTTTCTTCCCAGCACCATTAAATCTATAGAGTTGTGCAGTAAAGCTGTGATTATCCAGCTGTGCCGGAGACTGGCTAGATATGCACCTAGTTAAGAGGTGACATGTGTGTAAGCAGAATGTTTATCCAGAAAAAAAAGCTAAAATTTTTGTCTCCATTTCTTTGGCACCTATCAATTGATTTTGAACATGGGTTATAGAAAACAGAGCGGTTCTTACTGAATTTCAAGCGATTCTGGTAAAGCTTTTCATCCTAACAGGAGCTACCAGATGAGAAACACTCTATTGTATTTTTATCTTAATTTGAAGACAGAAAACAGGATTGCTTATTGGCAATAAGTGAAAAACATGTTTATATCAGTACGAATTTGAAGGACTTAGAATTATATATTTCAAGTAAGAATATGGGGATGTATATTAGCGAATTAAAATGAGCTATTGTTTTAAATCAAGACATTTGCATATTAATAATCACAAATCTTGGTTTTTTTTATTGTTTTAATGTTTATTTAGTTTTGAGACAGAGAGACAGAGTGACAGTGGGGGAGGGGCAGAGAGAGAGAGGGAGACACAGAATCTGAAGCAGGCTCCAGGCTCTGAGCCGTCAGCACAGAGCCCGATGTGGGGCCCGAAATCATAAACCATAAACCATAAACTGTAAGATCGTGACCTGAGCCAAACTAGGACGCTTAACTGACTGAGCCACCTAGACACCCCTCTTGTTGGGTTTTTTAATTATAAATATTCCATAGAAATATATCACCATTAAAGAAAAAATGGAAAATACATATTTGTAATTTCATTGTCTTAATCTATTCAAATAATACAAGTTTGAAACTCTTAGTATTATAAAGTCATTTTATGCAGTTTGCATTTAACTTTATTATCTTAGTGTTTCCTTTTTAATAATTATTAGCTGGGTCATTTTGGTAAATGGGATAATAATCACAGTAATAGTGATAATAATAATATCAACCATGTGGCCCTTACAATGTGCTCATCACAATTCCACTTACCAGGCCTCTATTTGCTCATTTACTATTTGGACCAGCCCTACAAAATAGGAACTATTATGATTCTGTCATGAAAATAGAAACACAGAGCGAACTTTGATATTCTAAATCCAGATTTATAAGAACATGTGTCTTTAACACCAAATTTAAGTATGTGCTGTCGAAACAAGATAGCTAGGTGCTTAATAGTCTAGTGGCAATAGACACAGTTGAAATATATACATTCCTTTATTATAATTAAAAACAGGTTTTACTACAAAGAGCAGGGGACACTGCAGCCCTTTCAGTTGGGAGAGCAAGCTACTTGATTCACTGTATCTTACCAGGGACAGAGTCAGAGAGGCTCTGTATTCTTAATTAGTTCAGAGTTACTCCCCTCATTTACATATTAAATGAAAGAGTTGAACATGATTGGGCCACCTTCAGACATGGGCCACCTTATGTCTGGCTTAATTTACCCTTCCGACCCACATGACTAACTATACCTTACTCTAATTTAAAGAAAACCCAGTAGCATGAAGATTTTAGACTTGTAATTATGAAGACTTCAATTCTTTGCATATATTTACAAGCAGTAACTAATCAAAAGGAGCATTCGGTGCCTGGTGGCTCAGTCAGTTGAGCATCCAACTCTTGGCTTCAGCTCAGGTCATGATCCCAGGGTCATGGGATTGAGCCCCACATTGCCTCCATGCCCAGCATAGAACCTGCTTGAGATTTCTCTCTCTCTCCCTCTGGCCCTCCCCTGCCTCACATGCACTTGTATTCACACACTCTCTCTCTCTCGCTCTCTAAAAAGAAAAAAATATATATATACATATATAAATTTAAAAAAATTAAAATTAAAATTAAAAAAATACAAATAGATTTAAAATGTGTTTACAAGGGTAAATGTGCATATTTGTTGAAACCAAGAAACTTTTGGAATTAGAGTTGCAATTTTATGTAGAGCATACATGCTAGCTGTCTTTCATTACACTATTAAATATATGTGAATATTAGTCCATTACCAATATAATTTGACCTTTAGTCTTCCTCCTAAATAAAAAGTTATGAAAATGTCCATTTTCCTGCCAAGTAGCATATCATCAGGCTAAAAATAGAGAACCAGATTGAAACTATGATATAATATATGTATTGCTATATCTATCCATATGCATTATCAAAACAATTTAAATTTATTTCTATACCATACTTATGCTGAGATAAAGGCAAATAGTCTTTTAAATTATTTTTAGTGAAGATCAGTTTATCTAATTGTTGATTATTTTTTCTCAAATTTGGGTACTTGAAGAAAGAGGAAACATCCCAAACAGAAAAAAAAGTATGTCTCAATAATTATTTAGAGAAGAAAAAGATATTCATATTTAATGAAGAATAAATTTGTTTGACTGAGTCAAGTTAATAATTACTTTATCATGAACCATCAGAAGAATTGTGGGTATATTTGTCACTAGCCAAGTTTTATCTTGTATCTATTTCTTCAAATCTTATTTAAGAAAGATTTGGGTTTCATAATAAAGAAACTTTGTAATTTATAAGATAAAAAATATGCAGCTGCTATATACTATACCATAAGCAGGTGTCATGCAGTATTAAAAATACTTTACACAGTGTGTGTGCATGTGTATGTGCATGTGTGTATTTAATGGAAGCAATCATGTAAGCGAGGTATTATTCTATTATTCCCTGAAAACCAGGCAAATTAAATAATTCCCTAAGGTGAAAATTATGGGAAAACAACGGATATCTAAAGTCCAACCTGGCAGGAGTACCTGGGTGGCTCGGTCGGTTAAGTGTCCAACTTCAGTCCAGGTCATGATTTCAGGGTCCATGACTTTGAGCCCCATGTCAGTCTCTGTGCTGACAGCTCAGAGCCTGGAGTCTGCTTCAGATTCTCTGTCTCCCTCTCTTGTTGTCCCTCCCCCATTCATTCTCTCTCTCTCTCTCTCTTTCTCAAAAATAAATAAAATATTAAAAAAAAAATCTTAACGTCCAACCTGACAACTTGCAAAAGAATGAAAGTGGACCATTTTCTTATACCATACACAAAAATAAATTCAAAATGGATTATGGATCTAAACGTGAGACCTGAAACCATAAAACTCTTAGAAGAGAACATAGGCAGTAACTTCTTGGACATCAGCCATAGCAACTTCTTTCTAGATATGTCTCCTGAGGCAAGGAAAACAAAAACGAAAATAAACTATTGGGACTACATCAAAAAAAAAAAAAAAGCTTTTGCAAAACAAAGGAAACAACCAACAAAACTAAAAGACAACCTACTGAATGGGAGAAGATATTTACAAATGACATTTATGATAAGGGATTAGTATCCAAAACATATAAAGAACTTATACAAATCAACATCAAAAAGCCAAATGACCCAGTTAAAAAATAGGCAGAAGACAAGAACAGACATTTCTTCAAAGAAGAAATTGATGGCCAATAGACACATGAAAAGATGCTCATCACTTTTCATCAGGAAAATGCAAATCAAACCACAATGAGATACCACTTTACACATTTCAGAATGGCTAAAATCAACAACACAAGAAACAACAAGTGTTATTGAGGATGTGAAGAGACAGGAACCTTCTGGCATCATTGGTAAGAATGCAAACTGGTGCAGCCACAGTAGAAAGTTAAAAAATAGAGCTACCCTACAATCCAGCAATTGCACTACTTGGTATCTACCCAAAGAATACAAAAATACTAATTCAAAGGGGTAAATGTGCCTTGATATATATATAGCAGCATTATATACAACAGCCAAATTATGGAAACAACTCAAGGGTCACTCAACTGATGAACAGATGAAGATGTGATATATATTTTATGCCACAAGTATAGATGATATAGATATATACAATGGAATATTACTCAGCCATAGAAAAGAATGAAATCTTGCCATTTGCAATGATGTGGTTGGAGCTAGAGACTATTATGCTAAGCAAAATAAGTCAAAGAAAGACAAATACTGTACCATATTATTTCACTCATATACGGAATTTAAGAAACAAAACAAATGAACAAAGAGGGAAAAAAGAGAGGAAGGCAAAACAAGAAAAAGACTCTTGACTGTAGAGAACAAACTGATGGTTACCAGAAGAGAGGTGAGGGGGATGGGTTAAATAAGTGATGGGTATTAAGCAGGGCTTTTGTGGTGATGGGCACTGGGTATTGTATAGAATTGTTGAATCACTATATTGTACACCTGAGACCAATATAACACCACATGTTAGCTAACTGGAATTTAAATTAAAACTAAAAAATTTAAAATAAAAAAATTCTATCCTATCAGAATCCACAGCATATCTGTATTTAAAGCTGCTCACTGAACTTCATAAGCATTTCACAACTAAATTATGTTATTATGAATCTGTGAACACAGCCAATTCAGAATGGCTTTCTCAACTGTGCTTAATTTTGAAAGAGCAGTTCTTGGATGTATGTAGATGAGATTGAATCTTTCCCTTAATTCTGTTCTTTTTGGGTTTGCTACCAACCCTACCCCCCACCCCCCACCCCAGCATTTGAGTTTATTCATTCTAAGGCACTAACCAGAGCCATGTAAGAAATGAGGAGTGGATAACCATGTACAGAGTTCTGCTGACATTCCAAAAATTCAGGAGTAAAGATCTAGAAATTTGGGAGTTAAACCCTCAATTTGAATAAAACATTTTTTTATGTGTTCTGTCTTGCTGAGTGATGTAGGAAGTAAGTACTAAGTCATTTTTAAAAATCTGAACCTCTTTTCAAGAGCTGGTTCTGCCCTGAGGTTTTATTTACAAGGAGACTCAAGAGGCCTTTCATGCTGAGCTAGAATGGACTGATTCCTGCAGACCTGCAAAGAGCCAGCATTCGGAAAAGAAAAATGATGTGACTCTGTGGCAAGGAAGTTTCACCATATTTCTATCTTGCAATAGAATCTCACTTCTGCCCAGTGTTCATTTTTATTATTTTTAATGTTTTATTTATTTTTGAGACACAGAGAGACAGAGCATGAGGTAATGAGGGGCAGAGAGAGAGGGAGACACAGAATCCGAAGGAAGCAGGCTCCAGGCTCTGAGCTGTCAGCACAGAGCCCGATGTGGGGCTCGAACACATGAGCTGTGAGATCATGACCTGAGCTGAAGTTGGACGCCCAACTGACTGAGCACCCAGGGTCCCCCATTATTCATTTTTAATAGGTATGACTCCCAGGCTTCAAAAACAGTTGTGCAAGAAATATCATCTGTCTTTATGTTCTAAAATTTGGCAGCCCTGATCCTCTGGAATCACAGAAAATGTAGGGGTTTCCCTCCCCAACCTATGACTGTAAGCAGTTGTGTCATTTACAAAGCTCCAATGCATTTGAAGAGATGGCTGTCTCGTCATCTGTCATCCAATTGCATAGCGACAACTGACTTTCCTCCTTTGCAAGATATTTTTAAAGTTGCCACCTCTATGCTGCTTCTGGGCTATATTTAGGAATCTGAAAATCTCTAGATTCTAGCTATGATTCTGCTCCTAACTAGAGCACATACTACTCTTTCACAGAGCCCTTGCCATCTTTTTAAGAGCTTCAAGCAAGCAGCACTACTCCTATAAAACCATGACCTAGAGGCCTCTTCCTCTTTGCCCAGCCTGGGGTGACATCTATGTAACATATGTGAAAACCCTGTAATGAGAAATATAAAAGCAAATAAAAATTCATCCATGGATATCTAAGACATTATCCAGCTACATTTTTTTTATGCAGTAAATCTACCATAAAATTTTTATGTTTCAAGGTGGTTGGACCAAGATTTTTTTGCTAAGAAACTTTCCCTAAAGTAAGCAGTCACCTGGGCTCACACCTATTTTTTGTTGTTGTGGTGGTGGTGGTGGTGGTGGGTTTTGCTTTTGTTTTTTGTGTTTTTTAGCATACCTGAGTTTGTGACAGAGACCAAAACTTGCTGCAGCCTGATTGATGAAAACAAGAATCATAAAAACTGGTGAAAGTGATTGGTGTTGATATAAACTGGGGAGTGTTACAGACTGAATGTTTGTGTCAGTCTCAATTTCATATGTTGAAATTGAATCTCTAACGTGATAGCATTTGGAAGTGGAGACTTTGGGAGATAATTAGTCAGGAAGGTAGTGTCCTCATAAAGGGAATTAGTGCTCTTATCAAAATAAGCCAGAGGGCCATCTCTCCCTCTTTGTGTTTTCTGAGGACACAATGACAAGTTGGCTGTTCATAACCTGGAAAAGGACTCATAGCAGAACCCAACTATATCGGCACCCTGATCTCAGACTTGTAGCCTTCAGAACTGTGAGAAATATAGTTCTGTTTTTTATAGGCCACCAAGTTTATGGTAACGTTAGAGCCTCCAAACTAAGACAGAGAGCATACATATTATTTAGATAAGATGGATAGGTAGAAAGGAAAAGTCTGCATAATTGGCACTTTCTTTAGGATACCACCTTATATAATGAGAACAATAATAATCACAGATTAAGTAATTCAAAAATTTCAGCACCTAAATCTTCAGATTTATGTTAATTATTTTTGAGTACTTCAAACCTCAGTGTGGAAAAAGTATTGAACTAAATATTGACTTTCAGGTATGTCTGGGATAACAACTTCTAATCTGCTGCCCAGAGGAATATAACCTTTCCAGACAAACAAATCATTGAAAAAAAATCTGCTCATATGTATGTCTGTTCCCCATTATTGTGAGCTATCTGTGTTATCTAGAATGAACTTAGCTCAGTCCTTTTTTAGGATTTGGGACTTTGGATAAATTTGCAGGGATTTTTCTGGAGGAAGCATCTGCAACTAACCATATCCACAGACTGAAAAAAGGGTAGCCATCCCTACCTTGGCTATTTGAAATTTTGCCGTGTAAAATTATAAAGCACCATACAGAACAGGGCACAGTTTCAGATGTGGGATCACTAAAGGGAGTGGTAGGTTAAAGGGTATAAACAAGATTAAAAAGGGGTAAGAATGGGGTGCCTGGGTGGCTCAGCTGGTTAAGCTTCCGACTTCCACTCAGGTTATGATCTCGCGGTTTGTGAGTTCGAGCCCCGCATCAGGCTCTGTGCTGACAGCTCAGAGCCTGGAGCCTGCTTCAGATTCTGTGTCTCCTTCTCTCTCTGCTCCTCCTCCACTCACACTCTGTCTGTCTATTTCAAAAATAAATAAAAAGTTAAAAAAAATTTTTTTAAAGGGGGAAGAAACTTTTTTTTGCAATCTAGGTTGTCAGAAGCCATTTGAAATTTCAAAGAATTTGTTTTTATTTGAATTCTTATTTCATTTATTATATTGCTTCCTAGAAATAACTTTGCTACTCTTTTGGATAAGATTTCTTTCTTAGAAAACTAAATTTGTTGAATAAATAAAGCTGGTCTTAACCATTCATTCTTGATAAATTCCCTGCATGGCCAAATTTTTTCCACCTTTCACTTTCATCTCCTCCATGTTATCCCTCATCAGTTCCACCTTTAACATTATGCTGGAAGGAGTGGGGGGAGCTCTTGTGACTTTAACTTTATACACAATAGTACCATGCCTCCTGCATGTATCTGTTCCATTTCTTCTTGGTAGAAAGCCCTCTATCTCCTTATCCCAAACACTATTCACTCCCTTGAAGCCTATTCATCCTTCAACCCCCACAGAAGGAGTCACGTCTCTGATCAGGTGAGATGCTTTACTTCTCCAGTTGGATACTTCTCTGTGGCAGAGACCTTGAGTTGTGTCCCAATATCTGATAGATATGAGGTACTTCATGATTAGGTATGAGGCATGGCTTAATCACCTACTAGAAGACAGAAGACTATTGTCTTTCATTCCTTTAAAAAATTATTAAAAATGTTTTTTCAGGTACTTTGGAATGTAGACCATGCGCTGACCAAGGCCGCAGTAATAGAAAAAATGGCAGGAAAGATTCAAAATATTGGTATGTATTATCTGCATTTGGCTACTATGAGAAAAGCCTCACAAAAGCAGATCTAAAGCAGAGACAGAATGCAACATAAGATTTTTTTTTTTTAATGTTTGTTTATTTTTGAGAGAAAGAGAGAGAGAGACAGAGTGTGAGCAGGGGAGAGGCAGAGAGAGAGGAGACACAGAATCTGAAACAGGCTCCAGGATCTGAGCTGTCAGCACAGAGCCCGACATGGGGCTTGAACTCATGAACCGTGAGATCATGACCTGAGCCGAAGTCGGATGCTTAACCAACTGAGCCACCCAGGTGCCCCCAACGTAAGATCTTTGACAAGGAAGGCATTCTAGTTGTCTGAACATCCTGTATCTGAAGACTACAGAGCAAAACTAAAGAAGTTTTTGGCCTCAAAACTTAGTCCTTTTTTTGGTTCATTTTTATTTATTTTGAGAAAGAGATAGCATGAGAAGGGAAGGGGCAGAGAGAGAGAGAGAGGGAAGAGAGAATTCCAAGCAAGTTCTGTACTGTCAGTTCAGAGCCTGACATGGGGCTCAAACCCACGAACTGGGAGATCATGACCTGAGTGGAAATCAAGAGTTGGATGCTTAACCGATAGAGCCACCCAAGAGCCCCAAGCTCAAAGTCTTAATAGGAGATAAAGACTTAAGTTTTGTGAAAGTCGGGAGCCTGGTAAAAGAGACTGGATTGAAAATGTTGTCTTTTAATCCAGGCACATGGTTTCACATGGCTTCAACAAAGGACATAGGAGTTGAGGTAACCAACCACCCCATTTTGGCCAGGATAAAGAGGCTTACTGAGCCTCTAAAATGGAACTTTCCATTTTAAAACCAAGATATTCCTAGACAAATGAGGAAATGTAAAACATCTCATTCACACTTTATATTGATTATATGTTGACAGAATATTTGTGATACATGGGGTTAAATATATTATACAAAGTATTTTACCTCATTATTTTTATTTGTTAATGTGGCTACTATACAACTTAAAATTATATGTGTAGCTCACATCATATTTCTATTGGTTAATACTATTATAGACTTTCTAAATATTTTCTTCAGAGCGCCATTTCCTATTATATTCTCTGGTTCCATTCCTTGCAAAGACAGACTTACGCACACTACAACAGAATGATGAAAGAACACTCATTGCACTTAAAATCTGAAAATCCTTTCTTAAACTTCTTCAAAAAAATATAACTGGGGAAGAAACTCATTTCCATTTTTAAAGAATAACTACTTAAAATATTATGCCAGTCATATCACATTGCCTAAAATGTAAATAAAATGCATCCATAGATGTAAAGTTTAAGTACACAGATGTTCAACAGCATATGTGAGTTCTGAAACCTCCTGATGGGCTAAATAAATTACATAAATTAGTACTGTTAATTACTCTCCAAAGAGCAATGTCAAAATGATAGATGGATAATTCTGATTATTGAATGTTCTCTGTCAAGCACAGAAGAATGAGTTAGATCAATAAAACCAGAGCGATATTTTGGTGTACCCAATGTTTTTAATATTTTTCATTGGTCCTTTCCTTCTCTATTAGTTTTCTTATTATGATAATCATTAAAATAAATAGCTCACCATATCTTTTGGTTGTTATGCTAGATTTTGGAATAATCTTCATAAAAAAGAAATGAAAAAGTAATAACATCATTAATTAGTATCATATTTATTCTACTAACATTACCCACAGCCTTCTGTTTCTATCCATTCAAATTGCTGCCTTTTAAGTATGGGAAATCAGAAGCAAAATATTTGAACATAACAACATGTCATAACTCTTGCTTCTACCTATTTGTCTGTGTTTCCTATGTACTATGTTCATTTTTTTATGGAAGACAATTTGTGTTCACTATTGAACAAAATAATGATACTGATTAATTTATAATAAGCAAATTAAGAAGCTATCAGGTCTCTATCTTGTTGGGAGAGGATGGGATACCCTAACTGACTGAAAAGCAAGTAGGAATTGACACCTCTTACTCATGGCTGTCATGTAAACCTGGGCCTTTTAATCTAAGAAAGTATAGTCCAGGAATTTAAAGCAACGCACAACATATTAAAGAGACAGTAATTCAGTCTAGAAGCTACAATGACAAATATGAATGGTCTATCTAGATGAAAAATCCATTCCAAATAATTTACCCATCATGGAATCAGCAAAAGATAAGATGATAACATTCTATGAACTGTTTTTGATCTTGGTATTTGGCTTACAGAATTCTTTTTGTAAATTAAATCCCTAAGATTTTATTTAGGGGAGTGGGGTGGTAAGATGTATTGTACTAGATGGTTAAAGAAACTTGAATAGAATAGATAGGCTTTTACTAAAAATGTGAAAAGGAAAAACACCTGTTTTTCTTCTCCACTCTCACTCTACTTGCAGAATATTTTACTTCTGATAATTTGTGTAATTTCTGGTTTTTTTGTTTTGTTTTTTTCTCCCACCAAGCAATTATTTGACTCCAGTTGGATATCCTACAATTCAATTCAGTTGACACTATCTGTGTGGAGGTACCAGTACATTCCATGAGTTAAGGCCCACAAGACCCCCCCCCCCACACACACACACACTTCAGTTGTCAATCTTCTAGTTGCAATTGCTCAAGTTGTTTGTTACCTGTACCTCTGACAATCAGATATAAATTAGAGGTCCCCAGGGCCTCTTCATTGGGTTTGATTAATTTTCTAGAGTTTCTCAAAGAACTCAGGAAAACAGTTTACCTACAAGATTACTGGTTATTACAAAAGGATATAACCCAGGAAGAGCTGGACACAAGAGATGCATAGGGCAGGTCCACGAGGACAGGCTCAGAGGTTCTATGCCCTCTCCAGGCAAACCACCAGGCCAACACCTCAATGGATTGACTAACCTGAAAGCTCTTGAATCCTCAGGAATTTTTATAGTGGCTCCATTGTATAGGCATGTTTAATTCAATCATTAACCACGACTGATTAAGTCAATGTCCAGTTCATCTCCCCTGCCTGCAGGTCAGAGGGTGAAAGTTCTAACCTTATAATTACAGGAGTGGGTCCCCTGGTGGCAAAAATCCCTTCATCCTCAGGAGCTTCACAAAAGTCATCTCATTAATAAACTCAGGAGTGGTTGAAAAAGACATTATGAATGAACAAAAGACACCTTTAGCTTTCTAATTACTTAGGAAATTCCAAGGGTTTGGGAGCTCTGTGTCAGGAACTGAGACTAAGATCAAATAAATATTTCTTATTATAAATCACATTATTGCAGTATGTCAGAGATACAAAAATGAAGAAAGCAAGGGGAAAAAAGTCAGAGAGTATTAGGAGGACTGGCTGGAGAGAGAAACTATACTAGAGCTAACACGTTCATCCTCTCACATTAGTAAGTGCATAGAAGAAGAAAAAATAGGCAAGAATACTTCAAAAAGTAAGAGAATATTTTCTCTATCATTATTTTTAGAAACATAATTCTTTTTAAAAAATATCCATTTGTTCATTTAGTTCGTATTTATGGGCCATCTATTATTAACTACCCATCCCCACTGATCTTAATGTTCTGGGAAATAAAAATTATTTTGAAATAGTTCCAAACTAGGCCATGTCTCTTGGCACTAATGTGACAGTTTTCATATACCACTGTCTTGATACTTGATTGTTGTCACCCAACATATTGGTTGTAAGTTAACATCAACTCTATTTAGGTTTATTTCCTGGAAATTGTGGAGTTTTATTTAGCATGACAATGAACAAAACATTTGAAGGTAACTGCCCTTTCCTTCTTCCTCCATTCCTCCCTCCTTCCCTTGTACCCTCCCTTCCTTCCTTCCTTCCTTCCTTCCTTCCTTCCTTCCTTCCTTCCTCCCTTCCTTTTTTTTTAAATTTTAGAGGCCTATTCCATTTAATAAGTTCATAAAATTAATATAGATTTGTAATCATAAAAGGAATAAAAAATCATTTAAGTTAATAAACAGATGTAGTTCATTGATTGTTTATTTAGATAATGACAAATATGATTCTAATTTGAAATAGTTTTTTCACACAAAATGTTAGACTTAAAAGACCAGTATCATTAAAAACAAGGGTTACTTTTTAATAATCCTTTTGAAAATTGATAACCATGAATATTATGTTGAACCTCAAATCTACAATACTCTACTGAAACTCTCTGTTCTCTCTCTCTCTCTCTGTCACACCTATACACTCTAAAACACAAGGCACACACAGCCTCCAGGAAATTCTACTCCATTCTCTTTTGAGTACTGAGAAAGTAAATGATTTATGAAGTCACTTTTTGAGGAATGTATTTTTTCTTTGGACTTCTACTATGATAGAAAATATTTCAAGATAATTTTTTTAGAATTAAAATCTAAGATTCCTGGCAAAACAGAAGAGATTTTAAAGTCATTTTTAGAAATATTAGGCTCAACTCTTTTTATATAAAATTACAATATGATGAATCTGTTTGACTATTTGAAAGCATATTTCCACTAAATATTATATACTTCTTTAGAAAAATGGCAACATTCATTTGTCTTATTTGATCTTTTGGAGAATATTCTCTATGGCCCAATTGATTTCTCAAGATCCTTTCTTTTTCAGAAGAATATGTCAGCTCTCAAGTGTCTAGTTCTTTTATCTGATCTGGCCTCTTTAAAACCCACAAGCCTGTTTGGGTTATCAGATCTATTTTAAAATGCTGCCATTCATCTGTTCAATTTAATGCTTGCTCAGGAGGGAGCCGCTGTATTGACTAAGGGCTATGCCGCAATGCAGCTTGGAAAATGAGAAAAGAAAGAAAAGCAGGCCCAAGCTAAGTATACCATTAACTCTGCCTAAGACGGCAATACATCAATAGAGCATTAGACATAATCATGTTTTATATAGTTAGTCAACCACAGAAAAGAATAATCAGAGATATTTATTCAGAAAGGAACAGGAACTCTAAGTCTGTTAAGCATTTACTCTTCTTTTCTCCCTCAAAAATGATGTGTAGTAATTAGTTTTCATCTGTACAAGCATTTTCTCTCTTAAAAATTAAAACATGTCTTACTGTAAAGAATGGAAATCAAGAAAAAAGATGTAGCTTTTGCCTGTTCAATGCTTAAAGGATGGTTCTTAAACAGAAAATAAATAGACTAAAGGCATTCTTACCGGCAGATAATATTTTTCTGTTATATATTGATTGAAGAAGAATGAAAATGTGGTTGCTTTTCAATACTCTATTGAATGGGCCTACTTTGTACTCATTAATAACTAGTTAAGTCTCAGGACAGTAAAACTTGCTTTTAATTTACAGTCAGCTTAGTAAACTACTAAATGCCAATTCCATTTGTATTAGAAAACCATTTAATTTCCTTAAAAGGAAAGTTACTTAAATTAATAAAAAGAAAAGGAATGGGAAGGAAAAGAAGGAGGAAGGAAGGAAGGAAGGAAGGAAGGAAGGAAGGAAGGAAGGAAAGAAGGAAGGAGAGACAGGAGGAAGGGAGGGTAGAAGGGAGGGAGTGGGGGAAGGGAGGAAAAGGGAGGAAGTGGAGGAAAAAAAAAGGCAGGAAGGAAGCCTGACTATGGTTTATGCTTGGAAGCCATGCAGTTTAGAAGACAGATCATGGGATCTTTCTTTCAGCTCTGAATGATTTCTCTACTGCTCATTGGGAAAACAATTTGAGATAAGCCATTTTCTTTTGTACCACATTCTGTTATAGTGGGAATTTGCAGAAATAATACTTATGTCAACAGATCGTTGTGAAGAACAGAAGAAATAATATATATGTATAAATAGTTTATAAAGTATAAATTGCTGTGCAGCGATTCTCAACCATTGCTTCTAGAAAATACAGGTATCCTGTGAGCCATGGTGAGCTGCTACCTACCTAAAATAGCCTCAGGGTAATATTTCCTCGATTCTCAGCAATAATCAGTCAATATACTGTTCTCCATTTACAGGTTTTTAAGTCATTTTTTTCTTACACAGTTGGCAAACGCTACCTTTACACTTTCCAAATTAATAACCAAAAATTAATAGATTGCTTTGAAATTGACAGAACACACTGCAAACCCTCTGTCCTGTTTCAAATAAATAGAAATTACAGAAGCAATATAGGAAACAGTTTAACACATAACTGATTTCTTACTAATATGGATTGAGCTGTTACAGAAATCTTCCACCTGCTTCAGGTACATGTGTGCATGTGCACACACACGTGTGCATACCTTCTAATACGAAGTTAAACTCATAAACAACAAAGAGAACACCGCCATGCAAGAAACAAAGAATGAATTGAAAATTAGAAAAATCAAGAAGGACTGAAGTCTAAGGACTCATAAGGGAGGTACAGACACATGTACAAGTTTATGGTTAAAAACTGGAGAATGCAGATTAAAGTCTGTAGGGAAGAGCTTATTCTCTAGTACTTAGACTAATAGAACAAAGCTACCGCAAATAGCAAGGAGTCATTAGGGACTAGGAAAAGCCTCTTCAAATAAGTTTAGGAAAACAGCAAGCATATTTGTTATAAATCCTCCAAAGTAGTGAAGTCAGGAAAAAAGATGCCTGCAAGAATTAGAAAGGACCTCTATGAGATGCCCATATTTGTGAGGCCTGAACTGATGATACCTTGGTAATACAGGAATTGTCATGCCTAGGGAATTTATTTGTGATTATGGTGCAACTTAGTGGGTCAGATTTACTTATTATTTTTTTTGCTGCATATTTAGTTAATTATGTATCACAATTTCTTAAATAAATATCTCTTCCAAAGAGAATGCAAATACTCATATAACATATTAAATTTCCCTTTTCCTCATTTATACTGAAAACTTCCTGAATTCGTAATTCTCTTCCGCCTATTGCTTATTTAATTCTATTCTATCCTGACGTTCCATTACTCATGAATACTACAGTGCTGCATTATCCTCCATAACCATAATACAGCTGTCAAAACCAGGAAATTGATATAGATAAATTACCACCATCTGATTCTCAAATCCCATTCGAGTTTTGACAATTGTCCCAATAATCTCTTATAAGCAAAAGGATCTAGTTGTGAATCATGCCTTGAACAGTCTGGAAGAGTATCTCAGTCTTAATTTAACTTTTATGACCTTGATACTTTGAAGTTCACAGCTAGACATTTTGAAGAATATGTTTTAATTTGAGTTGTCCGATATTTCCACCTAAATTCAGGTTACGTATCTTCAGTTTACGTATCTTCAGCCGAAATATAGTGATGCTTAGGGCACCTGGGTGGCTCATTCAGTTAAGCATCCAGCTTCTGCTTTGGTTCAGGTCATGATCTCGCAGTTCATCAGTTCAAGCCCTGCGTCAGGCTCTGTGCTGATAGCTCAGAGCCTGGAGCCTGCTTCAGATTCTGTGTCCCTCTCTGTCTCTGCCCCTTCCCTGCTCACACTGTCTCTCTCTGTCTCTCAAAAATAAATAAGCGTTAAAAAAAAACTAAAAAAAAGAAACATAGCGATGCTGTATTTTTCTGTTTTCAATTATATCACATACCATTTTTTATTTTTTCCCCATTGCCAATAATGTTCAATGTGATACTTGATTAAGGTGATGACTGTTAGGGTGCTTCCTGGTTAGAATCTAATATCCCCGCCAGGCTGCATGCCTCATCTGTTTAGATTTTGAAAAGCCACTTGGGAACTTCCAGCCACATATACCCCTGTGCTCTCTGCTTAGGCTCAGACACCCTCTTCGCGGCCCCATCCCATAGTCCCATATCTCTCGTCCTCACCCTGCTTAGGCTCTCACTCTGCATACCGGGCTACCATCTGAATTTAATGTCTTCTTCACCCTGCAGGTTTCTGATAGTCCACGAAGAGCTTTCCCACACTCGGGATTCTTTTCATCTTGTTTTGGCAGTGACATCCCTTGACAGACGCCAGTCATCATCTGATGCCCTCTTCATCCCACTCAGGCTCTGAAAGCCCACGATTCCCTTCTCTCTATGCTCCTTCTCCAACATTCCATGTAGGATGCCTTTCCTTAAAGATACTTTTCATACTCTGCTACACCTAAATGCTGTAGAACTGAACTGATCAGGAAAATAAAAAGAAAAGAGAAAAGAGCTGGGTTGTATTTTTATACAATATTAGAGCCCCCCTTGCTTTGACCTTTATATTCCACATATTTATATCTATTGAAATTACAGGTATATCTGGACTTATATCTATCATATTATTTTGTTTTCTTTTAATTTACTGTTATTTTCATTATTATTTTACTTCTTACTATCTTTTTCATGTTTACTAATCAATTTGTTTTCTTTTTCCCAATGTTCTATGAGTTTAAAAACTCATATATAATATTTTATTATTATAATTAAGAAAAATAGTTGAGATAAAATTCACAATGAAAAAAAAAAGATCTGAAGATTGTAATCTAATGAGTTTAATAAACAGATATAGCACTCCAGTCATCCACTGACTTCCCTTGTGTCCTCTTTCAGTCAATTCCACCATCCATGGGCAACCACTGTTCAGATTTGGAGCACCATACATAATTTTACCTTCCTTTGGACTTAATATAAATTGGAATCAACAAATTGGGCTGTTAGAACCTAACTTCTTTCTCTGGGGTAGTTTTGCAGATAAAAGCTGGCATTGGTAATACACCTGCAATTTGGCCAATCAGTGCTGGTCTTTGCTGCGGTAACTCAGTTGCAGTGACTGTTCCAAATGTGTCTCATTATCCTTCATCAGCCTAGTCATGTTCTTCTCCTATAGAGGGCACAAGAAGGCAAAGAAGAAACATCAAATCCCTGTAAAATAGATGACTTGAAACTGGCACATGGTCTTTTCTGCCATGTTTTACTAGCCAAAACAGGCCAAAGTTGAGAACCGGAAGGAATGAGCAACATATATCACATCTATACTGGGGAGAACTGCTATCATCTGGCAAAGAATATCAGCAGCATATTTGGGACAATAATGGAATGTACTGGAGTGTGCCCTCTTGGCCATGGTTTCTTCCTATGTGCAAAATATGATCACCTCATCCCAAGAACTCAAAAGTTTAGTTCAATCATTTCTAGATCCAGAAACATATGAAATGAAGACAAGTTACGTGGCCCTTTTTATTCCCAACATACACTGAAGCAACAGAGCCAGAAGGGCAACAAATAATCATATTTGAAAAGAGAAAGAATGGAAAACATACAGCAGTCACTGGTCCATAGTCCTATTAAAAGTTTCTGAGAAAATATTGTTAATTCATACCCCCTATTCAAAAGGTTTCCAGCTGGGGACGATTTGCTCTCAGGCAAATTTTGATGATGACTAGAGATATTCTTAATGGTCAACAATGAGGGGTGTGTGCCACAGATATACAGTGTGCAGAGATGCTGATAAATATCTTGTAGTGAATAGGACAGTTGCCCTCAACAAAAAGTTATCAACCCGGAATAGCAATAGTGCTAAGAGTGAGAAACTCCCTGCCCTATTCTTTTTTTTTCTTCCAAATTTTAAAATTCTAGTTAGTTAACATACAGTGCAATATTGCTTCCCAGAGTAGAATTCAGTGATTCACCAATTACATACACCAACCAATGTTCATCATAATTGCTCTCCTTAAAATACCCATCACCCATGTAGCCCATCTCCCTCCATTAATCCTGTTTGTTTTCTATTGTTAAGAGTCTCTCATGGTTTCTTTCCCTCTCTCTTTTCCCCTCCTTCCCATATGCTCATCTGTTTTGTTTCTTAAATTCCCAATATGAATGAAATCGTATGTTTTTTTGTCTTTCTCTGACTGACTTATTTCGCTTAGCACAATACATTCTAGCTCCATCCACATCATTGCAAATACTCCCTGCCCTATGTTAAAGGTGGGAATGATTCTTTATTAAGCCTATGTTCTCTTTTCTGAGAGTGACCCCCTGTGCATTGAGCTTCTGGGCTCTGAGCTCCATCCCCTGGTATATATTTCCATTTCTTTCATTGTCTGGCCATTTCTGAAGAGGACATGGGAAAATATACCCTTCTTTGATAAACAAGCAAATTTCTCAGGCTACTTCTTAATGTGAAAAGCAGGGGACCCAGAGGTCTTATTATATTTTGAATATTACAGCTAATATCAATTTTTTATATTAAGTTCAATCCCCTTCGTGTGCCGAAAGTCACATTCACAGTGCTTTCGAAAGTTATAATATGCTATCCTAATTGGCAGTATATTGGCAATATAAATATATTTTAAATAAAGTGAAAAGGTTTTGAAGAGAATCACACACACTTCTGAAAAAGTATTAATATGTTAAAAAGGCCAAAAAGAATCCATCAGATATTTAAAACTTAAATATCTTTAATTAAAAAAATAAGTGTAGGGGCGCCTGGGTGGCTTAGTCAGATAGGCATACAATTCTTGATTTTGGCTCAGGTTCATGAGATTGAGCCCCACATCGGGCTCTGCCTTGATAGTACAGAGCCTGCTTGAGATTCTCTCTCTCCCTCTCTCTCTGTCCCTTCCCCACCCATGCTTTCTCTCTCTCTCAAAATAAATTAATAAACTTAAAAAAATAATAGAACAATAATAATTGTATAATATAGTCATCTTATCTGTTTGGGTTAAAAGAGCTACAAAATGCTCAATGTGTACGTTGTTAGCTTACAGTAGGAATGGAATCAATACTTACATAGGTGGACTTTACCTCATCTGACAGGGAAAGATGGTAGAGGCTATTGATTAGAAGAGCTTGGGGGAGTGACATTTACAGTACAATGGATTAAGTTTAATGAGCAGACTTATTACTTATCAATAGAAGGCTTAACCTTATCCCCACATTAGTTAGGCATTATTGTGCAAAATAATTTGAAGTAGATTAAATGATTTATTGACTACACATAAATGTCCTGAAGAAGATAAACAACAGTTTCCTCCTGATGCAAAATTGTTTTCAGAGTCCTGAACGCATTCCTTTCTCTGTGTTTTTACCTTTCACACACATAAGAGGGGAAAAAATGCAACGTTATTGTTAAATTAAAATTGAGTTTTAATTTTAGATAAAATACATCATAACTATATATTCATTCTCTAACATTTTAAAATTTGTTTCATAAGGAGTTCATAATATATTTTTTAAGCTTGGCAGATAAATGTATTTCAGAAACACATTTAGAAAACTGAGATATAAAAAGAAAATAAGATACTTAGTACGGTAACTTTTCCTCTATTAGCATATTAATTGCAAATAATTCGTGTAGAATCTCTCCAGTCATATAAAGACTCAAAATTAAAGAAAATTGGTAGAGTCTATATCTTTCCTCCAATCACTATTAAAGTCATTTAAAAATAGGATGGACATAGACAAAAGTGAGATGCAATTGGAGCAAAGACATTTATAATCTAGATGAAATTAATATGTTATAAATGCATATACCATTATGCATGCAAAGTATCCATAGTTCCAAGTACATTGTTTCAAAGTCAATTCCTTGTTTTCCATCCTTTTAAGCATTCCTGACTCTTCCTAAGGTTTTAGAATAAGAGAATTATTGGCCTAGTTCTCAATTTTATAAATTAAGAGGAACTGAATTTATAGAATAGAGGTCTGGGCTATGGAACCCAACTCCACAAATTTCTAACACTATGCCCTCAATATCTCATTTCCTTTTCTAACAAATTTTGTTTGCTTTAGTTTTTATTGAATTAAAATTTACATACAGAAAAATGCACAGATCTTAATTGTAAAATATAATGACTCTTGGCACAAGTATACATTAGTGTAAACAATATCTAAATCAAAGTATAAATTTCGTCATCCCAGAAATTTCCCTCATGCCTCCTTCTAGTCTATACCCACCCCGGGTTTTAGAATGTTACCCAAATTAGATCATACAATCAGTATGCACTCTTTTTTTTTTCATTTATTTTATTCAACACAATGTGCCAATCCATACTGTTATATGCAGCAATAGTTTATTTTTTTTTTATTGTTGAGTTGTTTTCAATTGTATACATATGCCATAATTCGTTTCACAATTCTCCTGATGGACATTTGAATTGTTTCCAGTCTTGTCTATAATGAATAAAAGCATCAATAGCATGCTTATACAATCATTTGTGGATATATGATTTAATTTTTTGGACTGAAATTACTAGGTCATAAGGGAGGTTTATGTTTCGCTTTTTAAGAAACTGCAAAACACTTTTTTCAAAGAGGCTGTACTATTGAATACCACAAGCAATGCGCGAGTTTGCTCCATATCATTGCCAACAGTCTATATCGTTAGACTTAAATTTTAGCCTTTCTAGTAGGTGTGTGGTGGCATCTCCTTGTAGTTTTAATTTTCATTTCTATGATAACTAATGATGCTATGAATTCTTTCATCTGTTTTGGTTTTGTTGTTATTGTTTGCCATTAAATCATCTTCTTTGGAATGTGTTCAATTATTTCACCCAAACTTTATTGGATTCTTTATACTTTATTATTGAGTATAAAATTCTTTATGGATTCTGGATATAAGTCCTTTACTCAGATATATATTTTGTGAATATTCTAGTCTGTGGTTTGCCAATTCATTTTCTTAATGAATAGAAATTGGGGTAGGGCAAAATATAGATTAGCAATTGTCTGTTTATGATTATTGCTTTCTGTATACTCTCTAGGAAAATTTTATAGCATGTTGAATATATCTTGCTAAATTTATTAAGAAGCCTTATAGATTTAACTTTTTCATTTAATTCAAGGATTTCTCTTGATGTTTTTGATGTAAGGCAGTGATCTAAATCATTATTGGATAGCTAATAGATGATAGATAGATACATAGAGATTCATATATACCTATTTATGGAATTATTACATATATATTCAACTATTGCAGTAGCATTTGTTAAAAAGATTTCCCACTCCTTATTACACTGAATTTGTTGGAGGGTAATTTGACTATGTAAGTTAGGATTTTTTTGGACCCTGTTGTGTGATTTTATTTTCCATTTATACACCATCCCTCTCTCTTATATAGATAGATGACAGATAGATAGATAGATAGATGATAGAATATATAAAAATATGATTATAACCATATGTTTTTTTATTTCCTCCAGAATATTTTATAATAATTTTATAATTTCCAACACAGAGATTTGTCAAATATTTTTATTAAAGTATTTTAGATATACTGTTTTTTTGATTCTTTCCTAATTTTACTTTTCATTTATGCATTACCAATGTCTAGAAATATAGATGATTTTTAAAAATAATGTTTATTTTGTTTCTCTGGATCTTGCAAAATACATACTAGTTCTAGTTTTATTTTGTTTATGTACATTAAAAAAATTTTACATATATAATCATGTCTGCAATAAAGGCAGTTCTGCTTCTTTCTTTTTTATTGTCATGTATTTTATTGCTTCTTCTTTTCTTATTGCACCAAATAGGACTTGCACTATTTAATCGTGAATAGAAATGGAGCCTGGAAACATCTTTTTCTTGTTCCCAATCTTGAAGAATAGCATTTGGTGCTTCATCATTAAGTCTAATGTTATCTGTAAGTTTTTCATAAATGCTCTTATTTTCCTACTTTCTAGAGCTTCCATCATGAATACCTGCTAAAGTTTGTCAAATGTTTTTTTTTGTCTGTATCAATCTGATTACTTATTACCTTCCTTTATTCTCATAGTATCAACATTTTACTCCTACAAGTATCCACACCACGTCATATATGTTATTATTTCTATATACTGTTGGATTTCATTGATTTTTTTTTTTTGCTTTGTTTTTTTTTCCTTTTTGAATATGTGTATATGGTTTGGGGATCAGAGATACAATGTCTCATAAAAATAGCTGGAAAGTCATACCTTCTCTTATAATTTCTGATAGAGTTTCATAGAATTGGTATTATTTTTTCTAATAAGTTTAATAAAACCCCTCAGTAAATTCATCTGGATATGTATATTTTGTTGTGACAAAGTTTTTAATTTCAAAATCTTGTTTTTTAACAGATATAAAGCTCTTCAGATTACATTTTCCTTCTTTTGTCAGTTTTAATTTCTTTCTATTAAGGAAATTCTCAATTTTATCTGTTATCAAATTTACAAGCATTAACTTGATCATAAATAATACTTTTATTATCCATTTAATTTTTTTAGTATTCATCGTGACATCAACCCCGTTACATCCCTGATTTGGATAATTTGAGTTTTCTTTTTTTTTTCATCATTCTATACAGTAGTTTATTACATTTATCAATTATTTAAAAACAAAAAGCAGTGCTATTTTAATTTTTCTCTATTGTTTGTTTCCTATTTTCCTTATTCTGTTCTCATATATATTACTTTTTCCTTTTTCCTACTTTGTCTTTCACTTATTATATTTTTCTATCCTTTTTAAGTTTGAAATTTAAGTTAATTATGTTAATTTTCTCCTTCTACAATTCAGCTTTCTTATCCAATTTTTTTCAAGATATATCTTTTAATATGGTCTGCTTTTCAGCTTATCTGGATATTTGTTTTGAAGTATGCTGTTCGTAGGGTTTTCGGTGCTAATACCTACCTATTCTGACAATGACTGCTTTTAATATGCATGCTACATCCATACATATTTATAACGATATTTTAAAAAATAGTAAAATGTATTTTACTAATATGTTTTTGTTTAAATTGACCATTTTGCTATTTGTCACATCTTCATTTTGTTACTTTATTCCTGTTCTTCTGCCATTTTAATTTCTACTTTGGTTTTGTGGTCACATTTCTTTTTAGCTTTAGAAGTTCCACTTGGGTTCGCTCACCACATATCTTATGTATGTTATGTATCTTTAACTTATCAAAGTCTACCCAGACATAATATTGTGGCACTTCACTTACAAAGCAAAAAACAAAACCATAAACCTCAAAGCAGTAAAATTGTTTACAGTCCTCTTTTTCTTAACATTTTTTCATAAATGATGTTACTAAAATTGATATCACCACTTATTATTATTAGTTAAACATTCATTCTTTTTAAAATTTTTTTAACATTTATTTATTTTTGAGAGACAGAGCATGAGCAGGGGAGGGGCAGAGAGAGAGGGAGACACAGAATCCGAAGCAGTCTCTAGGTTCCAAGCTATCAGCACAGAGTCTGATATGGGGCTTGAACTCACAAACCGTGAGATCATGACCTGAGTGGAAGTCGGATCTTAACTTAACCAACTGAGCCACCCAAGGGCCCCTAAACAGTTATTTTTTAAAGAAATTGAGAAAACACACACACACACACACACACTCTCACATATATGAGTATACATGCACATGGACCCACACCTATTTTTATGGTTTCTAATGCTCTCCACTCTTTATTGTAGATCCCAGTTTTGATTTCATGTCATTTCTCTTGAGACTGAATAAATCACATATTTCAACACTCTTGGTGACAAGTTCCCTTGGCTTCATTTATCTGAAAATGACTTTAATTAACCTTTATTTCTGAAGGACATTTTGAT
Organism: Leopardus geoffroyi; assembly: GCF_018350155.1. NCBI lineage: Eukaryota > Metazoa > Chordata > Mammalia > Carnivora > Felidae > Leopardus > Leopardus geoffroyi. The sequence goes on from NC_059333.1 coordinate 25,277,034, forward strand.
AGATTTAGAATTATATATCCTCTCTTTTACTTCATTAATGATAGTATACCACGGTCTTCTGGTCTTTATTGTTTGTGATAAAATGTCACTCCTCACATTTTGCCTGAAATATAAATATTTTCTCTGGCTGCTTTGTGCTTTTTTTTTTTCTCTCTCTCTTTGGCTTTCAGAATTTTGACTATGACATGACTTATTTTAGCTTTCTTTTGTTATTGACGCTTGGTTCATCTGAGCTGCTTGGATTTGTAAGTTGATCTTTCCAACAAATTTGTGAAAGTGTTGGCCATTTTTTAATTGACGAAATTTATTGTATGGATATGACATCTTAAAAATTTTTAAAGGAAAACTGATACTATCAAATCATTAATAGAATAAAAATATGTTAGTGGATATTCTTTTTTTGTTTGTTTTATTTTAGAGAGAAAGAGAGAGCACATGCATGTGCAAGCCGGGGATGGATGGGCAGAGAGAGAGGGAGAGATAGAATCCCATGCATGCCCTGTGTTGTCAGTGTGGAGCCCAACTCAGGGCTTTTCCCATGAACCATGAGTCAAGACCTGAGCCAAAGTCAAGTTGATAGTTAAACCAACTGAGCCACCTAGTCAACCCTTAGTGAATATTCTAAAAAGAGGTTTTAAAATAGTTTGTACAGTGACATTTCTTTTATGTTAAAATTATATATATATATATATACATATATATACATATATATATACATATATATACATATATATATATATATATAAACACATGAAATAATATGAACATTTTACACCAAAATTTTAATAGCCAAAATATGGAACACTGACAACACCAAATACAGACAAAGATGTGGAGCAAGAGACCCATTCACTGCTGCAGGAATGCAGAATGGACAGCCACATGCAAACTAGTAATCTTCCGTGGTATTTGCCCACAGGGATTGAAAACCTAGGTTTGAACAGAGATGTTTATAGCAGTTTTATTCTTAATTACCAAAATTTGGAAGTAACCAAGATGTTCTTCAGTGTATGGATGGATAAATAAATTAAGGTCTAACCACAGTAGAATATTATATAGTGCTGAAAAGAAATGATCTATCAAGCCATAAAAAGACATGGAGGAAATTTAAAAGCATGTTAATGAAGGTAGCCTAACTGAAAAGGCTATATACTGTGTGATTCCAACTATATGACTTTCTGGAGTAGGCACTACTATAAGAAAATAAAAACACCAGTGGTCACCAGGAGTTTGGTGAGAAGTGATGAATAGGCAGAGCATAGAGGATTTTTAGGGCAGTAAAATATTCTATATGATAATGTTATATATATATTGTTACACTTTAATGCACTCCCATAGGATGCACAACACCAGCAGGGAACCCTAAGTTACACTATGGACTTTTGATGATTATGATATATCAATATATGTTCATTCTTGGTATAAGATGTACCATTCTAATTAGTGAGGTTAATAATGGGGGAAACTATGTGAGTGTAGGGCAGAGATTATATGGGAAATCTCTATGCTTTCCTCTCAATTTTGTTGTAAACCTACAACTGGTCTAAAAAAATAAAGGCTTTAAAAATATGAATATAGGAAGAGCTACCCTCAAATCTGCAATAGCATATCTGCTAAAACCCTAAAGCTAAAGCATAAGAATAACCAACCCATAAACTAGTGTTTCTAGGTATAAACTGAAGAGTAACGGGTGAATATTTCCATTTGTACCTCATTATGTACAAAAATGTTCATAGCAGCATTATTTATAATATCTTTAATGGAAAATAATGTAAACATCCATCAACAATATAGTGAATTAAAAATGTTTGGTATTTTCATGTGATGGGATATAACACAACTACATAGCATCACAAATAAACTACTTCTGCATGCAATAGCATTGATTATTCTCACCAGTTATATGATTCTATTTCTAATAAATTTAAAAACTGGCAACATCACATCAATGGTGTAAGTCAGAATAATGGTTGCTTCAGCTTGGAATAGTTGTTAAAGGCTCAGGGTTGGGGAGAATGAGCAAATTTTATGTGTGTGATGTTGGAAATGTGCAATATCTTGATCTGGGTGATACCTAATCACACATAAAGACATTCATACACAAATACATGCATGTACATATACATATGCATTTGAACTATCAAGTTTCTGCCTTTTGTTTTGAATTATTACAAAAGCTAATGAAATGTCAAGATTTCATATAATAGAGTTTTTTGTATAATTGCTGGTAGTGACAATAGGTCCAAGTATTCTCAAGAACAATCTCACAAAATATGAGAAAGTAAAAGATATTCTAGCCCTAAGACTCAGCAATCACAGACAATCTTAGAGAAATGCCAATTTTAGTACGCTAGGAAACATACATTATAATGTCTAATCCAGCATTGTTTGTGATAGCCAATCACTGAAAATAACTTAAAATTCCATGAACTGAAAAATGTCCACATAAATTATGGCATTTTCACGTGTACAATACAAAACAGGTGTACAAAAGAATGAACTGGGACTCTAAGTCTGAATATTATAATTACGGTTTTGAGGGAAATAAAATTGCCAAGGAATTCACACAGTATAATGACATTAGTACAACATGTAAAACATCAAACCATATTGTGTCAGTAACAAATATATTGAAAGTATCATGAAATGCATGAAATGAAATATGGAAATTCTTAAATTGGGAATAAGTAGCCAAGGAGCTTCAATCATATTGTTTTTGTTTTATTTATTTAAATGGAGTGGATATATAACAAAAGATTTATTATTCTTATATACGTATATCTTAATACATAAATATTTTTAAAGTGAATGATTTTAACAATGCATGTGAAAGGTAAGCTACAAAGTAAATCCAATAAAGCATAAATTTTATAGAAATACTATAATCAACAATCGTTATAAAGAAAATATTAAAACAACAATAAATGATTGCATGCATCTGAGTGAACATTGCATGGGGAATCACTGTCACGTTCATTAGCATTTAGTTGACAGTGGATATATTTCATAGCTCCGTAACTAACATGTAAATAAAAAACTACATTTATCTATCAAAATATAGTTTCGTAATGGCACATTTACTTTTATCAAATACAGCCACCATGACACTAGAGAGTATGAGTGATGTTGATTTAATCATCCCATTACGTGTATATCATGTGTGAAGGAGAGCAGAATGCTCATTTTCTAGTTATTAATCCTGATCAACTAGGAAAAGTGGAGAATGAAAGTCTCACATTTTCTTTACTAGTTGAAATTGATGAACTATATGTGAAGAGAATCAGGAGCTTTCACTGGATTTCTATTCAATGAGTATGTTCAGCTTCAGAAGAAAAACGAACAAAGTCAATTAAAGATAAACACTTGTTGGAAGAACCCAGACAATTCTTTTGAGAAACCAGGAAGCTGAACAAAAACATTGGCCCGTGTACACATAAACTGTAGAAGAAAATGCTGTTATAAATGCTGGGTTGAATAACTTGGTGTATCAGTGGTAAACTTTCTGGTTGCCTCAACACACAGGTGTTTTTATCTGTTCCTTATTGTTTGATAATCTAGATTGCCTGCTTACTACACTGTTTCCCAGTTACCAGCTGGATCACTATGGGCTCTTTGTTTCTCCTTTCTAGATTTCAAAGTTTCAGGCTGCTTTAATTTTCACAGTACTTACTTCCATGTGCTCTGCTTTGAAGTGTCCCAGCAAAAAGTCGCTGTGAAGTAGGGCATATTCATTCCCATAGTTCCCTTTCCTTGGGAACATTAAAGGAAGTGCCTAAATTCTTCATTATTTAATAAAAAAAAGCTGCTAATCATAATATTAAGATCACCAATAAAAATGAAAGCTCATGTCTTAGTTTGGAGCGCTATAAAAAAACAAAAACATAGATTGAGTGGCTTAAACAACAGACATTTGTTTATCATGGTTATGGAGGATGGAAAGTCCAACGTAAAGGGGCCAGAAGTTTGGGGTCCTGGTAAGAGCCCTCTTCCTGCCTGGCAGACAGCAGGCTTCTAGCTGTGTTTTTATGTAGTGGAGAGAGAGAGCGCTGGTCTCTCTTCCTCTTCTTATAATACTAATCCCATCTTGAGGGCCCTAACTTTATGACTTCATTTAAAACTAATTACCTCCCAGGGCACCTGGGTGGCTCAGTTGGTTGAGCAGTTGACTTCAGCTCAGATCATGATCTTGCAGTTTGTGAGTTGGACCCCTGGGTTGGGCTCTGTGCTGACAGCTCAGAGCCTGGAGCTTGCTTCAGATTCTGTGTCTCCCTCTCAATCTGCCCCTCCCAGCGCATGTTCTTTCTCTCTCTCTCTCCCTCAAAAATACACATTAAAATAATGATAATAATAAAATAAACCCAATTACCTCCTAAAGGTCTCACTTCCACACACCTTCACATTGGAGGTTGGAACTTCAACACATGAATTTGTGGAAGACATAAATACAGAGAGACAGAAGATATAAGATGGAATGAAAGAGAATGATTTATTTCAAGAAATTGGCTCATGTGATTGTGATTGTTGGAGCTGGCAGTTCTGAAATCCATGGGGCAGGTTAGCAAGGTGGAACTCAGGCAAGGTTTCTGTGTTACAGTTTTGAGGCAGAATTCTTTCTTCAGGAAACTCCAATCCTTGCTCTTAATTAAGGTCTTCGACAAATTGAATGTGGCCCACCCACATTATAGAGGGTAACCTGCTTAACTTAAAGTTTATTGATTATCAGTGTTAATCTCATTATACAGTAACATTCAGACTGGTATTGGGCACCATAACTAGTCTTGTTGACACATAAAATTAATGGCCATAATATAATAAAGCATTCAATATGGATCTGTTTCCTATCTTCTTTTACTGCATTTCTAATATTTAGGGAGGTTTCTAATTTTTCTCTGGAAGTTCTTTTAGTGATTCTAGATTAATGAAATATGCTCTTTCTTTTTGGACTCCCTATGTTATTTTATTTAAAACAATTTTTAATGTTTGTTTTTGAGAGAGAGAGAGAGAGAGAGAGAGAGAGAGCATGCACACACAAGGGGGGGGGAGGGGCAGAGAGAGAGGGAGACACAGAATCTGAAGCAGGCTCCAGGCTCTGAGCTGTCAGCACAGAGCCCAAAGTGGGGCTTGAACCAACGAATTGCGAGATCATGACCTGAGCCAAAGTAAGATGTTTAACCAAATGAGCCATCCAGGCTCATGGCCATCCAGCCATCCCTTGACTCCCTAATTTGAATTCCATTAAAATGAAGTTGTATTGTTTTCTTTCCCCTACCCTACAATTATACCATCACCCATATTTAATAAATATTAATCACTTTAATTTCTCTTTGTTTTGGCATCTATGTTTCATTTTTCACTATTGATTTGCTACCCTTAAATAATACTCTTTGACACCTAGGAATTACAATGAGGCAATCTGCTATTTTACTTTCTAGTTATGCAACAAACCCATATGTTCCCATTTTGTGTTAGATGGATGATTTCCACATTGTCAGAGCATATACAACTCACAGCCCAAACTGTCAACTCTATTCTTCCTTTTATTTAATTGTTTGATCCACAACTACCTTATCTGGAGGTCATCCTTTCTTAATGTTCTCAAGAAGACTCTTGCAAAGAATATTTACTAAATTTTCTTGTGTGTTCAGAATGTGTTTTTATTTTTAAGCTTCAAGGTCAACCTGCCTTGCCTCACACTTTCTCTCCTATATTATCCTACTGATTTTTTTATACTCTCTCTTCTGAGTAGAATGTGGTTGTGGCTATGACAACTTTGCATTATAAAATGGTGACCATATAGAAGTTACCATACAAACTGGAACAATTCTAAGAGTGAAATGGGAAAATATAATAGTAGAGTAAATATACCAGGATCATTGACATAAAATCTGACTGTCCCACATGAATCAGAATTGGTGGGGTTTTGTCCAGAGACAAGTGTGATTTATGACTACGTGGTTTCAGGAAAAATTCACAGATACATGGGGAAATGAGACAGGAAATGAGAGGTGCCCAAAAAAGAAACATTTGAAAAAACCCACAAAGAATGGCTTTAGCTCAGTCCTTCAAAGATGATCTGTAGAAAGTATGTTTTCCTTATTAGGAGGCAAGGAGCTTGGAGTATTTGTACCTCCATGCACATTGTCATGGTTTAAGAGCTATTCACAGGATGAAACTCTGAGTCAATTGTTATTCTCTGCTTGTGCAGACATATTGGGTTCTGGCCACCTGTGCATGGTTACCTGATAGATTTGCAGGTGCAGATTTCTGGGAATGGCAACATATATGGAAGCTTCATGCAAACATCTGGTAAAGGGATTGGATAGAATATAAGTGGATCATTATCAATATGTTAAGTTTCCCATTTAAGGCGGACTCACCATACATTTCTCTCTTCTTCAAATTGTGGCTAGTTACAATTTCCAGGAGGAGAATATTTACAAAAAAGAATCAGTGGCAAAAAATACAAGCCCCACTGCTGTAATTGTTCTCTAGGCCATAGTTGATCATTTCAGCATCCTTATCTCCCATTTATTCTTTGTGTCTCTGGGTGTGCATGTGTACGTATGCTGTCAGGTAAAGACTCTTCTTCCTCCATCTCCCAATATGTTTATATTTGTTCCAGGACAAATTGTTGAAAACATTATTATTTACTTATTGAATTGCCATGAGATGACTGTCAAAAAACCAATTAGGCATGTAAGTCTGGACATCTGAGTTTTGCTTTATTTTTTGCATTGTCTTTATGTCCAGTTGTCCACAAATGTGTATGCCCATCTATGCCAAACTGCCTTAATGACATGCCTAAAAAGGGCTGTATACGAACCTCGAAATAAAAAGATGTTACTCCTCTGGCTTTATTCTCCTTTCTGATCATTTTGGATGTAAGAGGTTCTTTGAATTTCTTTTTTTTTTTTTTTATTTTTTTTTTTTATTTTTTTTTTCAACGTTTTTTATTTATTTTTTTGGGACAGAGAGAGACAGAGCATGAACGGGGGAGGGGCAGAGAGAGAGGGAGACACAGAATCGGAAACAGGCTCCAGGCTCTGAGCCATCAGCCCAGAGCCTGACGCGGGGCTCGAACTCACGGACCGCGAGATCGTGACCTGGCTGAAGTCGGACGCTTAACCGACTGCGCCACCCAGGCGCCCCTCTTTGAATTTCTATATAAAATTCATAGTTAGCTGAATAATTTCTACAGGGAAACCTGTTAGAATTTTGATTGTGTTTGTATTGAATCTATAGATCAATTTGGAGAGAGTTAACATCATAATAACATAAGTCTCCCCATCTATGACCATGGTATATGTCTTAATTCATTTAGACCCTTCAGCAAAGTTGTGAAAGTTTCACTGAACAGGTATAGCATATATTATGCTCAATTTATTCTTAAGTATTTATGTTTTGTATGTTATTTTTAATGGCGTGGGTCGTAACCTGAATAAACTTTTTTTCTTTGCATATTGTTCTGGCTAGGACTTCCACAGTATATTGAATTGCAGTTGTAGGAATAGATGTCTCTGCTTTGTTCTAGAACTTACGGGGAAATAATTCTGTCTTTGACTAGGGCCAAATTAATGCCCTTGTGACCCAGTCACAGGATCCCATGCTCAGAAGGCCCCTATTTCTGGCTTAATGCTCTTCTGTTACTGCTTTAAAATTCTTAATAATTTGATCTTTGTATCTGTGATTTATAAGGGAAGTTCTATTGGCTCACTAGAGCATGGCAGTGAGCAGAGGAGATGTGTATGATGTGCATGTCCGCTGTTCCTTCCTGTTTCATTTTTAGACAGTGTTTGCAATGTTCCATGAGCACAGAATTCCAGTAGATCCACAGTGCATGACAATTCAGCAAAACTCAAAGCAAGTACAAGTTACACAAATTAGATCTATGAATGAGCGAGCAGGGGTTGATCGTTCTGAGAGGCCATACTTTCCATTCAAACCAGAACTTGCTTTGAAGGCAAAAAGAAAGCAATGAGTTTCAAAGAAAGGCAAACCACCAAGGCACACTTTATCATTTTCCCTCTGTTACTTTCCTGTATTGAAGTTCTAACACATAGTAACTGCTAATGTGACCTTATTTAGACATAGATACTTTACAGAGATAATAAAGTTATAATGAAGTCATTGGGGTAGGCCTTAATCAAATAAGACTGCTGTCCTTAGAAATAGGGGATATTTGAAGGCAGACACACACAGGAATAATGTCATGTGAAGAGACACAGGATGAAATTAGCCCAGGAGAGAGGCCTGGGGCAGATACTTTGTCACAGTCCTCAGAAGGAACCAACCAATGTGATGATACCTTACTACTTGGCCTCTAGCCTCCAGAACTATAAGACAAATTTCTATTGCTTAAGCCTCCTGTGTAGTTTGTTATGACATTCCTAGTGAACTAATATGTTCCTCTATATGTTGTATTGGAGAAATGGGAAAATTCAAAGTTTAACTGCCATCCTTTTCCTCCAGAACATCCTATTATAAAATATATTAATTTGACAACATAAAGTGTCATAAAGCATGTAGAACAACACACACACACACGTAGGTACATGCATATTTTTTGTATTATCTTATAAATTTGGTAAATATCCCACCTTAGTATTGAACTCCCCACTAAGCATTGAACTCCTACTTAGTATTGAACTTGGTATTGGGCACCTCTCATTTCCTACTTATTGTATGTGCCCATGCAGCTGAATGTTACTGGAAAAAACACACATTGTGCTGAGTGGTCTCAATTTAAATGTGTGACTGCTAACTTCAGAGCAGTTGGGCATTAATATTACTCGGAAATCAAACTACACTTCTCAGTTCATTTTTCATCCCATTCTACTAGAAAGCTCTTCCATACTTCCTCCTTTTCCCTAAAATTTCCAGAGCCGCCTCAAGCATCTTCATTCTCAGCTAATGATCTTGCTTCCAATTTTCACTGGGAAAATTTAATTAATCACAAGAGAATTTCTGCAGGATCTCACCACCATGTTAGTCTAACTACCAGCAATTATGTTTAAATTCTCTTGCTCTCTGGTTCATATGGATAAACCATGAAACTCCTAGCTAAAGTCTTCACTTCCCATTCTTCACTACATCCCCTCTCCTTTACCTGTGCAAAATTTTAGCTCCAATATTTTAGTTCTTTCTCTGAAATTTTCCCACTCAAGTGGATCTTCACCATCCATTTATAAATACATCATTGGATCTATATCCTTAAAAAATTTCTATCAATTCCAGTTCTACGTACCTTCATCTATTGCCCCATTTTTTTAAACTTTCCTTTACAAGAACATACTTTGGAAGAGTTATTTATACCAAAGTTTCTTAATCTCCCTTTATCTCCTAAGCCCCCATCATCAATCGTTCATGCCCACCCTTCTGTACCCCTTTGGTCTGGCTACTGATTAATTTCCTGCTGTTGAAGCTAATGATTAATGTGCAATCCTTAACCTGAACTATCAAAAAGCATATAGCACATTTATTGTGCTTTTGTAACACGATAGCATAAAACACATACCAACACATTATTACTATTTATATATCAATAGCATACAATGCAACCCCTGTTTCTTAGTAGAGTGACTTCGTTTGGCTTCCAGTCACCTATTTCTGTCTGATGTCACTTCTATTTCTTTGGCATCTCGTCAGTCTTCTATGCTGGTGGATCCTCACTTCCTGACCTTTTAGTGTGGGATACCACAGAACTCAATCTTTTATATTCTTCTTTTCTCTAGCTATACAACTTCTATTTGATCTCACATAATTATATGGCTTTACTCATGATCTATATGCCAAATATCTGACAGATTGATAATATCAGGGTGCAAACTTCTCTGCTGAACTGCAGTCACATGAATCTACCTAACTGCTGGGCTTATCACAAGTGTGATGTCTATTAATCATTAACATTGCAATGAATTTAAAAAGCATAGAATAGTAGTGTCACATCTAGCTCTGTGTCTAAATACCACACTCTACTACTTCATGTAATACTCTTTGTATAAGGATTAACCAAAATCATAACCAGTTTAACCATTATTTTACATATAGTTCAAGGCAATTTTATATAGTTTGCTGAATCTGTGGCAGGGGTATGAAAATATATATTTGCTTATTATATATTTCCTGTGTGTTGTATATATGTTTATGTGTATGATATAGTCATTTATATAAGTATATATATATATGTATATATATATATACACACACACATACAAATACTTACATATTATATATTCAATATATATATACATACATATACTTACATATTATATATTCATATATAAGAATATGCATATATATGTATGTGCATGTTATTTCATATTATAGTCATTTCTAATAGTTGAATGTTGCATTTTATTGAGTGCCAGTACAGAAATAGAAATGCTTACATTATTTTTCTTTGTCATATAAGGTAAGGAGGATTAGGGCAGGAAAAGTTACAAATGACCTCAATGCTGAGACAGCATGCAAACAATTGGATTATGAAATTAACATGTGATACTATAATCAAAATTAAAATATAATACTATTGAACATTAACACTAAAATTTGTGTCTCACCTTCAAATAATGATCTGTATTTGTGTAATTATATCATCCATAGTTTGAAATTTGGACTATTGAAATATCTATATCTCATAGAAACAATAAAGCAATTTCAACTTTCATAATTAAAGTGCATCATTCTTGAAATGGGCCTTAAAATCTCCCTATAAAGCTTATGAATGAAGCTTCATTGATGAAAAACAATGATTTCTTCTATGAGAAAATTTCAGTGACTACTATAATCCACAGTCTTCTGTCATTTCAAAGAATCTAAAGTATCTTAGTTGTGAAAAGATGTGGCCAACTTATAGTTGTTATATATAGTGAGAAATAGTAGTCTTCTGTTAAAATTAACAGCATTATTCTGAAAAATTGGAAACTGACTCCTACCTACAACGTGCAGTGAAAACCTGTCTATATTAGTTTTTAGTTTCCTAGCAACGTACCTAAAATTTAACAGTGAATTAATGTATAAAATACATTTTTACTCTGCCTGGCACAGAAATAATTTTTTCTAGAGTATACATGGAATTGTGAGAAGATGTGGCTTTCCAGTGTTACATTTTTGTAATGTGACAGGTCATGTCACAGGACTCAGAACAAAATTAGAAAAAATGGTTTCTATCTTAAGAGAAAAATTGCATTAAAATTGTGATTTTCTTCTTTAGTAAATCCATTGGGTATTGCATATATACTTCACTAATTAGTTTTAAGCTGTGTATTCGAATGAATAGCTCCGTTACTCCTATATGTTAACAGTTGTCTCTTGAAATAATTACTATTTAGGTTTGTAAAGTATTCATTAAATGTCTGCCAAATTACTTAAAAATCATAATAGACATTTAATGGATGCTTTAAAACTGAAATAGAAATTACATTTGATTATAAGTAACTGTAGGTTTATAAAGCTATCATTATATGTCTATTAAGACCATTTAACTTAAGTGTTACATAATTAGAGAAGAGCCAGGATTTTAATTGCACATTTGCAAACTGCTAGCTCGCTTTGCTAAATATTCATTTCATCCACTGCAGGAAAGTGTGAGTGAGGTATGAAGATTTCATCATTTTTTTCCTTAAGCAATTTTTCACTGCACTCCATGAGATTAAATGATCTAACAAATGCATATCACATGCAATAATAAGACTATATGCAAAAAATAAGAGATTTACATTGAACATATATATTCATGAGAAAGATACATTTCATTTATCACCTCTTGCCTTCCCCCAAAAAACCTCTTGATAAACCAAGAGGTATTCCCTCTCCTGCCTTTCAGGTTACTGATTAATAACAGTGCTACAACCAAATAGCTGAGATAGAAAATAATTGATATCAAATTATGATTCAGTGCTTACTGCATTGGTCCTAGAAAGTGCATCCCAAGTTGCCAATAGAAAAGCATAATTTTCCATTAATTACCTCACTAAGCAGTTGCTTGTTATCACAGAAGTTAAGTGGGAATTAAAAGAGACTAAATTACACTTTTATGCCTTGAAGTGCCAACTCATCTTGAAGTCAAGATTGGTATACAAAATGCAGAGACGGAAGATTGTAATTTGGTTGCAGGTTCAATTCAGTAGATAAAGTGCCTCAGACGTCAGGCTTTTAGAGGCACTAAAACTCCTTTTGCAAAGGTATACACTTTTAGTTCTTCAGTGTATCTCCATTAGACACCTGAGGTTGCCTCTTGTAAACCTGAAGAAGAAAACACTCTGCTGAGGGGAAATTTATTTGTATATCATTTCTTCTCTGAATGCTTTTTCTTCCTGGAAACATTTGCATTTAAACAAGCTTTTGATTTCTTTGGAATCCATCTGCCTACACTTACCCTATTTTTTACCCCTGAATAAACATCACCTGCAAAGTATGTTGTAAATACTGTCGCTGCTCCATTTTCTTAATGTTGTACCTATCCATTTAAAGTCACCATGCTGACAGAGCATGACGCATCTATCTCAGGACATGGCGCTAGGATTTTTAGTTTTTCCATGCGTTCTTTCTTTCTTTCTTTCTTTTTTTAAATTTATTTAAATACAAGTTAGTTAACATACAGAGTACTGTTGGTTTCAGGAGTAGAACCCAGTGATTCATCACTTACATATAACACCCAGTGCTTTTCCCAACAAGTGCCCTCCTTAATGCCCATCACCCATTTAACCCATCCCCCAACCCACCTCTCTTCCAACAATCCTCAATTTGTGCACTGTATTTAAGAGTCTCTTATGGTTTGCCCCCCTGCCTGTTTTTATCTTATTTTTCCTTCCCTTGCCCCATGTTCATCTGTTTTGTTTCTTAAATTCCACATATGAGTGAAATCATATGATATTTGTCTTTCTCTGACTGACTTATTTTGCTTAGCATAATACACTCTAGTTCCATCCACGTTGTTGTAAATGGCAAGATTTCATTCTTTTTGATCGCCAAGTAATATTCCATTGCATATCTTCTTTATCCATTCCAGTTGATGGATATTTGAGCTCTTCCCACATTTGACTTGTGTCGATAGCACCACTATAAACATTGGGGTGCATGTGCCTCTTCAATCAACATTGTTGTATCCTTTGGGTAAATACCTCACAGTGCAATGGCTGGATCGAATGGGTAGTTCTATTTTTAATTGTTTATGTAACTTCCATACTGTTTTCCAGAATAGCTGCACCAGTTTGCATTCCTCCTAACAGTGCAAAAAGATTTCTTTTTCCACATCTTTGCCAACATCTGTCATTTTCTGAGTTGTTTATTTTAGCCATTCTGACAGGTGTGAGGTGGTATCTCATTGTGGTTTTGATTTGTATTTCCCTGATGATGTGTGACATTAAGCATACTTCCTTGTGTCTGTTAGCCATCTGGATATCTTCTTCGGAAAAGTGTCTATTTGTGTCTTCAGCCCATTTCTTCACTGGATTATTTTTTGATAGATTTTAAATACTAACCCTTTATCTGATATTTCATTTGCAAATGTCTTCTCCCATTCCATTGGTTGCCTTTTAGTTTTGTTGATTGTTTCCTTAGCTGTGGAAAAGCTTTTTATCTTGATGAAGTCCCAATAGTTCATTTTTACTTTTGCTTCCCTTGCCTACGGAGACATGTCTAGTAAGAAGTTGCTGCGGCCTAGATCAAAGAGGTTGCTGCCTGTTTTCTTAGGGTTTTGATGGTTTCCTATGTCACATTTAGGTCTTTCATCCATTTTGAGTTTATTTGGTGTGACAAAGTGCTCCAGGTTCATTCTGTATGTCACTGTCCAATTCTCCCAGAATCATTTGCTGAAGAGACTGTCTTCATACCATTGGATACACTTTCCTGCTTCTCAAATATTAGTCGGCTATGCATTTGTGAGTCCATCTCTGGATTCTCTATTCTATTCCATTGATCTATGTGTTTGTTTTTGTGTCAGTACCATACTGTCTTGATGAGTACAGCTTTATAATACAGCTGGAAGTCTGGGATTGTGATGCCTCAAGCTTTGGTTTTCTTTTTCAACACTACTTTGGCTATTCAGGGTCTTTTCTGGTTCCATAAAAATTTTAGGATTGTTTGTTCTAGCTCCGTGAAGAATGCTGGTAGGAATTTCATTCAATGTGTAGATTGCTTTGGGTAGGACAGACACTTAACAATATTTGTTCTTCCAATCTATGGCCATACCAACCTGGATGTGCTTGACCTAGTCTGATCTCCAGGCATTCTTAGTTACTAAAGGTGAACTTCTAACTTAGACAGGAGGATTCATAACTCACTTAGTATCTTTGGATTCATTTAAAAAAAAAAAAAGACAAACCAACAAAGGTGAAGAGAGCTTAGAGCAAACAATAACGTCTACCTCGATTTTCATGGTAAGCCACTGGATTGTCTCCATCTTATCACAATTCCCTAAATTTAAGTTATTCCAGATCTCAAGAAGTCTCCTGCAATATTTTGGTGGTTGCAGGGGTACTATCTTCTCATTTAAATGATTACAAAAAGTAAAGTTTTCAGGGTCTAGTCACCACTTTAGCTTCAACCCTTGGCTGAAACTAGTCATAGGGCCACGTTTAGCAAGTTCTAAGCATCTTCATGTGTGTTAGACTTGGTGAAAGTCCAATGTTCCACGTTCAAAAGGAAATGCTTTCCATAGAGAAATAGTTTGAATTTGTCACTAATATTTTTCGAAACTGGAAACTTTCATAATAAAAATCTACATTTCTTTTGATTTGTTCAATATGGGAAAATGAGTTAAATAACAATTTAAGTGGATTTGAACATTGTTCTCTCTCCATTGTATTAGGCAGTGCCAGTGTCACATCACTCCCCATTATCACTTCAATGATGATGAGGCCACAAGCTGCCATTTGTCATCACACTTGCATTATTATTTTTTACACATAGATCATTTTGTTCATTTACACCACTTGTTTCTCCACTGCAGGTGTCCTCCCTTTGACAGCTGATCATCTCAAGGCTCTAGGATGACTACAAAAGCATATTCACTATTAAACAAAAGTCTCTTTTTTTTAATTGTACCAATTCCCCAGAAGGGGTGCTGGCAATATGTTCACATCACCTTATGTTTCTTAAAATCTGCAAAAATAATATACTTTTTTCTTTTTTGACAAGGTCCCTGGAAAATTATATAAGCTTCAGTCCTCAGAAAACCCAGATCCAGCACTGGGTGTGTGAAAATGAAATTCTAATCATGGTCACCAGTAGAATAGAGTAAAAATTTCTAATGACAGCTTTTTTTTAATCTCCCAGGAGACAGTCTTTGATAAATCTGACAAATTAATGACATGATGTTTTCCTGGAAGAATTTGAAGAAAAATAAAATAGAGGTATCATTTGCCTACAGGACATGTTATTTCTTTCTGCAGACATAAAAGGTTAGCCCTGACCTCTTTGTCAATAACAAGTCAGAAATATGATCTCCTGGAAATTAAGAATTAGGTTTGTGTATGAAGGCACCACTTTAATGAGTCTGGGATGGATGCATTCTGCTTCCACTTTTATCTGACTCTCATTTAAAATTAGTTTTTGTGGATACAGTCTGATGGGCAATGTATTTGAAGCAGATAGATATTTGTATATTTTTAAGCTATAGGAGGAAATGAGAGGAGATATCTATATAAAGTCAAACAGAATTTTCAGTCCAATAAGTTGTATAAATGACTTCCTAGCAGTTACTAATATGCACTCCTATAATTAATCAAAGATATTCATTCTTTTTGAAGCAGTGCACTGATACTCTTGGGAGTTGAAAAACAAACCAAAGAAGAAAGAGCTGAAGAAAAGATGAAATAATTTAGAAACTTGCTTCTTATTAAGTATATTTAAACTATTTTCTTCATAGCATACATAGAAAGAAGGACAGATGCAATAAATATTTGGCTTGTTAACAGATCGGGAAGATAGCACATCCATGTAACCATTACATAGTTCAACAAATGGGAACATTACTAACCCCTAAAAGCCCCCTCCTGATCTCTTCCATTTTACTCCTACCCTCCCGCTCATAGGAGCCATTCTCCTGACTTAATATCATAGAATTGTTTTCCCTGTTTAACTTCATCAAAGCTAAATACAGCACTGTGTATTATTGGGATATAACCTCAAACAACATTTTTGTATGCAGGTACTTTCTTATGCGTGCAATTTTGATGCACGTATGGGTATTCTTGTAAAGAACAGATACGCTATATATTTATTTATGTTTTGTGTACACCTAGGACTTGACTTAATGGTAGATAGTGCAAGCCTATGTTCAAACTTAGTAAATAATAACAGGCAATTTTTCAAAACAATTATTCCAACTTATATTCCCCAAAACAGTGTACAAGCATTCCAGTTTCCGCATCTTGGCCTCTACTTGGTATTGCCAATTTTTCTTTATTTGCATTGCTATTATTGTTACCTACTTTTATTTTAGCTGTTTCAGTGGAGACCTAGTGGTATTAAATTGCACATCTGTAATTACTAGTAAAATTGAATACACCTGCATGTTTATTAGCCATTTGGATATCATATTTTTTGATGGGACTATTAAGTTTTTTTAAAAAGCTCACTTTCATTTGTTCTTGCCCATTTGTTTCTCTATATTTATTTTGAAATAATTTTAAATTTACAAATAATTTCGAAGAGACTAGAGAACAAAGAGTTTCCTTAAACCTTTCCTTCAACTTTCCCTAATATTAACATCTTATGTAACCATAATACATTTATCAAATCTAAGAAATTAATGTTGATGCAATAATGTTAACTAAACCTCACACTTTATTTCATTATCACTGGTTTTTTCACTAATGAATACTGAATAATCTACCAAAGATCCATGAATTATGCAGTTTTTAGTGTGAGTGATAGAGACAGATATGTTCCCCTATTATGCAGGAGCCCTGGGTACTCTTCTCTCTAATCCGTTCAGATGTTTCTCCTCCCTCCCTCTTTCCAGCCTAGAGGAGTTTTCTCATATGCACATCATGATCAGTACTTTCCTGAATAATATAGGTGTATAGGTGACTCCCTACAGATCTCCAGTGTTTATTCTCTCTCCCCTTCTTCCTCTCCCCATCTCTGTCTCTATCTGCCAATCTCTCTCTCTCTCTCTCTCTCTCTCTCTCTCTCTCTCTGAACTCTCCATCTTGGTAGAGTTCATATAGCAGTGCTGGAAAGGAGAATTCAGGAGAGAGAATTGAATTCTCCTTTCCAGCACTGCTATATGAACTCTACCAAGATGATCTCCCTTGTGTCTTAGCTCTATGTCCAAAACAACTCATGATATCTTCTAAGTTCTCTTACCCTTCTCACTGTCCTGGAAATTCTATCAAAGCAGGAACACTATAATTGTAGGGTTCCACAGATTGGTTTCCTGTCTCTCAGGATCACTGTGTTAAGTTTACTGATATCTGATGTCTTAAAAACTACTTTGTCATATATGTTATCACTGATTCAGGGCAGGAGTATAAATCCATTTCTGTCATTCCAGCATACCTAGAATCAGAATGCCATTATCTCTTCAATAAGATTTGCCTTATTTCTATAATATTCTGTTATATAAATAAAACTTTATTTTTCCCTGAAAATGATAATTGAAGGGTCTAGGAATTCTTCTTCTGAGTATACTAAAGCTTGATAAAGAAGATCCACAAATAGTATATGGATTACCACCTAGGTACATATGGTAAGTATAGGTTACTATCAGAACATGAAAGAGTAATTTTAAATTAAATTAATTGCTCTGGAAAGACTTCCTGAAAACTGTGATGCTTTAGCTAAATTTTCAAGGATATTTAAATGTAAACTAGAGAAAGAACAAAAAGAGCAATAAGTTATGTTGAAAAGATAACATAGAAGATTCACATACACTCAACAAGAGGCTACTACAAGTGGTTTAATACAGGTACAATAACAAATAAAGAAAATGCCAACAGAAAAAGCTAGAGATATGTAAAATAGCTAATTAAAAATTCAGTAGAGGAAATTGCAACTTGGGTGTTGAGGATGTATACATTGAAATTCCCATTCAACCCCCTGCTTCTCCCTTCATGTTGAATTTATCGGAGTAAAGTAGGTCTGACAAGTTCTCTTGAACTGTTGTCACTCAAATACCTTTCTATACAAGCAAATATTCATATCCTCAGATAGGTTTTTTGGTTTTATTTAAATGCAGAGAAGGGTTCATTCTATATTCTTAATGAAGAATGTATAAAAGCCTACATTCTTTCTAAATATTGGGAAGAAGGAAGGTTAGCTTATATACTTTTAGTTTTAAGGTGTCTAGGTATACACTTACAATCTCTGGAAAGTGCCTGCCTCTCATCTTTAAAAAAAATGGGCAGGAAAGAAATTGTAATATATCAATGGTTTTATTAGATCTAAAATTTAATGAAGTAAACAAAATCATAGAATTTTCCCTGAGAGGCTTTATGCTGTCTCCAGTAATTAAAATGCTTTATTTTAAATTGTTTACAGGTCATTTTTTAACTCCTTTGCTACTATTTTGTGTGTCTCTACAAATGGACATTGATTACACTATTGAGAAATCATTTTTCAGAAGTAAGTCCAGTGTTACTTTTCATGTTCTTAGTTTTCCTAACTTCCTTAAAGGCAGTGTAGGCCGAGAAGATGACTCTGACAGTTATATTTGAATTGACACAAAAAAGACTAGAAATTTACTTCTGTAATGAATTGTGCAATATTTCCTTTTAATGTGTCAACTCCTCTCTTTAATACTGCAATTTATCCATCAAAACCAGTTCATAAAAAGAAAAATAAATTTTATGTAAAAGTAAAGTGGAGTATTAAAACTCACTTGTTGAATATATCTGTATTTTAAAGGAGACTGACAGGTTATAGAGTTGAAAAATAGACCTAAATCCCGCTGCTATTTAGTGGCAATTGCTGATAAAGCAGTAGTGTGTGTGTGTGTGTGTGTGTGTGTGTGTGTCTGGGTGTGTGTGTCTGGGTGTGTGTGTGTGTGTGTTGTTTTGATATACTTACCACTTCTTGGCCATGTTTTAGAACCTACAGTATGGTTGTGGGAAATCTTATGGCTAGTTGAAAGTGGCGAAGGAAACAGAAGGAAAACACTATGGAATAGTTTAGACAGAATTTTTTCTGAACCATAGAATGTGTTGTTCTCAAGATTTCCAATAAATCCTATTGTAACTTGGCTATCAAATCATTTAGGAATAACCTTCTAGAAGGGATGATAACCACACCACCCCTTAGCATGCATTTCTTGTTACACACTTTTGGTGATTCTCTGTATTCTGTTATTATCCTTTTCAATGTCCATTTTTCCAGACAAAATGGTGATTTGGGGTTTTAAAATTATAAACGCAAATCTATTTATAGATTGCTAAAAAGAAAGCCCTATCTGCAAACATATCCTGATATGCTGCTCACCTCTGCTGGTTAACAAATAACTCCTCAAATTTCAGTGTCTAATAGTAAATATTTCTTTCTTTTTTTTTTTTTGCATTTTTTGAAAAATCTTTATTTATTTTGAGAGAGAGAGAGAGAGAGAGAGAGAGAGTAGGGGAGGGGCAAAGAAAGAGAGAAAGAGAGAGAGAGAATCCTAAGCAGGCTCCACACTGCCAGCCCAGGGCCTGATGCGGGGCTGGCATGAACTGTGACATGATGACCTGAGCCAAAAGCAAGAGTCAGACACCTAACTGACCAAGCCACCCAGGCATCTGGTAAATATTTATTTATTGATTACATTTCTTACTAATTGCTGACCAATTGTTTTCTCCATTGTTTTTGAAGTAACCTGAAAATTCTTCCAGTAATTGATCTGGTGAAATCATAAGTCTTATCTCAATTGTTTCCATTCTCTTGGTAACTATAGTGTTGCACTGTCTACTGCTCATTTATAAAAGAAAATAGTGTTTCATATATTTGGTCCAGTTGTCTGTTAAGTTAGACAGGAAAATCTTGTCTCTGTTAATTTACCTTGACTTGCAGGGGTCAGCATCATATTTTAAATGATTTATGGGGAAAAAAAACCATAGAGATGAACCCACTTAGATCCATTTTTTTAATGAAAATTGCAACATTAGTTTCTAGCACTGTAAACAATGCCTTAATCAAATGATCAAAACTGATATCATCATTAATGGAATATATCAGTATCATGTGCCTCCTGATACAAAATACCAAGAAAGACACAGAATCACTTCTGTGATATTCTTGTAAAAACCATATAATTTGAATTTAATTATGAACAAATACTAGATATTGAGGGATAGTCTACTAAAAACTGGACCCATATTCTTCAAAAGTTTCAATGTCATAAAAGCAAAAGACAAGGAACTATTCTAGGTTGAAGGAGACTAAGAAGAAATGATGACAATGCAAACCGTGACCCTGAGTTAAATACTAGCCTACAGAAGGGTCTTTATTAGGACAAATGTTAGCCTTTGAATAAGGTCAATAAAGTGGAAATATTATTATATCAGTGTTAATATGCCAGGTTTGATCATTGCACTGTGGTTATGAATGTTTTTAACATTTGGAAAAGCAGTATGAACTATATTTGGGAATTCTTTGTAGTGTTTCTACTTTGTATATATTCTTTTCAAATAACTAGTTTCAATCAACTATTTGTTGTTTCAAATAACTATTTCAAAATGAAAATCAAACTAAAAATGTAATTAAAAAGCAAAATATTCCAATATAAAATAAATCTATAAAAGGAGAAAATATCCCAGGACATTGAACTATTCTTGTGTCATGTTCCTGGAAGAACCAGTTCTTTTTTTCTTCTTCCAAATCTTTATTTAAATTTTGGTCAGTTAACAAATAGTGTACTATTGGTTCCAGGAGTAGAATTTATTGATTCGTCAGTTACATTCAACACCCAGTAGTACTCATCATAACAAATGCCCTCCTTAACACCTA
The DNA here is from genome assembly GCF_018350155.1 of Leopardus geoffroyi. Taxonomy (NCBI): domain Eukaryota; kingdom Metazoa; phylum Chordata; class Mammalia; order Carnivora; family Felidae; genus Leopardus; species Leopardus geoffroyi. The sequence continues at coordinate 25,297,953 of NC_059333.1, forward strand.
TCAGCCATTTAGCCCATCCCTATCCACATCCCTCCATCAACCCTCAGTTTGTTTCCTAACATTAAGAGTGTCTTATGGTGTGTTTCTCTCTCCCTTTTTCCCCTCCCATATGTTCATCTGTGTTTTTTCTTAAATTCCACATATAAGTGAAATCATATGGTATTTGTCTTTCTCTGACTGACTTATTTCCCCTAGCATAATACACTCTAACTCCATCCACGTCATTACAAATGGCAAGATTTCATTCTTTTTGATGTCTGAGTAACCACTTTTTTATCCATTCATCAGTTGGTGGGCACTTGGGCTCTCTACCTAGTTCGGCCATTGTTAATAATGCTGCTATAAACATCAAGGTGCATGTACCCCTTTGAATCTGTATGTCTGTATCTTTGGGTAAAAACCTAGTAGTACAATTGCTGGGTCATAGGGTAGTTCTATCTTTAACTTTTTTAGGAAACTTTATACTATTTTCCAGAGTGGCTGCACCAGTTTGCATTCCCACCAACAGTGTAAAAGGGTTCTCCTTTCTTCATATCCTTGCCAACATCTGTTGTTTCCTATGTTGTTAATTTTAGCCATTCTGACAGGTGTGAGGTGGTATCTCCTTGTGGTTTTGATTTGTATTTCCCTGATGATGAGTGATGTTGAGCATCTTTTCATGTGTTTGTAAGTCATCTGGATGTGCACAGTGAAGGAAACAATCAGCAAAACTAAAAGGCAGCCTAAGAAAGAGGGAAGATATTTGCATATGACATATCTTATTAAGGATTTGTATCTAAAATCTATAAAGAACTTATCAAACACAACACCCTAAAATCAAATAATCCGGTTAAGAAATGGACAGAAGACATGAATGGAAGAACCAGTTCTACTGACAATATTGCTAATGTTTTGAGACATTTCTACCTCTTGCTCATTCTCTATTATGTCTACACTTCTATTCCATTATTGGCACCATATACACTCTCATACTTCCTATCCTCTGTGTTAAATTACAATCTGGAATTTTAAAGCCATACTTCCAACACTGACAGCTATTGCATTTTTGTCTGACTTATGAAAACACTTTATTCTCAGTGCAAAAGGAACAACTTTTCTATATCCCTATGTTTTACCCTTCTCTAAATTCTATAATTATGTTAGTTAAAATAAAGTGAGTTAAAAGGTAGTTTTTAAGCATAAGTGTGCTAAATTTACTCCATACCATTAATTTAACATTTTCAACGTGTATGTTCTCTGTAAATAAAAGTACATGCTGAGTACTAAATGCCACTTTGAAAGTGATGCCAACTAGCCCTTTAGCATGATACAGTTTTTAGAAGTTTTCCTTCTGAATTAGCTTTAACTTAAACTCTGAGTTACAGAAAACAATGTCTTAAGCATGTTAGAAACATTGTTTCTCTTTCTCACAAACTTGGTAGTCTAGGGCTCACACTCCAGCTCCACAAGCATCGTTGGCCCCGTGCCCGTTGTTGTTCAGCCATCTTCAAACCTTAGCTTCCACCTAGTGCTCCAAAATGAATGATCTAGTGCCCATCACTGCGATAGCATTCTAGCTTTCAGGAAGGAAGATGTGAGAAAAGGTTACCCCTTCATAGAAACGGCTTGCACATTTGTTTATGTCCCATTAGCCAGAAATTAATTGCAGGGTCACAGCCAAACATGAAGGAGACTGGTAAGTACTATCTCCAGGGAAGTCAGGTACATGCGGGCTGTAAGCCTCCCTAAAAGAATAGATACTCGGGAAAAACTAGCAGTTTTTGCAAAAGGTACTGAATATAATAAAAAGATCTGTAAATGATTAAGAACCTTTCTTTCATGCATAATTTTCAAATAATTTAGAACTTAAAATGCTATGTAACGGCCTTTCCTTTTTGTATAAAACAGCAAAAACATTGTCTCTTACTGATAGTGTCTTAGCCATCACTCATCTCCATGTAAAATTCTGTTTAAGATGTCTATTCACTTAAACTAGAAATCAGTGAGATGATTAAAAAGAAGTATTCCCTTTCATTATTCTAGAAGTTAACATAGATCTGGGCAGAAAAACAGTTATTACAAACAAATATTTGACAAAACCATTGAATGTGTCCAAATTGTATGGTCCTGAACACATTTATTAGGAAATCTTATTTGCAGAGTACTGTGCATATATCCTATTTTTTTCTATCCTATCATCTCTTGGACAGCTTCACAGTACATGCCATAGAAATATGTCATTATAGACTTTAATTGCATGCACTTTATGGCTGCTGCCAACATAAGGGTAAAAAGATTAATCACTTCTACAGTTAGTGAACATACTAGGGCCTTTTAAAGATTTTGATCTTACTCATTTTTCCAAAAGGTTCATTTGAATGCACAGAAGTACATTTTGATTGACTACCTTCTCCACTATTTCAACAGTCAAACTAAAAGCCAAGACATTTATTAGCAAGAAGAAAAACCCATTTGGAACACCATACACCTTGGAATAACAACATTGAATAAAACTAGCAGTTGCAGTGAAAGGAACTTTGCATTGTTTTAAATAAAATGTCAAAGAGATACCTGATAGTAAGGTAAATAATTTTTCCAAAAAAACACAGTTATATATGTTTAGAAACAAAAGTTGTGAAGATATTAGAAAACGACTTATGCTTTTAAGATGCCCTTAAACAAAAGTACAAGGGACTGCTCTATCAAAAGTTAAAGTGAGGGGGCGTCTGGGTAGCGCAGTCGGTTAAGCGTCCGACTTCAGCCAGGTCACGATCTCGCCGTCCATGAGTTCGAGCCCCGCGTCAGGCTCTGGGCTGATGGCTCAGAGCCTGGAGCCTGTTTCCGATGCTGTGTCTCCCTCTCTCTCTGCCCCTCCCCCGTTCATGCTCTGTCTCTCTCTGTCCCCAAAATAAATAAACGTTGAAAAAAAAAATTAAAAAAAAAAAAATTGCTCTGTGCTCAATTCTCTGCTTGTGTCTATGACCCCTAGTTATCTACAATGCTTTCAATTTGGCTTTTTCTGGAATATTTTTCCTACATTAATCTAGTATTTTCAGTTACTATGAAGGGAAATATGTATTATCAAAAGCAAGTGGTCTGTTCATGGTGCCATTTCTAGAATTGTAGTCAAAGCTTGGCAACTAATCTTAATCTCCCATCATCTAAAATAGATTCTAGGATTCCATTTCTGCTATGTCCAGTCATGCCAACCACACTTATAACTAGGTTGCTGGATGGAAAAGCTTGCAATACCTTACAGTATTGACTGATCTATGGATGGGAAATGCTATCCTATGAATACAGGAAATAATCAAATGTGAAGGATGCCACAATGGACCTGATCCTTAACTCTGTGGGTGACAGTGTCACATTTCCCCTATAGGAAAACCTCAACATTTCTAGCCTAGTTGTTCCAGGTAACAACTGAGGGAAATGATACTAAAATATTTCAGTTAGCACTTCAGATTATCTAACTTCTATCCCCACAGAAATATGGTTTGACTCATACATCAAAGATTAAAATCCTTTTTTAGAGCATTATAAAATGATATAATTCTTTTGGAGGAGGATGGCAAATTTTAAGTGATAAATAAAAGATATGGTTTGAGAGTTCTTTGACATATCAGTAACTTATTTCCTGATAATGATTAAGTACATTATTTGCAGCTAAGTAGGGGATTAGCCCAAATTGTGAAGAGTCTCCTCTAGCTTTATTTTTTCATGGTAAATAGTTTTCTTGAAAATTGAAATGGACAGTGGAAACCTTCTCTGAGACCACATATCTGAATATCAACCTTATGAATAAGGAAACTCTTGCCTAACTCTGAAGGAAACCTGTTTCCCACAAATAGAAACGTTTTCATTATGTCAGTGTCTTTGTTCAATTTGTATTGCTAAAAGCTAGCATACACAGTATCTGGCTTGACCAATTTTCATTTAAAAAATAATTATTCATGTCCACCAAACTGCCCACATATTACGGTTCACCATCTTTACAAGGAAAGCATTCAGAACAAAATCTAACTTATTCATGTTAGAAAAGAGCCAGATAACACTTTCAATGAATAGAGTGATCGTACTTATTTCTACAGATTGATCAGGAAGAAGTATAACCTTTGATTTTTTTATTTCACCTAATTTCTGAAACATTTGATCTCTCAAAATCAGAAACCCAACTAATTTCAACGCCCACATATCATCATTGTAAAGGTTTTAAAAATGTATCTGTTAACCCCCCCCAAAAAAAAGTACTTTCTGGGAAATCCAGTCTCAATCTCACCATTTCCCGCCCGGAAGCACAAATAAAATGATGCATTTTTATAGAAGTGCCTTACCATCTGCCACAACTATTCAGGGTTCAACGTGGTGAACATGGTCTTAATGACCTATTACAGTTTCAGTCTTTTCAAACATATAGTCTCTAAATGAAAATTTCTCTGCATCTTTGAGCCAAAAGAAGGAGAGAAGAGAAAAGAAAAGAAAAGAAAAGAACAGAAAAGAAAAAAGAAATGGCAATCAGAATCTATGCTTATTGCTTTGCAATGCATTGTAACCCTTGATATGTCAGCAGCCAACATAATGTCTTGCCTATTCAAAACCGGACTGGTGTAAGGATGTCAGACCAGCACTGAACGCTAAAATTAAATGGGAGCAGATATGCAAATGCTCACTTTGAGTTATTGCATTGGGTGCAGACTCCTTTAGGAGTATGGTAAAATCATTCTGAGATGTATGCAAGAGGAAGATTATTTGGTATTTAATATGATCTAGAGCCCTATTTGGCACAAAATGAACAAATAAACATCACACATGAATACAAACCTGTATCCACTGTATTTTAGAAACTCTGTTCCTTGGAAAAGACAAACTATTCACTGTTGTGTCATCAGAATATATTTAAAAATCACAAATATTTAAAATAAAACCTTCTAAAAGTACAGGAATCAAAGACAGCAAACAGCCAGAGTATTAGGTAAAAATATTTTTGAATTGAGTTGCTTTTCTAAATAGGTATCACTGTATTTTTCTGTCTGTATTATAAGTAGGACAGCTTCAACATTAAGCTTTCTCATATACAAAGAGACTGTGTACTTAAATCTGTGTACTTATAAAGAATTTCTTTAATGAATAGTGACAGCTACACTTCCAAATCTATTGTTACCATAGATTTTCCTTTTCAAGTGTTAGGTAATCCTTGGCATTAAAAAACAAACAAAACAAAACAAAACAAAACAAACCCTGCATGTCACTATCCCTCAAATATCAACCAAATGTTATTGATTGTCTAGTTTTCTTGTTTCTACTTCTAATATTCTACAGAGTAGAGCAGCCACAAGTAGGATTATATCCCATAACCTTGTACATAATCCTATAGTGTCATCAAGTAGTATATGAGGTTTTTAGACAGTACTGATAAAAGAGTCAGCAAGGCAAAGTTTGGGTCTTTGATTTTGCTAATTCTAACAGGCTGAAGAGACACTATAAATAGCACAACTGTGCTCATACACATGTACTATGACCTCAATTTCCAGGCGATCTGACAGTTAATGCCACATTATTTTCTTCTTTGTTCATCAGTACAGCAAGCTGTTAGGATAACAGAATTGGCTATTTACCTCTGTTACATGTGCCTAAATAAAAGGGAGATGATTTAAAAGCCATTGCATAAATTGCAGTGTGGTAAACAGAATAATCTTTCCTCCCATCCCTGCAAAAATGCCCATGCCCTAATCCCTGGAATTTGAGAATATGTTACGTTATGTGGCAAAGCAACTCTGCAGATGGAAAGAAGGTCACATACCTTGGTGAGAGTACTCTAGATGATCTGGGTGTGCCCAGTGTAACCATATGGGCCTTTAAAAGTGCAAAAGGGAGGCAGAAAGAGTGATGAGATAATAGAAGCAAGAGTTATTGGAAGCATGAGAGGGACCTGATCAGTCAGTATGGACTCTGAAAATGGGACAAGGTGGATGGTTTCTAGAAGCTCAGATGGACAGCCAGCAAGAAACTAGTACCAAGAACACAGCCCTGCAGACACCTTGATTTCCCCCTTGTTTAACATTCTGAACACAGACCCAGCGAAGCTGGGTTCTTGAACTTCTGCCCATAAAAACTATAAATAAATGGATTTTGTATTAATCCATGCATTTGTGGTAATTTGTTTAGCAGCAATAAAAAATAGGTACAGTGTGTGGCTTACCAACTTTTCCCCTTGAGAGTCAGTGGTCTGTTAGGACCTAAAAGCACAGATATCTAGCTTTGATTATTCTCTAATAGTTAAACTCCCGCATTTAAAAAGACAATATCAATTTTAGTGGAGGAAGTCTGAATGTATACATAATAATAAAGATTCAAGGTAGTTTATTATACCATCAGTTTACATAACTGGGTAAATAACTATATTAGTGTACTATTAGTGCCATAATAGATTACCACAAATTTGTTGGTACAACAAATTTATTGTCTTACATTTGTATAGATCAGAAATACAACATGGGTCTCCCTGAGCTAAAATCAAAATGTCAGCATACCTGTGTTTCTTTCTGAGTGTTCTGATAGAGAAGACATCCCTTAACTTTTCCAGCTTCTAGAGGCTGCTCGCATGCCTTCATTCATGGGCTCCTTTCTCTACCTTCAAAGCCAGAAACATGGTATCTCTCTGACCTTTGTTCCATAGTCATGTTTCCCTCTTAGCATAGTTGGGAAAGATATTCCCTTTTTAAGAACTCATGTAATTAGATTGGACCCATCCTGATAATCCAGGATAATCTCCCCATCTCAAGGTCTATTCCCTGAATCACATTGGTAAATTTCTTTATGCCATATAAGATAAGATAGTAACAGGTTTTAGAGATTAGGACACCTACATCTTAAAGGCGAAATCATTATTCTTTCTAGTACAGAAAAAATATGTACAATAATTATGCACTCAAGAGAAACTAATAATTTCCCCATTTTTTCCCCTGCAAAACAATGAAAGGCCTATGCAAAATATGGCTAACCATCTCTGTTCTGGTTCATAATTGTATGAATTGTTAGTCTTACACTGACACCTCACTTATGCCTGTGCCAAGAGGTTTTTTTTTTTTAATTTTTTTTAATGTTTATTTATTTTTGAGAGAGAAAAGGGGGTGGTGGAAGGGCAGAGAGAGAGAGGGAGACACAGAATCTGAAACAGGCTCCAGGCTCTGAGTTGTCAGTACAGAGCCTGATGCAGGGCTCAAACTCAGGAATGGTGAGATCGTGACCTAGGCCAAAGTTGGATGCTTAACCAACTGAGCCACCCAGGCACCCCAAGATGTTTTATTTTTGTTTTTCTTTTAGGCTTCTTATTTCACTATCTCAAACAAAACAACTCCCTTCAAATATAATCTGTATTGATAGAGCTCATCAGGAGGTTTTGCTCCCTTGACAACCCTTGGAATATGTCAATTAAATTATGCTATTTATTTTATTTGTTTATTTGTTTGTTTTTTACATAACTTCAGGAATGGCTTCTATTCATATTTGTGAAGACTCAGAGACCTGTCTCTCTCAGTATTCAAAATTATCATTGGTTTATGACTATAAACCCTATATATTCTGCTCAAATTTCTCTAATGCACTAATGAAACTAATGAAACTAAGGGAAAACTGGTTCCTTATTAGGACATAAATGTGTACTCCATGATGTTTTATGCTTTCAACTATAAGAAACCGAAATAGATTTTTCTTCTCATGGATTTGGCCTTCCCACTCCTCACATGCACACAAATAGAAATATCTTCCTAATGACTTGTACATATGTTTTGTTTACAACATGAATTCAGGAAACTTGGTGAATACTTCTCAGTATTTCCCCACAGCCCTTGGTCTCCATTCCATTCTATACATTGATTGGCATTGGTGAATATGCCTAATAAAGAATTTAGGGAAAAGATTTTTCCCCCTCTCTGTGGAAAACAGAAAGCAATTTCAGCATGTGTGTGAAATAGAGATTCCACTGTCAGATAATATTGATCTCAGTAATGTTTAATATTTTACTTGTTACAATACTTTCTAGAACTTATTCTGATGGTCACAATCAGCAATGAGGTTATTAACTTTTTTGTTAAGATGCTATGTTTAATATACTGTTTTATAAAAATAAAATGTGCTGAAATAAAAAGGATTGAATACCTTGATGGACTTCCTAAAAATATTTACAACACACTTTACACCATAGTTAAGAAGTCCATTTAAAAAAAATGAAAAACAAAAAAAACCCAGAAACTACCCAAATGCTCACTGTTAAAAATCATGAATTTTAATTTTTGAAAATAATTACAGATTAAAATTCCCTTTTCTCTTTTAGAGTATGAGTAGAGATAGTTAATTTTATGTGGCTACTGCTTTTAATGGAATATGCTTTGCCTTATGTTTGTTTCATCCTATATTAAAATGATAGTACAAAATATTCTATATTAAAAACTTATGGGTATACTTAAAATAGAAACTGTTTAATTTCAAAAGAAGTTTTATTAATGATTTTATTTATGAAAAGAGTAAAGAAAACCAGTGTTAAACACTGAGTCAGTCAACATATGCTTTATGCTGCTAGTGCCTGTTGTCACAATAGAGTCTTCATATGTTTAGAAAAAAAACAAATGCCATAGTGAATATGCATAGTATTATATACTGTAACGTCACCATAATATTGTATACAATGTAATCTTTTCCTATGGTAAAAGAGATCTTCAATAATGCAGACATATCTAACTGGGTATAGACTGGGATACCTGCCCAAGAAAATTGTATGCCTTAGAATTTTTTTTAAATATTGCTAATTATAATAAACATCAATGACACTAAATTATTTCATAACTACTCTATATACTCATAACTATATCTATTTAATATATTATTTCACTATTATTTAATCCTTCATGTACTATTTGTGGTTGTGTGATAACCAACTTTATATGTCAACTTGACTGGGCTAAGGGATCCAAGAGAGCTAGTAAGACATCCTTTCTGGACACATCTTTGAGGATATTTCTGAAAAAGGTTAACATATGAATTGGCAGACTGAATAAAGTGGATTGTCCTCCACAAGATGGGTGGCTTCATCCAATCCTTGAGGGCTTAAATAGAACAGAAAGGTGGGGGTAAGGCAAATTTGATCTCTCTGCTTGATCTGGGTCATCCATCTTCTTCTGCCCTCAAATATTGATGTTCCTGGTTCTCAGGCTTTAGGACTCAGACTGAGATTTACACCATTCGCTCCTCTAGTTCTCAGGCCCTCAGGCTTAGACAGGACTGCACCCCCGACTTTACTGACCTACACTGCAGATCTATTGTGGGACTTCTCAGCCTCCATCATCATGTGAGCCAATCTGTCATCATAAATCTCTTTTTATATATCTGTATATATACTAATGGTTCTGTTTCTCTACTGAACACTGACTTATATGTTCTGTATCAGGCAACATGCTAAGTAACAAAGATGTATCGGTGACCAGAACAGTGCCTGCTGTCTTGAAAATCAGGTTTAATTTTCAGTGCCTCCAAGCACAAAGTCTGATCACATTGTAACTAGAGTGGCCCAAAGAAGAATATCACTGATATGGTAGAGAAGAAAATATAATCAAAGTTAAACAAAGTACATCTATGTCCCAATCCGCACATTCCAAAGAGCACAATAAACCAATCAGTACATAGAGTAATACCTGTCATGGAAAACAAAGTCAATTAATTTAGGGAGCTGGTTATTTATAGAGTTTATGCTTTTCATTTTTGTAATTTGTTTTTTCTTTTTTAGTTCAGGAATAACATCATCTAATGTTTAAGAATATTATCATGTCATATTGATTGTTTGCTTTGCATTTTCTTTCTTTCTTTCTTCTTCTTCTTTTTTTTTTTTTTTTTAACCTGGAAAATTTTCTGCTAGTGGGGACTTCCATCTCTGGCCAAGATGGACGGAACTGGATAAAATTTACCTTCCTGATTGAAATGACAAACAAAAAATGGACAAAATACATGAAACATTTTTTAGGGGAAATTCTAACTTTTACTCCAAAGAGCTATGAATATCCACCTATTAGAATGGTTAAAATTAAGATAGCTGATCCTACCCAGTGTTGATGCTGATGTGGAAGAACTGTAAGTTTTGTACACTGATCATAGAAATGTAAAATGGCACAATCATTTTGGAAAACATTTTGGCAGGTTCTTTAAATGTTTGTTTGTTGGTTGGTTGGTTTAGCAAGGGTGACTGGGGGAGGGGCAGAAAAAGGGAAAGAGAATCCCAAGCAGGTTCCAATCTGTCAGCACAGAGCCTGACACAGGGCTGGAATTCATGAACCCTAAAATTGTGACCTGAGCTGAGATCAAGAGTCAGATGTTCAACCGACTGAGCCACTCAGGTGCCCCAGAAAGGTTTCTTTTTTCTTTTTTTTTTTTATTTTTTGCTTTTAATTTAAGTTTATTTATTTTGAGAAAGAGGGAGAGAGCACAAGCATCTCAGAGTCAGAGTCAGAGAGGAGTAGAGACAAAATCCCAAGCAGGCTCTGGAACATCAGCGCAGAGCCCAATGGGAGACTTGAGGTCATGAACCGTGAGATCATGACCTGAGTCGAGATCAAGAGTGGGACACTTAACCAACTGTGCCCCCAGGGCCCCTCTTTTTTTTTTTTTAATAGGCTCCTTACCTAGCATGGAGCCCAACCTAGAGCTTGAATTCATTAGACCAAGACCTGAGCTGATATCAAGACCTGAGCTGAGATCAAGTGTCAGATACTTAACTGACTGAACCACCTAGGCGCCCCATGGCAGGTTCTTTAAAAGTTAAAGATGTATCTACCATATAATGTAGTCATTCTAATCCTCAGCATTTACCCAAGAGAAATAGAAGCATGTGTTGTACAAAGCCTTGTATATGGATGCACATAGCTCAAAATGGACATAACTAAAGTTTCTATCAACAGGTGAATGGATAAATATACTGTGATATATTCATGTATGAAATAAAACACAACAGAAAATAATAAATTATTATAACACACTACATTAATGTATCTCAAATAATCATGCTGAGTGAAAGAAGCCAGACCAAAAAAGGAGTACATACTATTTGATTACATTTATATGAAATTACAGAAAACTAAAACTAATCCATAGTGCCAGAAAGCTGATCAATTATTGCCTGAGGTCAAGGGTGGGGTAGAATGGATATAGGAATGAGGGATTACTAGTGGCACAAGGAAACTTCTTCAGCTAATGGGCATTATATATTCATTTTCTTGGTATGGCAGGTGGTTTCACAGGTGTAAAAATATGTAGAATATATTCAAATTGACATTTTAAATCTGTGCAATTTATTTGTATGTCAATTGCATTTCACCAAGCCAATAAAAAAGCTGGTAATGAGTGATACCTAGATGTCTCAGTAAGCAGGCTGCTTCCACATGATCTTAAATGAAATATTAACTGTAGAAGTATTTGCTATCCTGTAGGAAAAATACATTTTTGCTCTAGACAAATAAGTTTTATGTGTGTGATATCTTGAATATCCATTGACTGCTTTATGATGTTACAAAGAATTTTAAAATTGTCAGTAGACTGCAGGTAGAAATACTTAAAAGTGACTCTCATTTCCTTGGCTAAAATCTCCAGTGAATGGTGATAGCAGCAAAGTATATTACAGTGTTTTATTCCAAAGGTAGTAATATTTTAGTGGAGAGTGAGGGGCACCTTTATAGGGTCTATGGGACCCCATAGAATTTTTTAGTTTAGCATTTTCCATCTAATGAATTAAATTTATTATACCAAGGAGACATTTGGAATTGGTTATTTCCATATACTGGACATAGCTTGAAAATTCATGATTTTTTGAGTTTAAGAAAGAAAAAACTATATTATTTTAGAAAGGATGTTTTTTCTAACGTTCTAAGAATAGCAAATTTGAATAGACTCTTAATTTCAGATTTAAAAACACACTTACATAATTTATTTTATATAAACAATTTTAAGTACATGTGTATAATGTAAAATAATGGATAGCTCAATAATTGTATTCCAAGAACAAGGAAAATTTTCTGAAGTATTATATTTTCAGGGTTTGAATTTTACCAAGTTGTATTGACAAATATTATCACTAAAACTGCCAGCTTCTCAGTTACAAATTTACAGAAATATTGATGTAAAATTATGAACACATTATTTAAATGTTCAGTGATCTTAGAAAGGAAGGAAAAAAGATAAAAAGAACATTTTGAATCCCTTTGAAGTTTAGAAAATATATGTAAGTAGAATCTTTTTCCAATTTTACTACCACTATACTTTTACACATATATGTAAAAAGTTTAGCTGAAGGGTGCCCGGTGGCTGCTGGTTAAGCATCTGACTCTTGACTTCAGCTTAGGTCATGATCTCACAGTCCTGGGAACAAGTCCCGCCTTGGGCTCCCACACTGGGCATGAAGCCTACTTAAGATTCTCTTTCTTCTTCTCCCTCTCTTCCTCCCCCACATGTTTAGCCCAAATTTTAACAAGTTCTATTGGACCCAGTAGAAGTTTTGAGGAGAAAAAAAATATTGTTTATTTTACAACTATTTTCTAAAGTGGACCTAACCTCAGGTTATAGAAAATTATTTTTCTAATTGAGTATTTTATTTACAAATATTATGAAGCACTTTTACTGCCTTGTATATGTTTTCTTCCCTGTGTATACTTTTTTATACATCTGTTATGATGTAATATTGGAATTTTATGGGAACACTACATAACACCATATTTGCCCATGTACCGAGCTCTAAGTGAACTGTTCCCTGTGTTCATCACTAAGCCTTTAAGTGGCAAATCACTACCACTAAAAAGTAAAACCTTTGCAATTTCTCTTCTCCAATATTTGAAAAATATGATAATTCAAGTTGAAAATATGAAAATTAATATGAATATATAAAAGTTTATAGTACTATCTCTTAAGAACTCTTTGCTTATTTAATTACCAATTTTGTTATCTGTTCTTTTAGCCTGCATTGAAATTTCAACTCTTAGAGCTATCATAGGTAATGGATTTCACCTTTTGGATTAACTCCAATGAAATAATAGAAATTACCAGTACAGAGCCTTAAGAAGAATTCCGCACCACAATGGCTTTCCTGCTGGCAGAGAAGGTGTTTGTTCCTGTGATATGAACACCTCTTGTTGAAAAGCTAACAATACTCAACGCTGTTCCTTTGGTTTATGCTCTCTTTATACTAGATGATCATCCATTTGGTTAATGGTGTCTCAATTTGTTTATTGTTACATTCTAAAAAATGAATAACTTGGTTCTGCCATCCAGAAATGTACTGTTGTCTCTGAAATATTGTGAGTTCAGTATTCAATGTGAATCACTGGAAGGAAGTGTATGATCATACATGCCTTGAAAGTCAGAGACCGATAGGTATTCATCAGTAAACAGAAGATGACTATTTCTCAAGGGGAGCCAAATCTCCTACCAAGAGAGCAGAGAAGAACATTTATCAACCCATATTCACATTTAAAAAATGCAACTATGTTCTCAGGACAGAGTGACATATACTTTGAAGTTGCCACGCAGTTCATTTGAGTAATAGTCTAATATGTTTTATTTGTAAACCTTACTCTTCTAGGTATCCATTACATATTTTTCTTGATTAATATAAAAATGTTTTCTACTTCTGACATATTACTATTATGAAGCACAAAATTCTCTCTTTTTATTTATAGTATAACTTTTTTTTTAATTCTATCAGGTTCAGTGAGACAATGTATAAAATTCTGTACATCTTTACTAATAACTGGCTCTATGCAAGCGTTCAAAATAATTTTAATAGTTGCAATATTTTTTAATCTTTTAGAGAGAGAGATAGAGAGCGTGAGCAAAGGACAGGGGCAGAGGGAGAGGGAGAGAGAGAAAGAGAGAGAGAGAGAGAGAGAACTTACATAGGCTCCACACTCAGCAGACAGCCTCATGCGGGGCTCGATCCCACAACCCTGGGATCATGACCTGAGATCAGACATTCAACCAACTGAGCCACCCAGGTGCTCCAATAGTGTCAGTTTTTAATGAAATTAGTTCTAATTAAAATCTTTATCTAGGCAAAACTTTAAAAACAAACTGTTTTGAGGTAGGCTTCATGTTATATGGCTACATTCACTTAATGTTATAGTTTCCTTACATTTTTTTCAGACTGTCTTCTGATTTTAAAAATTATTTTCTTTTCATTTTTAAAAGTTATTCTCGGGGCGCCTGGGTGGCGCAGTCGGTTAAGCGTCCGACTTCAGCCAGGTCACGATCTCGCGGTCCGTGAGTTCGAGCCCCACGTCGGGCTCTGGGCTGATGGCTCAGAGCCTGGAGCCTGTTTCCGATTCTGTGTCTCCCTCTCTCTCTGCCCCTCCCCCGTTCATGCTCTGTCTCTGTCTGTCCCAAAAATAAATAAAAACGTTGAAAAAAAAAATTAAAAGTTATTCTCCCTGAGAAAATTATTTATTAACGTTAAATTATTGCCAAAGAGTATTTTTTAATGTTTAACCTCGGCATGAAAATTGATAGTACTTTGAAAGGGTGTCTATTACACATTATACTATGAAGGATACTTCTTACAGATTCTGTATAATTTCAGACCATTTTATGATGCTCTCTTTCCTTCATTTTAAAGGTTTAAAGGCTGATGTAAACTGCAATCTGGGAAACAGATTTATGGGGACACTTTCAAATACGTTTTCAATTTCTCTGAATAACAATTCACTTGACTTTGCAATAGATCAAGTTTTGACATTAAAATTTGGATGTGATGTTGCATGTCATGGCAATTCATTGTACTTATCAAAGTCTCTATGTTGAAAGAAAGACACACTTCACTTTTTAAGGCAATAAACTCAAATTTTGTTTTAAGTACATAAATTACTTATAATTCCAGCATAAGTATTATGCTTAAGAAATTTAAATTTTCTGTAGGTCAATAGCAATATGATTTCAACATTATAGAAAAATAAGATTGGGGTCATTCTTAAATTTCAGCTAATCCAACCATGCGTCTAATAACAAAACTCATTAATGTCCATTCAGGGTGTGCCTGATCGCTTTCAGCTATGGTGAAGTCAGTGAATCTTCAGGCAATTATTTCATCTCTGGACACTCTTTCTTCAACCACTGGGCCTACTTCTAAACTATAGAGCCATAAAAACCAGATCAAAGTACATATATTTTTCCACATGTGAGTTCTTCAAATATTTGGAAAGCAGCTCTTTCTCCACTCTAGTTAAATATTCCAGAATTGTTCATATTTATGGCAAAGTTGGCATATATTTCCTTCTCATCAAGCTTACTTTTTCTCTGAACAAAACCACATTAGTCTATATGTCTTCAAGTTTATTATATCAATTACTGAAAGCAATTCTTTATGTGGGATCTAACTTACAGCAATGAGAGTAAGTAATCACCTTCTAATAACACATATGTCATGCTTCCTCTGTTATCCCAGACTAAGACCACATTCAGCCTATGTAGTGACTATTATGCTATCTACTGACATCCTTATATTTCTTTTACACATTCTGCCCAAACTCCATATTTCTTGCATCTTGAACACTTATGGTGAGCTTTATAAATTCAAGTAGAGAAACAAATAGTTATGCTATTTATAAAGATTCAGTCAGTAACAAACTTGGGTGTCCTATGCACTTAAAATTGATTTGTGAATTCATCTTAGACTCAAAGAATATAGTCTACTATTTAGATCATGGGGCATGGAGGCAACCTCTGTGGATCTCTAGATTCAATTTCATCATTTATAAAGTGAGAATAATATTGCTATGTACCCTGAAGTGATGGTGAATTGATTAAAGAGACAATTTTCATTAAATTTTCTACATAAAGGCTGACATAATAAGCACTGAAACAAATTATGAAGATGAGGCTTGGTGGAGCCAAGGATCTCATACTTGTCACTTAAACTTTTTTTATTTTGTTGTGTTTTTACCAAACTAAAGGCTTAATTATAGCACTGAAATCTGTCTTGTCAGAACACAAGGAGGAATACACTTTATACCTTAGTTTCAAGAGCTCTTATTTACTGAGAAATAGACATGTGTAAAACAAATTAGAAATTAACATGAAAGCTATGTGCAATGCATATCTTCAGTAAACATAGAATGATGTACTTGCACTGAGGTCTAGCTGGAGAGATCAGAGTGGGCTCCACAGAGAATACAAGGCTGGAAGTCAAACAGAAGATAATTAAGAGTCTTTCAGGTGAACCAGCAAATTCAGGTGTCCTGCACAGAGCTATAAGAAAGCATGGCATGGTCGGGAATGAGGAATAGTGAACATAAATTGTGAGGATGGGATGAGAGCATAGAAGAATCACCAGCAGATAGGTCATAACAAGACTGCAAATAATATATAGGATTTAAGATTTTAATTCTGCATGCTAAGGAAAATTATGGGAATAAGCAGATGGATACTATATTACTGTTGTAATCATATTCTAAGTTTTAAAAGATGAAAGTGATGGGAATAAAACATGTGAAGTTGAGCAAAAGTGTGCCTTGTGGCAGGGAAATCTATAAAGAAGAAATGAAACAAATCAGTTGAAAAAATACAAGGATCTAATGCAAAAAAAAAGAAAGTAAGAAATCAGAAGGTGAAAAACAGATAGTTATGGGCACACTAGCAGTTAAACGTTTTGAAATATTAATGAAGAAACTTAAAAGCAGGGATTTGGAAGAAGATTGAAGCTTCTTGTTTTTTGAAACAGGAGAGGTATTGGTATTGTTCTTTGAGATGGAGAATAAGGAAAGGATTACAAATTGGAAGAAGTCTGCAACTGTTAGGTTATATTTTAAGCGAATATACTTCAAGGTGTTAGAAGCCCAAACAAGGATGGGGGAGAATGAGAGAGATTTGGGAAACATCTCAAATAAGTGAGAGTCTAAGATAAAAAATAAAATTTCTCAGAAAGAGTACGCAAAATAAGAAACTATCTCAGTCCAAGTCTTATAAAATGCCAATGGTTATGGGATATGTTTTGATGTGTTTATTTGCATGCTGAGGGAAAATGTCAATAGGTACATGGAACGTACATGAAAATGAGCCAAATTTCCAGGGAAAGGGCAGAAAACAGAGTACCATGCCAGGTAAGTGGACTGAATTTAGAAAAGATGGATGCCTTCCTTTGAGACTGGCAGGAAGGAGGCATGCCAAGGTGCTGGTACAGATGACCGTGCAAGTGATGGGGAGAAATTTAAAGGAGTTCCTAGAGTTCATTTTCTCATAAAAACAAAAGCAGAATAATCTGATAAATGTAAGGAGACAGTTGAAATTATGAGCTTTAAGAACACAGAAGTTGTAACATTGTTGCTGAGGTTAACAGAATAGGAAACTTTCCAGAAACATGAGGATGACCCAGCAATGTTATAGGCTCAAGAGAATGTCATAATCTCCATATATGAAATGAAAAATATATCCATGATGCTGTAATTGTCTCCAATAGAATTGAGCTATTTGTTGTGAGATTAACAAAGACAGATTTGCAGGGGCAGCATCAGAGGGAACACAACCAGATGGGACAGATGGCAGTATGTAGGTATGTCATCTGGAAGACTGTCATCACCAGAGTTCAACCCTCTGTTCATGTCTTATTGTATGCTAGTCATCACTGACTTGCTATTTTCCAGCTATAACCTGAAATATCCATTCCCTACTTCTTTTCAAAAGATGCCCAGCATTAAAATCACCTGTTTCCTCTGCATGAAAGATATTTTTCCAAATGTTCCAACATTGTCTGAGCCTTTCTTTGAAATGCTGTTAAACATAAAATCAAATACTTATATTTTAATTTCTTAGTTGTTCTGATTTTTCCATTTGTATTTGTATTATGGCATAATTTAATATCCAGGTACTTGTCTTAGACTGTATATCCATAAGCATCCTTTGATAAAAATTATTATGTATGTATAAATTAAAAATTATTAATTTGACATGGCTGATTCAATATAAATAACTCTTTGCTGATGAGCATTATAGACTGAGGACCAGTGACCCTTTTTTTAAAAAGAGGAGATAGTGAATATTTTCAGCTTTTTACTGCCAAATATCTCCTTTGCAGCTACTCAAAATAGCCATGGGCAATTGGTAAACTAATGGTGTGGTTGTGTTCCAGTAAAATACCCAGAAATTGGTATTTTAGATAACTTTCATTGGTCAAGAAACATTATTCTTTTGATTTTTTCCAAGTATTGAAAAAGTAAAAACTATTTTTAGTGTGTGGGTCATACACAAAAAGGCAGAAGGTAAGATTTGCCCTATGAGCTATATACGTCAATGATTCATACTGCAGATGAAAACTGCTAACACACAAAGGTTTGAAATGTGCTAATTGATAACTCTTTCTATGTGTTTGAGATATTTTTTATCTTTTTATTTAAAATTTTAAAACTAGAAAATCACTTAAAGATTTTGAGTCTTTGTTTTATGAGACAGTGTAACATGCGTGTCCTGGCACATGAGTCTTGAAACATTCAATATGAGTCTTACCAGTTTTAAGGCCTAAGGCAGGTCATGTAATACCTTCAAGTCTCAATTTCATCATCCTGTCATAAGAAGTAGCTCTCTAACATGGTTTCAGTGAGAGTTCAATAAGTTAGTAATACATCCTTTTGCTTGGAAGAGTGCCTGGTGCATAATAAAAACACAATGGATGTTGGGTTTTCAAAACAGTATTACTCAAAAAATTTTTTTTGTCTAAAAGGTTAAAATGGGATTGCTAAGAAATAAAGGTATTTCACTAATTTAGTGATAGGACCAATGTTAAAAAATAGCCTTTCTGTCTTAAAATATCAACACTATTCCACATTCAATAAGAAGGAATTTACGACTAACTCTTAATGAAATATTTAGTTGTTGTAAAACATAAAATATCTTTGGGTTAACTACACCCCAGAAAAATACTGTTTGTTTTGTTGTATCTTGAGACACATTAATGCTCACTATCCATAGAAAAGACCTATATTTAGTAGATCTGTTTCAGACAAGAAAAAATGGAAATACATTTGGTCTGGCTAGAGAGAATGAAAAGATGAGAACTTCAACTATCAGTATTAAATGCAAAAAAAATAAATTTTAAAGGATGTACTGTTAAATATTTGTTTTCCATTAATAAATAATAGTAGAGACTGAAGTAACTAAATGTTATAAAACCTCCTTTAAGATATTCTGATTAATTAAAGCTGTATATAGAAGGAGTTGCCTCAAATTCTTTCACTAGAAAGTGATGGATGATAGACAGATGATAGATAGACAGATGGATAATAAATGATAGAGTCTTTGCAAGGAAAACAAATTTGTGAAGTCAGATATATGTATTTGGAAATGTTGACTTTGTAGCTGGTGATGTTAATGTGTATTCTATAGTTCTTGACTCTTATTTATGTCTGGAAAAACACAACTTTATAAAAATACTTAAATCTGTTATAAATAGATAAAACAAAGCAGTCATGGAAAATACCATGTTGTGTTTAATGTAATACTGATCTCTGTCACTCACTATACTGCCACTGAATTATAAAATGTTAGGTATAATGTCAAGAAACTCGGCATATAAAAATGTTTATATAAACTATTCAAGACATAAGCATAAATGATGTTTATCCAGTGATGCCAAAATGTCCAAACCAGAGAGTATCTGATACAGTAATCTTCAATTCAAGAAGTAGGAAAAATGTTCAAGTCTTTAGCTGATTCTCTATAAATAAATCATATTTCTATGAATAATTGTATAGACAGATCAATTCATGTAGCATAAAATATAAAAAGACAGTTTGATGGGTTTGTATCTATTTTATAAAACACTCTTCGGGGCGCCTGGGTGGCTCAGTCGGTTAAGCGGCTAACTTCGGCTCAGGTCACGATCTTGCACTCTGTGAGTTCGAGCCCCACGTCGGGCTCTGTGCTGACAGCTCAGAGCCTGGAGCCTGTTTCAGATTCTGTGTCTCCCTCTCTCTGACCCTCCCCCATTCATGCTCTGTCTCCCCCGTCTCAAAAATAAATAAACGTTAAAAAAAATTAAAAAAAAAAACACTCTTCTTGCAAGATATGTGCAGTTGCTCACTTTTTAAATCATCTGTAATAATAGATGTATATATCTCTAAAGAAGTATGTAACACCTAGGACTGTCCTACCTCAACATTGATGAACAGAAGTAAAGGAGCCTGATGGCAGTTAAATAGTCAAAAAAACATTATTTTGCTAAAGAAATAGAGACATTGAGAAGAAAAGCAACTGCTTTTTTCTTTGACAGCTCGTGAATGTCAGAACTAGGACTAAAACCCAGATCTCAAACTATGACTTCAAACTATATAAACTTAAAAAAAAATGTTCTGCTAAGAATTGACAAATGTGTTATGTATTCTCATTGGAAGTCACCAAAATGTCCACATCGTATAGTTAAGAAGGTTAGGGATACCAGAGGGTGGAGGAGTTTTGAGAAGAAATTATTTCCACAGTTGGGCCCATGACTACTGTGAACCAACAGTCAGTAAGGAGAGAGATTTTTAGGGTAACATGTCTTAAAATGCATCAAATTTTACTACACACAAATTAACAATAAATTTGTTTTAAAGATTTTCTCCATTCAATTTTTAAATTGCTGTGAAGGATGAGTAAGTAAATGACACAGGAATGGCTCACAAAATGGCACCATTCTACCCCCTGATAAATTCTTTTTTTTTTTTTTTTTTTTTTTTTTTTTTTTTTAAATTTTTTTTTCAACGTTTATTTATTTTTGGGACAGAGAGAGACAGAACATGAACGGGGGAGGGTCAGAGAGAGAGGGAGACACAGAATCGGAAACAGGCTCCAGGCTCTGAGCCATCAGCCCAGAGCCCGACGCGGGGCTGGAACTCACGGACCGCGAGATCGTGACCTGGCTGAAGTCGGACGCTTAACCGACTGCGCCACCCAGGCGCCCCACTTTTCATAGGTTCCAAAAGTGCTACCATCAAAGTTCTTGAGATAATCACTCCAGTTACACTCTAGTCATTATAAATGTTAACACAGAAAGATCTAAAGATCTTTACATTTAATATGGATGACAGGATTTGGTTAAATCGATAGCTACTGAAAAGTGACTTTTCTCTACCTTTAATTGTCTGTGCTTACTTGATTCAGTATTAAGATTAGCTCCAAACAATTTATAGAGGGTCATAATTTCCACAAAATCAATGTCAAAGAACAAGTTGAAAATGCTTTCATCTCAAGTAGAGATTCAAGTGAGACCTCTCATAGGAATCAGTTAAAAGAGGCTTATATTCATTGTGAGTCCTCAGGAGTCCACCACAGGAAGGCACCTGCTATGTGGTTACACGTCAAGGAAGCTTAAAAAGTTTAAAAATGTTAATATGATTTAAGAAACTTCTTCTGCCAGTGTCTCTGTGATAATGAACTTCTTCAAGTTCAAGTTCAACACTAGTTTTAGTCCTTGTTCCATAACTTTTGAAAAAAAATATTCAGAAACTAAAAGAGCTTAAAGAAAGACTTTGTTTCTTGTTGAGTGTGAGAAGAGAATATCGTAGTAGCAGAACTCTGAAAATTGCTTACTGCTCTCAGTATTAAAATGCAGATGCATAAGTAAAACCCCTTCTATGGAAGAATATAAGCAAAAATCAAAAAGACTGATATTCAAGTAATAGGAGATATTACAGTCAGGCTGAGGTCAGTACTGCCATGAGATCAGGTGGTCAAAGACAGCAAAGCCACCTGTGGCCATGTAGTAAAGGAATGTGCTCATTTGCCTACTGGATCTCAAAGCAAAAATTCTAGTGTTTGTATTAGTCCATCCACTAGGGCAAGTAGAAAAAATCATGGAAGCTCTCTACATATTTATTTTTTGTTGATTTTAAATTCATAGTTTCTATTTTGTGCCTGGTTTATAATGTTCATAGCAAAACAATGCATTATATGTGCAGCCATATATACACACAGTCACGTAGAGAGACATTAGCTAATAGTTGGTTTTCAGATATGGTAAATTAGCAAAAGTGTTCAGATAACCCTGCTTTGGAAGATGTGAAGCTTTCCCTAGAATGTAGGAAGTCTGGGAATTCTAAAAACCTGCAGAAAGTAGAAGAATGAAGCTAAGAATCCAGTCATAAATTGGTGATAAATAATGCCTAGGAAACAGGCCTCAGCATAAAAAAAAAAAACATCGTGGCAGAATAGATGACACAACAGGTAAAAGGTAAAGCTCAAATTTCCCTAATGTACATAAGAAACTCATTTCATAGCAAGATGCATTTACAAATAAAGCACAGAACATTATAGAGAAGACACAGCAAAGAAACAGCAGCTTCTGATCTAGCACAAGAGAAAAACTAGTACATAGTGTAGAGATCCAACATAAATGTGGGAAACCCTGACCAGCCTCTCTCTCAAGATCATGCAAAATGAAGTGCAAAGCAGAAATACAAGAATATAGCAAGTAGCTAAGAACACTTTGTACACAAAGATGGGTTTCATATTTCAGTTCTGTCTCTTACTGTGAGATCTTGAATTTTTCCCAAAATCTCTCTAAATATCAACATTAAAAGCCCCAACATCTGTGAAATGGCTATCTCTCTGATTTCTTATAAATAGTTAATAAAATTATGTTTGAGAGATGTTTAAATGATTGCCTGACAAATTGTATGTATTCAATAGATAGCAGCCAGTAGTAATATTAGTTTTATTAGAATACATACACAGATCTAAGGACTATTGACACAGATTATCAAGATGGAATATAAGACACAAAACAAAAATATATTTGAAAAATTAAGATGTCCACAGCATGAAATTTAGGAAACATACTTGATATCAAGTTAAGTAATGCATTACTGGTATGTCCTTAAAAGAGACATTTAAAGAAAGACTCACAAAGAGGAGGAGGCCATGTGAAGAAGGAGGTAGAGATTCTTAAAGTTTTGCATCCACAAGCCAAGGAACTCAAAGCTAGTAGAGGCAAGACAAGGAATCCTCCTTAGAGCCTCCAGCAGCAGCACAGACTCCAGAACTATGAGACAATAAATTTCTTTATTTTAAACTATCAAGTTTGTGGAAGCCTTAGGAAACCAATATGACTGCTTTAAAAAATAAAGACTTAATACTTAAAAAAAGAACACAGGAGCATTGTAAATATAATGCATTTATTGAGCACAGTGTGCCTGCTCTATATCAAAACTGTGAAGATTCAGACGATGCAAAGGTTAATAGCTCCTAGTAATGAGAAACATTTGAACCCAGGTAACTCTTAAATCATTCCTTTTTAAACTTATTTTTGCCCTTTAACTTTTATTTTCTGGGCAATTTTAAAAAAGCATCTCATTCTTAGTTGAGATACTTATTTTTAAAAGTAAACATATCTAACCTCTAGAGGTCCTGTTGGGAAGGAAAAACTTTTCCTTTACCCTCTTAGGCTCAGTGTCTGGGACTGTGTGAATTAAACTAACAAAAGACAGATTAAGAAGAGAAAAGAGATACAACTTGTGTTCGTATTTACACGCACTGCAATTCACAGAAAGATGACATTCAAAAAAGGAAAAGGGCTTTGAGTTTCAAGGGGCCATAAACGGTAGTGAAGTGATTACTAAATATATGGGAGACGCTAATGGAAGATAAAGATTATTATAGTAAGGTTTATTTACACAGATTCATCTTGCTTCCAATTCTCGTGTCTAATGATGAGTCACTGTCCTCTTTTTGGTACAATAGAAAGGGACACGTCCACAAAGAGAAGTTTATACCCTGTTTTGAGGCAGAAAAGGGAACGGCAGAGAACTCTTCCTGCACCTATTGGTTCTCAATTGCTTTCAGCTCATAAGAATCCTTATGCCAAAGTGGCATGTTTTGAGGTGGCATATCCTGGACCCCTTCAGTCCTAAATAGCCATCTTACCCAAATTCTGTGCACCACAAATAAAATAACCAAGTATAAATATACATACACTTACTACCATATTTATAAGATTGTTATTATTATTTACTAGTTATGATGTAAAAGCTAAAGTTATAATGGTTTCCCAATGGTGTAAGATCACAGTGGTATTTAGAAGTATAGCCTACACTCAAACTAGCACTAGCCTGAATGAAGCTTGCCTTCTGAAACACTCCTCTATTGCCATATAACCTAGTCTTACGTTTGCATAGCTTATTATAATATGAGAAGTAATGAATCTGGGGGAAAAAGTCATTTACATTTTCATTGTGTTCGCATCATATTTGGTTTTCATTTATTGCCTTATGCACTCAACTATAATTTTTGTTGTTACAAGCTTTAAATGCCAGCAAACAGATAAGTGATAAACAAGTTGGCACAAGATTATCATTTTCTCTAGAAAGATATTCCTTAAAAATATTCCCTAGATGTCTAGGCAGCAGATGGTATCTAATAAGTTAAACTCCAGTGGCAGTCATGAGTGAGTGATGATTAAATTTTAAATCAAATCATGTTCTCAGAAGTATCTTGATATCTCATTTTATTTGTTAATTGCACTCTGAATTGTTCAAGTCTTAGAAGTAATCAATGCAATTCCATGTGTCTACATTTAGTAAGAAATGTTCATTTACAAGCTTTTACAGATAATCAGCAAGACAAGGAATTATAAAATTCTGTTTATAGTTTTATTTAACAATACAAAATATATTGAGCTCTTAATATGTGTCAAGCTCTGAAGCAGGTGAAAGAGATAAATAATACATTATTTTTCCTGCAATAAACATCTAACCTAATAAGAGAGACTAAAATACAAGTACTAAGAATGCACATATGGCATAGGGACTTCAGAACATGAAGAACAAAGAGTCATTGTACAAAAAAAAGAGGTAAAATATGTTTTGGGTAGGTCAGAGATTGATCATAAAAGTAAGAACAACTAGACAGACAAAGCAAGGGCAGATACTTAAGGCAAAGAGAATTCCATAAGCCAGATTAGAAATAGAATGAATAAATTTGAAGATCAACAATTTTTTTTCTTATAAAGTATAATCTAATACTGAGTGTACACTCACTATTAGATGAGAATGTGGAGGCACTAAGTTCTCACACACTACTGGTATAAACATAAAATGGAACAGTCCCTTTGTAAAACATTTAGACATTTCTTCAAAAGTCAAACATACATCTATTAAATGATCTAACCATTTAACTCTTTGGTATTTTGCAAAAGAAATGAAAACAAATATCAAGACAAAGACTTCTACCCAAATATTTACTAAAGATTTGTTTGTAGTAACTTCAAACCGGAAACAGCTCAGATAACTGCAGAATATTCAAATAATGGAATACAACTCAATAATAAAAAGGTATTGTATATTAATACATATGTCCATATGGATGAATCTCAAAATAATCATGCTGAACCAAAGAAGTCAGAAAAATAGTAATTATTGTATGATTCCATTTACATAAAATTATAGGAAATTAAAACAAATCTATTTTGACAGAAAGCAGATCAGTGTTTGGAAACGATATGGGGGCTGACAAAATGGGGGCAGAGATGGATTATGGAGAGACACTAGGAATCTTTAGAGAATGATGGCTATGTACATCATCTAGATTGTGGTAATGGATTCATAGGTGTATACGTTTGTCAGTAGTAACTCAAATTTACATTTTAAACACACACAGTTAATTGCATATAAACTATACCTCAATAAAGCTCTCAAAATAGATGACCAAATTTGACAGAATTAGGAGAAACATACAAATATATAGTCTCAATTATGCATTACGAAAGGTTCTGTCTGTAACTGAAAGAAAAATTGGACAAATTCAGTAAGGAAGAAGACCAAACATCACACCTAACAAAATTCTACTAATGCGTGTGCGAGTAACTATGCAAGCAACAGCAGTAGAATGTGCATTTACATAACTCCAAATAAAATAATACACAAAAAATTGGGGGAGAAAAGGTAATAAAGCAAAAATATATTTCATAGGTCAAATAACACAATGTATGGCATCTAACTACAGTAGAATTTACCTAAATTAAATAAACAAATAATAACTGGGAATCCCCAAATGTTTGGAAGTTCAATAGCACACTTCTAACTTCCCTGGGTCAAGAAAAATATCCTAATGAAAACTATCAAATGTTTTTACTTAGATGATGAGAAAATAATATAAAATACAACTTGTAGGATGCACTTTGCTGTTTTCTAAGAAATTTGTAGTTTTAAATTTATACATTAGGAAAAGGAAAAGCTGATGGTTAGTGATCTAAGCATAAATCTCAAAAATAAAATTAAAAAGGCCAATTTCATAGAAAAGAAATAAAAGAAAGTTACTGGTATAAAAAGAGCAGAAATTAAGATATTTTAAAAATACAGTAGAAAACGATTTAAAAGTCTACAAGTTGATTACTTCAAAATATTAATATTGTAGTCTGTGTTCCATTACAAACAGATCTTAAAACAATAACTTGTGTGAAGTAGTTTATTTGGGAGTTTATGCCAGGAAGAAGGAAATGAGGGATATTCCAGAGACATTGAAAGAAGAAAGTAGTGGGGCCCCGGGATGGCTCAGTCAGTTAAGCATCCAACTTCAGCTCAGGTCATGATCTTGCGGTTTGTGAGTTCGAGTCCCACATCAGGCTCTGAGCTGTCAGCCTGCTTCGGATTCTGTGTCTCCCTCTCTCTATGCCCCTCCCCGACTCACACTCTGTCTCTCTCTCTCAAAATAAATAAACATTAAAATTTAAAAAAGAAAAAAAGAAAGTAGAAAAAACAGTATCAAAGGTGTATTATTGAGTTGATAACTATTGTATTCAAATAGGACTCAATTAAGTTTATACTTATCAATGCTTTTTTAAATTGTTAACAAGAAGATTGAAAATAAGTATTTATAGGCTTCCATTCCATTATATTTGACAGTTTCCTATGGCCAGTATATCCCCAGTATTTGAATCGATCAATAGTCCCCTACCTCAATCCCTTATGTCAGCATCTAAGAACCTACTGCAAGAATAAGAAAAGCGTGATGTGTATGCTCAAGGCAGACACAAGACAAAATGAGTTGAAAACTGAAGGTTTATTGTAGTTTCATCTAGAAATAGAGATAAGACCACTAGGATAGGAAATGAGCCACAAGGTTCTTCAAATATAACTACAAAAACTGGTAAACAATTTGTAACACTCATCAAAAAAAAAAGTAGCACAAATTACCAATACCAGAAATAATTTCAGAGTGTGTAGATATTAAAAAACACAAGATACCACAACTTTATGCTCATATTTTTTAATTGACAAGAAAAGTAATAAAAATATGATTATTTCTTTAATTATTAAGTAAGCTCAAAGAAATATTGAAAGCTGGAAGACTTACACTCCCAATATCAAGATTTATGATAAATATATAGTATTTAATACAAACTTGTATATACACAAGGATAGATAAACCTAGAAATAAACATTTACCTGACACATGTGACTCAGCAGTTTTGTGAATCAAGGTGTTTTGTTTTCTTTTCTTTTTTTTAGGTAATGGTCACAGTATAATAATATATACATATGGGGAAAAAAGCGTCTTGAACTCTATGTCACAATGTATTAAACGTTACTTCCAGATTGATAGTTTTGTCCATTTAAAAAAGGCCAGCAATACAGACTTTAGACTACAACATAGGAGTTTATCTTCAGATTTGGGATAGGAAAGATTTAGTAAGCAAGAAAAAACAAAACATTACTGGCCATAGAGGAAATTCTGATGAATTGTTATTCATCAGCATATATAACAAGATTAAAAAGGAATGTCAAGAATGTAGAAAAGATGTATAATTCATATGTCCAATAACAGACTCTTATCCAGATTGTATAATGTAATGTAACAAACAAGTAAGTAACACATTGTCGAATTAATTTTAAAAATGAAAAAAATTCATTCAGTAGAAATTTCATAAAAGAAGATGTCTATATGAACAAAATGTAGAAGATAAAAATAAAATCAGATATCATTGTATACTTACTACATTACCAAAAGTGATAGTCCAAGTTATCGATATTAATTTACCTAAAAAAATAGGAATAGTAATTTCCTTATGCCAATTAAGTGTATCATCAAATCAACTTCAACAAACTATGTAAAGGCAAAATGTTGAATTCTTAGGAAAGTATGTATGTTCTTAACTTTTTTATTCAATATAGTATCAGATCCTGGTGAGTTAAATAAGAGACAGAGGGATGCCTGGGTGGCTCAATCAGTTAAGCGTCTGACTCTTGAATTTGGCTCAGGGCATGATCCCAGGGTCATGGGATGGAGCCCTGCATTGGGCCCCATGCTGAGCATGGAGCCTGCGTAAGATTCTCTCTCAATCTCTCTCTCTCTCCCCCTCCCCCCTTACTTACTTACTTTCTTTCTCTAAAATAAAAATAAAAATAAAAATAAAAAAATAAGAGAAGGAAATAAGATAACAACATCAAAAAGAAAACAAACACCAAAAAGACACAATAATTTGAAAGCAAGAATGAATTCTGTCAATATCGGTAGACAGCATTAATGCATATGCAGACAGTTTATAGTAATAAAATTAACTCTGAGATTTTATGATATCTAGCAATATCACTGCTGTCAGGTTTATATACAAATATCAAGTGCAAGTCTGTATTTATAAAGAATAGAAAATAAAATTTTAAAAAGTACCTTTTAAAGAAACATTGAGTCATCCAATACTTAGAAATTAACAAAATTTTTGTGTTAGCTCTCCACACACACATATACACACAGAACTATATAACACTAGTTGATATGGTAGACTATGTTAACGTACTGGAAGATTCTATCCTGTAATGTCAATTATTCTAAAATAAATCTACAATTCAATTCCAATCAAAATCCCGCAGTGTTTGGTTGTTGTAATTGACAAGCAAGCTCTAAATATATATATTCATTTCCATAAAAATATATATATGGAAATGAAAATTGCCAAGAAAAATCAAAGGAATCTTGAAGACGTTTAACAAAGTTGGAAGAATTACACTACTGAACATTAAGACTTATAATAGGACTAACTTAGTTACAACTGTATGATATTTCTGCAATGATGAAAAATTGAATAATAGATCAAAAGAGGGTCTCCCAAAACAGACTTGCACAAAGGCCACTTGATTTATGACAAAAATACTTAGGAAGCAACAATCAATTCAATGGTGGCTGGAAAGCTGCAAAGGTTAAAAAAGTAAATGCCTGATTTCACAGAGCAAATAGCAGGAAAATACAGTGTTTACTTGTTTTACACTCTGTGGCATCCCCTAGCATAATATTCAGTGTGTAGCGTACACAATGCTGTATTTTTATTCCATTATCTTCAAGGATTATGTTAATGGTTATGTTAACATGGAAGGCAAATTTTAATCAACACATATACTCTTGCTTATTGCTTTGTTTTGAATACTTACATCTTCCCATTTGAATAGATTTATAATAACATTTATAATTAGAATTACTTGTTGGAACTTGAGCTCCATACGGATTTTGATATAACACTAAACACATATTTTATAACAGACACCAGAAATTGTGAAATAGATTTCATAGTAATTAATAACATACAGTATCCCTTTATTCATAAAGTCTTTGAATTTATTGGTGTAACTTTTGTAGGTGCTTTTAAAGGTTTACATTATAAAGTGTATTCTCAGGGAAATAAGGTAAATAAGTACAAGGTTTCTGATAAGCAATGTCAATTGTCACTTCAAACATCATGTTTCTAAATCTCAATACTTTGTTAAGAGCCTTCTTGTGTTTGAGGTGCCAGCATATTAGCAGATCAATTACTGTCACCAGGAAATTCTGCAGCCCAATATCCATCCCCAGGGGAATAAGCAGCATCAGATTTTAGAATGGCTACCAGCAACAGGATTATATAGACAAGCATATAAAATATATGAAATAGCCAAACTGTAAATAATTTTTCACACATTAAAATCCCCTCTACATAACAAAGAAGATAAGGGATTATGTATGTGTGTATGTATATGAATAGTATTATTTCTAATTTATTTTTTCTTTAAGCAGTGAGTGGCAGGGAGATCAAATCAACATTTCCATTTGACAAGATGATTTAGAATATTGCCTTAACCCCATTAATAGATATTGCTATTTCTACTCCTTTTAAACTGTCCATGTTTATGACAATGCAAAGAATGAGTGGCAGAAGTGTTACTCAGTGACTTCTGGGCTTGGGTCACAAAAGTCATGCAGCTTCTGTATTGTTCACTGGACACTAACACTGGAGCCCTGGACTGTCATGTAGGAAATCTAGTGGCCCTAAGGCTGCCATGCTGAGGAAGCCAGGTCACATGGAGAGATCATTCACAGATGTTCACACTGACAGTCCAGCTGAGATCCAGTATAATAACGAGCAGTAGCCACTAAACATGTGAGTGGATATTCCTTTGGCTCATTCCAGCTCTAAGCAGTGGAGCTCACCCAGGCTTTGAAGGCTTCTCAACTACGGTCCCACCCATCGTGAAGCAGACACCAACCATCACACTGTACTTTCTTTGAATTTTTGAGCTTGGAATATACTATAAAATAAATATTGTTTTTAAAGCCACTGAGTGTTGAGGTTATTCTGATATTCACAACAGTATCTAAAAGAAACAAAAAATGTACTACTTATACTTGAAAATCACTGTGAGAATCTGTGACTCAACTGTTTTCAGGTCAGCCAATACAAGTTCAACAGCATTTCAGTGTGATAGTTACACTTTGACAGGGACTATTTGTTTTCCGTTTATGATACCAGCTCTCAGCGAAGAGTTCATGTATTTAAATCCTCATAAAATGGCAATATGGAGATAATATCAGAAATTTAAGAAGCGAATAAGAGTCAGGATGGAATTATACTTGAGAAGGAACACATTTTTCTTGGTTAGTTTCATTCACAGAATGACTTTGCCAATTTGAGAGAATGAAAGTGAAACAATCTGATTTTTAAACTAGATAAGTATGTGTCAATATAATATTTTTCTTTAAAAGAAAAATGCCTGAGCTGAGGATAAAAGAATTTGTAAGTGTAGTTTGTATGATATAGTTCAGAAATCTTATCTAAACCACACTTTACTTGCCAAATCACAATCATCATTTATTTTTGCAATGAAGACTAAAAATTGCCTTAGTGTATACCAAAATTATTTATTTTGGTTTATTCATAATATTTTCTCAATTTTACTTGTGAAGGTGAAATGAAGAATGGTGTGCAAGCAACTATATTGTATTTAATGAAGGAGATCATTGCTTTATTTTTCAATAAGTTGAGTATATGCATGTACACACACACACACACACACACACACACACATACACACAGGAGGAAATAATAAACATGGCAGTAAATACACAAAGATAATAACATTTAGTTCAGTCTAGCCAATTTTTGGTATGTGGAAATGCAGATTTATATTTGTTGGATTTCCAAGTTTCAAAATAATCTTTAATCAGTATTTTGGTATGAAATAGCCTGTTTTACTTTGTTGGCTTTAATTTTTGCTCAATTCATTAAAGCAGAGTTATCTAGGTTTATAGTATAATTCACTGAATATGAAATTAAACATGATTATTAATTGGCACAAGTGATAAAATAGCAAAGAGAAAACTTAACATAGTTTGAGGGAGAAGCCCTATTGGTTACTCTTATCTGGTAATTGAAAGTGGTTGTCCATAAGGGAAAAAGGAAAAAAAAAATAATGTTCTATTTTATCTCAAGATAAAAGGTTGGCGTAGTATCAATTATTAATATCAAAATACAAATGTGGGTAAACCATGAAAAAAATATTTACTAGAAATCAATAATGAGGTGGAAAGGAGGCAGAGTACAGATGAACTGTTGATGTTGCCATTTAAATTGAGAATTCCAGATAATGAAAAAGAAAGTTATTATCAGGCTATTTAAGGTTACTTGCTGCAAAATACAGCTGAAGACCCCTGGGCAGAAATGCAATTCTTGTTCATATTGAGTGCCTGGAATGCTTCATACATCTGCTAGACATTTGTATAAAATTGGTTCTCTATCCAAGGCCATTTCTTCTTTATGCTTCTCTTACCTGAGAGTGTGTGTGTGTGCAGTAAATTTGCAAAATCTATAAGAAAATATATACTGCAGTAGAGGAAAAATTTAGCTCTTCTGTATAGAAACTGAGGAAAATTCAGTTTCATGACCTGCATTTAGGAGGTTGTAAATATGTATATAGGAGATTCCTATGTGTATTCTATATAAACTGTCATGAAGTTCTGATTGTTTTTTGCTCCAAGACTAATAATCTGTACATGTAAAAACCAATCAGGACTTCTGGTTTCAGCTTCAACATGAAAAATGTTTGGGAGCCATCAGTAAAAGAAAAAAGCTGAACAAATTGAAAATCAATGACTTTTCTTGCACTCATCTGAGAATTGGAGTGCTCTGAATCTGTAGAGACAGGTGAACATGGAGAAAGAGCCTGAGATTAGTTTACCCGGAGCAGACACGGATGGAGCTATAACCTGGTAGAGACACTTAAACAGCTGTTGATGAATTCCTAGAGGTTGAGTGGAGACTAGCTTGAGAGCATGAAATTAATGGGGGCTGCAGTCTTAGAAGGACCCCCACATTTTTGTAGGTTTAAACCAGAAATGCCACCAGCTTCTCATGGTAAAGAGCCAAGAAAACTCAATTCATGCCTCTGGCAAGAGACAAGGAGAAAAACAATCATTTTGAAATATACCTGTGTATTCTGCATAACAAAGGTTTACTCTACTGAAAAATAATTTACTGAGATTTATCTCACATAGGCAGTAGAGCAATTATGCAATTTTATCCCTCTCTAGCTTTCCTGTCTCACCTAAATAAGGGTGGCGGATAAGAAAAAAGAAAACATAAGAAATATTTGTTAGGGATATAGGGACACAAAACAGGAAGACAAAATCACTTAAAAGACTGAGACTTTTTTATGTTACAGAATGTCTCCTTTCCCCCACCCTTTATTACCACAATAGAGCTCCAGTAAAAAAAGAGTGGATTAAAGATGAGAGAGTTACAAGGTTCAAATTTTATTAAAGAAGAAATTCTTAGAGAACCACAAAGACAATGAGAAAGGAAAACAGTATCAGAGGAATTTGAAGTCTTTGGTCCCCATGGATATGGCTACAGCAAACACTAAACACAGCCTGATATCTACCAAGGTTAACATACAACTTCATATTAAAAGCCTACTTACCTCAGTTCCAATTTATTGATATATCATGACTGACTTTCAACAAAGCATCATAATTGTGGTAAATGTCAGGAAACCAGTCTGAAGAGATAAAGTAAGAAGCAGAAAAGAAAACTAACAAATATTAGCATTATCACAAGCGATTTAAAGTAATTACAATTAATTTATTAAGAACTCTAATGGAAAAGATAAATAATATGCAATATCAGATAAGAGATGTAAGTAAGCAAAAAGATGGAAATTTTAAGAAAGTATCAAATACTTGAAATATTTGATATCAAAGGCACTGTAGCCAAAATAAATAATGCTTTAATGGGCATATCAGTAATATGAAAATAGCTGAGAAAAGTTGGTGATCCTGAAGATCTGTGCATAGAAACTTCCTAAACGAAAATACATAGAAAAAAATTAAAAAGGAAAAGAATACAATGTCCAAGAACTACTGGCCAGAATACTGAGCAACAGGAACTCTCATATATTGCTGCTGGAAATACAAGATGGTACAGCCACTTTGGAAAGGTGTCTGATGGTTTCTTACCAAACTAAACAAGGACTTATTACATGACCAATAATTGTACTCCAAGTAACTCCCCAGTTGATTTCAAGATATAAAAATCTGCACATAAATGTTTATAGTAGCTGTATTCATAATCACCAAAACCTAGAAGTATTCAAGAGGCTCTTCAATAAGTGGATGGATATACAAACAGTGGTACATCCACACAGTGAAATATTATGCAGCAATAAAATTAAAAGAGCTATCAAGTTGCAAAAAATATATGGATAAGCCTTAAATGCATATTTCTTCTTTGAATGTGTATTTATTTTGAGAGAGACAAAGAGAGAGAAAGAGAGCCTGGGAGGGGCAGAGAGAGAGAGAGAGAGGAGAGAGAATCCCAAGCAGGCCCCACACTATCAGCACAGAGACTGATGTGGGGCTTGATCTCAT
This sequence comes from Leopardus geoffroyi, assembly GCF_018350155.1. Taxonomy (NCBI): domain Eukaryota; kingdom Metazoa; phylum Chordata; class Mammalia; order Carnivora; family Felidae; genus Leopardus; species Leopardus geoffroyi. Next base: position 25,332,081 of record NC_059333.1, read on the forward strand.
AAACTGTGAGATCATGACATAAGCCAAAGTCAAGAGTCAGAAACTTCACCGACTGAACCACCCAGGGGACCCTTAAATGCATATTTCTAAATGAAAGAAGTCAGTCTGAAAAGACTACATACTACATGATTCCAGTTATATGATGTCCTGGAAAAGGCAAAACAATAAAGACAGTAAACGCATTAGTGAGTATGAGTGGAATATGTCAGTGGGGAAAGTCAGACTAGGTGAGGCACAGGGGTTTTTAGGGTGCTAAAATTATTGTGTGTGATACTGTAATCATGCATGCATGATATCTTGCATTTTCCAAAATCCATACAACTTTATAGTATAAAGAGTTAACCTTAATGTATGAAAATTTAAAAAATATATATATTTTGGAAGTTGGGAGTTTCAAAAAGGAAGGCAAACTATGAAAACTACCTGTATTACAAATATATGAAACAGCCTCAGTTAAGAGTTCAGGGGGAATAGTGGCTGACCTAAATCACAAGAGCTCATAAACTAAAGAAAGTATACATAAAAACTCTGCTCTACTTGACAAAAAAATTTTCCCGTGGGAAACCAGTATATATATACTGGAATTGAACAATTAAATAAATGAATGGCATGTGGTAGAGCCAGATTTGCTACTATTGGAGCGGAAATTTACAGATAAGAAAGAGAAAGAGACTAGAATGATCCATGTGGTAATAAATTAGAGTTGGAGGTATCAGTACAAAATGGTATGTATTTTAATTTAAATGTAGATGGTTACATATAGAAATAATTATAGATATGTACATATATACTGGTAAATACATACACACATATTTCCTCCTTCTGTCAACTGAGAAGTCTTAGAAGCAATGACAACCTAGTACCAATAATCCCACCTAGTAACCAGATCTTGGTTTCTAATTCCACTCTCCAATAAATCAGGGCTCCTGGGAAAAATGGTAGATTCTAGAATTGGAACAAGATAAGCTTGGAACACCTTATGGTGTCATAAAGTAAGAAGTTCTCAAAAAAATAGAAAAACTATCATTGATAAGGAGACAGTATATTACAGGGACACTGAAGTCAACTGAAAAAAGCTCCCCATGGCCAGACTTTTGAGCAACAAAATTACCAAAGTAGTATTGGATTATAACCCAAAGTATAAAAAAAATCAGTGATTCTGATATCGGTCAATGATTGCAGAAATAAATAAGTGAAAAAGAAACAGATCCCCTCTACAGAAGAATTCTAAATAATTCATGTAGATAACGTACCTTCATGATGGACAAACATAACACTCTTTAAGTGTGGGCTGCATATAGTGACTTCCTTCCAAAGAGTACAATGTAAAAAGTACATGGGAGAAAGAGTTACTATACAGTGAAGAAATCTGACAAATACTCTCTAGGTCAAGTAATCAAGGTCAACATCAATAACAAGAAGTCACATTAATAGAAAGTACCCTTCGTTTGATGTGACAAAAATAGCACTTTACTGCTGTGGTCTTTCTCCCAAAATCTATACGCCTATTCTAACCATGAGAAAAATATCAAATATTCCAAATAGAGGGACATTCCATAAAACAACCAATACTCCTAAAAACTATCAGTCATCAAAAACAGGAAAATTCTAAAAGAATAACACAGTATAGAGGAGCCTAAGGAGACATGACAAGTAAACGTGCATTGGACTGGATCCTGGAACAGAGAAAGATATTAGTTAACAACTAAAGAAATCTCAATAAACAGTGGAATTTAGTTAATAATAATGTATCAATATTGGCTCGTAATTGTAACATACCACACTAATGTAAGATGTTATTAATAAGGGAAACTGGGAGAGTAGACTATGGGAGCTCTCTGTATTTATCATCTCAATTTTTTTGTAAATCTAGAGTTCTAAAAAATAAAGTATACTTAAAAATATTTTTAAATGCTAAATTAATTATAAACATCCCTTAAATAATTAAATCAGGGCACCTGGATGACTTTTGGCTCAGGTCATGTGATCTCACAGTTTGTGGGATTCAGTCCCGTGTCAGGCTTCACTTTAACAACATGGAGCCTGCTTGGGATTCTCTCTCTCTCCCTTTCTCTCTGCCCCTCCTCCCTGCTCATGCAAGTGCATGTGCCCTCCCTCTCTCTCTCTAAAATAAATAAATAAATAAATAAATAAATAAATAAATAAATAAATAAAACAATTAACAATAATAAGAGAATATTGTGAGCAATTATACGCCAATTAAATGGGCAATCTGGAAGAAAGGAAAAGATTCCTAGTAATATATACACCTCCAAAACTGAAACAGGAAGAAATAGAAAATTTGAACAGATCCATAACCAGTAAGGAATCGAATTAGTTATCAAAAATCCCCCAAAAAACAAGAGCCCAGGGCCAGATGGCTTTCCAGGGGAATTCTACCAAACATTTAAGGAAGCGTTAACACCTACTCCTGAAGCTGGTCCAAAAAACAGAAATAGAAGGAAAACTTCTGTTACCCTATGTCTTTTTGATTGGAGCATTTACTCCATTGATGTTTAGAATGAGTACTGAAAGATATCAATTTATTGCCATTATGTTGCTTGTAGAATTGGAGTTTCTGGTAATGTTCTCTGGTCCTTTCTAGTCTTTCTTGCTTTTGGTCTTTTTTTTTTTTTTTAATGTATGTATGTATGTATGTATGTATGTATGTATGTATGTATGTATTTGTCTTTTCTCCCCTCAGCCCCCTTAACATTTCTTGCAGGACTGGTTTAGTAGTCACGAAGTCCTTTATTTTTTGTCTGGTAAACTTTTAATCTCTCCTTCTGTTTTGAATGATAAAGGATAAAGAATTCTTGGCTGCATATTTTTCCAATTCAGCACATTGAAAAGATCCTGCCACTCCTTTCTGTCCTGCCAAGCTTCTGTGGATAGGTCTGCTGCAAACCTGATCTGTCTTCCCTTGTAGGTTAAGGACTTTTTTCCCTTGCTGCTTTCATGATTCTCTCCTTGCCTGAGTATTTTGGGAATTTGACTATGATATGCCTTATTGATGGTCGGTTTTTGTTGAATCTAATGGGAGTCCTCTGAGCTTCCTGGATTTTGATGTCTGTGTCTTTATCCAGGTTAGAAAAGTTTTCTGCTATGATTTGCTCACATAACCCTTCTACCCCTTTCTCTCTCTTCATTTTCTGGGACCCCTATGATTCTGGTGTTGTTCCTTTTTAATGAGTCCCTGATTTCTCTTATTCTTAAATCATGCTCTTTTGCCTTAGTCTCCCTTTTTTTTCTGCTTCATTATTCTCCATAAGTTTGTCCTCTATATTGCTGATTTGCTGCTCTGCCTCATCCATTCTTGCCGCCATGGCAACCATTCGAGATTGCAATTTAGTTTATAACATTTTTTTATTTCATCCTGACTAGCTTTTACTTCTTTTATCTCCACAGAAAGGGATTCTAATCTATTTTCTACTCCAGCTAGTATTCTTATTATCATGATTCTAAATTCTGGTTCAGACATCTTGCTTGTGTCTGTGTTGGTTAAGTCCCTGGCTGTTGTTTCTTCCTGCTCTTTCTTTTGGGGTGAATTCCTTCATTTCATCATTTTGAAGGAAGAAAAGGAATTAATGAGGTAAAAAAAATTAAAATTAAAAAAATTAAAATTAAAAAAATTAGAATTAAAAAAATTAAAATTAAAAAATTAAAAACAACACATATGCACAAAAAAATCAAATGATGCTATATCCTAGGTGTATTTTGGTCTGGGTGTTGAAAGGGGCTTGATAGATTAGAGAAAAAAAAGGAAAAGAACAAGAAAAGGAAATTGTTTGAAATTTTGAATAAATGACTATATTGAAATAGAAGAAAATGAAATGATGGAAGTAAAATAGAATTTGAAAACTTTACAAAAAAATAAAAAATATATAGAAAAAATTAGAGAAATATGTGTTTAATGAAAATTGAAAATAAACATAATTTTGTTCTCTTTCTGTATTCAAGAAAAACAAACGAAAAAGAGAGGGAAAAAAAGAAAGAAAATTGAATAGATGGATCAGCAAATGGACTGATATACGATTGGAATTGCTTCATCTTCCTCTAGAAGTCAAACTATGAAGCACTTTATAGTCCATAAACTAAGAATGCAGAGAGACTTGTGTTCCTCTAGAGTGAGGTTGGCCCAGTTGGGCGGGGCTTACTGTAACGGCTCCATTCTCCACCAGATGGTGCTGCTTAGCTTACTGGGGTGGATTGTTGTGGAGCTTGTAGCATGCGCGGGAGCAGTGAAAATGGTGTCACCCATCTACCCGGTCTCTAGTATCAGAACTCTGTTCTCCCCAATCAGCAATCACGCACCCATCCTTTGTCTCTGGCTTCCATTCACTCCCTGCTTTTACACTGTCCATGACCAGGCCCAGGCAGCACCTCTCTCCTGAGTTTATCTCAGATGCAGTTGTTTTTCCCAACCCTTTACTTCTGAGGGACTGCATCTTTGACCCATTCTGCCCCTCTGCAGGAGGGTCTCACAGAGCAATGGCCAGCAGCACCCAGGAATGTTTGTGGGACCCTGTTGCTGCCAATGCCCAGAGACTGCAGCTGGGTGCCAGCCCGCCCCAGAAAAACTTCACGCTATTGTGTAACAGCAGTGTTTCAGGGCTTATGGAAAATCACAGCACACATTTGGCACCAGGCTTCACCCTTAACAACTTTGTTCCAGCACCAGCGAATGTGGTTGTTCTCCAGGGTCCACTGGGGCCTTTGCCTGTGGGGGGGCCACACAGCCTCTACCAGACATCCTCCCAGCAGGGGAACTGCCTCTCCCCATGTAGCCTGAAGACCCCCAGACTTCACTCTGCTCCTGGGGATTTGCCATTCCCACCAGAACACCACCAGGTATCACGCTGTGGAGTTTCAGACTCTGCACTCTCTGTTTATAGACTCTTAATGGAATTAAACCCTCTCCTTTCTCCTTTCTCCCTTTTTGGTTCAGTCCCTGAGGCTTTTTCCACTTTTCCACTTTCTCTCCAGCTGCTTTTGGGAGGGGATGTTTTTTTCCCATATTCTCCACCCCCCTCATCTCATCTCTGTCTTCTCCGCAAGCAAAAACAGCTCCCTGCCCTCTGTGGCTTCTCTCTCCCCCAGTTCACCTCTCCATGCCATGTACCTGTTGAGTTCTGTAGTTCAGGCTGTGCAGATTGTTGTGTTAATCCTAAAATCAGTTTTCTAGGTGTGTAGGATGGTTTAGTATTGATCTGGCTGTATTTCATTGGATATGAGATGCAAAAAAACTTCCATGCTGTTCTAACTTTATTTTTATTTTTAAAAACTTGTTATGTATTTAGTTTATTTTTTAACTTCAGCTTTATTGAAGTATAACTGACATATAAAATTGTAAGGTATAAAAAGTGTACATTATGCTGATTTAATGTACATATACATTGTGAAAGTTTCTCCAATGCCTAGTTAATTAATTCATCCATCACCTCACTTGTTATGTATTTCCTACCTACCTATCTATCTATCTACCTATCTGTCTATTCACTTACTTCAATGAAAACATTTAAGTTCCACTCTCTTAGAAAATTTCAATTATACAATACAGTGTTATCACCTTGTAGTCACCTTGTCTATATTAGATCCTCAAACCTTATTCTTAGAGCTTAAAAATGTATACCTTTCTACCAACCTCTCCCTATTTTCCCCACTTCCCAATCCCTGGCCACCAAGTTTTTACTACTTATATGTGTTTGATAACTTGTTTTGTTTTTTTTTTTAAGATTTCACATGTAAGTGACACCATACAATATTTTTCTTTCTATGTCTGGCTTATTTCACTTAGCATAATGCCCTCAAGTTCCATTTTCATTCATTCATCCATTGACTGGCACTGAGATTGTTTCCATATCTTGGCTGTAGTGGATAATGCCATAATAAACATGGGAATACAGATATTTCTATTGTGTTTTTATTTCCTTTGGATGTATGTGCCAAAGGGGAATTTCTGGATCATACGGTAGTTCTATTTAAAAAAAATTTTTAATGTTTATTTATTTTTCAGAGAGTGAGAGTGCACAAGCAGGGGAGGGGCAGAGAGAGAGGGAAACACAGCATCTGAGGCAGGCTCCAGGATCTGAACTTCAGCACAGAGCCCAACACAGGGCCTGAGCCCATGAACTGTGACATCATGACCTGAACCAAAGTCAGACATTTAACCAACTGAGCCACCCAGGTGCCCCTATAGTTCTATTTTTAATTAGTTGAAGAACTTCCATCCTGTTTTTCATAGTGGCTGCACCAATTTGCATTTCCACCAACACTGTGAGGGGACTCCTGTCTTCTCCACATCTTTGCCAATACTTGTTATTTCTTGTCTTTTTGATGATAGCCATTCTAACAGAAAAAGGGATATCTCATTGTGGTTTGGATTTGAATTTCAATGATGACCAGTGTAGTAAGCATATTTTCATGTACCCGTTAGCCATTTGCATGTCTTCTTTGGGAAAATGTCTATTCAGGTCCTCTGCCCATTTTTTAATAGTTTTTGTTTTATTTTGTTTTGTTTGTTTTGTTTTGCTATTGAGTTGCATGAGTTTTAAATATATTTTGGATAATAGCCCCTTATAAGATAACATGGTTGGCAAATATTGCCTCCCATTCAGTAGGTTGTCTTTTCATTTCTTGGTGGTTTCCTAGCTGTGCAGAGCATTTTAGTTTGATGCAGTTTCACATGATAACTGTCCTCTTACTCCTGGAGCATAATGACAATTGTAGATAATAACATTAATTCTATCCACAACACTCCTCAATTAAGACCTCCAGTTTTTGTGTTCTTTTTCTCCCTTTTGTGTGTTTTTCTTTTTTCTTTGTTTATTTGTGTTACAGACTGCTAAACTAAAAAAGTGTGTGGTGTAAGTTATAAGCTTTGTTCAATAATGCATGAAATCTGGGGACACCTTCCAGTATTTCTTTCCTGGATCGGTGTTAGTCTCCTATGGTAGTTTTAGTAACTTCGTGGCACTCTGTAGCAATTGTGGCAGCTGCTTCTCCTTTGCCTTTCTATGTGAAGATAATGACTTCATAGGAATTTAATGCATTGTGAAAATTTCTGATGAAGAAACTGATATGTATTTCTACAGTAGTTTATCAAAATACATATTATGCAAATATGCAACAGGTCAATTTGATTCTTTTTTTTTTTAATTTTTTTTAACGTTTATTTTTGAGACAGGGAGACACAGAGCATGAACGGGGGAGGGGCAGAGAGAGAGGGAGACACAGAATCGGAAGCAGGCTCCAGGCTCTGAGCCATCAGCCCAGAGCCCGACGCGGGGCTCGAACTCTCGGACCACGAGATGGTGACCTGAGCTGAAGTCGGACGCCCAACCGACTGAGCCACCCAGGTGCCCCCAGGTCAATTTGATTCTTATGTAACCGTGCCTCTGTAATGATATGTGGAAACCCTTTATAGTATCCACTAGAATGGGAAACTTTTTTGTTACCCGACAATATATAAGAAGCCTTTTTGTTACCCATTAGCTAAAGGAAAACATGAACTTCTGGAAGGTATTTTTTTTGTAAGGCTATTGTAGAATTCTATGGAAACAAGGAATAAAAATCATCCAGACTTAAGGAATCAGTATTATACAAGATGAAACCTCACTAAATTTTACCGCTGAGAGAAAAATTTAAAACACTTGGGAAAATTTTGCATGAATTTTATTAATGTTAGTTTTCAGCATTAATAGGTATCACTTTCAAATGTTTTAATGTTTATTTATTTTTGAGAGAGACAGAGACAGAATGTGAGTGGGTTAGGGGCAGAGAAAGAGGGAGACACAGAATCTGAAGCAGGCTCCAGGCTCCAAGCTGTCAGCACAGAGCCTGACGTGGGGCTCACACTCAAGAGCTAATAGGTATCACTTTTTTTAAATTGAAGATTGCCTAAAGCAAAATCAAAGTGCATATGCTCAGAAAAAGAGAAATAAAGCTGTTCTCAGGCATAATTTCAAACATCAAAATATGTTAAAAACAAAAATGATTCAAATTAATAAATACAAACTTTCAGAAAGTAGGTGTATAATAAAATAAAATAAATAAACTAGGAAGAAAGAATTGGGAAAGATATAATTGCAATTATATGCAGTAGGAAAAAAAGCACAATGAAGAGTTTTGGGGAACAAAATCTTTATACAAATCACTATCAAACACAAGCAAGAGTAAATATATGTCTTAATAAGAAAAAATGATAATTAGAAAAACAATGTACTAAGATAATATAGCAAAATAGTCTTGAAAAGAAGACAGAAATTTTGAAGAAGTGTACATTAGAATATGTTGCAAAGGATGTCCAAGAATAATTGTCACAAAAGTATGAAACCAATATAGTTTTCATTCTTTCCTTTTTCTTTTTTTTTTCTTAACATTTTCTATCATACAATCACATAAGAAGAAATTTTTAAACTATCTCAAAAATGTACAGAGAAGGAAATTCTGGAAAACTTGGCTGGTCATTTTATGAGGTTATCCACATCTTAACTCTGAAGCTTAATGAAATAAATAGTTCAGAGTACAGAACAATATTATTTAAGGTCCAAATGGAGAAATATTATGTAATATCTAAGAAAACTTTCATGTTAAGTGTAGCAGATAATGTTATCCTTAACAAAGATGATTTATTCCAGAAACCAAAATATGGTTCAGTATTTGAAAACCATCTTTATAGTATATTATACCAATACATTAAGGAAAAAAGTCAAATATATAAAACACCTCAAAAAGAAAAAAAATAAGGCATTTAAAATAATTTAACAATAATTTCTTATATGATAATTATTAGGTGAGAAAAATATATTTTCTTGAAAAGATATTGAGTAAGGATCATTATTAATCAAAAAGACTAAAATATCCATAAAATATGAACTATCCAGACATTTATTTAAGAATAGATATGCACATCGGGGCGCCTGGGTGGCGCAGTCGGTTAAGCGTCCGACTTCAGCCAGGTCACGATCTCGCGGTCCGTGAGTTCGAGCCCCGCGTCAGGCTCTGGGCTGATGGCTCAGAGCCTGGAGCCTGTTTCCGATTCTGTGTCTCCCTCTCTCTCTGCCCCTCCCCCGTTCATGCTTTGTCTCTCTCTGTCCCAAAAATAAATAAACGTTGAAAAAAAAAAATTAAAAAAAAAAAAAAAAAAAAAAAGAATAGATATGCACAGTACAAGGAACTAAAATAAAGGAAAAAAAATAAATCTTAAATAAACAAAGGGAGGCACTAAGTTAGATGAATAACGTCAATAGTACTAAATTCATCTGTAAGTTCATCTTTATCTTGCACCAAAATAAGTTCTACTTATTTGCTGCACCCAAACAAATTCTAAATGAATAAAAATGTCATTATGGGTTTTCACTCATGGCTATGATGGAGTAATGAGGATTGGACATAACTTCTCATCATAAATGAGAAAACTGCAAATAATATAAACCAATTGGTCTCTGATATTGTGTACTAGCAGCATGGGAGAGGGATTCCTGGGAGAAGGGAAATCAGTGAGGAGACCTTGGCATTACTCCAGCATTCTGTCTGTAGGTAATTATTGGTCTGCAGATGCAGGGAAAGTTCACAAATCTGGGGAAATAACCAAAATCATAAACCTAACAATTCCCAGAGCTTGCATAGAATGGGAGACATTTGAGCTGAGAACAGAGTGGAGAGCGATCATATTTAATGATTTCTCCGGAACAAAGGATTCTCTATTTTCATGTTTCTCTCTTTTTTTAATGTCTTCTCATTTATTTATTTTGACTCGGTTCACACATTTTGGATTTGCCTCCATGGCGTAGAGACTCAGATAATTTATCTTGTTGGCATTGCCTGATCACAAACTGACTGAAAAGAAAAATAAATGGCAAACTCTTTCCATGGGAGCATTTTGTCTTTGTTAAATAAAACATCTCCTCTCTCTTATGATGGCCATTCAGATAGTTCCTTTGTTATAGAATCCCATATATCAAGGCAAAGGCTTAGGTTTATATTCATATAATGAGGATAAAGAACAAAAGCCAGCTTTGTGTATGCAAGAGCATCTTTCTGTTAGTGTAAGTGCTGAAACTAGACACCCTGACTACTGTATTCTTGAAAAGGAGATTGTTTGTTTTTTTTTAAGTACTATGTATTCACCAAAGAGCTTCAATAAAAATAAAAAGGCTCTATGAATATTGACTTTCAAAAGTGCTTAAGATTTAAAGTGAAAACGTGGAGTTTAAAAATAGCGTGTTTAACATGAAACAAAAGGTAAGGGATATTTTATTTATATCCCCAAAATATTAACTGATGTAAGATTTTATGTGATGATCATTTCTCCCTCTTGCATCCCTGTATTCTTTTAGCTCTTTATATTATGAGTTTAATCATTTTTATATCAACATTTCATAGTGGTATAGTACCATGATTGGTTCTTGGTACAACAACCAAGTGAACTGCATACCTATATCCAACATTCTCTCTCCTTCTTCTCCAATGTACTTTATATAGGTCCCTAATTATATATGCATAACTTTTATTGTTTCTAGACATATGGAGTAACTCAATGCATATCAACATTGTTACAAAAAAAAAGTAGGAAAACAAGATTTTGTATATTAGGGATGGAAGGGGTGCATGCAATGAGTGCACATTGGGGAAATAATGAGCCAAACAGCATTTGAAGGGTCAAGATCCTGTTGAAAAAAGAAATAAAAAAAGAAAGAAAGAAAGGGAAAGAAAGAAAAAAGAAACTCTGGTAAAATAAGCGTATCTTCTGCACATACTTTTTTTTTCATAAGATTTTCTCATTCTCCCCAGAGACAGGGTAGAAACTAAAAATCCAAGCAGAGAGCCTGAAAACAGAGATGCTGCTCAGTGACACAGAATCCATCAGAAAATTAGCACTTTGATGAGACTTTGGAAAAGAAAAATTAGAATTCAGAGTTGTGGAGGCAGTCAGGAGTTAGAGGGAGGGGGTTAAGACTCTCATGGGCTGAAGTGTGCCCCCCACTCCAAATTAAGGTATTGAACTCCTAAACTTCAGTTAGGAGATAGAACACTTAAAGAGGTTTTTAAGGTAAAATAAAGTTTATGGGTGGGCCCTAAGTTAATATGACTGGTGTCCTTAAAAGAAGAGGAAATTAGGACACAGACACAGGGAAGACCATGTGAAGACACTGGAAGAAGACAGCCACCTACAGGACACGAAAAGAAGCTTCAGAAGAAACCAATTCTTTAGACACCTCAACCTAGCCTCCAGAACTCTGAGGGAATACATTTCTGTTGTTTAAACCATCCAGTCTGTGGTATTTTGTTATGGAAGTTCTAGCAATTAATACAAAGTCCAGTGAAAAGCAACACATGAACATTTGAGCCCAACTCTGTGCTGGCCTTTTCTTCAATGCATCAGCCAAATTTTTGAACTGCAAAGGAAAACAAAACAGGAATCTGATGAAGGGGAAGGAATATATAAGGCTCCTGGTCCTGAGGAAGCAATATTTGAGTTCATATCTTCCAGGATCTTAGTTAGGAAACTTGGAGGACCATACCCTAAAATCTGGTACAAATTAGGCGGAAAGAGCACTACCAAAACAATAATCTAGGCTTGAATCAGCTCTTGCTTAGACCAGAACAAAGTGATATGCCACATTGTATCAGTCTACTCAGAGTCAGATAAACCTTTTCTTGCAGGAGATGACATTATCCATGTCTTCCATAATTTGCCATGCATAATGTTAACCATTAAATGGTTATTTCCAGGCACATTGGGAAAAAAGACAAAGAGACAAACTGTGCCCTAGAAACAGACCCACAGATGATTTACATGCAAGAGCTATCAAACAAGATAAATTTAAAATTATGGTTAATACATTGAAGAAAATAGCAAGAAGTATAGAAGTTATTAGATTTGAGATAATGTTTAAGTGTGGAGGCCAAAGAATTTCCTGTCAAACTGGATATAGATTTTGAGAGAAGCATAGGTTTTGTAGGTAGAATGTTTGTATCCCCTAAAATTCACATCCTAACCCTCAACGTAATGGTATTAGAAGATAGGCTTCTGAGAGGCAATTAGGTCATGAGAGTGAAGTCCCCTTATTAATGCCCTTATAGAAGAGTTTCTGGAAAGCTCCCTTACCCTGTCTCCCATTAGAGGACATAGTGAGAAAAGGGCCATCTATGAACCATGAAGTGGGTTCTCACCAAAAGCCAAATTGCAGACACCTTGCTCTTAGAGTTCCCAGCTTCCAAAACTGTGATAAGTAAGTGTTTATTGTTTGAAGAACCCAGTATATGGTATTTTTGTTACAGTAGCCGAAACACACTAAGTCAATAGGACTTGAGGATGATACCAAGATCTAGCTATATATCCAGCAATTTAATTCAATTCTAATCAGAATTAGTGCAAACCCCACAAGTTAAGGGCTCGGTTCCACAAGACTGACCTCACTACAGATGCCAGTCACAAGATGCCAGAACTAGTCTTTGCATCTGACCAACTGACTATAAATCAGGAGTTCCCACAACCCCCTTGCCAAGTTTGACAATTTAGCCGAGTGTTCACAAAACCCAGGAACACACTTTACTAATGATTATCAATTTATTACAAAGGACACTACTCAGAAATAACCAAATAAAAGAGATGATAGGACAAGGTATAGGAGAAGGTTGTGTTCATCTTCCCTGTGGCCTTCCCAGAACTTTATTGTATTAACCAACCTAGAAGCTCTCAAAGTTTATGTTTTCTATGCAGATTTAATTAAGTAGGTGTGCTTGATTAAATTATTGGCCTTGGTGATTGAATTCAATCTTTAGCCCCTTTCTCTTCCTGAGAGATTGTGGATGGGGCTAAAGTTCTAACTCTCTAATCACCTAGTTGTTTTTACTGTTGACCAGCCCTGTCCTAAAGCTAACTAGAGTCAACTACTAGCCACTAGCCAAGAATCAACTTATTAGCATGAACTCAGTTATGGTTGAAAGGTATTTCTTATAAATAACAAAAGGCATTCCTTTAATTCAGGAAAACCTAAGGGTTTTAGGAGTTCTGTGCCACAATTTTTTGTTCTACCACACAAGGTTTGTGACCTAAACACATGACAGGATAAAATTTCTGTAAATTAAAAATAGGAGAACTTCAGATAATTTAGTTTTGAAAGGAAACAATAGTTTATCTTTGAACATGTTAAATTTAAAAAGTTAAATAGTTTTCTAAGAGGAGATGTTGAATGGCTGTATCAAGAGCTATAAACTAAATTAAAATTTGATAAAATATTGCCACAAACACTAACATATTTTAAATGTGCTCATACTAATAAATAAAAAAACACCAAAATTAAAGTACAAATAATAAAAATAGGCCATCCCACTAAATATAGAAGAAATACAAAAGTCTAATTAGCCTGCTAAATAACTCAATAAGTACTGAACAAGCCAAATTAAATAAAATGTTATTTTTTCTAAACAGATGGAATTAGTCTTGATATTGGCAAATATGAGAAAGTTACAATAGCATTGATGGGAAATGTGTAGTGTCATGGGTAGTATTAGTGTAAGTTTTCTGGAAAGGAACTCTGAGAGATTTGTATCTAAGACCTAAAATATATTTATTCTCTTCCATGCAGTAATTTATTTTATACTTTTAGGAATTTATTTCACACTTTTATTCTAAGAAAATAAGGCTTTTATAGGAACTACAGTTGGAGTACTAAGTATTTATTTATTTATTTATTTATTTATTTATTTATTTATTCATTTGTTTTTCTAAATGGCTTATTAAGATTGAAAGAACCTATAATTATCTTGAGGACAGGAACCATGTCTCATTCCTTTTTACTTTGCATGGGGTTCATTAAATCTTGTCCAAATCAATTGGAATTTATTCAAATCCTATGCCCTAAGTATAGTGGCTGGAATAAATGCTTCCTGACTGTGCATAAACAATATGTGTTAGTTTCCTAAGGCCGTCGTAACAAATTATCACAGTGTTGGTGGCCTAAAACCACAGAAATCTATTTTCTCACAGTTCAGGAATATAGAAGTCTGAAATCATGATATTGGTAAGGTTGGTTCCTTCTCAAGCCTCTAAGACAGAAATCGCCCCATGCCTCTGTTAAAGCCTAAGCTGAAGTGTATTAAATTTTTAAGAGTTTATTTGAGCAAAAGTCAATGTGAGTTGGGCAGGGTCAAAGTGGAAGTGGTTAGGAGTTCTCCTCCAATAGAAACTAAAGGCATGACTTTTTATAAAGAAGATACAGAAGCAAAGTAAGCAAATTCATTTATTGTCCATAGCTTAAGCGGTTGCCTTATTTGGGAAAGCATAGTTGGCTGTTTGTGACAGGTTGTCCTTAGGTTTTGATTTTTTAACCTTGAGGCATTTATAGACTTCAGTTTTGGTTTACTTACCTAGGCTACTAAGGTATGAGGGCTACCTCTAATGGCGTCCTTGTTTAATTAATTTAACATCTTTCAACCAGCTTTTGGTGGTTGTAGGCAATCTTTGGCATGGGTTGGTGTGTAGGTACATCATTCCAATCTCTGTTTCGACCTTTGTATGTTGTTCTGTATGTGTGTGACATCACATGGCCATCTGGATTTAAGGCCCATTATAATCCAATATGACCTCATATTAACTAATTACATCTGCAAAGATCTTCTTTCCAAAGAGGGTCACATGCTGAGATTCCAGGAGGACATAAATTTGGGGGTACATTATTCAAACCACTACACAATATAAGCATACTTTTTCATATTTGAAAAAAATTTACATGGTTTATTGCACATGTAAGACATTATTGAAGTGACAGTGTTCTTCACTGTCCCTTTGTTTAATGTATGAAGTGACATTTTATAAGTCTAAGAAAATGTCTATTGTATATATTATAAAATCATTCAGTAGAAATGATTATGTGCCATTTATTGTTGGGAGTATTTAATTATTCAAAATGCAGCAAATCTTTCAACCAACTTAGAATTTGCCTACTTGTTTATCATCTCACAAGTTACTATCTGATCTATATATTTGTTTGTGGTGAGCAGCTACTCTATTTTCTTTTGTAATCTAGATTTGAAGCTGAGAATTTACCAAGATGATAAAACATAGGTGTAAATAAACATGATTGTTTGATTTTTTCCAAACATACTTATTGACTTTGAATGAGGTCCCAAATTTAAGAAACAGTTTTAATTTTTTTTATTTTATGTCTCATCTTGTTTTATAACCTATATTTTTTAAGAGTTTTATTCACAGAGAAATATAGTGTCATTTTTAAAACACTTATTGAAACAAGATAAATCTAAAATAACTGCTAAGGAAAGTAGATTTGTTTGGGTTACTCTTCTATTGATTTTGGACACTCACAAATTAATGAAGCATTGCAGTAAATTGATTCAAATTTTTTTTTCTAATGTCTATAGCTATTTAACTATTTTATCACATTTTCCTCATCTATTATAATATATATATCTGATATATATATATACATACATCAGAGCTCTAACTCTAAAACTACAATCTTTTAGGAGTTTTAATAATTTAGGGGCGCCTGGGTGGCACAGTCGGTTAAGCGTCCGACTTCAGCCAGGTCATGATCCCGTGGTCCGTGAGTTCGAGCCCCGCGTCAGGCTCTGGGCTGATGGCCTGTTTCCGATTCTGTGTCTCGCTCTCTCTCTCTGCCCCTCCCCCGTTCATGCTCTGTCTCTCTCTGTCCCCAAAAAAATAAACGTTGAAAAAAAAATAATTTAAAATAATTTCTGTTTTCAAATTGCTATTTATACAATAAATCTGAAAATCTCCTATTACATCATGTTAGAGTATTCTAATTAAGTATTTCCACAGGGCTCATTATTACTTAAATTCTAGACCAATGTGAGTAGAAAATTAGCCTACTCATTTACCATTCTGAATGAAAGAGGAAATTATAATAACATTTCTAGTAGATTTAAGATAGAAGAACATTGATCAACTGGGTAAAGACTTTTTAAGTTTAAATATAACATTTTAGTAGTTGTCATGCACAATTGTTTAGCTATTAGGGATGATAGCAACATTTGTTACTTAAGGTGGACATGTGTCCTTCTTTGCTTGGGTCAATGCTGATATATAACTGATATTATTAAGTAATCATTAATCATGTTCCCACCTTCAGTCTCAAAAATGTCCTGGTTTGGACAATAAATTATATGTCCACCTACTGATACTGTAAGATTTTCTTTACTTATAAGTATGGAGATTTAAATATGTGCCAAGCGTTAACTCTTCACACTTGGAAAGATGAACCCATAATAAATTCTATTTACCAGCAAGAACTCTCCAGTATTGGTTCATGGTAAGCTACCTATTCATCCATTTCTATTCAGTAGCACATACACAGATTACAGACAAGTTACCTGAGTAAAACTGAAGGGAGATGCCTTTTCTCTAACTAAGATTTGAATCCAATTCAATAGCCATGTTCAACTCTTTTAATTGTTTTTACAAGAACAATTGTCTATTGATAACTTGAACAGGAAAGTGAGATTATAAGTTACTTGTGTTTTTAAAATGTTCCTTCTAAATACATGTAAAATCCATGCATTACTGCCACCAGTCTGAACCATCATAATTTCCTCTGGACTACAGGAAATATTAGTGTGTGGATATGCATCATGGGTGTCCTCAAACTTGTCCTTTCTGAAATCTAATGATGTTGTACTCTTCCAAACCTGCATTCTACTCACATAATATACTCTAGGCCATTACTCTTCAAGATGGCCAACTGATTCTTAGTACAGTTTCCAATCCTGCATCATTTTATGTTTATCAACTGTCTGAATTCATGTACCACACATTCCTAATGCAATTTACTATGCCTATCTGTGTGCATGCCAACCTTCCATCCTGCTTGCCAATCCTTGAGATGTCATTCTGTCTTCCACCTTTCTCTTTGTATATGCATTTCTCTTTACCTAAACACACATTTTCCCAACACCTACTTTATCACCTCCAAACTATTGTTTATGTAATTCTTTCTATCCAGATTTAGTTCAATTTCTAAGAGGAGATCTTCCTGACCGGATCAGTGAAGACAATATTAGATGGTCCTGAAGACTCATTTATCTCTCTCTTTTTGGTAATTTTGCCAACAGCTGGCTCAGTTGGTCTAAAGTGTCTATAAGGAGAAAACAAGGCCTGTCTGATATAAATGTACCTTGCATCAAGGATGTGGCTTAGTATCAAAAACCTATTGTTGAAATGCAGATATTGGTCCTTGGGATCCTATTTCTTGGCTTAGTGATCTTCTGATCTGAGTCTTGTGTCCTGGGCTATCCTAAGTAACAATGTTGTGGGGATGAGATTTGTTCTCATACTTCAAGTGTTCGCAATTGTGCACCCAGGGTCGTTTCTCTCTACTAAAGCCTCGACTAAAATGTATAGAACATTTATGTGTGGTCTAGTCAATGGAATAATGCAAGTACAGAGGACTACATGCAACATACTACTTCTCTCCCTAATATATCCAGGTTATATCTGCAACTTGTGGTGCCAGAATTATATGTCCATGACCTCATATACAATAATCAGCTCCATCTATTTTGTATCTTACGGCACTCCTCTTTATATCACTTAGTGTAATCTCAATTGTTACACGTTGATACAATGTACAACTGTCACAACTCTGATTAATGTCTGTCATCTCATTTGAATCTATGCTTCTTGAGAGAATGAGAGCAGAGATTATTTTGTTTTGTGTCTCAAATTTCTGGCATGGTGCTTAGGATATAGTAAATGTTAATAAACATTCTTCAATGAACAAAATATTTGATAAATCATTTAACCCAATGAAATGGGTGATAAAAATGCAGATGAGATGACATTTCAATGTCTCTCAAGTTATCCCATAGTGACGGTGATAAATTATATGCTTCTGGCAAGAAAAAGGACAAGCTTAAGAGTTTGGTGATATGAACCCTTTCTAATAACCTGATGCTACATAGATCATTTAAATTATGTAATTTATCAATTAGGGCTACAAAGGAGGAGAGATGATGCAATATTTGTCTTCATTTCAGAGAGGGGTGATGACATGAATGAGAATGTTGATGGACTGTTTCAAGATATTTCAAAGGGAGATGGGGGCATCTTCATCTTATATTTAAATACCACCATGCCACAGGCTTTGTAAGAAGAACTTTGAATAGATTCTCTAATTTAATCCAGGACCTATGACAACAAGTCCTCAATGAATATTTCTAGATTTGTGTATTAATGAATATTATTTCTCACAAGAGTTTAGGAATAAGGTGTTATTCAGAAATTCAAAGTATTTGTTCCTGAATCTAAAAATCTACCTGCCTTAATCTCTTTCTAAAATGATGAGTAGTAGAAATTATGGCATTCTAGAACTTATTGTGAAAACTTTGCTACATATTATAAACATATAAGCATATATTAGTCAAAACTCAGCAAGTATGAATTTCTACCCATTTCTTAAAATGATTACTAACATTATTATAAGATCTTTATGTTCCTTTGATTCATTTATCATTAAGTTTTAAATATCCTTGCTACTTTTGTCAATCTCCTTTTTACCAATGTGATTATATAGGAAATAATCCTATGTCAAACTTGTCATGTTGCTAATTAACAATAAATGTTATAACATTTCAGAAAAGATAAAAACCCATTTATAAATGTTATAAAATTTCAGAATATGAGTAATAAAAACAAAATCAGTATACTTCCAGAAAAGGAAACAAAAATTTGTCAAACGGACAAGGGGCAAAATTTACAGTGGTATTGTACTTTCAAATATGTACGTTGGTTTCTAGAAGACACACAACAACATCTTTAATGTTTGGGGGAAATGTCTTTCAATCTTGAATAACATATCACCCAGGCAATCATTCATTCATTTTATTTTCCATAAATTATTTCTTGGCATGATGTTTTAGACTACATACGAGCATTTAAACCCAGAAAGAAGAGAAGCTGGGATTAATGAAAGATATGGGTATAAGCCAACAAGAGGCCATAGAATGACAGTGGTGCAGCAGAGCTGGGGAAAAAAGAGCCCTGGAGATTCCTCCTTACCCCACACCATTTAGAAAATCAGCTCCAGACAAATAATAGATCTAATATAAAGATGAAATATCAAAGTTTCCAGACAGGATTGTAAGACAAAAACTTTGTGCCATTGGAATGGGGAAAGATAAATTAAACACGATACTAATATACTGGCCATGAAATAAATACTAAAATCAACTAAACTCAATTACAATAACAAATAAGAACTTCTAACCATAAAAAGACATAAGTGATTGAAATGGCAATCAAGTCAATGGAAATGGCCATTTGCAACACATTTAAACAACTCTATATGAAAGTATTCTCAATCAATAAGAAAATTGGCAGATAAAGCAATTAAAAATATGTATGAAAAACTTAGGCATTTTATAAAAAGCTAAATACAAACACTCCAGACATATAAAAGGATGTTCAAATTGCTCAATAACCAGAAAGTATAAATTAAATCCAAAGTTAGATGCTACAACTTATCTATAGAATATCTAAAACATAACAACTAAAATGCTGTATTTTGACCATGAAGTAGAGCCCTGGAAATTTGCATATAGCATTGGGAGTAGTATGTACTGGTACCTCCACAGTTGTAAACTGTTTGGCAATACTACTAAAAACTGAGCTTATGATGTTTTCAGCAATATTTATTTTGGACAAATTCATTCTTGGCCAACAAATAGATAAGCATTATATTTGGAAATTAGGGTTGATTACAGTCTGAGTAATTCCTCTTGTTTCAGGCCACTGAGGGAGTTTTTATAGCAGATGAAATGAATTCAGGAAAGTGGAAATATGATGACCTAAGCTAGCATAGTGTAATACAGTTAAATATAATCAAGGGACTTAAAATTTCTATTGACAAATCAACTTAGCTGTCTCATACACAGAATGTTTTTGGTCTGCAATATTCTTTTTTTTTTTTTTGGTCAATTTTTCACTCAAATATAAATGCATTCTCTGCTTTCATATGCTTATTTGTTCAAAACAAAACAAACACATATCAACATAAATCCTACACTACATCATTATACATGCTTTAAATCCTAGACTCCCAAGAAGAAGTTGTGTAGAAAATGCCGTTGTCCCACACCCATACCCCTCCACTTAAAATTTCCTATCATCCCATCTCTACTATAAATTCTTTGCCTGAAGTATTCCTATGGCCTCATGAGCCTGCCATCCATGTTTATGTGTAGGCCAAGCTGACAATATTGGGCAATGAACACTCCCCTGGAACAGAGAGACAAGTGGGTGTTAATGGATAAATATCAAGCTTATTTGTCTTTTAGGTGAGAAAACCCTGACATCTATGTTCTGTACTACCCCCCAACTTTCCCCAGTGGGATTAATCTCTAGTTGCCCATAATAGTAATTTTGCTATTGTCATCCTTTCCTTCCCTTTTTCAGTTGTCTCTCTGCTAGTGTTTCCTAAGATTACTTCTCAAATAAAATAATTGCAAGGAGATTGGACTGGGACACCTGCCTTCTCAGAGTGATCTCTAAGCTGCAGTGGTCAGGAAAGAAATGGATTATAGGCAAGATACTTTAACTTCTTCTTTTCCCAAATTCAATATTCAATAATCCTGACAAGCATGGTTTTTGGTTTTGTGGATTTTGTTAAATTTTTCCTCTCTTCCTTTGATTGATGATTCTTTTGTCAGAGATGCTTTTATAAGTTAATTTTTAACAATCATTGGCTGTCTAATTCTTTTCAAAAGTAAATTTCTAAAAATCTTCATGCTTTTGAATGGCTACTATTAGAGAAGCTGGTACACTGAGAAGGTACACTCTTTCTAGTGGTGACTCCATAGTTTCATTGGAAAGATACCCAACTCTAAAGACCTGTAGAATTTTGTTTCCTCTCATGCTCAGTCTATCATATTATACTGAACTCTACTGACACTGAATATCATGACACTGGAATATCAGCACTCCACAAATATCAGAAGTTGTAACCAAAAAGTAAAAATCATACCAAAGACCATCTACATTTTGAAATGAGTCTGGTGATGAACAATTCTCTTGCTTATGAAACTGTATAAAATTAAATAATAATTCCAGGTAAGGACTAAAAGTCAGAAATCTCAACAAGTCTCACAACAATGCCCATACTCAAAAAAGGGAAGGATACTGTGATCTTACCATGTTCCTCAAATGGAAGAGAACTGAAATGGTATTGAAGAAATACCCATGCTCTTATACATTGGCTGAACAGCGGGTCAAGATCAAAGATTTTCCAGAGGAAGCACCATTTATGCTGAGAAAAATCAAATGGCTTTGGCCAAATAAGTGTTTTAAGAAAAGGTCAGACTAGATCAATAAATAAGCAAACTAATTAGTTAATTAATTATAAAAGATAATATGAAAAAACAAAAAGTAAATGGGACTAAGAAGCATTTTAGAGGGGACAAAAAAGAGACAGTCTGACATGGCAGTGGTACTGGAATTAAAGGGGAATGATACACAGGATCCTGTTATTCAGAATGTGGTGACTCCACTTGGGGATTTGGATGTATTCCAAAATCAATGGAAAAGTATCAAAAAATATTAACAAAAATGTGTTAAAATCACATTGATAAAAATATTGTTTTAGCTCTTGTGGAGGGACAAAAGACTTAGAGGGAGTACCGGAGGCCATTTATAGCAAAACAGAACAGAGGCAAGAGTAACTTCCAACAAAATAATAACTAAATATTTGGTGTAGGTTTAAAATACAGTTTTTTAGTAAAACCACAAGAATTTCTAGATGGATTTTATTTGGTTGTGAATTATAAGATTCAAGATATAATTTCCACATCCCTGCAATTAATGAAGATGGTGTTGTTTACTAAGAATGAGGAGACAATTTCCCTCCTTGAAACTGTTGATTTTGTTGTGCTAAGCTGAAATCACTGGAGGTGTAAAAACTAGCCTGGAAGGAGGAAAACAAATTATAATTGTATTTTAAGTAAGACATGATGGTGTGCTAGGGCGGGTGCAGCAGAAAGAGAGAAAACAAAATCTATCTTGGAATAAAAATATACAGGACTCCATCATTTATCGAGTATGGTTCATGAGGGAGATGCAGGTTCAAGAATGTCTCCCAAATTCCTTCCAAAAGTATTTGAGTGGACAATTAAATTCTCATAGCACAAATCAAAATACTCCATAGTGAAATGGAGGCCTGTGCTGTGGAATAACATGAAGGTATAGCATTATAAACTTATTTTGAAAAAACTGAAAAAAAATGTTTGGGAAAGCCTGTCACTAGATATTCATATTTTTCTTAATCCCATATCTTTGATAGTCAATTTTGTACAAGTTGGTGGGAGCTGAGAGGGGAATAGTGTCACATTGTAGTGTTACTGTTCTTTCTAAGAATAAATTCTTGGAAACAGCCAAAAATGATTAAGGGAAAACTGTTAGTTTAGTGACATTTACTGGTATTTGGAGATAATAATAATCACTGAGACAGAAAGGAGACAGAAATATCTACACATTCACTACAAGTGAATGGAAGATTTACAATAATCTTTTTGCATAATATATGCAGCTATTAGAAAGAATGAAACAGCTTTATGTACTGATATAGGAAGAATATATTTAAATATTTCAGAATAAATTTCAGTTTATAAAACAAATATACCTAATCATATTCAGCAGCCCCACTGATTATATTTGTGATTTTCACTTTTTACAAAAAGGTCTATTTTGATACAGAATCCTTAAAATTCATGTAAAAAATCTTCATTAAGTTTTAACACTGAGCACTATTGTTTAACTCATTATTCTGCATTAAAAAGTAAAAAAAAAAAAAAAACCTTATCTGATAAAGCTCTCAAAAATTTTATGTATATAAATATTTGCAACTTTTAGTAAATAAATTTATTTAATATATCACAGGTTTTTTTTTTCAGCATATACACACACACATAGGCACACAGAGGAGTAACTGTTGACTTCCATTACTCTGATTTATTCAGCCACACTTTAACTGATATTCCTAAACATAATGTCTCCATGCATGTAACAGTAGATAGACATGGTTATATGTTCCACAGATCGCACTATAATAATAGGCATTGATATTTAGTTAAGAAGTACATTTTTATATGCTATATTCAGTGATAATTAGGTAATTTTTAGACAAAAAGTGAACAGTTTTTCAATTAAACAAAATATGAATACCACCGGGAATCTTGAAATTAAATATATTTAAATCTTCAAATAATGTTTTATAAAGTTTTAAAAATTAGAAAAAAAATAGAAACATGGACCAAGATATTCTATTTACCGAGATTTCATGTATTTGGAGGTATAATGTGTAATCATATTTTCCTAACTTTGCTACTAAAATCATGTCTTCCTATCCTTAATCTGATAATCAGAGAAAAAGATTGCCTCACAAATTTATCACTAACCCAACCCTTGTTAGCTTTATCTTAAAAAAAAAAAAAAAAAAAAGACCTAATTTATGTAACATTTTGTTTAGTTGGCCAAAATTCTTCAACATACCAAAATATTATGATCTACTTCTGAAGTCCAAATGGGTCCCAAAGGCTGCTTGACATATAAAAATGCATTTCTCTGAACGCAGCTGCTTACTTGAAGGAAAGAAAACAGATCATATGACTTTTTTATCTGGTTCTTACTAGGATTCATTCTCTTTTAAAGGTCAAATGCCTGTGAGCACCTTGGTTTCTGGTCAATATGTTTTTCTCTTGAAAGCAGAAAGGGCAAGAGGCTATCTGAAATGAGTAGCTGCCTTTGATTCCCTGCTGTGATGTGAATATGCCATGATTGAAAAACAAAGACTGCAGAAGTCGAGCTGATTTTTCTCATTCAAGACCTGCTGTTGAGACAGCATCTGGCCCTTATCATTTCAAAAGGTATAGCCACAGTCTGGTTAGGACACTCACAATAGCTATTGAATGATAATGCTTAGGGTGAAGCAAATTTAGTAAGGAAATATCTGAGATTTGGATACTTTGAGATACACAATTTTACAGTCTCCCTCTTTTTTATTCAGTGTCAGACTTTTTAAAGTGTCAAAGATTTTGACCAATTCTGAATACCAAACATAATATGAATTGGAATTATTTTCTATTTCAGTAACAATGAACGATCAACCTAAAGCAAATCTAGAAAAGTGCATTTCGGCGGGGCGCCTGGGTGGTTCAGTCAGTTTAGCGCCAGGTCATGACCTCACGGGTTCATGAGTTCTAGCCCCGCATCCAGCATCCAGGTCTGAGCTGACTGCAGAGCTGGATTCAGATCCTCTGTCTCCCTCTCTCTCTGCCCCTCCCCTGCTCATAGGCACGCCTCTCTCTCCCTCTCTCTCTCAAAAAAATAAACATTAAAACAAAAAAGAAAACAAAAATCGCATTTGGAATCCCAAGCAACAAGTCAGAAGAATGATCAAGAATATACACACATCAGATCATTTTCTAGAAATACGTATTTCTTAAGCATTGGATAATCACCTGTGGGGAAAAAAAAGTGTTATAAAAGGACATATCTCCACCAGGAAATACATATCATACTTCAATAATTTTTGGACTAAGTAATCATGAATTCATGACTGTTTAAATAGCTTTACTTCAGAATGTTTGAGGCTACTGTAAATATAATCCAGCAAAGAAAGAATTATTAAACTTCCAACGTGTTATATCTATTTAGGGGTATTCACTGAATTCTCAAAATAAAATAAAATTTAAAAAGCAGGATCAAGAAAAAGAGCCTCTTCTGATCCTTTTATACTTTGCTATACAATATGATTAAAAAGCGAGAAAATTGGTCATCAAAATCTAGCAATGTACTTTTCAGAAATCACCAAAAAAGGAAAAACATGGATTTACCACACTTGGTTAACTTATTAAAATACTAAATATCATCTTTAAAGCATATTCTAAATCACTGTCTATCTCATCTGCTGCCATCTTATACCTGGAAATTGGGCCTGAAATTAAATATTTGTGGGGCTTTTTGGAGGAGGGTACTTAGAGGAGTTTAAAAAAGATGTCATTGGTTTTCATTGTTAGTAAATATTTGATACTTCCACACCACGTGTGGAATTATATGCCTTAAATGCAATATATATTTTATGGTTTTTGAGAAAATCTCTCAAATAGACTTTCTTAAATGGGAGAGCCATTTAGGGCATTTGACTTTATTTCTGACTTTAGATAAAACAACCAGCCATAGAGAATGATGAGATATTGCCATTTCAAAAATCTGGATGGACCTATAAAGTATCATGCTAAGTGAAATAAGTCAGAGAAAGACAAACACCATATGATTTCACTTATATGTACTATCTGAAACAAAACAAAACAAATGAATGAACCAACAAACAAAAAGCAGAATCAGACCCATAAACACAGAAAACAAACTGATGGTTGCCAGAGGGATGGGGGTGGGCAGATGGGCTAAAGTGGTGAAGGGGAGTGGGTGACACAGGCTTACTCCAGTTATGGAATGAGAAAGTCATAGGAATAAAAGGTCCAGCATATGGAATATAGTCAATGGTATTGTAATAACATTGCATAGTGATAGTAGTTACACTTGTGGTGAGCATAGCATAACATGTGCAATTGTTGAATCACTATGTGGTATCTGAAACTAATATAACAGTGTATGTCAACTACACTCAAATAAAAAAAGAAAAGAAAAGAAAACGGGAAGTGCAGTGCAAGGGTAGAATTTTCAAAGAAATTGAAATATACTTCTTAACATAAGAATGCTACAGAAAGACAATTCAAATAATCCATTTTTTTACTTTTTTGGGTTATTCTATGGATAGTTTTTCACCTAGAGATGAATCTATTGACACCAAGCACTTATTTGTGGCAAGAAATGGAATCTCATTAAGTCAACAATAAAATCTGGTTTCAAATGCAAACCACATTAGTTAAGGAAATCATGCAAATTTCTTTAGAACAGACACCGTGAAACCTTCTATTAAAGTGCATTATGAATCTATGAGATAGACATGCAATAAAGAACTTTTTTAATTTAATGTTTATTTATTTTGAAAGAGAGAGAAAGCGCGAGCAGGGGAGGGGGCAGAGAGAGAGGGAGACACAGAATCTGAAGCAGGCTCCAGGCTCTGAGCTGTCAGCACGGGGCTCGACGCGGGGCTCAAACTCATGAACTGCGAGATCATGACCTGAGCCAAGTCGGAGGCTCAACCGACTGAGCCACCCAGGCGCCCCAGAAATTTCTTAAGTTTGTATGATCATAGAACACTTTTCTCCCCATAGGAACACTTTGTTAATATTATGTGGCTTCAGTGTTCAATGACACACAATTTTAGTGACTGAAGACTAAATATCTCTGTTTAGTTTGTGAGAAAACATCTCTTCCCGGTCTCCTGAACACTCCAGCTACTAAGACTCTGTTTAGACTCTTCTTTTCTCTCTCTCTCTCTTTTTTTAAAGTTCCTTTGAAAGAGAGAAAGAGAGACAATCCTAAGCAGGCTCCAAACCATCAGTTTGCAGCCTGATGCCAGGCTCGAACTCATGGAACAGTGAGATCATCATCTGAACCAGAAACACGAGTTGAACACTTAGCCCACTGAGCCACCGAGGCACCCCTTCTCTTCTTCTTTTCTTAATCTACATATATTTGAACTATTTTCTAAGTTGGCTGAAATTTGCATATACTCAACTTTCACCTATTAAAAATGTTCTTTAAAGATCTGTAGAATAAAAATAGTAATTTAGTCAGATTAATTTATAAAGAATAAATTGGAGGGGCACCTGGGTAGCTTAGCTAGTTAAGCCACTGACTTCAACTCAGGTCATAATCTCACAGTTCATGAGTTCAAGCCTCATATGGGGCTCTGCTGACAGCTCAGAACCTGGAGCCTGCTTCAGTTTGTTCGTCTCCCTCTCTCTCTGCCCCTCCCCCGCTTGTGCTCTGTCTTTCTCTGTCTCTGTCAAAAATAAACATTAAAAAATTTTTTTTATTAAAAAAAAGATCAAGTTGGAATTCTTAACTGTGTTAATTTCAAACTTGTGGTCCTATGATAATAACTTTTTTAATAGAACTTCTTTTCCACAGTAAGTTTTCTCAAAATTTATGCTAACTTGTTTAGGATGATATTTGTGAAGTCTTAAAACAGAATCAGAATAAAATTATATTTTTCTATTTTCAAATAGAGAACTAGAGGGTTTAGGGCTTAAATCATTATGGAAGGAATGAGACAAAGCCTAGAAAAATATGTTGTCATAAAATGTAGTCGTGGAATGTGGCTTGGAGATTTCCAAACTCACTCCTTTATTTTAAAAATGAGTTGTAGGGGCGCCTGGGTGGCGCAGTCGGTTAAGCGTCCGACTTCAGCCAGGTCACGATCTCGCGGTCCGTGGGTTCGAGCCCCGCGTCGGGCTCTGGGCTGATGGCTCAGAGCCTGGAGCCTGTTTCCGATTCTGTGTCTCCCTCTCTCTCTGCCCCTCCCCCGTTCATGCTCTGTCTCTCTGTCTCTCTCTGTCCCAAAAATAAATAAACGTTGAAAAAAAAAATTTAAAAAAAATGAGTTGTATATGTGAGGCTTGAAAGGGTTAAAAGGCAAGTATTTAACCTAGTATTTTTGAAACTGCCATTATTAGTGGTTAATAGTGTTGCTATAATCTGCGTTTAAATTTAGGATATATATATTAACATAATAACACCATTATTTTTATGGTGTAGGTAGAAGAGGGTGGTGCTGATGAAGACACATTTTTACCGTGGCTTAATGTCTCTTCTCTCTTGCAAAATATTTTTGTGGCACTATAATAATCTGCCTTTCACAAAACTTCAGGGTCACAATGAGAAACTTAAAAGGTCTGTATGGATACCAGACAAGGTAGCAATTTAGTATCGTACCAGATCTGAAAAGGCAGAGGATTAAATACGGAAAGAAAAGAGGAGGTGTAAGTCAGAATGTGGGGGATTCTGCCTCACCATGAAGCAGATTTGCTGTACTGAAAGGACAGCCTAAGCAAATCCTTCCCAGCGTATGCTGACATGATGATATGCTTATTTCATGCTCCACTGAGAGAGAATGCAGGAGTTCAGCGTTAATGTTCGTTGTCACTTTCCTCTCTCCTGCTGATATCAGAGCCTTCATTACTATGTGTAAATGCACTGCAGCGTGCAGAGTAATATTCCGTGGGTCATATTTTCCTCTGCCATCATTTGGCCTCTAAAATGGGTGCACGGTTTTGCTATCCAAGTTCACTTCTGTGGTTCCATACTTCAAAAAACAATTACAAATCGGCAGCAAAGATGTCCAAAATCACTTCTAGATGGAAATGTTGTACATCAGCAAAGTACTGCCAATATTAATGACTATTTTTTTTTTTTGCAGTGAGAAGCCTAGTCTAATTTACAGAACATGGCCAAAAACATGGGTTCGAATGCAAGCCTTATGGTTCACCAGTTACTCTACTTCCAGAAAGCAATGTCTCTTGCCCTAGGCTTGTCATCTCTAAATTACAAACAGTGCCTCCTCTGAAGAATTATTGTTAAGATTAGAAATAGTAAGTGTAATGCCTTTTATAGAACTATATGGTAGTTGTGCCCGGAGAGGGTCAGGTTTATCAGTTAGGCTTCAATCAGAGACAGATTCACTATATGTGGTATCGAATAATGGAGTCATTGCAGGGATTAGACTTTAACGACTGCAGGAACTGGTGACGTCTGTGAAGTCCTAGTGATGAACCTAGCACTGGGAACACTACGTGTATAGTGGGGGGAAAGTTGGGGAAAACTGGAGCCCGTGAGCTCAGACTGGAATTCACAAGGACAAACTTGATTTTTCATTCATCTATCGCCACCTGAGAGCTCTCCATGCAGGGAACTTGCAGAAGATGGTACTCTTTGCCATGAAGCTGCATACACATGGCCTAGGACTTTGAGCAGACAAAAAATCTGGTGGGAGCTGGAGGAGCCCCTGGCCCAGCTGCGAAAGGACTCCAACAAGGTAAGCCAGCAGATCAGCAGCAATGTGTGCAAATTGCAACAGTGCCCAGAGGCCTAGTCTGGCCATCAGTGCATGCGGGCTCGTGCTTCACTTCTCTCTTCTGAATCTCATGCACATCTCCCTTGTGTCCTGTTCTACTCTGAAGCATGCAGACGAGAGTGCACTAATATCCTTCTAACATAGCTGAGTTGACACAGGACAGAGCTACTACAATAGGAGAGATTATTCAGTTATTCTGTTGTAATGTTATACTGTCGTGCCTTCTCCCAAATCTCAGACTTAAATCGACAAGGGCTTTCTTTCACTTTCTTGTGAAAGTTATAAGTTCATAGTGACTCTAGTGTAGCTCTGTCTCACACCCTGTTTCTTCCTGGACCCCGTCTGATAGAGCAGCCTCTAATCAGAACTGGGCCCTCATCATGAGAGAAGAGAAGAAATAATGACAAACAATGCGCTTGCTCATAAATCTTTTGTACAGAGATGACATACATTGCTCCTGCTTGCCATTCGTTAGTCAATGTAAATCACCAAGCCACGTCTGATGTCAGTGAGGCCAGAGACGTATAATCTTCCTCCAGGAATGGGGAGCAGGTATTTGCAAACAATGATAGAGTCTTCTACAGTCAACACTTTCTGCCAAAAAAGACTTCAAAAACATCCTGTGGACTCTTTGCTACACACAATTATGCTCATACATTCTCCAGAGAAGACAGGACAAGGTGGAATTTAGTTATGAGATCAGACTCAAAACCAGGTCAGTGAGTTTTCTTGCTCTGGAGACCTAGCAAACAACAACAACATAAAAGAGGCACACAGATTATTTGCTCCTCTGACAACCTAGATGTTATGATGGAGGAGGAAGAAAATAAACACAATGAGATGAGAATAGTAAAGACAAACACATGTGAGAATAGGAGGAATAGCACATTCACTGCATCATGGCAGTTCTGAAATCACCATTGGAAAGATGGTAATTTCCATGGCTAGCCTCCACCCCTCTCCCTGGGAGAATTTCCTTAGTTCATAGTTTGTTGGTGGGTGTGGCTTCACCCTCAGAGAGACTGTTCTCTCTGTATTATACTACTTGGCTACACTTGAAGGGGACATTTGGAGAATGTGTCCTGCTTGGTGACTAAGTTTCATAGCCTTCCTTAGACCTGTAGAAAGTCAGCAGTCCAAGGATCATTTCATGGGTTGAATAATCACAATCTTTTAGTCCAGACTAATACAGTAAAACTTTCTGAAAACTTACTTTTTTTTAAGTTTATTTATTTTGAGAGAGAAAGAGAAAGAGAGAGAGTGCGAGCAGGGGAGGGGCAGAGAGAGAGGGAAAGAGAATCCCAAGCAGGCTCTATACTATCAGAACGGAGTCTGATTGGGGCTCAAACCCACAAAACGTATCATGACCTGAGTCAAAATCAAGAGTCTGACACTTAACCAACTAGCCTCCCAGGTGGCCCTGAAAAACTTAGCTTCTTAATCCATGCTTACTATTAAGGATAGTGAAGGACAAGTATGTTTACTATCATAAAATAAAATATTTGTGTTTCCCAAGCTAAGAGTTCCTATCCTACGATGCAACTTATTGCATGTGCAAGTGCCATCTGGCCCTCTTCCCATCAGCCTATGAGAATTGGGGCTTAAGACATAGCCACAAAATGCTGACGGTCTTGCCATTACTAATTCTATAACTTTGTCTCTGACACAGAAGTTTCATGTCTTCTATCAATAAACCCCCATGAAATTGTGACAGGCTAACTAATTAGCTTGAAGTGATATATAATCTCAGAGCCTTGACAATTCAATTTTTTTGTTATTTCTGCTTGCAAGCTAGCCATTTTTTTTTTTTTTTTAGTGAGCTCATCTCTTTTTTTTTTTTTCAACGTTTTATTTATTTTTGGGACAGAGAGAGACAGAGCATGAACGGGGGAGGGGCAGAGAGAGAGGGAGACACAGAATCGGAAACAGGCTCCAGGCTCTGAGCCATCAGCCCAGAGCCTGACGCGGGGCTCGAACTCAAGGACCGCGAGATCGTGACCTGGCTGAAGTCGGACGCTTAACCGACTGCGCCACCCAGGCGCCCCAGAGCTCATCTCTTTTATGCACTTTCTTGCCACATATAGCCAATGAAAACAAAGCACTTTCCTATGATTCTGTTTTATAATTTCTTGGCCTGAAGTTTGGCCAGTATGTTGCTGCCTTGTAAATCATCATAAATTTTTGTTATAATTGCTGTTGTTACATCAGAAATCCATCCCCAGTACTACCAGTTTCCCTGATTCATTGAGTTTCCATTTGTCTATCCATTTTGCCCCTTCCAGAAAGTCTTAAAATTTAAATGATCTCATTATCTTTATTATTGTGTCTATACCCTATTTTAAATGTCATTTTAGTAAGATTTAAATAAGAGAAAGGTGGTGAAACACCTACATTCTTTTATAAAGCTTTGTCTTGATTCTTTAGTCCTATTAAAACTTCTCTTTTCTTGCTGTTATAAAAATATTCTGATGCAAGATTCTTGCTTTGGCTAGCACTATGAATGGAATGGAGAACGTCTGATGTACACAAAGCTTTACATGTTAAAATAAATTTCCAGCAGAAATTTTAGATTAGACTCTAATTATAGACAGGTCAGAGCTTTTATGAAACTATACCAAATAACTTTTAATAACAAATAAACTCTGGCATTTGCAAGATACAATACTAAACTCTCTTGGCTACTTGAAATGATGTGTTTCAACCGGGGAATCACATTATTCCTCTTTCCATTTAGCTCTACCTGGTTCATTCTTTAAAAGCTTAATTGTCATTTTACAATTTATTTTAAAAAACAAATTTAAACCCTGTACTGACTGATGCAGTTAACGGAATGGTTTCAAATATTCCAACCCCTCACGACTGTAAATGCAATTGTGAAACAAAAACAAAACCAAGCACAACTTGTTAATACTGATTGTGAGACCATAAGGAAGAAACCTGGACTTCAGTTGCCCTTTGATTTTGTGCTACAGCCTCTAAGCCTCATTTCCTGTCTGTCATGATAAATCTCACCCTTATCCACACCACTAACACGTGTACCTTCTTGCTCCTCTTCTAAATTTTGTATTGCAGGTAACTCTTCCAATTCTTGAGCCTGGGAGACTCTGTTTTTATAAAATACCTGTACATTTGACATCAATCTATCTCAGTTCTAGACGTCTTCCAGGATAACCCTCTAGGACCCTTGGCTTCACGACTTCCCTGTCTGTGCAAAAAATCCTTTCATTGTACCAAAAGATGTCTGAACTCGGGTCATGAATTTTGGCATCTTGACTTGGGGAAGAGTTCCCCACACTACAGTGAGGTTGCTATAACATTGACAAATGTCAAAATAAGAGTTTAATAATAAATTATTTTATATTATTAAATATATTTACACATGCGTGTATACGTACACACACATATATATGCATATATATTTTACTATGAAGAATTTTGTTCATTTCATTAAGAATGAAATTGTAATAATCTATACATTTTATGCAGCAAAATTGTTTCACCTCTTCAATTGGATTGTTTTTAAATGGAGAAATAAGTACTAGCTATTTTCATTCAATTAAAGTAGAGAGATATGGACTGGTTAATTACAGCATATTTATATAAGTACTTAAAAAGGGCAAAATAGTGGCTTATACTTTAAAAATTAAAGTTGAGGGGCGCCTGGGTGGCGCAGTCGGTTAAGCGTCCGACTTCAGCCAGGTCACGATCTTGCGGTCCGTGAGTTCGAGCCCCGCGTCGGGCTCTGGGCTGATGGCTCAGAGCCTGGAGCCTGTTTCCGATTCTGTGTCTCCCTCTCTCTCTGCCCCTCCCCTGTTCATGCTCTGTCTCTCTCTGTCCCAAAAATAAATAAACGTTGAAAAAAAAATAAAATAAAAATAAAAATTAAAGTTGAAATACATATAAAACATATTTCATGACATATGTCTAAATAATATGATTTTCTAAAAATGGAGTACTGATTTGCCAAGTTTTAATTATAAGGTTGATAATCAAAAAATATTTCTTTGTTCTTTGTATATAAATCGCCTCATATTTCCAGTTAATTACTCTATTTGTGTGAGACTTCCAGGTTATGCTTCAAGTTGTTTAACCTTCAAAGAAAAGTTACTTTCTAAAAATCTATCAAAACTATGGCATGTCCAACACTATATATCTATGGAATTTCTTTCTTCCCAATGTCAAAAATCTCAGACTCTTACAGCTAAAACTTGTAATATTATCTGGTTAACCTCCCCTTTATAATTAATAATATCAATATGTGTATTTAAGAATAGTTTTATTTATTACTCATCCATTCAATAAATGTTATTTTGCATATTATGCACCAGATTTTATGCTTAGGTACTGGAAATATGCAGAAAAATTAAGTGTTTCTCACCTAAGAGAGTGGATGACCTACTAATCAAGGGAAGGTAAATCTTTAAAAAAATAAATGAATGTGAATCAGTATGGCTAAGACTGCAATAAAGATCTGTACAAGCACATAGAAGCAATGATTTTATATAGGGAAACCAGGGAAGTCATTTCTCAAAAAGTGGCACTTGAGCTGAGATTCATCTAATTTTCATTTCCTAATCATTTATTCTTCGTATATTATATAAATAGTTTATTTAAAAAATAAGATCAACGGGGCACCTGGGTAGTTCAGTTGGTTACATGTCTAACTTTGGCTCAGGTCATGATCTCTTGGTTCATGAGTTCAAGCCCCATGTGGGCTCTGCACTGATGGTGTGAAGCCTGCTACAGATTCTCGGTCTCCCTCTCTCTCTTTCTCTATCAAAAATAATTAAATAAATATTTAAAAGAAAAGAAATAAAAAAATAAAATCAATGACTCTTCGTAAGCATTATACTCCTAAGTGATGAGGTCAATTGTCTTTGGCAGGAACTTCATCTCAGACTTTCATAATGTCTCTGAGTTCTCACCATCTCAGTCACTTTCAAAAAAATTTTTTTTGATTTTGTTTCTTTTTTCTTCCCTATCATTCAGTAAATATGTACAAGTCCTCATTATATCGCCTCTGACATTCAAATTTCTAGTACAGACCTACTTTCGCTCTTCTTCCTCCATATTCCATGCTCTCTCTCAGTACTTGGTGTAGAATGAGAGCCATAAACACGACTTAGATCCTATGTGCACATCATCATGTGGGAAGGGTGACTTTCTATTTCCATCTTTAAGCCTAGCAACCAAAAGTGGAATTCAGTTCTCCAGACAAGGGATGGTGGATTGACTCACGTACAAACTCACCATCACACTATGTGTGAGAATATTTTGAAGTGTCTGTGAAATGATTTTTTCCCTTGCCTGCAGTTATTTAAAGGCCTCAAAAGCAAGACCATGTCTTTTCTATGTTCATTTTCCTTGATGCATTTCTATAGTCCCATACCTAGAGTGTAGCTAATGCCCATAAACACTAGCTCATATGCAGTGATGACCATCATAGTGGCATTCCAAAAGTCTTCAGGAAGTACTTGAACATCCTGAAGTTATTCTCTTACTAAATTCAGATCCATAAATATAAAGTGATTTTATTTTAAATTTAATTTTTTTCACATTCATTATTTTTTAGAGAGAGAGCTTGAACAGGGGAGGGCAGAGAGAGAGGGAGACAGATGATCCGAAGCAGGCTCTGTGCTGACAGCAGAGAGCCTGACACAGGCAAACTCACAAGCCATGAGATCATGATCTGAACTGAAGTGGGACACTTAGCCGACTTGACCCATCCAGTTGCCCCATATAAAGAGATTTTAAATACTTTTGGTTTTATGTATTGAAATTATGGTCTAGTAGATCTTATATCATGAAATCTGTATAGTTTTATTCTTACAGGTCCAACAGTTACATAATTTCAACAGATGATTCATATATATATATATATATATATATATATATATATATATATATATGATTTGGACATTATTAACACAAGCAAATTTCTTTGAAATTATGTCATGTATTTTCACGCACTTTAAAAAAAAGGCATTCATCTCATGGAATGAAATGGCCCAAAACATTTTCTACATTTTCAAACATATTTAAAACTACACTGCCAAATGATATTTTACTTGATAAGTTCGAACTCCTACAAAATGGATGGAGCATTGTTACCACTCATTTCCTAAATGCAATGGTAATCTGATGCTAGGAGGAGGAGCATTTTTTTCCAGACTCTATAATGGTTGTGGCTAAAGTAAATAACCCCCAAAAATTATGCTTTCTTTTTAAATATATATTTAAAAATTTTAATGATGTGCTTACTAAAATTTTGCAAGTATTTCTTTCTCCAAATATTATTTTGTGTTTATTATTTCTCAGAATTAACAGCATTGATCCTGAAGGGACCATCACAATGTTCTAATGATAAAATTGTGGAATATTAAAATAACAGAAGATAATTCTATGGCTACAATTATATGGTAAGAAACATGAAAGAAATGTTCATTTTACTCAGCTCCTTGTTACAATTCCCTTATAGATTTTTTTTAATATTTAGTGATTAATTTTTGTTTACTGTCTTTGGAAAGGGAATCTTAACTTTTCTGATAAGCACTACAAAGTAAAATTAATATAAATGTTCTAGGGGCACCAGGGTGGCTCAGTTGGTCAAGTGTCTGACTCTTGATTTCAGCTCAGGTCATGATCTCACGGTTTGTGAGATTGAGCCCCATGTCAGGCTCTGCACTGACAGCATGGAGCCTGCCGGGATTCTCTCTCCCACTCTTTCTGCCACTCCCCCACTCACTCATGCACTATCTCTGTCTGTCCCTCTCTCTCAAAATAAATTAATAAACACTTAAATATATATACACAATGTATACATATATAAATACATATATATATATGTATATATATATATATATATAAATGTTCTGAAGAAATTATACTTTGAGATGGGATCCAAAGTCTAGGAAATATATACACAACAAACTATTTCAGTAAACTATAATTTGAGCTATAATCTGAATTATAATTTTTTCAGTATCTCCCTTTTAAGCTAATAAATTACATGCAGTAACCCAAACTCAATATTTGATTTACATATCTAGGATCCATAAAGCAACAAAACACATAGTATTTCAGTGCCTATATTTCTAATACAGTATTTCTAGTTCTTAAAATAATTTCACTTCATTTTTACATGAGACAAAAGCTTTTCGGAAGATCCATGATTATGGCGCCCACATGCATCGCTTTTATGCTGCTGTTGGGTGTAGGTCTGACAGACACTCAGCAAACAGATGGCGAACCCTCTGAATGACATTATTCATGTTAAAAAAAATGGCTTTATGACGATCATAATGTAGCACCTGCTCTGGAATTGTTCTTCTAAGGGCAGAGGAAATACGGGATTTGGTGAGACTGTCAACTGCAGCATCAGGCTTATGTTTGCTGACTGCCGTAGAAAAGAGGGAGTTGCTCATCAATTAGCAGCAACTCCTCATGTTACGATGCTCACCAAAAAGCAGGGATAAAATTTAATTTGTCAAATTATGCATATATATTTGTTTCTATTAATTGAGCAGAAGGTACATGTTGGTACATGTTGATAAACCTTAGGGAACATTTTTTTTTTCTTCCAAATGCACTAAAAAGCTAAAATGAATCGATTACCACTTAAGCATCAATGAAAAAAAAAAGACACAAAACACAATGTTCAGTTTTACTTATATATGCTTGCTACTAATTTTCTAATTTTATTTCAGATATGACTTACCATAATATTTCACTGCTCGTACCAGTATTATTTTATGAGTTAGAAATTCTCATTATGTAAATACCCTTCAGATTAAATTATTTTCTCCCTGCTTCTTATATAACCACATTTCTTATTAGTCCTTCTTATTTACAAGAACTTTCCCCAATGAAATGTAAACCTATTTACTCAGAATCTGTTGTCAGTGGTCATGAAATATCATTAGCACACCCCCCTCTCCGCAGTTTTACTTCTCCACACTACTTTATGCATACTCTGTTAGCATATTTTCAGTTTACTTTCTCCAGTTCTTTGTTCATTGTAAGTCTGTTCCCTGGCTACTGTGCCAGTCTTTAATATTTCTCAAATGCATGGCTGCAACATTCATGGTAGCATCATGGCCAATAACACATCTGAAGGAAGACTAGTCCCACAGATTTTGAACCTACCACTGCCTCCACAGGCTAAGTATATGGACATTGTATTTGATGCACTTTAGTTCAGCAAACTAAAGACAATCAATAATTAGCCTAAGCAGATGGTATTTTTGCTGTATACTTTTTTAGTAAAGGAAAGTTTATTTCCTAGTGTCCCTTCCAGCTGTAAAAGTATCCACTGAGTTTAGAAAGGCATTTGATTATGTGTATATTTATAGTTTTCTACCCAGACTCCCTAATGACATTTTAAATCACATTTTGATGTGTTATATACATAAGTGAAATGCCGCAGTGAGAAACTTTCAGTACGGAAAGTTGCAGAAATTACTCACTTTACTACTGATTGTAGTTATCTTTAAACCTAATGTCTGAAATAAACAAGACAAATCCTTAAATATATATGTTTATCCACCTTGGAAGAAACAAGTACTGTAACTTTCACATTCTAAAAGTCTTAGGAAGTAGAGGATGAGTTAGTCACAATCCAGCCAAGAAGATGGTTGGCCCATTTGTGATTGAATGACAGATCAGAAAATGTTGAGTGCCACATAAGTTCTACTGACATTCTTTATCTCCTTCCCTTCAGGAAATTGATCTTTCAGTGCCATGTACATTCAGTACATAAAATAATTTTCAACCTAGCTTAAGAATGATTTCCTAAAAAAAAATTAACTTTCATTTTAAATATTATTTAAAAAGTCACAATAGTTGTAGAAGGGCTGTAAATAATATAAGACTCAGTAAACACAAGATTTGCGGTGGTGGAGTAGATAGGATCTGCTCTAAGGCAATAGTAAAAGGGTACATAAAAACCTTGTTTTTTTTTAAAGGTGAAAGATTTATTCGGTCTGAAGAGAAACCAGAGTATATAAAACTTTTTTTTAAATAAAAGATTGATGACCATATGAAAGTAGTCATATTGCAAATATTATGTGTCAAATCAATAGGTTGTATATCTTATATAATGTGTGTCAATCATATTTCAATAAAAAAAATAAGAAATAAGAAAGGAAGGAGCACCATGTTGACAGCTTCTATAAGAATCTTAAATCAGGGGGCACCTGGGTGGCGCAGTCGGTTAAGCGTCCGACTTCAGCCAGGTCACGATCTCGCGGTCCGTGAGTTTGAGCCCCGCGTCAGGCTCTGGGCTGATGGCTCGGAGCCTGGAGCCTGTTTCCGATTCTGTGTCTCACTCTCTCTCTGCCCCTCCCCCGTTCATGCTCTGTCTCTCTCTGTCCCAAAAATAAATAAACGTTGAAAAAAAAGAAAAATTAAAAAAAAAAAAAGAATCTTAAATCAGATGTAGATAGGTAGATGGTAGACAGATAGTTGGATGGATAGATAGATAGATAAATGATATTTAAATTATGTTTCCAGAAAAATGAAATTCACTACCCCTGTCCCCAGCTTTCCATAGGGAAAATAAACACATGTATACATCACTATTCAGGTAACAAAATTTTACTCTTAACAAGATGAGAAAGGCCTCCAAAGGAAATCACTGTAGTTTGTAAGTGATTGCATCTGACTTAATTCCAGTTTGGTCAATAGATGTGAAGTTATGATCTAAGGAATAATATACTATTTTGAAATTTTCATAACGTATTTCTCTGTGTTGGAGCAATGTTTTGTGAGAAAATTTTTGACTCACCCTGGAGATCTTTTTAGACACATATCTGCATTGTGGCATTTTAACCTCTGTCCTGATTAGGGATTTTATTTTATTTTTTTTTAATTTTTTTTTTCAACGTTTATTTATTCTTTTTGGGACAGAGAGAGACAGAGCATGAACGGGGGAGGGGCAGAGAGAGAGGGAGACACAGAATCGGAAACAGGCTCCAGGCTCTGAGCCATCAGCCCAGAGCCCGACGCGGGGCTCCAACTCACAGACCGCGAGATAGTGACCTGGCTGAAGTCGGACGCTTAACCGACTGCGCCACCCAGGCGCCCCCTGATTAGGGATTTTAGATTTCATTAGGAGTTTTCAGTCCTACCTTCTCCTAGATTGATTATCAAAGCACAGAGATCTACCTTTAATTTCCATTGCTAAAGATAACATAACTTTTTCTTAAAAATATCAAGCATTGATTTTAAAAAAAGGGGGTTTATCTTGAACATATGGTCATGAGATTCTTCAAAATAGCATATTTCAAAGGAGTGAACTGTTTTTCTTTAGATTGCAATCATTGCTAATATCAGTCTAATACCATGGTAACTAGATGTGTGTATGTATATTGTTCATAGCAATCTTACTGCTTCTAATTTTTTTAGTGTTTGAAAATATTTCAACCCATTTCCATACTCAGTGGTATTGTGCTGCTCAGTAATATCTATGTTGCAAGTGTTTATTGTTGTTTTTGGAAAAGCAGAGATTTTCTTAAATTAATTTCAACCTTCACCTCCTCTCAGAGAGACCAAGCCTTCTTGTAAATATAACATTGAACTTGTTAAATACATTGGAATTTGCAATCTTCAGTCTTCAACTTCAGTGCTTAGAATAGTCTCATTTGGGTTGGTTTATTCTTCCTTCTTTAATTATTTTTTACTATTAGTTTAGTTTAGATGTCAAATAACATCAGATCTAAGACTACCAAAAACAACCTTTCAGATAGATGCTTGTCCATTTATCTTTATTTACAGTTATTAGATTACATTTTTATCTTTGAAAAAAAAAATTGTGCAAGAAAAAGTTTTGGAGGCAGTATAAGATACTGTCCCAAAGTCCAGTATGTGACATCTGCTCTATTTCTTTCCTCTATTAATTTGGCTATTGTATTTACATCTTTCAAGTAAATCTGGAATGATTGATTATTTAAACCTTATGCTATCAATAATGACTTTATTACCTTAAAATTTATAACATTTATTTTAGCATAAGCATATCTTACTAATAAGGGATAAAGTTTACTAAAATATATTTTATAGTATTGTTTCTCTTAATCTTTTTATTTATAATTCTTTACCTATTATTTTATTGATTCTTCATTTTCAGAAAAAGATTCAGAAATTTCATATATTAATAATTACATTAACCAGCTATCACATTTACCTAGTTAGCAAATATATTAGCTTATTTGTTTAAAATTCAGAATATTTAATGTTCTTCAATGATTTAAAATTTGGGGCAACTGGGTGGCTCAGTCAGTTAAGCATCCAGCTTCAGCTCAGGTCATGATCTCATGGTTTGTTGGTTCAAGACCAACGTCAGGCTCTGTGCAGACAGTTCAGAGCCTGGAGCCTACTTCAGATTCTGTCTCTGTCTCTGTCTCTCTCTCTCTCTCTCTCTCTCTCTCTCCTCCCCCACTCACATTCTGTCTCTCTCTCTCTTGCTCTCAAAAATAAACATTAAAAACTGTTTTAATGATTTAAAATTAAATTTTAATATTTCTCTTCCTATTAGAATAAGACCTTTAGCATGCCAGAAAATTTGGTGTTAGCCTTTATTCCTTAGTCTCCAACATATTCCATGTATGTATTGTCCTGCTAAAACTCATCTCTTCTCTGTTCAACTTTCTATATTTCTGCTGCTAAAATCTTGTCTTCAGATTTCTGCTGCAGATTATCACCATCTTTCTCTTGAATGACAAAAATGGTCCTTAAATTGGTATCCTCACTTCCTTTATTGCTGCTCCCTTCTAATTAATTTTCTGCAAATATTCAGAATGATTAAACAAAATAAAACAAAACAAGCAGGAAAGGCATGAACTGGATCAGTTCAATGGCTTATTGAAGGAGTGTTCTCATGACTTCCTTTTGCCTTTAGATCCCTGTGTGTGTCTATCCCTGAACCTCTCAGCCCTTGTCTGGGGCTCCCCTGCACCTACCCATAGTCACCATACTGTAGCTATGTTTCAAATGACAGTCATTGTATGTGCTTTTCCCTGTATTGTAATACCTGGCTTGATTTACTATTTTTTCACTTCTCAACTTAAGTAGGATTTCAGGTCTCAACATTTTGACAGGTGGTATAACATTGTGGTTATAATTTGGGCACCAGAGCCAAACAACCTGTAGTGGTCCAAATAATAAAAATAGTAATACCAAACTCAACCTTTCATTATCAGCATGACCTTGGGGTTTACCTCATCTCTATATTGCATTTTCTTCACCTATAAAGTGGGACTAACAATATTACCTACCTTAAAAATAGGTCATAAGGAATAAACAAATTCATATATACAAAGCACTTTCAATAATATATACAAAATTTTAAGCACTTAAGAAAGATAAATTATTAGAAGTTTACCTCAATAAAATATCCTTGATTATTCCATTATGATTATTATAATAATAGCAATAATATGAGTATAGCTAACACTTCAGTAACTTGCTAAGTTTCAGGTACTGTCCTATATAATTAGGTTCTGCTAGTCTCTAACACCAAACCCTGATTGTTTCTTTTAGTTACATTAAAATCTTAATTACATATGTATTTATCCATTTATGTGTATATAATTCATACAGTCCAATAAACAATAAGTTCCAGGCAAATGCTATGTTTTTTATTATGTTTATCACTGTATTACTAATACCTAGAACTGTCTAAAAAGAAGACCAGTAAATATTGGATGAATACCACTGATAGAATTGAATTTCTTTAAGCAACTGAGGGGGGCAAGATTCTGAGACTAGAGCGAGAAACCTCCAATAAGACAGGAAGTCAATCCATGAACCAAAAAGAAATAGCTAAAGAAGAAAATTTGGCAGGCAGCTCTCAGTAGTACTTGAACCTTCAGACAAGATAGTTAGCAAGCAGATTCAATAAAGACTCCAATGGAATATTGGTG
This sequence comes from Leopardus geoffroyi, assembly GCF_018350155.1. NCBI lineage: Eukaryota > Metazoa > Chordata > Mammalia > Carnivora > Felidae > Leopardus > Leopardus geoffroyi. The sequence continues at coordinate 25,374,016 of NC_059333.1, forward strand.
GGTGAGGAAAATGGGAGGCATCTCTCAGAAGAGAGTAGGCAAAAAATTCAGACAACCTCCAGGTAAAGGCCATCTGAATATCATGAGTGTTAATAGCTGACCATTTCAGGTGTTCAATCCTGGGTCGGGTACAGTATTCCCAACAGGGAATGGAACTTCAGAAAACCTGGTAAGAATAAGTCTCTACACTGGTAGAGACTTTGTCATAAAAGGTGAAATAAAAGCTCATGGCTCCCCCCAAATTATAATGATAATAATGCTGGCCAATACAATGAAAGGGACTGTTTCCTTAAATAATCACTGAAAAAAATATTTTAACCTTTAATTTTCTTATGTCTTCATTGACAGATATTTATTTTGGGAAACATTTTTTTATCTTTTTTTGTGTAAACCATACTAGGCACAATGAAAAGCAAATTAGACAAACTTTCTTTCTGAAATGAATGAAGTTACATTTAATGTGTATTTTGCTTGATGATTTCATTATGCCTCACTTTGTCTTTGATTTTCTCACTTCACTTAAATCTTTGTAGCAATTTTTCTTTGCTCTGCCTCCTCTGCCAAACAGCTGATCCTATTTGAATTAAAAATGCAGCTGTCTTCATCAATCTTTCATGGTATATATGGATTTAAAAAATAAATTTCTAAGTACAAAAACTCATGACATTATTCAGCTCATGCACTAAATCAAGATCTGTTTGTCATGATGTAGCTGTTTCCATTCCTATGCAAATTATGCTTTGTTCTTAGTATTGACATTTTCCTCCATTTCACAGTTGGCAGAATTAAAGCCTGGACTAAAACATTACAAGTAAACTCCCATTATATTAATTCAAAAGCTCAAATTATCCTAATTATAACTATTAATATAATTAATCTACAAACAAATGCTAATGCCATTGCTAGTTTATGTGACATGTCAGTCATTTCAATTTATATATATATATATATCTATATATATATATATATATCTATATATATATATATAGATATATATATATATCTTGCTCAGGATTCTCTATCTTCACATCTCTAAAATGGGAAAAGTTATACAGAAACATCCAAAACCCTCTGTGAATTAACCACATTGCTAAAGGCATTAAAGATAAATTTAAATTAAGCTAATACTTGACATTCATTTTCCTCACATATTTAAATATTATTTTGAAAGCTAGAATACCTATTTTTGTGCTTTTGATTAAAATTAAATGCTTATTATTTTTTAGATTGTAGCCACATGTGTAGTTATAGAGAAATGAATTTATTTTCTCTAGGCAGATCATCGTATTTGATAGCAACTTGACTGACAAGTTGCTATCAAAATAATGCACATCTAAATGAAAAAATAATTATAATTACACATTTTCAACGTGCCAACAGTACTGGGTTTGTGGAGAAATACATGGTTTGTACATGTTCTTATTTTCAAACTTTGAAACAAATCAGAATATGCCATTTTACTAAGATCACAGGTCTTTCAACTCTGAACGCATTCAATCATATCATTAATGCATATTAAATTAGTATTAACCTTGTCTCCACTACACACAATTTTATAAAGAATGATATTCCTATCTGTCAACTAATTGCACCAATAAACTTCACTGGAGTGACATAATTAATAGACCATCATATTTAAGAAGGTGACACTTCTCACTTTTTTTAGAACTCTCAACTTGGAATTTGAATGGAAGAATAAGTTACTGATACCAGGATTTTAATCTAGAGTAGTATCTACTTGGCAGTTAACTGAAACAGATTTCCTTCCCTTAATGGCAATAATATACAAATACTAATTACCCCTTTTTATAAGTGCAATTGGAAACAAAAACTCTAGATAGTGTGAGTGGTAAACCACTGTTTTCGTCTATTTCACTCTCTATACCTTAAAATGATAGCTATGATAGCTACCAAGTCAACAAACAAATGAGTCAGTCATGCTAAAAATATTATTCCAAGTTTTAAAATCATTGATTAGCATTCTCTGTTAACTCTCAGTAGTTAAATGAACACTTAGAAAATGACTGGATTTTCAATTCATATATATTTTTAGATAATTAGACTTTTAAAAGTAAATATTTAAAAAATCATAAATCTATTGGAAAACCTTTTAGGAGTCATTTAAAAAGTATTTCTGTATTTCACTGCCTTTTCTAAGAACATTTGCTTTAGCTGAATAACTAAAGTTGTCCTTCCAAAATCTGACCATTTAGAGTGTTTCATTAGTAATTACCTCTTCAAAAAGGAAGCCAAACATAATGATAAAAAATGCATTTATAGGGGGCATCTGGGTGGCTCAGTCGGTTAAGCATCTGACTCTTGATTTCAGTTCAAGTCATGATCTCACAGTTGTGAGATCAAGCTACACATTGGGTTCCATGCTGAGCATGGAGCCTGTTTGGTATTCTCGCTCCTCCTCTCTCTCCCTCTGCCCCTCTGCTTACTCGTGCACAAGATTTCTCTCTCTCTCTCTCTAAAATAAAAAAAAAAAATTGATGTGTTTATGACCTGAAACTTCCTATTTTCAAACAAAATAGTTTTAAATATATCCATGAACACAGAATAAATCCTGATAAATTAATTTTCACACAAAACAACTAGAACAACCTTAGGTGTGGGCAAAAGCATATGTAATTGTATTCTTTGTCTGGGATAACATCAATACCTAGGTCAATCTATCCATGTATAGTGTATTTTTTTAAAATAAGGCACTTGGTGTGATGTGTTTCTCAAAAATTTTTAAATATTTTTATTTTTTTCATTTTTTTAATTATTCTCTACACTGAACATGGGACTCAAACTCACAACCCTGAAATAAAGAGTCCCATGCTCTACCAACTGAAGCAGCCAGGTGCTCCTGCTTCTTAATTTTTAAGAAGAATATTTCTTTAGAGTCTGAAACTACATTTTTCTAAAATCTATTCATAATTTTTAAAATCACCATAAATTAACCTTTTTAAAAATAAACAAAAGGGTGCCTGGGTGGCTCAGTGGATTAAGCTTCCAACTTGGGCTCAGGTCATGACATTGCCTTTCGTGAGTTTGAGCCCTGTGTCAGGCTCTGGGCTGACAGCTCAGAGACTGGATCCTGTTTCAGATTCTGTGTCTCCCTCTTTCTACCCCTCCCCTGATCATGCTCTCTTTCTCTCTCTCTCTCAAAAATAAATATTTTTTAAAATATATAAATAAACTAAAAATTTCCCAGACAATCTCTTCTCCACATGCTTTCAAATATAAAAAGAAATTCACTTATCCAGTGGAAATTGTCTGACCTATATTTCACTCACATAAAATTAGATGCAATTATTGGAATTCATGCTATCAGTTCACTATGCATGTTAAAGCAATTGCCATCTTAAATATATTCATTTATCCACCAGATAAACCTCAAACACATCAGTCAATAAACCCAGCCCACTCATACAGTTTTATTTTTAAAAATTCTATTCTTAAATGTGAACAGAGCCAAGGATCAGTAAACAGTTGAGAAAAGCATACAACATGAAGAGAAGTTTCAATCAAATAACAGCAATATAAAGTCAGAGAGAAAACATGAAATTCTTAGGAGAGCAGAAGAAAACTCCCAACACCTAATAATTGAGATCCTTAAAAGAGAGGAAGTGTTATTCTATCCAAAGGAAACCAACAAAATGCTATAAAAAAGGAACATTCAAAGAACAAAGAAAAGACCACCGAAAATTAAAAATATGATGGTGGAAAATTTTTAGTTCAAGAAATAACCGGAAAATAAATTTAAGGGACATTGTTATTGCAATAAGGTTTTTAAAATTCTATTTTGTACCAGGACTGATAACAAAGGAATGAAAGCCCCATGTTGCATGAAATTAGAAAGGCAGCAACGACAATAACAAAATGAGCTGTAATGGAGGAGACAAAACAAAGATTTAGGATTGGAGGGTCATATTTCCATTTGGGGGATGTCTCAAAAAAGTAGAAAAATACCTCCTATAAAAAGGAGATGGAGAATTGGTGAGAAAACATTAAAATGATTAGAAAAGCAATCCAGGAGCTCCCTTATATGACATAAACTTCTCAAAGAAAAGAGAAAAGAAAACTGAATACATTTAGGAGAAGAATATAACAAAGTAATAATAAAATAAAATTTTCCAGACTAGGAGACACTGATTTCAAACTGAAAAAGTTTATCAAACTGCAACAGATTTAATGGAAAAACAAACAAACAAAACATGAAGCCTCTGTTAAGAAAAAAGCAAGTTACTCACAAAGAATAATGGAACCCAAATGATTATTTTTAACAACAAGAGAATGTATTAAAAGACAGTGGAATGAACCCTTACATGATTTTCAATTAGAGCTGTATATAGATCCAAAAAGTCAACCAGGGAAAAAAGTAAAATGTAGACATTTTGAGCCATGTAAGTCCTGAAAGTATTAACCTTCCAAGTGTCTTTCTCATGAAGCTTCTGGAGGCTGTGCTGCACCAAATAAAGGAGAAAACCAAGACAAAGACATGATAGCCAAAAGAAAAGAATTTCCAAGTGAATGATGAAGACAGGTTTAGGGATAACAATAGCATGGCCAGCCTAGAGTTCCCAGCCACATTAGTCTGGGACATGGTGATGAGAAACTCCAAAAAGACGCTATTGAAAGGGGGGCGCCTGGGTGGCGCCTTGGTGGCACAGTCGGTTAAGCATCCGACTTCAGCCAGGTCATGATCTCGCGGTCCGGGAGTTGGAGCCCCGCGTCAGGCTCTGGGCTGATGGCTCAGAGCCTGGAGCCTGTTTCCAATTCTGTGTCTCCCTCTCTCTCTGCCCCTCCCCCGTTCATGCTCTATCTCTCTCTGTCCCAAAAATAAATAAACATTGAAAAAAAAATTAAAAAAAGAAAGATAAACTGAGGCATATTACAAATTTTAAGAGGTTTTTGAGCAAAAGTCAATTTGCATCATATAACGCCAAACTGGAAATGGTCAGGGGGGCTCCACTGACAGAAGGTAGGAGAAACACTTACATAAAAAATGCTTGGAGGCAAAGAAAGAAAATTATTTGGTTGGCCAGAGCTTACAGCCTAGTTAACTGTTTGTGACTGGTTGCTCTTAGCATTTTGATTTTGTAACCCTGAGGCATTTCCAGGCCTAGATTTTTGGTTTGCTTAAGTGTGCTGTCATGGCATGAAAGCCACATCAGGCCAATGGCCTCCTTGTTTAATTAGCTTTAACAAAGGCCATCAAGGAATGAAAACAGAATGGAACTGCTAAGAGTACCTTATGGACTTATAGGCCTGAAGAATTTATGCACCATACTGAAAAATAGTTAATAGCTTTAGAGTCCCTTCAGAAAGTTTGAAGAAGTTCTTAACCAATATTTAACCAAACAAACAATTATTAACTTTGAGAAGATAAAAGCAACTTACAAGAATGGAAGCATTTGAGTGATGTAGCAATAAAAATATTTAGATACTTATGATAATGTAAACAATAAGCACCAGGCAAACATTGAGAATATGGGGAAGAGCAAGTTATTTATACTTGTTAAGGAAAGATGTGAAAAAAGCTAAACTTTAAATTACCTTCAATCTGGGTCATCTGCGTGGTTCAGTCAGTTAATTTTGTCTCAGGTCATGATATCAGGATTGTGGGATAGAGCCCCACATTGGGCTCCACACCGCCTGTGAAGCCTGATTAAGATTCTCTCTCCCTTTCCCTCTGCCCCTTCCTGCTTACACACACACACACATACATTCTCTGCTCTCTCTCAGATAAATAAATAAATAACCTTCAATCCATTTTTGTAGCTCATTCTCCGTTGTCTTTTTATAGCTATAACATAATCGGTCATGAAATTAATATTTATAACATTATGTCTATGTGAATATTGTTTATAAGCAAGTAGTACACTATGCCATAATTATGTTTCTTCTTTTTTCTCTGTTGTAACTTCATTTTCCCTCCATGCTTGTTCTGGGTTTTTCATCTCAAGAACTTTTCTCAAGTTTCAATGACCAAAATAATATACACCGTCTTCCTTTGCAGGGAAGGTGGCAAAAACGTCAATAGTTCAATTAGCAGGTATGTCTTCCCATACAGTAGCAAAAGTAGCCATCAGAATCTCCATATTGTATTCCACTACCTTGATGACTCTGGTAGAAAAGTGTCCCTCTCTTCTGATTTCACCAGCTAAAATTATGAGACTAAGTTTGTTTGGCTTGGTTTAAATTATATGCCTTTCTGTGATCACCTCTGTGCTCAGCACAACCTAAAACATGTGGACTGACTATAAAGGACTTGGGGGAGGGAGGGAGTAGTCATCAAAAGGAGTAGTTAAATTCTGTATCTAAAAAAAGGATTCTGGGTGGGAGAAAGTACAGATATAGCCTACTTGTACAAACAAAATCTGGCACGCTCCTGTCAAAGAGACAAAGGACAGTTGTATCTTTTTTAATAAATTTAAAAACATTTTATTTTTGAGAGAGAGAGAGAGACAGAGCACGAGCAGGGGAGGGGCAGAGGGAGAGGGAGACACAGAATCTGAAGCATGCTCCAGGCTCTGAGCTGTCACCACAGAACCTGAGGCAGGGCTTGAACCTGCTAACCATGAGGTCATGATCTGAGCCAAAGCCAGAGGCTCAACCGACTGAGCCACCCAGGCACCCCAGGACAGTTGTATCTTATTGCTACTTCTTGTGGTAATATCTGGGCCTCTGCTCCAGGCTTTTTGGTTAATGTTCAAACCTCATCTAATTTGGCTTTAATGCTTCATACTAGGCACTATCTGATGAATTTAAACATGTCCAAAGTACCTGAAGAGGAAAGGGTAAAGTACCATAAATGGCTTGCCAGTCCAAGTTTAAGATTATCCTACACACTAGCATGGTAGGAGAACTTATTGGACCAATGAAAATAACGTGCATCAGTTGGTTACTTTTTTCTTTGTAAGTGGAGTTAATGTCAGGCAGTAATGTCAGTAATGCAAATGGAGTAATGGGGTATACTTTCTTAAGAATAGAAATCATTAAGGAGAGAGAGAAACAGAGAGAATGTTTCCAAGATACTGTCCTTGAGAAAATGACAAAGAATGGAATCAGTCCCATATGGAGGTAAGTGTTGATCTTATATAGGAACCAAGATATTTTATCTAGAGAAACAGAGTGGCAACGGTTATTTGCACAAATTCAATTCACTGGGTAGATGTGATGGTGAAAACTTTTGGAAGCAATCTTCTATGTATTTTTTCTTTTCTCAATAAAAAGGAAGCAAAAACATCAGATGTGAAAATTTGGGGTAGGGTTCAAAGTGTGAAAATGTATAAGTCAGTGAAGTAGCTGTCTAGGAGACCAGGAGAATGACTGGCCCAGGAAAATGCAGTACCACAGACAGGAGCCTTCATGGCCACTTGATGTCAATAGTCATGAAGATAAAGTGAGACTAGGCAGTCTTGTTCATCTATATAGAAATAAGTGAAGTATTGGATTTTTGTCCAACATCAAATAAAAGGACTAGAAAGAGAGTTAAATGATTCAGCTATCGTGTTTAAAGATCAACCATGTGGTTCAACCTGTATGAAAGAAAGTCTCAATGAAAATGTAACAGGATCATTGAATCATAGGTACTGGTGACATCCAAAAGCCGGAAAGCCCAGGTGTGACAGAATGGAAACACAAGAGGTGGTATTCAGAGAATGAATGCATAAAGTGATCATGGTGTTGGAAAGAACTGTAGTTATTGCTGACAGCAACACCTAGGCCAGTGTAGGAACTGGGGATAAACTGATGTATTTAGGGATCAAGATCACTAGAAGGAAACAAGTCAAGATACTGAAAGTTCAAGTGATTTGAAGGATCGCTTGCATGACACTTAAGAGAGGAATTTTAACAGTAGCAGTATTGAGGAGACGGCAGTGGCTTAGGTACAAAAGTCTTTTAAAAAGCCATAGGTGTGGGGCGCCTGGGTGGCGCAGTCGGTTAAGCGGCCGACTTCAGCCAGGTCACGATCTCGCGGTCCGTGAGTTCGAGCCCCGCGTCGGGCTCTGGGCTGATGGCTCAGAGCCTGGAGCCTGTTTCCGATTCTGTGTCTCCCTCTCTCTCTGCCCCTCCCCCGTTCATGCTCTGTCTCTCTCTGTCCCCAAAATAAATAAACGTTGAAAAAAAAAAAAAATTAAAAAAAAAAAAAAAAAAAAGCCATAGGTGTGTTTTGGGTGGGAGAAGGGAGTGACTAGGAAGGGAGGAGATAACTGCAATAAGGTTGGAATATTGGCTCCTGTAGTCAGATGACCTGAAAGTCAAAGCAGGAGAAAGGGAGATATGCCTGGATGTGTAATAAGGAGCAAGAAGAATATTCTCTTCTTCAAGACCTGTGGTATTAAGAACATGGGAGAAAAGCATCACCATTTGAGAGAGATGGAAGGGGAGTAATGTCCTCAGCAGAGCCAAGATTCTCTTTTAGCAAAAAGTTAAGTAGATACATAATATAATATACATGTAATTATCATTTACACTAAGCTTTTGGAATGATTTCATCATTTCAGATGGTTTTGGTGAATTTTACAAAAAAAAAAAAACAACTATTTTTTTTTACAGAGTAGATGCCAAGTTTATCAGAACCTAGGAGAAATATAGGCATTAGTATCTAAACTTATAAAAACATCTTTTTGTAATTATGTGTTTTGACACTTTTGAAAAAATAAATTGCTCATGAGTCATTAATCAACTGTTCTTTTGTAATTAAGGAATTGAAAAAGTAATTGAACAGATAGCAGGAAATAGAAATGAAACCGCATATAGACCCATCCTCAGTCGTTTGTGGGTGGTAAGTGTGGGAATAAATTAAAATGTTTATGAAATTGTAGATCTGAATGTGAACTTATGATCATCATGCTTTCATATTAGGGGACTCAAAACTTACTTTAATTGCATATGTTCTTCCTTATGATTTCCCCACTGAATACAGTTTCTTGAAAATCCAGAATAACTATTACTTTCTTTTTTGTCTAGTTTAAATATATACACTAACTTTCCTGAAATAAACATCTCTATATTCTTTGTCACATTGATTAATGGTATTGAATGTGAAAATAATGTATTTAATAAATATCAATGTTTAGTGAAATAGCGGTTTTTATAAAATAATGTTAATAAAATTACTTTGGTTATCTGATATTTATCTAACAAAACAAAAAATAATAGCTGTGTAGCAATACATTTAACAATTAAGTTTAATTGTTAATTTTCCTATATAGATTATTGAAATACACTATTATTTGCTTCTTCAAAACAAGATTATTTTTAGTTTAAATGAGAAAATGCTGCAAGACATTGACACATAACTCTCTTTCCTTTAGACTAAGCACTTAGTGACCCATATAACCATCTCAAAATATCTTAAACAACTTGCTATAAAAAATAGATAAATAATGGTCTTGTGCATTAGCCTTGCAGAGAGGTTATGTTAGAGATAAACCAAATTAGAATTGGAAAAATACAGAATATAATAGCTTCTGTAAGATTGTAAATGGAGGGCCGTACCTACCTGTCTAGGAAGCTGAACCAATCAATCTGAGAGTCTTTGAAATTATGAATGTTGTTCCCTTCAATGTGAACCTCAGCACTTTTTTTAGGTTTTAGCACTGACATTTCTGACTCAGAGTTATTTAGCTATAATTCTTGCTTTCAGTAATAAATATACCCATGAATAAAATGACTCCTGAGCATTCAAATTAACTCACAGTTACTCTAAGTCATTGTGTAAAAGAGTCGGTGTTGAATACTTTTTGTAGATTTTAAATTTTTTTCCAGAACAATCCAACACAAGATCAATTGAACAATTACATACTAAGAGTATCCGTTTCATTCAAGTCACTGGCTACAGCTGGATAGCAAAAAGTCTAGGAACATATACTCCTAGCATAAAAGAGTTGAAAATCCTTGGAGAAGAAAAAAAATGCTTACATGTGATTTCTGTACCAGAATCTTGATATTATTTAACTATGTCATAAACTGCCTTTTACACACATTTATACATGTTTCACTCATCTCTCATGCTAGAATTTTGAGAGTGAGGACAGTTACTGTTTCTTCTTCGTTTCTTCAACCACATAGAGCTATGTCTTGCACATAAAACAGTGAATATAATTAGTATATGTTTCACAAATGAATGATAACATGGTTTAGATTTCCCCAGGAACACAATAGAGATAAAAACACACAGAGGATTTATTGGGGAAATTTTAAAAATTAACATCTATGGAAGAAAAGAGGAGGAAGCAGGATCAAGCAGAGAAAAGAGTTTTCTGTGACGTTTTCTCGAAGAAGTATTTAGCAGCAGATCTACAAGGAATTCCTAAATTCATATGACACTTCGAAGTCGTCCTGTTTTGGGGAAATGGGACTCGGTGTTCATTTCAACATTAGAACCAGTCATTGATGCAGGCAGTGGGGTGTGCTCTCAGGTGAGGTTTGCCTTTTCTGATGAAACGGTTCTCAAAGCTGGACGACATCTGAAGGCTGTCTGCAGTTTCCTTCCAGCAGCTGAAAGAATGCTTTTTATCCCTGCAGGGGGCTCTAAGTGGTGCATCACAGCACCGAACATAAATGAATAAAATATGTAATTAGTTCATCAGGTCTTTTGCATGTTAACAGACATAGAAAGTGTTGTGGAGAGTCAAAAGAAAGGTAATATACGGATGGAAATACTAAGAAAGGCTTCATGGAGGCTTTGTTTTACTTGAGCTATCTATATGATGCTTGAAATGCCTGTTCAATAACAGGCATGAATACAATATGTGCCTATCAGAAAGAGAATGCTCTGATTAAGTAAATGCATGAACAAAGGCACAAAAGTAGAAATGAACAAGAAAATCAAGAAGAAAAAAAATAATTTATGTATTAAAGGATATTTTAAGGGGGAAATTAGTAAATGTAAATAGGAGTTATATCAGAGAAATTACTGAAGTTCAGATCTATTCATCTCCCTTTTATTATTATTTTAATGGAATGGCAGTTTTACTGTACTTTTTTCTTTATGGTATTTTGAGGTCAATAGACCATAAGTGATAATTAAATAAAGTCCTGTAATGAGAATGGTGGTAATCAGAATAAAAAATAATGGAAGGAAGCCAAAAGACATTGCAGAGTTAAGCGTACTTTGGTAGTTGTATTATACATATGAAAAGCAAAAGAATATTTGAACAAGTTTTCTAGTCTAGGTGTTAGACTACATTGGTGCCATTAGAACAGTAACATCAGAACCCAGGTCCCAGGTCCAATTTCTACAGGTCACACTTACACCTGAGGCTGCAACTGCTTCCAGCTCTAACTGGAGTTCTGGGAAGTGTTGGCTCCACTGGGACCAGAACCGAACCAGGACTTCATTACTAACACAGTAAGTGCAGGCTGAGTCCAATTCTGCTAAGAGTTTGACCCCTAGGCCTAACGATTCAAAAATTTGCTAAATCTCAACATGCATCCTCTACTTGTTCTGTTGGGTTCCTGTCCACGATTTAAGTTTTTCCTCAATCCTCATTTCCATTCTGAACTTCTTTACCCCTTACAGACTGCACAGCTTCCTGATTCCATAAACCATTACTCTGGGTTTTCTGGTATACTCATGTAACTTGGCAATATCTTCTCAGCTGACATGTGAACTGAAATGTCAATGTCCAAAAAAAGCTTCTTGGAAAATATAAACGGGTAGGTTGGGAGATTCAGATGACCCACCTATCTGGCAGTGGAGGTGGCCCCATTTAAAGAGATTCTCATTTTTTTTGAGGTGGATTCATAAAGTTTCCAAAGGTACCATTCTTTCTCTTTTCTGTGTCTTCTCATGAACTAGTTCCTCTGCCACAGCTTTTCTTCTTTTCACATGCTGGCTTCTCCTCATTGTTTTTTTGACTGAGTTTTTTATTCCATTCAAACTTAAACTTTGATGGAACTTTCTCTTGAGAATTTTACCTTATGTCTTAGGGTTAGGTTTCCCTTCTACAAAGCTGAGAACACTACACAGAAATGAATCAAATGTATTCCCCCTTTTTTGAGTGAGTTTTTACTTACTGTCTTAAAAGAACTATGAAGGAAGAAAGAAACTTCATATAAACACATTTCTGCAGCAATATCAACAATAGCATCTTGATTCCCTGAGGTTAGTATACACATCTGTGAATTAATAATTTGTTCGGAATTGGATTCATACTTTAATTATGGTCTGAGCTCACCCACTTTCTCACCCAGCCCCAGACACCTCTGCCAGAGGGAACTTGAAGCTTCCATGGCCAGAGGCTACATCATGGAAAGACCCCACAGGACTTTCATACTACTTAAACTCTAGGACTTAATTGTGAATTTGACTTTGATGTTTGTACCAGTGATCTTCCGTGAAAATAACTGATGGGTTTATCACAGTATAGATGGCCAAGGACATTTGCATGTAATAAGATGTTTGCAAAGTATAGATTTGAGCGATTCGGTGGCAAACATAGTGGCAAAAAAAGGAAAAAAAATCTCCCCAAAAGAGAATTTAGGAATCTTTTCAGTCAGAAATAAGGCCGTAAGTGTCCTTCCAAGATGGAATGAAGTGAAGAGGGATGTCTTAAGCTGAGAGCCTGGGAGGCACCTGTTTACCCACCTGATGTAGCCTCTTGGCATGGCTGTCCTGATCATTCTAGATCTTTGTTCACTTTAGACCAAGTCTTCAGTGTTCTCTTTGGGGTCCAATCCTCCCACATAAAAAGCCTGATTCAATGGGAGTAGGATAGGTAAATACTATCAGCCGGGACCCCATCAGAGGAAGGAGATACATCAGCGGGGAGAGGAGGGTGGGCATAGGATGTAGGGGTCATCCAACAAAGCCCGAAGACTCAGGTGAGGGCAGCATCAAAGTCCCTGATGCAGTGAGGATGACTCCAGCCCTACTGGGCAGAGATTTGCCCTAAAGTGTATGGCTTGCTGAATCAGTCTCTCCTTGGGTCTTCCCAGTCATCATGATCATTTAAGGAGCAAATCTTGCCACCTGGATGACTATTATTCATTTGACCACCCATAGGAAAAGCTTTTATTTTATTTATTTTTTTTTTTTTTTAATTTTTTTTTCAACGTTTATTTATTTTTGGGACAGAGAGAGACAGAGCATGAACGGGGGAGGGGCAGAGAGAGAGGGAGACACAGAATCAGAAACAGGCTCCAGGCTCTGAGCCATCAGCCCAGAGCCCGACGCGGGGCTCGAACTCACGGACCGCGAGATCGTGACCTGGCTGAAGTTGGATGCTTAACCAACTGCGCCACCCAGGCGCCCCAGGAAAAGCTTTTAAAGGGCCTTGTCATTTACTCCAGAACAAGGGCCATCAAAAGGTCAATGCAAAGAGCTAAAAGAATCAGAGTTCCGTCAACCCCCATGTGATGAGCAGACACTTTTGCCTGTGTTGGGACCAGCTGCTGCTTCTGCTCCAGGCTGTGCAGGTGGGACAAGAGCCAGGAAATGGCTCAGTTCCCCCTACCAGAGGTCTGTCCAGGCAGAAGAGAGAGCCCAGGGCCTCTGGCCTTGGCAGGACCATCAGTGAGTTTGATCTGCTTTTTGGTTCCTAGGTTGTACCCTGCTCTCCTGAACTAGATTCACTAATAAGCCTCATTGATCTTCTTTAACAGTCCTGAGGCCAATTAAATATTCCTTTTGCTCTTTCCTAAATTTTCCTAGGACCCACCCAGAACCCAAAGCTAAATTCATTAACCATAGTCATACTAGTCCCTATAAAGTACAGTCCACAGCCTCATTTTAAACTGCAACCTGGGACTCCTTTTCTGTTTTTGTATTGGTCCAGGCCATTTCTGACATGAGACAGAATATTACAGCTTCCCAAATCAAATATTCTGGGTTTGATTCCTACATATGAAACCTCCTGGTTATGACATTTGGTGAATATTTCTAGACTCTCTATGTCCCTGTTTTATCACCCAGTACAATGGGGAAAACAGGAGGAATTGCACAACTGGGTTGTTGTGAGCTTGAAATGAGATTGTAAACAGCAAGTGTTTAACACAAGACCTAACAAATTGTGAGTCCTTAAGGTATATTGGTCAATACCCCGCTCCCTGTCAGAAAGTGGCCCAGTAGGGGGTTTTGTCAAGGCCACCAATAAGAGGAACTGCCTATAACATGGTAAATGAAGCCAGGAAATACTACATATATTGTTAGCCCAGTGCAAAATGCAAATGCAGGGCCCCTGTATTTGCAAGATATCTGCATAGCAGCTCTGTGAGACAACAGGGGTGGATGAAATTATAGAAGTGGAAAATAGAGTTTAAGACCAGCTGTATACTCAGATCCATATCATGGGCTTGACTGCAATAAGTGTCCTTAACTTTGGTTTTCTTGCAGTACACTCTCACCTCTTCATATGTAGTTCTTTTCCTTCTATACATATTTTAAAGGTTACTAATATGTCTATAGATTTATGACTGCTTATGATTTCCTAGATTTCTTCAACAAGGTAGGATAATAAATAAAACAAAAGTTTAGGAAAAAAAAAAAGAATAGTCATTGAATGACAAAAACAGAGGACTAGGTTTGGATTAAGACAGGAAGAAACAAGTTTCAAAAAGAAGATACCGTGGTCCTGTATAAGAATGAGCTGAGAGGAAAGCACAGGGTTTTATCTTAGGAATCATTTGTGACTAGGAAGAGCAGCCTTACTGTACTGAGCAGAGACGAATCACAGCAATGAGGCAGACTAAAGTTACTCTGGGACAAAAAAAATTGCAAGTGTGCCTTTGTGCTGACCACTCTGTGTCACTGAGTTAAAGTTTTCTAAATTTGTCCAGGCTAGAAGTGTATTTTACCCTGAGCTGTGGGCAGAGCTGAGCCTGTGGGCAAGGGTCAAGTTATAAAAGCAGACATACCAGAAGCTAAAGCAAAGGATTTCATTTGTGGCCTTGATCTCCCTGGGGAACCATTTTGCTTTCTATCTGTAACATACTATTACCTTCACTCCTGAGAGCTATCTTGATACACAATGTAAATGTAACAAATCCATTGAAAATATGACTCAAAGAACTCATCCTCTTGATGTAGACTTGGCTATGTGACCTCAAAGTCCCATCAGTGCCCTTAAAGGGAGTGATTTTCTGGCAAGTTGCCATTTCTAGTTCATTTAAAATGTTCATTTTCTTTATCGAGATTCTTGTTCTTGTCTCATCACGACTTTAAAGACTTGACCTCTGTCATGAATCTGGCTCGGATAATCATTTACAGAAATACATGATTGTTTTTCTTTCTTCATTAAGCACATGTGTCTGTAAATTATGGATAGATTATTTTAATTGGAGAGAATGTAAATGTAATGCATATTCAACCAAATATATTTCTATTAGTTAGATTTTTGGTAGCAAAATAATCCAATAGTAAGTTGTATGATGATGGTGTCTTAATTTTTGTTCCTCAAAAAGTCATTTGTAAAACAAGTGATTTTGGGCTGAGAGTTTACTTGGAAAGTAATTCAGAAGCATGGTGAGAGAGTAGGAAAGTGGGATGGATAAGGGAGAATAACCAATAAAAGATACATAACCCCTGCAGGTAATTAGGTTTCAATGCCAATGAGAAACTGTTGAAAACATCTCAGAATTGTGCCCTTGAGGGATGAGTAAGGTGAGTTGGTTATTCACTTCCTCATTGGCTAATGGTTACTATAGCAGTCATTAGGCCCCTGATACTTCCAAACTGCCATAAGGGCAGGTTATCTTGCTCATGTAGCCAGAGAAAGCCATCAAAGGGAGAAATACACATGCAACATGTAGAAAGCCATTGACATATAGGAAGATTCCACCAAAGTGGCATTTACTGTCTGGGGTGGGCTAAGGGAATTTGAATGAAGCACTGAATTCATCACCTACGGTCTACACCTTGCGACATTTAGACTTCATGACCAACATTATATCCACTCTGCCCTTTATTAATTCTTCACCAACTGGTCGTGACCCCTAAGAAAATAAGATCTTCCACAGAAGGGTCAGTCAAACTACAGTTTAAACTGACCCAGTTAACATTAAGAACATAATTGATATTCATTATCTTTCTCTTTTACCACTCCTTTTGGAGTCCCTTAATATTTTCCCAGCACTTCTGTTGGTCTAGATAGTTTGCCTAGTGAGGTTGCACAGATCTTTGATGTAGGGTTCAATAGGAAGGATTGAGTTCTCGGTTTCCATGCCCTTGCCAGGTCCTGGTTACTATAATTTCCTCTTCACTGTTATCCCTGGGAAGGGAGATAGTATCAGATACTCAAGTAAATGTCTTGTGTTACAGACATACTCTTCTGTATCCCATTATGTAATATCACTGCTTGTTCCCCATAATAATCAATGCCAATAATCACAGGTATGATGGTAGCTTTTATCTAAACCTCTTACCTAAAACTCCAGTTTATCAACACGAAAAAGACACAATGTCCAGGGAGCAGCCAGGCACTGTTATATGTTAAATGGAAATTGTACTGTGTTCTCTGATAGATGTACGATATTCTCCCAGGGATCAGGGCCTCAAATCAAAATGTGTCTCTAGTTGGGGAATGAAACACACTACCCAAGTGATTCATTGGTAGTGATGTTGAGATGGACTGTTCCTTCTTCTGTTTTTTGATTCCCAGAAACTTGTATTTTTGATATTAGAGATATAGAACAATATAATGACTATTGATTAAATGTACATACTGCATTGTGAAGGAAAACACATAAACTCTACAGAGGTTCTTCTCCAAGTTCTGCCTTTAAAAGGCCATTGCAACTTTCTATTAGTCTGGCAGCTTCTGTGTGAAAATGCAGCACAGCCAGTGAACTCTCTGGTCATGTGCTTATTGTTGCATCCTTTGCCTTCGAGTGAGTCCCTTAATCTAAGGCTGTGTATTAAAGAGTCTTGTGTGGGAAAGCCAGAAACTGTAAGTCTGCAGAATATAGTCAGGATGTGAGGTTAGGAAAGGCAAACACACACCAGTATCAATTTCAGGAAGGATGAGTTACTATCCCCTTCATGGAAGAACAGGTGTGATGTAATCATCTGTACATAACATAACTATGTGTTGTCTTTAAGGGATGGTAACATACTGAAGTATCAGGGATGTCTTTGGCTACTGAGAGGTCAGGTACTCAGTACTGAGTACTTCTACTCAGTACTAGAAGTAGATAAACCAGCCTTGGTTTTATGGGGCCCACACAGTGGACCCCAAGCATAGCCTCCATTCCCATCATTACTATTTCACTAATATCCCATTGTGAAACCACTGGGATAAGCCCTTGTATCTATCTGGTTTTGTTTTTTCACCACTAGACATTGACATGAGTCACAAGTATCTGCACACTTTGTGACCAATCTCAATGAACATTTATATGTCTCTTCTCCAGACCTCCCTCATTCTTCTTCTAGACCCATAAACGTCCAGCTAAGTATTTACAGCTATCCACAAAAGCCCATGTATATCTTATTCTCATAACAAGGGAACTGTTCAAATCTCTAGCTAGTTGGAAGATTTCTCCTCACTTCTTATTTCAGAGGCAGTCTTAACCAGTAGTAAATTTTCAGCTCACAACTACCTACTGAGATGACAAAAAAAAAAACAAATGATCCCTGAGGTTTTCCTCCTGCAGCAGCTCTACATAAGGAGGCTAATGTAGAGATCATGACACAAGAGATTTAGATGCCATGGGTGTTTAGATAACCTGTTTATGTGACTTAGTTATGCCCCCTGAACCTTCTCAGGCCTTCGTCTCCTCCAGAGTCCATCAGCATACCAGAAACTACTTTTGAAAAGTACATAATTCTCTTCTAGACAAGTCATGACTTTCATCAAGAACTCTAGAGCAGGGGCGCCTGGGTGGCTCAGTCGGTTAAGCATCCGACTTCGGCTCAGGTCATGATCTCGTGGTTCGTGAGTTCAAGCCCCGCATCAGGCTCTGTGCTGGTGGCTCAGAGCCTGGAGCCTGTTTCAGATTCTGTGTCTCCCTCTCTCTCTGACCCTCCCCCCGTTCATGCTCTGTCTCTCTCTGTCTCAAAAATAAATAAACGTTAAGAAAAATTAAAGAAAAAGAATTGACATTTAAAAAAAAAAAAAGAACTCTAGAGCAAATTTTCCTGTTGTGGTTTTCCAGAGATTCCACAGAGTGTTTGTATCTGTAGCAGATATAAAATCATATGGGATGAAAGGTAAGGTCATTTTTCTGAATCATCTGGAGTTCCCTCTCTTGTTCCCTGCCCCATTCGAAAATGGGTATCTTTCCACGACAATGGATAAATGAGCTGTGTTCAATTAATAAATGGGTTATAGACATTTTCATAAACTTATTATCAGAGCTTACTTTCTAGGGACACTTCTAATACCAAATCTCCTAACATGGTTTCCCCCCAAAATAGATCCACTGTATGAGAAGAAACTAAGACTCTATGTATTTTTTTTATATGTTGTAATATTTCTGAAATAAATCTTTCTTACAAACCCCCTCCCACCAAAGATAAAATACTAGTGAATCAAATGAAGATTTGAGGAGGACAAGTGTCTTCCTCCATTAAGTCTTTGAGATAGTTTATTTAGGAGGGGATCACAGGAATTACATCAAAAGAGTGAAGATATTACATAGCCATAGAAGAAAAGCCAGTCAATACAGCCTTAATGTTGGGGACAAATGGAGCTCAATCACAGTAAAGACCTTCTGAGAGATCGTGTAGAACACATCTCAGCAGTGTTACTCTGAGGTCCAAAAGCTAGTGTATAATCCACTAAATCTCTACTGTGAGGCACCAGCTTTTTGGCATTTACACTCTGTCTTGGACACAAACTGATCATGCTTCCACAACCAGACAAAGCCCTCATACAGAGAGACATTTTCATGAGGTTGGAAGCTGTTGGCATGATAGTAACTGTCCTCAAAGCTGAAGGTAAATTACGGTGTGGCCAAAAGAATAGAGGCAGGAATTGGTTTCTATAGATTAATACCTGGAGTATTAAAATTATACTTTGGTATACATAGTTTATGTTTCTTATTCTGGCATATTGAGTATCTGCTATTATTATAAATGATGACTATAGAATTTATAACAATATGGTAATAAGGTACATTGAGAAGAATAGTAAACCAAGGTGGGACATCCAGCGACTGGAACTCTGCGGATCAAGGGCAGAGAGAAGAAGCACTACCAGAGGGGATGGAGCTATATGAGGATAGAGAGATTTCTATAGCTCTGTGGCTCAGCATTGGTGACCCAGACTCCCCACTCAGTCAGTGACACCAGACATGCTGCAACTGGTTACAGGTTTCCTTGTGAAGCAAGGATTCACATGGTGAAAAAGTCTTTGTTTACAACGATTAGGAATAAATTTTTCTTCAGCACTTGATTCTGGGTCAATGATTTTATGCCAGGAGATAAAACAGTTTTCAGTGCATTCCACTTGACTTTTCATTACCCCCCTCCTCCCTGTCTTACACACTGGCTAAAATCAACTTCAATTGTTTAATGCAGTGTTCTATGATCACTGAATAACAATATAATATTTATACAAATTTAAAACGTTTGAAGTTCTTATGTACATACAGATATTTTGCCTACATAGAAAGAAAGAGAACATCAAAATGGATCGCTGGGTAGCCCATTAGAACCTTATTTTGCAGGGGTAATTACCTATAGCCCTAATATAATCTGAGGCTATGGAAGACTATTGCTCTTTATTAATAAATTGACCAAAATCTCCATTAGTTATTGAGCCAGACAAATAAAGAAATGAAATTCTAATTGTTCAAGTCTATTACTTATTAGAAACTCTTAACAAGAAAAAGTTGAAATGGAATTTGTACTTAACATGTAAACATTAGACTAAGGGATGAATTTTCATGATTATCACTTTCCATGCTACCCCATTCCACCTATATCCACTATAATTGAGGTGATGTTTCTCTCTCTCTCTCTCTGTCTCTCTCTCATCTCTCGATCTTCACCTATCTCTTTCTCCATCTCTCTACTTCATCATGTTTATTTGGGTCTTCTACTTTGGACCTATAATTTGTAGGACGTCTAATCCCTAATAACAAAAAGTAGTCCAGCTGAAGTGTATAATTCTATGATGTTATAGAAACAAGAATTTTTTTGATATTTAACTTTCATTCATATAGTTCTAAATATGGCGGTAAACGTTTTTAAGTTTATTTTGAGAGAGAGAGAGAGAGAGAGAGAGAGAGAGAGAGAGAGAATGAGTATGTTGGGGGGGGGGTGGTTCAAAGAAATAAGGAAAGAGAAAGAATCCCAAGCAGATTCTGTGTTGTCAGCACATGGAACCCCATGCAGGGCTCGGTCTCACGAACCATGAGATCATGAACTGAGCTGAAACCAAGAGTCAGATGCTTAACTAATGAAGCCACCCAAATGCCCCTGGCTGTAAATTTTTTATCATCAGAAAGCACTATTTTAATCATTTTTGCTATTTGTGCTTATGCATTTAGATGATTTAGTGATATGCAGAGTAAACTTGTCCTAATACATATGTTTTTCTGAAGTTTTCAAATGCAATTATAAAAAAGTAGAATAATTGTTTTTTTCATTTCTGGTAATCACAATACGCAGCTGTATTTTTGTAATCTTTGTAATTCTAAATGCATATTATCCCTTTACCGGGGAATACATTGGTTATTATTAATCATTCCAAGCAAAATAATAAGATGGGCTTTTGAAATTGGCATCAACACACCAATTAATGAACAACTCAACATTCTAAGAAAGCTATCTTAAGTTTTTTATTGCCAAGTACAGCTAATTAACTTCTAAACTATATTCTAGGACATAACAGATGATATCTCTTCATAAATTTTTTAAAATTCTTAGTGTTTATATGATAAGAAAATTGAAAGAAAAATTCATTTCTCCAAGTAATTATTTTCATTAATTTTGAAATCTTTTTATAATTTTTTAGTTTATTAGCTTTATTGCGTAGTGTTTATGAGAGCACTTCTTGTCTTATCCCAAATTTGCTTAGAAAATTTGTAGTGTTTATAATATTCTACCCATTCTCAATCTATCAAAATTTTCACATTCCTTTGAGGGTTGTCTCATACAAATGGCAGTGATGGCAGTGACTGAATTATTCATTTCTCACTTTCCAAATAAACTGGAATCCATGAGATAGAGGAAAAAAATAAACATGAAAATTGGAGTCTGAAAAAGCTGGGCTGAAATCCTAAGTCTGCCCTTTTTTGAGTCCTGTCACTGTAGACTTTGCTAAAATGAATAAGATAATGTAAAGTGCCTGGAACCATACTTAAACAAAATCATATAGATTCCCTGAACTCATATATCATTTTCTATCTTTTTTTTTATATAAAAGATAATAGCCTACTTATTTCTTAACATGTTTTTTCAAGTTTATAAAATTGACATCCAGAAAGGATAGAAGGGAGGGAGAATAGATAGAAACATGATTAAAGAAAGAAAAAAAAAGAAGAAGAAATGAAGGAAAGAAGGTAACAAGGAAGAAAGAGGGGAAAAATGTAGGAGACCAGAAGTAGGTGATGGAAGGACTGGGACCTGACAAGCCCCACTTCCCCCAAGAGGCTGTGGCACTGGGACACTCTCAAGTTGGGAGGGAACAAGAAGCGGCTCCTTCTGGTTTGCATCCCTGTGGGTTTCCTTTCACCTCACGGTTCATGTGACTTTCACCCTGGCAGTGCCTCTTCAACCCAGCAGCCATAGAGCCTGCGTGTTGCAGTGGCTGAATCCAGTTTTCAGTTTTTCCAACCTTTGCAGAACCACCCACCTTGTCGTGCTTCATCTGGCACCAGTGGGACAGCTGCACCAGGTCCCACCCCTCAGAAGTCTGTTTCATCTCAATAATTCCAACGTCTTCCTTTTTGTTCCTCTAGCCCTATGATAGTAGCTGCTTTGCTGCCTCTGTGATACCTTACAGCTCTTGTCTGGACTGTTTTGTTCCCTGGTCAATAACTTTGTATGTGGTTAACAACCGTTCGTATAAAATTCTATCTGGTAAAGTTAACTGGTACGATTTTGGTCTCCTGACTAGACCCTGGTGAAGAGGCAGAAAAAGGAAATAAAAAGTATAATACTCATTTTGTGGCTAATATATGCCAACTACATTGCTAAGTATTTCAGAGGTACATCTCGTTTTAAATCACATGTGTATTATGTAAACAATAATACATCTGACAATCACAGCAGCTGAGTAACTTGCCTAAGTCACATAGCTTGTAAGTGGGAAAGCAGATTCCCACTATGAACTCTTTTTTTAATAAAATGTTGATTTTGGGGGTGCCTGGTTGGCTAAGTTGGTTAAACTTCCCACTTCAGCTCAGATCACAATCTCCCCGTTAGTGGGTTTGAGACCCACATGAGGCTCTGTGCTGACAGCTCAGAGCCTGCCTGCTTCAGATTCTGTCTCCCTCTCTCTCTCCCCCGCCCCCCTCTGTCTCTGTCTCTTAAAAATAAATAAATGTTAACAAAAATAAAAATAAAAATAAATAAAATGTTGATTTTTTTCATTCAACATTAACTTTTATAACTTCAATGAACATTGTATGAACATGGTGTTTATTGTTATAATTTCTATGAATGCTGTCATGCATGCATTCATGCATTCATGCATTCAATGGAGTAAACACTTGTTGACTAACAATATAAATTGTGTGATTGTTATTGCTAGGCATGTATTTTTAATGCTTTATATATATAAATACATTTATTCCTCACAATAATCCTATGAGGTTGCTTTAATGAATCTTGATTTATGCCAAGTTCTTTAGTTTTCATTTGTAAGTATAGTCAATTTTAGCACAAGGGAAGATATTAGCAAAACAGTGATCCAATTGTGTGATCTATAAGGAGAGGGAATCAGATGAGAAAATATGAAGACTTTCTCAATAAAGTTGTGGAAAACTGGTATTATTTTTAAAAAAGGATGTGGAACTGTGCTTAGAAGATACTTTGAAAGCAGTGGGGTCAAGAACAAAGTAGTGGCTTCAAAAGAGTTCTTGTCTGTAATGACTAATTTTGCATGTCTACTTGACTAGCCACAGGGTGCCACATTAAACATTACTTCTAGGTATGTCTATGCAGGTGTTTCCTGATAAGATTAGTATTTGCATTGGTGGACTCAATAAAGTAGATTGCCTTCCTCAGTGTGGGTGGAAATAATCCAAGGTATTAAAGGCCTGAATAGAATAAAAGTCAGAGCATAGAGTAATTTGCCCCCGTTTTCCCCGTCTCACTAATTAACTGAGACATCTCATCCCATCTTCTCCTGTCCTTGACTTGAGATTTATGCCATCTGCTTCCAAGGTTCTCAGGTCTTTGGGCTAAATTATACCACCATTCCTGGGTCTTCAACTTGGAGACAGCAGATGGTAGGACTTCTTGGCCTCCATTATTGTATAACAAGTTCCTCATAATTTATCTATCTATCTATCTATCTATCTATCCATCCTGTGATTCTGTTTCTCATCAGAACCCTGATTAATATTCTTTCTTTATTCATTTGAAATATATTCAGTGATTTCTTCTATGTGTCAGGTCCTAAAATCATTCCTGTAGATTTATACTGTGGTGGATTTAATTACTGGCCCCAATTCTTCTTACTGTAGAAGAAACTTTGATCTGGTTGGCTCAGTTGGTCAAACATCAGACTCTGGATTTTGGCGCAGGTCATGATCTCATGGTCATGAGATTGTGAGATCAAGCCCTGGGTCAGACTCCGTGCTTGGTGTGGAGCCTGCTTAAGATTCCCTCTCTCCTTCTCTCTCTGTTCCTCCCCCATGAGATCATTCAATATCTCTCTCTCCCTGTCTCCTTTCATCTCTCTCTCTCTCTCTTCAAAACAAACAAACAAACAAAAAAACCACTTCTTTATCAGACAAACAGCTGTCTGATGCAGATACATAAAATATAGTTTGTGGCTTTCAGTGAATAATGTTTAAGTAGTTATATAAAACCATAAAATACTATTTGATTATAACACTTAGGCAGGTATTTAAAAGTACTACCAGAGCACACATGTGGAAAAACAAACAGATTGTCTTTGCCATTGTGATTATGATTGTATACTTTGTCATATGTGCACATTTATAAATTTAAGAATGATTGTTTTTAACTGATAATGTGGCATTTAAGTACATACAGAGAAATAATACCAAAATTTAGTGTGGTAAAATAATCACAGAGACTTCTTCAGAGCTTGCTAGTTGCCTACCCAACATCCACCCTCCTCTCCTTCCCAAATAAAGGCATACTAAATTTATGAGGGAAGCTAAGGTAAAAGACAGCATCACCTAGCCACACTGGTATCTTGGTATGATCATGTAAAACTGATTCTGATTAATGCAACCTAAGCAGAAGGGCTGTATTCAGCTTTTATTTTTTTTTTTTCCAACGTTTATTTATTTTTGGGACAGAGAGAGACAGAGCATGAACGGGGGAGGGGCAGAGAGAGAGGGAGACACAGAATCGGAAACAGGCTCCAGGCTCTGAGCCATCAGCCCAGAGCCCGATGCGGGGCTCGAACTCACAGACCGCGAGATCGTGACCTGGCTGAAGTCGGACGCTTAACCGACTGCGCCACCCAGGCGCCCCTGTATTCAGCTTTTAAAAGGGCTCCTTCAAGAAAGCTTACTCAGTTGAAAATTATCCTTTTGGCCTTTTTCCCCATCGTGTTGAATTAAGGTAAGAATCTAGTAGTCTAGTAGTCATCTTGGAGCATGACTGGACTTAATAGATATGGGCACTGATGGTGACAGAGTAAGGAAACAAAAGAGTCTTAGATGCTTTCAGAAGTAGAGATCCCTATTTGAGAGGGATTGTTTTATGTGTGTTTCCATTATTCCTATTTTGAGATTTTTAATATTTTCTGAAAACTCATAGAGGCTATTCCTAAAGAACCATAATGCAGGTGATATTTTTCCTGAAAATAAATGTAAAGATGCAAAAACAATGTTTAATTCATATTTTAACCCCCAAAGGCATGCACAAAAGTGTTTTTCCTAGGAAGTGTTGGTAGTTGGGACCATGAAATCTCCCAGCATCCCTATATGTACATCTATAGCACTTCTAAATGTCCTAATGCTATGCTTCAGCTGCATTCTTCTGCTAGTACTGATAGTTGGGAAGGATCTGAAATATTCATTCATTCATACAGGGCATATTCACTATTTATAACATTTCACTATGTCACATACTCCAAATCTATATCCCTTGGGCAAATTTGAAAACTTAAAGAACGGGTATCAAATAATGGAATTTTTTATATAATCAACTTGCTGATCAGAACACCACACCATTTAAGACTTTGACCTCTTCAACAAACATATCTCACCATTATTATTACTATTATCTCTCTCTTAATAAATACTCTTATCAAAAATGTAAGTGAGATCACTGAATCAATAGATTAATTTTGATAAATGTCAATATTGGGCCAAATCACCAACTCTATAGCTTTTAAAAGAAATTGTACATATTCACGTGAAAATAAAAACCGAAGAAATATTATCCAGGTTTGGTTAAAAATACATCCCTTTTAGGATGAAGTAGGACAGTTTCCATCATTGACTAGGACTTAACCTGTTTGTCCCATCAGGATTCCTATTCACTCCTATATCTTCCCTCATTGACTGTGAATATTTGTAGGTCCCATGTATGAAAAAAAAAAGTCATTTGTCTCAATTCCTGCCTTACTTATTGTCATTGAAGACATAAGCACTTCTTGTTATTCTGTTCCATGTGAAAAACTTTTCTTTGTATCTTATAACTTTCTTTTAAGATAATGTTTATTAGTTAAGCTTTGACAATTATGTTTATAATCCATTTATTTCATTTTTGCATATAGTGTATATCACCTATAGCAACAGGACTAAACTGTTGAAAACCTAACCCAGAATCGCTTCCTGCCCATGGATGATTAAAATGCAAGTTGACTTTTCAGCCTCACAGAGTGTCTGCTGATAAAGTAAGGGTGCTGCTTGGTAAAGAATGGGATCCTGTAAGTTGGAAAGGGGACTTGTGGGAAGATTCTGATAAACTAAGACACCGAGATTCTAAATTCTGATGAATCCTCTTTGCCAATGGAAGAGGCTTCCCCACTCTCAGTAGAATCAGCCTCCACAGCCCCAGTGAAAGTATCTCTTCACCTTGTCTTACCGTATTGAGGAAACTGTAATGGCTCTTTCTGAGACAGTTGCCACGCAAGACAATGCTGATTCTCTCTAGTTCTAAGGAAAATGAATAAAAGTCTAACCTGAAACATAAAGGCGGATTTTTGAGCCAGTTTCCAGACCCAGAAACCACTGGATGAAGAAAAGGCTGAGTCCCTTCGAAGAAGGGGTCCCATGTACGAAAACTGTGTAAACATATTATTCATTTTTCTCCCAACCTTCCCCAAAGGGACCCATGATCTTTTGCCAGGTTAACTCTACACTACAGAAAAGGAAATAAACAAACTTTGGAGGACACTGGTTCTGAACTGACACTAGTACCAAAACACTCAAAATATCAATATAGTCTACATGACTACAGTGTAGGGTTTATAGAGTAGACTAGGGTTTATGGGGGTCCAATAACCAATGGAGTTTTAGCTCTGGTTTGTCTCACAGTAGAACAAGAAGGTCTCCTAACCCATCCTATGGCTATTTTCTCAGTACTGAAATGTATGATTGGATTAGACATACTCAGTGGCTGGCTTTATTCCCTGACCTGTTAACTGAGGGCTATTAAGGTTGGAAAGTCAGGTGGAAGCCACTGGAATTGTCTGTCTAGAAACCACATAAACCAAAAGTAAACCGGGAAGGATTACAGAAGCAAGTGCCATCATCAAGGACTTGAGGATGCAAGGGTGGTGATTCCCAGCACATCCCCATTCAACTTGTTTTATTTAACCTGTGCAGAAGACACAGAAATATGAGAACATTACAGTGGAATATTATAAATTTAACCAAGCTGTGACTCCAGTTGCAGCCACTGCACTAGCTATAGTTTCAATGTTTAAGCAAATTAATGCATCCCCCTATAACCAAAAAAGACGAACAATACCTAGTGTACCTCTTTTGATTTTGGATGCAACATATTCCTCATTTGGGTGTACTACTCTGGCCTATTTACTGAGTTATCTGAAAAGTTTAAATTTTGAGTGAGGTCCAAAACAAAAGAATCTTCTGCAACAAGTCCAGGCTACTGTGCAAGCTGTTCTGCTGCGTGGGCCCTGTGATAGAGCAGATCCAATGGAGTTGTATTCCAATGGTATATAAGGATTCTAGTCGAAATTTTTGGAAGTTACCATTGGTGAATCACACACAGACCCTTAGAATTTTGGAGCAAAACTCTGCCATCCTTTGTGGACAACTATTACCTTTTTATGAGAAACAACTCTTGTCCTGCTCTTTGGCATTAGTGGAGACTAAACATTTAACCAGGGGCCACTAAGTTACCAAATAACTGAGCTGCCTATCATGAACTGGGTGTGTAATCCACCCTGCCACTCCATAAAGTGAGACATGCACAGTAGGACTATATCATCAAATAGAACTGATATATACATGATCAGATTCAATCTGGCACTGAAGGCACAAGTACATTACATGATGAAGTGGCCCACTTCTGTTATACTGCCTTCTCTCTCCCAGCCTGCACGTTTGGCCTCATGGGAAATTCCCTAAGGTTAGTTAACAGCGGATGAGAAGAACGGAACCTAGTTGGTAGATGGTTCTGCATGATATGCAGGTACCACCTTAAAGTGGACAGCTACAGCACTGCAAAGCTTGTCTGAGACATTCATGAAGGACAGTGATAAATAGGAAAATCCTCCCAATGGGAAGAACTTTGAGTAGTGCACCTAGTTGTTCACTTTTCTTGGAATGAGAAATAGCCCAACATGTAATTGCATACCGATTCATGGGCTATGGCCAATGGTTGCAGGACTATGGCTCAGGGACTTGGAAATAAAATGATTGGAAAATTAGGAACAAGGAAATGTAGGGAAGAAGTACATGGATAAACCTCTCTGAATGGGTAAAAATCATGAAAATATTTGTGTCCCGTGAGAATGATCACCAAAGGGAGCATTTTATAATCAAGTATATATGATGACACATTCTGTGGATACTAGTCAGCATTTTCCCCCAGTCATCCCTGTCATTATCTAATGGGCTCATGAACAAAGTAGCCATTGTGGAAGAATGGAGGTTATGCATGTGCCTAGCAATGTGGACTTATACTCACCAAGACCAACATGGCCTTGGCCACCATTGGGTGCCCAATCTGCCAGCAACAGAGACCAGCACTTAATCTCTGATATGCACAATCTCCTGGGGTAGTCAGCCTGATGACAGGTTGATTACATTTAACAGCTTCTATCTAGGAAGAGACAATGTTTTATTATTACTGGAATAAACACCCTGGATACAGATTTGCCTCCTCTGAAAGCAATGCTTCTTCCAGAACTACCATCTGTGGACTTTCAAAATGCTTTATCCACCTTCCTGATATTCCATACAGCATTGCTTCTTATTAAGAAACTCACTTTATGGCAGAAGTATATCAATGAGTAATGCTCATGAATACATTGGTGTACCTTATTTTCTACCTGGGGTGATTAAGCCTGACTACCAAGAAATAATTGGACAACTAACCAACAGTGGAAGTAAGGAAGAGTATAGGAATATACTATACTGTATATTCTGGAATACAGGGAACATTTAGAGTGTCTCATAATATTAACACATCTTGAGATTACAATCAATGGAAAACTACAACAACCCAACCTAGGCAACACTACTAATGGCTCTGAATCATCCAGAATTTGGGAATGAGGTTTGGGTCACACCAGGTAAAAAATCACCACAGCTACAGAAATAAAGTCCATAAGCGTCATGACTATTTCCTCTTTATTTTGTTATGGATATGTTAGTGTGTGTGTGTGTGTGTACACATGCGTGTATAGAAAATATCTTTGTTTTCTTTATCTTATTCCCTTATTAGGTAATGTAAGGTGTAGTGACTTTATGTCATAGTATTTAAGTATTGTCAATTTTACATCAAGTTATGGGATATCAAGATGAATAAACATCGCCCAAGTACTTTACCTCCTTTCCTGTGGAAGGAGTTCATTTTTGGCTGTGTGCAAGATCTCTACATCATGTCAGGTAGAATAATGTTTTTGTTATTGTCTTTCTTTGGAGATTAAGTATGGTTTAAAGAGATGCACTGGGGTACCACGTTAAGAAGGGGTGCTTATGATGGTTAGTTTTGATTCAACTTGATTGGGCCATGGGAGGTTCAGACATTTAGCCAAACATTATTCTAGGCATATCTGTGAAGGTGTTTTTAGGTGAGGTTAATATTTCAGTTAGCAGACTGAGTGAAGCAATTACCCTCCTCATAGGAGTGGGCATTATCCAGTCTTATAAAAGGCCTGAATAAAAAAAGAAGATTCACTTTCCAGAGAGGAAAGGGATTTCCTCCTGACTGACTGCCTTCAAGCAGGGACATTATTTTCTCCTCCTGCCTTTGGAACATTAGCTCTTCCTGAGCTACCAGCCTTTGGGCTACAAATATATTATTGGTTCTCTTGGGTTTTCAGCTTGTTGACTATAGATATTGGGACTTGTCAGCTTCACAATCACCTGAGCCAATTCCTTATAATTAATCTCTTGATTATATCCACATATCTATATCTACATCTACATCTATCTTCTATTTGTTCTATTTCTCTGGAGAACCCTAATACAGAGGAAGGTAACAGTTAATATTTTTCTCAAAATCATTCCAGTTTGTTCATCACTGTTTATAGACTTTTCTTCTTTACTTTTAGTGGGAGTTGCATAAGACGTTAAGTCAATCAAGTCCAATATACTGAGATATTGATATGGATTCGGTGGTCATCCCAGTGTAAGTTAAAAGATTTCACTGAAACATAAGAATGTGTCAAAAATGCAATCGTTTATAAAACTACAGAAGTTTCAGATGCTCTTCGTGAAAAGCCTTAGTGAATTTTGCAAATTCAGTGAATTACTTTCTCTCACCATCAATGTGAATTGTGGCAAATGACTACCAGAATAAATGCCTCAGAAATCTTTAAATCTTATAGCGATTGATTGAGCAGGAACTGAGGCCTTGCTGAGACCTGTAAGTATAACTGTGGTGTCAGGGTAGCCTAGTGGCCAGGCTGTCTCAAACATACCTTGTTCTCGCCAGCTGCCACTGCCCTGTGTCCTTTTCTCTGAACAATACACAGTAATACTCGGTCTCTTTCTTGTCCTGGTCTATATTTTAAGTAACTCTCAGAAAGAACTCATTTGGTCTTTTGTTAAAGACTAAGTGCTACTGTGATTGGTATTATATATCTATGGGAATGGAGCATTATCTCTTGTATTGTGAAGCTATGCCATCCTTCACCCTATTAGCTGTTGTAAAAGTCTGATGAAATCCTGAGTTTATATTCACACACACAAAAAAGTCTCTTAGCTTTAAGATTCCTTTCTATACATTTCCTAGGTGATGTATAGGCCTAAATGACTCAATTTCCTATTCATCACATTTTTAAGCACTGAAAATGTAACCCAGTTGGCTGGTATTGGAAACAAGTGGGAGCAATTTTAAGAGGACATTTTTTTCCCCTTTTACATCAAATTATGTGATTATATCAAAGTGCTTTAAAAGGAAAGTAAGGGCTGGAAGTGAAAAGTTGATTAAAAGAAAAGTTTGGGCGGAAAATAAACTCTCAACAAAGTATCTCTTTTTTTTAAGAAAAAAAAGGTTTAAGAAATGTTGCTTTCCTTCCTACATTCTTCCATGAATGTAGAACTAGAACTTCAAAAAAGTGAAATTTCTTATGGAAATGACTTTGTAAGAATATGCCTATTGTTTGAAATTTTAATGAGTAAAACTGTTACTAAAATGTGTATTTTGATTGCACTTTCATAAATTAATTTATCTTTGGAGTGCTATCATACACTTATTTTTAAAGGGAATTTTATGATAAACCTGTGACAAAGTGAATTATCATGCATAATTTTTTGTATGTATTCCAGCAGGCCAAATATTTTTAATTAGTATGATAAAACTTGCCAGTGACCTTGAAGTGCTATTAGGATATTACAGTGTTTCTTCTCAAAAGATATTCTTTATCCAGTCCTGATATATTTAGAAGGCAGGAATCATGTCATCCTATTTGAGAGACAGTAGTACACATGACACTACATTGTACTGGGCTCCCAGCAATGTTATTTGATGGTGGCCATTCAAATTATCACGGCGATGAAAATTGTCATACAGAAGGAGTAGGTTTTCCAAGAGAAGTTGATAAAGTACTGCCTGTCAACATTCACTCAAATCATATATTGTTAACTTTATTAATGGAACTTTTTAAAGTCTTTTCAGTATTGACCTGTGGCAGTGGCAATCACTGTTTTCTATCTTTTTATTAGAGTGTTCTCTGCACTCAAACAAACAGTGGTACAAATAGCTGTGGATCAAAATGACTGAAGGGGAATAACCTTGTGTTTTAAATTAGTTTGACCTTTCAAAAATATTTTTAAATACCCAGCTCACGGAGGATTTGACCTTTGTCATTATCCAAGGACTTTGTGTTATTTGAAGATTTAGCTCATTAATAAAATTAATGGTATGTTATGCAGTGAGGGAAAATAATAATTTTACATGGTTTACATTGGGTGGATTAGGGCTAACTGTAAATTCTTTGTATATCACACGTCCACAGATGTTTTCTAAAATGAATTGAAACTGCATGCATAATTTCCAGGCAATAAACCTGCACATCTTTATGGTAAAACAATATTAATGTATCAATTTCTTGTGCCAAGGACAAGGAGCCAAAAATAAGATTAAAAAAATATCATTTCTAGAATGGTCATCAATAGACGTCCACATTTACTCAATTGTTATCTAAAACAAGATAGGTTCAAGATCTATTAGTTGCCAGAGCCGTTGCATAACTTTTTTCTTAAATAGTATTCACAAAATATCCATTTGGTTTTCAGAGCAGCCACACATACACACACACACACACACACACACACACACACACACACAATTTGACTTAGCTGATGACTCTAATCAGTTCTCAAGAGCATATTAGGGAATGATAGAACTCTAGTTTTAATCTTTCTCAAACAACAATTCTCTTTAAAAAGAATAACGCACGCTCTTTTTAATACTGTATGGGGGAGGGGGGAGGTTAGGATTTAATGAACACATCAACAAAAGATTTTGTTTTTGAATCAAAGAGAAAACCTGCACCACTAATGAAACTGATAGAAGTGTTGACTGATTTGGTTTTGTTATAAACAAATTGTAGAGTAACAGAAAGTTTAATATGAGAAAAATCAGCCTTAAGATGGTGCTTACCATCATATCATAAGATTACAAATGATTGTTCTTTGAGAGCAGACAGCAATCATTCACTGGAAAATTATGTGACTGTTGTGAATGATTTTCAATTGTACTTTTAAGCTTAAGACCTAAGAATGCAAATGTTTCCTAGGATTAACAAACCTTGCTAAGGTGAACTTTACAAACTGGAAGGTGGAAGAAAAGCAGATAAATTCTCTCCCTGAAGACATTCTCTCACTGAAAATAAAAGGCTTTATGAATTTAAAATGTTTATGAATTTAGGGGCGCCTGGGTGGCTCAGTCGGTTAAGTGTTCAACTTAGGCTCAGGTGGTGAGCTCACAGTTTGTGGGTTCAAGCCCTGCATCAGGCTGTGTGCTGACAGCTCAGAGACTGGAGCCTGCTTCAGATTCTGTATCTCCCTCTCTCTGCCCCTACCCCACTCGTGCTCTGTCTGTCTCTCTCAAAAATAAACATTAAAAAAATACATTTAAATATATATATATGTATGTATATACATACACACATATTTCAGTTTTTTCCTTAAGTGTGAAGGTTGTCTAAAATTTCAGATATTATGCATGTAAATACATCAAATATATGTGAGTAGAACCAGGGGTTTATAAATGAACATTCTTAATTCTAACTGTTTCCAATGAGACCTAAGCCATCTCATATTGAGAAAGGCAATTAGCCTACTACTCAGTACTCTCTGTATCTTTTATTGTGATCCTGATAGAGCTAATTTAGTGCTGACAGTTCTAAAATAATTTGTATTTTAGTTTGTTCTTGTAATCTCCTGATAACTCATTAGTGAGCCTTCTTGATTATCTAGATCCCAAATTGCAGAAAGTACTCATTTCTTTCAAGAGAAACCAGTTTTTGTGCATTTCGTTTTTAGTTTTATTTTGTTTCATTTTTGTGCATAATGATATTTTACATCCCCATGATATTCTATTCTATAGGTTAATTTTAATAGATTTGCAAATAAAAAAGCACAATATTACCCATCAAAAATTATTTATAATTTTTCAAAAGCTCAACTTTGAAATGATTAGCTACAATTTAAACAAGTAAACATTCGAGTTATAGATGAAAAGAAAGAAAAATAGCGTGTGATATATGCAATATCTGCCTAATAACTGGATATTAAAGTGCCATTATTGAAAAGCACCAATTTAAGGATTGGAAAAGTAAAAATTTTTAACATGGTAAAATGGAGAACATAATCTACTATTTAGATCCACAGAGTAAAGAGTAGGAATTGGAATGCCATTAATTGTCGTAATAAGTTCTCTCACTGAATTGTTTAATTTTCTTGAATAAAATGGAGAAAAACCTCATATCTTTATTATGATTCTGTCATAGAATATTGAATCAGCTTTAATACCACGACTGATTCATTGAACTGAAGGTTTTAACATAATTTAGACATGGTTATCAGAATTCTACATAACTGTCTTGCTCAATTTGAAAAAAAAATATTTTGTAGTTGGAGTGTTAGCTCAGCATTATTTTGAGTAAAGAAAAATAAATAAAAGAGTCTATTAGAAAGTTATATCAAAGATTAGTGGGATTTTTTACAAATTTTTGAAATAGTTTTTGTTAATATGTTTTTGTGCATGCTTCCTACTGTATACTGATACCTCCGTTAAAATGTGTTCATCCATGCTGCTGAGGTTGTAACAAAGACAACTTCAGTACCAATTCTGGGTGACAATAAGTAATAAAATATTTATCAAACCAATTGGAACCTGTCATTATGCAAAAAATAATTAATGGTTTCTACAAAAAAGGTGGGTATTGTGTGTTCCAGGTGTCCATTGGTGGATCATAAACCAAACATTGTGGATTATGTGTGATCTAATTTTTTTTAATGTACTTATATCCTTTAAATGGAGTCATGACAGACACAGCTATGTAAAATATTAAAGAGGGTGAAGAATGGCAAATCACTCTTCCAGGTTGCAATTGAGTAAAATAAGAATTTTAGTCTTATACTTAAGACTATTATAATAAACATAGTAACTAATAATAATTCTTAAAACTTATTAAAATATACTATACTTAAGACTTATTATAATAAACATAGTAACTAATAATAATGCTTGTCTTTACATGCATCAAAGATTCTAAAGAAACCTTAATCATTGGGGTAGTGTGATCATATCCTCTAGTGATAACCCCTATATTCTGATACCCCATGTTCTTCTAAGGAACAAGGGCACACAGTTCAAAATAATGTTAATTCTATAGTATAAGAAACTCTTCTGCTTCAGTATTCTATAAAAGAAAAAACAGATATATAATATACTTACAGTATATGAGTCTGCAGCTATAGTCTGCTCAACGAACTGCAAGCTTGAATAAGACTGGCTTAGAAGAAGGCCAATTGCTTGATATAGAAATCAGATTCTAAACCTGGTTCTAGAATTGTCTTTAAACAAATAAAACAGTATTCGATGGACTAACAAAACCCTTGGTGCAATAAAGTAACAGACAAAAACACCAGTATAGTATGTATGTAAATGAGTGCAGTTGTTTTTAATTCTACAATTTTTTTCTTTTTAAAAAACTCCACACAGGCTGGCATATCTACTGTGAATCAATGAGGCATAACTAAATTTCTGAATTTCTCAGGGAGAGAGATGGTTTGGGTAATGAACTATAAAAGTATATATAATTGAGCTATTGGCAGTATGCAATGTTTTAGCATAATGTAGAAATCTTCATTGTGCTACAGGTAAATGGGAAGAATCTTTTCAGTATATGGGCAGTAAAAATTTGGCTATCCAAATTTGCAAACAATAAAACAGATAGCTTTACTTTTCTTTACTATTTTTTGTTTGTTTTTGAGCCAAAATGCCAGGAGATACAAGAATTAAAAAAGAAATGTGCTGAAGACAAAAAGAAGACCATAGAAATGATAAATTTGCCAACCCAGTAAAAATACTGATAATAGAAGGAAGTCAATAATTAACCAAAAACAGAAAAAGAAAAATTGCTGTCCACTTAATTCAGGAAAGCTCTGGACATTCTATAACCTATCTTTGATTCAGAGTAAGGGATAGTCTAGCCAATTGACCTGGGGTTTAGGAGCTCTACAAACACTTCTAAACAAAATTCTAGGAACCCCAAGTTCAGATTAAACACTAACACAAAGATATTTTACTTTTCATTTACAACGTATAACCTATCTGCTTTTGACTTTATATGAAGCAGCTGGTTTATTGCATTCGAAAGAGTATGGTAATCATTTAAACCACATTGTTTCTTAGTATATTAGTGTAGTCTCCAGTAATGAGAATGTATGTTTGTTAATCTAACAGAGTCAACGCATTGTCCTCCTTTGAAGTAACCAGTTCTCTCTAGGGAAAAAAATCTATGTGGCTTGAAAACATTATAAAACACATAGAAGAAAATTTTCTACTCTAAATGGAAGTATAGGTTCCACCAGACCTTTTTGGTCTGTGGGTTTTGAAGGGGGTAGTGGCAAGAAAACAAAACAACTTTGTGTGGACTCACACTGCTCTTAAAACCACTGCTCCCTTGGTCTCTACAGACCACTGCATCAATCTCCTGTCTCCTGAACAATTTACATGTTCAGTATCCTTGTTTTCCTTTCTACAGGGTTGATTCTATTAGAGCTACTCCAGTCTATCAGACAAATCTGTGGCTGTCTAAAATTTACTATAAACAAAATTTAAATTATTTCCCATGGGGTTACCATGAGGATCCCATTCAAATATGCCATTGATAAAATAAGTGCTTATATGATGTCAAACATTCCTTGATAATTACTGAAGACTATGGCTTCCAAGAGCACACGGAGAATCTTTAAGAAAGTAGAGGATATGGTTTCAGAATAAGTAAGTGTTAAAGCATTACCTCTGATTCAACCAAAATCTTTATATGTTTATATTAATTCTTCCAATTTTTATGACTTTGGTAAGTCTAGACCAGGAAGAGTAATGTTAGTCTATTGCCAAACACTTTTTAAATTTCTCTAAATAGATAAAATTATACTTGGAAATACACTTTCTTTCTTGCACCAATTGTAACTTTACTAATTAAATTATGTATGGTAATATCCATGTAAAAGATTATTGATAATTTATGATAGATATGAAGCTGGACAAAACTTCTGGAAGGACTTCCGGGGAAGATGGCAGACTAGGAGGGTCCTGGGCTCACTTTGCCCCATGTATACAACTAGATAACACCCATGTCAGTGTGGCTAAACCAGAAAATGACCTGAAGACTGGCATAACACATCCTCCACAGCTAAATGTAGAGAAGAGGTCACATCTAAGAGAGTAAAAAGGGTGGAGACATGGTCGGGAGCCAGATGGACCCACAAGACTATTCATAGGAGGGAAGGATGCCATGGGTGTGGTAAGGGAAGAGGAGAGGACACCACATCGGGCATTCCAGACATGGGGGTCTGCACCAAGAAGACAAATCCCCATAACATTTTGTTTTGAAGGCCAGAGGGGCCTGGCTTCATGAGTTTTTACAATCAGTGGGGCTTAATACCTGGAACTTTAAAAATCAGGAGGCCTAGCTCTGGGAGAGCTGGGAGGGCAATAGGAAACTGAGTCCCTGCCCTTAAAGAGACAGCACAACAAACAGCCCTGCTGAGATACAACACTGAAGCAGCAGTTTGAAAAATGTCTGGGATATCAGGGAAGGAGATTTGTTTACTAGTCTTAGAGCATGTGCTGGAGTGGGCAGGGATCTTTGAGAGATTTCTCCAAGAACAAAAGAGCTGGAAGGCACCATTTCCCTCATCTGCTGCCCAGTCTAAACACAGACACCTATAGGAACCAGTGCAGCTTGACACTCTCCAGGTACCTTGCTAAATATGCACACACACACACACACACCCGCCCATGCTTTTCTGTGAATATGCCCCTCCATCAAAGCCTGAGCAGTTTTCTGGTGGTTGCATTCTCCTCCAACAGCAGACTAGTGCAGACTTTGTTGGCAACACACATTGCACCCTGGAGTGTGCCCCTTGCAGACTTTCCCCCAGCAATAAACCCTTATCTGGAGTCCATCCAAAGCAGTATCACAAACCTGGCAGTGTGCAAGCAGCCCTGACAGGGGTCAGCACATTCCAAAGTGACTTCTGCCACGGAGACAGAGAAGCCACACACACTAGTCTGACTACAATCCCAACAGTGACTAGTGGCACACATCAGATCTGACTGCAGGCCCTGCCCACCAATGAAAGCTTCTCAGGAGACAACACAGGGAGAACACCTTGAAGTTTGGTGCTATAGCATCTCTGGGAAAAGGCTGGTCTGCTTCAAATCAAGCCCAATGTTGTCCTGGACTGGCCCACAAATAACACAGGAACAAAACCCTCCCTAAAACATGCAGAAAGAGTCATTGCAGATGATTGGACTGAAGGCAAATGTGGATCAATCACAACAGTAGGACACTCACAAACACATATGAGACACCTCTGAAGCATCGTGTTCTGATAAACAGAGGACACTGCACTACAAGTCACTACAAGACCTCTTCTTCATAAGGTCACTAATTTCAAGAGCAGGACACATCTGACTTCCCTAACACACAGAAACAGACACAGAGAGTTAGAAAAAATGAGAAGACTAAGGAATATGTCCCAAATGAAAGAAGAGAACAAAATTACAGCAAAAGAGCTGAACAAAATGGAGATAAGTAATATGCCTAACAGAGAATTTAAATTATTGGTCATAAAGATACGAATTGGAATTGAGAAAAGAGTGGAGTACTTCAACAACACCTTCAACAAAGAAATAAAAAACAAAATGAGAACCAAAGATAACGACCTCAATAACTAAAGTTAAAAAAAAAAACACTAAAGAGGCCCTGGATGGCTCAGTCAGCTGAGCATCCAAGTCCTGATTTTGGCTCAGGTCATGGTCCCAGCATTGTGGGAAAGAGTCCCACATCAGTCTCCATGCTGAACATGGAACCTGCTTAAGATCTTTCTCTCTGTCCCTCTCTCTCCCCCACCTGCCTTCTCTCTCTAAAAGTAAATAAACAAACAAACAAATACACTAGAGAGAGTAAATAGTTGAATAGAGAAAAGAGAGAAATAGATCAGTGACCTGCAGGACAGAGTAATGGAAAGCAATCAAGAGGAACAAGAGAGAGAAAAACAAATAATAAAAAATAAAAATAGATTAAGGGAACTCAGAGGCACCATCAAGCATAATAATATTCATATTATAGGGATCCCACAAAGATAAGGGCAGAAAATTTACTCCAAAAAAAAAAATAACTGAGAACTTCAGAAATCTAAGGAAGGAAAGAAATATCCAAATCCAAGAGACAAAGAGAGCCTCCAAGAAAATCAACACAAGGAGGTTCACATCAAGATAAAGAGCAATTAAAATGGAAAAGAGTAGTGATAAAAAGTAGTGGTAAAAAGAGAACTCCAAAAGAAGCAAGAGAGAAGCAAAGCTATCAGCTATCAGCTGATTTTTCAGTAGAAATGTTGCTGGCCAGAAGGAGGTGGATGGTATATCCAAAGTGCTGAAAGGAAAAAAAAATCAGTCAAGAATAGTCTATCCAGCAAGTCTGTCATTCAGAATATAGAGAGAGATAGAGTTTCCCAGACAAACAAAAGTTAAAAGCATTCAAAACCATTATACCAGCCTTATAAGAAACATTAAAGAGGACTCTTTGAATGAAAAGACCATAAGCAGGGGTAAGAAAAGCAGGAAGCAAAAAGTAGTAAAACTAAGTATATCTATAAAAACCATTCAAGGGATTCACAAAATAAAAGGATGTAAAATATGATTCCATATGCCCTAAACATGATGGGGAGAGGAGTAAAAATTTAGTGCTTTTAGAAAGGATTCAAACTTAAGAAATAATCAACTTCATATAGACTGCTATATGCATAAGATGTAATATATAAATCTAATGGTAACCACAAATCTAAAACCAGTAATTGATATGCAAAGAATAAAGGGAAAGTAATCCAAGTATATCACTAAAGAAAGCTAGCAAAACATCAAAGAAAAGAGCAAGAGAAGAAAGGAACAAAGAAAAACTACAAAACAACCATAAAACAAGAAACAGAATGGCATAAGTACATATCTATCAATAATTACTTTGGATGTAAATTGACTAAATCTTCCAATTGAAAGACAGGGTGATAGAGTGGATAAAAACTCAAGACCTCTCTATATGCTGCCTACAGGAAACTAGATTCAGACTAAAGACACATGCAGATTGAAAGCAAAGGTATGTACAAGCATTTATCATACAAATGGAAGTGAAAACAAAGCTGAAGTAGCAATATTTACATCAGACAAAATAGACTTTAAAATTAACACTGTAGCAAGAGATAAAGAAGGACACTACATAATCATAAAGAGAAAAAAATCCAACAAGAAGATATAACAACTGTAAATATTTATGCACTCAATACATAAAACATGTAATAGCAAACATAAATAAACTAATTGATAATAATACAATAATAGTTTGGGACTTTAATACCCCACTTACATGAATGGACAGCTCATCCAAACAGAAAAATCAACAAGGAAACAGTGGCTTTGAATGACACACTGGACCAGATGGATCTAACAGATTTATTCAGAACACTTTATCTTAAAACAGCAGAATACACATTCTTTTCAGGAGCACATGGAATATTCTCCAGAAAATATCATAAATTGGGCCACAAAACAAGTCTCAAAAGATTCAAAAAGACTGAAGTCACACCATGCATCTTTTCTGACCACAGCACTATGAAACTAGAAATCAATCACAAGAAAATATCTGAAGAGAACACAAATACATGGAGGATAAATAACATGCTACTGAACAATGAATGAGTCAACCAAGAAATCAAAGAATAAATAAAAAATACATGGATATAAATTAAAATGAAAACACAATGGTCCAAAATCTTTGGGATGTAACAAAAGTTGTTCTAAGAGGGAAGTTTATAGCAATATAGGACTACCTCGAGAAGCAAGAAAAAGCTCAAATAAACAACCTAAACGTATACCTAATGAGGCTAGAGAAAACAAGAATAAACAAAGCCCAAAACCAGTAGAAGGAAGGGAATAATAAATATTAGATCAGAAATAAATAAGATAGAAACTGAAAGAAACAAATGAAAACAGATCAATGGCACCAAGAGCTGATTCTTAGAAAATATCAACAAAGTTGATAAACCTCTCTAGCCAGATTCACCAAGAAAAAAAAAAAGGCAGAGAGTAAGAGAAAACTCAGAAAAAATCAGAAATGGAAGAGGTGAAATAAAAACTGACACCATAGAAATATAAAGGATTATAAGAGAATATTATGAAAAATCATATGACAACAAATTGAACAACCTAGAGGAAATGAATAAATTCCTAGAAACATATAATCTCCCCTAGTTGAATCAGGATGAAATAA
Organism: Leopardus geoffroyi; assembly: GCF_018350155.1. NCBI lineage: Eukaryota > Metazoa > Chordata > Mammalia > Carnivora > Felidae > Leopardus > Leopardus geoffroyi. The sequence goes on from NC_059333.1 coordinate 25,414,767, forward strand.
AATATTTGAATAGACTAATTACAAGTAATGAAATTGAATCAATAATCAAAAAATTCCAAATAAAAATGAGTTCAGGACCAGACGATTTCACAGGTGAATTCTACAAAATATTTAAATAAGAGTTAATGCCTATTATTTTCAAACTTTTCCAAAAAATATAAGAGAAAGAAAAGCTTCCAAGTTTATTTTATGAGGACAGCGTTACCCTTATATTAAAACCAGATAAAGACACTACAGAAAAAGAGAACTACAGGCAATTATCTCTGATGAACATAAGTACAAAAATCCTTAACAAAATACTAGCAAACTGAATTCAACAATACATTTAAAAAATAATCATTCACTATAATCAAGTAGGATTTATTCCTTAGATGAAAGGGTGGTTCAATATTCACAAATCAATCAACATGATACTTCACATCAACAAGAGAAAGGATAAAAACCATATGATCATTTCAATAGACATAGAAAAATCATTTGACAAAGTACAACATGCATTCATGATTAAAAAAAAAAAAAAAACACTCTCACCAAAGAAGATTTAAGGGGAATTCTTCAACATAATACAGTCCATATATGAAAAACTCACAGCTATCATCATACTCAATGGAGAGTTTTTCCTCTAAGATCAGGAGCAAGGCAAGGATATCCATTCTCACTGCTTTCATTCAACATAGTATTGGAAGTTCTAACCACAGCAATCAGATAAGAAAAAGAAATAGAAGGCATACAAATTGGTAATGGAGAAGCAAAACTTTCACTATTTGCTGGTGACATAGTGCTATAGATAGAAAACCTGAAAGACTCCACCAAAAAACTGCTAGCACTGATAAATGAACTCAGGAAGGTCACAAGATACAAAGTTAATACACAGAAATCCATTGCACTTATATATTCTAATAGTGAAGCCACAGAAGGAGAAATTAAGAAAACAATCTAATTTACATTTACATAAAAAATAAAAATAACCAAGGAGGTAAAAGACCTGTACTAGAACAAATAATTTTAAAATTTGTATGTAATTGAAAAAGACCCCATATAACCAAAGCAATCTTGAAAAAGAACAAAACTGGAGATATCACAATCCTAGATTTCCAGATATACCACAAAGCTGTAATAATCAAACAGGATGGCAGTGGCACAAAAATGGACACAGAAATCAATGCCACAGAATAGAGCCCAGAAATAAATGCACAATTATATGGTCAGTTAGTCTTTAACAAAGGAGTCAAGAATATGGGAAAAAGACAGTCTTCAACAAATGGTTTTAGGAAAACTGGATAACTACATGCATAAGAAAGAAATTGGGTCATTTTCTTACACTATTCACAAAAATAAACTCAAAATGGATTAAAGACTAAGTATAAGACCTCAAGCCATAAAAATTTTAGAAGAGAGCACAGGCAGTAATTTCTCTGACTCTGACCATAGCAACATGTTTCTAAATATGTCTCCTAAGGCAAGAGAAACAAAAGCAAAAATAAACTATTGGGATTACATCAAAATAAAAGGCTTCTGCACAGGGGAGGAAACCATCAACAAAACTAAAAGACAACCTACTGAATGGGAAAAGTTATTTGCAAAAGACATATCTGATAAATGGTTGGTATCCAAAATATATAAAGAACTTGTACAACTCAACACACACACACACACACACACACACACACACACACACACACACACAAATAATTGAATTTTAAAATGGGCAGAAGACATGAACAGATGTTTCTCCAAAGAAGCTAAAGGATACATGAAAAGTTGCTCAACATCACTTGCTATCAAGGGAATGCAAATCAAAACCACAATGAGATACCAGTTCACACCTGTCAGAATGGCTAAAATAAAAAACACAAGAAACAACACGTATTGGCAAGGATGTGGAGAAAAAGGAAGCCCTGTGTACTGTTGGTGAGGATGCAAACTGCTGCAGCCACTGTAGAAAACAGTAAGAAGTTTACTCAAAAATTTAAAACTAGAATTAACATATGATCCACTAATCCCACTACTAAATATTTACTCAAAGAATATGAAAACATTAAACCAAAAAATACATGCACCCCATGTTTATTTACAATAGGCAAATTATGGAAGCAGCCCAAGTGTCCAGGGATAGATAAAAAAGATGTGATATGTATACATACACACACACACACACACACACACACACACACACACACACTAGAATATTACTCAACTATAAAAAGAATTAAATCTTGCCATTGGCAGCAAGATGGATGAATCTGGAGGGTATAATGCTTAGTGAAATAACTCAGTCAGAGAAAGACAAATACTATGTAATTTCATTCATGTGTGGAATTTAAGAAACAAAACAAATGAACAATAAAAAAAAGAGAGAGAAATAAAAATAAAAAAAAAAAAACAGACTCTTAACTATAGGTTAAAACTGAGGTTACCAGAGGGGAGATTGGTGGGGAAATGGGTGAAATAGACGAAGGGAATTAAGAGTACACTTATCATGATGAACACTGAGTAATGTATAGGATTAAGTCATTATATTGGCACTTGAAACTAATATATCACAATATTAACTATACTAGAATTAAAATAAAAGTTAAAATCTGATAAAATTTAGCTACAACACTCTAAGGAATAAAAATTGCTTTCAAAACTGAAAAAATCCTAGGAGTTCTTTAGCACAGAAAGAAGGATTGTTTTTTGGTTTAGGGAGTAGAGAAGGCAGAGTCAAAATAAAATTCAACTCTACAGATTACTTTTCATCTTACTTAACCTTTCTTTGGCACCAACATTATTGACGGTCTCTAATACTTGAAACACTATCCCTTGGTTTCCATGTCGTAGCAGATTTTAATTCTTTCCTACCTTTTAAACTCTTTTATTCTCCTTCTTTGCTCATATTCCTCCAACTGTTTATAAAATGTGTGTTATGAGAAGTTCTATTTTTCCCCTTTTCACTATTTCTTACACAAATGATCTCAGCAGTCTCAACACACAATCTTCTACATGCCCTTTATAAGATATTTAAACACAGATCTCTAAGTAGGGTCATTTTCAAGCGCTTCAGATAAAAATATTCAATAGTCTTTTGACTTCATATGAATCAAGCCCTTTCCAAAATCAAAATGTTCAAAAGTCAACCAGGGTACCTAGTGGCTCAGTAAGTTAGACTTCCAACTCTTAACTTCGGCTCAAGTCATGATCTCACAGTAGTTTATGGATTCAAGCCCTGCATCGGTCTCTGTGCTGGCAGTGCAAGCATGTTTGGGATTCTCTCTTTCTGCCTTTCCCTGACGCGTTTATTTTTTTTTCTCTCTCTCTCAAAATAAATAAATAAACTTTAAAAATTCAACCCATCATCTTTTTTTCCATATTTCACAATATATGCTCCTACTTCAGAGGTGCAGATCTGAGTTTGAGTTCTAACTCTCTACTTAAGGATTTTGCTTTGCTTTCAAATCTTTGCCTATAATACTGGGAAAATAATGCCTATATAATAGCATTGTTTAAATATAAGATCATTTTTGGATTAATCAAAATTGAGTTTCAAAAACATGGTCATTATTACTATTATTTGTAGTAATATTATTATTAATAAGTCCCCCAAATCCACCCATATATATTAGCAGAACCATTGCATTCTCATGGACTTGTCTAATATCCCACCAAAACAAATGTCTTATGAAATACTATTGACTCTCTCCATTGGACACACTGCTTATTAGAGATCACGACAAATCAAGGTGTAAGGTATATATTTGGTTGTTATGAATATATAGATGATATTTAAAGCCATTAATTAGAGAGACAGTTTAAATATAGAAGAAAAGATTACCTTCTGTGTTATATAAGACTTTTTATCATCTGATCTCATCTCACTTACTCCTCCCTCCAGCCTCATTCCTTTCTACAAATACCAGGAGTTCTATTTGATCAGCAGAACTGAAATTCAAAGAAAATTATTTGGTGCAACCACTCTGTATGACATATGATTGTCTCTTTATCATGAAATGTCTTCCCAGATCCTCTCTTATGGAACTTTGCAATACTATATTACATATTTGTTTGCATGTGTTTGTATCTGCTAGATAGTGAGTTCCTTGAGTACAAGAAACATGTATTTTTCACCAGTGTGATTTCAAAATTTTAGTAATGCCTGGCACAAAGGCTATAATTAGCTAATGTCTATTGAGGGTGTTTTTTTTCCTTTTTCTTTCTACATCAGTAATTAATGGCCAGAGATTTTTTATATAGTGTTAAACAGATTTTGTTCTCAAAACAATCTGCTAGGTATATAATTATTTAAATGATACTCTCAAGGGACTATGCAAAGGAGGAATGGGAGATAGAAATCTAAAAATTAAAAAATATATATATTTCTCCTTTCATACTTGGGATATTTCTTGAGGTAAAAAGGTACATACTTCTGAAATGACATTCTAAAAGTGTCAAAAGACAAAAAGTAGAAAATTATATAATCGGGACACCTGGGTGGCTCAGTCCATTAAGTGACCAACTCTTGATTTCAGCTCAGGGCATGATCTCACCATTCATGAAATCAAATCCCACATCAGGCTCTGTGCTGATAGCAAGGAGTCTGCTTGGGATTCTCCCTCTCACTCTCTCTCTCTCTCTCTCTGCCCATCCCCCATTCATGTGCTTGTTCTCTCATTCTCTCTCTCTCTCAAAATAAATAAATAAATGTTAAAAGAAAAAGAGAAGATTTTAAAATCATCTAATAACTACTATGGCAAAATAGACAATCAGAGAAAAGAAATATATTACTTACTTACATATGGGATGTTAATGCTCAAAATTACAGAAAGTTAAGGCATAAGTAAAGTATAAAAACATTTAATATTATTTTGTGTCAGCAAATTACTACTGAATGCTCTACTTTGAAAACTATTTATGCAAAATCAATGTTTAACACATTAATGAAATAAAAGTTATGTGAGTAGTAATAAAAATCGATAATAATTTATTATACTAAGATCAGTGACCAAGAAATAGATGTATTAAAGTCTTACCTAACACTGTACATAATTCCAGTAATTGTTCTGAATGTCTAATTTAAAATTGTTAATGGGTAGTAAAAATAAAATATATCCTAATCTTTATCAATCTAGTACAATATATTACTGCTCTTTCCATTTGTTATTTTTATTTGTAAGAACTATGATATTTTGCATTTTGTTTAAAGAAGTTTCATATTTATGGAGGATTGTACAAAGAATTATATAAAGAATGTGTAGGTCTGCAGCTTCAAAACCCACCACTGTTGGTAACTACAAAAGCTAGACAAAAAAGAAAAAGATGAATTTTTTAAATCAGGATGAAAGCTTTGGAGAGTTACTGAAGCTACATGGGCTTAAGGTGGGGAAAGACACACTCCCAGAGAGAAAAGAATCCCATGTGCTTCTCAGTTCTCCACATGAGGGCATTTGCCAATCCAAAAGCTGTGGATGATAGGATGAGAAGCTGAACAGAAATATTGGAAAACTTATACTGCTGAACAAATAAAAACTACAGTTGAGAATGTAACAAAGATGAAGGAAACTGACATGTAATACACATTTTCAGTTCTGCATAAACCCTAGGAGTAAGTTGAACAGAGTATAGATTAGTAAACACGAGAAGTAAAGTCCAAATAAATATCTGGTGATATAATCTCAATCTAAATGGCAGACTAAAACAAAATAATCTTTATGAAGAAAGATATTATCATACAAGGTATTAAAATATATTTATAGTTTTTACCCAAAATATCTCTTATTCAATTAAAAACTAATGTAGGGGCGCCTGGGTGGCGCAGTCGGTTAAGCGTCCGACTTCAGCCAGGTCACGATCTCGCGGTCCGTGAGTTCGAGCCCCGCGTCAGGCTCTGGGCTGATGGCTCGGAGCCTGGAGCCTGTTTCCGATTCTGTGACTCCCTCTCTCTCTGCCCCTCCCCCGTTCATGCTCTGTCTCTCTCTGTCCCAAAAATAAATAAACGTTGAAAAAAAAAAAATTAAAAAAAAAAAAAAAAAAAAACTAATGAAAACAACATAAGAATTGTCCAAAAGCAGTAGAAAAAAGAAAACCCTGCATGGTAAAGTAGAGGGACCCAAACTTCCCTCATCCCTCAAACACAGCAGTGTTGAGGCCAGAGGACTTGGGATTCCAAGAGTCCAGACTCCACAGTCACAGAGACATCTCCAGGGCCCCATGGGGACAACTTGGCAGGCTATAGGTAGGTGATTACAAATTGTGAGAGATAAAATAGGCAGTGTAGGAATGGAGGGGAGGGATCCCCTTCTGTGGAAAGGGAAAAGGAAGAGAAAGAGAGGCTGTGGAAATATCGGATTGTACTTGGAAAAGAGAAAAACCATGGACCAGGAATGGAAAAAAAACGGTGAAGGAACCAATTTTTAACTGCAGGGCTTTCTCCAAACTGCGCGGCTTTCTCCAAACTGCGCTGTTTGCACACCTGGGGAAGTGGGGAGCTAGCCCCAGGCTCAATAACTAGCTCAGAAGCACAGTCTACAATCCAGAGAAAGCAATCCTCTCCTTTGAGTGCTGTTGGAAGAAGGCAAAAAATTGTTCCAAGGACAAAGGACATTGCTTGTGCCCGCTAGTCAGAGACCCTTTGTTGGCTGGCTGGGTGGAGTGGAACTACCCAGCAACTGAGGAATGAGGAGTGGGATTCTTTAAAACACCCGGGTTTGAATACCAGCTGAGTGCCTGGGAGGCACAGGAGACTGTGGAGCAGAAAAAAGAGCCCATTTGTGCCCACACAGCAATGTGAAGATGGCCTGAACAGAGTGATTTGGCATATCTGGTCCAGGGAGGAGAGACTGGGATGTAGCCATTTTTCTCTCCATCACCAACAAGGTGTGGTGGTGGGGGGGGGGGCTTCAGGGAATGGACAAGGGACCCACAGTGGAGGCAGGACCCACCTACACCAAACCACGCCTCTCTACCCCTGGTAGCTGCCTATCTACCGGAACAAGATTGACACTGACCACACCAGACCAGCCCAGCCACAAGTTCCAAGGCACCAGTGGTTGTGCATTTTCTGGATTTAATTCTTGGTAAATTCTTATTATATATATATATATTTTTCTTCCTTTTCTTCCTCTCATTTCTCCCCTTCTCTAGTCTGGTTATTCTGGTTGTTGGTTGCTTAAGCAGGCATATTTAATCTATTCTTTTTACACCTTTTCTCTATCTCCTTCTTTATTTTCCTCTCTCTCTCTGGATTAAGCCATATAGTTTCTCTGCCTCATCAATTTTATTTACTTTTCTTTTTCCCCACCCCTGTCATTTCTCTCTTTGTGTGGGATAAGGCTTATTCCACCCCCCTCTTTTTTTTTTAATTTTCCAGGGTTACTTCAACAACAAAAATCAAAGCACACCTGATGGAAGACCCAATCCACCACTACAAGTAGGGAGATAAAGCAACCAGAGTCACAAGAACAAAGACCATGTAACACACTCCAAAAGCACCTCCTGAAGGGCCAGGCCCTAGACAGCATATAGCCCCTTTTTAATTTAGTAGTATTTGCAGATGCAGGACACATAACAAGCTATTAAAACATACAAGGGACAGAAACCTTTCCAAAATGATGAAACAGAAAAATTATCCTCAAAAGAAATTCCAGGAAGAAATGACAGCTAGAGAATTGCTCAAAACAGATATAAACAATATATCTGATCAAGAATTTAGACTAATAGTCATAAGATTAATCACTGGGCTTGAAAAAAGCATAGAAGACAGCGGAGAATCTATTGCTGCAGAGATCAAGGAACTAACAAATAATCATGACAAGTTAATAAATGTAAATGAGGTGCAAAATAAACTAGATGCAGTGACAGCAAGGATGGAGAAAGCAAAGGGGAGAATAAGATTCAATGAAATGAAATAATATCTGCATCATAGGAATTCCAGAAGAAGAAGAAGAGAGAGAGAAAGGGGCAGAAGGTTTACTTGAACAAATTATAGCTGAGAACTTCCCTCATCTGGGGAAGGAAGCAGACATCCAAACCCAGGATGCACAGAGAACTCCCTTCTGATTCAACAAGAATAGGTCTTCTCCATGGCACATGATAGTGAAACTGGCAAAATACAAAGATAAAGAGAGAATTCTGAAAGCAACTAGGGACAAACATTCCTCAACCTACAAAAGTAGACACATAAGTGTAGTAGCAGAACTGTTCACTGACACTAGGCAGACCAGAAAGGCATGGCAGGAAATATTCAATGTGCTGAATAGGAAAACCATGCAGCCAGGATATCCTTTATCCATAAAGGTTGTCATTCAGAACAACTAAACCATCCCTGTAAGAGGTCCTAAGGGGGACTCTGGAAAGCAGCAAGGACTACAAAGGGCAAGAGACATCACCACAAGCACGAAACCTACAGTTAATACAATAACACTAATACATCTATTCCAATAATCACTCTGAATGTAAATGGACTAAATACCCCAATCAAAAAACATAGGGTATCAGAATGTATAAAACAAAACAAAACAAGATCCGTCTATATGTATATACATATATACCCATTTTAGACCTGAGGACATCTTCAGATTGAAAGTGAGGGGGGTGTAGAACCAACCACCTATCACGCTACTGGAAGTCAAAAGAAAGCTGGAGTACCCATACTTACATCAGACAAACTAGATTTGAAACTAAATCCTGTAACAAGAGATGAAGAAGGGCATTATATCATAATTACAGGATCTATCAATCAAGAAGAACTAACAATTATAAATGTTTATGCTCCCAACTTGAAAGAACCCAAATATTTACATTAATCAATCACAAACATAAGCAATCTTATTGATAAGAATATGGTAATTGCAGGTGACTTTAATACTCCACTTACAACAATGGAAAGATCATCTACACAGAAAATCAATAAAGAAACAATGGCCCTGAATGATCCTGGACCAGAGAACTTGACAGATATAATCAGAATTTTTCATCCAAAAGCAGCAGAATACACATTCTTTTCGAGTGCACATGGAACATTCTCCAAGATAGATCACATACTGGGTCACAAAACAGCCCCCAATAAATATAAAAGAATTGAGATCATACCATGCCTATTTCCTAAACACAATGCTATGAAACTTGAAATCAACCACAAGAAAAAATTTGGAAAGCCTCCAAATGCATGGTGGTTAAAGAACATCCTACTAAAGAATGAATGGGTCAACCATGCAATTAAAGAAGAAATTTAAAAATATATGGAAGCAAATGAAAATGAAAACATGACAGTCCAAACCCTTTGAGATGCAGCAAAAGCAGTCCTAAGAAGAAAATACATTGCAATCCAGGCCTCTCTCAAGAAACAAGAAAAATCCCAAACACAAAACCTAACAGCACACCTAAAGGAACTAGAAGCAGAACAGCAAAGAAACCACAAGACCAGCAGAAGAAGAGAAATAATAAAGATCAGAGCAGAAATAAACAGTATAGAATCCAAAAAAAAAAAAAAAAAAAAACCAAACAAACAAACAAACAAAAAAACAGTAGAACAGATTAATGAAACTAAGAGCTGGTTTTTTGAAAAAAATAAACTAAATTGAAAAACCCTCGGCCAGACTTCTCAAAAAGAAAACAGAGAGAACCCAAACAGTTACAATCATGAATGAAAAAGGACAGATCACAACCAACAGCACAGAAATGCAAACATTTGTTAGAGAATACTATGAAACATTATATGCCAAAAAACTGGACAACCTGGACAAAATGGACAAATTCCTAGACAAATTCCCTCAAATGGGAAGAAATAGAAAATTTGAACAGACCCATAACTAGTGAATAAATGGAATCAGTTATAAAATATCTCCCAACAAATAAAATTCCTTGGCCAGATGGCTTCCCAAGGGAATTCTACCAGACATTTAAAGCAGAGTTAATACCTATCCTTCTCAAGCTGTTACAAAAAACAGAAACAAAAAGGAAAGTTTTCAGGACTCATTTTATGAAGCCAGCCTTACTTTGATTCACAAACCAGACAGAGACCCCACTAAAAAGGAGAATTATAAGCCAATACCCCTGATGAACATGAATGATCAACAAGATACTAGCAAATCAAATTCAACAGAGTATTAAAAGAATTATTTACCATGATCAAGTGGGATTCATTCCTGGGCTACAGGACTGGTTCAATTATTTGCAAATCAATCAGTATCATACCTCACATTAACAGAAGAAAAGATAAAAACCATATGATCCTATCAATAGACGCAGAAAAAGCATTTGACAAAATACAGCATCTTTCTTAATAAAAACCATCAACAAAGTCAGTATAGAAGACATACCTTAACATCATAAAAGCTACATATGAAAAGCCCACAGCTAATATCATCCTCAATGGGGAAAACTGAGAGCTTTCCCCTGAGCTTAGGAATACGACAGTGATGTCCACTCTCACCACTGTTGTTTAACATAGTGCTGGAAGTCATAGCATCAGAAATCAGACAACAAAATGAAATAAAAGGCACACCAACTGGCAAAGAAGAAGTCAAGCTTTCACTTTTCACAGATGACATGATATTCAACATGGAAAACTCAAACGACTTCACCAAAAAGCTGCTAGAAATGATACATGAATTCAGCAAAGTCACAGGATATAAAATCAATGTATCAGATGGAACAGAAATCAGATGCATTTCTATACAGAGGCAACAGAAAGAGAAATAAAAAAATTGATCCCATTTACAATTGCATAAAGTACCTAGGAATAAACATAACCAAAGATGTAAAAGATCTGTATGCTGAAAATTATAGAAAACTTATGAAAGAAATTGAAGAAGACACAAAGAAATGGAAAAACATTCCGTGCTCATGCATTGGAAGAACAAATATTGTTAAAATGTTGATACCAAGCAAAGCAATCTACACATTCAATGCAATTCCAATCAAAATTACACCAGCATCCTTATCAAAGCCATAGCAAACAATCTTAAAATTTGTATGGAACCAGAAAAGACCCCAAATAGCCAAAGTAATGTTGAAAAAGAAAACCATAGCGGAAGGCATCACAATCCCAGAATTTAGCCTCTACTACAAAGCTGCACTAATCAAGAAAGTATGGTATTGGCACAAAAACAGACACATAGACCAACGGAATAGAGAACCCATAATTGGACCCACAAATGTATGGCCAACTAATCTTTGACAAAGCAGGAAAGAATATCCAATGGAAAAAAGATAGTCTCTTTAGCAAATGGTGCTGGGAGTACTGGATACCAACATTCAGAAGAATGAATCTGGACAGCTTTCTTACACCATACACAAAAAATAAACTCAAAATGGGTGAAAGGCCTAAATGTGAGATAGAAAACCATCAAAACCTAGAGGAGAAAAGAGGCAACAACCTCTTTGACCTCAGCTGCAGAACTTCCTGCTCAACATGTCTTCAAAGGCAAAGGAAATAAAAGCACAAATGAACTATTGGGACCTCATCAAGATAAAAACTTCTGCACTGCAAAGGACATAATCAACAAAACTAAAAGGCAACCAATGAAATGGGAGAAAATATTTGCAAATGACATATTGGATAAAGGGTTAGTATCCAAAATTGATAAAGAACTTATCAAACTCGACACCTGAAAAACAAAAAATTCAGGGGAGAAATGGGCAGAAGACATAAATAGACACTTTTCCAAGAAGACATCCAGATGGCCAACAGACACATGAAAAGATACTCAACATCACTCATCATAAGGGAAATACAAATAAAACCATATTGAAATACCACCTCACACCAGTCAGAGTGGCTAAAATTAACAACTCAGGAAACAAGAGATATTGGTGAGGATGTAGAGAAATGGGAACTCTCCTGCACTGTTGGTGGGAATGCAAACTGGTGTAGCCACTATGGAAAATAGTGTGGAGATTCCTCAAAAAATTTAAAATAGAACTACCCTCTGATCCAGCAATAGCACTACTAGGAATTTATCCAAAGGATACAGTAGTGCTGATTCATAAGGGCACATGTATCCCAGCATTTATAGCAGCACTTTCAACAACAGCCAAATTATGGAAAGAGCCCAAATGTCCAAATGATGAATGGTTAAAGATGTGGTTTATATATACAATGGAATACTATTTGCCAATGAGTAAGAATGAAATCCTTCCATTTGCAACAACATGGATCGAACTGGAGGGTATTATGCTAAGTGAAATAGGTCAGTCAGAGAAAGACAGATATCATATGTTTTCACTCACATGTGGAACTTGAGAAACTTAAAAGAAGACCATGGGGGAGGGAAAGGGGAAAAAATAGTTTTAAACAGTGAGGGGGACAAACCATAAGAGAGCCTTAAATACAGAGAACAAACTGAGGGTTGATGGTGGGGTGGGGAAGAGGTGAAAATGGGTGATGGTATTGAGGAAGGCACTTGTTGGGATGAGCACTGGGTGTTGTATGTAAGCGATGAATCATGGGAATCACAATTTATGTTAGCTAACTTGAAAATAAGTTACATTAAAAAAAATCAAACCCCAAATATAAGCAGATCTACAGGAGATGCATATAGTGAAGGTATTTTTATAGACATTAAAATAACTGCTACATGTATGTGCAAGAAAATAACATGAACATTGTGAATTTTGACAGAGAAATGGAATCTTAAAAAGAAATCTAATGGAAGTTCTTCACTGAAAAATAAAATAAGTGAATTTTGAAAACTCATAGGTGATTTTAACAGAATTGACAAAATTTAAAAGAATTGAAAATGGAATAAAAGCTGCAAGATAAATGGTAAAAATAGAGAAAAACAGCATGTGAGACACATGGAAAATAATGAAGCAATATCTCATATTAGTAACTGAATTCTCAACAAGAAGGAAAAAGATGAAACAGAAGCGGCGTTGAACAGAAAATGGAAAAATCTTTCTTAAAATTGATGAAGGACATCAAGCAACAGTTTTAATAAGCGATTAAATTTCAAAGAAAATAAATCTGAATACTGGGCATAACATATATATAACTGATAAAAATGTAACATAGAGTAAACATACTGAAAACATCCAGAGCAAATATGCATATTACCTAAAACTTAAAAATGTAAGCTACAGTCAGATTCATAGCTAAGTTCTTAGAGAAAGGACAGAAGGAAGGAATTAAAAAAAGAAAAAAGAAGCTGAATAACTATTGAAAAAATATATTCAGAGGGTTAAAATGAAAATAATTGACACCCTAGAGTTATAGGTCTTGGAAGAATAATTTCAAAATAAAAATCAAATATAGTTATAGCTCACAAATGAAAATGGAAATAAGTGATAGCCGCAGACTGATACTAAAGGAAATACTACACTGGATTCTTTAGGTGAAAGGAATAGTATCTCAGTGGGAAGAGTGTGGTTGTCCAAAATCCCCAATGGTCTTTGTATGAATACGTGAAGAAACAGGCAACCACATTAGTAACCTGGGGCATGTGAATTAAAAACACAACTAGATACAATCATATTCACAGAAGAAGAGCTAAAATTTATATCCATAGCACATGTATAAATATTTGTAAATATTTTATAAATATAAGCATAAATTGATGATGATAGAAAGACGATAGATAGATAGATAGATAGATAGATAGATAGATAGATAGATAATATAGTTATATAGTGTGTTGGCAATAATGTGAAACAAACACTAACTCTCAAATGCTGCTAGAAAAAATAAATTTGATACAAACTATTGTGGCAATATGTAATAAAACTGAACATACTCTAAGACTAAAACTTGCACCCAACACAAATTCTTGCATAAGTTATAAAAACATGTAAAATATGTTCAATATACATTATTTATAATGGGCTTAAGCTGAAAACAAGCTAAATTTTCACCAACAGATTATCTAGCAATTGCAATGAACCAATTACTGCTGTCTGCAAAATATAGGCAAATAACACAAAGAAAATGTAGCATTAAGCAAACACGAGATGAATAATATGTATTTTTTTATTCCATGTATAACGTTTAAAAGAAGCAATACTAATCTGTGATGATAGAATTCAAGACAGTGACAACTATTAGGAGGAGGGTCGGGAGCGGCTGGTAATGGGGTTTGGGATGTTAGACACTTTGTGGCCTGAATAGTGATTACAGGAATGAGTTCACTTTTTAAAAATTTGTCAGGCTAAAATAAAGCATATCAGAAGGGACATGGGTGGGGGGTGGGTGAAATAGGTGAAGGGGATTAAGAGTACCCTTACCACGACAAACAGTAACTTGTTGAATCGTTACATTGTACACCTGGAACTAATTTAAAATTGTATGTTAACTATACTGGAATTAAAATTAAAAACTTTAGGGGCGCCTGGGTGGCGCAGTCGGTTAAGCGTCTGACTTCAGCCAGGTCACGATCTCGCGGTCCGTGAGTTCGAGCCCCGCGTCGGGCTCTGGGCTGATGGCTCAGAGCCTGGAGCCTGTTTCCGATTCTGTGTCTCCCTCTCTCTCTGCCCCTCCCCCGTTCATGCTCTGTCTCTCTCTGTCCCCAAAAAAATAAACGTTGAAAAAAAAATTTAAAAAAAAATAAATTAAATTAAAAACTTCATTTAAAAAGTAAAGTAAAAGATAAAATAATAGAAATTTATCAGGCTGTACATTTTTTAGTCTTTCCATATGTATTTTATTCTTTAGTGGAAAGTCTTAATAATACAATTATAACTTTCACAGAAGCTTCTGATCTCTTACTGCCCTAAATATGGGTTGCTTTTAAAATCAAATGAATGTCCATTTCTTTCCAACAAAATGTATAATAACCTTAAAGCATCCTTCATTAGTCATGCATGTCTTCCAAAAGTAACATAATACTTTGACCTATATAATAAAGCTAGTTTTTCTTTTTCACACCCTGAAATTGAGTAGGAGTGGGATACATTTTCTATGATGTTCATAGTTTACCAAGGCTAACTGCAAATCATAGAATTTTGAGATCATTAGTTAGATTATAAAAATAGTGTCTTTTTATATATACATATCTAACCACATACATTACTGAAGCTTATTCAACTGGGACCTCAAGAAGCAACATGAGAAATATTTCATTTCTAAGAAAAAAAATGAATTCATACTTTTTGTTCCGGTTAAGTGGTTAAGTGAAATCATAAGTGTAGATTCATTTGAAACTTATAACTCTTTCTTCAGCAAGTAGTACAATTCAAACAAACAAAAAAACCTAACCTTTGGTTAAGACGTCAATTCATAAAACCAATACAATTATTAATCTTATTCTTGTGACAAAATATCTGTCATATGCAACAAAACATAATGGTGAGCATTCCATCGTTGCTTTTCTCTGGATAAAAATTCATTTGCATAAATGTGTGTCACATAAGGCAGTGTGAATTAAAGACCACTATAGAAGCCCAAAAAGACAGTGAGAGCACAGGACAGAGTAAGATTTCTAGGTAGAAGATAAAAAGGTTTTCCATGAGTGTTTACATTTTAGTTGGATATTAAGAAAATAGATTTTAAATATGAGAAATTATAGAGGGTGCTCACCATATCTTAGAGAAAATGGCTCAACGTATTTCTTTAAGTAAGCAAAAAATCATTAATTTCCTGAAGTTTGCATTACAATGCATGCTTTTTACCATTTAGAAAGGACTTTGTACATTTGAATGATGCCATGATTTGTATTATTTATTAAATGCAAATAATTTTATTTATATTTTTAATTTTTTAATATATTTTGAGAGAAAGAGAGTGAGCCAGAGAGAGGGTGAGTAGGGGAGGGACAGAGAAAGAGAGAGAAAGAGAGAATCCCAAGCACTGAGGTGCAGAGTCTGATGTGGAGCTGGAACTCAGCCATGAGATTACGACCTGAGCCGAAATAAGGAATTAGACACTTAATTGACTGAGCCACCCAGGTGCCCCTAAATGCAAATAATTTTATATTTTTAAGTTTATCTTTATTTATTTTTAGAGAGAGAGAGGGTGAGAGAGAGAGAGAGTGAGAGAAGTGGGGGAGAGGCAGAGAGAGAGAGGGTTACTATGGAGCATGATGCAGAGCTCAAACTCATGAACTGTGAGCTGATCATGACCTGAGCCAAAGTCAGATGCTTAACCTACTGAGCCACCCAGGTGCCCCTAGATGTAAGTTGTATATACACTAAATATTACTTACAAATTTTGGTGAATGGAGAAAATGCAAGAGTCAGGTAAAATCTATATATTTAGACTCAGAAGTACCTCCTTTATTTTTTCAATTTTTTTAATGTTTATTTTTATTTTTGAGAGAGGGAGAGATGGCATGAGCAGAGGAGGAGCAGAGAGAGAGGGAGACGTAGAATCTGAAGCAGGCTCCAGGCTCTGAGCTGTCAGCACAGAACCCGATGTGGAGCTGGAAGCCACAAACCGCAAGATCATGACCTGAGCCGAAGTCAGACGCTTAACCAACTGAGCCACGCAGGTGTCCCCTCGAGTCTCTTTAAAAAAATAATAATAATAATTTATGTACTGATAACATATGCTTTCAAAGATAAAACCTATTTCTATGGCCTGGAGAGTAGGCCGCTTTTCGGGTTTCTGGACCCAAAGTAAGTCTAAGTAAGAGCCTGACTTCTAATTCTTGCTGCGCATCTTCTCTCACTGTGTATTTTTTAACATTAATGTACTGCCTCTTTTTTTTTTTAAGTTTATTTATTTTTGACAGAGACAGAATACAAGCATGAGCTGGAGAGGGGCAGAGAGAGAGGGAGACATAGAATCTGAAGCAGGCTCCAGGCTCTGAGCTGTCAGCACACAGCCTCATGTGGGTCTCAAACTCACAAACTGTGAGATCATGAACTAAGCTGAAGTCGGACGCTTAACAGACCGAGCCACCCAGACACCCCAGAAATACATACTTTTGGCTAAAATTCTTCAATCATCCAGCGATAAAGCTTAGATTATTTAATAAACAGGTATAACCAGATTAGAAATGTACTGTATTAGTTAAGATAATGTTATCTGTTGTAACAAACAAATTAAATATATAACTAAATATGCAATTAAATATAAATAAATTTGTACAACTATAGGTATAAACTATATATTAAATAAATATTATATATATATATATATATATATATATATATATATATATACACATATCGGCTCAAGCATGATAAAATTTTTTGTTTCTTTTTTATTTCCTCACAATAAGTCCAAAATCCTAGGTCCTTATTAACTAACTGGTGGGTTTTCTCTAAGATGTTTGTTTGTTTGTCTGTTTAGTTGGTTTCTTTTGTTTCCTGGGAAAGAGACACAGGCTGCTTGTGTATTTTTCTTCATCTTTGTCAAAATTTCTCCATTATCACTGATATCAAGAGTTGGAAGATACAAAGAAGGTTTCTATGGGCTGTCTCATCAGATAGTGTATAATACTTCCACTATCTGTCCAGAGGTTCAAGATCACTGGAATGGCCACATCTCACTATAAGGACAGTTGGGAAATGTAGAATAGCTGTGTACCCTTTACAAGGAAAAGAGCAGTTCAGTAATCCGTTAGCCAGTTTACACGCTAGTGAATTACATTTATTCACCCTCTTGAGCAAATGTGTCAAGTCGCTAGAGTTGTTATAAGCACCTGGCTAGGTACATAAAATATGCAAAACAACTATAAGTCACCATGCTTGTGTCTAATATAATCTAGTTTAACGAGAAAAATATATGAAAAGATAAAGCATTGTAAAACATAATTTACGTTTTTCAAGTGAATGAAAAATAATCAGGATTTTACATTCTCAAAGAAGGAAGGACGATTGTTAGAATTACTTTATAAAAATCATAACATGATATGTTCAGGGGTCAACAGGATCAAACACATTAGAAGAATAGTGATATTTAGTTTGGAACAGAAGACCAGTTAAGTGAAGAGATTCTGAATGCCATTCTGAGGTATATAGAATTGGCCTATAAGTAAGGGAAAACATAAGCATTACTGAGCAGTAAACTGGTACAAAGAAGAATGTAACTTAGAACAGATTGAGAAATAAGAAATGGGAAGGTGCAACAGTCTGAATGTGTCCTCCCCAAATTCATGAGTTGATAATCGAATACCAAGAGAATAGGGTTCGAAGGTAGGCCTTTGGAAGGTGGTTAGCTCATGATGTTGGAGCTCTCATAGATGGGATCAGTGCCCTCATAAAAGCAACTGCAGAGAGATCCCTTGATCCTTCCACCACATCAGACTTCTGCAGAGAAGTCTGCAGCCCAGAGAGGGCTCCCACCCTCTTGATCTCAAACTTCCACTTTCCAGAAATGTGGGAAATAAAGTTCAGTGGTCTAGAAACCACCAAGTTTGTGGCATTGTGTTATAGCACCCTGAATGGACTAAGCTATAACAGTAACCAGGTACAAAGATGATTGTGATTTTGAGAAAATTGAGAAACAGGAAGGAGAGCGACTTAAACAATAACAGGGACACTACCAGTTATTGAGATATTCTGAGGACTTTGCATTAAGGGTATAAAAGGACTCTAGGTCAAAGGTGATTTGAAAAAGAAAATATATTTGAAAAAAAAAGTAGCAAAATAAAAAACTTTAAAGGAAAGGTTACTTTTCTATTATATATGAATGTAACATATAAATGAATATTTTATATGATCATATAAAATTATACTACATTTATAGTATAAAATATTCATACATATGGTGTGTATATATATATATATATATATATATATATATATATATATATATACATATATACATGGCATCAGGCATGAAGGAGATTTATGAGTGCCCTCTTAAATGCGTCATCAGTATTGACTTGTGTCCAGCTTGGAAAGTACTAGCTGCTTTACAAGAGCAAAGAATCCCAGAGCTAGACAACTTAGAAAAGTATAAGAGACAGGTCAAATATAAGCCAGTAGAATGCACACCGCCTACCAAAACTTCATTCTGCATTAGTCTAGAGTCCAAAAGCAATAAGGGCTGAATTATTTCATTGGATTTCAAAACATAAGGTTCGAATGGAAAAATTAATTTTGCTTTAACGCCTTTTAAGTTACTCAGAAAAACTGATCACATCTGATGATAAACTGAGGACTTCCTCCACTTTTTCTTGCAAATATTTAATAGGTAGAAAGACTGTGACATATCATCACTCTAGGTACTTGGGATAAGAAGTGAAAACATATACAAGGTTTCTACCCTCATGATGAACATTTCTAGTGTGAAATAAAATAATTTAATGAACAACAAAATGTTTACCACTATGTAGTGGTAAATGCTATCAAAAAACTAAAAAATGGGGCCTGGGTGTTTCGGTCAGTTAAGCGTCCGACTCTTGATCTCAGCTCAGGTCTCAATCTCAGGGTCATGAATGCAAGCCCTGCGTTAGGCTCCACACTGGCATGAACACTACTTGGAAGGAAATAAAAAAACCTAAAATATGGTTATAGTTCAGAATGATAGTGGCAAGAAATGCCTCTCTGAGGAGGTGGTATTTAAACTGAAATCTCAATGAATAGACGGGACCCGTGTAATAAAGATCTAGAATAAATAAATAAATGAATAAATAAATAAATAAATAAATAAACAATCAAATTAGCATTGAAGGCAAGGAAACAACTAAAAAACACAAAAAAAGATTCTGTGGCAAAAATGATCACAATTTCCTTGGTGAATGGAAAGAGTAGCGGAAAGACCAGAGCAAAGTGGACTAGAACATTTGTGCAGAGCACTCAGGCCATGACCACAGGGTGGGTTTTACTCTGCAGAGATGGAACACTTTAAGCAAGGGAATGACTTTGTCTGCTTTCTATTTTTAAAAGGTCACTGAAGAAGAATTATGAAGGAGCAAGTGGAAGTGAAGGACCAGATAGATTATTGTCATCCAAGCAAGAGATGATCAAGACTTACATTAGAATAATAACAAAGAATGTAGCAGCTGTAAATTTTTTTGATATATTTTCAGAGGAAGAATGTGCCATTTGAATTAGGTTATTTCGGTCCTTGTTTAACTAACACTCAGCAAAGTTTCTTTTCTAAAAGATCCAGCTTACTCCTTCAGTTATGCAATAATTGATCTACTAAGCTATTCTTTGCATTCAGTTATAATGCATTAATTCTGTAAAATACATATTAACGTTATTTTTTCCAGGAAGGACAACTATGTAATTTTATATTTTGCCCCAGAGATATGTGAACGTACTTGCTACATATTAAAATGAGGTAAATATGTAAATATAATTTATGGTGATAACTTAAAGGCATCACCCTTACTTATAAGTATTATTTGATGGGAGCAGAATATATTAGTGTGTTTCAGAACATTTCTTATTGGATTTTTGATGGCTTATTAAATTAGAAATGATTTAGTAAATGCAGTAAACATAAGAAAGTTCACACTTGGACTAGTACAGACCTAAGTTCTAAGCATCTCTATTACTATTTCCTAGCTAGGGTGTATCACACTCAAGGCATCATCTGCCATCAGAATAACTTGACCCTTTGTCTCTCTTAGATATCCAGAGAGAACTTTGAAGAGGGAATTTCATGGCATGGCATGTGACAATCTAGTTTTTATTTATGTGCTACGAATATGTACTAATACGTTCCACCTGCTCTTTCTCCTGTGCCTTGGTTTTCCTTAGAAATGCTTGTGGTGTGAATACCTTCAGAATACAACATCTACAAGCCTAGAAACACGGTGATTCTTTCTGATCCTACAGTGTCAGAATAGGGCACTGATTTTACAGTTAAGTCAGTTCAGGTTTGGACCAGAAAAAAAGAAAAATGCAAAATGATACTAATGCAGAATGATACAGATGTGAGAAGCTTCTTGAAGCTTCTCAAAATACAAATTTGTAAGCTGTCGTGGTTGCTGAATATCTTTTGCAGGATGTCTCGCTACACATCTGTACATATAATTTTAACCTCATGATATTTTATTTTTTTCTTTTTTTTAACCTCATAATATTTTAAATCAATATTTCATCTTGGTTATTCACTCAAAAAGCCAAGTATTGTGTCAATCGTATATAATTCTATATATGGATACATGATCTAACAACTTTTATTGTTGACTCTCCCTCCTAAAGAACATAACCACTCTTTAAATACTGAATATAATAGAAATTAAGAAAAATACTTTGTAAAGTTATAGTAGAGAAAATGGAACCTGAGAAAGTTCACATAAAATTTGTTAGGTGATTAAAACTTGGGGAACAGAACATTCTAGGCGCCAAAACTCTTCCCCCTAGATTTACACTCCGTCTTTAAGTCTGGTAATAATACTAAATCAGGTTGATCATACCCAAAGATAATCCTGGGACTGTTCACTACTTTGGAACCAAAATAAAACCTGGGAAGGCAATCAGGAAGTTGGTGTCACAACAGATATGTGGGAAATACAGATATTCTGCAACCTTAATATCTTTTGTATGATTTTTGCCGATAGAGTTTATTGGGTTGAGATTTCAAAGTGTTATGTGTCTTCTAACAACGATTGTTCTACGTAATTTAATACATATTAAGCAACGTAACACTAAAACTGAACTCAGACTTTTCTATATATTTCAAAGTCACATGTGTTTTTGCGTGTATGTATGTGCATTCAAAAGGATAGAACATACCTCACTTCTTAAAATATTATTCAACAGATAAGGCAGTAATTCCAAAGGAAAAAGCCACTACTATTCAGTTCATATTAACATTAACATGCATTAACATTTCCTTGATAATTTGAGCTCATGATTGATATCATGTCAATTTTAAACTAGCTGAACTGAACCATTTTATGTCCTTTGATGAATGATTGATATTCCAAAATCTTTGAGTCTCATTTTTACACTAAAAATTACTTAAAACTACTACACAGATCATTTAAATGTTATAAATATCTTTAAAAATGATACAGTGCTTGAAACATGGCATATAATGTATCTATTATACTCAGTATAAGGTTATGCATTTTTATGATACTCAATTAATTTTAAAATAACTACCACTGTGCACTTCAACATGAGTCACACCATAAAGAAACAAAAAGCAAAGAACAGATCAAATGTATCTTTCTTTGAAATATAGAAACATGTTATATACCACACTTTGCTTTTAGTCTTATCTTGATTGTAAAATTTTGTTATCTAGGAAAGAAAGATGTCTGATAGACAAAAATTTTAATTTTTTAAACCTTTTGATTTCTGAGTGTCAGATTTGCCATTCATGTGAGAGCTTTCTTTTCATTTATTTTTGTGGGATTTTAAAAAATTAAAACTATTAATTTAATCATGGAATCAACACATTTTGAATCACAAACATACACTAAAGAAGATCCAAGTACCATAACAAGAATTGTAATTTGACAATAATTTTAGATGTTTGGGAACAAATCATAAGAACATTATTAAGCAATAAATTTGCCCTCTAGTCATAGTTAAAAGCTGCCCAGATTTATTGTACAGCTGTGGGTAAAGTTGATGATTTTCCTATGATTCGGATCTTTTGGTTAGAATAAAAATAGGAGTGCATTAAAGTTTAAAGGTTTCCCGAGAAATGCTATTGTTAGCAATATGTATGTTCCTGCCAAGATGCCCAGAGTGTGAGTCATCTTGTGCCATGACTGATGTATTACTTTGGCAGTCAGACATTATCCAGCCTGAAAGAAGAAGTGCTCAAGTCCCTGGCAGTGACAGCTGTGTTTCTGTATGGAATACTGTGAACTTGAGAAATACGGTTCAATGAGAAACAGACCTAATCATCACTAGGGTCCTTTTCTTTATGACACAGGCTTTCAAGTTTTGTAGAATGAAGCTCAAATCAAAGATACATTTTTGAAGTACGTGTTAGTATTACACTTGTTCAAACTGTGTAGATAAAAAAACTAGCTAATTAATATATTGATAACAGAAAAGACTTAAGCTAATGTGACTAATCATTTCCTTTGTAGAAATACAAAGCCCGTATAAACCCATTATGTTTTCCTTTGCAACTAAAAACTCTAAATATGAAAAGAATAACAAAAATGGCATGTTAAAGGATGAGTTCAAATGTATTAATTGATAGTGTATTAATCTCTTAGGTTCTATGGCAAGTTAACAAAAGCCTTTGCAGATGGGGCAAATGATCTATATTTGAAGCTCTTCTTAGAGAAGGGGAATAATACAAAGATTTTTCAATTAAAAATTTTTTTTTACATTTTATTTATTTTTGATAGAGAGAGACAGAGCACAAGTGGGGGAGGGGCAGAGAGAGAGGGAGACACAGAATCTGAAGCAGGCTCCAGGCCCCGAGCTGTCAGCACAGAGCCCGAGGCAGGGCTCGAACTCATAAACCGCGAGATCATGACCTGGGCCGAAGTCAGACGCTTAACCAACTGAGCCACCCAGGCACCCCAAAGATTTTTCAATTTTAAGTAAGTATAAATTTAAATTATTTCTTCCCTGTGTTCACATTAATATTTTAAATCTGAAAGTAGTTTATGAAGACACCAGTCACAAAAACTTTTAAACCCAAAATAATTATTGATTCCAAATAAAAAGTTACAAGCAATTGAGACAAATATCAGAAAAAAATAATCTAAGAATACGTTGAGAATGTGGGTTTCATCTGATTCAGAATGGAAAGCCTTTACCAAATGTTGGCATTCTTCTTCAACATTTATTCCAAATACAACTCAGTATTTTTCTTATGATATTAATTGCCTTTGGAGAGAGACCAACTACACACACACACACACACACACACAGAGCCAATAAGAAATTGGAGCTTAACAAGAACACTAACATTAACTTTCAGAGATGCTATGTACTTAGTTTCTTCACAGAGGTTTTAAAGACATTCTACTGACTTATAAATAATTACATGAAAGAGAAATTAAGTCTAATGATAAAACATTTAAATGACATGAAGTTGAGAGAATTTAGAGTAAAGAGATGAGTTTGAAATATTATTTCTACAAAAGTCAACAGATAATTAAATTAAGACTGAAATAAACAGTCATTGAAAGAGAAAATCCAGGGGTACCTTGGTTGGCTTAGTCAGTTAAGCATTTGACTCTCATTTTGGCTCAGGTCATGATCTCATGGTTCATGGGATCAAGCCCCTTGCTAATTGGGATCCTCTCTCTCCCTCTCTCTCTCTCTAAGTAAATACATATATACATACATACATACATACATACATACATACATACCTAAAGAGAAAGAAGAATCCAAATTTTTAAAAGAATGACTTCAGACTAGAAATTAGCACATATGGAATGGGATGTATTTGCCAAATGCCTATGAGTGAATCATTTACTTGTTTTATTCCTCATTCCTCTTCTGTGGAATGGAGTAAACACTTTCTTCCCTCTTTCTTCTCATGATTCCTTAGGCACTGGTTCTGAGATGTTCCCAAGTATGGGAATCACCTACGTGAACCATTTGAAAGACTGATTGCTGGCTACCACACCACACCCAGAGATTCCAAGTCAGCAGGTTTGGAGTGGGCCCACTTTCTAACAAGTTCTCAGATGTCAGTGATAATCTTAATCAGGGACCACCTTTAAGAGCCACCACTTAGAGTAATAATTAACACTTCAGGTAGGATAGAAATTAAAAAAGAAAACAGTTGTGGAAAGTCTGTTTCAAAGTGAAACAAAAGCCAACTGGAACAGTTCCCACTGGCCAAAGGTAAAACAATTTGAGCAATAAAATGAAAAAAGTAGTTTTGGAATATAATCCAAAGTATGAAATTAATATTGATGGGTCTATACTAATATGAATGATTGAATAAATAAATAATTGGGTGAAAATAAGCAACACTATACAGAATTTTTTTAAGGTTTTTGGTGTCTTTTTAATTTTTTTTGAGATTTATTTATTTTTGGGAAAGTACAAGTTGGGGAGGGGCAGAGAGAGGGGGGCAGAGGATCCAAAGCAGGTTCTGTGCTGACAGGCTGACAGCAGTGAGCCTGATGTGGGGCTTGAACTCACAAACCTTGAGATCGTGACCTGAGCCTAAGTTGGAGGCTCAACCAACTGAGCCACCCAGGTGCCCCTTTAATAACTTTCTTTAAGGTTTATTGATTTTTGAGAGAGAGAGAGAGACAGAGTGTGAGCAGGAGAGGGGCAGAGAGGGAGACACAGATCCGAAGCAGGCTCCAGGCTCTGAGCTGTCAGCACAGAGCCCAAAGCGAGGATCGAACTCAGGAACCGTGAGATCATGACCTGAACCTAAGTTGGATGCCCAACCTACTGAACTCAGGCACCTCAACACTGTGCAGAATTTTAAATAATTTATGTAGATATTCTGCCATCAAGAAGATGAAGCATAACTTTATCTTAAGTGTGGCCTGCATATAGTGACTTCCTTCCAAAGAGTGCGACATGAACAAGAAGAAAAAGGAGTAACTTTCCAGTGAAGAAACCTGCCAAACACTATCTCATCAAATGATCAACATTAACATCATGTCAGTATGATGTCATGTTGACAGTTCATATCCTTGATATAATGTGATGAAAATGGCACTTTACTTCTGTGATCTTCTTCCCCAAAACACATAACCCCACTCTAATCAAGAGGAAAAAACAAGAAAAATTCCAGTTGAGGGAGATTCTAAAAATATCTGAATCCTCAAAGCTGTCAAGGTCGAACTGTCATCCCGAATAAGGAAAGTCTAAGAAACTGTCATAACCAAGAAGAACTTAAGGAGAAATGAAGGCTAAATATAAATGTGGTATCTTGAAGAAGATTCTAGAGCATAAAAGGGACATTAGGTTAGAACTAAGGAAATATGAATAAAATATGGATTTTACTTAACGGCAATGCATCCATAATAATTAATTAATTATGACAAGTGTACCACAGTGAGGTTAACATGTAAACAATAGGGGAAACCGGATGTGAGGTATATGGAATCTCTATACTATCTTCACAACTTCTTTGAAAATCTAGAACTATTATCATGTAAAAATTTGTTACTAAAAAACAGCAGTGATGATGGAAGTGGTTAAGCAATTGAGAGACTGGGAGAAACAGGCTACCAGGTCATCTGTAGCCTTTTTGGTTTGCACTAAAACAGTTTCTAGCTACCCATGCCTGCACACACAGAGACAGAGACAAAGACAGTGACAGACAGAGACAGAAAGAGTAAGAAAAGACTGAGGCATGTCTCATGGCACTGTTTTAGTGGGTTTTTGGCTTTTTCCCCAAATCTGTTTCTTTTTCACTGGGAACTATCCCAGTTTTTACTTAGGTATCCACATCCTGTCTATTGAACCCGTAAATTTTTAATGAACTGAGGCTGCCTTAGTTTAAAGAGTGGGACATGTGGCTGATGTGACTGAAGTTTAAGATATCAGCTGAATTTCATCAACAGACTAACAGATATTGACAAGCATAGGATCTAATTCAGACAGTAGGTCTGAACAAGACTAGCACCAGAAGATTCCAGGGAAGAAAAATCTATTGAATGATATGCTACACATACATGAAATCTGGAATAACTATTGCAAAATACCCAGCATAGTGGAGTTCAGCCTTTAGACAAAGTTGATACCACTGACAAAAGGAAGGAGAGAGGAAGGTAAGGAGGGAAACAGGGAAAGAAAGAAAGAAAGAAAGAAAGAAAGAAAGAAAGAAAGAAAGAAAGAAAGAAAGAAAAACAAAAGAAGGGAAGAAGGGAGGAAGGAAAAAGAATAAACATAGATCACAATAAACATAGATCAACTTAATATATTTTAATATATATATAATAATTTGGAATGCATTTTTAAAGAATAACAAATTATATAGCATTTAACCAATCTAGGTAAAATACACAAAATTTAAGCTATACTAAAATGTGGAAATAAGCTTGTTAGGGTAGTTTTGTAGCTATTAATAGATTATATTTACTTGGGGCAAACAATTATGTATTACATTTTACATTCCTTTTCCTCTCTAATATTTAAGCACAAAATTTCAAACTTTTGCACTGAACTGCTATCCATTCAACTCTACATTATTATGAGAAAATTCCAAAGCTTTTAAATGTTGTAATAATATTATTAAAATTAATTATATAATTGATAACATTGTGACCAAGTCATTCACTCACTAAATTTATTTGTAAAGATAGCTAAACTATATGTAAAAACAGAAGACTTTCCAATTAATATCTGGCCAGAATTAATGAGAAGGCTTATTATTAAAAAATGGCAAGGTCAACATCATAGCTGAAAATTTAGTAGCATACCTAAGATGATATATTGAATAATTTGAATTTTTCTGTTGTGAGAAAACATCCCTTTGGCAGCTGTCATTAACTGAGGATATTTTAAGGAGACTAATATGACCTGGGGACCCTGAGGAAGGAGCAGTGATGCCAATCAGTCCCTAAAGATGATGGATTTAATTAAGCTTCAGGTAAAAATGTCTCTCAATGAAAGTGTAAGCAGGACTCAGTGAAATCATCAAAGTTCCTGAAATAAATACTCAAATTCACACAGGATGCTGACAAATATCTTTCTCTGAAAATTTTTTGAAATATAAAATGCTCATGAGTCCCTGGGTTTGTTTGAAAATGTATGCTTTTCACACACCTTCACGTGGAGGACAAAAAGGAAATAGCCACAATGCCGGGCGCACCTCCCTCTCCACTGTAAGGTTTGGAATTAGGAGAAGTGGCTCTTCTGTCTGATTTCATCAGTCTTGATGCTTTGGGAGGCAGATCTGTTACTTTCATCAGGAGAGCTGGGTGCAGTTTATCAGTGGCTGGCACAAGATATATGTCATGATTTACAGGGTTCTGATGCTCTAGAGAATTCTTTGTCTCTCTCTGTATTGAGCTCATGTTTGGAACTGTAAAGAAGCAAAATGATATAGCCATTCATTTTTCATTTCATTTTCCTACTTCAATTCAGATTGCAGCATCCCAATAAGCAGAGTCTGACAAATTTGACAAGTGTTTCAGGCATTCCGTAATGTAGACAAAGGTGCAACAATGTCCTTTAGGATAACAATGTTTTTGGGTGTCATCTTCTTACTTTTATTTGTACCGAGACACTAAGAACAGAAGACAACAGCTTAACACATTATCCAACTTTATAGTCTCATAGAGTTAAAAAAAATCATAACAAAACCTTATTTGGCCATTTTTCCATAATGACTAAACATTTGCAAACAAAAAATTTAGTGCACTTCACTTTAATCCTCTTACCAAAAATATTATGAAAAGTAAGGCTTGATAAATTACCGTTGATCTTGCAGTCTTAATTATCAAATTATTTAGTGTTACTCCAGAGAGTCATGAGGCTTTACCATCCATTTTTCCATTACCATTACTATTATGTCTTTTATGAAATAAATAATAATTTAGGCTATTTTATTGATTTGCATGTTCTTTTTATATATATAGATTATATACTATCTGTGCTTGTGATATTAAAATATATCACTCAGATATAATAAGTAAACTACAAAAGAATGGCCATTTTTTCACAGTTTCATTTGTCACAGTAGTTAGCTTTAGATTCTGCTGGTTTCATAGAAGGCCTCAATAGACTTCCCTGTAGCAAGTTTTTAAATATGCCAATGTTTGTTAATTTTTAGAAGTTGGAGAACATGAAAAAGCAATGATAAAAACAACTTCCTTAATATTTTCTTAAGTCACAGCACTCAGCAAGTTACGACAGCATCTGTGAGTCTCGCTAAAGAGAACCTATAGACTATGGAAGTTTTCAAGCTTTTGTAGAGAATACTGCAGGCATTGGATGCTTCTAAGTGTTGTTTTTCTTCATTTTATCAATTTGGTAGCATTTCAGTGAATGAACATACCACTTTCACTGACTTTCTATATAATGTTAAAAATGCTTTTACAAATGCACTTTGCTTCCTCTGACCCTCTCTCCACTGAGACAGACCAATTCTCTCTTAATCCTCACAGATAAAATTCTCCTTAAATGTATACAGGTATATGTATGTGTGTATGTGCTTATATACTATTCTCCAGCGATGTGTTTTATTTTGTCTTTAGAGGCATGACTTAAAGGGACAACATCCTTGGTCTGCTCTGTCGTTTGTTTCTTTTCTTTTCTTAAGAAAAAAAAATGTCTTTCTTTTGCTTATCACATTATGGCTAAGGTGTGGAAGTTGCTTCAAGAAGGGATTAAAATGTGGGCAGTTTGTTTGGAAATGGGGTGGAGGTTGACAGCATTCAATTTGTTGACTGTCCTCAAATTGTAGTAATTTGGATTTTTAAATTTGGATTGTGCCTCTATTTAAATAGCTTGAAACAACATTCAGATAGCAAACTGAGTGTTTGAATTTAAGGCAAATAGAGACTTATTTTTCTTTTGAGGGAAGATCTAAAAACCCTCTAGAAGCTACCCTTGGCATCTCCACTATTTAGATGATAAAAAGGTACAAACTCGCAGTAATCATGGTGACCTGGGGGCCACATTCACTCTCCTTTCATGGACAGAACGTGATCTTTCGGCCCTGGCCTTAGACGGAAAAGCCTGACAGCTTTCTGACCTTGCTTACTCCAGGGACAGACTGTCTTTAGCTGCTCTGAAAGATACTGCCTTGCCCCAAGCCCCTCTGGTCTGTGTCATATGCAGTGTGACCCATGTTAACACGTAGCACTTTTACTATTGATTTTCCTCCTTGTGTATTTAGTTCTGCCCTGTCAGATGTAGATAAAAATTATTACATATACTGAATTTACCTAGTAACTAACACCGTGACTAGATTCCAAGTATATAAAAGTGCTTACAAGACTTTAATAAAGAGTGCTTCCTTCCATTTTAGGTTTAGCTCTACTATTCAAGTCTTGCCTCATGAATACATTGTGAATATATAGCAAACAAATCTGAATTTGCCTTGAAAATTGTACTTAGAAATTTGCCCAAGAAACTCCGTGTGTTTGATGGTCCATGACTGCCCTCCACAGGGTGCAATGCAGACATTTTTTTTTTATTGTTGTCTCTGTTTAATTTTCTTGAGTGTTCTGTCTAGGATCATTTCTGTATTAGAGAAAATTCATAAAGGCTTGAAAAGAAATTAAATTCCTTGATCTAATTTAGTGAAGGTTTAATCATTTAAGTTAGGAAGCAAATGTCAATGCTAGCCTAACCCTCACTCCCACTGTACATCATCCTGCTGCATCCAATTGCTTGATAAGGAGCTTCTGAAAAATGCTATTTTGCTTCTTAAACAACAGGTAATGGATTTTTAATAGTTTTTTTTTCATCTCTTCTTTCTGTAGGAAATTGAGTTAAAAGCGCAAATGTTGGCAATTACTCTTGTACTCCATGGCATTTGTTTGGAACTAGTACTTAATAAATCTACTACAGAATTAATACTTTTCTAGACCATTTATCCCAAGCCCCCTGCTTACAATTCTCATAAAATAGAGAGATCTCCTGACTCTTTCAAAGGAAAATTGTGGGATAGAATTTAACCAAGAGAGAACAATGATCCAAATATATTCACACTCACTCATTTTGTAAACTAATAATTTGATATGGAGAGAAAAAAATCATTGTACATTGGTGGGATAAAGAGAAGAAATAAACAACATCCACATTAGAAAGTAATTTCTTTCAAACAAATAATTATTGTTCTGTTAGTTCCTAAGAGTCAGTCCTGGATCGTGTGTGCTGAGAGAAGTATTAAGCAAACCAAAAAAGAACCCAATGTTTTGATCAAAATGGCTCTCTCATAATAACCACTGAGAATCTGTTATCATTGTAAGAGCAGATGCTGAACAATAACAAATATATTCCTCTGAATATTTAAGAAAAGGAAGTCTTGCTAGCAACACCAGTGCATGTCAATGTCACGTTCAACATTAGACAACCCAGTATATCTCTATTCTTTCCAGCATCGTCCCTGATCTGATCAAGCCTGAAGACCAGCCATGCTGAGGCTCATGCAGCCCCAGGTTGCTTCCTGAGCCCTAAAACAGGACTTCTCCTTTCACAAGTAAAGCCACAAATGCCACACAGAGGCTAGGAGTGAGAGGAGCAATATATCCCCACATTGGTAAAATACACACACACACACACACACACACACACACACACACACACACACATTTACTTGATATTGAAGAACATTTAGTTACCCATAAATTTAATTTCTTCATTAGACAGAGTTAAAGACAAAAATAAGGATGCTGACCAATGAAAGAAACGAAGCTCTGCCATGACCACGGTAGCTGTTAGATCGTCTTCAAAAAAAGGTAACTTAAGAACTATGCATTTTAGTTCATTGCATAATGACTGCCAGAATCAATCTATAAATTAATTTTAAGAAATTTGTGAAGGTTAGTTGTGTCCCATAAGTGTTTTTGATAGAAGACAGAACATTTATAAGCAATAGGGTCCCAGGCTTCTGTCTTGCAGATCTACCATCTGGAACAGGCAGCTTTCAAGGTTGCTGCAGATGGGGAAGAGAAGCCTGGAGGATATTGCAGGACAATTCTTAAGAACAAGGACTGAAGTTGGCTTGCATCACTTCTGCCCACAAACTATTGACCGAAACTTAGCCAGTAGCACACCATCATGACTGCGGGTTGGGTGGACAGTAATACGATAAATGTCTTTCTGTGTCCTCAAGAGGAGGAAACCTTGTCTCTGTCCCACTTTTCTCTATCAGATAAATACCTAAGTATAATCAAAGCACAACGTTTTCACTTTGGGTTAATTTTCCCAGTATAATAAATAATAAATCATATAATAATGGTAATAAATCATCATTGTTTTCCTTGGCACAATCTTTTTTTTTTTAAATTTCTCAATATTTTATAATGCAAGCACTTAAATTTTTAAATGACACCCTTTCTTTTGTCCTCTTATTCCAAGCCCATTATCTAATAAGTAAATGCTTTCCGAGGTTATTCCTAAAGTAACAAAGCTGTGGGAAAATATATTAAAGTTTAATTTGAGATACTTCATTTATTTAGGTAGAAGAGTTAAGAAAAAAAAAAGCCCTTTAGGGGCACCTGGGTGGCTCAGTTGGTTAAGCATTCGACTTCTGCTCAGGTCATGATTTTACAGTTCGTGAGTTCGAGTCCTGTGTCAGGCTCTGTGCTGACAGCTCAGAGCCTGGAGCCTACTTCAGATTCTGTGTCTCCCTCTCTCTCTGTTCCACCCCTGCTCACATTCTGTCTCTCTCTCTCTCTCTTTCAAAAATAAAAAAAAAGATTTTTAAAAAAATTAAAAGAAAAAAAGAAAAAAGCCCTTTGGAGCACTTACTGGGAACTAAGCACAGAGAACACTTACCCAAATTTTACAATAATGGGATAAAGCAAAAAAAGTCCTTGTCAGTTTAATAGAATAATCATCACCAGAGAGAATTCTGTTGGCTTTGAGCTTCAGAGCAAGGCATGTTTATTGCTTGATTAAATATTAATGTGATTAGAGGTCATGCTCTTTGGTAAAATCCCATTAGTAACACACAGTAGAGTAAAAAACATTCAACTTCAGCATTATTTGTAATACATTTAGAACTGTATGATTCATAGCTAAAAAAAAAAAAAAAAAAACATGAAGACTTGAATTTACTTGCATATAGAAGCCACAGACCAAACACTGTCATGATGTAGTAATGTCAGACTGGAGGGGAGATTTAATATGCAAGAGATAAAAAAGGGAGAATTTCCTTCTTCTGACATCCTAGACAGTGCAAAACCATATTTCATGCCTAAGTAGATCAAATTGCAGTTAAGTAAGTACATGTGTCTGCATTAACTAATCAACCATTATGATTATACAGACTAATTAGGTAGAGTTGAATTGTAGCCTCTCATAAACTGCTGATTAGATAGTACGAAGTAAAATCTGAAGTCTTGGCTCTAGTAATAACTCACCAAGTGAACACAGATAAATGAGTAATGTTCACAGTCCCTCCATTTCTCTAGCATCAGGATAATACCTACCTGAACCTGATAGTGTTCGGACATTTTTAATAATGAATGTTACTCAAAGTGAATGAAGGTTCAAGTAGGAACTATGAAAAAGATCAGTAATGACTATACAGGGTAAAGACTGCTTTTCTATGGTGTCTCTGATATTTTCCATAAATACCAAAATGTAAACTTAAAAATATTGTATTATTAGTTAAAAACACATTTGGCAATTAAGAACTAAGCTGCCATGTTAGGTCAGTTTCTAGCTCAGGGTTTATACTGGGGAGGCACTTAGAGATTCATTTCAATTGCTATTATTAAAAAAAACATCTCTATTCTACTTTATATGAGGGCCCTTTTTTAATATAAAGTTTCCTATTTGAACAATCACCTTTGAACTTTTCTGAGGAATTTCTCTTTTGGTATCATCATGTGATTGAGTGTATTTTCTGATGAGATAGCTGGAATCCAGAATTATAGACAATTAACTCTTTAAACTTATTTTTTACTCATTATGGTCTCGGGTTAATATAGCCTAAAGATTAAATCACACATAATTTAAAGTCAGATACCTCTTAAAACCTGGTATACACATAATTTTTTTTTCTTCACAGATTTAAATAAAAGGTGCTATGGAAATTAATGCCTCCTTCTTTAGTTGTATCTTGAATCACATGAGTATGAATGAAATTGGGGTAATATTGTTACTTGAGAAATAAAATAAAACTCCACTACTGGTGTTCCCACAAATAAGAATCTGGGGATTTAAATGAACAAGATAAGCCTCTAAATTAAAACAAGATCTAACTCAATTAAAATTGATACCTCTTCCCAAATTGCATAAGGGAATACTGCATTTCACACAGGAACACTATATCACACATACATCATATAGCAGCAATTCATTTCAGACCCTTAACATGCTACTCTTCAAAGGGGTCCATGACTCCATAGAGGATCTGACTGACAGTCCTAAAGACCACTCGCTTCAGTGTATCTATAACACAGGCATCCACTGTGGAAATTTCACCACAAACCGGCATTTATGTGTGAACTATACACATCCTGAACCGATGACAACAGGGTATTTGTTGCACTTGGTTTCCAGGGAAACGACACTTTACAGGATCCCCACTTATCCTGCTCCACGCGAAGCTGCCTTACAATCGCCTTCAAAGAGCCCTTGTCTCCATCTGTGAGCTGCAGGTAAGGCGCTGTGATGGCTGCTGCTAATGAGCTGACTCGCCTCCATCAGGGCAAGCCTAAATTTATTTCTGCTGTCCCCATAGGGAACTGTCAACCAGGAATATGAGTGAGAGGAGAAGAAATTATTGCCCCCTCCCAGGAGCATGGCACTCTCGCTAACACACTTGCTAATTTGATAGTTACAATAAAGGATGGATAGTTAAGGGGAAAAATCCATGTACATTTGCCAGTACTGCAATGTCAGCTAAGCGTTTCCTTCCTAACTTTCCCAGGAGCGGCTTCCACCCGCCAAGCTCTCTGCATGTGCCTGTGACTCTTCCTTTGTCAACTGTGCTTGCTCCTAATTGCGGATTTCACATCGCATACCCTTTCCAGGAGTCTGTGTTCCCTTGCCCTTACTCTGTGATTGACAAGGGAGAATTTTAACAGAAGTTACTGAAAACGCAAAAACACATGTTTGAGATCATTGGGTAAAGCCAATTTTTGTTATGGTAGTACTCATTAATGGGCCACTGCAATGAGAGTATTAATGGCAGGTGTCCTTTGTTCCTTGGGTCACATGCCAGGGCCATTATACTGCGAAGCAGAGTCACAGTAGGTTATGCTAAGGAAGCCTGATTCTGAGGGACAATTAGAGACATTCCGCTGAGCTTGGAGTAAATTGGTGAATGATAGTATGTTTCTAGTTCAGTATCTTGGGGACTATTAGATTCCACTTGGAGGTACACTTGAAAATGATTAAGTGTAGGGCAATAGAATTGTTACTAAAGATACCCGAATGGAGGAAGCATTGTACAAGACGGGATTGAGAAAAGTAAGGCTGCTGACTAAATTTACAGAATGTGAAACAGTTGGTATCACTTGAATTGTACCCCCATTTACACATCTGCTACCACTCATCTAACTGGACTTATTGTCTCCTATAGAACAATACATACTCTAGTTTGGGAGGACTCATACTATTCAATTAGGAGAAAATGATGCTGAGATTTAGATCATTCAGGCTTCTAGAAGCAGCTTACTTCCTTAAGAAACCTTGAAGGAGGCCACAGAGTACATTAATATGATATAAGATCAGAAAGGGTGCATGGGACATAATAGGCATGTTATGTGTGTATCTGTGTGAGTATGTATATATGTGTATGTGCACTTAGACACCTGCATACAAAAGCTTCAGGTTCTGAAGTCTGTTACAGTAAAATTATAATACAAAAAGTACTTTTTTCCAACACAACTGAGAGTAATCACTATGCCAGCATAGCAAGAGACTAGCTAATGGAAACAGAAGCAGACATAATAATGTATCTGAAAGACAGGTTGAAAGGTGAATGGAATGAGAATCCCTAAAAAAATAAAAAACGTGATTTTATGGATGGAAAAGAAAAAAGCCATCTGTGGAGAAAGAAAATGTTCCAGCAAGGCCATCCTTACCCTTTCCCCTTCAAAACCTTATTTTTTTTTTTCCAAATGCCAGTGTAGCATTGAGAGAAGAAATTACAGGTTCTCCTTAAAAGACAAGTCCAATGAGGTACACACTGGTGGGCATTTTGCAATACACTGAGGACCTTACAAAGACTTAAGAATCACTGACAGTTCCTAAGACAATTTAACCTAGTGTCCTGAAGTGAAGTTCTGAGAGTATCAGTCAGGATTCTCCAGAGAAAGAGAACTAAGAGGATATAGATACACATCGGGAGAGATTTATTATGGAGTATTGGCTTACATGATTACGGAGGCTGAGAAGTCCCACAATATGCTGTCTGCAAGCTGGAGAATCAGGAAAGCCAGTAATGTAGTTCAGTCCAAATTTAAATGCCTGACAATGAGGAGAGCCCACGGGTATAAATCCCAGCCCAAGGCAGGAGAAGACCAATATCCCAGTTTGTGCAGACAGGCACAAAGTGAATGCTTCCCTCCTCTACCTTTTTGTTCTACTCAGGCCCTCAGTGGATTGCAAAATGCCCACCAACAATGGAGAGGACAATCTACTGAGTCTACCAATTCAACTATTAATCTCATCTGGAACAACCTTCACATATACACCCAGAGATAATGTTTAATCTTTTATGCACCCCGTGGCATAGTCAAAGTTGACACATAAAATTCACAATCACCCTGAGGTAGGTCACATAAGAATTCTTTGCTTTTTATTCTAAGTGGGATAAAATAAAGGATACACATAAACATAATTTTGGAGAAATGGGGGGGAAGGGAAGTAGAATTTCACCTCCATGAGAAATGGATTTGGCATACATTATTCAATACGCAGTTATCAACAGACACCATATTTTGTCTGTATATCAGCCTTTTCTCTATTTTTTGGTCAAAGATGATTATTTTTCTAGGCAAAATTACTTCTGCCCCCCGTGTGGCACCTTTCCCCTCCTTTTCATCTGGATCCTCTCATTCTGTCTAGTTATATTCCCATCCAACAGTGTATAATCTTGGAGGAAATTCACCACATGTCTATTGATGCAACTTCCCCAAAGGGAAGTTTTAAGTAAACAAACAAATAAGGTATTTCTTGTCTTAAATGAATCAGAAAATGTTCCTCAGTCAAGCCTCTCTGGAGAAGACCACTCCAGGATGTTCTCTGATTGCTCTGCCAAAAGGAGGAGAATATTTATCTTGGTGCCATCAGAAATTTTAGCTTCCATAAGGATCACTGACTACATGTTTTCCATTACATAAATTTCCAATCAGAGAGTTCTATCATAAGAATATTCTCTCCTATACCTACTCTCAGAAATGCTAGGAGAGTTGAATTGGTCAATTATACTATACTCCAAGGAAGATGTGCCTAGGGAATTTTTTAAAAAATGAACTACCCTTGCTGTTTTATATATGTATATTAGCTTTTACACTGACTCTGTACGTAGCTGTCTCAAATAATTTTGGTAATTAGACAGGATATAAATTAAGCAAATAATGAGACCAACCAACACGGGGCCCAAACCCACAAACTGTGAGACGGTGACCTGAGGCAAAGTCAGATGCTTAACCTACTGAGACACCCAGGTGCCCCATATTTATAACATTTTAGAAATGAATTCACTGTTGATTTGTATGACCTTAGAGTTTCGAAAACATCTAAGGCTTTGGGTTTTTTTTTACCCATTCTTTGATTTTGCACTTGGTTACACAGGGCTTTCTATTTGTGACTCTTGTTTTAAAATAAGTTATTTATTTAAGTTATCTCTACACCCAATGTGGGGCTCAAACTCACAACCCTGAGATCAAGAGTCACATGCTCTTCTGACTGAGCCAGCCAAGTGTCCCTTTATTTATCGTTCTTAAATGTTACTGTATTAGATTCATCTTATAGATCCAACATAACAAAGTATCTTTTTGGAACTTGATGATGAATCCAAAATCTAGTATCCAGAATGCTGTTGTCTCCTGACAAAAGCCCAGTCTGCATTAATTTTGGGTTTTGCCTGTCAATCTGAATTAGAGATCCAAATGAAGCTGCAAATATGGCCATTTGTGCAAATATGGCTATTGTACTATTTATGTTTTCTTCCTACAACATTTGTTGAGTGTTTCTTTGGGTAATACCCATCCCACCCATTCCCTTTTCATTTCCTCCCCACCCTGGCTAAGTAAAGGAAATATGTCTTACTCATACTTGCATGCTTGGTAATATTTAATAGTGACATATAATGTTGATCAAAAAACATGTTCATCCAAACATTTAAAATGTACATGGTGAGCTCCTACTCTGCTTTAGGCACTGTGCTGTGTGCTTGATATAAAATGAATGAATGAAACACAGAATAAAATTGGAGAACAGAATTTCACAGCAAGATAGCAGGCACATGAAGCGTTAGGAAACAATTAAAAGGTGCAATTACAACAAAAAGCAACGAACATGTGTCAAATGTTAAATCGAATTGAAATAATCCTGTCTGCCCACCTCCTCAATTATTTTTAGTCCTGAGTTCCCTAAATACCAAATGGTAGTATGAGGTCCACAGAAAATTAATTTCCTTCCCACCCTATACCAAGCTCTTCATAGATATCTCCTCACGCAAAAAGTGGTTTTCAATGTAATCATATTATACTATATATTATTTATATTATATTATTTATAGCATTTATATTATATTATATCATATCATATCATATCATATCATATCATATTATATTATTAATCATTAGTATTTGAGGAGATAATTGATGTTCTGTATAGTTCACATTCAAATTCCATTTCATCTTAAAAGACCTCTTTCTGTCTTGGACATGTATAGGATGCCCCAAAGTTTCTACAATAAAATTTTGCTAACCACCACCACTTTTTTTACAATACAATCTAAAATACTGTCCAAGGTACAATCAAATTATTGGGAAGAGATAGATGATATGAGTTTTTTCATATAAAACCTTGAAGGAGGAAATAATTGCAGTATATTGATGTAGTTATTGAACAAATATGTGTTCAGCACCTGCCACATATTTGTTACTCATTTTGCCACATATTTGCCAAATGTAACACAAAAATAAAAACTCCTGCCCATGGAAGCTAAATAAAGTATAAAAGCAGAAACAATAATGTATGTTCTTTGTCCTCAATGATCCCTGACTTTAATGGAGGAAATAGAATCAGGAGCACAGTTATGACACTATGTTGCACCTGCAGAGGCAGAAATATATACAGGGTTTTATAGATACAGAGAATAAGTATATACCCTGTTTGCAGCACTAAGTTAATGACCCAACTTCCCAAGTATCTGGAGTATCTGGAAAGCCATCTCAAAGTGACCTTTGAGAGGAGTTTCATAAATTGGAAACTTTAGTCCTACTAATAGCTGCTAAAAGGCCATTTCAGGAGCCTGCATGTCTCGGTTAAGCCTCGAATTTTGTCTCAGGTCATGATTTCATGATTCGTGAGTTTGAGCCCCGCATGGGGCTCTATGAGGAGCCTGCTTTGGATTCTGTGTCTCCCTCTCTCTCTGTCCCTTCCCTGTCTCTCTCTCTCTGTCCCTTCTCTCTCTCTCTCTCTCTCTCTCAAAAGTAAATAAACATGAAAAAAACTTGTTTAATTTAAAAAAAAAATAGGCGCATCCATGCAGAGGGTCAACGTGACCAATGTCAAAAGGAAAAAAGTTCTAAATCAGGAAGACCAATTAAGGCACATATGGCAAGAGTTTTAGGAATATATGATTTTACCTGAACTAGGACAAGAGATAAAGGTGTGGAAAGGAAGCAAGAGATTCACAATGATTTTAGGTGTTTTGATTAAGGATGGAGGTCAGTGAGGAGAAGATTTGAAAGCTAACTTCCATGTTTTCAGATTGATTGCATAGATGATGATTCCCAAACAGAACTTCCAATCAAAAGTGGTAATTGATTAAAATTTAGCAGACATTTTGATACCCTACGATTTCAGGATGGTAAGACTTAGGACAGATGAGCCCCTCAGCAGGTCACAACAAACCTTGAGAAGCCTCCTATATTTCTTCAGATGCATGTTATATATTTTCACTTACTGTGAATGATGTGGCATGGGAAAAGTTCACAAAGAAATTTTACAAACAATTTAGACACAAATAATAAGAACAATTTTCTCTCTCCAAATACCATCCCATAATAAATCTTTCAGAAAGAAACATTGGTTGTATTTCCCCATTATTGAATTCATATTCATAACATATACATGTGTATAGTGGATACAATTAAGTTTTTAAAATATAATTCTGTTTGTTTTTAAATGTTAGTAATTTATTTTGAGAGAGAGAGAGAGAGAGAGAGAATGCAAGCAGGGGAGGAGCAGAGAGAGAGGGAGAGAGGGAATCCCATGCAGGCTCCACGCTCAGCATGGAGCCTGCAGCGGGGCTCAATCTCATAAACAGCAACATCATGACCTGAGCCTCTAAATCAAGAGTCAGAGATTAACTGACAGAACCACCCAGGTGAACCCAATTTTAATTCTGTTTTAAGAGAGTTACATAGCTTTAAGTTCTGGAAGAAATCCATTATAACTGTCCATAATGGGAACTTAAAAAACCTAAAATATTTTTTTTGAGGGAGGAGCCAAGATGGTAGAAAAGCATGGAAGTTTGGAAGTTTTTTGTGTGTCTCACATCTATGAAATACAGCCAGACCAAACTAAACCATCCTGCACACCTAGAAAACTGATATGAGGATTAACACAACAATCTGGACAACCTGAACCACAGAACTCAGCTAAAAGAGAAAAAATTCATTTTTATTTTTAATTTTTATTAAAATATTTTCTTTAATTTTTTCCAGTATATTTTTTACGTTTGTGTAAATTTTCACAAATTCTCTTTTATCCATCATTTCATTTTAGTCTACTCCCGTGTAATCATTTCTTTCAAATTTTCAAATGATTTCCTTTTTTTTCTCTTTCCCCTTTTTTCTCTAATTTATGAAGCCCCTTGCAAAAAACCCAAACCAAACACACCTAGGATCTAGCATCATTTATTCCATTTGTGTCTGTTTTTAATTTTTCAAATTTTAATATTTTTAATTTTAATATTTTTTTTAATTTTAATTTTTTACCTCATGAATTCCTTTTCTCCCTTCAAAATGACAAAACAAAGAAATTCACTCCAAAAGAAACGACAGCCAGGGAACTAACCAACACAGATACAAGCTAGATGCCTGAACAAGAATTTAAAATCACAATAATAAGAATACTAGCTAGAGTCAAAAATAGATTAGAATCCCTTTCCGTGGAGATAAAAGAAGTACAAGCTAGTCAGGATGAAATAAAAAATTTTATAACTTAGCTGTAATCTCAAATAGATGCCACAGCAGCAAGGATGCATGAGGCAGAACAGAGAATCAGGGATATTAAGGACAAACTTATGGAGAATAATGAAGCAGAAAAAAAGAGGGAGATTAAAGCAAAAGAGCACAATTTAAGAATTAGAGAAATCAGTGACTCATTAAAAAGGAACAACATCAGAATCATAGGGATCCCAGAAGAGGAAGAGAGAGAAATAGGGGTAGATGGGTCATGTGAGCAAATCATAGTGGAAAACTTTCCTAACCTGGGGAAAGACACAGACACCAAAATCCAGGAAGCACAGAGGACCCCCCATTAGATTCAACAAAAACCGACCATCAACAAGGCATATCATACTCATATTCATAAAATAGTCAGGCAAGGAAAGAATCATGAAAGCCTCAAGAGAAAAAAAAGTCCATAACCTACAAGGGAAGACAGATCAGGTTTGC
Organism: Leopardus geoffroyi; assembly: GCF_018350155.1. Lineage (NCBI taxonomy): Eukaryota > Metazoa > Chordata > Mammalia > Carnivora > Felidae > Leopardus > Leopardus geoffroyi. The sequence goes on from NC_059333.1 coordinate 25,455,974, forward strand.
AGAAGACCTATCCACAAAAACTTGGCAGGCCAAAAAGGAGTGGCAGGATATATTCAATGTGCTGAGTCAGAAAAAATATGCAGACAAGAATTCTTTATCCAGCAAGGCAGTCATTCAAAATAGAAGGAGAGATACAAAGTTTCCCAGACAAGCAAAAATTAAAGGAGTTTGTGACCACTAAACCAGCCTTGCAAGAAATTTTAAGGGGGATTCTCTGAGAGGAGAAAATATTAAATAAATAAATAAATAAATAAATAAATAAATAAACAAATAAATAAATATCAAAAGCAACAAATACTAGAAAGGACCAGAGAACACCACCAGAAACTCCAACTCTACAAACAACATAATGGCAATAAATTCATATGTTTCAGTACTCACTCTAAACATCAATGGACTCAATGCTCCAATCAAAAGACACAGGGTAACAGAATGGATAAGAAAACAAGATCCATCTATATGCTGTTTACAAGAGACCTACTTTAGACCTAAAGACACCTTCAGATTGAAAGTAAGGGGATGGAGAACCATCTATCATGCTAATAATGGTCAACAAAAGAAAGCTTGAGTAGCCATACTTATATCAGACAATCTAGACTTTAAAATAAACACTGTAACAAGAGATGAAGAAGGGCATTATATTATAATTAAGGGGTCTATCCACCAAGAAGACCTAACAATTGTAAACATTTATGTGCCAAATGTGAAAACACCCAAATATATAAATCAATTAATCACAAACATAAAGACACTCATTGATAGTGATACCATAATAGTAGGGGACTTCAACACCCCACTCACAGCAATGGACAGATCATCTAATCAAAAAATCAACAAGGAAACGATGGCTTTGAATGCCACACTGGACCAGATGGACTTAACAGATATATTCAGAACATTTCATCCTAAAGCAGAGGAATATACATTCTTCTCCAGTGCACATGGAACGTTCTCCAGAATAGACCATATACTGGGACACAAATCAGCCCTGAGTAAGTACAAAAAGATCGAGATCATACCATTCATATTTTCAGAACACAATACTATGAAACTCAAAAACAACCACAAGAAAAAATTTGGAAAGGTTACTTGGAGACTGAAGAACATCCTACTAAAGAATGAATGGGCTAACCAAGAAGTTAAAGAGGAAATTAAAAAGTATATGGAAGTCAATGAAAATAATAACACCACAACCCAAAACCTTGGGATGCAGTAAAGGCAATCATAAGAGGAAAGTATATAGCAACCCAGGCCTTCCTAAAGGACAAGAAAGATCTCAGATACACAACCTAACCTTATGCCTTAAAGAGCTGGAAAAAGAACAGCAAATAAACCCCAAACCAGCAGAAGACAGGAAATAAAAAAGATCAGAGCAGAAATTAATGCTGTCGAAACCAAAAAAAAAAAAAAAAAAAAAAAAAAAAAAAAAAAGAACAGATCAATGAAACCAGAAGCTGGTTCTTTGAAAGAGTTAAAAAAATTAATAAACCACTAGCCAGTTTGATTTAAAAATAAAGGAAAGGACCCAATTAATAAAATCAAGAATGACAGAGGAGAAATCACAACCAACACAGCATAAATAAAAACAGTAGTAAGAGAATATTATGAGCAATTCTATGCCAATAAAATGGGCAATCTGGAAGAAATGGACAAGTTCCTAGAAACATATACACTACCAAAACTGAAACAGGAAGAAATAGAAAATTTAAACAGACTCATAATCAGTAAAGAAATCTAATTAGTAATCAAAAATATCCCAAAAAACAAGAGTCTAAGGCCAGATGGCTTTCCAGGGAAATTCTACCAAACATTTAAGGAAGAGTTAACACCTATTCTCTCGAAGCTGTTCCAAGAAATAGAAATGGAAGGAAAACTTCCAAACTCTTTTAATGAAGCCAGCATTACCTTGATTCCAAAACCAGACAGAGACCCCACTAAAAAGGAGAACTATAGACCAATTTCCCTGATGAACATAGTTGCAAAAATCCTCAACAAGATATTAGCCAACCGGATCCAACAATATATTAAAAATATTATTCACCAGGACCAAGTGGGATTTATACCTGGGATGCAGGGCTGGTTTATATCCACAAAACAATTAACATGATTCATCACATCAATAAAAGAAAGGACAAGAACCACATGATCCTCTCAAAGATGCAGAGAAAGCATTTGACAAAATACAGCATCCTTTCTTGATAAAAACCCTCAAGAAAGTAGGGATAGAAGGAGCAAACCTCGAGATCATAAAAGCCATATATGAACAACCCAATTCTAATATCATCCTCAATGGGGGAAAACTGAGAGCTTTCCCCCTCAAGTCAGGAAAACGACAGGGATGTCCACTCACGCCACTGTTATTCAACATAGTATTGGAAGTCTTAGCCTCTGCAATCAGACAACACAAAGAAATAAAAGGCATCCAAATCGGCCAGGAGGAGGTCAAACATTCACTCTATTCAGATGACACGATACTCTATATGGAAAACCCAAAAGATTCCACCAAAAAACCACTAGAACTGATTCATGAATTCAGCAAAGTTGCAGGATATAAAATCAATGCACAGAAATAGGTTGCATTACTATACACCAACAATGAAGCAACAGAAAGACAAATCAAAGAATGAACCCATTTACAATTGCACCAAAAAACCATAAAATACCTAGGAATAAATATAACCAAAGAGGTGAAAAATCCATATACTGAAAACTATAGAAAGCTTATGAAAGAAACTGAAGAAGACACAAAAAAATGGAAAAAGATTCCATACTTCTGGATAGAAAGAACAAATATTGTTAAAATGTTGAGAGTCTGGCCAGGAAGATGGCGGCGTAGGAGGACGCTGGGCTCACCGCGCGTCCTGCTGATCAATTAGATTCCACCTACACCTGCCTAAATAACCCAGAAAACCGCCAGAGGATTAGCAGAACGGAGTTGCCGGAGCCAAGCGCAGACGAGAGGCCCACGGAAGAGGGTAGGAAGGGCGGCGAGGCGGTGCGCGCTCCACGGACTGGCGGGAGGGAGCCGGGGCGGAGGGGCGGCTCGCCGGCCAAGCAGAGCCCCAGAGTCTGGCCTGCAAAAGCGGAGGGGCCTGACGGACTGTGTTCCGACAGCAAGCGCGACTTAGCGTCTGGGAGGTCATAAGTTAACAGCTCTGCTCAGAAAGCGGGAAGGCTGGAGGACAAAGGGAGGGAGAGCTGCTGAGCCCCCGGACGACAGAGCTCAGTTTGGTGGGGAACAAAGGCGCTCGCCAGCGCCATCTCCCCCGCCCATCCCCCAGCCAAAATCCCAAAGAGAACCAGTTCCTGCCAGGGAACTTCCTCGCTCCGCGCAAACACCCAACTCTGTGCTTCTGCGGAGCCAAACCTCTGGCAGCGGATCTGACTCCCTCCCGCTGCCACAGGGCCCCTCCTGAAGTGGATCACCTAAAGAGAAGCGACCTAAGCCTGCCCCTCCTGCCCCTGTGCACCTTGCCTACCCACCCCAGCTAATACGCCAGATCCCCAGCATCACAAGCCTGGCAGTGTGCAAGTAGCCCAAACGGGCCACACCACCCCACAGTGAATCCCGCCCCTAGGAGAGGGGAAGAGAAGGCACACACCAGTAGGACTGTGGCCCCAGCGGTGGGCCGGGGGCAGACATCAGGTCGGAGTGCGGCCCCGCCCACCAACTCCAGTTATACACCACAGCACAGGGGAAGTGCCCTGCAGGTCCTCACCACGCCAGGGACTATCCAAAATGACCAAGCGGAAGAATTCCCCTCAGAAGAATCTCCAGGAAATAACAACAGCTAATGAGCTGATCAAAAAGGATTTAAATAATATAACAGAAAGTGAATTTAGAATAATAGTCATAAAATTAATCGCCGGGCTTGAAAACAGTATACAGGACAGCAGAGAATCCCTTGCTACAGAGATCAAGGGACTAAGGAACAGTCATGAGGAGCTGAAAAACGCTTTAAATGAAATGCAAAACAAAATGGAGACCACCACAGCTCGGATTGAAGAGGCAGAGGAGAGAATAGGTGAACTAGAAGATAAAGTTATGGAAAAAGAGGAAGCTGAGAGAAAGAGAGATAAAAAAATCCAGGAGTATGAGGGGAAAATTAGAGAACTAAGTGATGCACTAAAAAGAAATAATATACGCATAATTGGTATCCCAGAAGAGGAAGAGAGAGGGAAAGGTGCTGAAGGGGTACTTGAAGAAATAATAGCTGAGAACTTCCCTGAACTGGGGAAGGAAAAAGCCATTGAAATCCAAGAGGCACAGAGAACTCCCTTCAGACGGAACCTGAATCGATCTTCTGCACGACATATCATAGTGAAACTGGCAAAATACAAGGATAAAGAGAAAATTCTGAAAGCAGCAAGGGGTAAACGTGCCCTCACATATAAAGGGAGACCTATAAGACTCGTGACTGATCTCTCTTTTGAAACTTGGCAGGCCAGAAAGAATTGGCACGAGATTTTCAGTGTGCTAGACAGAAAAAATATGCAGCCGAGAATCCTTTATCCAGCAAGTCTGTCATTTAGAATAGAAGGAGAGATAAAGGTCTTCCCAAACAAACAAAAACTGAAGGAATTTGTCACCACTAAACCAGCCCTACAAGAGATCCTAAGGGGGACCCTGTGAGACAAAATACCAGAGACATCACTACAAGCATAAAACATACAGACATCACAATGACTCTAAACCCGTATCTTTCTATAATAACACTGAATGTAAATGGATTAAATGCGCCAACCAAAAGACATAGGGTATCAGAATGGATAAAAAAACAAGACCCATCTATTTGCTGTCTACAAGAGACTCATTTTAGACCTGAGGACACCTTTAGATTGAGAGTGAGGGGATGGAGAACTATTTATCATGCTCCTGGAAGCCAAAAGAAAGCTGGAGTAGCCATACTTATATCAGACAAACTAGGCTTTAAATTAAAGGCTGTAACAAGAGATGAAGAAGGACATTATATAATAGTTACAGGGTCTATTCATCAGGAAGAGCTAACAATTATAAATGTCTATGCGCCGAATACCGGAGCCCCCAAATATATAAAACAACTACTCATAAACATAAGCAACCTTATTGATAAGAATGTGGTAATTGCAGGGGACTTTAACACCCCACTTACAGAAATGGATAGATCATCTAGACACACGGTCAATAAAGAAACAAGGGCCCTGAATGAGACATTGGATCAGATGGACTTGACAGATATATTTAGAACTCTGCATCCCAAAGCAACAGAATATACTTTCTTCTCGAGTGCACATGGAACATTCTCCAAGATAGATCATATACTGGGTCACAAAACAGCCCTCCATAAGTTTACCAGAATTGAAATTATACCATGCATACTTTCAGACCACAATGCTATGAAGCTTGAAATCAACCACAGAAAAAAGTCTGGAAAACCTCCAAAAGCATGGAGGTTAAAGAGCACCCTACTAACGAATGAGTGGGTCAACCAGGCAATTAGAGAAGAAATAAAAAAATATATGGAAACAAACGAAAATGAAAATACAACAATCCAAACGCTTTGGGACGCAGCGAAGGCAGTCCTGAGAGGAAAATACATTGCAATCCAGGCCTATCTCAAGAAACAAGAAAAATCCAAAATACAAAATCTAACAGCACACCTAAAGGAAATGGAAGCAGAACAGCAAAGGCAGCCTAAACCCAGCAGAAGAAGAGAAATAATAAAGATCAGAGCAGAAATAAACAATATAGAGTCTAAAAAAACTGTAGAGCAGATCAACGAAACCAAGAGTTGGTTTTTTGAAAAAATAAACAAAATTGACAAACCTCTAGCCAGGCTTCTCAAAAAGAAAAGGGAGATGACCCAAATAGATAAAATCATGAATGAAAATGGAATTATTACAACCAATCCCTCAGAGATACAAACAATTATCAGGGAATACTATGAAAAATTATATGCCAACAAATTGGACAACCTGGAAGAAATGGACAAATTCCTGAACACCCACACTCTTCCAAAACTCAACCAGGAGGAAATAGAAAGCTTGAACAGACCCATAACCAGCGAAGAAATTGAATCGGTTATTAAAAATCTCCCAACAAATAAGAGTCCAGGACCAGATGGCTTCCCAGGGGAGTTCTACCAGACGTTTAAAGCAGAGATAATACCTATCCTTCTCAAGCTATTCCAAGAAATAGAAAGGGAAGGAAAACTTCCAGACTCATTCTATGAAGCCAGTATTACTTTGATTCCTAAACCAGATAGAGACCCAGTAAAAAAAGAGAACTACCGGCCAATATCCCTGATGAATACGGATGCAAAAATTCTCAATAAGATACTAGCAAATCGAATTCAACGGCATATAAAAAGAATTATTCACCATGATCAAGTGGGATTCATTCCTGGGATGCAGGGCTGGTTCAACATTCGCAAATCAATCAACGTGATACATCACATTAACAAAAAAAAAGAGAAGAACCATATGATCCTGTCAATCGATGCAGAAAAGGCCTTTGACAAAATCCAGCACCCTTTCTTAATAAAAACCCTTGAGAAAGTCGGGATAGAAGGAACATACTTAAAGATCATAAAAGCCATTTATGAAAAGCCCACAGCTAACATCATCCTCAACGGGGAAAAACTGAGAGCTTTTTCCCTGAGATCAGGAACACGACAGGGATGCCCACTCTCACCGCAGTTGTTTAACATAGTGCTGGAAGTTCTAGCATCAGCAATCAGACAACAAAAGGAAATCAAAGGCATCAAAATTGGCAAAGATGAAGTCAAGCTTTCGCTCTTTGCAGATGACATGATATTATACATGGAAAATCCGATAGACTCCACCAAAAGTCTGCTAGAATTGATACATGAATTCAGCAAAGTTGCAGGATACAAAATCAATGTACAGAAATCAGTTGCATTCTTATACACTAACAATGAAGCAACAGAAAGACAAATAAAGAAACTGATCCCATTCACAATTGCACCAAGAAGCATAAAATACCTAGGAATAAATCTAACCAAAGATGTAAAGGATCTGTATGCTGAAAACTATAGAAAGCTTATGAAGGAAATTGAAGAATATTTAAAGAAATGGAAAGACATTCCCTGCTCATGGATTGGAAAAATAAATATTGTCAAAATGTCAATACTACCCAAAGCTATCTACACATTCAATGCAATCCCAATCAAAATTGCACCAGCATTCTTCTCGAAACTAGAACAAGCAATCCTAAAATTCATATGGAACCACAAAAGGCCCCGAATAGCCAAAGGAATTTTGAAGAAGAAGACCAAAGCAGGAGGCATCACAATCCCAGACTTTAGCCTCTACTACAAAGCTGTCATCATCAAGACAGCATGGTATTGGCACAAAAACAGACACATAGACCAATGGAATAGAATAGAAACCCCAGAACTAGACCCACAAACGTATGGTCAACTCATCTTTGACAAAGCAGGAAAGAACATCCAATGGAAAAAAGACAGCCTCTTTAACAAATGGTGCTGGGAGAACTGGACAGCAACATGCAGAAGGTTGAAACTAGACCACTTTCTCACACCATTCACAAAAATAAACTCAAAATGGATAAAGGACCTGAATGTGAGACAGGAAACCATCAAAACCTTAGAGGAGAAAGCAGGAAAAGACCTCTCTGACCTCAGCCGTAGCAATCTCTTACTCGACACATCCCCAAAGGCAAGGGAATTAAAAGCAAAAGTGAATTACTGGGACCTTATGAAGATAAAAAGCTTCTGCACAGCAAAGGAAACAACCAACAAAACTAAAAGGCAACCAACGGAATGGGAAAAGATATTTGCAAATGACATATCGGACAAAGGGCTAGTATCCAGAATCTATAAAGAGCTCACCAAACTCCACACCCGAAAAACAAATAACCCAGTGAAGAAATGGGCAGAAAACATGAATAGACACTTCTCTAAAGAAGACATCCGGATGGCCAACAGGCACATGAAAAGATGTTCAGCGTCGCTCCTTATCAGGGAAATACAAATCAAAACCACACTCAGGTATCACCTCACGCCAGTCAGAGTGGCCAAAATGAACAAATCAGGAGACTATAGATGCTGGCGAGGATGTGGAGAAACGGGAACCCTCTTGCACTGTTGGTGGGAATGCAAATTGGTGCAGCCGCTCTGGAAAACAGTGTGGAGGTTCCTCAGAAAATTAAAAATAGACCTACCCTATGACCCAGCAATAGCACTGCTGGGAATTTATCCAAGGGATACAGGAGTACTGATGCATAGGGGCACTTGTACCCCAATGTTCATAGCAGCACTCTCAACAATAGCCAAACTATGGAAAGAGCCTAAATGTCCATCAACTGATGAATGGATAAAGAAATTGTGGTTTATATACACAATGGAATACTACGTGGCAATGAGAAAAAATGAAATATGGCCTTTTGTAGCAACGTGGATGGAACTGGAGAGTGTGATGCTAAGTGAAATAAGCCATACAGAGAAAGACAGATACCATATGGTTTCACTCTTATGTGGACCCTGAGAAACGTAACAGGAACCCGTGGGGGAGGGGGAGGAAAAAAGGAAAAAAAAAAAAAAAAGAGGTTAGAGTGGGAGAGAGCCAAAGCATAAGAGACTGTTAAAAACTGAGAACAAACTGAGGGTTGATGGGGGGTGGGAGGGAGGAGAGGGTGGGTGATGGGTATTGAGGAGGGCACCTTTTGGGATGAGCACTGGGTGTTTTATGGAAACCAATTTGGACAATAAATTTCATATATTATAAAAAATAAAAAAAAAAAATGTTGATACTACCCAAAGCAATCTATATATTAAATGCAATCCCTATCAAAATGACACCAGCATTCTTCACAGAGCTAGAAAAAATAATCCTAAAAATTTTATGGAACCAGAAAAGACCGCGAATAGCCAAAGAAATCTTGAAGAAGAAAACCAAAGCAGGAGGCGTCGCAATCCCGGACTTCAAGCTGTACTACAAAGCTGTCATCATCAAGACAGTATGGTACTGGCACAAGAACAGGCAATCAGATCAGTGGAACAGAATAGAGAACCCAGAAATGGACCCACAAACGTACGGCCAACTAATCTTTGACAAAGCAGGAAAGAATATCCAATGGAATAAAGACAGTCTGTTCAGCAAGTGGTGCTGGGAAAACTGGGCAGCAACATGCAGAAAAATGAACCTGGACCACTTTCTTACACCATACACAAAAAGAAACTCCAAATGGATGAAAGACCTCAATGTAAGACAGGAAGCTATCAAAATCCTCAAGGAGAAAGAGGCAAAAACCTCTTTGATCTTGGCCACAGCAACTTCTTACTCAACACGTCTCCGGAGGCAAGGGAAACAAAAGCAAAAATGAACTATTGGGACCTCATCAAAATAAAAAGCTTCTGCACAGTGAAGGAAACCATCAGCAAAACTAAAAGGCAACTGACAGAATGGGAGAAGATATTCGCAAACGACATATCAAATAAAAGGTTAGTATCCAAAATCTGTGAAGAAATTATCAAACTCAACGCCCAAAAAACAAATAATCCAGTGAAGAAATGGGCAAAAGACATGAATAGATGCTTCTCCAAAGAAGATATCCAGATGGCCAACCAACACATGAAAAAATGCTCACCATCACTCATCATCAGGGAAATACAAATCAAAACCAACACGAGATACCACCTTACACCTGTCAGAATGGCTAACATTAACAACTCAGGCAACAACAGATGTTGGAGAGGATACAGAGAAAGAGGATCTCTTTTGCATTGTTGGTGGCAATACAAGCTGGTGCAGTCACTCTGGAAAACAGTATGGAGGTTTTTCAAAAAACTAAAAATAGAACTACCCTACGACCCAGCAATTGCACTATTAGGTATTTATCCAAGGGATACGGGTGTGCTGTTTCAAAGGGACATATGCACCCCATGTTTATAGCAGCACTATCAACAATAGCCAAAGTATGGAAAGAGCCCAAATGTCCATCGATGGATGAATGGATAAAGAAGATGTGGTATATATCTACAACGGAGTATTACTCGTCAATCAAAAAGAATGAAATCTTGCCATTTGCAACTACGTGCATGGAACTGGAGGGTATTATGCTAAGCGAAATTAGTCAGAGAAAGACAAATATCATATGACTTGACTCATATGAGGACTTTAAGACACAGAACAGATGAACATAAGGGAAAGGAAGCAAAAATAATATAAAAACAGGAAGGGGGACAAAACAGAAGTGACTCATAAATATGGAGAACACACTGAGGGTTACTGGAGGGGTTGTGGGATGGGGGATGGGCTAAATGGGTAAGGGACACTAAGGAATCTACTCCTGAAATCATTGTTGCACCATATGCTAACTAATTTGGATGTAAATTAAAAAAATAAAATTAAACAAAATCTAAAATAGAACTTCAGTATCCAGAACTGGCTAATAGTTAATACATTATAATGGAATCATATGGTGAGTTTTCTCCCTGATGGTGAAACAGTAGCAAATATACCTTAAATCTGGTGAGCATTCAATGTAAATTAGATAAGGTAATACATCTATTATAATCAGAAATAAAATAAGTCCACAAGCAAGCTGGTTACCTTTTGCACTGTTCCTACCCATTTGATGCCATCGTAATTGCGTCCAGTACCCAGGATTAAAAACCTATTGCCACAATATTCAATTGCCGTTCTGCTCATACTTGGGGGAAAGGATTTTTCTGAAGGAGAATGATGAATCAGAATTAGGAAATGCTGAGCAAAGCTTGAAGATGAATATACAGTACAGGAGTTGAGACGGGCATTCTATATGCATCAACATATCCTACACCGAGTTGGTGGAGGTAATTTAGCACCAAAGGAAGCAATATTTGATCAACAACAATTTAGGTACAGGAGGTCAGAGCATGGTAGTCAATCAGCTAGACAGGCAGTTTGGGGATCAAAAGCACACAGGTAAATAGTCCCTAGAAAAATGCTGGGTGAGTGAAAGGCTGAGCAGGTAGTCAGGAATCTGAAAACTCGAAGCAAAGAGCAGAGCAAGGTCACAGGGTCTGCATCCAGATGGGCACAAGGAGAGAAACTTTGACAGGCAGGAAATCTCACCCACAGTTCTTCACTGGGTCATGATCAAATAAAACCAAGAGTTTTGTAGCTTTGTTGTTCCTGAATTACAGAATACCTCAGACTTTTTAATGTCTGGATTTTAGAAATGGAAATTTCCTTTTTTTTTTCTTTAATTTTTTTTTATGTTTATTCATTTTTGAAAGATAGAGACAGAGCACAAGCAGGGGAGGGGCGGAAAGAAAGGGGGACACAGAATCTGAAGCAGGCTCCAGGCTCTGAGCTTTCAGCACCAGAGCCTGACACAGGGCTGGAACTCACGAACAGTGAGATCATGACCTGATCCAAAGTCGGATGCTCAACCGACTGAGCCACCCAGGCGCCCCAGAAATTTCCTTTTTAAAAATAGAAGCCCATAAGGCTAAAATGACAAACACAGGTAGGTTTAGATCATTGGTCAACATGTTCTCGTGTGGAAACTCATTTCAGGATTACAGAAGGCTCAGTGTGCTTTCCATTTGTTCTTGGATTTAAATAGGCACATCGACCATACAGTCTTCAACTGTGAGGTAGGCAGTTATTTCTGCCCCCCGACCCCACCTTAGTTTAGTGTCATCTCATCTCCCAGGACACAGAGATGACTGAAGCAGTCCTGGTTTTTTTTTGATTGACTTGTCCCGTATATAATTTCAAAATAGATTTGAGATAGCTAAGAATATCCCTGTCTAAACCCATCATCCAACATACCTCTTCAGCCTCATCACAATGTGTATCATCACAGCTTTCCAGGCTTATTGCTTCAGCTCTCTCCCCAGGCTCCTTTCTGACTCCCCTGACACTCTGTCCTTCAATTATTCTCCCTTTATTTTAGATCTTTCTTTCCTCTTCCTTCTCTCTCTTTCCTGTTTGTCTGCAAGCATGCAACATTCTTCCCTAAATATTGTAACAGTATTTCCTAAGTAACATATATTTCCTAATATTATATATAACGCAATATTGAAACTTAATAGCTGATGCTCTGTTCCTAATTTCCTATTTGATGTCATTTCACGTCCTATGTTTTTAAACAGTGATTTACTCCAGCTTATAATTCCCCTCCTCTCCATTCTAAACTCATCAACATCTTTCTTCTATTTCTATCAGTTTGATGAAACATTTTCCAATACGGCATTGACCTATTCTTAATTACTTAACTCCATGATATTTTCCCCATCCCTCTTGACCTAATTTTAGAGTTTTACAGGAGGAAATTTCTCATTTTTTGTCTCTGATAAATTGATTTCTCCTCTCCTATGCCCATCTCAGATGATAATGTTGAATTTTCAATGGTGACTATTATTTCTCTAATTAAATGTGGATTAACACAATTTTAGCCTTTCATCCCCTATTTCTTCTTTTCCCTTTCCTCAGAAATGTATCTCTTCCTTCTGGTTAAGTTAGCATTGCTAAATATAACTATTACATCTATACTCATAATCTAACTCATTCTCCAGCTCTGTCTTGCATCTCTGAGGAGAATCATTATATTTAATTAATGAAAGACATTTTAACATATCTAAAACTGAACAGATTTTTCTCTTTTCTCTTTGGTAAAAATCTACTTCCTCTTCCTTTTGTTTCATGTCCTCTGGGCTTAAATTCTCGTGACTGCTTCTCATCTCTGCCTTCTGAGACCTCCACATTTAATCAACCAAAATCCATACTGTTTCCTGTTTCTGAATGACTTCTATTTTAGCCCTTTCCTTTTTTCTATGGCCGTCACCACTGTCCTAATTAAGGCTCGTACCATCTCAAGTTTGTTCTATGAAACAGATTCTTCAAAGGTCTTCTATCACTAAGGTTTCTCTTCATACGAATCTATCTTGCAAACAGATGGGTCTTTCTAAATGCTGTTTGATCATGCTACACATCTGATTTAAATACTTTGGATCGAATCAAACCATCTAAGCCTAGAATTCAAAATTACACACAATATATCCCAATCTTTCTAGAGCCCTCCAATTACTCCTTCCTACTCCAATTCACCAAAATGAACAGATCTTTATATTCACTGACATCTGTATATGTCTGGACCACTGAGATCTCTGAGTCTTTTCCCATGTTGTAACATCCTCACCGCCTATCTGAATTTTTCTCAAATTTCAAGACCAAGTTCACATTTCTGTCCTCTCCATAGAGTATTTATTGTCCTGCAACACACAATGATCTTCTAAAATCTGTATATACAATACTCTGCATATTTTTTGTATAAACCATGCAATGCATGCTATTTTGACATATAATATCTCTTCAACTTTTTCATTTCTTCTACTTCAGAAAATGTGTCTTATATATCTATATTAGCCATTTGTTTTTTAATTCGTAGTAAGCTTAGTATTTTTATTGATTTTATTGAAGACCATAATACTTACTTGTAATAAGACATGTAATAATGAACTTTCATTTTTCTCTCTAAAATTTTGTGAGTTATATATGTGTATATAATCCATTATTTAATTTTTCGTATTTTTCTTTCAATTTTATAAAAATAATATTTTTATCTCCATTTTTACACTTGTGTGTGATACATACATGCATATTCCCTCCTCAACTCCTCTGTGACTTAGACAAGCAATGACATTCTGTATTTCAATGTCTTTCCTTTTATTTATTAATTTTTTTTTGAGAGAGAGAGAGAACAAGCAGGGGAGAGGGGCAGAGAGAGAAAGAGAAAGAATCTCAAGCAGGCTCCACACTCAGCACAGAGGCCCATGCAGGTCTCAGTCCCACAACCCTAGGATCATGACGTGAACCGAAATCAAGAGTCAGATGCTCAACCAATTGAGCCACCCAGGCACCCCAAAGTCTTTCCTTTTGAATTGGGAATTAGACTACCGGTCTTTACCTTCTCACTTTGGGATGTAAACATAAATATCTACTATGTAATGAAGATATATTGTGTATCTATAAATACAGCATAGCACTTCAGAGGAAAACCAGTCTTTGCAGGTAAGTTATTATTGCCATTATCTTACATTATGAGGAGTAGAAATCTTTACGATGGAATATATAACAGGATTTATCTAAGCAAAGCTACTATGGAGTGCCATTAATATCTTTTTCTTTACATGTATTTTTTTTTTCCTAAATGTACATCTCAAAGACTAGTAAAATTAGTTTGATGGAAGTGCCAATTTAAGTGCTCATAGTTTTTAAATTGTCTGATAAATAATATTAACTGTAGCAAATTTATTATTCTTCTTTTAGAGCATTTCATATCACAATCCAAATTTGCTACATTGAATTCCTAGATTTTAAATCTTCAGTATTTATTATGGCTACAAGTTGGTTTGAAATAGAGCAGCAGCACCCTCTAGTGGTGAGTGTCTTTTCAGAAGCTGCATATATTTTTATTTCCTGAAGTAATTTCAATTGCTTTTTCAATTCTATTTTTTTTCCATAAATGTTTGCTAGTGAAGTTTGTCACACATCATAATTACATATAATTTTTTCAAGTTGTCTATCTTTCATAAAATATATCAAAACATATACAGTCATTAATTTAATTATTTTCAAGGATGTCATTGTTTGTTTTTAATGTAGAAATCAAATATCTAGAACATTTCTCACAACTTTCCACCCAAAGTAGTTGTGTTTTCTTGTCAAATATAACCAAAAATTCAACATACATATGAAACTGAAGCAGTTTGTAAAAAAAATTTTTTCCTTGATTTTGTCTGTGAATAATTTTAATATAAAATGACTAAAGGGGCCCATGAGGGAAAAGACCAGGTTAACAAAAAGTCCAAATATTTACCCCCCAATACTAAGTTTCCCAGAATACATAACAGTGGCTTATTTATATACATAGGAAAATGAGAAGATGTTTATTTGTGGGTTAATTCAGTTAAGTAAATATTGATCAAATATCAGTTACTGCTGGGTGGTGAAGATATACTAATAAATATGCTACAATCACAAAAAGCATTTCTCCAGCCCTAGTTTTATTAAAACAATATCCCATAATAGTTTTATTAGGTTCTTGCATATCAATAATCTTTCCACTTCACAAATAAGACAACTAGAGTATAGAAACTTTAAAATGTATTCAAATGCATTTTGTTTTTTATTTTGGTTTTTTAAAAAAATACTATAGAGGGAGACAGAGAACATGAGCAGGGGAGAACGGCAGAGAGAAAGAGAGAATCTTAAGCAGGCTCCACACTCAGCATCGAGCTCCATACCACGACCCTGGGATCATGACCTGAGCCAAAATCAAGAGTGGGACCCTTAACCAACGGAACCATCCAGGTGCCCCAAATGCATTTTGAAAACCAGAAGTAGAACCCTGCTAACTAGTCTGCATTTAAATTTTACAATATCTGACAACTTGCATGATGTTTTAAAATACATAGTGCTTATAAACACATGTACATGTATATTTCAATCAAAACTGTGAAAAATAATTCCATAAGAAGTGAGATTTTTTTAAGTTTTTTTCCTAATGTTTATTTATTTTTGAGAGAGAGAGGGAAGGAGACAGAATGCAAGCAGGGGAGAGGCAGAGAGGGAAACACAGAATCCGAACGAAGCATGCTCCAGGTTCCAGCTGTCAGTATAGAGCCTGATGCCAGACGCAAATTCACAACCCCTGAGACCATGACCTGAGCCAAAGTCAAAAGCTTAACTGATTGAGCCACCCAGGTGCCCCCAAACAACCCAATTTGTAGCATTTTGTTATGGTAGCCCCAGCAAACTAATACAGGTACCCTCATCAAGCTAGCACCTTGTGGCTTCCTTACACCCCGATCACAACTTTGTAAATAGTCACCTCTTATATTGCCTTGGATACCCAGTTAGAGGGTGCCATACAGTTCTGATTCATCCCTCTATGTATTAGTCCTAGGGTTTTTGTTTTGTTTTGTTTTTTGTTTTTGTTTTTGTTGTCTTTAAGGCAATGATAATGATATGTATCAGTTTCCCAGGACAGATCTGGGAACCAGAAATCTGAAATCAAGATCTCAGCAGAGCTCTACTCATTCTGGGGACTCTAAAAGAGAACCCTGCCTTGCCTGTTCCAGCTTCTGTTAACTCCAGAGTTCCTTGGGGTGCATCACCCTAATCTCTGACTCCATTTTCACATGACCTTCTCCTCTGTGTCTTCTCTATCCTTTCTTCTAAGCATGCCTGTTGGATTGAGAGCCTGGCCTAATTAATCCAGCATATTCCCATCTCAAAATCTTCACCTAAATTCTATCTGCAAAGATCTTTTTTCTAAAGAAGGTCACATTTATAGGCTCCGCTTTTGAAGGAGCACCACTCAAACTACTACAGACAGAAGAACAAATCTCAAAAGGAATTTACTATCTTCTTGCCTGATGCCATCTGTTCAGTGTAACATCTCTCTTGTGAAAAATAATAAAGGAAAACTATCATTATTAGAAAGCATAGGATCCCATATAATTAATATACAAGTAAAGATAAGTATGATGTGCATACAACTTGCCTTTCTTAAGTCAAAATAAGGCACTTGGAGCACATAAAAATGTTAAATAAAGAATTTTAATAAATAGAATATGTAGTTAGTGAATTTTAACAAGTGTATATAAGAAACCATAGTTGGGAGCAGTCGGAAGATGGTGGGTAGGAGGACTCTGGGCTCACCTCCTCCTGCTGATCGCTTAGATTCCACCCACATCTGCCTAAATAACCCAGAAAACCACCAGGCAGCTAGCAGAACAGACTCTCTGGATCCAAGCTAGACATAAGGCCCACGGAAGAGGGTAGGAAGGGCGGAGAGGCGGTGTGCGCTACACGGACTGGCAGGAGGGAGCCAGGGTGGCGGAGGGGCAGCCTGCCTAGCAAGGCAAAGCCCCCGAAGTCTGGCTTGCAAAAGCAGAGTGGCCGGACTCTGTGAGTTCTGACAGCCAGCAGGACTTAACCTCTGGAATGTTGAAAGTCAAAAGCTCTGCTCTCAGAGAGCAGGGAGGGCAAGAGGACACTGGGAGGGAGAGTTGTTGAGCCCTATAAGACAGAGCTGAGCTTGGCAGGGGAACAAAGGTGCTGGAAAGCACCATCTCCCTCTCCCATCCCCCAGCCGAAATTCCAAAGGGAGCCATTTCCCATCACCGAACATGCTTACACCTTGCAAATGCCCAACGCTGTGCTTCTGTGGATCCATCCCTCCAACGGGCCTGCCACCCTCCTGGTACTGCAGAGCCCCTCCCACAGGGGACCACAGACAGCAAAGCGAGCTAAGCCTGCCCCCCTGCCCCTGTGCACCTTGCAGATCCATCCCGACTAATATGCCAGATCCCATCGAAGCAGCACAAGCCTGGCAGTGTGCAAATAGCCTAGACAGGGGCCAGACCACTCCACAGTGAGTCCTGCCCCTGGGAGAGGGGAAGATAAAGTACACACCAGTCTGACTGTGGCCCCAGCAGTGGGCTGGGGGCAGACATCGGGTCTGACTGCAGCCCCGCCCACCAACACAAGTTACTCCAGACAGCACAGGGGAAGTGCCCTTCAGTTTGGAACCACCACAGGGACTACCCAAAATGATGAAATGGAAGAATTATCCTCAAAAGAAACTCCAGGAAGTAGAGACAGCTAATGAATTGATCAAAAACAATTTAAGCAATATAAAAGAACAAGAATTTAGAATAATAGTCATGAAATTAATCGCTGGGCTGAAAAAAGCATAGAGGACAGCAGAGAATCTATTGCTACAGAGATCAAGGGACTAAGAAATAGTCGTGAGGAGGTAAAAAATGCTATAAATGAGGTTCAAAATACAATGGAAGTGGCCATAGCATGGATTGAAGAGGCAGTGGAGAGAATAGGTGAATTAGAAGATAAAATTATGGAAAAAGAGGAAGCTCAGAAAAAGAGAGATAAAAAATCCAGGAGTAGGAGGTAAGAATTAGAGAACTATGTGATGCAATCAAACAGAACAATATCCGTATCATAGGAATTCCAGAAGAAGAAGAGAGAGAGAAAGGGGCTGAAGGTGTACTTCAACAAATCATAGCTGAGAACTTCCCTGATCTGGGGAAGGAAAAAGGCATTGAAATCCAAGAGGAACAGAGAACTCCCTTCAGACATAACTTGAATCGATCTTCTGCATGACATATCATAGTGAAACTGGCAAAATACAAGGGTAAAGAGAAAATTCTGAAAGCAGCTAGGGATAAACAGGCTCTAACTTACAAAGGGAGACCCATAAGAGTAGTGGCATACCTATCTACTGAAAATTGGCAGGCCAGAAAGGAATGGCAGGAAATCTTCAATTTGATGAACAGAAAAAATATGCAGCCAAGAATGCTTTATCCAGCAAGTCTGTCATTCAGAATAGGAGAGATAAAGGTCTTCCCAAACAAACAAAAACTGAAGGAATTCATCGCCACTAAACCAGCCCTACAAGAGATCCTAAGAGGGACTCTGTGAGTGAAATGTTTCAAGGAGCACAAAGTACCAGAGACATCACTACAAGCATGAAACCTACATACATCACAATGACTCTAAAACCATATCTTTCAATAATAACACTGAATGTAAATAGACTAAATGCTTCAATCAAAAGACATAGGGTATCAGAATGGATAAAAAAAAAAAAAAAACAAGACCCATCTATTTGCTGTCTACAAGAGACTCACTTTAGACCTCAGGACACATTCAGATTGAAAGTGAGGTGATGGAGAACTATCTATCATGCTACTGGAAGCCAAAAGAAAGCTGGAGTAGCCATACTTATATCAGACAAACTAGACTTCAAATTAAGGGTGTAACAAGAGATGAAGAAGGGCAATGTATAATAATTACATGGTCTATCCATCAGGAAGAGCTAACAATTATAAATGTCTATGCACCAAATACGGAAGCCCCCAAATATATAAAACAATTACTCACAAACATAAGCAACCTTATTGATAAGAATGTGGTAATTGCAGGGGACTTTAACACTCCACTTACAGAAATGGATAGATCATCTAGACACATGGTCAGTAAAGAAACAAGGGCCCTGAATGAGACATTGGATCAGATGGACTTGACAGATATATTTAGAACTCTGCATCCCAAAGCAACAGAATATACTTTCTTCTCGAGTGCACATGGAACATTCTCCAAGATAGATCACATACTGGGTCACAAAACAGCCCTTCATAAGTAT
Organism: Leopardus geoffroyi; assembly: GCF_018350155.1. Classification (NCBI taxonomy): domain Eukaryota; kingdom Metazoa; phylum Chordata; class Mammalia; order Carnivora; family Felidae; genus Leopardus; species Leopardus geoffroyi. Next base: position 25,475,160 of record NC_059333.1, read on the forward strand.
ACAAGAATTGAGATCATACCATGCACACTTTCAGACCACAACGTTATGAAGCTTGAAATCAACCATAGGAAAAGTGGAAAACTTCCAAAAGAATGGAGGTTAAAGGACACCTATTAAAGAATGAATAGGTCAACCAGGCAATTAGAGAAGAAATTAAAAAATATATGGAAACAAATGAAAATGAAAATACAACAATCTAAATGCTTTGGGATGCAGCAAAGGCAGTCCTGCAAGGAAAATACATTGCAACCCAGGCCTATCTCAAGAAACAAGAAAAATCCCAAATACAAAATCTAACAGCACACCTAAAGGAAATAGAAACTGAACAGCAAAGACACCCCAAACCTAGCAGAAGAAGAGAAATAATAAAGATCAGAGCAGAAATAAATAATATAGAATCTAAAAAAACAGTAGAGCAGATCAATGAAACCAAAAGTTGGTTTTTTTGAAAGAATAAACAAAATTGATAAAACTCTAGCCAGGCTTCCCAAAAAGAAAAGAGAGATGACCCAAATAGATAATATCATGAAGGAAAATGGAATTATTACAACCAATCCCTCAGAAACACAAGCAATTATCAGGGAATACTATGAAAAATTATATGCCAATAAACTGGACAACCTGGAAGAAATGGACAAATTCCTAAGCACCCACACACTTCCAAAACTCAATCAGGATGAAATAGAAAACTTTAATAGACCCATAACCAGCAAAGAAATTGAATCAGTTATCAAAAATCTCCCAACAAATGAGTCCCCGACCAGAGAGCTTCCCTGGGGAATTCTACCAGACATTTAAAGCAGAGATAATACCTATCCTTCGCAAGCTGTTCCAAAAAATAGAAAGGAAAGGAAAACTTCCAGACTCATTCTATGAAGCCAGCATCACTTTGATTCCTAAACCAGACAGAGACCCAGTAAAAAAAAGAGATCTACAGGCCAATATCCCTGATGAATATGGATGCAAAAATTCTCAATAAGATACTGGCAAATCGAATTCAACAGCATAGAAAAATAATTATTCACCATGATCAAGTGGGATTCATTCCTGAACTGCAGGGCTGGTTCAACATTCACAAATCAATCAATGTGATACATCACATTAATAAAAGAAAAGATAAGAACCATATGATCCTGCCAATCGATGCAGAAAAAGCATTTGACAAAATTCAGCATTCTTTCTTTTTTTTTTTCAGCATTCTTTCTTAATAAAAACCCTTGAGAAAGTCGGGATAGAAGGAACATACTTAAACATCATAAAAGCTATTTATGAAAAGCCCACAGCTAATATCATCCTCAATGGGGGAAAACTGAGAGCTTTCCCCCTGAGATCAGGAACACGACAGGGATGTCCACTCTCACCACTGTTGTTTAACGTAGTGTTGGAAGTTCTAGCATCAGCAACAACAGCATCCAGACAACAAAAGGAAATCAAAGGCATCAAAAGTAGCAAAGATAAAGTCAAGCTTTCACTTTTTGCAGATGACATTATATTATACATGGAAAATTCAATAAACTCCACCAAAAGTCTGCTAGAACTGATACATGAATTCAGCAAAGTCACAGGATACAAAATCAATGTGCAAAAATCAGTTGCATTCTTATACACTAATAATAAAGCAACAGAAAGACAAATAAAGAAACTGATCCCATTCACAATTGCACCAAGAAGCATAAAATACCTAGGAATAAACCTACCCAAAGATGTAAAAGATCCTTATGCTGAAAACTATAAAAAGCTTATGAAGGAAATTGGAGATACAAAGAAATGGAAAAGCATTCTGTGCTCATGGATTGGAAGAATAAATATTGTTAAAATGTCAATACTACCCAAAGCAGTCTACACATTCAGTGCAATCACAATCAAAATTGCACCAGCATTCTTCTCAAAACTAGAACAATCAATCCTAAAATTTGTATGGAACCACAAAATACCCCAAAGAGCCAAAGTAATATTGAAGAAGACCAAAGTGGGAAGCATCACAATCCCAGACTTCAGCCTCTACTACAAATCTGTAATCATCAAGACAGCATGGTATTGGCAAAAAAAAAAAAAAAAAAAAAAAAAAAAAAGTAGAATAGAATAAAAACCCCAGAACTAGACCCACAAAAGTATGGCCAACTCATCTTTGACAAAGCAGGAAAGAATATCCAATGGAAAAAAGACAGTTTCTTTAACAAATGGTGCTGGGAGAACTGGAAAGCAACATGCAGAAGGATGAAACTAGAGCACTTTCTTACACCATTCACAAAAATTAACTCAAAATGGATAAAGGACCTGAATGTGAGACAGGAAACCATCAAAGCCCTAGAGGAGAAAGCAGGAAAAAAATCTCTCTGACCTCAGCCGCAGCAATTTCTTACTTGACACATTCCCAAAGGCAAGGGAATTAAAAGCAAAAATGAACTATTGGGACGTCATCAAGATAAAAAGCTCCTGCACTGCAAAGGAAACAATCAACAAAACTAAAAGGCAACCAACGGAATGGGAAAAGGTATTTGCAAATGACATACCGGACAAAGGGCTAGTATCCAAAATCTATAAAGAGCTCACCAAACTCCACACCCAAAAAACAAATAATCCAGTGAAGAAATGGGCAGAAAACATGAATAGACACTTCTCTAAAGAAGACATCCAGATGGCCAACAGGCACATGAAAAGATGCTCAATGTTGCTCCTCATCAGGGAAATACAAATCAAAACCACACTGAGACATCACCTCACACCAGTCAGAGTGGCTAAAATGAACAAATCAGGAGACTATAGATTCTGGCGAGGATGTGGAGAAATGGGAACCCTCTTGCACTGTTGGTGGGAATGCAAACTGATGCAGCCACTCTGGAAAACAGTGTGAAGGTTCCTCAAAAAATTAAAAATAGATCTACCCTATGACCCAGCAATAGCACTGCTAGGAATTTACCCAAGGGATACAGGAGTACTGATGCATAGGGGCACTTGTACCCCAATGTTTATAGAAGCACTTTCAACAATAGCCAAATTATGGAAAGAGACGATGAATGGATAAACAAATTGTGGATTATGTACACAATGGAATACTGATACATGAATTCAGCCTTTTGTATGAAATATGAGAAAGAATTAAATATGGCCTTTTGTAGCAACATGGATGGAACTGGAGAGTCTTACACTAAGTGAAGTAAGTTATACAGAGAAAGACAGATACCATATGTTTTCACCCTTATGTGGATCCTGAGAAATTTAACAGAAGACCATGTGGGAGGGCAAGGAAAAAAAAGTTAGAGAGGGAGGGAGCCAAACCATAAGAGACTCTTAAAAACTGAGAATAAACTGAGGGTTGATGGGGAGTGGGAGGGAGGGGAGGGTGGGTGATGGGCATTGAGGAGGGCACCTGTTGGGATGAGCACTGGGTGTTGTATGGAAACCAATTTGACAATGAATTTCATATTAAAAATTGTTTAAAAAGAAACCATAGTTACTTAAAAAGAGCATCCTGTTGACTCATTCACAGAATGTATTTTATATCTACTATATTCAAGACATTGTTTTATGAAAAAAATGTAAAACAGTTATGGTTTATAAGAATCAATGCCATGGAACATAAAATAACAAGTTCATTTGATGTAATCATTCATTTTTCACATGAGAAATTCAAATCTCTATTCATAAATCTTCATCTAGTCTTGGGTTTTCCTACTCAGGTTCTATACCACATGTTAACTCTTTCCACATTAAGTGTGTTATTTTATTTATTTATTTATTTATTTATTTATTTACTTACTTACTTATTTACTTATTTATTTATTTATTTTTGGCCAATCGGGAAAAAATTGAGCACTTGTACTTATTCTCTTTCTATAAAGAGAACATGTGTAATTATTCTCTTTCTATAAAGATTGGCATTGTTTAAAGAAAAAAAAAATACAAGCCAGGACTTCATCTCTTAAAACTGTAGTTGGTCAATTATGACCAGAGAACTGTATCCCTAGGTATTTTTCATGGAATCGTTCATTTGAAAGAAATCATTTGTCCCTAAGGACTTATGGTCTAAAGGCACCCTATCAGGTTTTTAAATATCATGTTGTAAAGAGAGATTCTTTTAAAATTTGATCATAGCACTTAATGAACCCATTGTGCACAAATTAGCAGTCCATAAAAATTCTGGTCCTACAAGGTCCATGAAAGGAAACTAACAACTGTATAACCTTCGTGTTTTCTTTTTATTTCCTCTTTCTCTATGTTAATATGCCCAGCTTATTTTCTTTTTTTTCCCCCAAAGAAGGACTAAAGAATGGTATTCCATAACCTCTGAGATGTTTACATGAGATATGATGATTCTTTAACATTTCAATCAGGCATAATCTTTAGCATTAAAATTATTTTGAGAAGAATACACTTGATATGTGAAGAATGTTTAGTATTGTTTCATGACTGCCTCACTCAGCATATAATTATAACATACCTCCTGCAAATAAAACCTTCTTTTATCAGTTCTTTTGAAGATAGTAAACTTTATAGTGGGCTTTTCAATAAGTAACGCCTTTAAGATGCTTTCATTTTTATTTTATTTGTATGTGTTCCCTGAACTTTTCTTTTCTCCCCAGGAGAATGAGATGCCAGCACTAAGCCAGTTTGATATCTGATGCCTCAAGAAATGACCAGGCAGAAATAAAAAAGTAAAAAGAAATCAAAGTGTTTCCTCTTGGGAAGTAGTTAATATTTGGTTTATATTTGATTCATACACAGATTCAGATATTTCTATTGCATTCATATTCATCAAAATGCCTGCTGAAAATCGACACAAAAATTGAATACTCCTTGAGTATTTCCACAGGAGGCTGCAATCCACATCAGACACTGTGGTGCAGTGATTTTTTTTATGCTTAGTGTGACTGCTGACTCTCTAGGAAGATGCCATATGGTGATGGAGTCATTAAATTTTTTCTAGCTGGACATGTGAGCTAACTTCATGCCTTCTTTATTTACAAAGAAATAGCTCTTTTAAGAAATCATTGCTAAATATTTGAAATTACAAGGGCATTTCTATTCAATCATCCATGTAAGACCACTGATAGATGCCATCTTCAGTATCAAAACCAAGACTATAGGGACAGCCATAAAAGTCATCAATTCATTGAAAAGTCAAGGGTAGGAAAGCCATGAATAAAACAGGATGCCTTTCTTTTTTTTATTATTTAGTAAAGTGGCCTTTACAATGATAAAAGCATAGAATATACTTATTTCTGGAGGTATGAAAATAAGATGGATTTAATATCTAAAGATTTCATATAAAAGCTAAGTAAATCTTCTTTCTCTTCACTATAATATGGGACCAATGCAAATTGCAGGTAGGAAAATTGCAGCTTTAAATACTTGTGAAACTCGTAGTATGAGCACATTGCACAATGGTTATGACTATAGGCATATCTGGGTCAGTGACTTCTACACTGTTCCACCATGCCCTGCAAAGATGCTGTAGCTTCTGCTGTAGCAGGTGTCCTGCTTTTCCTCTCAGGAATGCCTGATACTGCCTGTAGATACTTCCTCTGTTTTCCACCACTGATCACAATTAACAATCCCCTCCTTTTTGCTCCCACTTTCTTTATGTCACTAGAAAATAATACACACACACCTTGAAATAATTTGTGTGTATATTCCTGAGTGTTAATCAAATGTGTCTTCATATCCCTACCCTTGAGCATGATGCCTAACACACCATAAGCACTCAGTATATTTTACTGAATTGCTGGTAGGTCCAACCATGCTGAACCTTATAATTTGCTTTTATCCGAATGCTGCCAGTAAGCAGATTTGGACCTTGGGCAAGTCATTCATTCATTCTCTCTAGAGTAGCTTCTAATCAGCAAAATTAAATATTTTAATCAGAACTAAAATTATGTGAGTCCAAGTTTAGAGTTCCTAATTAAGAAACAGAGAGGGTTAGTCTTACACTTTCAAACTAAATGGAATCTTGGTCTTTGCAAAAAGTATTCAAGAAAAAAAAAATTCTTTTGTCTTCAAAACCCCAGAGAAAATCTGTATCCATAACATGGGTGCTTAAAATCAAAGTTGAAGTGATCATTACAGCTAGCAGCTACATGTGCACTACTTAGCACCACACAGAACGCTAATTGGTTTGGGAAAGCAACATTTGATCATAACTGCCAAGTGCACATTATATATAATGATTAGCGAAACAAACCTAGTGCATGCTCTCTTCCCACTGTGCAGTTGTAGTTATTAGTGGCTGCCTACCTCCCCGCCTCCAGCAACATCGATGTCTCTAGAGCTCCCGAACCCATTTACTTTCCATTCACTGCTTGCCTCACTGCCTGCAGCTGTATTAATACATCCCAGAAGAATTTGTTCCCATCAATTATGGTAAAAGTTGTAGTCACAGTTCTGTGGCACATCAGCACTACTGCAAGCAGGCAAAAATAATACATAAAATAAATAAAATAAAATAAAAACGGACTCAGCTCATGACTCACTGCAATTAAGTTGCTGAGATCTGGGAAGGGGGGGGAATTAAAAGGTGCTTCTACTTTACAAGACGAATTATTTGTTACCTAACATTTGTTATATAGACAGTATAATAATGACTTCTGGAATAACCAATACTTTTAGGGTTAAACTTTAGAGGGAGACTAAAGAGTAAGAATGACAGGTGGACAGCACTGGAGAAATAGACTAATTATTCAAGTCCTTAATTGTGACTCCCCTGAGTTTTAGTCTTAGAAGCTTAGTTTTCCTCTTAGGAATCTCTTGTTAAATGTTTATTCCTGTTACTAGAAATTATTCCTGAAATAAGAAATGCCATGACTGGAAAACATCATGGTGTTGCTAAGACTTGAATAATTATCCTAGAAATAAAAATAATTTTTCTATATTTTTATTATGATAATCACTTATGACTTATATATACTTATACTGTATATGACTTACATAGACTTATATAGAATTTTAAAGGCAGAAGAAAGCCTGGATATCACACAACTACATCATTTCATTAATGAAGAAACTGAAATACCTTACTTAGGTACTAAGGGGAAATTAGAGCTGACCATAATACTCTATTTAATGTTTTAACCAGCTTATCTTCTCTAAGTACCCCTGATTTCCATTACATTGATCTATTCTTTCTTTCTTTTTCTTTCTAGCTTCTAATATTTTATTAGCTCTAATTATTTATTGGTTTTGTTTCCTCCTTCCCATTATAATGTATCCACCTAGAGAGCACATTCCTTTGTCTATTTTGTTCTTGAATGTATCCAAAACATCTAGTGTAGTGTTAATACACAGTAAGGTTTGAATTCATATATGCTGAATAAATAATAAAGGCATAGATAATTGGTGCAAAAAGTCTGCTAAGGAAGTAGGGAGAGGAAACAGGAGAAAATACTCTCAAGTACATAAGTGGAAAGACAATTTTACCGATAACAATGGGAAAATTAATAGAGGAGTAATTTTGGCTATACATGGGGGTCTTCATATTTTAATATTATAGGCTGATAGGGTTTTGCAACCTAATATTATTTTATTCCAAGTGAAGTCATTGGGCCAAAATATCAGCTAAAACTGAGAGTTAAGACATCATGGAATATAACCCTCAAAGAAACTGAAGAATTAAAATTGCCAATGGGAAAAGAGAAAAGGAAATTCTCCAGGTAGCAATCTCTTTAAGAAACACTGAGAAGACTGAAGATGAATGTAGTTGGCACCAATTCAGAGTGTTCTTCAATATTTTCCTGTGTGAAACCAACCATTCAGTTATAATTGTACAAAAGGAAGATAATCTGTAGCAACAAAAACTCAGTGCTCAAAAATTGAGATATGTAACTATCCATGAATCATGGAAGAAGGACCTCAGAAGACATGTAGATGTTCAATTTCTGTTGTTGTTGTTTTTTCTTTTTGTGAGGATAAGAGTAATAATTTGCAAGCTCTTTACATACCGAAGCAAAAACTGGAGGTGCATCCATTGGGCAATCCTTATTCTTTAATATTTGTTTCAGAGTGCCTGCCTCGATCAGTCAGTAGAGCATGTGAGTCTTAACCTCAGGGTAGTAAGTTCAAGCTTCTTGTTGGGCATAGAGCTTGCTTTACAAACAAACAAATAAACAAACAAACAAACATGTAAAATTTGTTTGGATTTGCTTTATGGCTAAGGATAGCATCAATTTGGGTAAATGCCCCACATGCATTTGAAAATAATGTGTATTCTGCAATTTTTGAGTAGATATGTACCAATTAGGTCAGTTTGACTAATGTTTAATTCTTTGATATCTATTTACTTTCTGTCTAGTTGTTCTGGTGTTGAGAAAGATGAGTAAACATCTCCAAATATGATACTGGGGTGTTTTTTTTTTACTACTTTTAAAAACTTTTTTAAATGTTGATTTATTTTTGAGAGAGAGAGAGAGGGAGCACAAGTGGGGAAGGGGCAGAGAGAGAGGGAGACAAAGAATCTGAAACAGGTTCCAAGTTCCGAGATGTCAGCACAGAGCTCCATGCAGGGCTCAAACCCACAAACTGTGAGACCATGACCTGAGCCAAAGTCAAACACGTAAGGGGCTGAGCCACCCAGGCGCCCTTTATTACTTCTTTTTGATCTCTCAATTCTTGCTTCATATATTTTGAAGCTATGCTATTAGGTGCTACTGAAATAAGTTTCTAGGCCCAAGATGAAGTTACTTCTGCCCAGGGTGCCAAGCCAGCAAAATAAAATTTATATAACCTAGTGTTCCTATAAATGCTCCACTTGACCAAATATTCAGGATATCAGTCAGTCAGTCCCCAAACACCAAGGCAACTCTAGGCTCCATACTTATTTCCTTATACCGTCTCACCCCAAAAAAGGTAGATTATGTGGCCCAGCAAATCAGTTATTTTTTATTGTCTCTTCCATGTTCTTTATTCTTTATCCTATAAAAGTGTCCTGCCTTCTGCCCCATTTTGCAGTGCTCTGGATAAAGACTGTCCACTTAAAGTGTTCAATAAAGTCTGTTTGCATCATCTAAATTGTCTTCTTTAGTCATTTTTTAGCAATTTATACAAAATACTGTGGACTTATCCTTTTTATCCTGACTCTTTACTTTGATTAATACCTCCTTATCTCTGTCAATACTTCACCTTGTCATCATTTTTTTCACTGAGATATAACTGACATATAATCTCATATTAGCTCCAGGTATACAACATAATGATTCAACACGTACATACTGCAAAATGGTCACCACGATAAGCCTAGTTAACATCCATCACCACACATAGTTACAACTTTTCTTTTCTTCTTGTGATGAGAACTTTTAAGATCTACTCAACTTCTTCATTTGACAGATAAAGAGGCAGTGTTTATAAAAATGTGTTCTTTAATTAACTACCCATGTAACTTTGGACAAGTTGCTTGTCCTCTTTAAACTTTGATTCCATGATTTTTAAAATATTGGTAATACCTCAGAGAATTGCTGTACAGATAAAGTAAGATAACCCATTTTGGTGCTTTTCCTGGAGTAAAATAAGACCTCATTATGTTGCCCTCATTATGCCCTCATTACATGCCCTCATTATGTTACAGGGCAACATTTAATACTATTAGTACTAGTAGTTTAAAAACTATGATCCAACCCTAGAATCAGATGGCTTCCCTGAGACTTCTTTAAAATATTTAAACAGAAAGTAATACAAATGTACAAACTCCAACTAGTTTTGAAAGAACTTCCAGAGTTCTGAAAAGGTATAAGACTAGAGTGATTGTGAAATCAATATCTGAATAAGATGTGACAGGAAAGGAAAATGACAGATTTATCTCATAAACATTAAGCCTAAACAAAATATTATCAAATATAGAAAAACAGTATACACAAAAAATGATGATAATTTATGAGAAAGTATAGTATGTTCCAGGAATGACAAGCTAAGTTAATATTCATAAAGCAATATTATTTACCATGTTAATAGAATAACATGTATATTTTAAGAGGAGCTGAACATCATTTAACAAAATTTTATACCAATTCATGATTAAAAACAAATAAATTACTTAGCAAAGTAAGAATAGTACAGAATTTCTTTAACTTGATAAATGGTACTACCAAACACCTATAGGTAATTAACATCATATTTGATGTCAAATATTAAGAGCTTTTCATGTTGACATTATGAAAAAAATAATACCCACTATAATCCTTTCTATTCTATATTGTACTGAAGGTCCTAGTCAGTATAAGGAAGAAAGGAAAAATACATAGGATTGAAATATGCAACCCCTAATAAAAATCTTTTATTTATGAGCAAAATGACAACCTGATTCTAAAATTTACAAATTAATGCAAAGGAATGAAAATCAGTAAAACAATATTGAAGAATTTTTAAAAATAGAAACATACACTTGCAAATACTTTTAAACCCATAGTCAGTAATAATGCATGGTGATGGTGCTAAGTAATTACAGTACAAAATAAATAATGAACACAGAATATAGAATATAGAAACAAACCAACACATATATGATCACCTTATTTAAGTCAAGAGTTCTGTTTCAATAAATGGTGCTGGGTCAATTGAAAATCTAAATGTAAAACATTATGTCTTGATCCATACAACATATTACTTATAAAAACATACCAGACAATTTGTATGTCTAAATATATAAAGCATACGAATGAAAGAATGCATGAATAAATAACATCTTTCTGAGTGACAAGGAGACAGTTAAGGTTAAATGCAGGTTTGTAACCTATTGTGTCCCTTTAGTGGAGACATTTAAGAAGGAAAGAAATAGTCTGATCAAACTCCCTTGCAATTATACCGCAAAACAGATCTATTATAAAGGCATTCTTTAAACTATTTTGTGAAATCCAAACTAGAACATGTTTGAATGCAAGGGATGAAGAGCATTTGGGAGGTAGATCTGACAATCTTGAACCTCCTCAAAGACTTGTCATGTCTTTTGATACTCTCTGTATACTCTGAATTAGTGGTAATTTGGTACTGGGTAAAAAAAATAAATAAATAAATAAATAAATAAAATATATATATATATATATATATATATATATATATATATATACACACATACGGTATCTTGTTTGACAATTTGATCTTTATTGTAGGAAAAGATTTCCTAGTTCACCTGGCAGCAAATCCCTTCTAAGAACCGATAAATGCACTGCATACAGTCACACAATGAAATACTACATAGAAGAGAAGGTACAAGCCACAAATATATGCAACAGTATGGATAAACATTAGGAAGATAACTTTGAGAAAAAAAGAAAAAAGTGACAGAAGGTAAAAAATTCTATATGCTATGATTGCAATCATATGGAGTTCAGGGCTTAATTAACAAGATTAACCTTTGGGCTAGAGGTCAGAATATTGTTTATCCTTGAGAGCCATTTACTAAATGTGGACACAAGGATTTCTGGGATGCTGATTACATTTTCACCGTTGGGTTCTGGTTACATAGGTGTAGTCACTTTGTGAAATTCCATCAAGGTATACATGATCATTTTTGTATTTTTTGTATGGAATTTTTAAAGATTAAAAAGAAATATTTAGAAAACTGAGGGGGGTTGTCAATGATCACACAATTACTTTAAGGGAAAGCACTGATATAATATCCAGGTCTTGTTCTACTGTTTTAATTATGTACACATACATGAATAAAACATTTATTAAGCAAACATACAAATCTTTAAAGAAGGTTTGTACTTGCAATTTACTAATAATTTTGATGGATTTGGCAACAACAACAAAAAAAGTTTTACTATGAAAATACAACCAACAGGGAAAAAATTGCATGGAACACCTTTAAAGATTTGCCCTGGGTCTTAAAAATATCATGATGTAACAAATGTTAACACCAAAATTCTAATGTTAGAACCAAAGGGTTGAATCACAAGCAGTTGCTAAACATCAGAGTACAATCTATTTTAGTTGAGAAATAGCCCAAGGTACAGAGAAATGAACTGCTAACTGTTTGGAAAAGTAATAAATAGCAATGACAAATAAAGACTACCTATGCTTTTTCCTTGCTTGAAAAAATCATATTTTTTCTCAGCTCTAGTGTGCTTTGGTTAAAATTAAAAGATGTAAAAAAAAGTACATGTACAGAATTTTTTCTTTTTAAGAATTGCAAAGAAAATTAAATGTTACAAGAAAATATTAATAAATTTAGTAAGGAATATGGAAAATTTAAGTAACAATTATATTGAGGAAATGCGGTATTTCTTTTCTTTTTTACTGTTTCACCTTTAAAAAAATTTTTTAATGTTTTTATTTATTTTTGAGAGACAGAGACAGGACATGAGTGAGAAAGGGGCAGAGAGAGAGGGAGACAAAATCTGAAGCAGGCTCCAGTCTCTGACCTGCCAGCACAGAGCCCCATATGGGGCTTGAACCCACGAACCACGAGATCATGACTTGAGTCAGACACTTAACTGACTGAGCTACCTGTCCCAAAAATGGGGTATTTCTATAATTAACGTATATCTGAGTAATATAGATGCTAATAGTACTAATCAAAGATGTTTGGAAAGAATAAATTTTGATATTTGGGGCCCAAGACTTTAGAGATAATCTAAAAGTATAGAAAAAAAATCAAAGGGGTTTAAAAAAACTTATTTGACTAACTTTTGGTAAGGAAATGGGTGTATGTTAGTAGAATACAGAGCATTAAGAAAATAAATTAGAAAAGAGAAAGAATGCATTTAAGTTGAATTTAGGGAAGAATAATTTCCTAGAAAAATACTGCACCTTAAAATGTCAAATTGGAATAAAGTGTTTTCTTTCGAAGAAAGAAAGAAAACAAATCTAACTTATAAAATGCCAAGGCATATTTCAAAATTTTTTTATATTAAAGTAAGTATGGAAATGCTTCCTAACTCTAATTATTTATTTAGCATTTGGACTTCACGGAGATGGTGGAGAAATGAGAAATACATTAAGGCACGGAAGATTTAAGCAACCTCATTCTAGACTTCAAAAAAATATTTTCTATTTCTATTTAAAATGTTTTCCACAGAGTAAATAATGAGTTCAAACTTAAGTAATGATCAACTTCATACAGACTGCTATATGCATATGTATAGGTTATATACAAACCTAATAGTAAAGAAAAAGGATTCCAAGTATATCACTAAAGAAAGTCAGCAAACCATGAAAGAAGAGAAACAAGTGTCAGAGAAAAACTACAAAAACAATCACAAAACAAGTAACAAAATGGCAATACATATCTATCAATGTTACTTTGAGTATAAATGGACTAAATGCTCCAATCAAAAGACATAGGGTGACAGAATGGATTAAAAAAAAAATCTATATGCCGCCTACAAAAGATTCATCTCAGACTCAAAGACACTCACAGATGGAAAGGGACGAGATGGAGAAATACTTATCATGCAAATGGATGTCAAAAGAAAGTTGAGGTATAAATACTTATATCAAAAAGAAAAAAAATCGGGGTGCCTGGGTGGCTCAGTCAGTTAAGCATCCAACTTCGGCTCTGGTCATGATCTCATGGTTCATGGGTTTGAGCCCCTCATCGGGCTCTGTGCTGACAGCTTGGAGCCTGGAGCCTGCTTCTGATTCTGTGTCTCCCTCTCTCTCTGCCCCTGCCCTGTTCGCACTCTGTCTCTGTCTCTCAAAAAGTGAGTAAACGTTAAAAAAAATTTTTTTAATAGACTTTAGAGCAAAGACTATAAAAAAGAACAAAGAAGGACGCTATATAATAAAAAAGGGCATAATTCAACATGAAAATATAACAACTGTAACTATTTATACACCCAACATCAGAGCAGCCAAACACATAAAACACCTAATAACACACATGAAGAAAACCACTGATAATGATACAATCATAGTAGGGGACTTTACCATCCCATTTACATCAATGATCAACCAAACAGAAAATTAACAAGGAAATAGTGGTTTTGAATGACACACTGGAGCAGATGGATCTAATAGATATATTCAGAACATTCTATTCTAAAACAGCAAAATACATATTCTTTTCAAGTGCACATGGAACATCACATATTAGGCCACAAAACATCACATATTAGGCCACAAAACAAGTCACACATTCAAAAAGATTAAAGTCATCCCATGCATCTTTTGTGACCACAACACTATGGAACTAGAAATCAACCGCAATAAAAAATCTGAAGAGAGCACAAACACATCAAGGTTAAATACCAAGCTACTAAACAATAAATTGGTCAACTAAGAAATCAAAGAGAAAATAAAAAATTATATGGAAAGAAAGAAAAATGAAAACACAATGGTTCAAAATTTTTGGGATGCAGGAAAGTGGTACTAAGAGGGGTGTTTAGAGCAATATAGACCTACCTCAATAAGCAGGAAAAATCTCAAATAAACAATCTAGTCTTATATCTAAACAGGCTACAAAAAGAACAAATAAACAAACAAAAAAAAAACAGCAGAAGGAAGGAAATAGTAAAGATTAGAGCAGAAATAAATGATACAGAAACTAAAAAGACAATAACAAAGATCAATGAAACCAGCAGTTAGTTCTTTGAAAATATCAACAAAATTGATAAAACTTTAACCAGACTCATCAAAAGAGAGGAAAAAAGAGAGTGAGAGAGAGGACTTGTAAAAACAAAATCACAAATCAAAGAGGAGAAATAACAAGTGACACTACAACAATACAAAAAATTATAAGAGAATATTATGCCAACACATTGGATAACCTAGAAGAAATGGATACATTTCTAGACATATACAGCCCACCAAAACTAAAGCAAGAAAAATCAGAAAATTTGAAAAGACTGATTACAGGAATAAAATTGAAGAAATAATTAAAATTCTCCTAACAAACAAATATCTAAATCCAGATGGCTTCACAGACAAATTCTAACAAATGTTTAAAGAGTTAATACCTACTCTTCTCAAACTATTACAAAAAACAGAAGAGGAAAGAAAACTTCCAAATCCATCCTATGAGGCCACATTACCCTGACACCAAAATAAGATAAAGACACTACAAAAAAAGAGAACTACAGGCCAATATCTCTAATAAACATAGATGCAAAAATCTTCAAAAAAAATACTAAGAAACTGAATCAACAATACATTTTAAAAAAATCATTCAATAAGATCAAGTGGGATTTACACCCAGGATGCAAACGTGGTTCAATATTTGCAAAACAATCAATATCATGCATCATTACAATAAGAGAAAGGATAAAAACAATGTGATTATTTCAACAAGTGAAGAAAAATCATTTGACAAAGCACAATATCCATTCATGATTAAAACCCTCAACAAAGTAGGTTTAGAGGGAACATATCTCAACCTAATAAAGGCCTTATATGAAAAACCCACAGTAAGCATCATGCTCAATGGGAAAAACTAAGAGCTTTTCCTCTAAGATCAAGAACAAGACAAAGGTGTTCATCTTTCATTCCTTTAATTCAACATAGTACTGGAAGTTCTAGCCACAGTCATCAGATAACAAAAAGAAATTAAAAAAAATCCAAATGGGTAAGAAAGAAGTAAAACTTCCCCTATTTGCCGATATCATGATACTCTTTGTAGAAAACCCAAAAGACCCTACCAAAAAAACTGCCAGAACTGATACATGAATTTGATAGTCACGGGATAAAAAAATCAATGTACAAAAATCTGTTGTATTTCTATACACTAATAATGAAGTAGCAGAAAGAGAAATTAAAATAATTCCATTTACGGTTGCACCAAAAATAATAAAATACCTAGCAATAAACTTAACCAAAGAGGTAAAAGATCCATACTCTGAAATCTGTGAAATACTGATGAAAGAAATTGACACAAACAAATGGAAAGATATTTCATGCTCATGGGTTGGAAGAACAAATATTGTTTAAAATGTCTATACTACCCAAAGCCATGTACAGATTGAATACAATCCCTATCAAAATATCAACAGTATTTTTCAAAGAATTAGAAGAAAAAATCCTAAAATTTGTATGGAACCACAAAAGACCCCAAATAGACAAAGCATCCTGAAAAGGAAAAGCAAAGCTGGAGGTATCACAATTCTGGACTTCAAGTTATATTGCAAAGCTGTAGTAATCAAAACAGTATGGTACCGGCATACAAATAGATGCACACTTCAATAGAACAGAATAGAAACCCCAGAAATAAACCCACAATTATAACATCAATTAATTTTTAATGAAAGAGGCAAGAACACGCAACGGGAAAACTGGAAGATTACATGATAATGAATGAACTGGACCACTTTCTTACACCAAACACAGAAATAAACTTAAAATGGATTAAGGACTTAAATGTGAGAACTGAAACTATAAAAATCCTAGAAGAGCGCATAGGCAATAATTTCTCTGACATCAGCTGTAGCAACATTTTTTTAAATATGTCCCGTGAGGCAAGGAAAACAAAAGCAAAAATAAACTATTAAGACTATATTAAAATAAAAAGCTTCTCTACAGCAAAAGAAACAATCAACAAAACTAAAAGGCAGCCTACAGAATGTGAGAAGATATTTTCAAATGACATATCTGGTAAAGGGTTAGTATTTAAAATATGTAAAGAACAGATACAAGTCAATGCCCCAAAAAACGAATGATCCAATTTAAAAATGGGCAGAAACATACACAGACATTTCTCCAAAGAAGACATACAGATGGCCAATAGACACATGAAAAGATGCTCAACTTCACTTGCCATCAAGAAAATACAAATCAAAACCACAATGAGTTATCACCTCACACCTGTCAAATGGCTAAAATAAAAAACACAAAAAGCAACAAGTGTTGGTGAGGATGTGAAGAAAAAGGAACTCTCATGCACTGTTAGTAGGAATGGAAACTGGTGCAGCCACTCTGGAAAACAATATGAAGTTACCTCAAAAAGTTAAAAATAGAACTACCCTACAGTCCAGTAATTGTGTTGCTGAGTATTCACCCCAAAAATACAAAAACAGTAATTCAAGAAGAATACATGCACCCTTGTGTTTGTAGCAGCATTACTTAAAATTGTCAAATTATGGAAGCAGCCTAAGTGTCCGTTGACTGCTGAATGAATAAAGAAGTGGTATATACATATAACATATAGATAGATAGATAGATAGATAGATAGATAGATATAGATATAGATATAGATATAGATATAGATAGTGGAATATCATTCAGCCATTAAAAAGAATGAAATCTTGCCATTTGCAACAACATTGATAGAACTAGAGACTATAATGCTAAGTGAAATAAGTCAATCAGAGAAAGATAAATACCATATGATTTCACTTATATGTGGAATTTAAGAAACAAAACAAATGAGCAAAGGGGGGAAAAAAGGTAGAGAGAGACAAACCAAGAAACAGACTCTTAACTCTAGAGAACAAACTGGTGGTTACCAGATGGAAGGAGGGTGGGGGGATGGGTGAAATAGGTGATCAGGATTAAAGAGTACAATTGTGATGAGCTGAGTAACGCACAGAATTATTGAATCACTATATTGTATCCCTGAAAATAATCTAACACTTTATGTTAACTATACTGAAATTAAAATAAAATAAAAACCTTAATAGAAAAAAACAAAATAAAATATTTTCCTCACATTCGAAATTGCATTATTTCTCCTATACACACTCCAAAAGAGATACATTATTCTTAGAAGTGTAAAAATATTGGGGCACCTGAGTTGCTCAGTGGTTAAGCATCCAACTCTTACTTTGGCTCAGGTCAGTGATGATCTCACCTGAGTTTGGGCACCATATCAGACTCTGTGCTGACAGCGTGGAGCCCTCTGACCCTCCCCTACTGGCTATCTTTCTCTCTCTCTTTCTCTCAAAATAAATTTAAAAACTTTAAAAATTTTTTTAAAAAGAAGTGTAAAAATATTGATTTGCAAATATACTTTCTGCAATGTAATTAATTCATAGAGATGTCATCAAATCAATGTTCAAATTGGATAGCTGTTAGTTAAGCTCAGTTTACCAGGTTTCTTTACATTGCGATTCAAATATATTGATGTAAATAAGAAGTAGGGAAGAAAATAAATAAAGTGAAA
Organism: Leopardus geoffroyi; assembly: GCF_018350155.1. NCBI lineage: Eukaryota > Metazoa > Chordata > Mammalia > Carnivora > Felidae > Leopardus > Leopardus geoffroyi. The sequence goes on from NC_059333.1 coordinate 25,493,179, forward strand.
TAATTTCATTTTAGTTTAAATACAATTGGTATAATTAGAAATGTAAATATATAAGTAAATCATAACTATTATAGGTAAAATTATATCAACACATAATTTCCAAAGAAAACAAAAAAACATATTTTGTATAAGACAAAAAATATTACTACTGAATTATATCTGAAGAAAAATGTTGCTAACCTATTTCACAAAACTACTATTTTCTTAGAGGTTGCTTTTGTGTTTTATTTTTTTACTCCCTATTTGATTAGATAAATTAAGATTAATTTCTACAGAATACAAATCTGTCCCGTGGTTATATAGCCTTGAAATAGACCCATGATTAAATAATGTTTGCATTGTTTCAACTGTCTATTCCTACTACAAGAAAAATTAGGAAAGGCTGTTTTAAGTTAAAATAGGAGAAAGGAATAAAAAATAATCCAAAGAAAGGGCAGTCGTACTGTATATGGGGTTGGAAAAATGTTGCTTAAGACTTGCCTTTTTGTTTGACTTCAAGATAAGAAATATTTATTTTCCAATCTATCTCCTTTAGCTTTTGTTTTTGACAGATTGATAATTTCTGTACAAAGTTTATCAGGCAATGCCCCTGCTCCTGACATCAAGCATGTGTCAGCAAAAGAAAACCTCAAGGAACAACATAGATTATTATACAAGTGAAAATTATTATACCATAATTAATCATATATTTATTCTTTGGTTAGAAAAAAATGGATTATACATAATATATATATACATACATATATATATGTGTGTATATATATATATATATATATATATATATATATATAACCTAGTGAATAATAAGAATTGGTTAGAGACTTTACATATATTATTTTATTTTATTCTCACAACAATTAAGTGATGCCAACAAATCCAGTATTTTTCAAATGAGCAAAAGGAAGCTCAGAATAGTCAAGAAAACAGACATAAGCAGCTGACTTGTGATCAAATGAGGGAAAAACTATTAGCAATACTACTTTATAAATAAGAAACAAAATCTTAAAAAGGTTACCTTTCCAAAGACCCCAATTATCAAATGGTAGAGACAATATTTAAATTCTGGTAATCTGACCCCAGAATTCATTACTTCATGCTCCCTCCCATTATAGACCTCTGGTTTCAAGTTTGATTCCAGATCATAATATTCAGACTTGATTTCAGTGGGACTGTTCATGACTCCTAATGTTAATGAGAACAGGGTATGTTTCCTTTTTATTCTTGCATTATGCTATCTTTTTGATAAGAATCTGTCACTTTAAGACTAATGACTAGACAGGTAAACTCCATTGACCCTTAGTAATATAACAAGAGCACATGAAAATGAGGCAAGAGTTAATATCCTTTATCTTGTTCATTCACTTTGAGGTTAATATTAATGAAGCAGAGTCATGAATTTAAATCCCATTTGAGTCACGTAAATTTTCTAGTCCAGATAGTTACCAAATGCCCTCTCAGATCCAAGCTAGTCATTTTTCTTGGCAAACAAATACACTGGTCACAAGAGAGACAAAATGAAACCTATAGATAGACTTGTGTTATCACACTGGCAAAACACTTAAAGTCGATGGTACCAGTCATTTCATCTTTACTTATACATGAAACTTAGTTTTACTAAAATTCAATCCTAATTTAAGAATATGCTATTTATGCCTTAAAATTTTTGTACATGTACAGTACACATGACATAATCTCACATAACCTAGACCAATTAGCTTATAGAAAGTCTAGTAAAATCTTCGGGAACTGTATTATAAGAAGGCTATTATCAACGTAGAGCACTACTCAAAAGGGAATCCCAAGATACGTAAACAGCCACAGAAGAACTGGACTGAGAGGTTTCCTAGGATGTGGGAATTCCAGTGCTAAAACAGCATAGTCCAACACAACTTGGGATGGTTGGCACCTGTATTGCAATAGCCTACCTTATCTGCAGCTTTGCTTTCTGGGGTTTCAGTTCTCACAGTCAAGCACCTTCATCCATGGTCTGGAAGCAGATGGTCTTCCTTCTGAATTATCCTCAGAAAGTCAGTAGCCTCATACTACACCATAATGCCTACGTCATTCACCTCATTGCATCTCATCATGTAGGTCTTTTATCATCTCATATAATCCTCAGAAGAAGAAGAGTGAGTATACTACAATAAGACATTTGGAGAGAGAGAGAGAGAGAGAGAGAGAAGACACATTTGCATAACTTTTATTACAATATATTGTTACAACGTGTATTGTTCTATTTTATCATTATTGTTGTTAATCTCTTAATGTGTATAATTTATAAATTAAACTACCATATATATGTACGTATAGGGAAAAACCTATACATGAGTATAGGGCTCAGTACTATCTACAGTTTTAGGCATCCATGGGGGGTGGGGGCATGGTAGGTATCCCCCTTAGGTAAGGGAGGACTGCTGTATTATGACAGATAGTTGAAAGAATTGGAAAAAGTTAATGTGAAACAATTCTAACTGAAACATTATTAGTTCTCTAGAGTTCCCATAACAAAATATCGCAAACGGGTCTAGAGGCTACAAATCAAAGACCAAAGCGTCAAAATTTGGTTCTTTCTGAAGCCTCCCTCCTTGACTTGCAGATGCCTCACTCCTCGTGTCTTCACATGGTGGTCTTTGACCAGTGCCTGTATGTGTCTATTTTCTCCAGTGTGTTAAATCTTTCTCTTGTAAGGACTTCAATCATTTTGAATTAGTTAAGACTTCACTTTTAACTTAATCATCTCTTTAAAATCCTTGTTTTAAAATACAGTCACATTCTGAGATAATAGGGGTTAGGACCTCAATAGATAAATTTTGGGTGAGGAACACAATTCAGTCTATAACAGAAGTCTTCCAGTATCTGAAAGACTCTCATTTTGGATAATCTTTAAATATTCTTTTAGTCTTCAAAGGCAAAGAAAAATGACTATAAGAGAAAATTACCTAAATTCATTTGTGATTCCAAACTATCCCATTGAATATGACGCCTAGCTGGGTAGTAAACAATCTACCCTGAGAGGAAATTTTGACTTGATTACCAAACTATGGTTTTCTGAGAGCTGGTCAATTCTAAATAGACCACATCTGACAATAATAATCAGTGTATGTATTTTTGTGTATGAATGTATGTATGTGTGTATATATGTATATGATTCAACACATAAAAACTTCATATTTAGGGGCCATTAATATGTGGAAGCATTTTACAGAGACAAATCATAGCATAAGACTGAAGAGAGAGAAAGAGAGACATAGACAGAAAGATAGAGATAAATAGGTAGATATAAATATAAATGTAGATATAGATGTAGGTAAATATAGAGATAGAGACAGAGATATATAGGTATCCACATTTTCAAAGAAGGAAGTATTGAAAGTAAAAAATAGTAATTTTACAGTGGAGATGTGGTAGGGTCCCGTCTCTAAGGAGAGGGAAAACAAACAAACAAAAAAAAAAAACTCAAAGCAACCTGGCTATGCATAACTGACAACATCCCTCACAACCGACTACATGTTTCCGTGCTACCATATATGGGAGACAAAGAAATAGAAAATGTATCTGAAATCTATGCCACGTGGCATTCGGGGCTCAGTGCTTTGGGTGCAAACCCAACTGAGCGGTGCTGGCACGAATTAAGTTGCTTCCTGGAAAGAAAAGCTTTGATGTCACGACTTTCTGTGCAAGAATCCTGCTACAGAGAAACCTGACAGAAACTACATTAACCAAATAATGAAGGTCAGCATCACCAGTGATTTTATGTCAAAATCATGTTTTCACTGATACTACGTAATGAGATCATTTCATACCTGTGGTACTCTTTCCAAAAATCCATAACCCCAGGCTAATCATGAAGACATCAGACAAATCCAAATGTGACATATTCTATATAATCTCTGGCTAATATTCCTCAAATCTGACAAGAATTCAAGGAAAGACTCTCATAGACCAGAGGAGGTTGGAGAGACGTGAAAGATGGACACAATGTGGTATCCTGGAACAGGTTCCGAAACAGAGGGAAAACATTCATGGGAAAGTAATGAGACCCAAGTAAAGTCTGGAGTTTAGATAAAGTAATGTGCCACTGTTGATTTCTTGTTATGACAAATGTACCACGGCCATGTAAGATGATAATAATGGAGAATTGTCTGTATTACCATAGTCATTTTTCTGTAAATACAAAATTATTCCAAAATAAAAAGACTACTTTAAAAACAATTCATAGCCTGGAGAATAAAATAGAGAAAGATTAAACTTAACACAGTGGAAGCACAGCCTAACCCAGATGAGAGATCATAAAATTGGGTAGGAGCAGTGTGGATGGAAGAGGGAAAATAATTGATTTGAAAGTTAAGTGTCAGAAATGACATAATTCAGTGATGTTATTTTTTTATTTGTAATATTTTCAAAAGCCACATTAGCCTTTCTAGCTACTGCATCACATGGTTAATATATATTGAATTTACTCTGGAAAAAAATATTAGCCTTTCCACAATCATGATTAAGAGATTTCAACATCTTCTACAGATACAACTATACTTATGGACCTAAGTATAGGATCAGATTTTACCCTTTTGAATTCTGCTCCTCATGGATGACTTTACATATTTGAATGGATATATATTTACTTTTGCCACTCAAATCCATTTACTGTTGTCTTGGAAAGAGAGGCCCTCCTGCGTTTGGGCAGTAACCACATCTCCCCTATTTGTAAGAATGGCACTGGAGCCCATATCCATTCTTCAATCTAAGAATGGCCAGGTAATTTAGACCTGAGCCAAAACCATTAGCATGAAACATTAGCATGGTAAAGGTGATTAAGTCAGGAAGGATAGTGACCTTTAATCATTCTCTTGGAGAAGGAAAGTAAGTGTATCTTCTGCAGATGTGCACATTTTTTAAAAGATTTTATTTTTTAGTAATCTTTACACCCAACGTGGGGCTCATTCACAACCCCATAATCAAGAGGCCCATGTCCCACCTACTGAACCTGCCAGCCACCCCTAGATGTGCACATTAATAAATATAGTCCTGGAGTTTCTAGAAACCAAATGCCATCATCAGAGTCAGCATGGAAAAGAATAGATCAAGGAAGACCAGCTCCTTGTGTTTCTTGTTCAGACCCTACATGACCTGAATTACATGGATTACATTTCTTCTCCTTTTCTACTTGTGCCAGTTTATGATAAATTTTCATGTTTATTACCTGCAACTGAAAACTCTGAAGGATAAATGATATCTATAATAATGAACTCTATCATTTTTATGCACTTTGTATCTATAGATTTGATGGACTTTTATGACTTCTAATTATTAATTCAAATCACAGGGAAAAGTGTAGAACAGCCTAGGGTTCAGTGAGAATTCTGAGACATATGATGAGAAATCTCACTCTAATTCATACCCAGCCTTTGGGAGTGAATCATGACTGGTCTAAGTCAGTGGTTCTAAAACATTAGACTACATCAAAATTAACTGACAAGCTTGTTAATTATCTGCAGTCTCCACTGCCCGACTTTCCAACTAAGTGGGATGGGTTTGGGACCTGAGAATTTGGATTTCTAACAAGTGCACACAGACGACTCTTTCAGAACCACCGGTCTAAGCATCTCATATTCACCCTTTTTTTTTTTTTTTGAAAGAATGTGTATTTATTTATTTTGAAAGAGAGGGAGCATGCACAAGTAGGGGAGGGGCAAAGAGAGAGATGGAGAGAAAAATCCCAAGCAGGCTCTGTGCTGTCAGCTCACGGCCCGATTTGGTCAGTCTCATTAACCGTGAGATCATGACCTGAGCCAAAATCAAGAGTCTGACAGTTAACAGACTGAGCCACCCAGGTGCCCCTAAGCATATAATATTCACCTTTGATCCTCATTTCTCTCTGTGACTCAAGTAGGGGCTTTCCAGAAACATGTTTTCACTGTTTTAAGAAAGAAATAGGGTAATAGAGTCACCTTTTTCTAATCTTTTTCTTCCAGTGTTGGACACTGCAATGAGAGAATGTGGTCCCTGGAGCCATATGGGAATCAAGAAAAAAAGCCAAGAGAACTACCAACGTACTCATTCCAATGCCCTGACCAGCCCCAGGACTGGCTTCTTTCAGAATTCTTGATATGACAGGCAAATCAATGCTGTTATTATTATCCAACCATTAGTCAGGTACTCTTGTTACTTTTAGCTAAATATTCTGCTTGAGATGGTTACAAATGGGCTACTGCAACTGATATGAAAAGCATTCTTGTGGCTATAAATTATTTTAGGGCAGCAACATTTTGCTTTAGGTCCTATAAAGCTACAGCACAGAGTACAGTTTCTGGAACACAATAGATGTTCAATAAATTTCTGCTGATTTAATGATAAATGATAGCAGTAGTTTGAATTCAGTATCACATAGTTTGGGCTTTGAAGCATTAAAAAGGCTTTCATGTAATTTCTCCTATTAGCTAAACATGCAGAGTGAAAAAAAATCACTTCTCTTTTCTTTTAGATTATAGCTCATTTCCCCTTTTCAAAAACATTTCTCTCCCACAAAGATTTTAAATATATTTTCTACAATATATCTAAAAATAGTTTAATAAGGGTAAAAATCTGGGATTGCAGTTTGAAGTCATAAAATAATGCATACTAAAAATATGGAGTAAATGTATCTTTTCTTGTCAAGGAATATTTATAAATCCTACTTAGAAGGACATCATTTCTCAGGATGCTACAAGGCCTTAAGTCAGCTCTTTAATAGAGAAGAATACTAAGAAATATGATTCAGATAAAATAGTTTTATGGCATATAATTTCTTTTTTCATATATAATTTCTTAATGCTGTGTGAATGTTCCTATAACTCAGACTTGCACATATTATATCAAACACTTCTTTGGCTTCTGTGGAACAGAGTAAAATACAACTCTCATTAATACTTAACTTACCATATTCTGCATCACCAAGCCCTTAGCAATTAATGTAGCATTTCTACCTTTCTGTCAATAAAATTAAATCTTACATTTAATAGATGTAGATAAGGATCATAATTTTACATGGGAAAATAAAATCTGTACAAAGTCCAAAAATGATCTTGTAAAAAAAAAAAAAAGCCAAAAGCTCAAACTACTGCAAGCTTTAAGCTACAGTAATTGCTCCCTTGTTTGTAGTATGGGCTTTGTCTCCAAAATTATAGCACTTGCTAGTAGTAACTGATAAACTTCGCAGTTTTCAGCCTATTATTGTTTAATTTATTATTATTAATCATTCAAAATGAACAAAAGAAAATAATATGGGTTTTTTGGTATTGAAATCCCTTTTGTCCCCCTCATTTTGAAATTATTGGGAGGAAAATTATACTTTGTATAAGAAAATATTGATCCTAACTTACTGTGTTTAGTTCTTTTGGTTTTAGCATCAAACATTCCAAAGATGGATTTTTATTTTTAGCTGAACATTTACTTTAATTTTGGAAGTTATTAGCATTTGCCTAATAGATATAATAATTTGGAATTGGCATTTATACATGACTCAAATCAAATAAAAACTCAATGTTTCTAATAGATTATTACATGAGTACATAATAATTTACAGCCTCTTTTGAAAAACAAAGAAAGAAAACAATGCATTAGCATTTCAGCTCTCTTAGAAATAATGTTGCAATTATAAGAGTCAGTATGAGGGGCGCCTGGGTGGCGTAGTCGGTTAAGCGTTCGACTTCAGCCAGGTCACGATCTCGCGGTCCGTGAGTTCGAGCCCCGTGTCGGGCTCTGGGCTGATGGCTCAGAGCCTGGAGCCTGTTTCCGATTCTGTGTCTCCCTCTCTCTCTCTGCCCCTCCCCCGTTCATGCTCTGTCTCTCTCTGTCCCAAAAATAAATAAACGTTGAAAAAAAAATTAAAAAAAAAAAAAGAGTCAGTATGAGAGGCGATATTCACATGGAGACACTCTAGTTCACTGTCTCACATCTTCCCCTACTTGGTAACTGAGTGGTCTCAGCCTACCTACATGAGTGTCTCTGGAGAGACTGCTAAATTCATCATTGTTCCCGACTATAGAAGATTAAAATCCCTTTGTATAGGCAGAGTAAGATTAGGCTAATCTAACCCCTTCTTCTATGAAGTAGAAAATTCATGGGCTGGAGAATCATGGATCCTAAAATTACTAGAGCCCAATCACATCTTTTGCTGACACTCTGGGGTGTCCATGAAAATTTGCTTTTTGTACCTCTGGAACCTCTCTCACTTCTCACCTTCACAGAATGTAGCTATTCTTGGGTTTTTTGTAAAATTCCCTTTTTTGATCATGATAACCAATTCAGATATCATGTCACAACCATATATGGACATATATAGAAAAAAATTATGTTCTTACTTTATATCTCTATCTGCCTATTCTTCCATGTATCTCTGTGCATATACAGATATAGTGATAGATGATTAGATAGATAGATACATAGATACATAGATACATAGATGACACATATGACATATGGATATATATGGATACTTATAATGGTCTCTCTATGTATGGATATATATGAATATATGGATATACATGACCTTTTATGTTATATGTTTCATATTATACAAAGGGATACAGTGAATTTAAGAAATGCTCTTTGAAAATAAAAAGTCCCTGACTACACTGAATAACTTAATGGTTACTGGATTATGGCCTCTGTTAATATCTATCTAATTCCATCTATGTGAATAAATAGACTCAATCACATGCCAATGATACTTTGAACAACATGGCACAAATATTGATAGCAACCTAGCTGGAATTGTCAAACACAGAAAAGTAGATAGTAAATTAGATCAATTAAATCAACTTCCACAACCTATTAATTGGGAGAAATTATTTGCAAATCATATATTTGATAAGGGATTAACACCCGAAATATATAAAGAACTCATTCAACTTAATAGCAAAACAAAACTAGTCCAATTAAAAAACTAGGCAGATGATCTGAATTGATGTTTTTCCAAAAAAGACATACAGATGGCCAACAGATACAAGAAAAGATGCTCAACATCACTAATCACCAGGAAATTCAAATTAAAACCACAAGTTATCAACTCACACCCGATAGAATGGCTATTATCAAAAAGACAAGAACTAACAAGTGTTGGCAACGTTGTAGAGGAAAGGGAACCCTTGTACACTGTTGAAGGGGTTGTAAATTGGTCCAGCCACTGTGGAAAGCATTATGGAGTTTCCTCAAAAAATTAAAAATAGAATTTCCATATCAACCAGCAATTCCATTTCTGGGTATTTATCTGAACAAAACAAAATCACTAACTCAAAAAGATATATGCACCCAATGTTAATAGTAGCCTTATCTACAACCACTATGGTATGGAGACAATCTTAGTGTCCATCGATGGATGAATAGGTAAAGAAGATGTGATACATATTTGCAATGAAATATTATTAAGCCATAAGAAAGAATGAAATCTTGCCATTTGTGACAACATGGATGTAAGTGGTAGACATTATGCTAAACAAAATAAGTTAGACAGGGAAAGACAAATGATCTCACTTATGTGTGGAATCTAAAATAAAAACAAAACAAAGCAAAAACAACCACCACTACCACCACAACAGAAACAGAGAACAGATTGCTTGTTGCCAGAAGTAGAAAATGGGGGCCAGGCAAAACTGATGAAGGGAGTCAAAAGGTACAAATTTTCAGTTATAAAATCAATAAGTCATGGCATGTAATGTATAGTATGGCAACTATAGTTAATAATACTGTATTACATATTTGAAAGTTGCTTAGAGAGCAAAAGTTAAAAGTTCTCATCACGGGATGCCTCGGTGGTTCACTCGGTTGAGCGTCCAGCTTCAGCTTGGGTCATGATCTCACGGTCCTTGGGTTTGAGCCCTACAGCCTTGGGCTCTGTGCTCACAACTCAGAGCCTGGAGCCTGTTTGGGATTCTGTGTCTCCCTCTCTCCCCCTGCACCTCCCCTGCTCACACTCTGTCTCTCTCTCTCAGAAATAAACATTAATTTTTTTAAATAAATAAAATAAAAGTTCCCATCACAAGAAAAAACTATACATATGGTAATAGATGTTAGCCCGACTTATTGTGTTGATCATTTTGCAATATACACAAATATTGAATCATTATGTTGTATATCTAAAACTAATATAATGTTGAATGTCAATTATATCTCAAAAAATAAAAAATTTTGAGAAGTAAATAAATTCAACTTTCCTGTTCATTAACAACAAAAAGTATATTAACCAGGACATTGCCATGTTTTATTAAAAAAAAATCTCCTTATATTGAAGGCACTAAGATGGGAGAAAAAGACCAGAAATGGATATTCTTAAGATGTGAATGAATAGTATGATCAGTTATACGGCCAATTTTATTTTCTTTATTAAAAGAGTAGTTGTCATATCCTGTTCCCTGGAGTTGTTATAAGAATCTTTCCTAAAGAATTATTTGTTAAACATGTTTATGAAAAGATCAGATAACCTGGAGAGGGATTGAAACACACACACACACACACACACACACACACACACACACACACAATCATTTATCACAAATATAATAAACAGAAAGGCAATGAAAAGAATACAGAAGTATTGTAAGAAAAGACTAGGTTAGGCCTGTTACTTGCTCCTTCACACAATTGTGAAGTCCTGTTTTGATCTATCTAGCACGCTTTTCCTAACTATAATCAATATAACTGACTGGCCATGGGTATGGTTACAGCTTGCAGATTTTATCCATAAATGTAGGGACAAATTTAATGGTCATAATCACAAAATGCATATTTTATAAAATGACATTCTACTAACCAACCTGAGCTGAATTTTAAAATAAACCATATTTTCCCCCAGTCAATAATCTCCCTTGTCTTTTATACAGATAGTTACTCAAAGGCAAAGAGAAACTTATGCTTTGATAAATCCAACCTTGCAAAAAGAGTTTCTGATTTTTTATGCTGTGCCAGAAACTCATCTTTAGATAAAAGAGCATTGTTATTACACCTACTTCATTTATTATCTCTCTCCCTTGGGACTTCAAAAATTGGGTTAGGGCTACAACTTGAACAGATTCCCTATCTAACCCTTAAAAGTGAGTGTAATAGAATATTATTTGGATAAAAACATCCATTTCATACTACTTATCACTGTTATCACATGCTTTGTAAAGGAGTCTTATCAATCTTATACGCTTTTATTGTGCCTTATTGAAATGACTACCTAGAATTCACATTTTCAGCATACTCTAAAGTAATTATAGTGTAGTTTTTCTTACTGCCCCAACCTCACAAATTCCTGTTTATTGATTTCAACATTTATGCAATGTATTTTTCTATTCCTCTGGAATGACTGTACTTGAAATTTTGTGTATGGTTTCTACTGCATCTCTGGACATATTTCCTGCTTTCTTATTGCTCTCACTTCCTGCTTTCTTCATGCTTGTGCCATTCATCTTGACTCATCCAACACTTTCTTTACTTTGGTGCTTTGTGAAATTACTTTGAGCCATGTTACTTGAAAATCCTGAAGTTAATGCAAACCTAGCCAATTAAATGATTACATATGTTTCACTCTTTGGCTTTAAATTTTTCCCATTACCTTGTGTTCTGAATTAGAAATTACACTTAATAATAATAATAATAATAAGCAATTACACATAACGGCTGTATTAAAAATACCACACAAATAATTGACTACCTGAGTTGAGTCCCACATATTAAAAGGAATAAATTCAGCCCTGGAGTACCACTCATTTATTTAATTTCAGATTATTTTCTGTTAGGATGCGATATAAAAACTATGACACTAATTCATTACTTCTAAATCCAACCTATCTTTCCATTGAGAAAAGATAGTTTTTAACAATATGAAAATAAAATCTCAGGTAATTGCTCATAAAGGGGTGTCCCTTGTGCAACAATTACTTACTAACATTTAAATAATGTAAGTTTTCCATCTAAATGTTGTTATTTCTCTATGTAGTGATATCCACTTTCAAAGCAACTTTTGACTAAAGCAATTTCATCCTTAAAATAGATGGGTTATACTGTCTTTTTCCAGAATTTTAATTTCACTTCCATTTAATCCATTTGCTTTAGCCCACTGTTACACAATAGGACATTGCCCAAATTGTCTTGCCCTTGCTCTCACCCCATCAGGCCAACCACGGTGATTGTGCTGACTTGTTGATCCTCCTCAGGTTACTGGATGTTCTTAATTATCCTGTCTGTTCTTTTTCCCATGTGGCCAGTTGGAAAAATTTCTTGGCCACTGCCTTGCAAACACACAGCAAAGACCTACTGGAGCAGACAACTTGCAATGATGTCCCTGGCATATGGACATGCAAACTTTTCACACTTCAAGTGATTTTGCCATTTGAGTGACTAGGTCTGGTTGCAAATGTCTCAATAAAGATCATCATTAAGTTTTCAAATATATGCACTATTGTAGAACATGTTTAAGACCCTGTATCTATCCCATATGCTTATCCATTGGTGTATGCTTATTTCTGCGCTATATTCTTGCTAGCTTGAGCAAACATTAGTTGGCCCTTAAGTGCCATGAAAAACACCATATTATGCTGTTTTCCCTTCAAAACCTAAACTGAGAAAACTGCAGTCACTGCAGGAATTACAGACACAAGTAGTTAGAGATTTAGACCAATTTACTTTCATTTGGTTGTAGAAAGTGTTGAAAAAACAACAGCTAAAATAACCAAGAGAGTGGTGACTAAGTAGGGGAACAATTTATCTAAGTCAATAGCAAAACAGATACTATAAATAGGAAAATAAAACTGATTCATAGACAGGAGTTTACAAACCTACAAATAGAACACTACATGGTTTGCTGTTGTTTGTATCAAAGCCAGCCTAATTTCTTTTAGGAGGTAACTTGCAAACTTGATGCAGTTCTAGTCAACTTTAGACTCTTGAAACCCAATGTTTCTTCCCTAGACAGCAAGAAAAATTGAGTTCCATCTCTGCTAGTTCACACTACAGTTTATTCCACTGTAGAATATGGTGTTCAGGTGCCTTCTTTCATATATCAATCATCCAGAGTTGAAAGAGATTTAAGAAGTCTTGAAAATAATAAGCCTATTTTTTATAGACCTTATGACGTCTCTACTCCCAGACTTGTCTTTTTAAAGATACAAATATTTGAATAATATTTTATGATAACAGATGGTAACTTGTGGTGAGTATAGCATAACTTATAGACTTGTTTAATCACTATGTCGCACACCTGAAGTATTGTGTTTCACCTATTCTTCAATTAAAAAAATTAAAATAGGGGCGCCTGGGTGGCGCAGTCGGTTAAGCGTCAGCCAGGTCACGATCTCGCGGTCCGTGAGTTCGAGCCCCGCGTCGGGCTCTGGGCTGATGGCTCAGAGCCTGGAGCCTGTTTCCGACTCTGTGTCTCCCTCTCTCTCTGCCCCTCCCCCGTTCATGCTCTGTCTCTCTCTGTCCCAAAAATAAATAAACGTTGAAAAAAAAATTAAAAAAATTAAAATAAATGAAAATAAAGATACAAAGATTGTTTCCTAAAAAAAAAGCATCCTGTTGGTACTTAGACTAAAATATCTATCAGTGGAAAAGCCTTATCTTACACGTATTTAAGTTTTTGATACTACATTTTAAGGTTGTCTTAGCTTTTCACAATGTTGGATTTTCAAGATAAGGTTATTTACCCCTGTATCTCCCATTCTTTCATATTTCCTTTCCTCTCTTCAGAATGTCAACATATAATAAACTTTATCACTATTGATAACTGCAAAATAAAAATAAAAATAAAAACAAAGAAGCTGTGCAGCTCAAGTGAGAAATGTGTGGAAACTCTGAGTAATTTTATCAATATCAATTTGAATTATAAATAAATATACGGATGGCTGCTTGGCTCAGTCGGCTGAGCATCCGACTTCAGCTCAGGTCATGATCTCGTGGTTTGTGGGTTCAAGCCCCGCGTCAGTGCTGTGCTGACAGCTCAGAGCCTGGAGCCCTCTTTGGATTCTGTGTCTCCTCCTCTCTCTGCCCCTACTCCCGTTCATGCTCTATCTCTCTCTGTCTCTCAATAATAAATAAACGTTAAATTTTTTTTAATATAAATAATAAATATTTAAATATTAAGCTATTCTTATACTGTTTGTTCTTTACACATTGATCACCCTTCAGAGTGTTACAGAGAGATATAGGTCAGTTTATTCTATTTTTTTTTATGATATGAAATTTATTGTCAAATTAGTTTCCATACAACACTCAGTGCTCATCCCAAAAGGTGCCCTCCTCAATACCCATCACCCACCCTCCCCTCCCTCCCACTCCCCATCAACCCTCGTTTTGTTCCCAGTTTTTAAGAGTCTTATGCTTTGGCTTTCTCCCACTCTAACCTCTTTTTTTTTCCTTCTCCTCCCCCATGGATTTCTGTTAAGTTTCTCAAGATCCACATAAGAGTGAAACCATATGGTATCTGTCTTTCTCTGTATGGCTTATTTCACTTAGCATAACACTCTCCAGTTCCATCCATGTTGCTACAAAGGGCCATATCTCATTCTTTCTCATTGCCACGTAGTACTCCATCGTGTATATAAACCACAATTTCTTTATCCATTCATCAGTTGATGGACATTTAGGCTGTTTCCACAATTTGGCTATTGTTGAGAGTTCTGCTATAAACATTGGGGTACAAGTGCCCCTATGCATCAGTACTCCTGTATCCCTTGGGTAAATTCCTAGCAGTGCTATTGCTGGGTCATAGGGTAGGTCTATTTTTAATTTTTTGAGGAACCTCCACACTGTTTTCCAGAGTGGCTGCACCAATTTGCATTCCACCAATAGTGCAAGAGGGTTCCCATTTCTCCACATCCTCTCCAGAATCTATAGTCTCCTGATTTGTTCATTTTGGCCACGCTGACTGGCGTGAGGTGATATCTGAGTATGGTTTTGATTTGTATTTCCCTGATGAGGAGCGACGTTGAGCATCATTTCATGTGCCTGTTGGCCATCCGGATGTCTTCTTTAGAGAAGTGTCTATTCATGTTTTCTGCCCATTTCTTCACTGGGTTATTTGTTTTTCAGGTGTGGAGTTTGGTGAGCTCTTTATAGATTTTGGATACTAGCCCTTTGTCCGATATGTCATTTGCAAATATCTTTTCCCATTCCATTGGTTGCCTTTTAGTTTTGTTGATTGTTTCCTTTGCTGTGCAGAAGCTTTTTATCTTGATGAGGTCCCAATAGTTCATTTTTGCTTTTTTTTTTTTTAATTTTTTTTTTCAACGTTTATTTATTTTTGGGACAGAGAGAGACAGAGCATGAACGGGGGAGGGGCAGAGAGAGAGGGAGACACAGAATCGGAAACAGGCTCCAGGCTCTGAGCCATCAGCCCAGAGCCTGACGCGGGGCTCGAACTCACGGACCGCGAGATCGTGACCTGGCTGAAGTCGGACGCTTAACCGACTGCGCCACCCAGGCGCCCCTCATTTTTGCTTTTAATTCCCTTGCCTTTGGGGATGTGTCAAGTAAGAAATTGCTACGGCTGAGGTCAGAGAGGTCTTTTCCTGCTTTCTCCTCAAGTATTTTGATGGTTCCCTCTCTCACATTCAAGTACTTTATCCATTTTGAGTTAATTTTTGTGAATGGTGTAAGAAAGTGCTCTAGTTTCATCCTTCTGCATGTTGCTGTCCAGTTCTCCCAGCACCATTTGTTAAAGAGACTGTCTTTTTTCCATTGGATATTCTTTCCTGCTTTGTCAAAGATGAGTTGGCCATACTTTTGTGGATCTAGTTCTGGGGTTTCTATTCTATTCCATTGGTCTATGTGTCTGTTTTTGTGCCAATACCATGCTGTCTTGATGATTACAGTTTTGTAGTAGAGGCTAAAGTCTGGGATTGTGATGCCTCCTGCTTTGGTCTTCTTCTTCAAAATTACTTTGGCTTAGGTCAGTTTAAATACAGGTATAGTTTAGGCCTAGGAACACCACATAGTAATATTGAAATTTATAGTTCTTAGCCACTTTCTACAATATTTTAAAAATTTTACAAGAACAAGAAAGCTCATAAAATAACATCCTAATTTTTGCTTTGTATATTAGTATGGAATATATGAGACCAAGTACCAGTATCTGGAATTATATGTAAGAAAAGAATAGCTTGGGGGGCTCAGTTGGTTAAGCATCTGAATCTTGGTATCAGCTCAGGTCATGATATCATGGTGGTGGGATCAAGTCCCATGTCAGGCTCTGCACTGACAATGTGGAGCCAGCTTGGGATTCCCTCTCTCCCTCTTTCTCTGCCCCTCCCCTGCTCGTGCACACAAAGTGCATGCTCTGTCTAAATTAATTAATTAATTAATTAATTAAAAATTTTTAAAAAGAATAGCTAAGGGGGTGGCTGACTGACTCAGCCAATGAGTGAGAAACTCTTGATTTCAGCTCAGGTCATGATCAAGCTCCATGTGGGGCTCTGCACTTAGCACGGATTCTGCTTAGAAATCTCTCTCTCTCTCCCTCTTGCACTCTCTCTCTTTATAAAATAAAATTTAAATTTAAATTTAAATTTAAAAAAGAAAGAAAAGAAAAGAATAGCTAAGGATGACATGGAGACCCAAAGAAAAGTTGGAGGAAATAGGAGAAATGGATATTGCCTAATATGGATACTTTAATATCACTTTCTTTGAGATGAGACAAAAGATATTCCCCAAGTAATCCTCACTTGCTCCAGAAAGTAGAACTATAACCCTAGTAAATTTGTTCAACAGAACATTCGCTAAAATACCCAACTACCTTTTTTTTTTTTTATTTTAGATCTAAGAAAATAAGAAAGTAAAATATTTTTAGGACAATTTATCAAATTTACTAAGAGCTAACAAGGATCCTATTTCTACTTTAGCCTTCATGGTGATTGAGAAAACTCACAATCATTTTACTTATTTGTAATATGGAAAAATAGAGTTATTTTTAGCTTTAATAAAGATACAGGACTATATTGCCTCTGCGGAGAGTATATAGTGATGAGTCTGAGCTACCCTAAAGACCAACAGGAATAAGGCTTTTACGACATACTTGAGTTGTCTTTTCCATGGGGTTATAGACATAGTGTATAGTATACTCTCAAAATCAACTTTGATTGTTAATAACATTAAATCTTCACCAAAATCTTTTATAATACATGACTCTTATACTGTTTACTTCTCCCTGGATTCAATCAAAGTTTGAACTATTGAAAAAAATATTATAATGAGTTTATATGAGGGAAAGAAAACATAGATCTGGGTGGAATGACATGGTGATTTACCACACAGGTTCTAAAATTTTCACAATTTTTTTTAAAAAAAGGAAACATAAAATTTAATATATGTATCACCTAACAAATCATAAATATTAATAGTTTACCCAAACAACTCTTCTTTTATGATAAAAATTCTCCTCGAGACCAAACGTGACAAACTGAATTCAAGTGAAACTCCAATATTTAAGGTATCAAACTGTATAATTAAATTTAGATAAGAAAGTATAAACCTTACATAACCTTCAAAAATCAGAAGCCTAAATTTAGGCATTCAAACACTCAGGAAGAAAGTGACCTCATTCTTTTATTACAAATATGCATTTACATGCAGAGGAATTCTATAATCACTATGTCCTCTTCCTACCTCCAAACTGTAGTCAAAAATAAAGGGAATAAAAACTGAGAATTCCCTTTATTTTTGAATAAAAAATGAGAATTCCCTTTATTTTTGACTACAGTTTGGAGGTAGGAGGAGGGCATAGTGATTATAGAATTCCTCTGCATGTAAATGCATATTTGTAATAAATAAACTGAGGATTGATGGGGAATGGGAGGGAGGGGAAAGTGGGTGATGGGCATTGAGGAGGGCACCTGTTGGGATCAGCACTGGGTGTTGTATGGAAACCAATTTGACAATAAATTTCATTCAAAAAAAATGTATGTTGATGCATGCGTATTTTAATGAAAAATTTTCCTTTTCAATAAATAAATACATAAATAAAGGGAATTACTGGAAGTGCAGCCATAGTTAGGGTTGTGTTCACTAGCCAGGTGGACACAAGAGCCAAGCTTCCAACAGCCGGCTGCAATGGCATTTTCCTCTGGCATTTAGGTTAAAGTATGTGATTTTCCACTTTATATACATGCAAATTTTAATTTATTAGTACCAGAAAGGTTTCTCTTTCATTCAGAGGAAGTCGTAATTTAAGACCATGCCAGCATACTCCATATTTTGTTTTCCTTTTCCAAACTGTAAGCTATTACCAGAACACATTTACTGAAACCTAACAGGGTGCAGCTTGCGCTGTGAAAGGTAGAATTACATATGGTACCACCAGGAGGTCTTATAAAGAGTAAATTAAAAGGCAAGGAACTAAGTACACATACAAACTACAGTTAGTTACTCATTTTTGTTATTTTTTTTATTTTTTTAATTTTTTTTTTATTTTTGAGGCAGAGAGAGACAGAGCATGAATGGGGGAGGGTCAGAGAGAGAGGGAGACACAGAATCTGAAACAGGCTCCAGGCTCTCAGCTGTCAGAGCCTGGACTCGGGGCTCAAACCCACAGACCATGAGATCATGACCTGAGCCGAAGTCGGACGCCTAACCGACTGAGCTCCCCAGGCGCCCCACTCATTTATTGTTATTGAGTGTGGGCAAAGGGAACAACTACCCTTTTTTGAAGCAGTCATATATTTTTCAAGCATTGCTTCATTAGTCAATTTGTAAGTCAAATATGACTTATAAACATATATAAAGGAAAAGCTCTTAGAAATAATTGATGAAGCAAATTTTTAAAAAGGCAAAACTCTCCTTGATTACCTTTTTTCTAAAAGGACTAGATGTTTTCCTTGCTTGTTCTGTTCTGTATATGCACCAAATATTAAAATTTCCAGAGATTTTGGAAGGTTAAGCCAGTAAAAGATATTGTAGCCAATGAATGAACAGAAGAAATAGCTCCTTCATTAACCAGAAATTACACATCAATTATATATGAACCTGAATTGGCTGGCATGTCCCCATAATGAAAACAAAGTAATTGTTTATTTTTCCAACTTTATTGAGGTATTATTGACAAATAAAAGTTGTATATATTTAGGTTGTGCAACATGACGGCTCTGTTTATTTCTAACGGTGTAAAATACGATGATATAATTATAAAATGATTCCCACAATCAAGTTCCTTAAAACATTCATTACTTCACAAAGTTAACTCTTTTTTGTGGTGAGAATACTTAAGGTCTACTTTCAGATCATGTCAGCAACATAATGTCCTCCACTTACATTTATGCTTTCACAAGTGTTAGGATTTCTATTTCTACGGTTGAATAATATTTCATTGTGTGTGTGTGTGTGTGTGTGGTGTGTATACACACCATAAATGGTCAACAGGTATTTGAAAAGGTGCTAAAAATCACTAATTATAAGGGAAAGGAAAATCAAAACCACAATAAAATACCAAGTTACATCTCTTGAGACAGCTAGTACCAGAAAGACAAAAGATAACAACTGTTGGTTAGGGTGTGAAGAAAGGAAAATCTTTATATATTGGTAGTGGGAATGTAAACTGGTACCCCTGTTTTATGAAAAACAGTATGAAGGTTTCTTAAAAAATTAAAAGTAGAAATACTCTCTGATTCAGCAATTGCACTACTGATTATATATCCACAGGAAATGACATCAGTATCATGAAGAGACCTCTGCACATCCATGCTCATTATAACATTATTTACAGTAAATAGTCAAGATATGGAAGCAACCTAAGCGACTGCTGACAAATGACTGGATAAACACACAACCTCTCCTTCATGATTAAAACTATTTCTCAGGCCCAAGAATTCAAACAGACTTTGTGAAAACCCAATATATTAAATAGTTTGAATTAAAATAATTAAAAGTGAACTACTCTATTTGCTATTTGCATCTCAACATTGAATTCATCATGATTTATTACTAAACAGATTTATGTTTGTCCTCACATTATAGCTTCATGATAGGTGAGTAGGGCCTTGTTTTTCTTCATCTGAGACTTTCTCAAGTCCTAAAAACCATGATATTTAGGCAAGTATATTTTTTAATGGAAAGCCATTTCTGCACATCAACTTTTCTTGTTTGCATTTCTCATTTTTATTTTCCTTAGACCAACTGCAAATTCTCAATGTCTTAGGGAATTTTTTAATACATTCTGCCTAAATGTTTCAAAATTCTTATTTTATTTTAATAATGTATGAGATAATATTCAAAACTATGGTGTTCTTTCCTCATATATGACCATTTCCAAACACAAAAGTGATTTTATTGTATCTAACAGTAATTTTCTTCACTAAATAGATTCTCTTCAATGTAT
The DNA here is from genome assembly GCF_018350155.1 of Leopardus geoffroyi. Classification (NCBI taxonomy): domain Eukaryota; kingdom Metazoa; phylum Chordata; class Mammalia; order Carnivora; family Felidae; genus Leopardus; species Leopardus geoffroyi. The sequence continues at coordinate 25,513,499 of NC_059333.1, forward strand.
AAAACAGCCCCCTCAGATGCAAAATCTGCATTAGAGATGTCAAGAAAAGATGTCAAGAAAAGAAAAAAAGAAAAAAGAAAACAAAAAGCAATAATTCCAAACAGAAATTATAAGACTGTATCACAGTCTCTAATATACAGCAAAGGTTTGTACAATCAAACAATTAGAATTTATTATAATTTACCACACCACATTTTGTATTGCTATTATACATGATCATAAATAATAATTAGTGCAATTTTTAATCTTGTTTCAACATTTTATTTTTCAAAAGTCCAGGTAACTGCAGCATTCAGTGACCTTGAATGTTAACTATTTTGTCTCTTTTTTTTTTTTTTTCTGAGAGAATGAGGGAGAGAGGGAGAATCCCAAGCAGGTGCTATGCTGTCAGTGCAGAGCCCAGCACAGGGCTTGATCTCAAAAACCATGAGATCATGACCTGAGCAGAAACCAAGAGTCAGACATTTAACCAACTGAGCCACCCAGGTGCCCCTGTCTCTTTTCATGTTGGAAATATATTTTCTTTGTGTTTTCAGTGACGCATAATGATCTCAGTTGGGATTCTTTCACCATAACTTGGATGTACACAATTGCATTAAGAAGAAAAAATTAAATTCATACCAGAAATATCAATAAAAAGAGAGCAAGATAAATGACTCACATTAAGTGAAAACTACTTAACTTTAAAAATTTAATAGATGCTGATAAAAGCAGTTTTTCACAGGAGATTTATGAAAATTTTTATGAATAATTTTAATAAACAAAGACAGTGGAAGAAACTCCTCTTCTCAGAAAGGAAAACTATGCCTATTTTATAATTCATGAATTCCAGACAAGATAATTGGTAAGTTTAAAAGGGCACTGAAAATAAATCCATTTTAAGTTATGACCAAAATTATAGTAAATAGTTAACAGGAGGGAGGGATATTTGAATAAAATGCTGTTGTGAAGAAAGAAGCTAAAAGCTACGAGATACATTTTATTTCATAACCTGTTATGCATTTTTTCTAAGAACAAACATTGCATTGATGAAGTGTTGATTTTTTTTTTTACTTCCTGGGAAAAGAGAACAGATGAAGATATTATTTTTTCTTAAATTCTAGCTATTATAAATAACACAAGATGCATACAGTATATTAATATTCTTGATGAGCACATAATCCAGTGAAGAAAACTGCAAAGCAGTGTGGGTTACAGGACCCAGATATGTGGCCAAACATTATTTTGAATGTTGCTGTGGATGTGATTAATGTCTTTGGATGTGATTAATATTTAAATCAGTAGATTTTGAGTAAAGCAGATTGCCCTCCATAGCATGGGTGGTCCTCCTTCAATCAGTTGAAGGCATGTATAGAATAAAAACAGACCTCTTTTGGACAAGAAAGAATTCTGCAGTGGAGAGCCTTCATATATGAACTGCAGATCCACTCTCTGTTGGGTTTCCAGCCTAGTGAACCACCTTGCAGATTTTGGACTGGCCAGCCTCTATAACTGCGTGAGCAAATTTCTTAAAATATGTCTCCTTATACACACATACACACATCCCATTGGTTCTATTTTTCTGGAGAACACTGATTAATACACACTATACATAAATATTTCATAATTTAATTAAAATGGTATAAGTGCTAGAGGCCTATTCAAAGCACTGTTGAGTTTACCATCTAAATAGAATAAAAAGAAAAATCATATATCCTCTCAATAGATGAAGGAAAAAAGTAACAAAATTCAACAATTCATGATAAAATTTTTAGCTAATTCAATCTGATAAATGAGATATATGAAAACCCTACTGTTAATACCATATTTAATGATGAATATTGAACTCATTCTCATTATGATTGAAACCAAAGCAAGGATATTGTCTCTGATGACTACTTTTCAACATTCAATCTAATGCAATAAGGCAAGAAAAAAAATCTAAGCCATAAATATCAAAAAGTAGTAAAACAATCTCTATCCTAGACAACATAATTGTCTACATTAAAAAAAAAGGAATCTATCTAGAAACCACAACAGTGATAAAGTAAACTGTTTAGGAGTCACAGAAGAAAATGTCAAAATATAAAAATCAGTTGTGTTCCTATATGCTATCAATAAATTATAGAACTCTTAAGAATCCACGTATAAATTGCATCAAACAAAATTCTTGGAAATCAGTTTAATTATGTGCAGGACCTCTATGTTGAAAATTATAAAACATCTCTGAACTAATTTATTACAACCTGAATAAATGGAGAGATATGCTATCTTCATAGATTAGAAGAACCAATATTTTTAAGGTGCTAATACTCCCAGGATTGATACATTCAAAACAATCCTCATCAAAAGTCCAGCATGATTTTTAATAGAAATTATCAAATTGATTGTAAATTTTATATGAAAATTAAAAAGATCAAGATTATTGAAAACAGAATAATACATTTCTACTAATTATACTCTTTGAAATATGCATTTACTTTAAAGCTGTAGTAATCGAAAGATGAGATATTGGCTTAAAAATAGATTGGTCCAGTCTTTGTAAGCTATGCTTATCACTTCAGAAAGCTCATATGATCAAGAGAAATACTGCTCAAGATATTTGTGGTACCTGCATTTGTTCCTCAACTACAAATTTTATTTGGGGGGAAAATGTCATGAATCTGGTAAAACTGAGTTTCTTCTAAAGGTATTATTATAGAGACAGCATTCCCAACTCACCTTTAATCCCTTGTTTGACCATAAAACACACAGCCTTTGATTAAGATGTTAATTCTGAGTAAGATGTTAGCGGCTGCCACATGTCAGAAATTCCAGCATGGAGATATTTTGCCTAGTTACTTTCTTAAAAAAGCCCCAATTCCTCTGAGCAATCATCTGACTTTTATTAAAAGATATCCAGCAAAGGGGCACCTGGGTGGCTCAGTAGGCTGAGCGTCCGACTTCCGCTCAGGTCATGATCTCACAGCTTGTGAGTTGGAGGCCCATGTCCTGCTCGGTGGGCTCTGTGCTGACAGCTCCGGGCCTGGAGCATGCTTCAGATTCTGTGTCTCCCTCTCTCTCTGCCCGTAACCCACTTGCATTCTGTCTCTGTCTCTCTCAAAAATAAATAAACATTAAAAAAAAAAAAGTTTTAAAAGATATCCAGAAGGTATTACCCAACTTAATCCTTGTAAGAACCACTTGAGATTTTTATCTTGAAATTTCAAATTTCTAACACAGTTCTGGCACAGTGTTTGTTCAAGCGATTAAATCTTCCCACCCTGAACGTGGATGCCAAAAGTAGGCTTTGTCATTTCTTCCCAGCTCTACTCTGTGATTTGCCAGAGAATGCCCACCCAATTCCATTTTTTTCCCCTCATGTGCAAGGTTCCCATGGTCATTCCCAAGTAGTGTCTGAGTTAGCTAAACAACAAAAGTGGGGAACAGCTTGCTCTCAGTTCTCCTTATTCTGTCATTCTAACTGAACCACCTTAATACAAAGCTGGTGAAAAATAGGCTCCTTTGTTTCTGATTAATGGACCAAGAAAGAAGTAGAGGCACAAACCATATACTTCCATTAAACTCCTAGCCTGAGTCACAACACAGGATCCTCTCCCAGGGTGGGTAAAATCCCTCTTAAAAAAAAGTATTACTAACAATGTAAAGGGATGGTGGTCACTTCTCTAGAATTGAGTTTAATAATAATCTGGGACCCCAGACTCATTTGGTTATTCAAAGTTTACCTGAGTGCTCAGATCACAAAATGTTAAACAAAAGAATAAGATATGTCAATTGTGGCCATGTTCTTTGATAAAGGTTCAGTCATCTTTTAGTGATTTTAACCTACCAGCATTAGAAATTGGCACCTGCTCCTTAATGATCGATCACCCCCTGAAGAGAAGGCTGAATCTTGTTGCTTGTTTATAATCAAGACTTCTCATTAGAATTGAGAGCCTATTTCTTCTTAGCTGGACTGTTTTATATTCCCTGCTGAAACCAAGTTTTATACTTCAGTATTTTACACTCACTTGTGTTATTAATGACTATTATAAGATTGTTACTCTCACAAGCAAAACAATGCTAAACATGTTTTGCATTTGTAAACCTCCAAGGGCAAGATAATCACACAGAGGAAGTTAAGCAATTTCCTGTGCAAAGCTATACCACCTGGGGTTTTTAATGACAACCACATATCAGCACCCATTCCAAATTAAGTGGAGGTGTAAGAAGTTACTTCTGTGTGTATGCTCTGAGGCAGAACTTTATTTCTCCCAAGTGAGTTGGGATGAGGGAGAGAAACATATGTGTCTCCAATATTCTTTCTAGCCTAATGAAACAGAAAACCCTCAAATATTCTAAGGCTGATTCCAGCCACATACTCTCTTTCTTCCTGTGTGACCCTGTACAAAAATGATTATAACAGACCACACAGATTGAGCCACTTGCTAAACACCGTGCTCAGCAAGTTACCTGTAATTTTCTCAGTTCTTTCAGTGACCCTCTGAAACAGTCACTCTCTGTATTTCACAGTGAGGGAACAGAGACTTGGATGGGACAAGTGTTTTACTAAAGGTCACACAGTAAGAGACACAGAACAAATTCAAACAAAAGACTGATTTCAGAACCCACTTTCTAAACCACAATACCACGTTGCCTAAATGTGGTGGTCAACAATATAGAGAATTTGAATTTGGATATTGACTGTCTAATTCAGTCTACTTATACATCTCATTGTGTGGAATAGTATATCTTAAAGAATGCTATCTGCCCTTTTGAGATAATTGCATCCTTTATAAAGAGAAAAAAATAAATCTCTGGAAAAGTCTCTGCTAATTTTGAAGTGTATGCACCAAGGATAATATGTTTATTCCAAGTATAAACTCTGATTACTCTTAGATGCAGCAGCACTGCAGTATTAAATTATTCATTTATAATTTAAATTCATGAACAATATCCAGCTATAATTAATATTTCTAATCAGCTCTGTAGTAAGAATCTTGCTAAATATTTGTACTCTTCCCCATGCTATTTTTTAAAAGATTACATAAAGTTGGTGGGGTTGAGTATCACATGGGAATTTAGGAAACGAGATACCCTTCCTCAGCTCCATTACAAAATTCCTCCTAAAACAGGAAGTAGCTCAGTTTAAATGTTCTAAATGCTGAGAAATGTAACTGGCTAAATAAGTGGACTTTATGCATGCATGTGTGTGATTAAAGTGAATTCAAAGTAACATCATTTTAATTGTTAATTTCAGAATCTATTTGACTAATGATTTCTAAAATAAAAATAAATTTGCCTAAGTAGTTGTTCACTGAAACTGTGCTGTTGAACAATCATTTTATTTTAGGATTTGGAAATAAATGCTGACGTTCTAAGGAAACTCCTGGAGGAGAAAGTTAATCCCTGAATGCCCTGTAAATATTTTACTGACTAGTTAAACTCCCTCCTTGTGGGTTCCTTAAAGTTATCTATTAAATAATTCTGTGTTATCTGTTCAAGAAGTAATTGCAGTAATTTCATTTCTTTGAAGAAAAATAATTATTTGACTTTTCTAATTAAAGGATTTACTTCCCATGTTAATTATATTCATTCAGTTTTACTCAAGGAATTCATTTTACCTTAAATAATTTGCAAAAGGATTGGTTTATTCATTTTAATAATCTACAAGTAGCCAGAACTTAATTCTTCCAAGAAACCCAAATCAAATTTTATCTAGATTGTTACTCAATACTATGCAAGGAAAGACATTTTACTTTTATTCCCTTTTTGGACCCATTTCCTCTCAATTTTTAAAATTAGTATCAATTATTTGTTATCCTTTCTTCTCTAAAATGTTTTAAAGAGTTAAATAACTGTACTTTGGGGGCTCAAAACTTGCTGAGTTTCATTTGATATCTGACATACAGCCAGAAGCTGAAGAATGTAAGGAGGTTTCTCTCTGAGCACAGGACTAAAAGATGACCTAAAAGATGCTCTTTCCCTTGCAAAGAGCAAATGTTCAGAAGTGAATTTTGACAAATGAATAATTCCAAGGTCTGGGAGCTTAATAGGGATTTAGGAACTGAAGTTCTGATACTTCTGGCAAGTGGAGGTCATGACTTCACCAGCCCAGATATTTCCTGACTCAAGATACATTTTTCATTTAATTCATATACTGCTAGGAAAATACTGAGAACCCATCTAACAACTATCCTTGAAGAATTACAATAACATGACCCAATTGACAGTAATGAAGCGTTAGCAAAATATTGAAATTAATCTCACATGCTCCTAGGAAAAGCTATGTATTTTTATATTAAAATGGCTTTGGGGGAAAAAGAAACATTGTCTTATAACTGAAGAATTTAATTACTTGGAATTATCTAAGTACAAAAGTATCACATTAACAAAGAATTAAAAGTGGTGCATTTAACATCTATCAGTTTTTCTAGAAAATGATCTTCAGAATGCCTCAATTCCAAATTAGAATTTATATTACAAGTATGAGTATCCTCTTTGTAACTTTGTAAATTAAATAGAGTTTTGAATAAGATGCTGTCTCCATTGTAGGATAAAACACTTTAAATATTCCAATATTAAATTTCCAATACTCACATTGCTACCTTTGATACCTAGGTCTCAGGGAACTAAAGCATGAAAATACTTTCTACTGGCTTATGGTATCAGCACTGCATTGAAATTTTTCTCAATTAGTTCACCTTTAAATTTCTATTCAATAATGCAGCATTCTAAATCAAAATATTTTATTGAATCTAAATGTTGCATTGTATGTGCTCTCTGTTTCTGGATGTGTGCACGCGTGTGTATACTTGAGGTTGTAAGTAGATAATAAGTTATTTCTACTCTTCTGCCTATGCGTGTTAATTTCATGAAACCGTGCTTAAAAAATTGTAGATCCAAAGAATCGCGAGGCCTGGAGTAAAGCTTAAGTATGTCACAAACCCATGCAACACTTATGTACTTGGGTGCCATCACATATATATTAATTCACCTTCTGCTGGTTGATCTCTCTCCAAGAGCCACAAAGTAGGAGGTAGTCACTTGATCTTGCATTGCCTTCCAGAAAATTCAGGGGTAGCATTTGGTCTCCAGTAAAGTTGTAACAAATCTTTTTTTTTTTAATTGAACTGCTTCAGGTGGAAGCAAAAATCACAATGAGAGAATAAAATCACAACTAGAATGACTGCCTTATGCATGCCATAAGTCTAAGCCCTAACATTGGATGTGCAGTTATTATTGGCCATAAACTTAGCTGAGCCAAAACTTACAGTCTGTTATTCTGTTTTCATCTTAAACTGCTGCATAAAAACGGAACCTGTTCCACCATGGAGGTAAAGAGAGTGAAAGGAAAGCAAAAGTGAACTTAATAATGAGTAAAAAATGTTAACTGTCCAAAAAAGCACAAGCTCTACTCTGAATATATTTTGTAATTGTGGGAAATTGTTGAGAGAAAGACAAATCAGGACTCAGTTAAACATGCAAGACTCTTCTATAGTGCTCTCCCAAGTTAGCTTGGAGAAGACCTCAATGCTGCATATCAGGAAGCTAAGATTTATCTCTCCTAATAAGATTGGTATTTTTTTATTTTGGGGAGTTTTACTTTTTAAAAATGTATACATTTGCAGTTTTGCACAATAACATGACTCCTCATATTATAAAAGAGATGTGGCAGATGCATCTATGACCAATTTGCTAAAATAAAAATGGACATTTAATTCAGTAGTTTTGTGTGTGTGTGTGTGTGTGTGTATTGTTTGCAGTTAAAACAACTCCCTAACAACTGGTAAACTGATAGCAGTATTTGGCACATTATTTCATCTTACCCTTTTCATGTTCATGATGGACCTTTTATTAAGAAATGCCTTTGGGGGCGCCTGGGTGGCGCAGTCGGTTAAGCGTCCGACTTCAGCCAGGTCACGATCTCACGGTCCGTGAGTTCGAGTCCCGCGTCGGGCTCTGGGCTGATGGCTCAGAGCCTGGGGCCTGTTTCCGATTCTGTGCCTCCCTCTCTCTCTGCCCCTCCCCCGTTCATGCTCTGTCTCTCTCTCTGTCCCAAAAATAAATAAACGTTAAAAAAAAAAAAAAAAAAAGAAATGCCTTTGTACTTAGGTCCAAACTCCCAGGGAAATGAAGAACTTTATGATTATTAAATTCCTGACAAGATCATTATATCCGAAGTGAAAAAGAAGCATTCAGTGTTAAAGAAGAAAAAAGTAGGTCAATCTTTTGCATAAATTTGATAGAACATTGCATTGTAGTGTTGTGACAGTGATTAATCTTGGATTATCTTGAAATGAGTAGGACAAAAATAATCAGCCAATTTGTAGTGCATATCACACATAAGTATTGAATGTATTATCCAGGTTCAAATACTAGAATGTCTCCCTGGCTTTGTTATTGTTTACAATGTATACATGGACTAAACCTTTATATTCCAGACTCATATTTACCTCTGCTTCTCCTGAAGCTGTAATAACTTCCAGTATTTTATTTGAAAAGGCTGCAACGTATATATACACATGGCAATCGAACCCCGGAGGCTGATAACAGGGCATACCAGGAGAATACTGACATTTAAGGCTACCATGGATCTTTTCCCCAGCAGAAGGAGCATTTAAGTGGGTCATGGCCCAAAGGTATTGAACTTCTTCCCTTGCTGACAGCTATTTACCAGAACACAGTCAAGGAAAGGAAGAAGAGGATTAAGGAGCTCCAACTGATCAGAAAATAGCAATCAAAGTTGAAACCTGTCTCTACTCCCAGGATTCAGCTTTTGAAAATCTTTTAGTGAAACCATTGTCAAGGGATGGCATAATCACAGAATGAAGTAAGAAGATTTAAAATTCTTAAGCAGATGAAAATGCATTGAGATTCTAAGTTGTAAGGGCTCATAGGAAATAGCTATGTAATACTGAATCACAGGGAATAGTCATTGATCCTTTCAAATTATGACAAAAGGTATCAGGAGAAAATAGATCTTTCCATCTAATTCAACGTGATTCTAATGTGAACTCCATCTAATTCAAAATAATATTTCATACAAACAACAAAAATAGGAAGTTAAGATTATTTTATTAACTTGAGCATTGTATACAAAAGAATGCAAAAATATGTACTGAATAGCTTGTGTTCTGTGGTTGTTTATTCCTTTGTAGTTCTAGTCAATCAATTGCTTCCACGAGTTGAAAATGCAATACTTAAGTGAAATGCAGGTGATGGAAACCTGAAAAGTAAATGTTTTGAGGGAAAAAAAATGGGCTGAATCTTATAAATGATACGTTTTTTTTTCTCTTGTCTTTGTAATTGAAAGATTATTCTTTCATTTTGTGTTGATTTGTGTTTATTTTTGAGGAGAAGTTTGGTTAAGTGTCCTGGGTTACCTCAGAAGGAACACATTGGCTTTTAGAGCCTGTGTCCACTGATCAGAGAGTCGCTCCACCATTACACTGAAGAAATGAAAACTTCTCATTGCTAAGATACTCACAGTTTTGAGAAACTTGCTTCCAGTAAAGAAATGACCATAATAGGACCTAGTAGGTATTGAGTGCTAATTATGTGCCAAGGACTTTTCTAAACACTCTCCACAAATTAACTCAATTACAGTCACAAACACCCATGGAAGGAGGTTCAGTGTGTACCCCCATCCTGCAGGGGAGGGCACTGAAGTGCATAGAAGTTCAATAATTTGACCAAGGTCACATAGTAAGTGGTAATGTCAGAAATTAAACTTAAGATGTTAATTCTTGTTTACACACCCAAAACAGAGAAGGTTGGTAGAATGTGTAGTGCTCTTTCCTGAAGTCAGAAGACATGTGTGCAAATAGTGCTAAGTGATCCCATCTCTGAGCTCCTTCCCATCTGTGAAATGGATTAACAATCCCCATCCCACAATACTACTAACTGTTTTAAATAAGACTCAGCATGCATAAAGGTTGTTTTTGTGAGCTGTTACAGTTTGTATTTTATATTGAGAAATTCTGTTTTCTATAAAACTGTATTTTCTAAAGCTCCTGGAATGAGGTCATAATTCATTTGATAAATATTACCTTCCTCCCATCCTTTTCCCAAGTAAAGGAACAAAAAGAGCAACAGTTCTTCTCAGGTGTGGCCCTTAGATCAGAAAAGCAAATTCCATTTATATGTAATTAGTAGAATGTCTATTCCTCACTTATCAACTAGGTTCGTATAGCTCACCTATATAAGCAGCATAATTATCAGGTATGTTTTGAGAGCTGGTTTCGTTTCAGAAAGAGAATAATGCATGTTGGAATGTACCTTTTTGTTTACTCTTTTAATTTGAATATTGTTGAAACACATTACCTTAGCTGCAGGTGTAGAACATAGTGATTCAACTTCTCTATACATTAAGCTACACTCACCACAAATATAGCTACTATCTGTCACCATACAACACTTCACAATACCACTGACTATATTCCTTGTGCTGTACCTTTTATCCTCATGACTTATTCATTCCATAACTGGAAGTCTGTACCTCCCTTTCCCCTTCAGTCACTTTGCCCGTCTTCTTGCCTCTGGATTGTATCTTAAATGTATCTTAATATACATGGCAACTTTCAAACCATTGATAGAAATATTTTGTGTTAATATATGGTAGGTAATTTATTTTTGCTTACTAAACCTAATAGAAACACTATAAAACTGCTAATCCAAGCAGTATTTTTGACATACATTAATAAATGTGAAACAAATGCAAATATAATGGGTTCTAGGATTCTGAATAATAGAATGGGACCACAATATAATATATTTAAATTATATAAATGTGTCATGTAATAACACTGTTACCATTATAAGTCATGTACTAATAAGCTTAAGTTAGATCATATTCTATGCTGAGAATTTTGATATTTTTTTCAAAATAGGAGAAAAGGAGAAAAGAAGTATAAAAACAAACACTGACTCCTCAAAACGTGGCATGTATTTTCTTAGTGTGTTCCATCATCGGTTCATTTAATCATCAAATAACCGTATGAGTAAGGTACTATTATTATCTCTACTTTGAAGATGGTGGAAGTGTAGCAGAAAATTTACTTACCTTACCCAAGTTCCCAGAGCTTGTAAGTGTCAAGTAAACTGGGCTATGCAAGAAGGAAATCTGTCTCCAGACTCAGCTTTCTTATTGCCACTCCTATAGTAAAGTATATTGATCTCTAAAATCAATTAGACACAGTGTTATAACTCATTTTTCTGATGCATAGGCCAGTACTCTCAAATTATGCTCAGAGAGCCAGATGCCTGTGGACCATGTTAGGACATTGGATCAAAAAACGCCTTCTTGACCAAAACATAAGACAGGAAGCCATTAAAATCCTAGAGGAGAAAACAGGCAACAACCTCTTTGACCTCGACCAAAGCAACCTCTCACTCAACATGTCTCTGGAGGTAGGGAAACAAAAGCAAAAATGAACTATTGAGACCTCATCAAGATAAAAAGCTTCTGCACAGCAAAAGAAACAATCAGCAAACCAAAAGGCAACGAATGGAATGGGAGAAGATAGTTGCAAATGACATATCAGATAAAGGGTTAGTATCCAAAATCTATAAAGAACTTCTCAAACCCAACATCCAAAAAAATAATCCAGTAAAGAAACAGGCAAAAGACATGATTACACACTTTTCTGAAGAAGACATCCAAATGGCTCACACACACATGAAAAAAAAAATGCTCAACATCACTCATCATCAAGGAAATACAAATCAAAACAACAATGAGATACCATCACCTCTCACCTATCAGAATGACTAAAATTAACAACTCAGGCAATAACAGATGTTGGCAAGGATGCAGAGAAAGAGGAACCCTTTTGCACTGCTGGTGGAAGGCAAACTGGTGTAGCCATTTTGGAAAACAGTATGGAGGTTCCTCAAAAAATTAAAAATAGAACTACCCTATATACCAGCAATTGCACTTCTTGGTATTTATCCAAAGGACACAGATATGCTGTTTCAAAGGGGCAATGTGCCCCAAAGCTTATGGCAGTGCTATTGACAATAGTCAAAGTATGGAAAGTGCCCAAATGTCCATTGATGGATGAATGGATAAAGAAGATGTGGTGTATATATACAACGGAGTATTACTCAGCAATCAAAAAGAATAAAAATCTTGCCATTTGCAACAACATGGATGGAAGTAGAATGTATATGCTAACTGAAATTAGAATTAATTTGTCAGTCAGAGAAAGACAAATATATGACTTCATTCCTATGTGGAATTTAAGATACAAAACAGATGAACATAAGGAAAGGGAAGCAAAAATAGTATGAAAACAGGGAGGAAGACAAAACATAAGAGACTCTTAAATACAGAGAACAAACTGAGGGTTGCTGGAGGGGTTGTTGGTGGGGGGATGTGGTTAAGTGGGCAAGAGGCATTAAAGAGGCGACTTGTTGGAATGAGCACGTGTTATATGCGGGGTATGAATCACTGGATTCTACTCCTGAAATCATTATTGCACTATACACTAACTTGGATGTAAAAGTAAAATAATAATAATAACAATAACAACAACAACAACAACAACAATAAGGCACCTTCTTGGATCACCCAGGGCCAATTAAATCAGAATCCCTACTGATAGGTCTACTTTTTTAAAACTAACAAAAAACTTTAACAAAATACCCAGATGATTCTCAAACACATGAAATTTGAAAAACACCATATGCTTTTAAAATAGGATCATGTCTGTGTTCTCAGCACTCCTGACACACATAGGAAGTAAGCTCAGTAAATATGTTAAGTGAAATAAATTATAAAAGAATAAATCAGTGTGCCAACAAACCATTTTTTCCACGACAATCACCTTTCCATGACAATCACCTTTATATAGTTCTAGGATTTATGAAACATAGATGTGAGAGAGTTTGGAATTTTTAAATATATAGTTAACCACTTTGAAAAACAAAACAAAAATTCCCTGTGGACCTATATCAAAAGCACAACACTTGGTGTTTTTAGAATTAAACATAAAGAAGGAAATAGAAATTCATTTTTAAAGATGAAATTACTGTAATTTTCACTGCCAACTTTCTCAAGCAATTGTATTTCTCATTTTCTTTTTAATTTCTCCAATAATTCCTAAAATTGCATTTACATATATGACTAAGAATCCCAGTACAAAAATTTAACATGGCCCTGGTGGCACTCTTTAGCCCTCTATAATAAAAGAATCAGTTCATCTAAAACATTAGATATTTATGTCTTTTAAATGTTTGACTTATCATGTTGAATTGAAATGATCATTAGAGAAGGCCATACAACTAAGGCTATCTGTAGCTTTCCCTAAAAGTGATTGGGTTAATTGTGTGATGATTGGACAGGTCCTCCAGTAGGAAACTCAAATTTGGAAGGCCAACCATGAGCAAACGGTTACCCTAAACAATGGTTTTCTTTTTTTTTTTTTTTTTAATTTTTTTTTCAACGTTTATTTATTTTTGGGACAGAGAGAGACAGAGCATGAACAGGGGAGGGGCAGAGAGAGAGGGAGACACAGAATCAGAAACAGGCTCCAGGCTCTGAGCCATCAGCCCAGAGCCTGACACGGGGCTCGAACTCACGGACCGTGAGATCGTGACCTGGCTGAAGTCGGACGCTTAACCGACTGCGCCACCCAGGCGCCCCTAAACGATGGTTTTCTACATCAAAGATGATTCTGATTGTTTCCGGATGGTATTGATTAATGATGGTCTCTGCCCTACCTGGGCAGACCAGAACGTTAAGCTTTCCTTTGCTGGGCTTTATTCCTTACCTGGGCTATAAGCTTAAAATAAGTATCTCACGGGGCGCCTGGGTGGCGCAGTCGGTTGAGCGTCCGACTTCAGCCAGGTCACGATCTCGCGGTCCGTGAGTTCGAGCCCCGCGTCAGGCTCTGGGCTGATGGCTCAGAGCCTGGAGCCTGTTTCCGATTCTGTGTCTCCCTCTCTCTCTGCCCCTCCCCCGTTCATGCTCTGTCTCTCTCTGTCCCAAAAATAAATAAACGTTGAAAAAAAAAAATAAGTATCTTACAATTAATTAACTAATTAATTAAGTGTCTTACACTGTTCGGATTGCTATTGCAAAACATGATAGCCTGGTTGGCTTATAAACAACAAAAATTTATTTTTCACAGTTCTGGAGGTTGAAAATTCAAAGATTAAGGGGCCTGCAGTTTCAGTTTCTGGTAAGAATTCATTCCTGGTTCACAGATTGCTGTTTTCTCTCTCTATCCTCATAATGCAGAGGGGGGTGAGGAGGCTCTCTGGGGTCCCTTCCCACCCCATTGATGAGGGCCTCACTCTCATGACTTAATCACATCCCAAATACCACACCTCCAAATACTACCATACTGGGGGCTAAGTTTCAATATTTGAATTTTGGGTGGACACAAACATTCAGTCTAAATAAGTTCTTTAAACCAAATCATTCTCTTTTGAAATTTTATGTTAACTGGCTATCTTTTAGTGGCTATTAATTATTACTTAAATGTTCTAGTCTTAAGTTGTGGAATATAGTGTTGAGGAAGAGCAGGTTTGATAGGTAAGAATAGCGAATTTCATTAAGGGGAAGTTAGCCCAGGGGGGAAGGAGACTCGGAACAAGTTGAGAATCTTCCCCCATCTCCAACAGAAGCCTCTGAGCTTTATTTTAGAAAGATGGCATCAGTTGCTTTTATCCAGTCCTGTATTATTTTTTTCCATCTAGCTCAATTTCTTCTTTTCGTCTGTTCTCCTGTTCTGCTTCCTCATTTCTTATTTCTCTACACTTATTTAATTGGGTTAGCTTGCCAATTTAACTGTAATTTGAAAATATACACAAAGAAAATGTCTACGGTTAGCCTTGGGGGATTGGGGAAGGAATCCACGAGGCCAGCATATTTGAATTTAATTCTCAGCAACATACATAGAGCCACCTGTTTCTCCAACCTGTTCAATAATTTGTTTTTCACAATTTTTTATGGTAACTAACTATCCATCATTTCCAGAGTTGATTTTTTAGGCTAAACAGATCTTATAAATGAGCAACATGCTAAAATATATTCTGTTTTCACACTACTTTATTCACTCTGAACACTATCTATGTGAACCCCAGAATGAAATAGTCATGATAAACACTGCAATAAATAGTTTGATTTTAGCCTGGGAGGAATTACTATTGACAACCTGAATAGGAGAATAAATAGCAATATTTTGAACTCTTGCTCAACAAGCTGAAT
Source organism: Leopardus geoffroyi (assembly GCF_018350155.1). Taxonomy (NCBI): domain Eukaryota; kingdom Metazoa; phylum Chordata; class Mammalia; order Carnivora; family Felidae; genus Leopardus; species Leopardus geoffroyi. The sequence goes on from NC_059333.1 coordinate 25,528,674, forward strand.
AACTAAGAGAACTCTTAGCTGTCTCAAACTCACCCTAATAATAAATGTGATTTTCAAGGTAGTGGTGTTTTTGCCAGGTGTGGTGGAAGTGAGTTGCCTCTTCCAAGAACACTTGGGGAAGCTGTATGTCATTAAAGAAAACCTAGCATTGATTATCTTGAATAATTTGTTTAAAAATACAAATAACTATGTTATAGCTTAATTCCCACTTGGAGTAAAAGTTTGCATGAGTGAATAAAAAATGTATGCAAGAAGAAAAAAAGCACAGAAAGCATTTGTTTGAGTCACATTAATAGTCATGTGGTGCTGAAATGTTTTATTGCCTATGGTAGAAAATCTGCTAGCAAGTACATCATACGTATCCATGCCAAGAGCTAATGAGGAGCAAAGTATGATAAGGATCCTTCTTGAGAAAGAGCCATAATTGATGGGAAGAGCAGAGAAGCTGTGAGAGAGAATATGGGTTATTTTAATAAAATCAAAATAATAGGATAACTAAGAAAGAACGGTTCATTGGTATTCAAATTTAAGTTGTATCACTAGACAGGAATTTTAATAATGGAAAACACAATTATAGTGAAGTAAGAATGCAGGAAGAGGAGGGATAAAATGAGTAGGAAATTATGTTAAACTGAGGAAGAATTATGCTCACCAGAGCAGGGGATTGAATAAAATTAATGAATCCTAAAGTTGACAATTTTTATAATCATACTTTTTTGTAAGAATTTCCTGAATATTCACTTGTTCAAATTTTTCATCCTAGCTATTTTTTTAGGCAATTCATTGATCATTTTTGCAATATTGAAATAATTACCATTTTTTAAGTTTATTTATTTATTTTGAGAGAGAGAGAGACACAGAGTGAGTGTGTGAGTGGAGGAGGGACAGAGAGAGAAGGAGAGAAAGAATCCTAAGCAGGCTCCACGCTGTTAGCACAGAGCCCAAGGTGGGGCTCCATCCCACGAACCATGAGATCATGGCCTGAGCCAAAATCAAGAGCCGGATGCTTAACCAACTGAGCCACCCAGGAGCCCATGAAATAATTATCTTTTAAGCAGGAAAAAAACACACACACACAACTATTATTAGCAATCACTATACTATGTTGATTGCCTTTCTAATCAGATCTTTAAAGAATGTAAGATATTACAATGAATGCCTTACTAATATTCATATGGATAGGTCATGACAAGTAATTTTACAAAGCATTATTTAAACCTTAAAACACGCAGTTACTCAAAATGCATGAACATTGTCTAATTGTCTAAAAAATTGAGGTGATTTTAATACTTAATTTCAAGCATAAAAACAATCAAATTTAGAAAAAAATATGCCTAGGATTCTGATATGTACCAGATCTATGAAACTGACCCAGAAACGGATGTCCCAGCACTCGTGGTCTCAAGGCTTGCTCCTTTTAGTTTACATACACTCTTTGTTCTGACCCCCATGCAAAGATGTGTCACTGTAGTTGTGTCTAATTAGAGCTCCACATAGGTAAGATTTGTCTGTAACTTTCCCTCAGCACTTTACCTAGGAATCCAGTGTCTCCCAGTGCTCTTTAACTGTGGGACTTGACAACAGTCCCTGCCCCCTTCATGGCTGTCCATGAAAATATTCTATATTCTTTAAGCCAGTATCTCAGACCCCTGCTCTCTGTTACAAGTGATTTCTACCTTTGGATAAACCCATTGAAGTGGTTTGTTACCCTGCTACCTACTCAGAATATTCGACACTTTAATAGGAGATTTTAAGATGATATCCACTCTCTGTTCATGCTATAATTTTCTGCCCTAGATCTAACTAGTCTGTGCTTGTCCATGCATAAATTGAGTTTAATGTATACTTCTCTTTAACTTGCCTCCCTGTCATTGATTATTGCTACTTTGTTCATTATGCTTTTATAAGTTCTAGTGTCTAGAAATAGAAACTCCCTCTCTTCAAAAACCCTATTTCTCTAAAAGATGACGAGTACTATTTGAATTGGAAAAATCATGCAGGACGTGTGAAAGTTCTCGGCTATATACTTTATACTCTGATGACTCTAATACTTTAATGTTTTATATTAAAATAAAAAAGTCATTCACTGTTTTTATCTGAGATTCTTCCCAAACTTTATTACACATGCTGAGAAAAGTCTGCTTTAATGAAAGAATGAAGGCTGCTGAACAGTAGATTATTTTGCCTGTTATCATCAACTGAACTTCCCTCACTGGCTATCACTGGGTACATCTTTTAAACTCTCTGAACTACAGTTTCTCCATCAATAATATGATCACAGAAATGATTTCTTTCTTTAACATGGAGGTATTAGCAGAATTAATTGAAATTTTTTAATGTAATGAACTATTTAAATGCAAAGCATTATGGCAAAAAGGCCATTTGCCATGGGTGAATTTGTAAAAGCAAATGCAGAGATGAATATGTGTAAACCTCCAATGACCAGCAGCAATTCCTGAGGATCATATAAGAGATTTTATCTGGAAATGGATATAAAGGGAGAATTGACTTTTAGAGCAGATTGTTTTCAATGTTGTTTAACCATAAGAAAGGATTTATAAGAAAGAATACAGAGCACAGATTAATTAAAAGATTTCAAAGAGAACCGTATGGATTAAGGGGCTTCGTGACTTTGAGAAAGAATGAATGAATGTTCTACAACATTCTGCATTAAAGCATTCTTTTGCAAAGATTATTGGAAGTTGTTAATTAAATTTACTTGAGTGATCTCTTCATTAGTGAGATTTCAACATCCGCTAAATGGTGGGTGCAAAAAGAAACAAGTTGATGTGCAACCATGACTGACACAGAGGTTTTCTGTTTGACTTATTTTCTAGACCAAAGCTCACAGTGTGGCAGTTTTCTATACCACACCAACCAAATTTCCACAAAATATAAATAAATGCATATATGCATGCACACATATTTTGCATATGATCAGAGCATAATTTGTTACTAGATATTTCTTGTTTCTGTTAATGTTCCTACCATGACTCAGAAGCAGGTGTAGTTTATAGTGTTGACATAATGTATAGTATGAAGCGATATGAAGGTCCTTGAGAGAGAATAAAGCACCATACAAATGTGAAGCAATATTTATGGTGGTTCCTTAACCACTTTTGTATATGTGTCTTATAATTGGCTGGCATGAGGGATGATCTGGAGACAAATTAGTAACTTTCCTGTAATAGTTGCAATTTTTGGATTTTATCTGAAGAAAGTGGACTAAGATGATGGACAGGTGTTTTGCAAGTATTCAAAATGACAGAAAAGTTGAAATAAAATCTCTGCAAAACTTCTGAACAAAGTACTAACCATAGGGTTTTATGAAAATGTACAAAATTAACACCAATGACCAGAAGGTACATCTGAATATACTCAGCTCTTACCAAAATCTGAGATGATGAGATGACTATGTATTTTGGGGGGGGGTGGCCCAAACTTTGGTATTTTTAGGATAAACGATGGGACAAAAACTCCAGAATATGAATCAAAATGTTCCTCCTGCTAGTTTACTCTCCATACAGGACTGCACCACATGTGGATCCTGTTCGGCTGGCTTTATCCTGCTGCTGCCAAAACCTCTTCTTGTTTCATGTGTCGGGGTGGGGGGGGGCCTGACGAAAGGAAGGAAGGAAGGAAGGAAGGAAGGAAGGAAGGAAGGAAGGAAAGGAGAGAGGGAGGAACAGAGAAGAGGGGGAGAAGGAGAATGAGAAGAAGAAGAAGAGGAAGAAGAAGAAGAAGAAGAAGAAGAAGAAGAAGAAGAAGAGGAGAGGAGGAGAAAGGGGAAGGAGGGAGAATGGAGGGGGAGGAAGAGGAGGAGGAGAAGAAGGGGAAGGAGAAGAAGAAGGAAAAGGGGAAGTGGGGGAGAAGAGGAAGGTGAAAGGGAGGGAGGGAGGGAAAGAGGGAGAGAGGAATGAAGGAGAGAACCATAAAAAATGTTTACACGATCTTGTCAGTATAAGACTATATGGAGGATAGGTCAAGCTGACTGAAATTCAGCATATGTGGAGGAAAAATGTCCCTGGGAAGAGAGCTCACAGGAGCACTATCATAATCTAAAACATGCCAGGATAAAGCAATAAGATGCTAATCTAGCTCCTGGGCATTTTCAGGGCCAGTGGAACACACATTTATTTTCTATAAACTCTTACAGCAGGTATACAATTCTTTCTCTGTTTACTGGGGGTCTCCTCAGCAAAGAAAGGGAAGCCATCCCGACAATTTTCTTGTAGACATGTTACTATTAAATCAACCAGTGGTCTTTCTACTGGAAAGTCCCATCCTATGAACCGCTTTTAGATGGATTGATCTGTTGTAGGATATATGGTAAACAAAACAGCTATCTATGGACATATGAAGCACAGGTACGTGGAAAATGTCACCTAAGCTATTTAACTTATGGGAATAACATGGATTTACATCGGTGGTCCATGACCTCTTACTGCTTTGCCTGTCTCTCCTGAGTCCTTGTGTCCTTGAAATTATTAGGAAACTGGAAACTAGGTAAGATCACAAATGTGTGTGAGACTGATTGTGATAGTCCAATGATTGGTGACTCACCAGCACACAGAGCAGCATATTGTGACGATTGTGACCATCTTTCATTTGCTATGTATGTCATGAGTGGTGAAGATACTGCTCAAGATGGCCCCTAATAAAGACACACCAGTTGGACAAGGTGAAAAATGCCCAGGTATAATTGAACTACCACAGCAGAGATGAAGGATGAATCTACTCACTCAGAACAGAATCTTCCTTCCAGTATATTTCCTGCCACCCTAACTGTAACTACATCCATGATCAACCAACATAAAATTACCCACAAGAAAGAAAGACTTTCCTCTTCTGTTTTTTCTGGAACTAAGTGTTTCAAACAGAGACCTACACTTTCTCTGAGAGAAACTATTTCAACCAGCAATATCATAATAATAACTTTCAAGCAAACCAAAAAAGTAGTGACTAAGGTATATATTATTCACTAGCATGAATATATAGCTAACAGGTAGCTTAACTTTTGACCCCAAATTTTCTTGCTTCTTTTTTTTTAATTAACTAAGAACTACAGTTTTTACAAAGACTGATAGTAATGCTGTATGAAGTTGATAGGTGCTAAGGCCCATCAATCGTAACAATAAACATAATGGGATGATTTATGTGCTAGAAATACATGCATACACGCAGACATATTTTTAATTACTTGGAAGCATGCTCTGGTGAACTAAAACCGTATCTAGATCAATAAATGATTTGAGCAAAAAAGATCTCTTTAAAATTCTTAATGAATGTGAGAAATCTCAATATGCTTAATGACAGTAAGTTATATTTGATTTTAGAAGAAAAGTGGAGGAAGCTGTAAGTGCCATACAAGTGATCTCAGCTTACCAGAACTACAGTTGGAAAACTGGTTCTTGTAAGTAGGACCTTAAGAGGGGGATGCCAGTTATTCAAAAGCAAAATAAAAGATAGTTAGAGCTGAAGAATCAATACAAATCTCCCACAAATACGAATCTCCCCTATGACATACAAAAGAAAACATTTTAAATAGATTTTAAAAAATGAAACATCCACTCTCCTTTACTAGTAACAGTGGTCTTACATTCGTATTGACAAGATTCCTGAGACACAATAAATGTCACCCAGTACCAAGTTAACTGACCTTTAAGAAAAGAAACAAAGCAGTGACAGCTAGCAGAGGTCATGTGACTCCCATGTGCAGAATGACTCGTTTCTAAATCACTCTGCATCTGGGACATGAGTATGCTAGTAAGAGAAAAGGCTGACTGGGTGGGCACCACCACAGCACACAGAGGTCGGTCGTCAGCTCTGGAATCCCTTCAATCTTTGTACCTTGCTAGTTACACAGCTTCCTTGTGCTTTCTGGAGCTATTCTCCAAGTGTAACTGCATCTCATCAACTAGCAATTACTCATTGCTTATAAATTTCGCAATGGGAATTTTGATAACACAGGACAGACACTGAACTGGCTCAGAGTATATTCTTCAGGTTTTTTCCACAGTTTATTATGATCCTGTAAATGTTCCTTTAGTGTTGCAAGAGGCATTTGGCCAGAGGAGATTTCACAGATCCAATGACAATTCTTTCTTTCCAGAGAAATAGTTCATTATTATTTTCAGCTAGATTAAGTGTAAGAGAAAACTTTGAGGCAGTTAAAAGTTATTGTTAGATGAATAACATGAGTACCGATTGGAAAATTCAAAGAAGTTTATTGAATACTGAAGAAATATAAATCAAGGACGTAGTAGACCAACTTAAGACATTTAAAATTCAGAGAAAAATGCTTATATATATGTGTGTGTATGTAAATGTGTGTGTGTGTATATATATATATATATATATATATATATATATATACACTTACATATGAATGTTTATTAAGTATTAAATATTATACTTGTGAAAATACATTAATTTAAGAGGCATAGGTAATAAAACCAGGAATGTCCCTATATGCAAAAAAAAACTACATTGAAGAAAAGGGAATAATCGAAAAGTTCTCGATTTGAAGAAAGATTTGAGTAACCACATTTATTAGGCAAATTTCATGACAAAATATAAATCTCTAACCCATTTCAATAAAAATTTTTTTAAGTTCTGTGCCCAACATGGGGCGTGAACTCATGACCCTGAGATCAAGCAAGAGTTGCATGCTCTCCTGACTGAGCCAGCCAGACATCCCTTGGTGAAACTTGTTTGAATTTTAAGGACCTGGAAGAAAAAGATGTAACAAAAGTACCATAGGGGAAGCAAAAGTGCTATGAAGTGCTTTGGTCTTGAATGTTGCCAAAATCTGCTCCCATATACCACAAAGCTGTTAAATCAGGAGCAGTTAGAACCCCACATCTATGACAGTGTCTTCGGAGGAAACAAGCCAATGAATGAAAATGTCCTATCCTTAGGACAGCCTTTGGGCAAATGGAGAATTTCTGAACAGATCTGCTTCTGATGGTGAACAAGCAATCAATGATTTTGGTTGCAACTAAAGTCTCCTACCAGCTGTAATTAAAACAAGTATTTTTTATTCATTTAACATAGTCCAAAAGGAGGGTCTACCTGCATCAGAACAGTTCCTTAAATAGTTAAGGCTTTTCTTTCCTCATCTTTACTGTATTGATTTTATTCTCTGAGATATAATAGCAAGTGAGGTGGGGAAAATGGGAAACAGGGAGGTCGTGGCTGGCTTAAAGGGAAATAGAAATCACAATTCTTTGTTGGGGAGTGTGCACTTGACACCCTGATCAAAATTAAGATTCTGTTGGGAAAGAAGGGGGCAGAATTTTGGCTACATAACTAACACTGTCAGCTACAGGCAGACACAAATGAGTAAACAGTGGGCAGAGTTGAATCCATTCTCAGAGGGCTGATGTCATGTACAACTTACCTGCTAAGTTGATGCTTAGAGGCAATCACTTTCCCCACAAGAACCAACTAACCTACCAGCAGAGCTACCTTACAATGAAACGGTCTCCAATAACATTGTGTTTTATCATAAAACACACACTCCAAAAGGGATTAATCACTTCAAACCAGGGATGCTGGAAGGTGACAATGGGGTGAGAATAATTTCTTTCTTTTCTTTTTTTTTTTCTTTCTTGCTTCATAACATTCAATTAATTTTTTTTTCCTTTTAATGTCTGTGATAAAAAGGACTCATTATGACATATGAGTAAGCTGGGAGGAACTGAAATACATTATCATGCTATTAATGGGTAATCTATTATTTGGTGACACAGCTTTCTAACTTCTTTATTCAAATTTTATCAATGAAAATTCAGTTTTATAATGACAGAAATCTTTGGTAAGCCCGATAATAATGTAAGCTGTGTTAACAGAACTTGGTAACGGAGCAAAGATTACTGAGATTACCAATTTATCAGAAAGGATATTTTAATAATACCAAGAAATAGAAAATTTTCTAACCAGAAAGTGAAAATCATTGAACCCAGCTCCTCCTGGAGGCTCCTCATGGAGCCTCTTGCTCTCCACAACACCACATCACTTATGAGAGCATCACCCTGTAGCTAGGTCACCTTTCTGAACTTTTGATTCTAAATCTGCCACTCACCTGCTAAGTGACAATGGGCAGGTTAACTTCTCTATTCGTTGGTATCTTCCTCCATAAAAGAGAGGGAATAGTATTAATTTCTACTTCATAGAATACATATGAGGATTAAATGAGGTAATATGTGTAAAGTATTACTACTTATGGTACTTGTCACATATACATATGTGTGTGCATTTATATATCACATATATGTGCGTGCACATACATATGTATATATAGTTGCTAAATCAGAGTGTGTAAAATAAAGTAATTGTGTATTTTTGAGGTCGGAAACAAAAACAAAACTATCGCTACAGAAAAAAGGTATGCAGAGTAAAAAAAAAAGATTTCACGCAAATATTTAGGGAGGGGACAAATATATGAATAAAAAGAGATACTTTGTTAACATTTGTTATATTCATAACAAAGAGCCTATTAAGAGTCTACAATGAGTGTTAATGTCTTTCTCTTTTTCTTTTCCCACCAAATAATGTATTCTTGTTATACTTCATTCATGTTATTAAGGGCTTTTGACACCAAGCCTGTTTGCAGCTCAGAATACTGATGTGTCTGGATCATCAGCGTATCCAAGAGAAATGTGTACAAGTAGATTTCAAAGACATTTTTTAACATTTTTTTTCCTGAATCTGGGATAAGGCAAAACATTTTCCATTAAGGTAATATTGTCACAACATTTGAAACCTTGAGAACTCCTTATCTACATATATATTTAAATTTTTTTAATTACTTATCTATGTAGCTACCTAAGTAATTTTATTTTATTTTTTTAATTTTTTTTATGTTTTATTTATTTTTAAGACAGAGACAGCATGAGTGGGGATGGGGCAGAGAGAGAAGGAGACACAGAATCTGAAGCAGGCTCCAGGCTCTGAGCTGTCAGCACAGAGCCCAAAGCGGGGCTCAAACTCACCAACTGTGAGATCATGACCTGTGCTGAAGTCAGAGGCTCAACCGACTGAGCCACCCAGGCACCCCGCTACCTAAGTAATTTTAAAGATTAAGAAATAACTTATGAATCACATAGCATGGAAGACAGTGATAGAAACAGACAAACCACTAGAAACCAAAGCACCATTTCTTCTGCAGCATTAAAAATGCTTTAGTTTACTGACAGGGACTTTTTGCTCTATGATATTTACATTATGGGACTTCCTTTTTTACTAATCTCTTGATTCTTTAATTATTTTGAGGGTATAAGAAATATGGCAATCTATGCAGTCTTTCTTTGAACAGCACTCAAAGGCGAGACGGCAGATAATACTTGGAGACCTACTGTCTATAATTTTAAATTCAGATTTGACTGTGGAGTCCTTCTACAAGGCAGATTTGCTGATTGCAACAAAACGTGGATGGCCAATCAGTATGAATGAAAATCTCAATAAGAATACTTTTCAGCTGGCGTGCAGCTAGTCTACTGGAGTTTCCTTAAAAAGATCTAGTGTTGACATTCCAAAGAAATCTTCCTTTAATTTTGGCTTCTTTGTGAGCAGAATACTATTCTGTATTGTATCACGCATCACTGATAGGGATTTATGTTCCCTTAAAATCTGTGGCATCTTATTTTTTTGCATTCTATTATGGCTCATTTGTTTAATTTCTTCATTCTTCCTGCTTCTGCATTTATCAAGAACACACGAATGACATGTAACTTAGCAGTCATTCTTGCCTTATTTCTTTTGTCTAGCCATTGGATCAGCTCATAGCTCGTAACTTCACAAAGCATAATGTAATCATTTATACAGTCTTTTTTTTCCCTTCTCTGTTCCTTTTGTCAGCTCTTTATGTGAATCTGCAGAGTTGGCATTACTTAGCCCTGACTCTGAATTAAACCTATCAGGGACTTGCTTATTTTTTGCTCCCTATTTGAAGCAAAAACAATCATGGTTTTTATGAATCAAAAGACTAATGAGCCCATCTGTCATATTTTGCAAGAATGCCACAGCGAATCACTTTTTCTGACTTTAACTGGCACTGGGAAATTACTACGTGTAAATAGACTCACTGAGATGTCAAAACAAGAGTGCTGCATAAAAGAATTTCTATATAGTTTTCCACAATGTTTGGCTGGACTTCCAGTTTATTAGACATTCGGGAGAACTTTGAGCATCAGAGTTTAAGCAAGATGTTCAGGATTTGAAGGGGGTGAAAGAAAGTGTGAAATAGCTGGAAAATAGAATCTTCTCTCAAGGTAGCAGAGGTTATGATGTTTGGAAATTATTGCTAAGGCAAAGAGAAGGCTAAAGAAGAAATATAGACCTCAGATAACACTATAAACCTATCAGTAAAGAACTTTTAAAATTCTTGCTTTAGAGATAGAAAATACAGTGGCTTTCCATTTGAGAACTTGAACCGAATTTTCTTTCCATTAAAGTATTTAGGCAAACTGAGGCGCCTGGGTGGCTCAGTCAGTTAAATGTCCGACTCTTCAGATCAGGTCATGATCTCACAGTTTGTGAGGTCGAGCCAAGCATGGGGCTCGGTGCTGACAGCATGGAGCCTGCTTGGGATTCTCCCTCTCCCTCTCTGCCCCTCTTTCTCTCTCTCAAATAAACAAATAAGTAAATTTCTTAAAAAACAAATTAAAAAATGATATAAAACATTTAGGCAAACCCTTGATGTCACACTGAAACTATTTCTACTTTAACTAAAGCAGACTTTAGCCTCTCCTTTTTGGTTTACAATACGATGATACTTCAATGAATTTTTTGAGAAAGATGTGGATGGAGATGGAAGTGAGGACAATACCAAACGCAGCTAAGTGATCGTAATGTTCCTGGCATTTCGCTAAACAAATCTGAGCTATAATCTGCGAATATCAAGAAAGAGCTCATTTTACAAAGAATCAAGACCTATGTTTTATGAAGGTGTGTGTCAGTGAGGGATGTCAGGGAAGGAGAACCGCTGAGCACTATGAGATAAGGAATATATTTGAGGAATTTGAATCTCCATATTATTTTAGAGAACCCATGGAAGGAAAAATCAGGAAAGACATGGTTGGTAGATCAGAGAAAAGCCACTAACTAGCAAGGAATCATGGACAAGGGCTGGTAAAGTCGATAGAAGACTGTTGCCTCTTTGGGGTGGACAGCTTGTAGATCAGCAGGGCAAGAATCATGGTGAATAAAGTCTGAACCTAAAATGAGATATAAAACCAAGTAAGAATGCGTGAGAGGAAACCTGGATGCAGGAGGCTCAGTGGAAACCCACACCTGTCATTCACTGCTTTTCTTACTGTTTCTGAACTTACATGAAGTCTTAACTGACCTGCCTTGGGTGACCTGCAGAGGACCTTGCTCTTCACCGTGGGGCTGCATATGAGCCTGACCCACAACTTAAAGAACCCAAAGGAGCTCTGTGCTCACTATAGCCCCAGGCCAATGAGATGAGCTAGCAGATCAGCAACACGGGAGATCTGCAGTGATGCCCGGAGCCCAGGCACCAGCCTCCCAGCTTACTAGCTACTATTTCACAATTCTCTACTAAATCTCACAAGTTTTTCTTGTGGCCAGTCTAGCCCAGAACCATACACAAAAGAACATTTGGAAAATAGAGTTCAGCTAAAATGATACATATGAAACCATTGAGTTTAGGGTTCAGATCCAGACTACCTGAATCTGTTTTCAGAAACTGGTGCTTATCGGCTCTGAGATCTTAGGCTATTTACTTAAATGTTCTGTGCCTCAGTTTCCACATCTCCAAAATGGGGACAATATTAGCACTTAATCCAGAGGATTATTGTGAAAATTAAATAAGCAAGTACATGTAAAGTTCCTAGAATTACACATAACATAGTAAGTGCCCATTACATGTAAGTAATTATCTTTATATGTTTACTTTATGTTACCCTATTTTCTAAATAATCTTATGAAGTAATGCCTTGGGATCTGCTGCTAAATTACATGTTTTTTTTTTTTTTTCTGAGTTGGAGCATACTGCAATATTTAAAAATCACAAGCATGTATGACAAAATATCAACATGCCAGGGGTCTCACCTTCCTTTTATGCTCTATTAAGGATAATATATTGCTTTCAGCCCTCTACCTGAAGGCAGAAGCACCAATAGTCCGAGAAGTCTTTTGCCCAAAGCTGGTATTGTAATTTTCAGTGGACATAACTGACAGGATGTGTCAACAATAATTTTTCTGAGGGCAATGAAGGTTAAACTTAAAGCAGGCGATGAAATCTACTTACAGTCTCCATGGGACTTAATCCATTATCTTCCTGGGTAAAATTTTATATCAAAAATTCCTACTCAGACCTTAAGCAAAGGAGCAAACCGTTCTATAAATAGAGTAAGGAGAAGTGCATTCAGTAGAATGAGACTACAATTCCCCCAAAAAGGCATGGAAATTGTCTATTTTTCTTTAATGAAATTGCATAATGATCTTACAAGAAACTTACTGATTTCTGAAATGCCTAAATTAAGAATACTGGGTATAATTGATTAGTGAACCCTAAGAAAGAGAAAATTGTTACTTGGCCAAGGATAAGAAGATCTGGTCTCACAGGAGAACTTTTCTGAGGCTTCCCCTTAACAATTAGGTAATTGTTATCCCCATTATATTGATGAGGAAACTGAAGTTCAGAGAAATTAAGTAACAACTATCCACAGTTTTACAGTTAACAGGAGGCCAAAATTTGAACTAAGTAATAAGACACAAAGTCCATGATTTCAACCTCTATGCAAATTGTCTTCCCTTATACAGTCAGGATATAGCACTGAAAACTGTGACCAAGGTCTTGAAAATCAAATTCCAGATTCTTCTGTGCAAAGACTGAGTGTCCATTTGAAATGTTTAATATACTGCATATTTTTATATCATTGTAGGTCACATTAATCCCATGTTAGTGCTGTCTCCCAAGACTAGTATTTATTAGTATTAATATTACTATTAATATCTTCAATATTAACATTTCTTAGTATGTAATGATTTCCAGTATTAGTGCTGTGGTTTTTAACCACATAGTAGTCCTTAGTCAGATATTTAAAATAACAGTTACAAAAAAGAATTTCTGAGTTTCTTCCCAAGCTTACTCTTTGATAATTCTCTGCTTTTATAACTTTAATGTGCATATGAGTAGCCTGGGGATCTTGTTAAGATGAAGATCCTTGGTGAATAATTCTGGAGAGATTCTGCATTTCTAACAAGTTTGCAGATGATGTTCAGAGACCAAACTTTGAGTGCTGAAGATAGGACCTCTTCACATTCTTTCTAGATATTTCTTGGGGGTGAGAGGGAGGAAGTACCTGCATAGGAAACTCTTTGGTTATATATTGCTGGAATTCACTGCAGTGATGTCTCTAATGTGACCAAGACCCAAAGTGAAATCTACCTGATGAAGGCCACTGGCTGTATTTTCCTCACTGCTCAAGCCTGGCCATGCTACTTATACTTAGGAAATTAAAGATCAAAAGCTTATTTCATTCAGTAGCAAGATGAAATATGCTTGTTACATGTTATGCATCTTGATATAGTATGATGTCATTAAGAATAACAATTACCACTAAATCACACTGCAAATTGTTTTAAGTAATGTATAGGTTTTATCACCTGCAAGGTACTGATAGTGATTAATTTGACCCCCACTAAAACCCATAAATTTTTATTATACCTTCCAAATGTTGAAGATATTTTGTTAACCACATAGAAATAACAAATTCAATTCAATTTGTATTCTATACAAACACAAAATACCTCCCAGCTCCCTAAGAAAGAAATAGAAAAAAGAAATTCCAGTAAAGCTGGATAATGGCATTAAGGACTGTGTCCCCTCCAAAATTCAGATGTGAAAATCCTACCCCCCAAAGCATGTGGAGGTGGAGCCTTTGGGAGATGATTAGATCATTCATTAGGTGAAGCCCTCACAGATGGGATTAGTGTTCCTCCAAAAGAGACCACAGAGACCTCTTTTTATTCTTGTACCATGTGAAGATACAATGACAAAATGGCTGTCTGCAACCTGAAAGAGATCCCTAACCATTACCAAATCATGCTGACAGCCTGATCTCAGACTTCAGACTCCAGAAATGGGAAAAATAATTTCTGTTGTTTATAAACCACCCACTGTGTGGTATTCTGTTGTAGCGGGCTGAAATTAGACAAATAATGACTTTAGTAATGCTACTTAGTGCTATTCTAATCATAGATGCAGCAATATTAAAGCTGACTAGCATTGTCTTGTCCAAACCATTCATTGTATAAATGCAGAAACTGACACTTGGAGAATTCAGTGAGTTGTTTAAGGTAAAATTAACAAAATCAAAAAGAGAACATTAGATTTTGACTTCTGGTGGTTAGAAAAGAACATTCCCCCATTTGCATATATGTACCCCCAATGTTACAATACCAGTCACAATAGGCTAGGTTATGCTCCATTAGAAAATGACTCTCAAGTCTCAGAGGCACATAACACAAATGTCTATTTCTTGCCCATATTGCATACCCGCTGTTGTTCAGCTGTGATTCTGCTTCACGTTATCTTCGTTTTGTGACCCAATTTGACAGAACAGCCCTATCTGGGAGATGGCTGTTCCCATTGTAAAGGGAAGAAAAATGAGTTACTTTTACTCACATTTCATTAATCAAGAAAATCACATAAAATGTCAGGATGTATTTTCCACCTGCAGGGAGGAACACTCCAAGGGTCATGATCAACCTTGATGTCAGTGGAGCAGAGAAGGATACTTTTTCTACCAGGGTAGTAGAAATACTACTTTTAAATGATACAATCTTGTCCAATTACAAATGGTATGAACTCTGGTGCTTTTGCATGGATCTAACACTTGCAGCAAACGTTCAGCAAACAGCCCATATTCATGACATCTTCCTTCCCTGTGGCTCCAATTTTAACAGTTTTCTGTTAAAAGACATGGGTCAAAACCATTCTAAAGTACTTAAATGGGAATATTCTCTCTTGTGGACTAAGAAAACAGCCATAAGTAGCAGCTATACCATTTTAGAGTTAGTAGATTATGGAGCAAAATGATACATAGATCACATCAAAAAAATGAATGGGCAGAAATGGGGGGATGAGAGATGATTGGAGAGGTGCCATGTTCCCTGTGTCAGCAAGGCACAGATAGCAGGCCCCAAAGGTTGGGGACTCAGGAAGGTTGGTTGACTCAGATTTAAGTTAGGTTGACTCAGATTTAAGTTATAGCCCAGCCAGCAGATGTGTACAAGTGGATAATTCCACTCTCACAAATATGTGACTACTGTCACCTCTACCTATATGTACCTACCTATAAAATCTTAATAGCCCTTGCTCAAAATGACATTCGCACTTCAGGTTACCACAACTACAGCAGATAAAAATGACAAGAGATGCAGAAAAGACCACAGGACACTTTTCAGAATAAAGCACTTAACTCCCTTATGTATAATCCACAGAAGCAGGGAACCCTTAGATCCTCTATTTTGAATATGGTCTTCCAGAAAGTATGAAGTGTAAATTAATAGATGAAATGAAACCAGAGGGGTGGGTGTGTTTGGGAGAGAGGGAGAAAAGGTATCATTTCTCTTGTGTTGATTGATCATGACCAAGAAAACAAATGGGTAACACACTTAGTTACCTTCTAGCTGAAAAAAGAGACCAGGATGCAAACTGGCTGTTTTACTGACACTGCTAGGCAAAGTCAACATCTCTCAGCAATTCTGCCAAGAACAGGTAAGTTCCTTAAATTTTTCTAAAAAATTCCATGTGAAATGGGTATAGCATTTTTGACAATTATATTCCAATTAAGTGTGTGTAAATATATGTGTATTTGTTTTTGTGTGAATGTGTATACAATTCTGAGCATGTGTGTACATGTGTGTATGTGCTTCTGTGTATGCCTATACATGTGAGTATATGCACATGTGTGTGTTTATGGGGGCACAGGCTGAAGTTCTGACTGATACATAGAGCTGCTTATATATGTGCATATAACAGCATTCTCCTAATTATTTCTCTAATTTGGATCAATTCACATTGAGCAAGATTAGTTCCTGACAATCTATTTGGATCATTTCACTGAAGAGTTCATTTTATTTTCTGGATAAGAAACATCTAAAGGATATAGACATCTGAAGAGCTTAGGCTCTATTTTTTTACAGGGTTATTGAGCTTGAATGTAATTGAATTGTGAACACACCAAACCCTGTTCAGCATAGATACTAGCTCATGTAGTAAGAATCTTAAAATGTTTCAAAAAATAATTGGTAAACTCCTACCACTAAAAGGAAATTTATTGGCTACTTTAATTGCATGCTTTAATTACACATTTAAATTATATAAGGTTCTGGGATCTCTCCATAATATCTCTGTTTTTTCTTTATTTCCAGAGATCTCAGTCTAGCTTTCACTGAACCTGCTTATTTTCTTTGGCAGGACTTTTTACATAAGGGAGACAAGAGTAGGATTATGTAAAATGATGGAATGGTTTATCATTGCCTTCTTACCTTCACAAAGTGTAGACTTTTGGATTGAATTTTTAATAACATATTTTTTGGTGAGAAAAGGTAAAAAATTTAAAATCAAAATGTCAAAAAAATCTTGATATTATTTTTTGAAGTGTTTTATATAAATTTGGCTGAAATGTTACAATTGATGTGATTTCTTTTTGATTACTGTTTGCTCTATGTTCACTCTAAGTTAAAAGGGCTACCTCACACATAAACATCAATCTTATAATTAACCAAAATGTAAACTGATGTGGTCATTTTACCATTTTCTTCACAGAGTGTTGATTGGCTTGGTTTCTTTCAAATCAACCTGATATGAAAAGCTTTTGTGTTCAGAGTGAATGTCTTAAAACCTCATTAAAACAACATAACAATTACAGAAAATTTGTTCCCAACAGATAAGTATATCTAAGGGGTTAGAAGCATATGTGTTAGAAGGTGGGGTGGGGAACAGTAGACTATCCCCCAAACTGATAAAGTACTTTGAGACCAGACAACAAAGCAGGTGGCTCCATACAGGTGACTCCATACACAGAGTTTTAGTCAGGCTAACTCACTAAGAGGGGAGATTAGGCAGGTGATGATCCAAGCAGGTGCATAGATATTCTCCACAAAGTCCTGACCTCAGTCTACAGATTTTACAGAGTGAGGGGACACTGTAGTGAGATCAAGATTCAGGCATACCTCAAAGGATAATTGAGAACTAATCTTTCATTAGATCTTGTCGCGCAACCTGTTCATCAGGAAGGGGAAAGACTGTGTTCTTTCCCACAGATTCATGAGAGCTCAAGGCAAGCCTCCCCCTGTTCCAGCCTTGGCCGGCATTTCTAAGTTATGTTTATTGAAATCTCCAAGGGACTCAGAACACATAGCCCCAAGAGAGGTCATTGAGTGAACACAAGCAAGATGGAGAGAGAAAGATGGAGTCAGTATTGTCAGCACGGCTACACTATGAAATGAATATATTCTTGAATGACTGAGCTTATCATGTTCAATGACAAGAGACAAAGTCAAAAGCTCTAGACGTTTTAAAGCCCAAAGCAAGAGAAAGACATGTTCTTAATGCTTTAGAATACACTATAGTTTGTCACTTTATCAAAGGACTTCACATGTTGGATAAATATTCACTTAGTGAAACAGCCAATATCATCTCTGCTTTGTCAATGATATAGACAAATCACAGAAAGCCAGGGATACTATTGCAAACCAGGAGATGGCATACTGTCCTCTTAAAACAAATGCCTTATATTAACGGTAAGTACACACATTTCAACTGTCCAAAAGCTCTTTAGGATGACTAAATTCTAATATAGAATATTCTGGAAAGTGAAAGGTTACAAAGGACTATAAATTATAAGGATTAGGACAATTCTAAAAGAAACTAAGAAAAAACCAAATAGACATTATAGCTTTTTTTTCTTCTAAGATTTTATTTAAATTCAATTTAGTTAACATATAGTATAATATTGGTTTCAGGAGTAGAACCCAGTGATTCATCACTTACATATAACACCCAGTGCTCATCCCAACAAGTACACTCCTTAAAGCCCATCACCCATTTAGTCCATCTCCCCACCCACCTCCCCTCCAGCAACCCTCAGTTTGTTCTCTATAATTAAGAGTCTCGTATGGTTTGTCTCCCTCTCTGTCTTTATCTTATTTTATTTTTCCTTCCTTTCCCCTATGTTCATCTGTTTTGTTTCTTAAATTCCACATATGAGTGAAATCATATGGTATCTGTCTTTCTCTGACTGACTTCTCGCTTGGCATAAAACACTCTGGTTCCATCCATGTCATTGCTTATGGCAAGATTTCATTCTTCTTAATGGCTGAGCAATATTCCATTGTGTGTGTGTGTGTGTGTGTGTGTGTGTGTGTGTGTACCACATCTTCTTTATCCATTCATCAGTCTACACTATATATTAATTAACATTCTATGGCAATCTATTAAGTTCAGAACTAGTACATTCTTACACTGGCATGCTTATTCATGGAAAAGAAAAACATCATTAAAATATTATAATTAAAGAATTTCTGCCTTCAACTCATTAAGTACTTTCTAGAGAAATGACTTTTAACTTTTTTTAAAGTGCATCATGAATTCTATTTGAACTCCTCCTATTTGAACTCCAAAACCCATAGTTAGGGTTTACTGTAAAAGCAAGGTAAGGAAGTAGTAAGTCAATTAAATAAAACAGATGTCTGTTTTCCTCTGACATAATAGTGCAGATACAAAGGGTCAGGACCTGTGGCTTGACTGTGCTATTCCCAGCAAGTAGCTTCCAACACTGCTACTTTTCCCCATTTTATAGCCTTCAGGAGGAAAGAAGAAAATTCCAGCAAGGCTCTTCAGGGAGATGATCCAGGAGTTACACATATCACTTTCTGCCATAGCCCATCCTCTTGATTTTAATCACATGGCCACTAAACTGAAAGAAGAATGAAAAGGAGCAGCGGTTGCTGGTGGCCCAAGATGAAACTCAGTGAATTTCATCACTAAAAGGGGAAGGAGAGAATGAAAACAGGGAAGGGTTATGTTTATACAAAACTTCTCTTAGTTTTACACACTCTCTCCAAGGATCTAATGTAAAAATTCGAACATACCATAAATTGGTCATGTTTAATTCCTTCTGTCTAACCAACTTCACCAAATTCATGCCTCTGCCATTGACTTTATCATCCTTCACTAATAACTTAACAATAAAGCTATATTCCTAGTTGCTGTGAATTATTATCTTTTTAATATTAATAGTCCTAACTCTTAGCTGCAGAAGCAAGAAACATTCATCAAATACAGAATTGTAGGTGCAATGCTTTACTTAAGCAAAAGCTCCCCAAATACCTGGCCACTTTCATCTAGGAACTGACACTCTTAATAATAAGAAAGAGGCAAATAACATTCATATAAAGAACTTCTGCATATCCTCAGTAAAAAAAAAAAAAAAAAAAAAAAAATACCCAAAGGATTTATCTGGGTGATACAAAAAGGCAGAGTCATAAAAATGAAATGCAAGATTGTACTTGAGAACTTTGAGGCCCAAATCAGGCCAGGAAACTTCAGTTTCCTTAATTAGATAATGTACTAATTGGATCTTATCTTTATTCTTTCAGTTAGAAAAGAAAAGAAGATGAGCTTCTGGAACTGTTGTAACAACAAGACAATGAAAACTTAGCAAGTTGATGTGGAAAACTTATTCTATGGAAAAAAGTAAAGCCGATCTAATACTTTGGTGATGATAGCAGGGCAATTAGATTAAAAAGCACCGAGAAAATTTGACAAGTAAGCTGACTCTCTTTCAATATCAAAAAATTCTTTTGACCTCCAGGCACTAAGATGATTAAGTTAAAAAGTAACACGGTGAGAAGATAAAGCCTGCCTAAGCTACAGATGTGGCTGGCACAACAATGTAAAATCATGGGGCTGTGAATGGATTAGGATTCTGGATATTTAAGGGGGGTGCTCTGAAAATGACCTAAACTAGCAGCTGATAAAGAAGAACATGCTGATATTTTTTCAAAGCTCCCTACTAACCAACTAAGATGCTATAAAAAGTGTGGTAACCCCTACCAGGAAAAGCCTATCTCTCCCAGCCTAGTTCATTTTTCTTTCCTGAAATACAGTCTATTTTTGAACACTACCATGAATAGAGTTCCCTCCCTTGGAACAGTTCAGTGCTATACAGTTCAGAATGTTCTGGCACAATACCTTTTATTCAAAAGTTTCATAATCCACTTTACAGACAAAAGTAGATTAGGGAGATCTGCTTGGTGAGAGTGGCTTTCACATGACAAGGTAAGAAGCTGCATGGGGAGCAGGAAGAAAGAATGAAACAGAATTTGCATTAGCAAGGGGGAAGTAAATATGGGCTCCTGTAGTCAGACAAGAGAAGGATAAAAAGAAGCTGCAATGACAATTGAAGGTCAGGGGGAGGTATGAAGGGAGGAAAAGATCTTAGGAAAATTTTTTAAAGGACATTGTCTCACATGGGTGATTTTTAGGTGAATCTCTGAAAGGAATCTGGGAAAGAAAGGCTTTTTAATGTGAAGAGACATAAATCCTTACTGGTAGGAAGGGACCATAAAAATCATCAAGACACGAAATTTTAGAAATGGAAGTGATTTTAAGATCAGTAATTTCGTTCTGCAGATGAGAAAACTGAAGCTCAGAGAAAGCATTAGTGAAATGCCCACGGTTGCCCACCAAGGTGGGTCCACTGTCTACACATCTAATGCTGTGTCCACAACATCATGCCACAACACCTCTGAATGGCAAACATATTTTTTTCCCAATTGAAGGAGTGCAGTTTTGCCATTTTAAACAGAATATTCCAGAATGTGACATCTTTAAACTCGCTCTTTACTATCAATTTGCAAGTAGTGGAGTACTCCAATTCCTACATGACAGGACTGTTAAACAATGTGAGAGATTACTATTAATTAAACAGATTTACAATCCATTTGTGTTCAGTTTTTATGTATCTTTCTTTGGAATAGTACTCAGTTGGGGGCGCCTGGGTGACTCAGTCAGTTAAGCATCTGACTCTTGGTTTCAGCTCAGGTCACCATCTCACTGTGATTTCGAGCCTCACATTGGGCTCCATGCTGACAGCTCAGAGCCTGCTTGGGATTATCCCTCTCCCTCTCTCTCTCTCTGCCCCTCCCCTGCTTGTTCTCTCTCTCTCTCTCTCTCTGTCTGTCTGTCTCTCTCTCTCTCTCTCTCTCTCTCTCAAATCAATAAATAAAACGTTTTAAAAAATAGCATTAACCTGAAAATATTGTACATATATGAACTAAGTTATATTGTCTAACTCAGACCTCCCAGAGCCAAAAAGCTTTGAGATAACATCTGAATTAATGTTTTAGGTATCGTGTTAGCTGAGTAAAATTGATATCTTCTCTAAGCCAGAAATTACATCGGATGTGTAGAATCACTATGTTGTGCATCTGAAATTCATGCAAGATTGTGTCAAATATACTTCAATATAAAAAAAATTACATTAGATGGACTTTTGCATCAAGTCCGAAGTAGAGCTGAAGCTTAAAACATCCTTCTCTAGAATCTAATTAAATGAGTTATAAACTAGTTATGAGCTAGTCAAAAACAAACTAGCAGCCCCCCCCAAAAGCAAAACAAAACAACAAACAAGTTCATAGCATAAACCTTGTCCAATGACAAGAATATTAAGAGGCTCAACATGGTTCTTTTTTCTTATCATTCGCCTACAAACCTCTTCTTTCCATCAGTATTGCTGAAAAAAAACTCGAATAAGTTCTAATTTTTATTAATACCTTGCAGTTTGCAGGAAAGCAGGTCAGACTGGTCAGTAGACAGCATGAGAAAATATCTCAGGACTAGCAACTCCTAGTGGCCAGCTCAGTGGAGATGAGAGGAAACTACAAGGGCTTGTGATTTCTCAAGGCTACTCACCTACTTGCAGGGAATATTGTGCAGCACAGAAACATCCCACACATTACACATTTGCCCACACAATAAATCCCATATTACTGCATAGGGACCTTAGTACAAAGTGTTTAACAAAATTGCAGGGAGAGAAAGGGATGTGAGTCACCACAGGAAGGCTGCCAGAGCTTAGGCTCCTTCCTCACGAGCCTCCCCTAAGCCCTCAGTTTGGAAAAAAAAAAAAAAAAAAAAGGAAAAGCATATAGTATGCATACCTCAAAATGTAGCTCATACAAACACAAGGAGAATTCACCCACTCTCTGGGGGAACCATGGAAAAGAGCAGGGCTGTCTAAATGACGCATGAACCAAATAAGAAGAAATAGTATGGTGGCCATGTAAATATACCACAGAAGGAAGAAAGGGAGAAGGGAGAGGATAGTATGTAAAATATTGCCAAAAAATGAATCTGGAATCAAATTCAGCCAAAGGAAAGGTTTCTATCTGCATTATTTATTATAGAATAAGTTAATATGAAAATAAGTCAAGACACTAAAAACTCCAACAACATAATAAAACACAGAATTAGATTAAAAGAGAAAGATTATAATTAAGAAAACCAATAGCAATCTGAATCAACAATATTACACAAAGAAACAATAAATTAGAAGCAGCAGAGGACAGAAAACACAGAGTTGAACATTGCATATAATTAAAATGTGTAAGGGAGTTATAGGTACTGTAACAATTAGGAGAAAAGTATAGGTATAAAGGAATGAGAAGAGAATTCAAGACAATTAGACCCCAACCCTAGTAAGACATCTGGTAAATTGAACCAAAAATTTTTTTCAAAACTTTAATAAAGGATATTAATTTTTAGGGCAAGGGGAAACTGGCAAAGGTATATACACACATTCCAAGAAAACTCCATTCAGAATAATTAATGCCAACTGATTCTCCATTGAACCTCAGGTATGAAAAAATAATTCTGCAAGTATTCATGCAAATGTAAAACATGTCACATACAAAAGTAAGTTACAGGGTTAGCTTTAGACATTTCCACAACTATGTTCTGTGTTAGAAAAACAACATAAGAAAAATATCTTCAGAAATCCAAGACAAAAATAAGCTAGTCATTTGCCCAAGCATATTATCCCTAGAAAAGTATCAGTCAAGTATAAAAGAAAAGAGAAAGGTTTGTCATATACAAAGGAACTCAGGGAATATAGAACCCATCAGCCTGCCCTTCTAAAAAAAAAAAATACAAAAACAAAAACAAGCAAACAAACAGCTGGTTGGTGATGACATACATGTAAACAAAAGATGAATGGAACAGTCGTAAAAGAGGACTAGTTCAATACCCAGGGCTAGAGAAAGCAGAAAAACAGCTACAAGCTTCTGAGAGAAAAACAAGATGCCACCACATTTTTATACTGAGACACATTTCTTCTTCAAGTTGTCAAAACAGTAGAAAACAATATTCAGCAAACAAATCTCTGGGATTATAGTACCTAAGGATCCTCACTGAAAAGATATTTAGTAATATTTAAAGGCCTACTCCTCCTATCCTTTTTTTTTTTAACCCAAGACGTTTATTAAATAGTCCCGTAACTTTATACAAAGGAAGAT
Organism: Leopardus geoffroyi; assembly: GCF_018350155.1. Lineage (NCBI taxonomy): Eukaryota > Metazoa > Chordata > Mammalia > Carnivora > Felidae > Leopardus > Leopardus geoffroyi. The sequence continues at coordinate 25,552,233 of NC_059333.1, forward strand.
CACTGTCCTCTTGCAATACCTAAAATATGAAGAAGCTTATCAACTAGATATTAGGATAATGTATTAAAATTGTATGGGAATCAAAGAAAAGAAATACAGCAGTCTTGGAGAGAAGCAAGTGTGAATTTCTTAAGGTTCTGTCACCTTTGAACCATGAATCACAGGACTAAGCTAAGTGTTAATTGATTTATAACACTGGGCATGTGGGCATGTTTTCAGAGACAAAAATTATCTGCAAAAACTCCAAAAGTATTCTTGTTGAACAATATATATTTTTTTGTTTTATATTATTTTTTTGTTTAACCTAATTCAAGAAATTTGTTTGATAACAACCCAGTCACAGGAAATCATTTAAAGGTGAAAGCTGCCAGGAGTTTCTTACATTGTGCTGAATAGGGAAAGAAAATTTCTATAGTGCTCATGGCCTTAGTCTTTAGAGATCTTTTGCAATTACTACTGCTCTCTAGGAGAGCCAGGGTATAAAATCATGTATTTGTTGAGCAAATGCATAGATTATGGTGTGCACCATGAAACTTAACCTTCTGGTCTTTTTGCTTCTATAACATTAAGAAGAGTTTAATTTTCTTAGCTGTCCTATTTTTATCCTTTCATTCATTCCAGACAAAGATAATTATAACCCTCTCATAGAAGTCCCCAAATGTTCAGCATTGGCCCTACCTACACCATCTCTCATGATCTTCAAGTCTCTTCCTCCTTCATTATTCACCAAACCAGAAACTGTCATTCCCATCACGGAGATGGCCACAATTTTTATATCCTCACTGAAAGCATCATTAAGAATATTAGTAATGCTGGGGCCCTTAGGTGGCTCAGTCAGTTGGGTGTCCAACTCTTGACTGCAGCTCAGGTCATGATCTCACAATTTGTAAGATCAAGCCCTGTGTGGGGTTCTTTGTGCTGACAGCACGGAGCCTGCTTGGGATGATCTCTCTCCTTCTCTCTTCCGTCCCCCACACATGCTGTTCTCTTTCTCTCTCAAAGTAAATAAATAAACTTTTAAAAAAAGAGTATTAGTAATGCTTACCTATCCAAAGCTATATATTCTCTTACTCACCATCCCAAATATATTATACCTATACTTATCTAGATCATTACTTAGCCCTTATGGTTAAATATTTTAAGTGTACATTTAAAATAAATGTTTGCTCTCCCATTGATATTCAAAGACTTAAGTTAACGGGAGCTTTTTTGTAACTTCTGTATTTCTCAAAGTAGGAAGTTCTACACATAAAGTTTCAAAAATTTAATGAGCATTTAATAAAAATGAAAATATCACAGGAACTTCAATCACACACACACACACATACACACACACACACACAGTGGTAAAATGCAGAATAGTATTAACTCATATTTCTTAATCATCTAGCTCTGCCATTAATGGTTCATTAATTTGTTTTAAAAATTTTAAGAGAATGAGCACAATACAAATACAATTGAAGCCCTCATGGTTGGTATTCCATTCCTACACTATCCTCCTCTCTTTCCTGCTTAGAAGTTATTACCCTTTAGTTGGAATAAGTCAGAGAATTTTCCTCACTGTCTCACACAGTACACAGCAAGATTATGTTCCTGAGTCAATGGTAGTAAATGGCTTGATTATAGACCCTTTATTGGCTTTATTTTCCCCCTTTTTATTTTCCAGCTCCTCTCATAGAGTTTCCTTTGGTAATCCCCCAAATAAATTTGAGAAATTTATACAAAAATTTTTGCCTCAATTCTGTTTTGTTTGTAGCCAAACTAAAACATTCACAGTAAAAAAAAAAAAACAAAAAAAGAAAAGAAAAAAAGAAAGAGAAAAGAAAAGAGAAGAAAAAAGAAAAAAAGAAAAGAAAAGATCTAGTATGTGTCTTGATTTTTATTTTGTTTTTGATATCTTTTGCTTCAAAAAAAGCCTCGGGGTTGTTTTTGGCTGTGTATCAGTATTTTATTTTATTTTTTTTTACTTTATTTTTTATTTTTTAATATTTACATCCAAATTAGTTAGTATATAGTGAAGCAATGATTTCAGTAGATTCCTTAATGCCCCTGACCCATTTAGCCCATCCCCCCTCCCACAACCCCTCCAGCAACCCTCAGTTTGTTCTCCATATTTGAATCTCTTTTGTTTTGTCCCCCTCCCTGTTTTTATATTATTTTTGTTTGTTTGTTTTTAACTCGTTCAGTGCCCTATTATCAGAAAGACATATTTCAATATTTCGTTCAAATTTTTTTCTACACTTTTTGTGTACATGTAACCTACCTGGAATTTATTTTTCTTTATGGTGTGAGATAAAGGTCTATTTTATTTTTCCTGAGAGGGATAAACAACCAACCCAGCATCATTTATTGAATAGAATAGACATCCTTTCCTCACCTATTATTAGTAACTATCTTTTTGATCCATGAAGTTTCCATATGTGAATGGAATGTTTGTGGGCTCTTTATTCTACCCCACCAAGATGTTTTCTACTCCTGGACCAATATCATACACTCTTTATTATTATAACTCTGTAATGAGTTTTATTATCTTGTACAGTAAATTCCATTTTTATTTTAGTAATTGTTTAAATTTTAAGACATATGATTTCTTCTTTTTCACATTAACCTGTTTGTTCTACTTTAGTCTTTCCTTCATAAATCATTGTCTCTTTTAAAGAAAGCTATTCTCCCACTAATTTATGTGAACGTATTAAGTATAATTATTTAAAGCATATAATTTCAGGAGAATTTGTAATATGAATGCCGATTTCATTTCTGAAACCAAGTATATAATTTTTGGTATTCAATCTTATATTCAATCTATTTTACCCTGTGCTTGGAGTAGAGCATGTGAACGCATTGTGCTCTTGTCTCCTCTCTTATATAACAAAGTCCAAAGAACTATAACAAAGTTCTACCTGATTTCTCAAAAGCAATCGCATCTGTATCAGCTGTAATGTAGAAAACAGCAATTTCACTTCCAAATTCTTGGTTCCCCAGATTCATGGGTCCCTCTTCAAACTCCAATTTTATTGAGGGGTCTGGTCTATTATTAGAATCATCTCCTGGGGTAAAAGTAAAATGGACCTCTCCCAACTCTATCAGTAGTATCTCTCACTTCAGCATATCTGAAAGAGTTTAACAATTTAGTTAGTATTAATTTAGATAAATTAAAACCAAAAACGTATCCCATGACATGTATTTATTTATATCTTACTTTTTATCAGCAAGAATTTCAGAGTGCAACATAAAATTATCTTCTTTCAAGAGTACAGAAGAAGAAAGAAAAGTGGTTGATGCTTATTGCAGCCAATTATAATATGCCACAATTTCAGTGCTCAAGCACTGAACCTGACGTAGGACATCCTTATCTCTGGCCAGCTTCACCTGACAGAATGGGAGGCAAACTGGTTTACTTACGAATAGGTTTAGGTTTTGTTTATTAATTTTTAATTCTAGACTCATTATTTATTCAAAATGTGGAAGTGTCAGTGATAAACTGTTCATTAATTATCAGAAAACCATCTTGATTTTCATATAAAGCAAAGGGCTATGGTTGACCTGTTCTCTAACCTGTTCTGTTGTTATAATTAGTGTGTTTAAAAAGATAAAGTTCAGGACAAGTGAGCAATGTCTTCCCCACCCAGAATACTTCCTTAAAATAGAACAAATGTTTTGTGTTTTTTTCTCTCTCAGCAGCTACTCCCATTCATTGGTAACCACACAAGGCCATAAAGAATAGCCATGTGATGCCTTGTTAAAACAGACTTTGTTTTAAGTTAAATCAGCACTACCTTACATTGCATAACTTCACATGGGTAATATAACAAAGATTACAAAATGTGTTATTATTTCAATAAGAAACACACACACACACACACACACACACACAGCGTGGGGAGGGAGGGAGAGACAGAGATGTACAGAGATGTACCAATATATGTGTTGGGCTTAGCATACACCTATATATAAAAGTTATTTTTAGAATGCCTACACCTACATAAAACGTTAGAAATGCCTTAATAAGGACATGAGACAGAGAGTACAAAGTTGATCTGTTAGAAAGTCACCACAAATATGAACTGCATGTGGCTAATTACTAATTGGCCTGCCATGAATTTCCTATTTTTCCTAATAGTTCCGGAAATGATAAAGGGTCCTTTTTGTTTACAACATGCATTTAATTTCATTCACCTCAACAAATGGCCTGTTCATGTGATTAACGTTTATAACTCTGGCCGTATCTTTACTCATTAATATCTTCTTAAAGATTAACCACCCTTTTTAAGCTACTCAATGTATAGAGGCATAATGTTGCTAAAGGGTCATGCACAACTCATTTACACCAGCCAGTAACAGTAAGATAGACCTATGTTGTTGCTTTACAAATCTTTGACAACTTGAGAGGTTTTGCTCTTCAGTTGGTGCAGGGGTCTATGTTCTTTCACAGTTCTTAGACTGGCATACTTTCAAAACCCAAAAATGGTGTCAAAAAGAAGTATACCTTCAAGGCACCATTCTCTCAGCACCTATGAAGTCCTGTTTGCAGCTCTCTTTGCATTACTGGTGGCACTCTGTGCTGGATTATTTGCAGTGTCCTGGCTGGCAATCGAGGGATCAGAAAGAGGTAAGCCCTGTGGCTTTGGCTTAGGAAGAGACTCTCTGATGAATGTGCCCAGGTTAATCTCAGTTATCCCACCAGGATGTCTTATCCGTTTCTGTGCTCTCATGACAAGACACCTATGTCGCATTCAGATGCTTTTGGTATCAAGTTTGGAATTTAATTCAGAATTCAAGCATGAAACTAAGCTTTTTAAAATAAAAGATGTTAAGTAAGTTTGTTTTTGTTTTTTTTTAGTTTTAACATGTAACAAAGTAAGTTTCATTGCCCAGATTTCTTCTGATGGAATTTAAATCATAAATATATTAAAATGTTGTTGACTATTCAAGTCAGTAAGTAGGCAAGGTTAAAGGAAATATATTATTTATTTCTAGGGAATAACAGTTTCATTTTCTTATTAGTCCAACAATAAGAATACAAGGGAACTTAGATATAATTGTAGACTTTGCACTACAAGAATACAAGGGAACTTAGATATAATTGTAGACTTAGGTCTCAAACTGCCTGAATAGCAATTTTTAATAAACAGAAATAAAGAAAGGTAACTCTTATTTACACCTAAATTATCTATATCATCAACTTTTCAAAGATCTTCAAATATATTCTCTTGCTACAACAAATCTATGATTTAGTTGTTATTGTTACCCTTATTTTAGAGGTGAGGAATCAGAAACAAAGAAAGTTGAATAATTTGTTTAAATTTGTATCAGTACTTTATAGTTTTAAAAAAAATAAGTCCAATATAATTCCATTTAAATACTGTATACAAGGGATGTATTTAGAAGAAAAAGAAGATTTGGGATATTTTATACAGAGGTTCACTTAGACTTTTAGAAAAGCGTCTGCTCTGGTCTTAATTAAACACTAAAAGTAACTGAAACAATGTGTAATTATTTAAGAGTCCATTGGAATCTTAATGCTCAATGAAGTTACAAAAGTTATTTTACAAGCAAAACAAAAATAAATATTTATAAATGTTAATGCGATTTAATAGAACAACTGAATATAAAAAAGGAGTTGAGTTACATCTAAAATAGAATATTAGAGGACAAAGCCATGCTACTTTTAATGCATTGCTTTGCTTTTTATTAAAAATCATTTTAGACTTACAAAAAGATTGCAAAAATTGTAGGTTCTTATATAACGTTCGCCTACCTTCACCTAATGTCAGTATCTTGTATATCCGTAGTACAATTGCTGCAACCAAGAAATTAACGTTGGTACAATATTATTGACTGAACCACACATTTTTATTCAGATTTTGCCAGTTTTCCCACTAATGTCCTTTACCTGCTCAGGATTCAAACCAGATTTCTACACAGGAACAGTTATCCTGTTCCCTCAGTCTCTTCCAGTGCAGGACAGTTCCTCAGTCTTTCTTTGTATTTCACATTTAAATATGCAAGTCTAAATGTAATTTTGAGTTTTTAAAAACAAATGAAATAGCATAAATGATAATATATTCCACCAATTATGCAATGATACCTGTTTAGACTGAACTTTATGCAACTTTATTGCTTAAGTTGTTTCTAATGTTCTTTCTGGTCTGGGAAGTTTGGTGTCAATGTATGACAGATCCCGGGTTCTAAAGTATGTCAGTCAGTGTCCAAATTCCAGATCTGTCATCTGTGTCATTATCACCTTGGGAAGTGTTCACAATGAATCTTAGCCCCAATTTCCCCATCTGGGAAAAGGAGAACTAACATCTTCTTATATCATAATGTAAGAATTATATATCATTATTACCATATTTACTAATGATTTCATCATTGTGTTTCAGTTGAAGTGTCTCATTTTCATTTAAACATATGTCAAAAAAGATATTCTGGTAAAGGGATTATGCAAAACTTGATGGCACATTTTATTACCCATGTTTATATTCAATTTATTACCTTTCCACTTACATTTTTTATTATATGGGATAATATATTTCCTGCAGCATTCTCAACAACTTTTCCAATAAAAACAGTCACCATTTAATGGCAAAAGGTCATACATGCCAACTTTATAATTACTAGAATGAAAAAAGTAGTTTCACATCTATCTTTCAAAGTAACACATACACTGAAATCTTCACAGCAATCCGCATGTAGAAAACCAACAGTGTCCCTGGATGCTGGGTGTTCAAGAAGTACCTGAAAGCAACTACAAACTTCTAAAACTTTTAATGGTCCATTTCTCACCATGAGTCCCTGGATCAGTTCTCCAAATTGGTGGAAGTTTATCCCTTATCTTCCAACAGGAATCTCAGTAGTAAAAAAATAAAATAAAATAAAATAACACTTGGAGCTTAGACTGTGGGTTAGATTTCAAAGAAAAGGAAAAAAATGGTAGGATAAAGAAGTTTATTTTTAATCTTGTAAAACAACCATATAGCTTAAAAAAAAAAAAGCACCTAATTATGGAACATGAAGTCTGCAAAGAAAAAACAAGAACCACCACTCCAACACAGGAAGCAAGAACTTTAGGTCTAAGTATCAACAGGAATGTGCATATTCTCTCTGATTCATGACTCATACTGTTAGTGTTTTATTTCTTATTAATTCATTTAGATGCAGTGTTTGGAAAAAGTCACAAAGCCAGAGGGACATTGAAAATAACAGCTGGAGCCATGTATAATCCTAATTTGCAAGACAAACTCTCAGCAGATTTCAAAATTCTTGCTTTTGACCTTCAGCAAATGGTAGGAGACTGTCTTTTTTTTTTTTTTCAGCTGATTTAAAATTTCAAAACATAGTTTCACTAACTACTTGCCAAAAGATACATAGATCCCATTTTCTTACTTTGAGAAAATTAGTAAATAAATGTAACAAATGTATTTATTATACATGTGGTAAATAAATGTGCCCAGAATGCTTAAATATATGAGTCCTATCACCGCAGAGAAGAAAACGGCCTATGATCCAATTCTAAACAGAAAAAAAAAAGATCAATTTGTTTAAAATGTTTTATAAAAGTTTAAATCTTAAATACACTGTTTTTTAAACTTTTTTTTAGATAGATGATGTCTTTCAATCAAGTAATCTGAAAAATGAATATAAAAACTCAAGAATTTTAAGATTTGAGTAAGTACAGCTCAAAAATTTTCTCCTGTTAGAAAGAAGGCCCAGAATCACAAAATGGTGATTTTATTTTATTTTTTTACTAATATTTGGTAAATGTGAAACAGGGTGACCCACCGTCAAGAGAAAAAGGAACATTTAAAATTTTCAACATTTTTCTAAGGATTTTATGAGGAAAGTGGCATGGCATAAACTTTCATATTAGTAGCAAATAATAACGCTGGATAATTTATCTTAAGTCAACATGTTTCTCTCTTCTGAGTAAAATCTTTCAAAAACACGTGGATAGGGCTGAGGTTGAGTGTATGCAAATGCACACAGAGTGTTTCATGTGCTCTGAATGTGTAAAAGATGCTCATTCATCACACTCCATTTACACTGAAAGTCACAGAGAAAAGACACTTATTCACTGCTGCACTCAGCAAGCAAAGTCACTACCTATAAAATGTGAATATTCATTAATTTTACTTTTATTAATTTATCATTTACTACACATATATCATTTATTGTGTACTGACTAATGTTACTAAACATTACATGGCAAGTTGTATATGCAGTTAGTAGAATAGGAATTCAGGAGAGAGAAAGACTTTAAATGATGTAGTCTGCCTTTGCTTGCCTGCTTTAGGTTGGAATGCCCACAGCTTCAGTGGGAAATTCATTGTCATCCAATAAGAGAAAGCGATTCACACTGCTTAAAATGGATTCCATTATACAAGGATATCTGATAAAAATTAGGAATCCATTCTCAACGTTGCTGTGAACATCATTGTTACTGAGGTGTTTTACTTGTTTCTTTATAATTTGTTTCTAGAAAATTATTTCTTATTCTCAACCACATCTTTATTTCTTTGACTCTCACCCACTGATCCTGATGGTATTTCTTAAGGTTTTACAGAATAAATATATCTCTATCTTTAGATTTCAGTCTTTCAAATACCTGAAGACTGTTTCTAGTGTTACCATTTTAAATGCAGGTAGGTACTTTCTGGGGTTTTGTCTAAGAAAAGCACTCTGACCTTCTATTTTTATTTCCCCTCTCCGTGCAGGCTTCTGCACTAGCCCTACCGTATCACCTGTACACTCGCAAAAATATCCTGCTTTCTCTCTTTTGTATACTTTTTCACTGCCTAGACCTGCATTTCTTCCTTACTATATATTGCATCCATTATTACAATCCATCCTTACAAGCCATTAAGAACCAGTTCATGCATCTGCCACAGGGAGGGTCACATGATACTCTCGCCCCAGTTAGGTATGTCTCAGACCTGCTCACTTAGCATCCTGTACCTACAAATAAAGTAACAACTGTCATACTATAATATAATCGTTAATGTGTCTCCTTTGTTAGACTATGAGCTCCCTCAGGGCAAAGAATATCTTTGATACCTGTATTTCCAGAACCTAGTTAATGTCTGCCTCAGAGGATGTACTTTATAAAGTCCTAGAAAGTAAATAAACCATTTCCTTGGCACCTGATGTTGATATACTGAGTACTATGTTAGGTGCCACATGTTTTATTTAGCTCTTGTCCTACAGATATAAAAATAACTATACTCTGACCGGGGCGTTAACTTTTTGTTATCATAGAATTTTAATAAAAAAAAATCTAAACTAGTTCTCTGGGAGCACAGAAGTGTTACAAATTCAAGAGCCCCTCAGGTTGGAAAGGAGAGTCATGGAAGGTTTCGTCTGATAAGCATGAGACAAGACTACTTCAGGAGAGAAGAAAAGGGAAGCTATTTCTGTTACAGAAAGGATTGTTGCATATTAATGACGTTTTCTGTCTGTCAGTGAGTGTCCAACAAGATGTTGAGACAACAGGAAGGTGTTGAATATAAGCCTAGGAGTCTGACGTTTAACCTTTTTCAAGTGGAAGCCATAAGGGACTCTAGGTCATTGGAGAAATTTAGCGAGTCTAACTGTAAAGTGAGTCTCATCTACTACCTCACATCAAGAAAAACTGAGTCAGAGAGCCTTGTGACAAAGACACTTGATAAAAGAATCTTTAAGTCCTAGTGACCAAATAGAGGAAGGAAGGTCAAGTCAAAGGCAGAGGTCTCATTTAGAAAAACAATGACAAGGTATGGGGGCGCCTGGGTGCTCTGTTGGTTAAGCAGCCAACTTCAGCTCAGGTCATGATCTCTCAGTGGCCAACTTCAGCTCAGGTCATGATCTCACAGTTCGTGGGTTTAAGCCTCATGTGGAGCTCTGCTGACAGCTCAGAGCCTGAAGCCTGCTTTGGATTCTGCCTCCCTTTCCCTCTGCTCCTCCCCTTCACTCCTGCTCTCTCACTCTCAAAAGTAAATAAACATTAAAAAAAAGAAGAAGAAAAGAAAAACAATGACAAGGTCAAATGAGGATTATTTAATGGGCAGAAGAAAATTCGGGGACTTGCCATTTCTTGTTGGAACAAAACTAATCCTATCAGTGGAAGTCATAATGAAAACAACAACAATAGAAAAAAAGTTTAAAAATCTCTTTTGCTCTTTCTTTCATTTCTTACTTCTTTCTCGTCTATTTATTTACCTGTACTTATTCTTGATCGAATTGTATATTCATGGCATCTTAGTCCCAATGGCCAAACAACCCTACACCCATCTACTGTCTTCATTCCTACCTACCATACAGAGGCTTCTACCCTTGTTTTCCAGGACTTATTATCAGCAAGAGCCTCTTTTATGGGCTCAATATCAGAACTGGAAGGAGACATATGGACTCTTAGGAAAGGTTTTTGTTTGTATGTTTGTTTGGTTTAGGTTTTTGTTGTTGTGTTTTGTCTTTCTCAAAAGAGTATTTTTATAATATTTATTCAATATTCTGTGATAATAAAAACATGCATGCAAGATTTTTTTTTTTTTTGTCACTTCAAGCAATCTGTCTATTTTGGAGTATGTAGATTCAATTTCTCTTTTCCAGTTTTGTAGAGGATTGAGTGTGGATCTGTGCATTAAAGCCTTAACTCAGATTTTTTTTCAAGTATTTTAGCATTCCTTAAGGAGAGTTACCCCAGGTACTTGCCTCTCATATCAGGCTCTGCTCAGTGAAATCCATACAAAGCACAGAGTCCATTGCAGAGTTTATTAGGATAGTTTTGCTAATGGAAGTCTTCATATCCACATGTTTACAACATGCTGGATAACTTTATTTTTACCAGATGAGGAAAAATTGCTGAATATAGACTTTTATATATATAGGCCTAATGGATGATCAAAACCCCATTTATCAAACCCAGCATTTTCTTTGATATTTAATAAGTAATCTTTTATTTCTCTAGAAGGTAAAGCCACTATACTGGAAACCATAAATTATTGAGCTGAGGAATTAATTATTTCTCTTCCTTCATAGCTACCTAGAAGACCAATGTAGTACCTAAATCTTGCTATGTATTTTATAATGATTCACAAATAATACACTGTATCAATGTAGAGATACTTTCACCCAGTTGTACCTGAACTACGTTTAAATCAGAAGTAAAGATTTGAAAGGTGCAATGCAAAAGAATTTCATGAAAATGTCTGTAAGATAAATTATAGGTCAGTTCTTTGCAAGACTGAGAAGAGAAAGAAATTCAGAAGCAGGAAAGAAAGCAACTAGCAAACATTTAGATTTACTTTAAATAATCATTTATAAAATGACATACTCAGAATAAAGCGGCAGACTCCTAATTACCTTTATAAATTATTTTAATTTTAAATTCCAGTTGATAAAACGGGCAACAGAAATAACTGAATTCTCAACTAACCATATCCCCACCAACAGTGTGGATTAAAAAATCCCTTAAAATACCTATTTTCCTTTTTCTTACTGATTTCAATTAAACTCACATTACATTCACATGCATATGGTCACATTATAGCACTCAGAAAACTAAACTTAATCATCAAGGTATCCTTCTTTCCTTTTAAAAATATCCCTCAATATCGGGGGACCTGCGGGGCCCAGTCAGTTAAGCATCTGACTTGATTTCAGCTCAGCTCATGACCTCATGGTTGGTGAGTTCAAGTCTCCCATCAGTCTCTCTGCTGTCAGCACAGAGCCTGCTTGGGATTCCCTCTTTCTCTGCCCCTCCCTCGCTTGCACATGTTCTTTCTCAAAATAAATAAACATTTAAAAAATTGTTTTACTTAATATCAACTCCTGCTCCTCTGTTCGTGTGTGTGTGTGTGTGTGTGTGTGTGTGTGTGTGGCCACTCTGCAGGTTTGCTCTCCTCTGGGAACACTTAATGTTATTCTGCTTTGTGGAAAGTGCTTTGATTCAGAGAGCATTTAGCAGTTGATTCTTTTAATAAAGTGCTGTTTACCCTTTGTGGCGATATGCAGCTTATTTTGCCCTTTAAGCACAGACAAGTCACAAAGTTAGGAAAGGAAAGGCTTTTGTTTACTCAGCAACCCTAGAGGTTATCAATATCATTAAGAAAATAAGAGATAAGAAACATTTTGATTTATTGCACACAGGCTTTCCGTACAGTGATAGGATTTATCTGCTTTACAAAAAAACTCAGATATTCCACTGGAATAAGTACTTTGAAATGAAAACAGCCATCGCTATGTTGTTGTTGTTGTTGCTGTTATTTCCCTAAAGGAAGAATTCTCATTTACTTTAATAAATAAAATCAATCTCACAGCAGCGATAGAGATTGGTATCATACCAATCAAATAACAGCTTTAGCTTTCTCATTAGGTAAAACACAAATTTTTATTATGTTTTTTTCCTGATTTCTATATATATGTCTCTTATCTCAAGATTTACACTGAGGAAGAGAAATTTTAAAAAATACAACCGTATGTGATATATGCTAATTAACTGGAATTAAAATAAAAAGCTTAAAAACACAAAAAGATATTTGTAAAAATAAACAAATAGATGCAGATATAGAATGTGTAACTCTTGCTCTTCTAAAGTACAAATAACTAAATAAAAAGTATAATTTGCAGCTAAGAAGATACATCTTTATGTATTTTTATGCCTGGTTATGAACTAATATAGTCATTTTCAATGCAATGAAGGAAAATGCCAGACTTGTATTTTCTTTAACAAAAATGCCTTACTTCTTCACTCTCTAACTCAAATAAAATAAACACAAGTATTCAGCCAAATTAAACATGTGGAGATTACATAAACAACTCAGATTTAGGGGTGCCTGAGTGGCTCAGTCAGTTAGTTAGGCATCCAACTCTTGATTTTGGCTCAGGTCGCGATTTATAGGTCACGGGTTCAAGCCCCACCCATTGGTTTCTGTGCTGCCAGTCCAGAGGCTGCCAAGTATTCTTTGTCTCCCTGGCTCCCTGCCCCTCCCCCAACTCATGCATGCTCACTCTTTCATTCTCTCTCTCTCTCAAAATAAATGAACATTTTTTTAAAAGAGACGTCTCAGATTTAATCAGAATTGAATTAAAGAATTAAACTATCTACTGTGCAATCAAGGATAAGTTTAAAATTTTGATATGAAGACCGAGAAATGTATTTTAATCCCGTCCATATTTAATCCTGTCCATTTAACTATATGGGGGCAAAGGGCGGTTACGGAGGCATAATTAGAAGAAGGAGGAGGAGGAAGTGCAGGAGGAGGAGGAGGGTAGAGGGATGGAGTGGGAAGGAAGTAGGACAGGGAAGAGAGTGTCAGAGAGAGAAGGAAGAAGGAGATCAGCAGAAGGTGAGAGAGACTTCTCATTTATAAAATTTGGTCACTATGATTAAATTAAGTTAAACATTCTGACTTTTTTTTTCTTTAATTTTTTTTTTAACGTTCATTTATTTTTGAGACAGAGAGAGACAGAGCATGAACAGGGGAGGGGCAGAGAGAGAGGGAGACACAGAATCTGAAACAGGTTCCAGGCTCTGAGCTGTCAGCACAGAGCCGGATGCGGGGCTCGAACTCACGGACCGCGAGATCACGACCTGAGCCGAAGTTGGACGCTTAACCGACTGAGCCACCCAGGCGCCCCTAAACATTCTGACTTTTAAAAATTATTTATTTAATAGAGATGAAGTGTGAAGGAAGAGAAAAATAGAAGATTCTATCTCCTGAAATTATGGAGGGAAAAATTATCTATCTGTTCCTCCCCAAACCCAACTAGCTACCTTTCCCATTTATTTGATATAAAAATCTAGTAAAAATGCAAAATAAAAACCTGGACCTGCATCTAAGCAAACGTACTGTATTGTCTTTCCTCTCAACAAATAGTTCCTATGGTGTTGATAGTGATGGTGTTGGCAGTATGGGAATGGGAACTATACAAAACCACACCTGTAAACAGAGACTCTGGACTTCATTCCTATCTCTGAGAGTAATAGGCTGTGTAACTCTGGGCAAAGTTACCTACATTAGTCCAGGCCTCAATCTCCTTGTTGCTAAAATAACAATGTTGGCCAACATTAGGTGCAAAAACAGAGTAATCTCTCTTTTCTGGAGCTTCTGTTTAAATAAACATGGAATAAAGCCTGGAAGTTGTATGCCAGTTAGGATTTTTTTTAATTTATTTATTTAAATTAAACTTTGTTAACATACAGTGTAGTATTGGCTTCAGGAGTAGAGCCCAGTAATTCATCACTTACACATAACACCCAGTGCTCATCCCAACAAGTGCCCTTCTTAACGCCCATCACCCATTTAGCCCATCCCCCCACCCAAGATCCCTCCATTTCTTTTCTGTATTTAAGTCTTTTATGGTTTGCCTCCCTCTCTGTTTTTATCTTATTTTTCCTTCCCTTCCCCTATCTTAATCTGATTTGTTTCTTAAATTCCACATGTGAGTGAAATCATATGATACTTATCTTGCTCTGACTGACTTATTTCACTTAGCATAATATACTCTAGTTCCATCCACGTTGTTGCAAATGACAAGATTTCATTCTTTTTGATTGCCGAGTAATATTCCATTGTGTATATATATCACATCTTTTTTATCATTCATCAGTCAATGGGCATTTGGGCTCTTTCCATACTTTGGCTATTGTCTACAGTGCTGAGATAAACATTGGGGTGCATGTGCCCCTTTGAATCAGCACTCCTGTATCCTTTGGATAAATACCTAGTAGTGCAGTTCCTGGGTCATAGGGTAATTCTATTTTTAATTATTTGAGAAACCCCCACACTGTTTTCCAGAGTGGCTGCACCAGTTTGCATTCCTACCAACAGTGCAAAAGTGTTCTCTTTTCTCCACATTCTCATCAACATCTCTTGTTTATTGAGTTGTTGATTTTAGCCATTCTGACAGGTATGAGGTCATATCTCATTGTTGTTTTGATTTGTATTTCTCTGATGCTCAGTGATGTTGAGCATCTTTTAATGTGTCTGTTAGCCATCTGGATGTCTTCTTTGGAAAAGTGTCTAATCATGTCTTCTGCCCATTTCTTCACTGGATTATTTGTTTTATGGGTGTTGAGTTTGATAAGTTCTTAATAGATTTTGGATACTAACCCTTTATCTGATGTCATTTGCAAATATCTTCTTCCATCCCACCGGTTGCCCTTGAGTTTGCTGATTGTTTTCTTCACCATGCAGAAGCTTTTTAAGTTGATGAGGTCTCAATAGGTCATTTTTGCTTTATTTCCCTTGCCTCCGGGGATGTGTCTAGTAAGAAGATGCTGTAGTTGAACTCAAAGAGGTTGCTGTCTATTTTCTCCTTTAGGATTTTGATGGTTTCCTGTTTCATATTTAGGTCTTTCATCCATTTCGAATTTTTTTGTGTATGGTGTAAGAAAGTGGTCCAGTTTCATTCTTCTGCATGTTGCCTTCCAGTTTTCCCAACACCATTTGCTGAATTGTTTTCCATCGGATACTCTTTCCTGGTTTGTAGAGGATTAGTTGGACACACATTTGTGGGTCCATTTCTGGGTTCTTTATTATGTTCCATTAACTTCTGTGTCTGTTTTTGTGCCAGTGCCATACTGTCTGGATGATTACAGCTTTGTAGTACAGGCTAAAGTCTGGGATTGTGATGCCTCCTGCTTTGGTTTTCTCTTTCAATATTACTTTGACTTTGGGGTCTTTTGTGGTTCCATAAAAATTTTAGGATTATTTGTTCTAGCTCTGTGAAGAATGCTGGTGTTATTTTGATAGCGATGGCACTGAATGCATCAATTGCTTTGGGTAATATTGACATTTTAACAATATTTGTTCTTTCAATCCATGAGCATGGAATGTTTTCCATTTCTTTGTGCCTTTTAAAATCTCTTTCATAAGCTTTCTGTATTTTTCAGAGTACAGATCTTTTACCTATTTGGTTAGGTTTATTTCTAGGTATTTTATGGGTTTTGTGGCAACTTCAAATGGGATAGATTCCTTGTTTTCTCTTTCTGCTGCTTCATTATTGTTGTATAGAAATTAAACCCATTTCTGTACAATGATTTTATGTCCTGGATTTTCGGAATTCACATATCAGTTCTAGAAGTTTTTTGGTGGAGTCTTTCTTACTTTCCACTTAGAGTATCATGTCACCCGCAAAAAGTGAAAGTTTGCCTTCTTCTTAGCCAATTTGTATAACATTTATTTATTTTTGTTGTCTAATTGCTGAGGCTAGGCCTTCCAGTACTTTGTTGAACAACAGTGGTGAGAGTGGATATCCCTGTTTCTAACTTTAGGGGAAAGTTCTCAGCTTTTCCCCATTGAGGATGGTATTAACCTGTGGGCCTTTCAAAAATGATCTTTATGATGTTGACGTATGTTCCTTCTAACCCTACTTTCTTGAGGGTTTCTATTAAGAAAAGATGTTGTAGTTTGTCAAATGTTTTTTTTCTGGATCAATTGAAAGGATCATATGGTTCTTATCCTTTCTTTTATTAATGTGGTGTATCACATTGATTCATTTGCAAATATTGAACCAGCCCTGCAGCCCAGGAATAAATTCCACTTGATCACGGTGAATAATTCTTTGGCCAGTTAGGATTTTTAGAACTCCAATTAACAACACATGACCAGAAGCCTCTGGGTGGCTCAGTTGGTTTAGCATCCTGCTCTTGATTTTGGCTCAGGTCATCCCAGAGTTGTGATCAAGTCCCATGTCTGGCTCCACCCAAAATGTAAAGCCTGCTTAAGATTTTCTCTCTCTCTCTCTCTCTTTCTCTCCTTCTGCCCCTCCCCTGTCATGCTGTTGCTGTCTCCCCAAACACACACACCACACACACACACACACACACACACACACACACACACACACACGACAAAAAGTGCCATAAACAGCAAAAGCTGTTATCATCTGACATCACAAGAAAACTGGAGATTTCAGCAGAGGTTAAGTCAATGGTACAATGACAATGACATAAGCTGGAATTTGGGTGCTTTTCTTCTTTCACTATGCCATCTTTAGCTTATCAACCATAGCTTGTCTCAAGGTCCCAAGATGGTAGTGGCAGTTCTGATAATCACATGTAAATATAATAATGTTGAACAAAGAAGAGTAGTAGTCTACTATGAGCTTTTTTCCAGGTAGATATGGACAAATTTTCCAGAAGTTTCTCACCAGTGTCCCCTCAGATTCCATCTCACCAGTGTCCCCTCAGATTCCATTTCATTCATATGGCCTTGGATAAAACTGCCATTGACATGAAGAATGGTTGGAGAAGACATCACATTTCCTGAGAAAATAGAGAGTTATTCTCAAATAAAATTAAGGATCAGTCAGCATGGAAAAATTAATGAAGGTGGAAGAGTAGATAAAAAGACAATGTGTGACAAAATGTACCTGTTTCAAAGACTGCAAGTGGTTCCATGTAGGGGTAAATTTGGGGAACTCTGAACTAAACAGTCACTGAGGAATCTTCTCACTTACAAGATTTGGTTACTATGATTTATGCGAAGTTAAACATTTTGACTTCTAAAAATAACTTATTTAATAGAGGTAAAGTGTGAAATTATTACATCAGAGTAAGCCACTTATTTCTAAAATGAGAAACCAGCTACAAAGACAACAATCCCTCTGCTAAACTGTGAAACCTGAATAGTGGCACAGATATTAAGAAAGAATATTGTACCTGGAGGACATGCTGATCTACTATGATATTCAAGGAATGTTCTGATTCAATATATAGTCCTGGAGGGAAAAACATTGCAAGCTCTACCAAGACAATGGTATGGACAGATAAAGAACATTTTTAGAGTTGAGGAAGTCCTTGAAGAATCTTATTAACTTATAGATACCACAGGGTATGAGTGTAACTGCCCAAATTTCAGAACCAGCAAACATACAATGGAAAATTTGATTCTCCCTAGGCTTCCTCTTTAGGGTCCAAGTATACTCTGAGTACCCTCAGCTTTCTGAGGGGCACACGATGGAGATCAAGACTAGAGTTTGGTTCCCAAGTGGTTTTACCCCAGAAGAATACCATGAGCCAAGCAGAAGTGTAGGCAGGAGAGCAAAAGTCTCTCAAGTATCCCTGTTGGGCCAAAAATTTATTCATTTTTTTATTGTTTAAACTGTAAACAAATCACCAATTAATCAAACTTTTTAAATGTATGTTACAGAGCAGGGGGTAAATAAAAGGGAATATAATTTGGGCCATATAATTGGATTCTAATGTTATGGTCAGAAATAATGTAGGCAAAATAATCCCAACTCCTGACTATGAGACGGACTGCGTTTCCCCAATAATCCCACGTGTATGAATCTTCTTTCTATCCCTAGAAATCAGGGCATATTTTGATATTTTTATATTAAGAATAGAGAAGAAAAAGTAGATATGATTCATTGCTCTAAGCTTGCTATCAGGCTTTTATAAAGTACATAGTAAACTCTGAAATTAGTGAAACTATCTTAGACTTCTCCCAATTTAGAAATCATCTGTGAAAAATTACAGATCCACACTTTTCTTTCCTTTGCACAGTAAATTAAGAGTAAATATCATGATACCATGTGATTTTGTTTAATTTGACACAGGTAACCTAGGGAAGACCCTGGCCTGAGGATTAGGGTGCTAATGTAGAACTCAGAAAACTTTAATTCTGGATATGTCTGTGTTCTTGGACAAACACTTAGTTTTCCAATCCCCTTTTCTTCCACCTGTAAATTAAGGTAATATTTGACATAACCTACCAAGGTTTACTACACAAGTGTAATAAGGTGATAACTGTAGAGAATTTCAAAGACCCCTTACATGAATTAAATACGAATCATTTGATGAAGGCTGACTTTTTCCTCTTATATCATCTTTTGCTTTACAGAAATGGCAGCATTATAGTTATATTTGACCTTTTCTTTGCCCAGTGGGTGTCAGATGAAAATGTAAAAGAAGAACTGATTCAAGGCATTGAAGCAAATAAATCCAGCCAACTGGTCACTTTCCATATTGATTTAAACAGCATTGATATCACAGGTATCTGTGAACATTATTTGATTTCTTTGAATCATTAAGCTATGAAATTAAAATTCTAGCTATATACCAGGGAAGCAGTGGGATCGTCCTTGACTTTAGGAACATGTCTTATTGCCTGAGGTAACACATTTACATGAGAAATGTGAAATATGGAGAAATCATATTTGAAGAAAAATACCAGTGAGGAAAAGTTTGTAAAATATCAAAAAGGTTCTGAAAATATTGGCATACATAAATGTTTGTGGGTCACATCACATTCTTGGCATTTGTCAAGTACACCCTAACTTTCCAGGAACCCTCTGATAGTAAGAAACACTCATTACTTTCGGATAGAGTCATAGATGTTATTAAATTACGAAGTCACATGTCAAGCCAACTCTAATTAAGAACTTACAAGGAGAGGAAAAAACAAGAGAGCTCAATGAGTTTGATTCATCCCAGTTATTTATTAATAAAAAAATAAAGCTTCATTTTTAAAATAAGTAATTTTAATTTTTTTAGTGTTTATTTATTTTTGAAACAGAGAGAGCACAAGTGGAGGAGGGGCAGAGAGAGAGGGAGACACAGATTCCCAAGCAGGCTCCAGGCTCTGAGCTGTCAGCACAGAGCCCAATGCAGAGCTTGAACCCATGACCCGCGAGATCATGACCTAAGCTGAGGTCTGACACTTAACTGATTGAGCAATCCAGGTGCCCCTAAAATAAGTAATTTTAAAATAAAAATAAATCAAAGGGGAAGAGATATAAGGCATTAAAAATAATAGTAGGACAATAATGTCTATCAACACCTAGGTTATTCTAAATTTTCCATTCCAGTTATCCTCCATCTAATTCAGTTCAACAAACATTTACACATATCTTCATTTTGTTTGAAAACAATACTACTAATTTACCAGATCTATCCAGGTCCACCGTCCCTTACTTGTAAACCTTGGAGTCAGGTAAGTTCCGGAATTTGGAAATTTTGGGACTTCAGAAAGTTAACCAGTATATAAATACCCACATCGAGTGGAATAAAGACAAAATTTAAATAGCCTAACACCAGTTGAAGCAGTTTTGCTATAGAATGAGATCAGTCAGTACAGGTTTGTCTCTAAATCAAATATATAAAAACATGCAGAAGTTTTTTGTCTTGTTTTTCATTTTGTAATACTAGATATGAAAGTTGCTTCTCCTTACAGTATTGGCTCATCAAGCATAGTTTTCTCATTCATTGAGTCTCCTCCTGTATCCTGCTGTTTAGGGAGAAGACAACTAATGCTCTTAAGAGCTTTCTCTACTGATGGCTTGGATCCCTCTGGCGCAAAAGCTGGAGCAGGGACGTTGTGGATCTTTGTCTGATTCAGTTGAGCTAAAAACTACTACTATGAGTTAGAATAGGTGATTTATCTATGACACATTTAATCTTTACATTAATCTTATTACATCGTGTCTTTACTAACCCTCACTTTACGGACGAGAAGACAAAAACAGATAATTTTGATAAATAGCCTTAAATTACATAGGTATTTAGAGTTAGATAGAAGATTCTGACCCAGCTGATCTGACCCCAATGTCTGTGCTCTTAACCATTATGCTAGTTTGTTTACAATGTTTTTTTAATGTTTATTTATTTATATTATGATAGAGAGAGAGCATGAGCAGAGGAGGGGCAGAGAGAGAGAGGGAGAGAGAGAGAATCCCAAGCAGGCTTCACGCTCAGCTCATATCCCAAATCGGGGCTCTATCTCACAACCGTGAGATCATGACCTGGCCCAAAATCAAGAATCGGATGCTCAAATGACTGAGTCTCCTGGGCAGCCCTGTTTACGATGGTTTTATCTTTGAACAGCATTGACTGATATTTTCTCAATAGTCACTTTCTTCTAGAAAGTTGGGTTCTTACTATCTTTAGTTGAATATGCACCAGTTTCTGAAAGTCTCTTCTGGCAAATGTTTTAACAGATATGCTGAAACTTATTTTCATGACTCCCTACAGTTGGGCTATTTATGGGTGGTTTTTAAAAATATTTATTTATTCAATAAAAGTATATCTTTGAGTTATTTGAAATAAATATCATAGATGCAATAAACTGTATCATCAACTCAAGAATATGCTCCACACATAAAAGTTACATTTAATTTGTTGAACTCTGTTAGCACATATTTATGAACATGATAGCAAGGTTAATTTCAGATATTTAAGTTTAATGAGTTTAATATTTACTTGTATCATGTGAATTTTTTAATTTATTACATTTAAAATTGGTTGAAATTTTTATAAATATCTTGAATTTTTATATAATTTACAGCCAAATCAAATCATAAAAAAATAAAATATTAAATTATTTATGAAAAAATCTTATAAATCTTGTTTTGTTGTCTTCATCAATCTACCAAACATTGTTTATGGAGCTGCTATAGACCTTGGAGGAATGAGACAATGCAAAAATGAAGAAATACTGGAATAAATAACCTAGTCAGTAGAAAAGAATATACCTCATAACATACTTATCTTAAATACAGTTTTAAATAAAAACATATTGACCAGATGGGAGTTTTTCATAAGGAATGCTTTGGTTTCCTTTATACTGTACATAGGTGTCATTATGTTTTTAAAACTATTAAATATTTTAAAAAGTGAATAAAACAGCTAGTTTTTATCTTTTATCAGTAGATATTATTCTGATATAATTATTCTCAGTAGATATTATTCTCAGTAGATATTATTATGTGCAAGATTATTTTGACATCTTCCATATATTTCAGTGAAAAACTACTGATTCTAATTTTGACATGTTCTGATGTGCAATGTTATATTAGCTGTCTTAAATATAAGTTATCCTATATAACTATGATGAATAGATATCTTTTTTAATATGAAATTTATTGTCAAATTGATTTCCATACAACAGCCAGTGCTCATCCCAACAGGTGCCTCCTCAATGCCCATCACCCACTTTCCCCTCCCTCCCACCCCCCATCAACCCTCAGTTTATTCTCAGTTTTTAAGAGTCTCTTATGGTTTGGCTCCTTCCCTTTCTTTTTTTTCCCTTCCCCTCCCCCATGGTCATTGGTTAAGTTTCTCAGGATCCACATAAGAGTGAAAACATATGGTATCTCTCTTTCTCTGTATAACTTATTTCACTTAGCTTAACACTCTCCACTTCCATCCACGTTGCTACAAAAGGCCATATTTCATTCTTTCTCATTGCCAAGTAGTATTCCATTGTATACAAGATGTTCAACGTCACTCCTCATCAGGGAAATACAAATCAAAACCACACTGAGATATGACCTCATGTCAGTCAGAGTGGCTAAAATGAACAAATCAGGAGACCATAGATGCTGGAGAAGATGTGGAGAAACAGGAACCCTCTTGCACTGTTGGTGGGAATGCAAACTGGTGCAGCCACTCTGGAAAACAGTGTGGAGGTTTCTCAAAAAATTAAAAATAGATCTAGATATCTTTCTTAAATGAGTAAAACAAAGCAAACTTTTTGCATAGGTAAATTTTATATACAGCACATACAGATTCTGGAAATTCATCAAATGTATCACAATCAAATAATAATAGAAACATCCAGCATAAGATAGGATTAAATGGGAACTCTATAGGATCAGCTGTCCTTTGAACAATATTCAAACTGCATTCACTGTTTTGTAATATATTTCTATTATAATCCCAAACTTCAAATCAACTTTGCTTTATTCCAGCATCTTTGGAGAATTTCTCTACAGTAATTCCTGCCACAACTTCAGGTAAGTACTAATGGCATTTTTTTAAATGTAACTTGGGGGTGTCTAGGTGGCTCAGTTGGTTAAGCATTGGACTTCAGCTCAGGTCATGATCTCAAAGTCTGTGAGTTTGAGCCCCACATTGAGCTCCGTGCTGACAGAACAGAGCCTACTTGGAATTCTCTCTTTCTTTGCCCTTCTCATGCTCTTTCTCTCAAAAATATATAAATAAACAAACAAACAAAATTATATACACCTACACACACACACACATACACACACACACACACACACACACATATATACACACACATATATGCATATATTGGTGGTCATCAAGCTCCATGACATTAGAAAATGTTATTTTTTAATAGCCCTTTCTAAGACGTTTATTCTTCATATTAAGAAGTGTACATTTGGTTAAGAACAATGTAGTTCATAATATTGCAGAGTTCATAATACCTAGTTACACATACCAAGGGCATGCATCTTTAATTTCAATGTTCCTTTCATATTTTAAACTCTATTTACATATGGTGTATGTATGACTGTATGTATGTGTGTGTGAGAGTGTTTGTGTGTGTATGTATGTGTAGCATTCTAAAATGTGGCTCTAATCTTACAGGCTTGGCGATGAATCCCTAACATTTATAAGATCACTAGGAATAAAGAAAACAGCATTTAAAAGAGAAACAAATGATGACTTTCAGAATATATTGCATTCTTGAGAAAGGAAAATCCAAAGCTTAATGTTACCTTTGCTCTGTTCCAGCATTTTCTTACTCCATCTTTCTAACTATAATTGATTACTACTGCTCATAAAATTCAGAACTTCACTTTGTCTCACCAAGATCATACCACTATCAAAAGAGTTTGCTTTGAGAAATTGTTAATAATTCTAAAATTAACCTAGCTGATCTTATAATGTAAAATTATTATGTTGTAGAAAAATTATTTAAATCAAATTCAGGAGATTTAAACATCAATCCTTGCTCTGCCAATTACCAGAACCACTGGACACATCTCTTTACCTCTCTGAAAAATCTACTGCCCATAAATTGCAGATAATAAAATTGTTCTGAATATTTCAAAGTCATCCAAATACCAAATTTATACATAAATGATTTTTAAAGTATAAATTGTTATAGAAACTATAAATATATTACTTTCAGTATTATCTATTATCATGACCATTTTTATAATATTTGAAAGATCTACATTTTTTAAAAGTGTCTTCTTGGGCCAGGTAGTATATTTTACCAGCATTGCCTCATTTATTCCTCAGAATGATCCTTTAGAGAAGTAATATTTTTTTTCCACTTAAAAAGAAATAAATAATAAGCAATGTGCCCAGAGTCACATAGCTACTACGTGTCAAACTGAGGAATTAAAAGCAATTCCTTTGGGCCTCAAAGCCCATGGTCTAAGCATATCTCAAGCTTCAGCTTCACATAACATCAGATTAACCTAGAAAATTTAAGTCTAATATCATTAAGATATTAATGAATCCTTGTGTTTGGTTATTGATCATTGAGTAACATCTTCCCTACTTAGAAAATAAAAGATGACTTAAAATCTAAATACCTCTGCTCTACAATTCTAAAAACCAATGAAAACATAAAAGACTTATTCTTGGATCCAGATACAAATGACATTTTCTTAAGTTAATAGATAATCATAATTCACAGTAACTTTAAAAACTCTCAGGTTAAACATTAAACACAGAGAATACACAATAAATTCTTAATAATCAGTTTAAAAAGGTAATAATTATCTTAACACCATTTCTTTTTATAGGCAGGCTAACAACCAGCCGTCCTCTGGAAACTCCAGGTCAGTTTAAGTAATTTTATTCATACCTTTTAAAAAAGTTTTTACTTGTTTTATTTTAGGCTCTTGAGAATTCTCTGCTAACACAGCAGTTAATGTTACTCTTATTTTATGAATAATAAAATTGCAGCATAAAAGTGTGCAGCTTTAGCCTAAGATTTCACCAAAAGTGAGCAATAATTTAAGGCTTATGCTTGGATTATCTGACCTCACGCTAGTCGTCCATTAGAACTCTGGTTATTATCTGACACTAAGAATGCCACCAATAGGATCAAAATGCTTTCTAGAGGGATGTAGGTTTCACCAGATGTGAGGGATTTTTCTTCTTTGATTATTCTGTCTCCATACAAAATAGAAATCCTAGCTCTCTCAACACAATCCAGGTTGCCAAACCAACACCAAAATAACCTTAGGTTCATTCATTCAACACGTTTTCAGTAAGTGGCTACCTTGTGCTAACTCTGAATATGTACCTTTGATGTGCCCATTTCTCTGCATTCCTGGTAATTGTCTACTGTGTCTATTTGTCAACTAAAGTGCCTTCTCAGGTCCCAACTTAATCTTCATGTTGAATGGCCTGGGTGTGACCCTTACCTTTCAGATAAACTCCAAAAAGGAAATATTGTACATATCTTCAGCTCCTAAGGTAATACTGTCATTTTTATGTCATTAGAATTCATATCAAATGTTATATACATGCAAAGAAAGAATATTTGTAAAACTATAAATGCCCTTTTGAGTAAGACTTAATAATTCTTGAGTAAACTGGTTGACATGATGTTTGAAAAGCAAAGCAATACATGAATCATTAATCAAAATCCTTATGAACCAATCCATCACACCTCAAAATCCACACAGATTGTTTACAGTAGGAAAAGGCTCCTGGAGTTGTATTTAGGTGTGAACCCATAGAGCAATACAGCTTACTAAAATATAAAGTTGTTCTTTATCACACAATCTCTTTTCCAATGTGGAAGACTATTTACAGCATTTATTTTTTTTTTTTTTAATTTTTTTTTTTTTTTAATTTTTTTTTTTTTCAACGTTTATTTATTTTTGGGACAGAGAGAGACAGAGCATGAATGGGGGAGGGGCAGAGAGAGAGGGAGACACAGAATCGGAAACAGGCTCCAGGCTCTGAGCCATCAGCCCAGAGCCCGACGCGGGGCTCGAACTCACGGATCGCGAGATCGTGACCTGGCTGAAGTCGGACGCTTAACCGACTGCGCCACCCAGGCGCCCCTATTTACAGCATTTAAAACAACCTTACAATACACTTTCAAACAAATGCTTTTAGGATTGATAATGGTTAATTCCTTTAGCCTAAAAATAAGCTGAAAAAGTAAATTTAGTATATTTTGAGAAATATCTTTCTTTGTATTTTTTTTTTAAATTTTTTTAACATTTACTCATTTTTGAGAGAGAGAGAGAGCATGAGCAGGTGAGTGGCAAAGAGAGAAAAAAGGGAGACACAAAACTCAAAGCAGTCTCCAGGCTCCTAGCTGTCAGCACAGAGCCCAACGAGGGGCCCGAACCCACAAACTGCAAGATCATGACCTGATCTGAAGTTGGACACCCAACCGACTGAGCCACCCAGGCACCCCTGAGAAATATCTTTCTAAAACTTTGAAAGTCAGCAACAAATAACCAAATTTGTGCCAGTTTTCTATTTGCCTATTGGTTTACTGAGTGATTCCTATAAACCATAGTATGAGGACATCATAGGTGTTTTAAAATGTCTTAAAAGAAATGTGTGGAAAAAAATCCATGTTAGAGCAAGAAAGCCTTGGACTTAATGTAAGTGTTTCTCCCCTCCTATCCTGAGGACAAACTTGTCAAAAATACAAGAAGAGGTTGAACTCTGTGATCAGTTTTCTCCGTCCAGAGGAGATGGTGAACGGGGGACACAAAAATCATGGGAGTGATACTTCCCTCATACCCTTCTTTCCTGGGAAGTGAAGCAAAAATCTCCTTTCCCACATGTAAGCTACAGGAATGGGATCAATATACATTTAGTCCTATCTTTCACACTTTAGGCATTGGATATTTAAAATGAAGACCAAAAAAACAGCATACAATCATTGAAAAGGCATAGCCAAGTCCATCATTAACTAATTGCACCAATCACTATATGTGGTGTTCAACAAGCTACCTAGTCTTTATTTTTTAATTTTAGACTAACATACATATCTGAGAGAACAATCATGAGAATTAAAAGAGAGATAACACCGATAACACTGCACTGTCTCAATTCATGACTAATGCAAAGTTAGATTCCTTCTCCCTTTCCCCTTCTGAGTTAAACAGGAAAAAAAAAGAGTTGCAATACTTTTTTTAGAAATATTTCAAAAAATAAACTAAGGTTAAAACAAGATCATTGTACCTGGTAATATTCATTTAATCTGATCTTTTATTTGACTAAAAGAACTCCATTTCCAAAGCTTTCTTATTATTGGAAACTGTATCGAATTACTTTAATCAATCCTCAAAGAATCATACTAAGGTAAGGAAGTGGGAACATCTTATATTCCCTTTTTTACTGGATCCATGAGTCCCCAGTCATCCATTCCATTTGTGCCTCTCATACAGCGAGATGCTATCGATTTATAGAGGGAACGAGGCAATTACACTTGAAAACCAGTTTCCAAGCAGTAATTTATTATGAATATGCCTTTCAGGGATGTTAAGTTTATTCTCATCTTTATGTGCCTGGAAGACAGAGTTTGAGAAAAATCAACAAATGCATGCATCATATACCTGGCATTAGTGCTATTATAAATTCTGCCAAAGAGAATTTTTGTATGATAGCGAGTACAAAGTCCATGAGGATTATGTCCTATTGTTCAACTGCCTTTGTTGCCAATTACTGTAAAGTTTTATTAACCCATTTGGAACACTGGAGGAGGGAGATGGGAACCGGGATTGAATTCTACTGATTGATTTCTTGGCTGCTACAGCCAAGAGGGGCTGTTCTGGGCAATTGTTCAAATGCTTGAAGGATTTCTAGAATATAGCTTGTTCTAGTCTTTTGTTGCTTACTACGTAGGCAATGATTGCAGAAAAACAAAGTTTCACTATTTTGGACTTTCTCGGTTTCATACAAAATGCAATCTTGCTCCAATACTACTATGTGGAGGGGATTGGGGATTGGAAGAAAAGAATTGGCTGATTTAGTAAAGAACATGAAATTGGGTCAAGAGAAGCTAAGGTAGAATTACACTCTTCAGTTGAATTGCCCAAGGACTAAGACACAGGGACTTTATCCAACACCAAATGGAACTTTAAGTATTTTTCTTTCTCTGCATTTGAGAGAACAGCATGTATATTGCTAAGCACACTCCTAAAACATCCCTTTGCATATGACACCAGAACTGTTAAAGTATTTTTCCACTGTAATTTTATTTGGATTGAACAGCCATGGTCTTGCTAAAAAGATGAAATTAGTTATATCGAAGTTTATAAGAATTTCTGTAAGGGGATATCTATTTTTCCAATACAGTGTAGAGAAATAAACTTAGTCTCTAAAGGCAGGCATACATGGATTCAGACTCCACTTTCACTGCTAAGAATGTTATAAGGGCCTTGGGCTGAACTTGTCCCAAACAGTTTTGTCCACCAAGAATTATTATCTCCATTTAAGTAACAGGAAAAATAAAAATCCAAGATTTCCAAAACATGATTTAAAAATTATTATCTTGTAGGTAACACTCCTTGTAACTGGTTTGAAAAACAAAATAAATGGATTTCTGTCTTCTTATCCTCTACCTGCCTAGGACAGGGCCTGCACAAAGTAAGCACAGGAGATTCCTCACCACAAATCACTGAAAATTGTTGTGGCTTTGGATCATTCTGGAGTTATCACATTCGGTTTATACTGAATCCTTCATGGTACAAATATAAATGGACAATTAAAACCTTCCATTTGCAGAATCCTAAATAATACTAATTAATAGGTAGGTTCTTACAAAATGCCAAAAGAAAAATAGTATGCGAATGATAAAATACCATATAGATATGAAAATGCATGCACACCTTTTTTGCCCACTCAAGATAAGAGTAATTAATATTCAGGTAATTTGTTCACCTTCTAGTAAACAGAGCCAATTATTATTCTCTCTGTGCACATTTCTTTAAATATAGTTATTTAACTCCTTTCCTAGAAATTCCCTATTGAGAAGTACAGTACAGACTTCTTAGAAGAGAAATACCAGAGCAAAAAATTGTGGAATGAAATGGCAAACAAAGTAGTACACAAATTGAAGAACTCTAGCTTTAAGAATGGAAGGTCATTTTTAAAAACTGGCTAATTTCTGTGAAAGTTAATGTTGTAGTGAATCGTTTTGTTGGAAATTATCATCATATATGTGTATACAAGGAGATGAAAGAAAGACAGAACACAAGGTAAAAATACAATCTGATAAAATCTCCAAATGTTCCATCCTTATGTAACAATTATATTTATATTTTCTATATCGGTTTTGATATGAAGAACTTCTCTTTCTTCATGGACAAAGGCAGCTGAAAGGTGCTTGTAAAACAGAGTCTGGGAAAATAGAGTACAACCCAAACTAGAGTACCTAATATTTCCACCTTCAAATCAAAATACTTCAAATTAGAATCATTTTCTAATCCCCCCAGGGGTTCCTCTTATAATTACTGTGGTGACTAATGACCGTGAATAATTCGATGGGCCACTCCAAAAGTGTCTTTTTTTTCAACTCTCCAGTCAGGAGCACATCTAGTCACCAAAATTCATCTCTTCCACTTGTAAAATAGCAATTGTACTCTCCTCTACCAGGGCAAAGTTCCTACCCTTATCCACTAGTAGGAGCTCGTCAGAGTTCCAATCCTTAACCACTTTCACCTTGACCATAAAAACAGCTTCTCAGTTGGCCTCCTTACTCTACTTGATTTTCCACTTGGTCCCAGGGTTGCCTTAATGACACATGGACTGACTATACCACACATATGCAAAAAATTTCAGAAAAAATATTTCCGTCATTTAACAAAAATTAAAGAAAACTCTTTTAGACTTGACACCAAACTCCCTTCCTGCCATGGCCTTCACAAATATCGAGATAAGTTTAGACTTACCTGTGTTCCATATATTGATGTGTTTTGTCACATCACCATGTATGCATTCCATATATCCCTCTTCCTGGTACATTTCTAAGAATCCTTTAAAACCTAGTTTATATGAAGATGTTTTCAGTTTCTGACTCAAAAGGAAAATAATTGCGTAACCCTTGGTGCTCCCATTGCACTTTTTTATACCTCTTAAAAAAAAAAAAGTTAATGAACTAGTTTTTCACTAAAGTTCAAGCTTCATGAGAATAGAGTCTATGTCTTAGTCATCCTTTTATCTCCATTCCTTAAAAATTTTTGACCTAAATAAATAAACAATAAATACTTGTGTAGTGAATAAATGATCATTAATAAGATCAAAAGATCCCAATTGTTATCACTTGCAAGTGTGGCTTTGATGTTCAATCTATAGAGTTCAGAAAGCCACAGACAGACATGTGAATCATCATGAAGTTAAGATCCCATGAGAAGCATTAGGACAGACAAAATTATACATCTTCTTAGCTGTATTCCTCAATTGTTCCTTTAAATGCTAAATACTTAGAATTCTGTTAACTACTGTTAAAATTATATATAGATTTCCTAGAATAATGCTTTTTTGTTATTTAGCAAGCATTTATGGAATACTATCAATGCTATGCCTTTTTTAGATTAGGGATTCAATGACTAAGGACTCTTATGTAAGTATCTCATATATATCAACAGTTGTAATATGCTTTTGGGCTTATTCGATACCATGTTTACCATTTTTTTATTCCCTTAAATGGGGGTGCTCTGTCCTTTACAATGGCTGTGATCTTTATCGTGTCCTGTTTTAGATGTTAGGTGATCGATCCATGAATTTCCCACTGGTTTATATTCATTTTAATTAGAGCCAATTACAAAAGTCTAATTTAGTTGAATATATTCCCAGCAATACTGTCCATAAATGTCCCAAATTAGGTATTACCTTAGTAGATTAATTGACACATGCACTTTCATTTTCTCAATTAATTTTGTGGAACACAAGGAGAAATTTCAGAATCAAATATATTTTTAAAACCCAGCAGATGGCAGTGCAGTGCAGAATATTCCATTTTTAAGAATCGCACTTAATTTTTTCCAAGTTAATTTCTAGAAGTAAAATGTGTTTCTTGATCCATGCCTGCATGTAGGCATATGGAAGAGGAGCAGGTGAAGCACAAGACAGGCTGAGGAGAGCAAATGGATCGGATTCTGGTCAGAGAATGGCATAGAATTCTTCAGGGCAATGTTTGTATCTTTCCCACTAAGAATCTCTGACTCAAGAAGCAAAGAAATACTGAATGGAAATAGCGATTGGGTTTATTCACTGCTCAATGTAGCCATGTACTGGGAATTTTAAGTGTTTTATTCTACTATAAAATGGCCATCACCAACAAATTTTGTTCTGCAGAATGTAAACGTTACTTCAGCCCCCATATTTTCAAATAATAAGTTTATAAGTAAATGAAGTGGTTACTGGATACTGCAGATAATGTGAAAAACATTCCAACAAATTGCCCCGCAGAACACGTATAAACAATCGTAGGAGGTGTAATCATTAGGAGCTAAATGTCCAAACTATAGTATTAATTTATCAAGGTTAAAATCAAGAAATTAAACATTCATATTCAACATCTCTGAAGGAATATATATCTTCTTTTCCAAATTTAAAATTCTAAGCTTCTTTTACAAATGACTAATTAATTAAATGAAATGAATATTTACTTTGGAAATTGAAATACATGCTCTGAGTAAAGACCTAAATAACAAAAAATACGTAATAAATATCCAAACGTTGTACATATGGTTGGCAATTAAATGTACTATGCAAGAAATTTACAAATTCAATCTTTTTTTTCTAAAGGAAATGTCTCAATAGAATGCCTGCCTGGTTCTAGTCCTTGTGCTGATGCTCTAAAGTGCATAGCAAATGATTTATTTTGTGATGGAGAAATTAACTGTCCAGATGGCTCTGATGAAGACAATGACACTTGTGGTAAGTAATGTCCCCCACATTTTCTCACCCCACTGCTTTTTCATCCTCCCTCACTGTGTACACACAAACACATATCCCTCAGATACCAGAAACTACTGGAGAAAGAGATATTCCAATACACATGATTATAATTTAATACAAAATCTAAAAAATAATTATATTAATATTTTTCTAATCTATTTTATGCAATATTAGACACTGATTAAGTGGAATTCTATTTGATGTTTATGGAAACAATGCTGTGATTAATGTCTGTCATAAATGAGGGAAGAGAATGTCATTGTTTCTCATCCTTTAATAAACTACTCCAAACTATTATGAATTTGAATGCACTTTCATGGTTTTTTAGCATTACACCATAATATCAACCTTTTGTGTGTGTGTGATTTCAATGGCTTCTAACTCAGTAATTGCTGCTCCTTAATTTTGATTGTTGCTTTTATTTGATCTTTGACATGGAGACAAGTAACAAAAAATGTACTTGAGTTGTAGTTCTATGAATAATAGAAACAGTTATGAATAAGATCTTGTCTTATGAATAAAACATCCATGTTTTATTTGTAAACTTTGGCATCTGTTTTAAGTGTTAATATTATTATTATTATTATTATACACTTAAGTAGTACTTACTATATGCCAAGCATGACTCTAAGTGATTTAAACATATTTACTTTTTGACTTATTTTATTTGATAGTTGTGCAGCATATATATGAAAGATTATCACATAACTACAAATACAGATTGATAAGCAAGGTGAAGAATTATAGGAACAATTCTAATTTATAATTTTTTCTTAAACAATTAAACAGAAAGCATGAATTGAACACATCTGTGGTGTGGTTTATAATCAGTCTTAAACTTGACCATGAGCACAATTAGTTCCTGAAATGTACAAAGGTTGTAGTTACAACTTTCTACACTTGCTCTTTTATTTGTTGCATTTTGTGCTTCTTGTATGACATTAATTGAAGATGAGTGCTCCAAAAACAACCAAAGCTTAAAAAGTTACCTATCCACTCGGTACTCACTTTAAAAGACAGGCAGTTGGCCTGTTTTCCAGGAGCGACTCAAAAAAAAAGGCAACTTGACTAAAGAGGCTTCTACTAAGCAATCCCAATTCAAATGTTCTTTGATAAAATTCAAACCTTCAAAGTTTAACTACATACTTTGAAGTGCACTCAGAGCATATTGGAAGAAAGTGCAGGCTACAGAATATTTTTTAATCTATTTTATATAACTAAGTTACTCAAAGAAGAAGAAAGCAACATTCTTTTTTTGCTACGGTTTCCAGGCAGTTTCCAAAAGCTTTTCAGGGAGAATATGATACAAGTGTGCCATCATGAGGTAACAAAGGTGATGTTTCTTAATTTTTCGAAAAGAATAATGAATGCCAAAGTTAGACACATAGCTTTAAGCCTATATAATGATAATTGATAAACTTAAGTAGAGGGAAATATGTAAGATGAGTTCAATAATCAGAAAATGTACTACGTCTATTATTATTTGGTCTTCAATGTCATGGAGTTAATAATGTTCATGGTAAAGTAATGTCAGTGCATCTCCAAAAATAACCGTGGAAGTATCATGTTAGTGTAACAATTTGTCCTAAAATAAGTTACAAGGTCATGAATTCTTTTTCCAAGTCACTATAAATTAATGGCATGAGCCTTGGCATTAGAACTGAATTAATTCTTTAAATTTGCCTTAAGTACATATCAGACTGCATTTTTAGTTTTCAACGTCATGGAGGTTTTGTGTTAAGTGAACTTTAGTATCAACAAACCATCCATGTCACTAACTTTCTTAAGTCTCTAGATGCTCATTTTTCATTTTTATTGGCTCTCTTCGCTATTTGATTTTTAAAATTGGCATTATATTTATCTTGGAAAACAAATTTAAAGCCTTTGTGTAATAAATGTGGACTAATCAATCAGTTAATCTATCCTTATCCAGCTAGGATTCAGGCCTGTAAGTTGTTTTGTTCATCATTCATCCTTAACGATGGTGAGCCCAAAAACCTAGTGTACTTCACCTCAGCACCAACCTGATCATCTAATAGCATAATTTCTATGTGAAAGCTTGTGTCCATCAATCTACATTCCCAAAAAATTAATTTAAGAGAATTCTCTCTCTATGAAATTGACCCTTGTGCACTCTCTCTCTCTTTCTTTTTTCTCCAGCTGTGAGCTCTAATTCTAGTATGTGTTATTAATAGAGTCACATTAATGTTGACTTCCTCACATAGCTTCCTTTTTTAGTCTTTAGTTATTTAGGTCTTATGCAACTTATAGCTGACTGTAGCTGAACCAAGAGTTTTTAAAATTGTTTTTCTCCTCTGATTAGAATGGCATCAGCAGGAAAGTTCGCTTTTTAGCTGACCTATGAGAAGGAAAGATGCTGACTCACAGCCTTTAGACCAATGTTCAGACCTATTTGGAAGTTGTCAACCGTCTCTATAGATTGTTTGCATGCCTCTGTATGTGTGCACAATAGACTTCGGTGGATGGGCATAGATCATGTTTGTTTTACATATCCTGGAGAGTTCAGTGCCCTATGCAAGCACACAACTAGTAAATATTCAGCCAGCAGAGGGAGCTCTCAGTAGGTTCTGAGAGCATAACTTTTAGGAATCCCCTCCCATTACAGGCACCTTTCAGAGAACTCAGTAAATGCCTGATATTATTTGACAGGCTCATTTATCTCCCACTCAGGATTTTTTTTCATGCTGCACCATAAAGCACTATGCAGTCTAAAAAGTCATAATCCTGAACGCCAGTTATCATACTTATCCATGGCTGGGTTAGATCTATTTTGCTGAAAGGCTATCCCCCTTCATTGTCTTGTGTAATATTAGGTTCTCCAGAAACGTCCTGAAATTAAATGAAAGAATGTATGAGAAGGCCCGTAGAACGAGTCGACACCTTGAAATAATAATATTTTGGCATTCTGAACATTTCTATTATAACTACCTCAATACTATCGTGGTTTTTGGGGTTTTTTTTAAATGCTTTCAGAATATTCTTCTTAAGAATACGCTTAACAGTCACATGCAAGAATTCATCAATGACCCTTTAGACCAGAACTGGGTGTGCAGATTGCCCATTCCTACTGAAAGTCAGCAAATTCATAGCACACTGGAAAAATTGATCATATTTCTAAGGATAGGCTAAGTACTAGGGTAAACAATCTTCGCAATTTAAGATAATAACAGTTTATTTATCACATCCTGATCCAAGGGGCTGCCCTCTGTATAGGCATCCAGGAAACGAGCTCCTTTCTCATCCCCTCTGTCTCTTGTCCTCCCCTGGATCCTTTGCAACCCACTGACAGACAAGGAAGACTGTCTCAGAAGATCTTTTTAGGAATCACATCTGGAAATAAACATAATGACTTCCGCAACAGTTTCATGGCCAGGATCTGTCACATGGCCCATTATTGGAAGTGCAGCCTAGTGATGGACCCAGAAGGGACTGAAAAAGGGTGTGACAAACCTACAACTATCCTGCCACCAGGGACATAACTCAGGTTGTTGGAAAACTTTGAATTTTGTTGTACAACACAGAGCCGCTGATCCACCTCCCAAATGTGTAGTGAATGGGTATACAAAAGTGAAGAATTCCTAAAATGTTTCCAGATTTGCGAGTTGGTTTTATAAATTCTTAAGCCAGTCCTGTTTTGTTCCCTTTTCCTTCTATCTTTTTTGCTTCTTTCTATTTGTCATAGAATTCTATTGCAATGTACCCTATTTTAATTTTAAGAACAGTGAAGATGATGGAATTTTTTTAAAAATCCTGCTTCTTCTTTTATTTACAGTTCTGCACACACATGCCCCCCCCTTTTAAGTTCAAAGAGTAAATGATAACATCACCATAGCTGTATATATTGAGGTATCAGGTAGTATACCCCTGTATGCTCAGGAGTAAGAATGCCTGGCTTTGAATTGTCACTAATAATCTGGGAAAACTTTTGCTAGGTACTTAACCCCTCTGTGCCTCACTTTTCCCACCCATAACTTTGTAAGGTTGTTGTGAAGATTACATTAATACATACATAACACCTTTACAATAGTGGCTGGCACATAGTAAATACTCCATCAATTATAGCAGTTACATTTTAGGACTGTCAAGATTGATTGCTCATCAAATATAAACTATTTAAAATCACAGTGGACTTGCTTGCACTGCCTGTGTAATCTTGAAGTCCATATGCTTTTTTGACAAAGTGATTGGAAGGCTCCATATATCACCTAAAATATAAGCAGGCACTATTTTCACTTTTCTGGTCATTGAAGCTAAGGGATTAATTGTCCCATTTATTTGGCATGGTTTGCAGAGAGTTGAGGGTGAATGAGAGGTTTCCTTTTACAACTAGAAAATTACTTAAATCTGCATTAAATAATCAGATATTTTGCTGTTTATTTTCAAATCATACAAATTATCCTTAATCATCTTTATTTGCTCCAGTAAGAATTACACATAAGGAGATTCAATTCTCTCAACAAGTCACAGTACTCTGCATTTCCTTTCCCAGATCTCCGAAGATTTTTCAGTGCTTAATGCTTCTATCTTAGATTATCTTTTCTGCTCTCCAAGTTTGTTGCTTATTTGTTGTTTTGTTTTTTGTCTTCAGCTGGGAGTCAGGTTATCAAGTTATAATCCAATGCAATTAACTCCTAGCTCATTGTTTTTAAACAGACTGCGTCTTACAATTTACAATCTTACACTCTTACAATCATAAAGTGATTTCTTATGCTTTTTAAAAAAATACCAAAAATAGCAAAAAGCCAACCAAAAGCAAGAGAGTTCTGCCAAGATTTCTATATGCTGTTTAATTTGTCAATTTTTTCCTTTGTCCATATAAAATATTTGTTGTCCTATAATAGCTTGTATTTAATTACTTGACAGAAATGTTGTATAATGTTACAATGAGGTTTTCCATCCATTAGCTTATTCTAAGTCTCACGTTCTAAGCGCAGAAATTTAACTTTAGTAATTTTTTTTAATCTCCCTATCCTCCATTCTTCTGGCCTATAAGGAATTAACAACCTACCAAGAGAAAAAGGACACATTCTAGGAGTAATTATTTTAAAATGTAGTATCAGGAGTATTAAGTAAAAAGTATATAGAAAATAATCTAAGAAAAATTAAAGATTGTGAAAAAATGGCTTTTATTTTTTAACACATAGTATGCATTGTAACTGTAAGGGGAACACAAAAGTTAGTGAGGTATGGTTCCTGGTTTATGCCTTTAGTAAGATTTTAAACTAGCTGGAAATGATTCAGACATAAGTTAAAGACAACTAATAACATGAGACATCAAAGAGAGTATATGAAGTAAATATGCTACAAGAATTAAAAGAGGAAAATGAGTAGTCATGAAACGCAGAAGACATATTCAGGAATATTGTATGACAATATTGAGATAGCAAATTCATACAAAAGAAGCAAGAAGTTTAAAAGATGGGTGGAATAGATCAGATGGATGGAATTTGCTACAGGCCACTGGCACCACATATATCATTTGCCTGGCCATAGTGTGATCATTTTCAGGAGGACATAGCACAGAATGCATATATTTAAAATTCACCCTCGCTCCAATTTAATCAGGAAAATAAGACCAAAAAATAGTAGCTATTTGTCTAAATTAGGAGTTTATAATTCAAATATATTTATTTCCTTAAAAATGTGAAAAAATAGGGACACCTGGGTGGCTCAGTTGGTTAAGTGTCCTACCTGGGCTCAGGTCATGATCTTGCAGTTTGGGAGTTCAAGTCCCGCATCAGGATCTGTGCTAACAGAAAATGAAGCCTGCTTCGGATTCTGTGTCTCTCCTCTCTCTGCCTCTCCCATGCACTGCTCTGTCTCTATCTCTCAATAATAAATAAACATTAAATAAATTTTTTGAAAGGTACTCACTTTAAAAAAAATGTGACAAATACTAAAAATGCAGTTTAGGTATGGGTATTTAGAAGTAAAATGCTTTTCTAAAGGAATCTATGGTGAGTTATGAGCAAGTATATGAAAATTGGCAATAGATTTTAAACATGAGATCTGATCTACTCCTATTGGATCATTTCAGTCATACAGATTCAGTCATAACTGTTCTGTGAAGGGTTCATTAGCCAATTTGAATCCCATTTCACTTGATAAAACTTTCCAGGACTGTTTTTTGTCTAACACGACTTCTCATTTTTTTCCACAGCCACAGCTTGTGATGGCAGGTTTTTGTTGACTGGAACTTCTGGGTCCTTCCAGGCTGTTCATTACCCAAAGCCTTCTAAATCAAGTGTTGTTTGCCAGTGGATTATACGGTAATATATCATTTTCTATTCCCTGTTAAGTCATAAAGTCTTTCCCTGATACAATAAGTCTTACCACCTATTGTAGTCTATTTTTTAACAATCATTTTCACTGGCTATGAAGCAGTCTTCCCAACTGATAACCTGTCCTAGAAGTTTCTCTCTCATTCTTCAAAAAGGTGTTCTATCCTATGGGTAATACTGTCTAATTAATGGGGCCATCGTAGGATTCTGTGGCAAACTTTCCCCCCCTTATGATTGGCACAAATCAAGGGTTGCCAAAGTGAACAGCACACATTTATATCTATATACTGCAATATATAATATTTCCCATTACTTGCATCCTGGCCACCAAGGATTCTTGTCTCATTATGCCAGCATCTATATGAAAATGTCCTCTGATGTGATTTAGTCATGGCAGATTAAGAGTTGGGGACACCCTCTATACACATCCTACTAGACAATAGTAGCTAGATCTTGAATAACACTAAGATCAGTTAGCATGTCAAATACATGATATTGACCTCCAAGCTCTTAATTAAATCCACTAATTCAATCATTATGATGATCCAAATAATTAAACTGCTGAAGACTGATTGACCTTAATGCTTATCTAAGCATTTTGCACACAGGAGCAGTATCTGATGTTCCTCCCAGATTCCAAAGGAAAATAATTTGTACTCAAATAAATAAAAGCAAAGCTGAAATAAACTCGTTATAACTTTTTAAGTTCAGTTTAAATAAGTTAATGAGCAATATACATTAAAAAAAAATCATCTTAAGCCACTGATCGTTTTTCTCCACAGAGCATGAAGAATAAACGTTCTCTGGAATTCACTTTGATAAATGACATTCTAGTTAGTTCATTTCTCTTAACAGCTGGGTAGGACTGTGGTTTCCCGATCCAACTTACTGTATAATAGTTTTAATCATTGTGATGACTCACTAGAAAACTAGGAGAATCAACATTACGACTGATTAAAGAAGGTTATAAGGCAATGCCAAACACATTCTTGCCAACCATGTATGATAGAAAATGGTTCCATAAAGATTCACAGTGTTGTTTCTTAGTGTACATACCCCAGAGATAAGATGGGATATGAAGGGAAATTCGTATTTCCCTTCAAATTCATGAAGGGAAGAAGAACACTCTGTTCTCTTTAAATAATTTCTATTTTGGAGTTCAGCCACATGTAAGATATGTTTTCATGCTCTAGACATGTTACTTGTATGCCAAAGATAAGATTTTGTATTCAAAATGACAGCTCACTTGTCAAGTGAAGAATTAACCAATTTGGGGGATATTGTTTCTAATAGAATCAGATCAAATTTAAAAATAAGCATTTATAAATGGCTATTAGCATTGATTACAAGTAAAATGAAAAATATTCTATTCCTTACTTAAAATGTCAGCAGAAAGGTTTAGAAAAATCTTAAATTACTTTCTCTGAAAATGGAAAGAACATGAATCCTAAATTATTTCTTCATGCAATCTTTGAAATTTTATTCACACCAAATAAATATAATTTAATTGTTAAATTTAATCGTTAAATGCTTAATAAAACTGGATCAAACTTGTAGGAGAGTTTATAAGGAGAACCCAACAAACTTTTGCCATAGTAGTAATATCATTTATGTAACAATCAAACTATGTTAATTAAGGATTTGTATGGTTCTATTCCTTTATTACTTTTTTTTCCATTACTTAATTTTTAAAACCATTTTTAAGAAATACACCATTAGGGCAGCAATGATTTCCAAACCCCAAAGGACCTAAAATGTTACCCTAAACACTGCACTTCAAGATGAAATCATGAATTAATTAATCATATAAACAACCTAAGTATTTTGTTTTTCTTCTTGAAACTGGTTACTACAATGATGATACATTGTCTTTGAAAGTTTGTTTTTCCTAATTATGATCAAAGGGGGTCATAAAGATAATCATGTTTCCTATAAGCTTGAAGACCATTAAATGGTGGAGAAATGTTTAAGATGCAATTAAACTATATTTTGGGCTAGACCAGCCCATCGTTGGAATTATATTAAAACTACATTTAGCAGAGAATCAAATATGAAGAATATGAGCACCCGAGACAATCTGTATGAATTCAAATCTTCCCTCTACAGATTCAAAATATGTGATCTCTAGCTAATAACTAAATCTCTTTGACCCAAAATTTCTACATCCTTAGAGTTCAACATCTCTAAATTCAGAGGCCAAAGTCATTATTAAACGTAGTAATGAATGTAAAGGGCTTAGCCCCATATTAAATTATCAAAAAAACTGGGCTTTAAAAAGATTAGCTATTGATACAAAAATATAAAATGCATAAGTTATATTTAGAAAAATACCCATTCCCTTAAAAATCAAAAGATAACCATGTCTACATTATAAAAAACAGATACTATATTTTCTAATTAGTCTTCTATCTATAAATGACCAAATTTTTATTGCAAGTTGGCTTTTCTGAGTCAGAAGAAATACTCACTAGTTTCTCTCTTGTACCTTCAACTTTATACATAAAGAAAAGTAAAGGAATCCTGAAAGCAAAATTTCCTAAGGAGCTTCTCTTGTATCTCTCAGCTTTATAGCTTAAAAATAACACATGAAGGGGCGCCTGGGTGGCGCAGTCGGTTAAGCGTCCGACTTCAGCCAGGTCACGATCTCGCGGTCCGTGAGTTCGAGCCCCGCGTCAGGCTCTGGGCTGATGGCTCAGAGCCTGGAGCCTGTTTCCGATTCTGTGTCTCCCTCTCTCTCTCTGCCCCTCCCCCCGTTCATGCTCTGTCTCTCTCTGTCCCAAAAATAAATAAACGTTGAAAAAAAAATTAAAAAAAAATAACACATGAAGAAAAATTCATTTTATTCTTCCCTAAAGACATCAAAAGTTCAATTAAAAAACTAGAAATCACTCTGAAGCCTACTTCATTTCTTCTTCCCATGTCTTCTTAAACTTTGACACTGGAGTCCTGAGGTCGCACTACCAGGCTCACTCACCCACCTCTAAACTGACCTAACCGAGGCAGAATTTGTAAAAATGGCTGCCACCATTTGCAAGAGCACATAAGAACTGACAAGATTGCATATATAGAAAATCATAAAAATACACACATACAGACAATATGTTAGAACTAATAAAAGAAATCAACAAAGTTGCAGTATACAAAATTCATATAAAAAATCATGTGTGTTTCCATACACTAACAATGAATAGTCCAGAAAAGAAATTAAGGAACAAACCTATTTACAATAGCAACAAAAAGAATAAAGTACCTAGGAATAAACTTAACCAAGGAGGTTAAGACTTGTACACTGAAAACTACAAAACATAGTTGAAAGAATTTAAAGAAGACACAAATAATGGGAAGACATCTCATGTTCATGGATTGGAAGACTTAATATTGTTAAAATGTAATAATATATTAATGTCCATACTACTGAAAATGATCTATGGATTCAATACAATCTCTATCAAAATCCTAATGCCATATTCTTACAAAAATAGAAAAGAAAGAATTCTAAAATTCATATTAACTCATAAAAGACCCTAAATAACCAAAGCAACCTTGAGAAAAAGAACAAAGCTGGAGGCCTCATACTTCCTGGTTTTAAAATACATTACAAAGCTACAGTAATCAAAACAGCATGGTACTAGCATAAAAACAGGTACATAGACCAATAGAACAGAATAGAGAGCCCAGAAATAAACCCACACCCTACGGTTAAATGATCTTTGTTAGGGGTTCCAGGACTACATAATGGGAATACAACAATCTCTTCAACAAACAGTGTTGGTAAAACTGGATATTCACATACAGAAAACTAAAATTGGACCCTTATCTTACACCATAGAAAATCAACATAAAATGGATTAAATACCTAAATGTATGACCAGAAATCATAAAATTCCTAGAAGAAAAGATGGGAAATACATCATGCATACACCAGCCACATACCACACATGAATCACACATATAGCACACAAATACACATAATATTCACACAAGACACATACCACACACACCACATATAAACAACACATATACAACAAACACCACAAATACAACACACATACCTATTGCATGTATCATACACAAACACCATTTGGAATACCACACATATCACACACATGAGACACACTCAGTACACACATACATACAAACACCATATTCACCCCACACATAAACAACAAATATGCAATCAACACACATACCACAAATCCATCACACCCATATCAACCAAATACCACACAATCATATCTCACATACATAAAAAAAAAAATAGAACTCTTCATAACATTAGTCATCACAGTGATTTCCTTTAGTTGCATAGACAACTAAAGCAAAAATAGACAAGTGGCATTATGTCACATTAAAATCATTCCACACAGCAAA
Organism: Leopardus geoffroyi; assembly: GCF_018350155.1. Taxonomy (NCBI): domain Eukaryota; kingdom Metazoa; phylum Chordata; class Mammalia; order Carnivora; family Felidae; genus Leopardus; species Leopardus geoffroyi. The sequence goes on from NC_059333.1 coordinate 25,594,536, forward strand.
GGAAGAAATCAACAGAGTAAAAAGGCAACCTACGGAATGGAAGGTAATATTTGCAAGCCATATACCTGATAAAGTGGTAATACCCAAAATATATTAGGAACTATTACAACTACATAGCAAAAAAACAAAACCAAACAAAACAAAAACCAAGTATCTAATTTTAAAAAATGGACAAAAATCTCAAATAGGTACCGCTCCAAAGAAGACATACAAATAGTCAACAAGCATGTGAGAAGTTGCTCAACATCAACAATCATCAAGGATATGCAAATTAAAATCACAATGATTAAAAAAAAAACAGAATGTTATAAATTTGGTGAGGAAGTGGAGGAAATAGAACCACGTGCACCATTGATAGAATGTGAAATGATGTGGTAACGATGGAAAACAATACAGAGAGGTTCTTCATAATTTTAAAAATAGAACTACTGTACGATCCAGAAATCCCATTTCTGGATATTTATCCAAAAGAGTCAAAATCAAAATCTCTAAGAGATATTTGCAATCCCATGTTCACTCCCACTGCAGCATTATTCACAACAGCCAAGGAGTGGAAACAACCTCAATGTCCATGACTGAGGAATGAATAAAAAAAATGTGGTACATACATACAAGGGAATATTTTTCAGTCATTAAAGGAAGGAAATCCTGTCATATGCAACAACATGGGTGAACTTTGAGGATATCATGCGAAGTGAAATAAGCTTTTTACAGAGGGCCAAATACTGCATGATTCTATTTATATGAAGCATCTAAACTATTCAAATTCATAGAGACAGAAAGTAGAATGCTGGTTTCCAGGGACAGAGGGAGGGTGAAATGGGGAGTTACTGTTCAATGGTATAGAGTTTCAGTAACACAAAGTGGAAAAAGTCCTAGAGATCTGCTGTACAACATTGTGCTTATCGATAACAGTTCTGTATCATAAGCTTAAAAATTCATTGAGCATCAATCTCATGTTATGTGATTTTTAAATCACAATTAGAAAATGCATCCAAATTTTAGAATGCATAAAGAGTTTTGACAACTTGTTAAGAGTGTAGTAACCTATTTTTTGCTTAATTTAGTGTAAATCAAGGACTCTCCATTAAACTGAGCTTCGATGACTTTAATACATATTATACAGATGTATTAAATATTTATGAAGGTGTGGGTACAAACAAGATTTTAAGAGGTAAGTTAAAACAAATATACAATCCATTATCAAAATGAAAATATGTAGTAAACTCTTTGAAGTGATGTGTTTTGACTTTGATTTTAAACTGAATATGGACTTGAAATTTAAGTTACTGAAAGGAAAAGGCAAAACTGGTTTTCATTATAAAAATGAACAATTTAGTTCCCTATGTGATCAATCTTCTTAGTAGTAAAATGGTTACTACTTCACATTACCCTCTTCTAACTATTTTTTAAAATAAGATGGAATTTTCCAAAGAAATATAATTGTGTCTTTGGCTACTATGCTTTGTTTGTTTCTCCCCATTAAGCAAAATTCAGACAAACCTCGAAAATCATTGTTCTCATTTTCTCTAACATTGCATTGGTTATAAACTCACAGAATGTCTTCCTATTTTCAACATGCACTCTACTATTCAGTCTTTTGCAAGACTATTATGAATACAGCAAGTAAAACAATGGCTACCCCAGGATGTAGGCTCATTAAATGATAGGTATAGGTGGTATTGTCCTTTCATAACCATTGTCATTATATACATGGACAGTAATAGAAGCCGAATAGAGGGCGGGGAATTCATTAATATACATGCGCCCACTCTATTCTGTCTGGTCCAACCGTTATATGGGTAGAAAGACAAAAAAATACGCTTGCTTCTATTATTGTGACCAAGCTTTAGCCATTATTAGTGTGGCATGAGCAATACCTGATAGAGCCAAATTTTTAGTTTTATAACTGCTTAGTTTATGTGTTTCTTAGAGGAACTTTTTCAATAAAGGGATGCATCTTTTCTTTTTATGAGTATATAGTGTTGTGCAGCTAATAATTAAAAACAAAAATATAGCTTTTTCAAACCATAAATATGTATAATAATTTGAGGTTTTCTAACACTTAGGAGAAAAGATATTTCAATTAACCAATTAATCATTACTAATGCTCATTATACTGAGTGGTATAATATAGATTGATGAATCAATTGATAGAATAATAAATTGATGGATGGACAGAAGGATGGATGGATGGATAGATGGATGAACAGATCTATAAGTATATAATAGTCATTCTTTTTTTTTTTTTTTTTTTTTGTAGCTTCTCTCTGGGAAACCAATCCTGGCACAATTAGGGTCTTTTCCAACCAGGTTACTGCCACCTTCCTTATAGAATCTGATGAAAATGATTATATTGGATTTACTGTGACATATACTGCATTTAATAGCACAGAGCTTAATAGTAAGTATTGTTTATTATTTAGCCTTTGAATTTTAAGATGCTTTAATATTGTAATGGAATTTTAAAAGTAGCAGAATTTAAAGTTTTAGAACAATGTCATAATTTGTTTTATTATGCAGGTTCTTTAATGAGTATCTCATGTATAGCTCTCTCCCCTTGATACTTAGGAAAATTGAGAAATTAGAAAATAGTTCATGTTCTTCAAAAGAATCAAATAATCAATTCCAGAAAAATTACAAAGTTTCATATATGTATACACACACATATGCATAAAATTAATTCTGAGAATATTCCAGAATATTGACCCATATTCTGGGTAAAACAATAGAGATCAGATGTAAAATTAAAGAATACTAAGAAAAAGAAGCTTGCTTTGCTAAAGGCCTACTGAGATATAGGAAGCATATTAATTTAAGACAGTTGGCAACAAAAAGCTATTTTTTTCAACTAAATGGAATGAAACAGAATGAAGATGAATTAAAAAAGACTATGTGCATGACACTTAATTATAGATATACAACACTGTATAAGACTAGATTATTTTTGATGCAATCAGTTACAATTAGTCACACTGTGGACTAAATTTGAAGTATTTTCTTCCTCTTTTTTTAATTCACAGATTATGAGAAAATTAACTGTGATTTTGAAGATGGCTTTTGTTTCTGGGTCCAGGATCTAAATGATGATAACGAATGGGAAAGGATTCAGGGAAACACATTTCCTCCTTTTACTGGACCAAATTTCGACCATACTTTTGGCAATTATTCAGGTATAATTCATATTTAATTCAAAATCAAAGGGAAGCTGGTGTTTTCTGCAGTTTAATGTGAACAGCATTAAATTAAAAATAGTCTTTTCAGATTTTCTTTTTTAAAAAAATCATGGACTAACAAATGTTTTGAAGTGAAAATGGTAATCAAATAGGCCAGCAAATGAGAATATTTCAAAAGATACATTATTTTACCCAGTATATGCATGAAATATGGAAAAGTACACAGAGGCTATTCCAGATAAGACTTAGGTTGTTGGGAGGAGCCAAGATGGCGAAACAGCATGGAAGTTTTTTGTGTGTCTCTTGTCCATGAAATACAGCCAGACCAACACTAAACCGTCCTACACACCTAGAAAACTGATTGGAGGATTAACACAACAATCTGCACAACCTGAACCACAGAATTCAGCAGGTACGTGGTGTGGAGAGGTGAACTTGGGGACAGAAGCCGGTGGCAGGCAGGGAGCGGCGTTTGCAGGTGAAGAGAGGATGGAGACTGGGGGGGGGGGGGAGCATACGGGAAAAGCACCCCTCCCCAAAAGCAGCTGGAGAGAATGGAAAATTGGAAACAGCCACAGGGACTAAACTAAAAAGGGAGAAGGGAGAAAGGAGAAAGGAGAGGGTTTAAATTCCATTAAGACTGTAAACAAGGGGAGCGCAAAGGTTGCAACTCCACAGCTCCCTACCTGGCGGTGCTCGGGTGGGAAGGGCGAATCCTCAGGAGCAGAACGGGGTCCAGGGGGTGCTCGGACCACACGGAGAAAAGCGGTTCCATTGCTGGAAGGACATTTGGTGGAGACTGTTGAAGCCACCTGGTCCCAGCAGATCCCAGAAAACGGCCACATTCGCTTGTGCTGGAACAAGGTCTTTAAGGGTGAAGCCTGGTGCCAGATGTGTGCTGTGATTTCCCATAATCCCTGAAATGCTGCTGCTACACTATCGCTTGAAGTTTTTCTGGGCGGGCTGGCACCTGGCTGCAGTCTCGAGGAACCGGCAGCAGCAGGGTCCCGCAAGCGTTCCTGGGTGCAGCTGGCATTCAGCCATTGCTCGGTGAGACCCTCCCGCAGAGGGGCGGAACGGGTCAAAGCTGCAGTCTTTCCGAAGTAAGGGGCCGGGGAAACAGCCGCATCTGAGACAAAACTCGGCAGAGAGGTACGGCCTGGGGCTTGGTCACGGACAGTGAAGAAGCAGGGAGTGGATGAAACCTGAAGACAGAGGATGGGTGAGCGATTGCTAATCCGGGAGAACAGTTCCGACACTAGAGACTGGATACTTGGGTGACGCAAGGTTCACCTATCCCGCGCATGCGCATATGCATTTACCAGTGCGGCAACAATCCACCCCAGTAGGCTAGCAGCGCCATCTAGAGGAGAATGGAGCCATTACACTGAGCCCCACCCAACTGGACCAACCTCGCTCTTCAAGAACACAAGTCTCACCTCCTACTTAGTTTAAGGACTATAAAGTGCTACATAGTCTGACTTCTAGGGGAAAATGAAGTAATTCCAGTCCTATTTCAATCTGTTAGCAGATCCTTCTATTCAATTTTCTTTCTTTGTTTTTTTCTTCTTTTTTTCTCTTTTACACTACTTTTCTTTTTCTTGAATACAGAAAGAGAAAAAATTCATTTTTATTTTCAATTTTTATTAAAAATATTTTGCTTTAATTTTTTAAATATATTTTTTACTTTTGTGTAAATGTTTTCAAATTCTATCTTACTTCCATCATTTTATTTTAGTCTACTTCAGTGTATTCACCTTTTCAAAATTTCAAATGATTTCCTTTTTTTTTACTTTTTCTTTTTTCTCTTTTTCATTTCTTTTCTTTTCCGTGAATGCAAAGACAAAAACTTCATTTTTACTTTCGATTTCTATTAAAAATATTTTCTTTAATTTTTTTTACTATTTTTTTGCCTATGCAATTTTTTTCAAATTATATTTTACTTCCATCATTTTATTTTAGTCTGCTACAGTGTATTCACTTTTTCAAATTTTCAAACGATTTTTTCTTTTTTCTCTTTTTCATTTCTTTTCTTTTTCTTGAATACAGAAAGAGAAAAATTCATTTTTTATTTTTAATTTTTATTAAAAATATTTTTCTTCAATTTTTTTCTACTATATTCTTTACTTTTGTGTAAATTTTTTCAAATTCTATTTTACTCCCATCGTCTCATTTTAGTCTACTTCCGTGTATTCATTTCTTCAAATTCTCAAACAATTTCCTTCCCCCACCTTTTTTTTCTCTAATCTGTCAAACCACTTTCAACACCCAGACCAAAACACACCTAGGATCTAGCATCATTTATTAGATGTGTGTGTATATGTGTGTTTTTAATTTTTTAATATTAATATTTTTTAATTTTAATTTTTTTAATTTTAATTTTTCTACATCATTAATTCCTTTTCTCCCTTCAAAATGACAAAATGAAGGAATTCACCCCAAAAGAAAGAGCACGCAGAAACGACAGCCAGGGATTTAACCAACACAGATACAAGCAAGATGTCTGAACCAGAATTTAGAATCACAATAATAGGAATACTAGCTAGAGTCAAAAATAGATTAGAATCCCTTTCTGCAGAGATAAAAGAAGTAAAAAATAGAATGAAATAAAAATGCTATAACTGAGCTGCAATCACGTATGGATGCAGAAATGGCAAGGATGGATGAGGCAGAACAGAGAATCAGCGATATAGAGGACAAACTTATAGACAATAATGAAGCAGAAAAAAAGAGGGAGATTAAGGCAAAAGAGCACAATTTAAGAATTAGAGAAATTAGTGACTCATTAAAAAGGAACAACATCAGAATCATAGGGGTCCCAAAAGAGGAAGAGAGAGAAATAGGGGTAGAAGGGGTAGGGGAGCAAATCATAGCAGAAAATTTTCTTAACCTGGGGAAAGACACAGACATCAAAATCCAGGAAGCACAGAGGACCCCCATTAGATTCAACAAACACCAACCATCAACGAGGCATATCATAGTCAAATTCACAAAATACTCAGGCACAGAGAGAATCATGAAAACAGCAAGGGAAAAAAAAGTCCCTAACCTACAAGGGAAGACAGATCAGATTTGCAGCGGACCTATCCACAGAAACTTGGCAGGCCAGAAAAGAGTGGCAGGGTATATTCAATGTGCTGAATCAGAAAAATATGCAGTCAAGAACTCTTTATCCATCAAGACTGTCATTGAAAATAGAAGGAGAGATAAAAAGTTTCCCAGACAAACAAAAATTAAAGGAGTTTGTGACCACTAAACCAGCCCTGCAAGAAATTTTAAGGGGAACTCTCTGAGGGGAGAAAAGATAAAAGAAAGAAAGAAAGAAAGAAAGAAAGAAAGAAAGAAAGAAAGAAAGAAAGACTAGAAAGGACCAGAGAACACCACCAGAAACTCCAACCCTACAAACAACATAATGGCAATAAATTCATGTTTCAGTACTCACTCTAAACATCAATGGACTCAATGCTCCAATCAAAAGACACAGGGTAACAGAATGGATAAGAAAACAAGATCCATCTATATGCTGTTTACAAGAGACCTACTTTAGACCTAAAGACACCTTCAGATTGAAAGTAAGGGGATGGAGAACCATCTATCATGCTAATGGTCAACAAAAGAAAGCTTGAGTAGCCATACTTATATCAGACAATCTAGACTTTAAAATAAACACTGTAACAAGAGATGAAGAAGGGCATTATATTATAATTAAGGGGTCTATCCACCAAGAAGACCTAACAATTGTAAACATTTATGTGCCAAATGTGAAAACACCCAAATATATAAATCAATTAATCACAAACATAAAGACACTCATTGATAGTGATACCATAATAGTAGGGGACTTCAACACCCCACTCACAGCAATGGACAGATCATCTAATCAAAAAATCAACAAGGAAACAATGGCTTTGAATGCCACACTGGACCAGATGGACTTAACAGATATATTCAGAATATTTCATCCTAAAGCAACAAAATATACATTCTTCTCCAGTGCACATGGAACGTTCTCCAAAATAGACCATATACTGGGACACAAATCAGTCTTAAGTAAGTACAAAAAGATTGAGATCATACTGTTCATATGTTCAGACAACAACGCTATGAAACTCGAAATTAACCACAAGAAAAAATTTGGAAAGGTAACAAAAACTTGGAGACTGAAGAACATCCTATTAAAGAATGAATGCGCTAACCAAGCAGTTAAAGAGGAAATTAAAAAGTATATGGAAGTCAATGAAAATAATAACACCACAACCCAGAACCTCTGGGACACAGCAAGGCAGTCATAAGAGGAAAGTATATAGCAATCCGGGGCATCCTAAAGAAGGAAGAAAGATCTCAGATACACAACCAAACTTACATCTTAAGGAGCTAGAAAAAGAACAGCAAATAAAACCCAAAACCAGCAGAAGACAGGAAATAAAAAAGATCAGAGCAGAAATTAATGCTATCAAAACCAAAAAGACAGTAGAACAGATTAATGAAACCAGAAGCTGGTTCTTTCAAAGAATTAACAAACTTGATAAACCACGAGTCAGTTTGATCAAAAAAAAAAAAAAAAAAAAAAAAAAGGAAAGGACCCAAATAAATAAAACCAAGAATGAAAGAGGAGAAATCACAACCAACACAGCATAAATAAAACAATAATAAAAGAATATTATGAGAAATTATATGCCAATAAAATGGGCCATCTGGAAGAAATGGACAAATTCCTAGAAACATATACACTACCAAAACTGAAACAGGAAGAAATAGAAAATTTGAACAGACCCATAACCAGTAAGGAAATCGAATTAGTAATCAAAAATCTCCCAAAAAACAAGAGTCCAGGGCCAGATGGTTTTCCAGGGAAATTCTACCAAACATTTAAGGAACAGTTAACACCTATTCTCTTGAAGCTGTTCCAAAAAATAGAAATGGAAGGAAAACTTCCAAACTCTTTCTGTGAAGCCAGCATTACCTTGATTCCAAAATCAGAGACCCCATTAAAAAGGAGAACTATAGACCAATTTCCCTGATGAACATGGATGCAAAAATCCTCAACAAGATATTAGCCAACCGGATCCAACATTAGAAAAATTATTCACTACGACCAAGTGGGATTTATACCTAGGATTCAGGGCTGGTTCAATATCTGTAAAACAATTAACGTGATTCATCACATCAATAAAAGAAAGGACAAGAACCACATAATCCTATCAAAGATGCAGAGAAAGCATTTGACAAAATACAGCATCCTTTCTTGATAAAAACCCTCAAGAAAGTAGGGATAGAAGGAGCAAACCTCGAGATCATAAAAGCCATATATGAACAACCCAATTCTAATATCATCTTCAATGGGAAAAAACTGAGAGCTTTCCCCCTAAGGTCAGGAACAAGACAGGGATGTCCACTCTCACCACTGTTATTCAATATAATATTGGAAGTCTTAGCCTCTGCAATCAGACAACACAAAGAAATAAAAGGCATCCAAATCGGCCAGGAGGAGGTCATTCACTCTATTCGGATGACACGATACTCTATATGGAAAACCCAAAAGATTCCACCAAAAAACTGCTAGAACTGATTCATGAATTTGGCAAAGTTGCAGGATATAAAATCAACGCACAGCAATAGGTTGCATTCCTATGCACCAACAATGAAGCGACAGAAAGAGAAATCAAGAAATGATTCCATTTATAGTTGCACAAAAAACCATAAAATACCTAGGAATAAATCTAACCAAAGAGGTGAAAAATCAATACACTGAAAACTGTAGAAAGCTTATGAAAGAAATTGAAGAAGACACAAAAAGATGGAAAAAGATTCCATGCTCCTGGATAAGAAGAACAAATATTGTTAAAATGTCGATACTACCCAAAGCAATCTACATATTCAATGCATCCCTATCAAAATAACGCCAGCATTCTTCACAGAGCTAGAACAAATAATCCTAAAATTTGTATGGAACCAGAAAAGACCCAAATAGCCAAAGCGATCTTGAAAAAGAAAACCAAAGCAGGAGGCATCACAATCCCAGACTTCAAGCTATACTACAAAGCTGTCATCATCAAGACAGTATGATACTGGCACAAGAACAGGCAATCAGATCAGTGGAACAGAATAGAGAACCCAGAAATGGACCCACAAACTTATGGCCAACTAATCTTTGACAAAGCAGGAAAGAATATCCAATGGAATAAAGACAGTCTGTTCAGCAAGTGGTGCTGGGAAAACTGGGCAGCAACATGCAGAAAAATGAACCTGGACCACTTTCTTACACCATACACAAAAGTAAACTCAAATTGGATGAAAGGCCTCAGTGTAAGACAGGAAGCCATCAAAATCCTCGAGGAGAAAGCAGGCAAAAACCTCTTTCATCTTGGCCGCAGCAACTTCTTACTCAACACGTCTCTAGAGGCAAGGGAAACAAAAGCAAAAATGAACTATTGGGACCTCATCAAAATAAAAAGCTTCTGCACAGCAAAGGAAACCATCAGCAAAACTAAAAGGCAACTGACAGAATGGGAGAAGAATTGCAAATGACATATCAGATAAAGGGTTAGTATCCAAAATCTACAAAGAACTTATCCAACTCAACACCCAAAAATCCAGTGAAGAAATGGGCAAAAGACATGAATAGATGCTTCTTCAAAGAAGACATCCAGATGGCCAACCGACACATGAAAAAATACTCAACATCACTCATCATCAAGGAAATACAAATCAAAACCACCATGAGATACTACCTTATACCTGTCAGAATGGCTAACTTTAACAACTCAGGCAACAACAGATGTTGGTGAGAATGCAGAGAAAGAGGATCTCTTTTGCATTGTTGGTGGGAATGCAAGCTGGTGTAGCCACTCTGGAAAACAGTATGGAGGTTCCTTTAAAAACTAAAAATAGAACTACCCTACGACCCAGCAATTGCACTACTAGACATTTATCCTCAGGATACAGGTGTGCTGTTTTGAAGGGACACATGCACCTCCATGTTTATAGCAGCACTATCAACAATAGCTGAAGTATGGAAAGAGCCCAAATGTCCATTGATGGATGAATGGATAAAGAAAATGTGGTGTATATATATACAATGGAGTATTACTCGGCAATCAAAAAGACTGAAATCTTGCCATTTGCAACTATGTAGATGGAACTGGAGGGTATTATGCTACATGAAATTAGTCAGGGAAAGACAAAAATCATGACTTAACTCATATGAGGACTTTAAGAGACAAATCAGATGAACATAAGGGAAGGAAAACAAAAATAATATAAAAACAGGGAGGGGGACAAAACAGAAGAGACTCATAAATATGGAGAACAAACTGAGAGTTACTGGAGGGGTTGTGGGAGGGGATGGGCTAAATGTGTAAGGGGCACTAAGGAATCTACTCCTGAAATCATTGTTGCACTATATGCTAACTAATTTGGATGTAAATTTTAAAAAATAAAAAATAAAAGCAGTTAAAAAAAAAGACATAGGTTTTTGTCCTAGATTTACCACTAATTATTTACTAACTGGATGCATAGGAGACAATCAACTTTCCTGAACTTTGGTTTACTTTGCCGTTATTTCATTTTCTGATTGTTTATTGTTAGCATATAGAAATACAGTTGAGTTTTGTATATTGGTCTTGGACCCTGCAACTTTGCTGAATTTGTTTACTAACTCTGATAGTTTTTAAAGATTTTCCTACAATTTTCAGTATACAAGGTCATGCTATCTTAGAATGCAGATATAGAGATAGATCTCCTTCTTCTGAAGAACTGTCTTAGTCTGCTTAGTCTGTGTAAGCCTTTATGACAGAATACCAAGACCGCTTGGCTTAAACAATAATTGATTTCTGACAGTTTTGGAGATTGGAAGTCTGTGGTCAGGGTGGCGCCATGGACAGGTTCTGATGAGAACACTCTTCCTGGGCCACAGCCACCTGCCCTGACACTGTGTCCTCACACAACAGAGAGAGACAGAGAGTCAGGGAGAGACAGAGACAGAGCACTGTCTCTTATTTCTTCTCATAAGGTCACTAATCCCATCATGAGGGATTCACATTCATGACCAAATTACCCACCTCCAAACACCGTCACAAGATGAGTAGGGTTTCAATATATAAATTGTGGAGACACAAACATCAGTCATAGAAAAAAGACTGTGGAAGAGCTGATTCTAAAGCATGGTCCTGAGAGAAATGGTTGTGATTAGTAAATACCTCTTCATGTGAATATCAGTTGGATTTCAGGTAGAAAGATAACATTGGAGACGATAATAGTTGATGGAGAAGTCCAGAAATCATGGGGAATTATCAGAAGATAAGGAAATCATACTGGGAAGACTGCTCATGAAAACCTTAGAAGCATGTATTTATAATACCAAATTAATCACTGAATGGAGAGTTCAAATCTAGAAGTAATGCATATTTTACAAAGTAAGGAAAATTACAGAAAGGGCAGAATAGCAATTTTGGAATTTAGCCAATTTTCTTAAACAAAATCCATCCAACAATATGACTTGTCAATAGGTTACGGATGAGAATATGGTTCAACTCCAAAAACACATATTATAATCTGCCTCTAACCTGATAGGGCTCTAGGCATTGAACACACAGATCTCATATCACTACTTATCACCATAAAGCCTGTCTGGAACCTCCAAGTCAAAATCTTTCTTTCTGTTAAGCATTTTAAACACCTCTTTTGTTTTTCCTGTTATGTAGTATTACATTTTCTTACTTATTTTTTTCTTTTCACTACAGTATTCTCTTCAGAAATGAGGAACTTGTCTTTTTCATCTTTGAATTCCTAGTGCCTTCTCAGTGCCTGAATCTAATTAACATGTAAAAATATTTGGATATATGAATGAATGTCTTCAACTCTGACTCAATAAGTAATTTCTGAATGAGTTATTGACTGTGAGAAATTGCTTGTAACATAAAAATAACCTGGTGACATGTGCATTTAAATATATTATCAATGCCGGGATGCCTGTGTGGCTCAGTCAGCGAAGTATCCAACTTTGGCTCAGGTCATGATCTGATGGTTCCTGAGTTTGAGCCCCGCATCAGGAATCTGTGCTGACAGCTCAGAGCCTGGAGCCTGCTTCCCTCTCTCCTTCTCTCTCTGCCCATCCCCTGCTTGCACTGTCTCTCTCTCTCTCTCTCTCTGAGAATAAATAAACATTAAAAAAATGTCTTTTAAATATATTATCAGTGGCCACTTCTATTGCAGACATCAATATTCTCATTTTCATAACCTAAAAAGTAAATAGCTGATTTAATGTCTATTGGGAATGACATCTGGAAAGAGGACATTAAAGAGTTTGTTTTCTCAGGGCAAAAATGTATCTGACTAGTCCTGTTCCTTTGGACAATGGCCTCCCTGGAATAACAAAATATGGCTCATCACACTACTTCAACTTGATCAAAATATTGCATAATAAAAAATGACTACTTTTGATCTATTTTTAATCTATTTCTATAGTCATCATTAAAAGCCCCAGTTGAATAATTCTTCCACTCCTTTACTCAAGAAATATTTTTTTGAGCCCCAGTACCTATTCAAGGCACTCAGTATACATCTTTGAGTAAAACGAAACCAGATTTTCTGAGATTATGTAACATATATAGTAAGGGGGAAAATTTTTTAATTTAAATACTTAACAAAATAGAAACTAAGCAATCTGCATGACAAATAATTACAATTTGTGGGTATTGTAAATATGAATGAGTGCTCTGAGAAAATGTAGAGTTTGGTAAGGACGGCGGGTAGGGCAGGTGTGCAGGAGTGCTGGTGTAGACTAAAAGAGGGTGATCAGTTGGATCTCATAGAAAAGTGACAATCAAAAGAAAACTTTATGGAATGGAAGGAATTGACTATATAGATTATTCCAGACAAGGAAGAAGAAGAGCAAAAACTTTAAAGGGAGTATGCCTGACCTATTTGAAAAAAAGCTAGGAGGCCAGCATGGCTGATGTGGAATAAACAGGGCCAGTGGAGTGCAGATAATGATGGGTCTTCTATAGCTTTGGCTCTTTCCTTAGTGAAATGAAGAGTTATTGGAGGTTCTTGAGCATAGAAGTGATAGGATTCACACTGGCTCGTAGAATAGTGAATAGAAGGGCAAGAGTGTTGTCAGGGAGACCAGAGGAGAGTTATCACCCCACCCAGAGAAGAGGCCATAGGACTTTCAGATCAGTGGGACCAGATACAGTAAGAAGAGGTCAGGTTCTGAAAGGAAAGGCAACAGGATTCTGCTAAATTAGTTACCGATACAGAGGTCTGAACAAAAATGTGTTCTGTGTAGCTGGCCAATCCCATTAGACCAAACATGTTTAGTATTGAAAATAATGACATGCATAGTATAATACATAGTTACTCTTCTTTGAATAAGTGATTTCCCAGAGCCTGATCTCTATGGATAAATTAGTAATCTGCACAGCTAAAGACTAACCCCAAAGCGATAATCACCCCAGCCCACTGAAGAAGCCTGGTCTAAAACAGTTAAATCATTTGACCAGTTTTTGTCTTTATTGTAAAAAAAAAAAAAAAAAAAATGTCTGTACCACACTTGGACAAGAGTAGTTAGAGGAAAGTACAGAAAGCATTTATATCTATTGACTATGACAGATACCTTTTATGTAGTTGAAGTCTTTGATGTTCAAATGATCATTTTTCTACTTTTATGTCATCATAATAAGAGATAAAATAATTCCACTGATATTTGAAGAATAGAAGTACATTACAGGTGAAAAATGGTTTCAGCTTGCCAACAGATTAAATAACTAAAGAAATAAGATGAAAATGACCACAGTGAAACAGGTTGAATGTCAGGTGAAAATTTTAAATAGTTGGGTCGGAAATGGAGTCTCAGGAGAAAGTCATGTAGCAGGAGTTATTTAAAATGAGACAAGTCAGAGCGGTTCAGAGCCCAGCAGAGGCAGTGGTGTAATGAGAATGGATGATAGGATTTAATAGGTTCTCTCCAACTCTCCTACCAGTGATTTCATAATCTACCAGACATTCCCCGCCCCCAGGGGCATTTTTCTTCCAACCTGCTTTTTTATGTGTCAGAACATCCTACCTCTGAAATGGAAGAGAATTAAATCTCTCCTGCTGTTCCTCTTATCCATGCAGGGGATTTTTGTTCTTTGCCTTCACTTTAAATGACAGAAAAGTCTAAATGAAACAGATAAACTTTGAATTAACATTGCTTTAGGGAAGAACATCTAAGCCCCTTAACTTTTCGGTTCCTTCTAAAGAACTGTCTCCTGGTAGAGCACCGGCTCCAAATGTGTGCAGTGTGGATGCTCAGAGTTTCTCTGTACCTCTTAGAAGCAAAGGGAGTCAGTGGAAATGGTGGCACTGATACAGGGCGGCATCTTGGGGAGCTCAGAAGTGGTTCCTTTGTTCAGAACATTCAGGGAAAATGAGGTCAGTAACAGGTGAAAACTTCAGAAATGTAGGGGTCACAAAAGGGCTAGACAGCTCAAAGCAAGTGTTTCTTTGTTGGTCTTTCTCGGAGAAATCCTAATTGTTTCTAATGCTCAGGGGCTAGTGTAGTGTAGTGGTAAAACATCATTAAAATAGAGACTCTGAAGCCAGCTAGGTTTAAATCAGCTCTGCCCTTTAGGCAAGGTATCTGTCCTCTTTGCCTCAGTTCCCTCATCTAGGTAGTGGGCTGATGATAATAGGATCTGACTTTAGAGGCATATTTTGAACATTAAATTGGTTACTATGTTTACAAAAAATAAGTAAATAAATATAATAAGAAAATGGCAAGCAAAAAGTGCTGTAGAAATGCTAGGGATTATAACTATTTTCTTTTCATGTTGCAAAAGCATTCAACAGATAAAAATTGACTGCAGAACTGTTTTCAGTGTTAGGCTAGGGAGAAAAATAGTTATACTGTTCAATTTTTGAAAGTATATTAAGCCTTTTAGATATCTGCATTTCATGTAGCACAGATACTTTCTTCTAACATAAGTATGACTTTAGTGTTTTCAAAGTAATATTTGTCTTTATTCCCTTAGCTTTCCTGTGATGTTGAATTTTAGGAAATTCATTAATAGAAAGTCTATTAATATTGATAGACTTGACTTTGAAGCATTCTGTAATGTAAAACTTACAATATTTATCTCCTAGGTTCAGTTAATTTTACATAGGTGCTCACAACCCACAAAACGGTTTGTTTCAGGCTAATTTCCTCTTGAGAGGGATCTCCAAGTTTCCACAAAGTTCTACAGACTGTCCAGCTGCTGCTGTGTCTATATCACATTAGCACGTGTCCAACACTTTTTCTCCTTTTACTTGAGGTGTTGGGTGTGAAACAGTTAGGTTTGGTTCATGGGGAAATAAGCAGTAAAAGGGACAGAAAGAAGGAAGAAAAACCAAAGCTCCACAAACAGGTTCATTATATGCTTAGGCTAACAAAATAAATTCAATCTTCTGGGTTTTAAGCTATGAGGCTAATTGAAGAGTTCTTGAAGACATTTCAAGAAATTTGTAAGATTTTAGAAGAAATTATCATTTCACCATAGAAATTCCCATGTGATTATGAAAAACATCTATCTAATCATTCCTTTTGTGTATTACTTTAACAAATTTAAAATGAACAAGTCAAATTGGTGTAATAAGAATAAATTAAGCAACATTCAGCTAATCCATATTGAAAATTCAAAAATGAACCAAGTGTATTTTTCTCCCCAAATCTAACAGTTTTAAAGGTCACATATGAATATGAATATAATACACAGTAAAATAGACTAAGTGAGGAGCATCTGGGTGGCTAAGTCAGTTAAGCATCTGACTCTTGTTTTCTGCTCAGGTCATGATCTCACAGTTCGTGAGCTGGAAGGAGCCCATGTGGTGCTTTACGCCGACAGTACAGAACATGCTCAGGATTCTCTCTCCACCCTCTCTCTCTCTCAGCCTCTCTCTCTCTCAAAAGAAATAAACTAAAAAAAAGAAAAGAAAAGAAAAACAGATAAACTAAGTGACATCAGAGAAAGTACATGTGCAGCAGACAATTCAAAAGGAGTGGACACATATGATTGGGAGGATCAATAAGCACTTTCTAAAGGAAATGGCAATATGAGCTAAATGATTTCAAAAAATTAGTAAGATTTTGACAAGTACAATCATAAGGAGATGTAGAGGGACAGAAAAACGGGGGGAAAAAGGCCCATATGTCTTAACATTTCTGGGGGGTGAAAAAAATCAAAATAATGTAATTTTGTAGAAGTGCTACCTGTAAATAGATGAATTATAAGAACTATGGCTAGAAAATGACACTGAAGTCATAGTATAGTAGCTTCAACCATCATTGTAAATTTATGTTTGTTTAGTAGGAAATAAACAGATGGTAAATAAGGGACCAATTAGATTGTGCAGAAGGAGGCATTATAGGGCAAGGATGGAAGAGGTGAAGAATTCTCATAGAGAGTTAGAGAACTATGAATGAGACACACTTAAAAATAAATAGTGTCAATGATATTATAACTTAAATTATACTCCCAAGGTATTACGTCCTTATTAGTCCACCTGCTAAGATACTCCAACAGAAATATTGTGGGAACTTCTGGTTTCCATATTCTGAGTGGAACCAGATGGATGTACAACTGAGAGCTTATCAAATGTGAGGCAATTGAAATTGTGCCATATTAAAATTATTGAAGGCCAAAAGGATGAAAAAAAGCTTGAGAAGACTTAGAAAAGTCAAAATAGTAGCTTAAACATTTGTAGTTAACATAAATTCATTTATCCTTAATGGGCTGAGGAGGAAAATTTGAAAAAATAAGCACATGATAACTTACTCTTAGAAAAGAAAAGAATTTTCTAATTGTGTTGAAATGGAATGGGCTGCCTTGAATGCAATGATTCCTGCAAATCTGACAAATGTTAAAGACAGGCAAATGACCCCCACAGGAAAATATTGTAGATGAAATTTAAGGACATGAGGTAGACAAGTAAATTTTTATGTAAACAATATTCTATTTTAAAAATTCGTAATTTTATGAAGAATTTTCTTCATCTTCTGATTTGTTAAGTAGAGAATTTAGCTGATATCACAGAAATATTTAATATATTATTTTTCCATTTTTATTATTGTATATTTATTAATGTTATTTTATGTTATATTCCAAAACATGCAATTCTATGTGATATGTAATATATTGTGTTTTTTAAAATGTATTTATGCAAAATTCATAAGGTACTATGATCCACATGATTAATAGTTTTATCTGAACAGTGGTACAAAACCCATAGTGTCATGATATCTTTATCAGACTAAAAATCCCATATATATTACTGCTCAATGAGTAAACAATAGGTTCAAAATATTTCTTATAACTAATTGACTATGAACGTGGCCAAACATAAATAGAAGCACAATAGTTTTCATGGTATATAATTGCTGCTAACTAGAAATATTTCTGAACAAGGTACCCATTTCACTATTGATTCATGGCATTCAATAGTATTTTAATCATTTCCTCCCCAACTATATTATAATCAACTAAAATTAAGGTCAATTCAAATGGGTTTTGGAATTTGGCATTTAAAGGATGGACTCTGGATCATCTCCTATGTTACATTTTTTATTAGGTTGAATAATTGAGCACTAACTGTAAAGCTAAAATAAGTACTCATGAAATGCCACAGCCTTATATAAAGTATTAGTAACATGTTAATATAAAATGTTAAACATTCATTCATTTCCATTTTACATTTTATAATCTAAGTCGAGTGAATGTACTTAATATTACATTTATTAATATATTTGACTATGCAGTTAAGCGTCGACTTTGGCTCAGGTCACGATCTCATGGTTTGTGAGTTCAAGCCCCACGTGGGACTCTGTGCTGACAGCTCAGAGCCTGGAGCCCACTTTGGATTCTGTGTCTCCCTTTCTCTCTGCTCCTCCCCTGCTCACACACTCTCTTTCTCTCCTTCAAAAATAGTATACACTCAAAAATTTTTTTTAAATATATATACTTGACTATGATTTCACCTTGATAAAAGACTAATTTATTCTGAATTTTTTGCCTTACTTACCTACATATAAATTGATATATCTATTGGCAGTTTTACTAGTACTTTACTTTGTATCTTGTCCTTATGCTG
Source organism: Leopardus geoffroyi (assembly GCF_018350155.1). Taxonomy (NCBI): domain Eukaryota; kingdom Metazoa; phylum Chordata; class Mammalia; order Carnivora; family Felidae; genus Leopardus; species Leopardus geoffroyi. The sequence goes on from NC_059333.1 coordinate 25,612,820, forward strand.
CATGTTGTAAATGAATGAGTTGAATTTTATACAGCATTGCTTTTAAAAATTTCTGTTGGGGCGCAGCTTTGTGGCTCAGTTGGTTAAGCGGCTCAGGTCATGATCTCACAGACCATGAGTTTGAGCCCCGCATCGGGCTCTATGCTGGCAGCTCAGAGCCTGGAGCCTGCTTCAGATTCTGTGTCTCCCTCTCTCTCTGCCCCTCCCCTGTTCATGCTCTGTTTCTCTGTCTCTCAAAAATAAATAAAAACATTAAAAAAAATAAGTAAAAATAAATAAATAAATAAATAAATAAATAAATAAATAAATAAAAATTTCTGTTGGAAAGCACAAAGAGAGAACATGCTTGATTTCAAATAAGCACTAAATTTCAGTATTTCATAAAAAAATAACATTCTAATAAAATTAGATTTACCCAATACATCATTTGCTTTATCTCATATTTTGTTACATGATTCCTGCTTTCTGTCATAATATATAAGCTGCAAACTAAGAATAAAATAAATAAATTTCCCTAAGAAAGTGTTCAAGATGATCTCACTCAAGCAACTCTTTCCACACTTCAAATAACTCAAATCATTGGTTGGAATAATGAATTCCAGACCAGAAAGGACTTTATGCAGTGGCTTGAGCTATTATAGAAAGCTTTTATGTAGATTAGCATGCTTCCTGCTCTTCTGTGATCTGATTAGTTCTCATTCAAAGAAATATAAAAGATGAAACCATTATAAAATCAGGTAACTTCTTATAGAGAGAAATGCAGTATAGTCCATGAAAGAAAAAACTGACTGTCTTTGAAACTCTTAACATTGCCTTCAAATTTGTGCATAAATACTTGCATATATCATGAGTTAATCCAGTAGCATATCTAAATACTCTCATGTACTCATTGTCTCTAAAGAAGGGAATTGATCAAAACATGTAGTAAATGGGCATTTAGATATGATAATATGATGAAATAATCATTTGGACTCATAAAAAGTCAGAGATTGATATACCTTTAGTGATACTCCAATTCAAGGGTCTTGTTTTATAAATTGGGAAGTTGAGAGTTGAGTTCCTAAATACTAATTTTTATGGCAGAGATAGTGCCCTCTGGATTCACATCTACTGCCCTTTCCGTCTTTACATTTTTACCTTAAAGTTGCTCTTTTCTGCTTATACATGATGTATCTCACACAGTGAAATTGCTGAAATTTAAATGAAGTAAAACTTTTTTTGTTGTTTTTATAGGATTTTACATTTCCACCCCAACTGGACCAGGAGGGAGACGAGAAAGAGTAGGGCTCTTAAGTCTCCCTTTAGACCCCACTTTGGAACCAGTCTGCCTCAGTTTCTGGTATGTCATAGACATATGTGGAAATAAATACTGCCTTATTTAATGAGTAACATTGCCTTTGTCACATTGCCAGACTCTGATTTTACTAAGGCTCCCAAGTTTTAATTCATTTGCTATTATTTATCCAATAGATAAAATAGCAAAATGATGGGAGACTCCCTCCCCTTCTCTAGGAACTCTCTCACTCAAGGAAAAATAGAGTATTTCAGAGAAAGTAAAGGATTTAGAAAAATCCTAAGTTCCATTTATTCTAATATTGTAGAAATCCAATAATTTCTGCTTGTTTCCCAATTAGGTATTATATGTATGGTGAAAATGTCTATAAATTAAGCATTAATATCAGCAGTAACCAAAACATGGAGAAGACAGTTTTCCAAAAGGAAGGAAATTATGGAGAAAATTGGAATTATGGACAAGTAACATTAAATGAAACAGTGGAATTTAAGGTTGGCAAAATACCTTGTGATTTATAATCATGTATTTGTGTTCTACAAATGGTGATACAATTATAATCTAAGGTAACATGATGAAAAAATTATTTTTTTCTGAATATAGCCAAGTCACTTTTTATACTTGCTTCATCTTTTTTTTTAATTTTGAGTGCCTACATTTTCATTTGTCCATTCATTTATTTAAAACCACTTATAGTGGGGCGCCTGGATGGCGCAGTCGGTTAAGCGTCCGACTTCAGCCAGGTCACGATCTCGCGGTCCGTGGGTTCGAGCCCCGCGTCGGGCTCTGGGCTGATGGCTCGGAGCCTGGAGCCTGTTTCCGATTCTGTGTCTCCCTCTCTCTCTGCCCCTTCCCCGTTCATGCTCTGTCTCTCTCTGTCCCAAAAATAAATAAACGTTGAAAAAAAAAAAAAAAACCACTTATAGAAAAACAACTTACTGCATGAAACTATTGCTTATAATGAGCGATAAAATCCATAGAAACTTTGTGATCTATTTCAGTTTTCTTCAGCAACTTTCTAGCACAAGTCGACCATGTCTTCCCATGTCCCCTACATACCAAGGACTTCAGCTTTCACAAACACTACCTAGATCAACCCTGCACTTTCTAGGGAATCATCCTTTCCTATTAGAACATCCACACCCATCAGTATCCATCCACCTTGCCTTACTTTGACTTAATCTATATATTTCCTTTAGAAACAAATTGTACAAGCTATATCATTGGGGAGTTTCTGATCATTTATTTCACATTAAAGTGGATTAATTTTTCAGATAACAGCTTAATGTGTTCTCTTCCTAAGGGTGTTTGCAATTAAAATACAGGATAATACAGGCTAATAGTCAGACCAAATTAACAATGTTTGAATCGGGTCATTTCAGACAAGAGAGTGTAACTCTCAGTAGGTGTCTGTTTGGACAGACATCGTCATTGTGAAGGCTTCAGTTCGCCCCTGTGATTTCATGTAAGGCAGGCAATAATCAACCACACTTGTCTGCATTCCTTCCATTTTTCTTTCTGCTGAAGTCTTTTTTATTTTTTCTGTGAAGTTTTCTTCTCCAACTTCGTTTTCTGATAATTCGGAGAAGAATAGCGGAAAATAGGACATCAAGGGAACTAGGAAATGGCAGAAGCAGGAAAATAAGTATGGTACCCGACTTGTCCACAGAGGATATGTTCTAAGACCCCCATGGATGCCTGAAAACATAGATACTATCAAACCCTATATATACTGTGTACTTTTCTATAAATACATACCTACAAAAAAGTTTCATTTATTAATTATACTCAGTAAGAGATTAACAAAAATAATTAAAAAAAAAGAACAATTACAACAATATACCATAACAAAAGTAATGTGAATCTGGCCTCTCACTCTCTCTCAAAATACGTTATTGTACTTTATTCACCCTTCTTATGATGATGTGAGATGATAAAATGCCTATGTGATGAGATGAAGTGAAGTGAATGTTATAGGCATTGTGACATGGCCTTATGCTGCTACTGACCTTCTAACAATACCGAAGAAAGATCATCTATTTCAGAACTTGGTTGACCATGAGGATCTGAAATGGCAGAAAGTAATACCTCAGATAAGGGGGGACAGCTGCATTGCAGTGGCAAAATCTGTCTCAACTCATTAAACATTTTTTTAAAGTAGTATAACTCCACCCACTTCTTCCAAGTTAGCTTATCAGGCAGAATGAGAGCAGCAAGTTCAACAAATAGTTGCACCTTCCCTCTGCCACTTTGTTATGAAATCTTAAGTCACTTTAGTCTCTTTGAAATTCAACCTGCACGTACATGAAAGGGAGAAAATAATCCTTCTTTGGAGTTATGTCTAGCATAAAGTAGGTAGGATGAATGAACAAATGCGTGAATGGATGACTGTATAATAGTGTTGAAAGAATTAAATGAGATAATGTATACAATGTGCCTTGCATAGCAATTAGCGTATAGCAGGTATTCTGTTTATGTCTTTCCTACAGAAGAGGATCCAGGAAAGTTCAGCTAAAATACTCACTGTCCTTAAGAACCTAATATGTTTCATCTGACCACTTGAAACTTTCTTCCAAGTCTGGGTCTGTGTCCTCTGGGCATTACCCTCACACAGGATCTCACACCAGCTTTCTGGGTGAACTATATCAGAACTAGTTGGCCCTGAATGATCATATTATACCCATTTTTCCCTTGTCCCTTTCTTTTCTCATTTAAATTATTCAGTTGGTATGTCTTCCCTTTAGGGTTTGTATGCTATAAGAAGACAGACAGCTACCTGGATTTCTAATAGTGTTGCAGGGAGGAATCTGTGAGAAGAAAATGCCAGAAAATGTGGATGTGTGGCAGAATCCAGTAGAGTATGACAAATCATGAGAGAGAGAGACAGACAGAGACATAGAGAAACTGTGACAATATTACCTAACTCAGAAGGAAGACACCAGTGGACATAAGTAAAGGAGTGGACTCAGCAGAAGGATTATAAAAGAGCATGATCTATCAATATTCCATTGTACAGACACTTGCCCTCTTATATTTAGAGTTGGTAATACTGATTCTCCAGAGAATGTTGGGCCACAAGAACCAAGTCAGAGAAGATTAGAGTAGAATGATTTCATATCCTTCTCTGAATTGCAGGTTGCTTTTAATGCTTTTAAAAACCAGTTCCTGAGTGATATAGCTTTGGATGACATTAGCCTAACATATGGGATTTGCAATGTGAGTCTTTATCCAGAACCAACTTTGGTCCCAACTCCTCCACCAGAACTTCCTAGTAAGTAACAATAACATGTATTTTACCAATTAAATCGTTAATATTTTCAGGTAGATCTTCCTTTGACTTTTTAAATTATCTTAGTCTAATATTTTTTCACTGAAAATCTAAGACTTCAAAATATAAGTAAAATGGAAGCTAACAAAATATTACATGTTATGCATACACTCATAAAGAAATCATTTGGTACTTTGTTATGCATCATATTTATAATAATGTTAGTATATTTTTTTAATAATTAAGGTGTTGATTTCCATCCTGTTTTCATTAAAATACAAATTAAGGCTGTATTGACCATGTGGCATGGCTGAGAATCTTTGGGGAAAAAAACCTTAAGATTCTCATGGTCTTCTTAAAAAATGATGTTAGATCTCAAGAAGAGTTTAGTTAAGCTTGAAACCCACCCAGGCTTTTTCTGGAATAATTTAATAGTAATTATTGGGCCTGGACTTTGACCAAACACACCAAGATCACATGAAAGATTTTTATCCTGAAATGATGCCTTCGTAAGGCCCTGCAATGTGCTCCCTTCATGGGGCCACTAACGTGTTTCAGCTGAGCAGTGACCAGGATTTCCCTTGTCTTATGGGTTCTTTTAAGACAAAAAAAACCAAAATGGAGCCTGTGTCTACCTGTGTTTTTAATACAAATTGGACACATGACATTTCAGAGGAAAAAGGGGCATTACTATCCATCTTAGCATGTCAAAGGAGACCATAACTACATACTACTTTCAGTCTACAGGATTTGGCAGGAAAAAAAAAGGTACAATGATAAATTATATAAAACAGGTATTGCCTTTATTGAGATGTCTTCACTGCATTGCAGTTTTGATGTAAAAAAAAAAACATACCTTTTATCCTTCTTTGGATTATGGTACTTGGAAGCTGAGCTAGCTCTACAACTTTGCTTGTATCAGACCTCATGGATGTTTTTCTTCTGCCATGGATCTGAGCCCACAAACAGCACTTCTTCCATTTCCCATTTCCTTCCAAGTGCACTTGAAACTCTTCCCATAATCACACCAGCAAATCAACTTGGAGAACATATCCAAATTTGACTTTACTTCCAAAACTACATGTTTTTCTGCTTTCAATCTTTACCTTAAAAAAAGAAAAAGAAAGCAGACTTTCAGATGAGGGGCTTTAACAACTCAAAAGTTCTAAAGATAAATTACTGGTGTTTAAGAGCATATAACAAGTGAGCTGCAATTGAGATGAGAATAGTGATTACATTGTCACACTGATTCCATGCCACCATAGTGAATGTACTTACATTCTACCAAAAGGCTAGTTTACTCTTACCATCTTTCGTATTAACAGGTTTAGATGCTTGAATAGACTATACATAAATTCCTCAATATTTCAAACATTCATTCAAATTTTATAAATATCTACATGTAAAAAGCATTGCATAATAAATGTAATACATAGCAGTAACTAATACATGGAAAAAATAAATATAATCTATGTAAATAAATACTTAAGACAAAATATAATTATGTACCCCTAAAAGTAATGAACTAGAAAAGTAAGTGATAGACTTTGGAGAAGAAAGTGTGAACTAGAGAAGTCTTTAAGGAAACATTAAGAGACAGTAGAACACTTATAAAATTGAAACAAAGGCAGAAAAGTAGCACGCATTCTCACATAATAATTTGGCCACAAGATTGTGGCAAGGAGTGACTTTCATGGCACCAAACTCTGATTCTTACTCACCTTTGCTTCACAATTATCTGACTGGTTCTTAACATCACACAAATAGATCAATAAATATTATTAGACCTGAACCGATCTCTCTTTCTTTTTATGTTGACTGTAAATTTCTTTTGTGACACAAACATTTTTGTAAAACAAAATTTTGATACCAGAACTAAGATTTGGAAATGAAGGAAGGGATGGGATAGAGAAAAAACCACCATGAATACAATAGTTTGGGCTATCCAGCACTGTTTAAAAATAATTGTTTGACTTCATTGTTGGTAGCCCATACCTTATCTGTCTATAAAACTTATATATTACATTCTTATATAAAACATTCTGATGCAAAAACACCCACCACATTTTAATTATTAAAATTACTACTGGTTTGATAAATAATTCCTATGGATACCAAATATTAGAAACATCCTGCCTTTTTTTAAATGTTTATTTATTTATTTTGAAAGAAACAGAGAGCAGGGGGTGGCAGGGAGAGAGAGAGAAAGAGAGACAATCCCAAGCAGGCTCTGCACTGTCAACACAGAGCCTGACAGGGGGTTCGATCCCAGGAACTATGAGATCATGACGTGCGTTGAAATCAATAGTCAGACACTTAACCGACTGAGCCACCTAGGTGCCCCAACATCTTGTTATTTTGATATTTCAATCATTTAAAAACAATTTTCATAATCCTTTCTGCTGGTGTGTTTCTCTATTCATAGATAAGTGGTCAAGAAAAATTTTCCAGTGGAATTAAGTTTCATAGGCTTGGTATTTTTAAAATAATAATTTCATCATTATCTGAAATCAAAAATGCAAGATAACTTTTGTTCATAATACCATACATACAAGTAAAACTTCATTATAATTTCCCACATTAAAACTTTAACTACATAAGCCATTCAGTCCTCATATCTATTCTAGTCAGAAAGAGAAAAAATAATACTTCAATGTCAAGGAAGCATATCCTTGCATATTTTAACAATAGGGATATTATAACGGTAGAATGACCTATCTGATTTTAAAATATAAACTTTAGAATTTTCCCAAAGTATATTTGTTCCAGTTTCCAAATGGTTCACTTCAGGGCAATATTTAGCACAGCAGAAAATGTTAATTACCATCAAATGCATTCTGAACAATTTCATTCTAATGCCATTTGCAATTGGTTCAGTGAAATTCTTATTTGAGCAGAGCTTTTCTGGTTCCAGATCACTGATTTGTTTAAGCAGGAATAAAAGGAAACCATGGCTGACTGGCTAATAGCCTTTCTTTAGCTCTTATAGAGCATTTAAATAAGAAAATAATCCCAGACCAGTAGCTGACTAGCAAAATTCCTCCTTTGTTCCTAGGCATCCACATTGTGCCTAGTTTGGAGAATTGTTAAGTTCAGTTTTCGTAAGTACAGGGATTCTTCCATTTTGTGGCTTCAATCACTTGCTGTTGCATTAGCTCTACAATTGTTGCCCTCTGACATTAACACAAATAATTTAAGCGTGGGGATTGTATTGAGAACACTTTTAAAAAGTACACATTCCATTAAACAAATATCATGTCAACTTGCAACACAATTTGGGTGATTCGTGACAAGATACCTACTAAATAGAATAAGAAGAAACAAAAAGAAATCCACACTTCAGGTCCCTAACTTATTTCTGCAACTGTTAAAACTACTTAAGAAAAAAAATTATAAGCCATAGTTTCAGCTATTTTAATAGTCACTCTTTATTTCCACAATTTTGCTCTATTTGGCCATCATTTAGGCCATTTTCCATGTCCAAAGACCAAATCAAAGTTAATTTGGAAAGTTTCATAGACAGGACGTTATACTTTGAGTTAAATAATCTAACTTAAATTCTTCATTTCTATAGAAATGAATCGGTACCTATCTACTTGTCTTATAATTATATGAGGCTCATATTCTAGCAGAGCTACTTGCCTTTTATACCATTAGTATGACTTGATATTTAAATCCCTAGCAAATTCCATATTAACTGCACTCACATGCATTCATAGGTCACTAGAATATATGAATGGAATATAAATTTTGAGAAACCAAACACAAAATTTTCATGGGAGACTCCATTTTATATTACAACCTAAATTTTTTAAATGTTATATGTAATAGTGTAAGACTTGTCTATTACTATGATGATGAAAAGTAATTGCTGACTTTAACATTATTTAAACATCAATGAGAGATACTATTTCTCAAGGTGCATCTATTGTTTTTCCACAAATACCTTTAATTTGAACCTTCTTCTTGTAAGTGAGAGCTGGGCTTTTTTTTTTCACCCCACACTGACACATATCTCATGAACGTCAGAGGCTTCAGCATGGATTAAAAATGACATACCTCAAGGAAAATATCTATCCTTGACAACCACTTTGCAAAATACTGCATGCTATTTACATACTGTATGGAGTGAAAATCCCTGCTGGCATAGTAAGGAATTAATCAGAATACAAATCTTTGAGAGAACGGCTTCAAGAAAAAGAAAAATGAAAAAATTTAACAACTGTAAATGAATAGAGTTCCCTGTACCAGACAATTTAACTCTTTAGTCTCTGGGTGGAGAGAGTTTATCTAATGACACAGTATGACTGTGATACCCAAAAGTATGTTTTATGAGTCTTCAGCCCCTCTATTAAGAAGCTATGTCTTTACTATAGCAACACCACTCTTAAAATACATTTTCTTCATATTTAGAATGGCTGAAAGTGCTTTTTCCAATTCCTTACTATCATATGTATACAGAGTCACTGACATATCATATCAGGCCAAGGGTCAGAGATATCTTACTACTGAGTTATTAGATATGAAATTATATGTGAGATGAATTTCAAAAAAGGGATTTTTAAGTATTTCAGAATAATGAATTTCTAAGACTTCTGTTTAGTGGAGAAATGCTAAGTGAACTGTCTGCCTTGACAGGCTTCACAATTACGCTTGACAACATTTTAGTTCTAGTTGTGTATTTATTAAAGTCCTACCTACTCATCTATATCTAATATAACGTACTGTTGTGTTCAGTTATGTGAAAATTCAATACCTTCTCCAAAATGTCAGCTTTTTACTCCGTTAGAAGAATACATTTTGAGATTTTCCTATTCCTTGAAAAGAAAATATGAATGACGGTTTAAAATCAACAACAACAAAACAAAAACAAATCCACTGGCCACGTCTAAATCTGTGAAATGGGAAGAACTGGTTTTCCCCAATCTGCAACCTGCAATGTTAGTTTTGCCCCTGCAATTATACTTCCCCCTTTCCCATTAGTTTCACAGAAGATTTATGGGAGATTTTCATGGCACCAAGAATTATTAAAATTAAATGAGTTGTATGTTAGTGGGGTTGGAGGGATTGCCATAGATCCTTCTTCAGAAATCTTTACTGGACAATTAATCACATAATCAAGGAGAGTATTAGCCTCAGAGATGGGAGCACACAATCCTCTTGCCTTTCCTTCCTCCTGCCCAGTGGAGAACCTACTCTTATTCCCCATTATCACTCTTTCTTTGGTTTAAGTATTTTCTTCAACAACCTATGTACAGTACTTTCCTTCTTCTAGATCTATCCATCATTGACCTTACTTGTTAGTACTTTCATCTATGTTACTTTCTACCCTCCTTTTTGCTGTCTATACCCAACAAGTTTTATGTCACCTACCATCAAGTGGCACTTACTGAGACACAGTCAAACCCTGTCTATAGCTTAGACCAGACAGTGGAAATAATGCAGGGTTTAATCAACTTAATCAGAAGACATATTGAGGGATGAGCTTGAGATGAACTGAATTGAAGTCTTGACTTTGACACTAAATGGATGTGTACAGTATTAGCAAGTAACTGAATATCTCCAATGCTTTTATTTCCACTTAAAATTGAAATAATAAAAGTTATTACCTAACCCACAAGTATGTATTGGAAATCAGTACTGAATATGCCAGGTAATGTGTAGGCACTTTTCATAATTATGTCTAATTTTTATAAACAACCCTGAAAATATCTAATATATATCTATTTTATGTATGAGAAAACCAACTCTCCAAAAGTCAAGTAGCTAACTCAGGGCAAAAATTTAATCCACCAGCTCCAGCACATCTTCCTTTTATACATCATGTTCCCTCCCAGATGAGACGATGTGCATGGAAACAATGTGCAAATGGTAATATTTTATAAGAGATTATATTACTCTTGCTAAGCTCATCCGGATCTGGCCCAGCCTGCCCAGGAGAGTGTGTAAGGTAGACCAGGCTCCACACCTTACAAAACAGGATGGGATGGCAACACTACTACTGGGCCACAGCAACTGCCCCTCTCCGCCCAGTCGTATACGTCATGACACGCAAACCTAAGAGGCTCATTGCATGCAAATTTGGAAGAAGCACATGAATTGTAAAGATCTACATAAATGAGATAGATAACATATAAAAGAGGAACCAGGGAGCCCGAGTGGCTCAGTCGGTTACGTGTCTGACTCTAGATTTCAGCTTAGGTCATGGTCTCATGCTTCCTGAGACTGAGCCCTGCTTCAGGCTCCATGCTGACAGTTCAGAGTCTGCTTGCAATTCTCTCTCTTCCTCTCTTTTTCCCCCTGCCCCATGTGCACTCTCTCTCGTTCTCAAAAATAAATAAAATTAATTTTAAAAAATAAAACAGAAATAAAAGAGGGACCAAAGAAGAGGGTATGACTGAAGGCACTGCTATAGATATAGAGACATTTAATTATCCCTCCTATTATCTGATTTTTATCATATTGGGAGTAAATAACTTCAGTATCATCTGCCTTTAATAACAGTAAAAATATATACTTAATCTCAGTTTCCTATATCCTTAGAATTAGGTTACTTTTATCCTCTTGATTTTAAATGTAACATGCTAATAAAAATAAGATAGAATAAGGATACTTAAACTAGCTGGTAAAATTTTATATTACTCTAGAATTTTCTTCCTAAGCAGGAGGATAAATTTAAAATAGGTTAAGAATTTCATAAAGTTAATATGCCTACTTAAATCATCTTAGTTTTCACTAGGATACCTGTGCTCTATTTTTTCTAATAAGTGTTTCCTCAACTTGACTCCTAGACAATGTTAAGTACAGATCACTCTAGGCCAATTATTTAGCAAGTGAAGTTTCAGTTTGTCTCCCGTTCTTGACAGTAAAACAACTCAGGATACAGAACAGTGAGGCTTCCTCTCTACTGAAAAAAAGAAAGCTAGATAGACAGAAAGAAAGAAGGAAAGAAAGAAAGAAAGAAAGAAAGAAAGAAAGAAAGAAAGAAGAAAAAAAGAAAGGAAAAATAATAGAAAAACAAAAAGAAGGAAAAAAAGTAAAAAAATGGCCAAATGAGTCATTTACTAGCCCTTCTCAGAAAGGCAGATATAAGATCTGTTCTATTATAAAGATTCTTTTTTTTTCTATAGCAAGGAGTATCTGATACCTTATTTCATGAAGCCTATTTATAAAAGATGCTCAGAAAAATTATTCCTTACCCAAATAATTTTGGGAAATGCTGCATACTATTATGCCTTCTTGGAGATTCATAAATAACATAAGAATATTTAATGTTTTGAGAAGTTCTTCAGTAAGGAGACCAGTTTACCTGTAGTTTTTCATTACTTAAGTTGCAAGGTTTTCTTTTATACACACTATGCATTTTATCTGTCAAAATCAGTATTCCAAGAAATATAATTGGAAATTTGCTAAGATATAATATTATTTCTCTGAAATAAGCATTGCGTTACTAATGATTTTTTGTTATTTCCTTTTCAGCGGACTGTGGAGGACCTTTTGAACTGTGGGAGCCAAATACAACATTCACTTCTATGAACTTTCCAAACAGCTACCCTAATAAGGCTTTTTGTGAGTCGTTTCTTTTCCCAAGCCATGAGAAACAGATGTGTGTGTGTGTGTGTGTGTGTGTGTGTGTGTGTATATATATATATATATATATATATATATATATATATATCTCAAGGCTAGATTCCCACCTTGACACAGCAAAGTGGATTAGAAATTTTCCAAACCTGACTACAACTATCACATCTATAGTATTGCATAATATAATGATAGCAACAATAACAATAATGATTACTAACTTACTTAGCATTTATTTCATGCCAGGCACTGTGCTAGTGCTTAATATACTGTTTCAGTCAATTCTTACAATAATTCTTTGAAGCAGGTGTTATTATTATAATTCTAAAATTTAAAAATTTAATAAAACCAGTAAGTAGAAGTACCTTACTCCAGATACTGTTCTCTTAATCACTCATCTTGATTATACATACAGTGTCTATATTATATATAACAAGTTTGCAATTTCATAGAATAAAGTCAGCGAAAGTGCAAAAAGTAAAGGGCCAACTGTGACATCCACACCTTTTGTAAATATAGACCAGTGTCAATAAAGCAGGCAGCTAGAGTCAGGTAGCTAGTTTCTCAGTATAAAAGATGAAATAATGAGGATTCACTAGAAAATCATTAAGTGTAGAGGGAAGAATAGTTTGCTAAAACTGAACAGAGTCTATATCTAGGTCAATATCTCTAAGTAGAGTAGCTCATTCAAACTGCATAGAAATTATGTTAAAGATGCCAATTCTCCAGCCCATCCTACAAATATTCCACTTCAGTAGGCCTGGGAAACAGATATGTTCCTCACATGGCCGCATCTAAGATAGCAACACCAATCTAAATGGGAAAATCTACCAGTAAAAGAAATGCTCTAATGACAGTGAAAAATGTGTTGTCAGAAAATGTCAGCTTTTCTTCCTTGAAATGACCCAGAGATAAGTAAATATCACTTTCATAGGAGAATAAAGTCACTATTCCAGGGGCTTATCTGATCCAAAAAAATAAACAACCATGAATCTCATTTGACTTGTAGGGGGAACCAGAGATTATCATCTCTACTCCACATTGAAGACATCTTTTAAACATATCATTTGTACAAAGGAATGGTCCAAAATTTCTGAAACATCAGTGGAATATTAAAAGAACAATTTGAATAAATTTATTAAATTTGTTGATTTATTAAATAAATATTATTGGGCACTTTGTTAGGCACTGAAATGAGAAAAGAAGAAACAAACATGACACAGTCTAGATGAAGATGTAGATAAATTATCAGGCTTTACAAAATACCCAAGGTAGTGTAACAATAAAAGGAAAGGCAGGGTGCTGTGGAGGGACATGATATTTACCTAATATACGAAAGTTCAGAGAAATTTGAAATTCTCAAGGGAGTAAAGCTTTTGAGGGAAATCAAAAGAAGTGTGTTCTAAACTGTGTTGTCATGTTTTACTTTTAAGGTATTTGGAATTTAAATGCACAAAAGGGAAAGAATATACAACTTCATTTTCAAGAATTTGACTTAGAAAATATTGCAGATGTAGTGGAAATCAGAGATGGTAGAGGAGATGATTCTTTGCTCTTAGGTAAGTCTGCAATTTAAGTATTGTGAAGGTTGTATGGCTCAAGATGTTGGAATGATAGAGAAAGCATTTCCCAATAAAAATAGTCTTTTACAACAAGCAAAATGACATTACAACAGCAGAGTAACATGTCAAATTTTATGTGGAGCTTCCAAAATGAGAGTGTTTGCAATAATGAGAGAGTAATATTCTTCTTGAGCATTCTTGGCAAACCAGAATTAATATTTTTGCATGAGTAGTTTCTACCAGCTATATTAATTCACTACAGTGAGCATTATACCTTGGAGACTAAGAGCTAAAAACATGCATTACTGAGTTTAATATGCATTATGTATACATCATATTTCCAAAAGTAGCTATTAAATCCAGTTTTGTTTCACTTCAAACTAAAGGAACAAATTGTGTTTTTATGCAAAAATGTTTTATGATTTTTTATTTACATTTCATTATTACTCTGATTGTGTCTCTAGTACCAGCTGCTTCTATATAAGTATCTGAAAATGATTCGAATATTGATCAAAGTTGATTTTTCCCTAACTTCTATTGATTACTATTTTTTTAATAAACATGGGAGAAAGTGTACTATTCTAGAGGAAATTCTTGTACGTAGGTCATAAAATATATGGTAACATAATAAAAATCTATCAGTCAAATGTGATAGCTATTATTTTACTTAACTACTACCAATATTTTAAGAAAGTGTCTCTTGATAAGTGATATATTAAATTATGAAAATGCTTATAGAGTCAACTGGAATGCATGAAACAACACACTTCACAAGTAAAAATGTTTTATCTAACTGTGCTTTGGACTCATATTAATCATTTCCTACAAAGTCTGACCAGGTAACTATGCAATCAGGGTGCAATCACATGAACACTGCAACCAATGGAGAAGACCAGAGGGAACTTTCTCTACAGTAAAGGTGCAGGGTGGTGGGGAGGGTTCCCAGCAATACTAATCCATTGCTGCTTACACAGTGTTCTTCAGCAAAATCCCACAAAGTTCTGACGTACAGGCTTCCTAGAAGATTTTGAGAGCCACACAAAGAACGTATCAACAATGAAAATCTCGGTGGGGCTGGGAGGCTAGTGTTAATAAGAACTGAGGAACTTCAAATTTGATTTTTATATACATAGTTATGAACACATTTTGAGTTATTTTCCCATGTTTAGGTTATATTGCCCCTCTAATGAAAATTTCAGTGTTCTTATGATCTAAGAAAAATTATTTTTTGTCATTTCACCTCTTAATATTTACATTAATTATTGAAAGGTAAATAAGTATTCCAGAGGATCCCAGAATCATAATTTTCAAAATTTTAGGCAAGAAGTTGTTTTGAAACAGTCACTTTAGGGGATTCTAATACATAAAATATCTAATAATATGAACGTATTTTTAATTAGCTTAAGTCTTTATTGTGCAGTAGAGAGTATTTCATTATTTGTGAAACCCCCATAGCCCAGGGGTTAGTGGGAAACATTTTGAAAACATAACTTAGGTTTATATTATCTGTCTCTAATTAATCTAATCCTTCAGCTTAGTTTAATGATTCAACTCACACACACAAAAGAAAACCAAATAAATTTGGACAAAAATTTACTAAGGGAAGCTATAATCTCCATTATTTTCCAAAGGTCTTTAAAACAGACATATAATCATTTCTTCTGGGATAACATGAGCTTTGAATAGTAGTGGTGCTAAGCCAGATAGTATAAATAATTCATCGTTAAATTATAGAGCCACAGCAATAGTGGAAAAGATCAATAGAGAAGTTGGCTTTCCTAGAAGCAGTGTCCAAAATCTAAAAAAAAAGCATAGTTATTTATATGTGGTCGCTTCCCAAGCAAGCTACGCTGCATGTAGCATACATCTAGAAGGTGGAACTGACAGAAACGAGTCTATTTTCTTCTAGATTCAAAGAATCCCCTCAATAATTATCTTGTTTTCATTTGGAGCAGCTGTGTACACAGGGCCTGGTCCAGTAAAGGATGTGTTCTCAACCACCAGTAGAATGACGGTGCTTTTCATCACTGACGATCTGTTGGCAAAAGGGGGATTTAAAGCAAACTTCACTACTGGCTACTACCTGGGGATTCCAGGTATGTGCACTTAGGGTTACATGTTAAATTGTAACTTTTGGAGCAAAACGATACAACCAGACAGTATTTTGAAGCCTAAATACGACTTCATTGTTTGCATTCAAATACATTCATCTGTCTTCATTTTATCAGAGATTTTCTTCCTGCCTTTACATCTGTATAACTGCTGCTTAAGTCAGTTCAAAGAAAGAATCCATATTTTCAGCAGACCTACTTGTACTTCTCTGGGGTGTAGAGTCGTGAATTTTGTTCACTGAAGAGGACCATTTTAAATGTTAAAAGCAGGGTACTTGGGACTATGAGGAAGGAGAATTATCTGTCACGTCATTTGCCAAAAGCATTTTCAGAGAACAGCGGGGAGTCAGGCAAGTGAGCTGTTTGGATTCCAACAACATCCAATTAAAAAATTAACATCACTAACTTCTTAAAGACAAACCAGTGTAAAGCTGCTGCCGTGAAGGATGAAGGAATTTGATGCTGATATTACTGGCATATATAATCTTCTAATCCTACATTTTTTATTAGACCATAACATAATCAGCAGGCCAAAACAAAATTGCCTGCCTGCTTATCATGTATCTGTATCTCTATAAGCACAGATAGAGGATATGGTATAACTCTTTGCATTTGACAATTTATAGTGAATTTGTGATCACTTGCTGCTCCCCTTGGAGTGTGATTTTTCTTATACCCCCGCCCACAACTCTGTGGTCCTCTCCAAGGGGATAATATGTCAGGAAGACAGAATATATGTCATTTCCTTTATCTATGTTTCCTTTCCATAGGAGATTGTGGTCAGTTTGTCTTTGACCATAATGTCTAGAAAAGAGGTAGGGGTCAAGGCACTGATCCTCATCTGGCTTGTTATCTAATCTCAGATCCAGCTGTGCAAATATCTGTTCCTCCACTTACAACTGGCCTAAACCTTTGACTGCATCTCTGAAAGTTGAATGCTTTCAGATTTACTGCAAAGTTGATCTGTATCTTGTCTACCAACCTGCCATGAAAATAAGCCGCATCAATTATTAGCCAACCTACTTAGGTAGGAGTGTGTGGTAGCCCAATCAACTGACCTGCCCTTCTGGATTTTGTGACTGGTTTTAGACACAGCGACTTGTGACTTGTAAGCAACAGTGACATGCATCAATCAAAATATTCAATTAGTGAATTGAATATTTGCAGTGCGATTTGAATATTTTCAACCTATGATAAATATGTAATATAAAATGATGGGAATAAAGAGTTTGAGATCTACTGAAAATTAGATTTTTATCTTAAAATACAGTCCATGACAAAGGAGAAAATGGAGAAAATGACAGGATTTAAATTATTTTTATTTTATAAATTAAGACTATTTTAAAGTCATACTTATAATTATTTTTCAGAGGAGTAAAAAAGAAAATATAGTGACATGAAAATAGCAATAGATATTATATATTTATGTAAGTATACATTTATAAATATATATTTTTATGACATATATTTGTATGATATATACATACATATAATAAGGAACTAACTTAGTAAAGAATCATATCACTGTTTGAAAAATATTAATCAAGGCAATTTTGAGACTAACATTTTGTCTTATTTTTTGTTTGTTTAGCTTCAGATTTTTATTTAAATTCCAATGATTTATTTATTTAAAATACAACATAATATTAGTTTCAGATGTAGAATTTAGTAATTCCCCACTTACGTACAACACATGGTACTCATCACAAGTGCCGTCCTTATTCCCTATCACTTATTTAACCCATCCCCCCACTCACCTCCCCTCCAGCAATCCTTAGCTTGTTTTCTATAGTTAAGAGTCTGTTTTATGGTTTGCCTCTCTCTCTCTTTTTTCCCCCATGTTCATTTGTTTTGTTTCTTAACTTCCATATATGAGTGAAATCATATAGTATTTGTCTTTCTCTGATTGAATTATTTCACTTAACACAATAGTCTCTAGCTCCATCCACATCACTGCAAATGGCAAGATTTCATTCTTTTTTATAGCTGAGTAATATTCCAGTGTGTGTATGTGTGTGTGTGTGTGTGTGTGTGTGTGTGTGTGTGTTCCACATCCTCTTTATCCATTCATCAATCAATGGACATTTGTGTCCAATGTTTATAGCAGCATTATCAACTGTAGCCAAATTATGAAAAGAGACCATCATTTTGAATTAAGCTACTAATTCTGTTCTCTGATAATTCTGTTGTTATTGATTTTACTATGGTAACTATATTTGTCTGCCAGTATTTTATTCCAGTTTTTTTCTGTTTGTGAGTGAACCTAATATTTTAATTTAATCCAACATTTGATTTAACTTAGGTTAATAGTTTGACTTTCTGATGATACATCTGATGTAGATGAATAATGGACATGGATAAGGAAATTTTGGTATATAATATTTAGTCCTTCTAAGGTAAAAAGGACTTTGAATGTGTATTATTGATAAAACCTAATTGGTTCTTACTGTTAATAGAAAGCAAATGATATAATAAAAAACTTTAGCTAATAGTAGAAGACACAAAATGGTTTCAACATTATTTTTATACCTAAAATTATGACTTGTAATTTTTTACAAAATATTAATATTTAATTTTAGCTCCTAATATCTTGGTGAACACTGCCCCCCAAAAATGATATTACAAATTAGTTGCCCCTTAAGATATTTGGAAAACCATTTCTATTTGAGGCAGAGGAATTTCCTGTTTAAACTCTAGCACAACCAAATTCTTTTTTCTGGTTTGATTAGAAGTCTTTGTTAATGGTGTAAAAGGCACAGTTTCTTGGTTGCTTGCATACCAATTCAAATACTCTAGCACCAAAATATCCACATTTCCACAAATAATTGCTGCACAAAAGCGTGATCAAGAATTCAAAAACAGGGGTGCCTGGGTGGCTCAGTGAGTTAAGCGTCTGACTTCAGCTGAGGTAATAATCTTGCCATTTGGTCAGGCTCTGTACTGACAGCTCAGAGCCTGGAGCCTGCTTTGGTTTCTGTGCGTCCCCCTCTCTCTGTCTCTCTCTCTGTCTCTCTCTCTCTCTCTCTCTCAAAAACAAACATAATTTTTTTAAATAAAAAAGAATGCAAAAACAATATATAAAAAGTTGGAAAGATGTGAAAGTCTAGAATGAGGATGCAGGAAAAAACACCAAGCTACAATTTAAAAATAATGAACATTCCCAAAGGGAAAGAACCAGTTGAAACTAATAGGGGAAGCTATAAAGGGAAAAAAACTTTTGGATCTGATTAAATGACTAAAAATCACAAAGTCTTACTGCTGTCTGTAAAATATTAATAAGCAGTAATTAGTATTATAAAATTTCCTATTTACATTTTTAAATTAAAGAGGAAAATTTTTTGGCAAATTTCTAAGCAAAATAAATATAATCATTTTTCAAATGTGTTAAAAATCAGATCAGCCTCATATATTACTCATTTCTTTTTTTTTTCAATGTATGAAGTTTATTGTTAAATTGGTTTCCATACAACACCCAGTGCTCATCCCATAAGGTGTCCTCCTCAATACCCATCACCCACCCTCCTCTCCCTCCCACTCCCCCATCAACCCTCAGTTTGTTCTCAGTTTTTAAGAGTCTCTTATGCTTTGGCTCTCTTCCACTCTAACCTCTTTTTTTTTTTCCTTCCCCTCCTCCACGGGTTTCTGTTAAGTTTCTCAGGATCCACGTAAGAGTGAAACCATATGGTATCTCTCTTTCTCTGTATGGCTTATTTTACTTAGCATCACACTCTCCAGTTCCATCCATGTTGCTACAAAGGGCCAGATTTCATTCTTTCTCATTGCCAAGTAGTATTCCATTGTATATAGAAACCACATCTTCTTCATCCATCTGGTCAGAGTGGCTAAAATGAACAAATCAGGAGACTATAGATGCTGGAGAGGATGTGGAGAAACGGGAACCCTCTTGCACTGTTGGTGGGAATGCAAACTGGTGCAGCCACTCTGGAAAACAGTGTGGAGGTTCCTCAAAAAATGAAAAATAGACCTACCCTATCACCCAGAAATAGCACTGCTAGGAATTTACCCAAGGATACAGGAGTACTGATGCATAGGGGCACTTGTACCCCAATGTTTATAGCAGCACTCTCAACAATATATTACTCATTTCATGATGATACTTAAAAACGATATGGTTATATTTCTAAGATTTGTGGATAATTAAATGTATAAGCATCAATATCATCTATATTTGAGTGCAAAAGAATTAAGTGCTCAATTCTTCAAAGTATCTTAAAATAGTGCAAGAAAATACCCAATAACTACTCTGCTGGAGAAGAGGGCCTCCCAAATTTTTTCCAAGAATGATGTCATGGAAAAAACTTATGAAAAAAGTATTATATTTTTTGAATCATTATAATGTACACCTGAAACTAACACAACACTGAACTAACAAAACACTGTGTGTTGACTATACTGCGATTAAAATTAAAAACTTAATAAAAAAAACACACAATCTGAATTTCGGAAAAAGAGGAGAAGAGCAGAACAAACATTTTTTTTTCCAAAAAACGATATAGAAATAGCCAATAGATACATGAAAAGATGCTCAACATCATTCACTATCAGGGCAATGCAAATCAAACTACAATGAGCTGTCAACTCACACCTGTTAAAATGGCTATTATTCAAAAGACAAGTAATAAATAACCAAGTGCTGGTGAGGGAGGATGTGAGGTAAAGGGAACCCTTGTATACTACTGATGAGAAGCAACTTGGTTTAGTCACTGTGGAAAACATGAAGTTTCCACCAAAACTTAAAAATAGAACTTCCAAAAAAATTTAAAAAAATAAACAGAATTACCATATAACCCAGGGGTGCCTGGGTGGCTTGTTTGGTGAAGCAACCAACTCTTGATTTCGGTTCAGGTCGTGATCTTATGTGTGTGAAGATCTAACCCCGAGTTGGCTCTGGACATGGAATCTGCTTAAGATTCTCTCTCTCCCTTTTCATCTGCCTCTCCTGTGCTCACTCTCTCTCCAAAAAAAAAAAAAAAAAAAAAAAAGAAGAACAAAAAAAAAAAGCTATATCATGAAATCCAGCAATCCCACTTTTGGGTAAGAATGAAAAAGAAATGAAATCAGAATCTCAAAGACATATCTGTACTTCCACGTTCATTGCAACATTATTTCCGATAGCCTAAGTATAGAAACAACCTCAGTGCCAATCTACAGATACATGGATAAAGGTAATGTGGTATATTGTATTCAGTGGAATATTATTTATCCATGAGAAGGAAGGAAATCCTGTCATTTGTGACAACATGGATAAACCTTGAAGGCATTGTGCTAAATAAAATAAGTCAGAGGAAGACAAATACTACAGCATATTGCATAGGTGGAATCTAAAAAAGCCAAACTCTTAGAAACGGAAAGAAAATAAATCAGTAAATAAATAAATAAATAAATAAATAAATAAATAAATCGTATATTTTTAAAGAAACGGAGATGAACTGTAAAACCAACTGAATTCATGAGATAAAATAACTAATAACTCTATCAATAAGGAAATGGATTTTTTTCATGTCTCCAAACAATTAGAATAATTATTGGGCATTCCACCGTCTGCAAAAAGAAATCATCTTGCAACAAAATTTTAGACAAATGTAGGTCTTTTAAAAAACATTTAAGAGAGGAGAAAAGTGAAAAGAGAATAAATTATGAAAAGGAATATGGTAACAAATCTCTTCCAACAACAATATTAGTTACTGGTTTTTATTAGTATTTGTATATCATTATCATTATCATTATTTGTATAATGAGATAAATATAACACCTAGGATTTTGAAAAATATTACAAGTAATCCTATTCAAGATAAAAGCCTAAAGAGCACAATCTGTTACTTTCAACACAAAACAGATACCAAGTTTTTGGTGAAGGGGTTATTCATAGTTGCCCATTCACTAGATTTCAGTTACTGTGGTTATGATATTTAAGAAATAAATCATTTAGAGAGAATTCCCAATCGTTGCTAGAATGGAATCTTCCATGACCATCACTGTGTGGTGAATATGCTGGGAATGTGATTTCTCATCCCTCCTGGACACAGGACAGATGCTGTTGGGGAGTAGAAAATGGAGTGAATGAATCGTCATCAGCACAGTCTCCCAGAGAGATTTTTACACCAAAAGACTGAAAAGCAATTATAGAAACAGGGAATTGGCAGTGGAAGATAATCAAGCTGATAATGGAAAGAGAGCTCGAGCACACTTATCTGTTTATATGGTGCCCTGCTTTGGTGATCATTTTAGAAAGGAGTATGAAAGGGATATCACAAATTTTCAGCATTTATGTACTTCATTTATCTTGTGTGATATTTTAAGGGCACCTTCCAATGCATTCAACTGAAATATAAAACAATTGTATAACACATTTTTGTATCTCTTTTCCTTATCCTATTTTTAACATTTCCCTGTAAATTAAACTAGAGCATATGAAATATAGATTTATTAAGATGTGTCTCCCATAAACGTCCCCTTATTGCTCTTTTCTCATACTCAGAGTCTTAATTCGGAATTCAATAGTGCTTATCAGGCAACTGTGGAAGCGGCAGCTGATTACATTTAGGGGTTTAGAGCCCTCCCCAGATTGTGTGGCATGTGCCTTAGAGATCAATTCAGTTCCATTTAAAGCCAAGCATATGTTGACTAAACGAGGCAGGGCTACTGGAGACTTCATAAAAAGAAGATGGGAAAATTCAATTCTTAGCGATATTTCTTTTTCCCTCTCTCTCTATGGGCATAAAATGATCAGACGTAAGATTTCAGAGGCCACAGAGAGTTACACTTTGGGACTAAAGACTTCTTAATGAAGCTGAACTGTTATATGTGGCAAAGAATCAGAATCCAGTTCATGCATGTAAGGAAAATTTTGAAAGAGTTTATTCACAGCTTTCTTCAGAATTTATAATTTCTACTTAGGTCAGCAACAATACATCATTTTGTCCCATTCAGTATTTTTTCATTCAATGCATCCATTTTACAGAAAGAAGTTAGTTTTTTGGATTCACGGGGTATAACCCTAACAGCTTCAGGCTACAGCACAAAAATAAATTATAATTTCAGATCTCTATGCATGTATTCACTCATATTTTCATTCAGAAATTTATATTTCCTTTTGGCAAACATGTGCTTTTCCAATTGAATGTAGCCTGACTACCCTAGTAAAAGAGTAAAATTATCAATAAACTTATCTGTGAAATAAATTATTGCTATTGAGAACTCAATTTTTACATAATGATTTTAATAAGCTATGAAAACAAAGTAATGAGATAATTTTAAAATAACTCATGCTGACTACCCTTCTATATTAAGGTATTTAATAAGGGATATGTAATTAGGCTGTCAACTTTTTAAATAAATATAATATGTATCAAAGCATAGATTTAAAATAGAATATACAAATACAAACACATGTATACATAGTTTTAAGCCTTCCTGCTTTGTAAAGGAAAATCAATAATAGATAAAATATAAAGTCAGTTAAAATATTAACGCTTGCTTGTAGAATATATAATTGTCTTCGCCCATTTATCATCTCACTAATCTGGTTAAAAAATACGTGTTTGTGAAACAAATTGATAATTACATTTACAAGAACATCCTTAATAGTATTATGGTTGATGTATGTAACGTACTTCTCTCATGGGGTAAAGATTTACAGAAACAACTAGACCAGCCATGTCTTCCTTAAAATATTTCTTATTAATGGAACTTAGATTTGGGTTGCAAAGTATAGAATTCTTCAAAGTTCAAAACAAAGTACAAAATTGTTGTTTTAAGATACCCAGAGAAAGAGAGTAGGTATGATTTCTTGTTGTTTATATGGTTATCTGAAAGTTAGTGAAAGGGATGCTTTCTAAGTGTTACTCTTTTTGCTGTTAATATTATTCCTTGAGCATTCAATATATTCATATTGGTATACTAAATTTCTTTTTTTTTAAACTGAATCTCATAACATACCTAAGACATAATATTGTTTATTCCCATTGGACAGTCAAAGAAACTAAGGTTCAGAAAGATTAACTTATTTGCTCAAGGTTAAAAATAAACATAAAGAAAATAGCTACACTGCGGATCAAACCAAGGTCATAAGATTCCAGAGCTTATGTTTTAGCCACCATTCAAAAACAAACAAGTATATTTTATCTTGGTAATTCATGGAATCAATTCCTATTTTACATTTCAATAGAGTTACCATTAGAAGATCAACTGCCCAATTTAAAAATGTATTTTTTGAATTGTACTTTTAAAGATTGCTTTATATTGTGTCAACTCTATTACTGGGGTTCATACTGATCTTTGAGGCATATCACTCATTTGACATAAATTAATTCACTTTATCAGATGTGCCAGGCACTGGATCAAGCCCTGGGCATGTAAAGATGAACAAACAAAGCATATAGATATTGTAGCTAGTAAACTATATATTCAATTTAAAGAATGGATTTAACAAGAGTGTAAACAGAAAACGTTTTCTTTTTCTCCACCTACTTTATTTCAAATCTC
The DNA here is from genome assembly GCF_018350155.1 of Leopardus geoffroyi. Classification (NCBI taxonomy): domain Eukaryota; kingdom Metazoa; phylum Chordata; class Mammalia; order Carnivora; family Felidae; genus Leopardus; species Leopardus geoffroyi. The sequence continues at coordinate 25,637,141 of NC_059333.1, forward strand.
TCTTTTGGCCCCTGGATATTTCAGACAGATCTCTTCACTTTTCCAGTTATTTTAGGTGTTAACTTTTCTTAACTGGTTAATTAAGATTCACTTTTAGATATTAAGATATACTGTCAAATACAGCATCCAAACTTTAATATCATCTAGTTCAAAGTTTCTTTTACCTCCCAACTCTGTAAACTAATAACCTAACCTAATAACTTAAGGTAGAGGAGGTAGAAATATTGCCTTTGACTCATTTTTCACTTTCTTTCCCTTTCATTTTCCTATAGCTGTAGTGTCAGAGGAAAGGCAAGCAAGAAAAATCTACCATCACTGTATTTTTCTTTTGGCCTACAGTGGCTCCTGGCCAAATGCTAGCTAGCTCTTTTGTAGAACAGAACTGTGAGTTCTTCGGAGCATTCCTCTCCCACCCCCCTTCCCCAGGCCTACTGCACTGTAGGTATGGGTGGTACTCTTCCTAGCCAATCTCTAGCCCTGCTGAGCTCCTAACCCACCTCAGATTCCATCACTCCACTTCTTTGTGTTGAGCCTGCTTGTCCTGTAAGGCAGCTGTCCCTCCATTACATTGTCCAGTGTCCACTGATTAAAAAAAACAAACAAACAAAAAAAACTTACACACTTTTCTCGCATGGAGAAAATGTAGGTTCTTTCCACTGCCACTCTCTCTCCTGGCCCCTAATTACCATCAAGAGATGCTCCAGCCTAACTTTCTGACTTTGAATTCATTACATAGGAAGAGAACACAGGTCTTTAATTATACAGTTATATGCCCACAAACCTTAAGAAACTAAAGTCACAGTCTTCTGTGAAGTCATTCACTATACTTCAGTTTAGTCTGATTGTTTTCAAAAAGTGGATCATGAAATCAATTTATTTGGTTTCGATAAACATTTCTTACTATGGAATGGAATAAAATGGAATAGAATAAAATTTAGAATAGAATAGAACTAAATAATTGTGTTCAGTTACACACACACAAGCACACAGAAACACACATCTGTTGGAAAAAAAAATCTGAAAGTCCCTGCGTTAATCCCATGGAAACACTGGTCCTTGTGATTCTTTAGGCTGAAAAAATTTCAGGCTGAAAGTGATAGGATGGCCTTCTCCCTTTAAGTCAACTCAATATGAATGGTTGCCTTGGAGCATTCCTCAGCTGGTGCGCTGGATGGCACCATATTCCCTTCTCCCACTCTTCTTCAAGGAACATTACACAGTCTTCTTTTAGAAAAAAAACTTTAATCTTCTTTTATATAAAAATAGAGCTGGAAATAGGTGATGGGTGTTAATAGTTGCTAGACCAATTTTGATCTATTTTTTAGTTAAGTGTAGTATGGATATATTTAGTACTTCTATTTAGAGTGTAACAATATTTATCAGTACTCTCAGATTTGGGGCTACAACCTAGATTCTAAAACAACAGGAATGATTCCTTTCAAGTACTATTACATGTGGTCATCATAAATTGAAAAAGTCTCTACGGAGATTAATACAATTCAGTTTTGAACCTACTTTAACATGAATTGTGGCTCCTTGAAAATAATATAATCATTTATAATTAATATTCATAATAGCTTTCAAAATACAGGTTTCCCTCTTCCTTGATTTTATCAAGTGCTTTTGCTTCCCCATTATGCTTATCCATACACAATGTAGGGGAAGAAACATTAAGCCTCTCCATACCCAGCCACTATAATCTCCCTTCTCAGGGAAGTCAAATCTCATGTGGCCTCAACAGGGTCCTAGTACTGCCATGTAGCTATCCCTCCTAAGCCATAATTACAAAACATTGAGGGAGCAAACCCCTCTCTCCCTGTGACATGAGGAGTCACCCAGGGCAAAACCCTGTAAGATCAAACAAACAGGTCCAGGAAACAGCAGCACCACTTTCTTCAAACAATATTTCCAGTTGGCCTATTTTTGCATGACCCAAATCCTGGAAACCACCAACTGCCTGCAGATCCATTCAGTTTCTTCCCTGTCCAGTTTCTTCATTTTCCTTCTATTTCTTCACATGCAAATTATATTCTCCCAATTCCAATCCTGATTTACTTGTTTGGGGCCCCATCTTTAAGTTCCTTTCAAACGACTGTTATTGCAGAGTTTCCATGTCTTTGTGACTACTTTTCCCCACCTGACTCATGATTTAATTGAACTCAGTATCCAGCCTCATCCAACTTTGGTCCCACCAAAAGGCAACTTTCACATTTAAAAAAAAAATTTTTTTAATGTTTATTTATTTTTGAGACAGAGAGAGACAGAGCATGAACGGGGGAGGGGCAGAGAGAGAGGGAGACACAGAATCGGAAGCAGACTCCAGGCTCTGAGCCATCAGCCCAGAGCCCAACGCAGGGCTCGAACTCACGGACCGTGAGATCGTGACCTGAGCTGAAGTCAGATGCTTAACCTACTGAGCCACCCAGGCGCCCCACACATTTTTAAATCATGTAGGTTTGGATGTATCATTTGGAGGGCGAAATCAACAGATCTTCTATGCTTGTGTAACATTCCAAAGGTTGAGGCTTGAATATTTATATGGGAGGAGGAGTTTATTGAAGAGAAACTAACAGAGTTTATGAGGGAGGGGTATATCCTAGACCTCTCAGCCATCCCTTGGAACTGCTCTGTGCTCTGCTGTAAAGAAGATGCCTAGGGGTGCCTGGGTGGCTCAGTTGGTTAAGTGTCTGACTTCAGCTCAGGTCATGATCTCACAGTTTGTGAGTTCGAGCCCTGTGTCAGGCTCTGTGCTGACAGCTCAGAGCCTGGAGCCTGCTTCAGACTCCGTGCCTCCCTCTCTCTCACTGCTCCTCCCCTGCTCACATTCTGTCTCTCTCTCTCTCTCTCTCTCTCAAAAATAAAGAAGTATGAAGAAAAATTAAAACAAAAATAAAGAAGATGTCTAAGGTTTTAGCCACCCTTTCCTCAAGCCACATCTCTGGCTTTGACACTACTATTGTGGAGGCGTTCTGAGCAACTAAGTGTATATAGTCTCACTTGATATTAGATCGAGGTCAACAATGCACTGTAGTAAAAGGTTGATGTGTAAAGAGGCAGAAATGGGATGGATATTACAGGATCATCTATTTGTCACCTTTTTATCCTATATGTTAATATTCTTTCCCCATAGAGCCCTGCAAGGAAGACCATTTTCAGTGTAAGAATGGAGAATGTATTCCACTGGTGAACCTCTGTGACGGTCATCTACACTGTAAGGATGGCTCAGATGAAGCACATTGCGGTATGTTTTGATTTTAAGAAAACACTCATCACTTTAGCCTCTACACTTGGATCCTCCAAATGTAAAAGAAAGATCAGAAATGTATTTATCAGGACGTGTTTTGTTCCTTTTGTGTATCATCATTCCCCTTGTGACTTCCGCACCTTGGATGCCACTCTGGTTAGGAGAAAAATTAACAAGCAGACCCCTGTTTATTGTTAGTTTATTTATTTAAATTTGACTACATTTAGTAACTTTAAGTCTAGGACAACCCATATTCAGGTAGGAAGCATAAAGTAGTACTGGGAGACAATGGCCCACACCAGGCCCTCTAGCACCGCCCATATTGACTATGATACTCCTTTGCCTGCATATGGAGGCACCCTCATGTTTACTTATAACTGACTATGTTACACTTGCTCCTTTGCATTCTTGGTTCTTCAGTATCTACTTCTCCTCCTGCTTAGTTGAGTCTTTAGTCTCATCTGCTTCTGAACCTCTATAATGAGTTGTGGCTACTTTCACTATATCTTGCTTTTATTTCTAAGCAGATACTTAGTGCTGCTTATTACATGCCATGCACTATATCTGATTGCTGCAAAACAATCTTAACAGAAGAAGAATTAGCTCTTTTTAGCCATGAGAAAACGGGTTTGGAGAAGTTAAGTGGTTGTCAAAGATCACATACATAGTAGGGGCTAGAGTTGCATTTTCAACCTAAGTCTGTCTAATTCTAACAACGCTCTTGCTTTTCTCAGAATAGGGGGAAAAATGTAAACAATAACATGAAATTTACCCATTGTGGGTAAAACTATTGTTTCTGATGTTTTACCTGTTTGATAAACTAGCTTAGCTTGGCCCAGTCCCTACCTAGCCACTAATAGCATCTATACTGTATCCAAAATGCTTGTAAGATGGTGGGGAAGAGATGGAAACCAAATAGCGTAAGAACAAGGCCAAAGAAAATAGCCTCTAGAGAAAGAAGTAGGAAAAAAAGTGCCTATGAACTTGAATCGTCCTTGTTTGAGAGACCAAGCTTGTGAGACATACTCCTCACAATAAATATTATTTTCCATTTATTTTCTATTTTGATATGCACTAAACTTCCATATCTCTCTGCCTTTTTCATTTTTGTAGTTATGTGAAAAGAGCAATGTAAAGTCTATCACATTTATATTTTTCAACTTAAGCTTTCTAACATCCTCTTTTTTAAATGTTTATTCATTTTTGAGAGAGAGAGAGAAAGAGTGCACGTGAGTGGGGGAGGGACAGAGCGGGAGTGGGGGGACAGAGGATTTGAAGCAAGCCCAGCACTGACAGCAGAGAGCCCTACACACGGATCCAGCTTAGAACTGTGAGATCGTTACCTGAGCTGAAATCGGACGCTCAATGGACTGAGCCACTCAGGCGCCCTCTAACACACTCTTTAAAAAAATTACAATCTCTAAACTCTAAACAGTAAGAACATTGCACATGTAGTTTACAACCCATCATTTATTTTTAACAACTTAGGTCAAAATGACCCTGTGTGTGATCTAATTTCTTTAGTGCGTCTTTTCAATGGCACCAGGAACAACAATGGTTTGGTGCAGTTCAGAATCCTGAGCACATGGCATGAAGCTTGTGCTGACAATTGGACCACACAGATTTCAAATGATGTCTGTCAGTTGCTGGGATTAGGGTAAGTAATTCTACTCAGCTCTGTTTTAAGCAAGTCTTGAACTTTCTTATTGGTATGAAACTGGGTTTATTAAGACATTTAAAATTTATGGAAGTTATGAATTCAGAAAATACATGTTAGCAAAAAGAAGAAAATAAAAATATTGATTAATGCTATGCTCAAAAATAACCACTTAACATCCTTTTTATAAATATGATATAAATATAAGTATATAGAAATACTGTATTATAAAATCATACAAATTATTATACTATTCTGTTTTGTAGCATACTTACACATGAGCATTTCTCATGTCATTAAATTTCTATAGACTATCATTTTTAAGAAAATAAAATATTCTATTTTGTGCTATATCATAATATATATAACTGATCACAAAGGTCCCTAGAGAACATGCTTTTGCTATATCTTTCTATAGCAAATAGCTATAACAATTTCTACAATAGTTCCTTTGGAAAATCTGTAACAGTATAATTATTGTGAGAAAAGACATGCAAAGTTTCAAGACTTTTTCAAGAATTGTAGTGCAAATGACAATTCCATATCAATGACTCAACTAAAATTTATTATACTTTCAGTTTGTCATAACATGTTGCATCAAATATACAATTTCATTTTTTACCTTCCCGTAATCTCAAAAGTAATGAGGTTTAAAATAGAAAGGAACAGTAGCAATAATTTGCTTCTTTTTAGTTGTATAGTCGACTCTAATTCAGCATTGTGATCCATTGGTACTTGTGATTTACCAAATCATAATTTGGGAGATTTAACCATTTTAGATTACACATGGTTATTTGGTCATTGGTAGCACTATATTATTTACCACTTTGTTTTATCATATTAAACTATAAAATCTAAATGTAGGAAGTATGCCTATTTTATCCATTACTTCATTGCTAACACCCAAACTTATCATTGTCTCCAAATATAGGTACTAAATAAACATTTGAAGTAATAAATTATTCATTATATATAAATATATGTGTGCATATAAATATAGAAATACCTACCTATCTAAATGCCCAAAGTTGCCCAACTATAACTCATTATCATTTTATTCTGTCCTGAACTGGGGAATTTTGTATAAAATTAAAAATAATTTAAGTCCACATCCACACATACCCTCAGCATTTGGCAATTATCCCAGCTATTCCTAGCTCCTCAAAATCAAAAGTAATTGAGTGCTTTCTTTATAAGGGGACTCCTCCTTAGTTGATTAATAATCATATAGTCTTCATGCGATACACAGGTTTTCAAAATTTATTTCAAAATGTTTATTTTTTTAGCCCAAGACATATTTTCCACAAGAATAACATTAATGAGTGATTAGGTCTTGGTGTGATCTGTAAGAGCTGTTTCATTTCTAGTTGACTGGGAGAGTTACATTGTATACTAATGCCAGGCTAGCATCTAACCACCACATAGCCAGATTTTACCATAGGAAAATGTGTGAGGTCCTACTCAGGGTATCAGATACACCCCATAATTTCTTGCAGTTTGAATTGAGAGTTTTCAACTCCCTTTACCTCCTAAAATGCTGTCATTAAGATTGCGAACTCCCCAGTTTCAAGCCTCATTCAAGTGATGTCAGCCTTATCAGGAAGACAATTCCTACAACGAGCAAAGGGAGGATGTGATTTGTCGCCCATTATGTAAATAATCATCAATTTGATTTATGTGCATTAATCAGAAGCTTCCTGCACTTTATATATATTATCGTTTTTATAATACATCATAGCCTGTATTCTAACAAAAACTTTTTCAAAATGGGAGGCTTTGAGACATAGGGGGTCTTGGAGGAGGGTAGGCTGTAGAGGGAATAATGTTTTTTGATGAAGACTCAACAGAACACTGAAACTGACAGTTGTTGATTTATTCCCACTTCAAGTAAAGCACTGGGTAAGTGGCATTGATTCCAGATTCCTACTTTAATTCTGATTTTAGTTCAACAGTGAGTTCATACAGGTGAGGCCCGAAGAAGTTGTTTGCTGTCACTACTGAAGTTGTCAGTAATTCTTAGGAACACTTTTATAGACTCAGGAATTTAGTAAAGATTAAGCTAAGGAGATTGGTAACTTGACCTTATTTCCACAAGTGACAAATCCAAATGATCTAGATGATGGAGCTCTCAATGCACAGGAGCTTGTGTTCCAATTCACCATCTAGCCAAGCATCATTATATGGTTATAGACACAGGAGTGTGTTTTCATTCTGGTTGTGAATCTTAACTAAAATAGTTTCCAGGGAGATATATGGGTTCAAGATGAATCATTTACAAAGACCAAAGGATCAACATCCTCTTTGACAGAAGTTTTTAAAATTTAAGTGAAATATGTTGAGGGATAGCACAATACTGATTCCTGCAATTGCACGAGAGAATGTGTTGGAAAGGGAACATATATCTTATTACTTTTTAACAGTTGTTAATATAAATGTATTATTTTAATTACTCCTGGATCAGAAATTGAAGCGTTAGCAACAATGTTGTGTCTGTTCCATGGATGAGTAAAACATGGTTTTTACTTCAGATATGTTGGGGATCGACACGTAAGTAGATAATGACAATATAACGTGATAAATGCAATATGCTATTAGAGAACCACTCAATTTGGGAATGTCAAGGAAGGCTTTCTAGAAAATGGCTTGAGCTGAGTGGATGACAGCCAATTCCACACAACTGTATACTATCTATTTACATGTTTTTCTCCCAGCCAGATTTTACTGTCTAGTTCACTGACCTCATTTCCTATGAATCACAGCCCTTCCAGCAGGAGACAGGGACAAAGAACTAGACTTTTTAGTGTGTAGAAAGCAAATAGTACATCCCATTGCCTTAGATACAATATTTTTGATGAAGGTCAGGCACTTGCTTTCTTCAGAAATGAGTCAGGTAATCTCTTCAAAGACTTTAATCTTTGGGCCTGCACTTATCAAATAGTCTCCACAGTGCCCTAGTAATTGAACGAAAGTTATAGCCTTAATGAGAATGTGTCTAGACTGGCGCATGGTACCCGAAAGAGAACTTAGTGACTTTAAAATGATGTGTTTGGTACAGTGGAAAGTAATTTAGGAGTCAATTTATTAAAAAAAGCACTGTGGTCTCTCAAGATTATTTATGCAGATAGGGTACAAAATGCAATTCCCCAAAGATTCTAGTAAATCATATGAGGTGGATTTCATCAGCCTTCCTTCTTTTAAATGAAGCATTTTCATTCCCTGCCATTTATAGCATGCGTAAGTAAAAAAGTACTTTAAATAACACTTTCATGTCTCTGATCAAAGTATGAAAGAAAACATTTTACACTGATGAAAGAATAAATGTTAAAGAAACTGAGAGTATTGATTTTTAAAACATTTCCTAGGAAAGCACACTACCTCGTTACTAACCCAATAAATGAACTATGTGGTTGACTTGCCCCACTAAGCCATTAAAAACTAGAAGTCATCAGGTCTGTGCAGCTTTGCAGAATTTAGGAAAGGCTAATGTCTTAAAATAGAGGTGGTTATACATACCCCTCTTAGCCTGCTTGTGAGGAGTTGCTGGTAATTTTTAAATCCCACAATAGTCCTGTGCAAGATGCCCTCAATTCAAATGTCAGAAACCTCATGTTGAGCCTCTCATTCTCAAATCCAAAATAAGAAATGGAATTATTGCAAGGTCTTCCATTTCAGAGGGGTTTTGAAAATGTTGGGGGTGGGATGGGGAGGGAATATTGTTTTAATAAGCCTTCCAAATAAACGGAGCATAATGATTTAATATCCTGTGTAAGTACCACCACAAATTTGTATCCACAATTTGACACTGGGTCTTAGAAAACTGAAACATAGAAAATATAGAACCAGTGTTTCATATTAGTTTTAAAAATTGGTAGGCAAAAAAATATTCCTGTTCTTGCCCATGTTTCCAGTCATTGTCCTCAAATTCTCAACTACGTGGAAAAAGCCTTAACATAAAACAACAACAAAGATAAGATATGGGAATCAGTAGAAAAAATGTAACTACTACTTTCTACTTTAAATGATTTCCTTTTTATTTGCTAACTTTATACAGAAATAATTAAATACTATTTTCTGTTATTTTTAATTTGCAAATTCAACACCAAAAGTATTCTTATCTATTTTCCTAGGTGGGATGGTATGGGGAGGGCAGGTTATGGGAAAGATGGTGGGAAAAAAATTATTTTACTTAGTTTAATTGACCAACCTAAAAAGTTCATCATTTGCCTGATATACAAACTGTAACTCTCATATTCTTCCTATTTTGTTTTTTTTTTAATGTTTATTCTTTTTTTGAGAGAGAGAGACAGAGTGTGAGTGGGGAATGGGGAGAGAGAGAGGGAGACCCAGAATCTGAAACAGACTCCAGGCTGTCAGCACAGAGCCCGACGCGGGGCTCGAACTCATGAACCATGAGATCATGACCTGGCTGAAGTCGGACGCTCAACCGACTGAGCCACCCGGGTGCCCCTGTTCTTCCTATTTCAAACTAGAAATGAATTAACTAAAAACAGGTAAAGAGAAAATAATTATACCAATGCATAGTAAATTTACAACTTTCCAAGATTCATATTACTAGGTTATGAAAAGCACAGTGGTTAGGAAATTCTGTCTGCTATGGGCGAGGGACTGAAAGCAAGCATACCAGTAACTTGTAATCCAAGGGCTGGCTCAGCAGCTCTCAAACCTGGCTATACGTTAGAATCACCTGGTCTTTTTCCCAGATGTTTGGAATCAGGAGGGTTTAGGTCCATGGCTTTCACGTGTGTGTTTTTAAGATCAAACTAGCAGCATCTGCAAAGCCTGGGATGCAAGCGTGGAAATGCACCACCTGAGTGCCCCACCTGAGTCCTACCCAGAGGCAAGTCCAGAGTAGTGTCGGCAGTCTGTGTTTGAACCAGGCCTTCAGGTGATTCTGATGCCAAGTTTGAGAACCGCACTCCAGGGAAGGCTTTCATATCCTTCTTTTGTGTGTCATGAACACTTTTGGTGGTCTGCTGAAACTTACCAACCTCTTCTTAGATTCATATATTTAAGTGTAATAAAATAAAATACACGTGATTAGAAAGGAAAATAACAACCACCTTGAAAAATAATTACCAAAATGTTATAAATGTGATATGGTAATATGTATTTCTTTATGGAGTATTCAATAAGATATGTTGGTGGTTCTAATGATTATTGTAAGATAAAAAATTAGCATAAATGATATTTTTAGGTGTATGCAGCAACTGCAATGTTCGTTTTGGTGACAAAATTATAGGTGTTGCTATCAGTGTTGCAATTAGTCATTTACATTTATATAAGAAGGAAATATTAAACTTCAATTAAAGATTAGTAAAAGTTAGTATGTAATTATTTCCTTCCTACCTACAAACTTCTTATCACGGACAACAGAGCAGGATTCTCTCCATCTCTCTCTGCCCCTCCCCCACTTGCCCTCTCTGTCTCTCTGTCTCTCTCTCTCAAAAATAAATAAATAAACTTAAAAAATGGATAAGATGGACACTTGGGTGGCTCAGTCAGTTAAGCATCCAACTTCGGCTCAGGTCATGATATAGTTCGTGGGTTTGAGCCCCACGTCAGGCTATGTGCTGACAGCTCGGAGCCTGGAGTCTGCTTCAGATCTGTGTCTCCCTCTCTCTCTGCCCCTCCCTCGCTCATTCTCTCTCTCTCTCTCTCAAAAATAAATAAACATTTAAAAAATTTAAAAAATAGAAATATTTTTTCCTTCTCCCTCCTGTCCTTATTTTCATTCTTCCTTATTTTTTGCTTCCTTTCTCACTTTCCTATTCCCTTCCTTCTTTTCTCCTTTATTGTCTTCCATTCTCTTTTTTTCTTTATACCCTTACCTTTTCAAAACAATCTGAGGTGATTTGTAACAGAGTATGTATAGTAACATTAATAGAATAGTAAATGAAAATAAGGTCTGAAGAAATAAGGAGGCAAATCTATAAAACATACAGGATCAACATAATTACTAATATTTGTGTCTGAGATTCCTGGAAACCTACGCAAAAAAAAAAAAAAAAAAAAAAAAAGGAAAACATCAATAAGGGCATCACTTTAATTATGAGATAAGATAAATACTACCAGTTCCATAGAGAAGACACATTTCTCCTGACATTAAATTCTAAAGGAAAGTTTGCATGCATGTCCTTATAAGGTAGTAATGCTTTGAAAAAATATGTGCACAGAGAAAACTTCATAGTAAATGTAGAGGTGAATGTCATACTCTTCTTCCTGAAAAATAAACAAACTCCAATGGCACCTAAGAAAATAAAGTTAGGAATGAGTCAAGGATTTACTACAAAGGGGTAAGACCACATTCTCCAAGATGTTAACCATGAGGATCCTGTCTCTGACAATCTCCTCTAAGTATTATTTCTCTCAGCCGCATTTGATGTACCAAATGCCGGGACCTTGTTTCCTTTCTAATACCATTACATTTGTAGGATAATGTAGAACAGCTACCAGGCTGACCCATCAATTTCTCTCTTGTTCTTAATACAGCAGCTTGCACAGAGGAGGAAATTGATTAGGTGAAGATAATTTTTCCTAGTGGCATTTTTTTTCCTTCTGCATACCACAAAATGTTAGGAGTCGAGGTCAGAAAATCTAAAAATAATTCAGGTTACCTGTTTGCTAAGAGCTACCATAGTTCTAGGGAAGTGCCTACATGTGTTACTATAAACGTGATAAGAAATAAGCAATTGTAGTTGAAGTGTGTCCAGTTCAGCCACTCTATTTACCTAACCGCCTGTATGTCCTGACTTTTCTAGTAGGATGCTTTGCCATCCTTTGCCTCAAACTCCTTTCATTCGCCCTTCCCCTGCCTATTAAAGTGCTCTCCTCACCTTCTGTCCTGCCAAATCAATCCCCTTCTTTCCCTCCAATCTGAAAAAAAGAAGGTCCATCCTTCTCTAAAACCCTTTTCAAACTAATCCCACCTGGCTCCATTCATTACTTAAACCTTTTGGGGTGTGAAATGAGCTACAGTGCCTGGCTGCAGTATTTGCAACATTTGTTATTATTCTTTCTAGCTTAGTGTGTCCAAAAGCTTCAAACATCCCTACCTAAGCTTCTGCTTCAGGGAGGAATTCTTATCACAGCAAATACAGTCTGAGGAGCAAGACAAAAGAGGGGAAACCCAAGCAGGCCTGAGAAGAGACACAGAAGATTTAATACTGTACGAGACGCCCCAGGATATCCTTCCTTTTCTCCCTAGAATTCATCTCCGAGTATATTTTTATACTCCATATATGACCTTAAAAATAATGATGGTGGGTTGCATTTGTATGCTTCTTTTCTCACATAGAATAAGGTTTTCCTGAAGCCAGGGGAGCCCTTTCAGGATGCATAACCTATAAAAATGGTAATAAAGGTTTAGAAATAGGTAGTCAGGAGGCATTAGCATGTCAACAAGGTAATGCTATATGGGCATGTTTCTATGTGATACCAAATTTGTACAGATTTCAGACAGCTGTGCAAATGTGTGGGTAGAGTTATCTAAATCTGCAGAGCTAAAATTTTCAGGATTTAAAAAATGCAAACCCCAGTCATAATCTTGCCAGAGTTCCTCTCTAAAAATTAAAAGCTAGTTTTGTTGCAAGAAAAGGAAACCGAGGCAGGGAGAGACTCAGTGACATGCTTTAACTGCAGAACTTAATATAATTTATTCTCTCTCAACAATTCAATTTTTCGCTGTTACGAGATTTTGCTTTTCGAAAATAAATGTGATAATAAAAGGCTGCTAGCCTGTTATTTTGCCAAGAACATTATTAATATATTTTTATTATCTCCATCATTTCTTAAAATAATAAATAGTTTGTTGTAAACCTTCTCTGCGGTTTATCTTCTGTGTACTGTGAATACAAGCTGGAATAAATTGTGTTCAGTCCAGAAAAGGTTGAGTTGAATTTGGCAGGATTTGAAGCACAAGTAGTCACTCTCAAATTAAATTCCAAATTCTAACATCCAGCAATGACACCTGGAAAGTTGTATGAACGGATAGCCTCTATATAGCACTTCAGGCTGCTGACATCAGTATGAGCGACAAAAAATTAATAATGTTAATACTTTATAATTTTTTTTCCAAAAGAGCATTTTAATTATTTTATATTATAGCTTGTAATATATTCTATATACTATATAGACTACATTTACTATATATAGCATTTATATACTATATATCTATATATATTATGTATAGCATTTAATATATTCTATTCTATATTCTGTATTCCAAACAATATGTCTGTAGTATTAATTGCAGTCTGTTTCCTCATGTAACTTTGAGAGTGAAAATATAGAGAAGACGATCTCAGAATATAAACTGTGTGTCTGTTTTTTTTATTTTCAATATGCACGCATAATCTTTATTTTTTCCTCTGCCAGATAGTGAAAACATCACTGTGGGACTGCATTTGAGACTCCAAGAGTAGAAGAATTGGCATTCACTAGATATTCTTGAAAGCTTTGCCTCTAGTCTTTTTTTCTCCTAGAATAGGCTTAAAAATTTACCTGCCAATCCCATCACAGTTTAATGCCAGTTGTAAATGTGTAATAAATAGACACCAGATTTAAAAAAACTGATTTATAAATAACACCTCAATACTTTTTCACTTTAATTATGTCCGAATTTTTAAAAAAGGAAAAAAAGAAAAAGAAAAAGAATTATGTCCAAATTTTGTTTTGAAGTTCCAGAGATACTAATGCATCTTCTCGGGGTCTGTATTAAAAGAGCTAGTCGGGGCACCTGGCTAGCTCAGTCGTTAAGATTACATGCAACTCTTGCTCTCAGGGTCGTGAGTGGTTTGTACAGCTTACTTAATTAAAAAGAGAGAGAGTTAAGGGATGGAAGAAAAACAGGTAGAAAAAATGGAAAAGTGTTAAACCCACGTCTCTGAGATGTATTTTTAATGAATTACCCTTGAGGATGTTCCCCCACATAGTTATGAATATGGTCAAATGGCAAAACTAAAACAATTTAGTATTGAGTTTGATGTCCTTTATTGAAGGGAAAACGATCCACTGATTGCGGGAGTGCAGTGTCTCACAAGCAGTAGAGCAGACTTCCTGAGTGATCTGGGGGAGAGAGAGTTTTACGGACTGTTAGAAGAGGCAACGGGGCATGACTGGCTAGGAGATCAGGATTTCCTCTTAACCCTAGCAGGTCTTATTTTAGGGTAAAGCAAGCCGGCAGAAGCTGAGTTGGAAGATTGTGATTGGTGTATATTAGGGTTTCTTGACAATGAGGCCATTCCTCAGTGTGGGCTGACAGGTTGAGATTTGTGAAGTGGACTGGGCCACTGCAGTGGGCTCCATTTTGTGGGTCCTGAAATACGAATTAATTTCATCAGTGCCTTAAAATGAATTGCCTATCAAATAACGAGAAATCATTTCAGAAGCTAAAAAGCAGACCCCCTGAACAAGTAAAAATAGATATTATATTTGGCTTTGACAGGGGGTCCCTGACTTCCAAGTGTCAAAATCACCTGAAAGGTATGTTAACACATAGATGCTGGACCCTACTTCCAGAGTTTCTGTGTCGGTAGGTCTGGAGTGGAGCTAGGCAATTTGCATTTCTAATATATTCTCTGCTGCTTGCCTGGAGAACATACTTTGGAAATCCTTGGTCATGGAGAGTCAGGAACATATAAAACTACCTAGAAGAATGTCCAACACATGTAGGAATTCAGCAGAATAAGGACACTGGCAATATGACCAAAAACAATAAAAGAAGAGATAAGTCTAAAAGAGAGAACAGAGAGTAACTAAGACCCACCCTTGCAGCAAAGATGAGCACAATCAACCAATACTAAGGATGTTTCTGAAGCCTCAAGCAAAGTCAACTCAATGAGAGCCTCTTCAAATTGGATAGGTATTCCTTGATAGTCTGAAAAGCCAAGACTGGTGTGATGAATTCTACCAAAAAGCTGCAACAATGGTAGATTCAAAGTCCTCTAAGATCTGTTTTGATGCACACTCTGTCTTCTCTAAATATGGGAGTCCTTAAATATAATGTTTTTGCATTATTGTCCTTCCTGAGCAGAGCATTTCTGACCTCTACACCCCTGCCTGTTGTGAAGTCCTTATGCCTATTCGGTTTTTCTGAACTATAACAAATACATTTTACACAAATACTTAAATAAGATGATGCTTCTGCTTCTCTAGAGGGAATATCTTAATCTTTAACAATAACAGTAACAGCACTTATTCTCCCTTTGGCAAATTCATTTCGGGTATTATTAAATGAATAGTCATTGATTTGTGTGCTAGAGTTACTTTTATCTGTTTATAAAGTTAAAGTGCAACATGCTGAATTCTGGGACATTAAATACAGGCTCCATTGTTCCGGTTCTCTGTTCAGTGGATGAAAGGTACGAAACAAACACTTTCAGTTTTTTTTAAGATGCTGTCCCATCTGAAAGAGATAGGAAACACTCTCAACCTCTTTTCTTCTTATTGATCACAACAGTCATGGGTGTTCCCTTGGAAATTCCCTACACACAGACAGAAAAGGGCCAGTGTTGGGGACTGTCTAGGCAAGACATTGGACCTTCTTTTGAAGATGCAGTTGGTGGAAACTTCATGTTATTCCAAAAGATAAGAACTGCATCCTCTCCTTGCCAACTGGCAGAAGTTAGCAGGAATCAGGATGTTTCCAATCAAAAAGCGTATTTTTTATGAGGATTAAAATCTGGAATAAATAAAAGTCAGGAAAAAAAGATTAGGAAGTAAGAAGCTAAATGTTTCCAGCTAAGCCTACGGAAGAGGGTCAGGATGATTGAGAGAAATCTTCAGTTAAGTTTCACAGTGGAGAGCGTGGATATAACATGTTTTCAGGGATAAGAAAGACTAGAAATTTAATGTCTTTGTTACATGCAGAATGTCTCTTTCTCCATCTCATGCTGGCCCATGAGTTTAGAGTTAGAGGACCAGGCTACAGACTCCCTTTTTAGAGCCATCACGTAGCTTCTGGCTTTAAATTAGGGCTTGTTAGACTTTAAATTGAATGAGATACCGAGAACAAAGCAACATTTGGAAAAGTAAACACTGAAGACATTCTTTTTCTAGGTTGTTCTCAGGCAACATGCATTTTTAAAAAGATGGATTACCCTCAACAGGAAAAAAGTTTAATAAATTATGGTGCAGCAATTCTATGAGGTTGTTATTAAAATTGATCATTATGGAATTTATTGAACATAGAAGAGTCAAATGAAAAAATCAGATACTCAGGTGATACATGCACTGAATTTTAACTTTGTTAAATAATATATGAGCATGAAAACAAGAACTAGAGGGATTACACAAAAACTTAAATTACGTTTTATGTTATTATGGATGATTCTGATTTGTACCATCTTTTAGACAGCAAAACTTTTGAAGGGTTATATTAAAGTGTTCATCTTTTTTTGTATGGAATCCCATCATTTCTTTCAATGTCCACAGCAATAAATAACTATAAATTAAGGTTTTGGTTCTTTGTGTTTTTGTTTTGTCTCTATGTGTTTTTCCCTAGGAGTGGAAACTCATCGATGCCAATCTTCTCTACTGGAAGTGGACCATTTGTAAAATTAAACACAGCCCCCAATGGCAGCTTAATACTAACACCAAGGTGGGTCCCAAAATCTGTTCTTGGACTAATTTGTACATGGACTGGAAAGAAGATAGATTTTAAAACTAATCAGATTTTAATGCCACCACATACTAGCCATATAATCTTAAAAGTTATTTAATTTTTGTATTATTCAGGTAATCTCAAATACTACCTAACTGATCCTACTTGATAACATCATCTAACCCTCATGTATATGGTAAGGCAGTCAAATGAGATATTGCATATAAAATTGTGCAGCACATAGAGATTCAATAAGTTTACTTCTATACCCTTTCTATCCTTACCTTCAAATTCAGTAACAAGTAAATCCCAAAGAAAAAAATTCTGAGAGTTGGGATAAATTGGTCCAATGTTAGTCAGACTAAAAAGGGTGACACAAATTAGTTATCAAGAAAAGAGAAGAGAGGGGCGAAAGTCATGGTATTTAGCAAATAGAACATGAATATTGAGGGAAGGAGTCTTGACTTCTAGTTGTGCCTGCATATTCTCTTATGCTCTTTAAAATTAGGTTATTTTGGGGCTCCTGGATGGCTCAGTAGCTTAAGCATCCGACTTCGGCTCAGGTCATGATCTCACAGTCTGTGGGTTTGAGCCCCCTGTCAGGCTCTATGCTGTCAGCTTGGAGCCTGAATCCCACTTGGATTCTGTCTGTCTGTCTGTCTGTCTCTCTCTCTCTCTCTGCCCCTTCCCTGCTCATTCTCTCTCTCTCTCTCTTTCTCTGTCTCTCTCTCTTTCTCTCTCAAAAATAAATAAACATTAAAAAAAGTTTTAAGTTAGGTTCATTTTTATAATTTTTACTACTGTTTAAAAAGCAACCTCCTTCCTGTATTCAAACGTCTATTTTATCTTAAATTATGTCATTTCTCCTGTTTAGGCATTCATGATATTTTTTTTGGTTGAGATTGGCTTTTGAATTTTAAAGTTCCATTAAAGACCAGCTGCAGGTAGGAAGAGAGTAACTTCAAGAAGAAGCCATAACTACAGACAAAGATTTAAGATGTCATTGCTGGTACATTAGCTTGCAGTTTTTTTTTTGTATAACATACTTAATGGTAAAAAATGAAATTATGTAATTATTCAGCTATTCATGAAACGTTATATCTGTGAGCTCAACCAGTAAAACAAATTGATAAAGGAGTATTTTCAGTACCAAGGACTTTGCAATTGAATGTTTTATATGAATGTTTGCTGGGCCTTGACTGATATTATTAGTCTCATAAGGGGTGAAGCAAAGCATTTTCAAATGAGAAAGCAGATTTCTAGATTTCCTTCTATAAGCATGTTTAAATTTACATTAGCATTGTAGATCAAAAGCAATTTGTACACCGAAAATTTCTTTTGTTTATATCTTATAGACTTTAAGGATAAGAAAAAGAACAAAGGAAAAAATATATATATATATATTTTTTTTAGAATACCAAGCAGCCTTGGTCTTTTTTTTTTTTTCAACGTTTATTCATTTTTGGGACAGAGAGAGAAGAGCATGAACGGGGGAGGGGCAGAGAGAGAGGGAGACACAGAATCTCGGAAACAGGCTCCAGGCTCTGAGCCATCAGCCCAGAGCCTGATGCGGGGCTCGAACTCACGGACCGCGAGATCGTGACCTGGCTGAAGTCGGACGCTTAACCGACTGCACCACCCAGGCGCCCCAGGAAAAAATATTTTTAAAAATTCATCTCAATTATGTGCATGTTTCAGAGCAGAAGTCTGTTATTCCATGCTTATCAACAAAATGACGGTATCATTGATGTCCCTATTGTGTGTATGCTTATGTTATTGTATGCGTGCTATGTTATTTTACATATGCTATGTTATTGTACGTATGCTTATGTTATCATATATATGCTTAGTATTACTCTACTCTAAGGCCTAGGAAACTAAAGCATGACCTGGACGTGCTCACAAATCCATAGGCAACCCCACATTCCTCGATTTTCCACTCTACCTTGCAATCTTCTAAATTGCCAAAGTCAACAGCTCACTTTAAATAACAATTCTGGAAGGGGCGCTTGGGTGCCTCAGTTTGTTGAGCCTCTGACTTTGGCTCAGGTCATGATTTTGGGTTTGTGGGTTCAAGTCCCAGGTTGGGCTCTGTGCTGACAGAGCAGAGCCAGCTTTAGATCCTCTGTCTTCCTCTCTCTGCCCCTTCCCTGTTCTCTCTCTTTCTCTTTCTCTCTCTCTCCCTCTCTCTCTCTCAAATAATAAAAAAAAGAAAAAAAAACTAAAAAGAAAAAAAATAAATAAATAGCAGTTCTAGAAAGGAGAAAGAAAGAGAAAGCATAGCCAATCGACGAGAAAAAAGACGATGTTGATGGGCATATATGGGAGAGAAACATTTATTTTGTCAATACATTAGATATAAACCCATCCATTTATATCACAATAGCCCCTCAACTAATGGGGCTGAGAGAAAGACATAGGATCCTGCCCTCGTCTTTCTTCCTGTCCAGAGGGCTGACCTAGCTCTGATTCCAGGACCAAAGGCCGGGACAATAATTCTGTTTCCCTCCAGTCTCTCTAAATATACCTGGGCAAAGTGTGGAGTCACTGCTCATTCTGACCAGAGACTAAGGCATTTATTCCTCTACACTGAGAAACTGCATGTGTGTGTTTATGCATGAAAAGTTTGGCTGAAATGCATGGAGAATGAGGGGCAAAGTTCAGGTCCATTTTCTGGTTAATTTAATAGTTACTTTTTATTTTAAAAGTTTATTTAAGCTTTTCTATGCTTGCTAAAAAGAATTTCATCAGTTTTGTCCATACCACAGAGTATTAGGCATCTTTAATATCTAAGAATGCTGAACCATTTTGAATATGGATTTTCACTGATGAGTACTATAGATATAGAAAGAGTTTGGATGAACTTGAAAGTATGTTGGAAAGCATTCTAGAAACTGCTTTTCTCCCAAAGATGAGTATATAATAGAAGGGGAGTTCATTATGACTATATATTGATATACCCATATTTAGATGGATATACATGCATGTGATGTGGTTGTGGATTTGGTGGGGAGGGGGTGGTTCGGAGCCCACGACCAAGAAAAAATTCTTAAGACCTTCTTTGGGGCAAAACAGTAATTTTATAAAAGGATGGGGACAGGACCCATGAGCAGGAAGAGCTTCCCCAGGATTGTGAAGGGTGACTGATTATATACTTGGGAGCTGGGGGAAGTAAAGGCAATGAGGAGTTTCCAAAAGGACTTTTATATGGAGGCCTAGCTGTTGTCAGTCTCTAGCAAAGCATTAACATTAAGATATTAGGGAGTTCCTGGAGAAATGTTGTCCTCCCCTGCCTCAAGCATTTGTCAATAGGCTGCAGGTTATAAGGAAATTTATTTTATCTACCATTTCCTTCTGCCTTGGTTTCCCACATCACATCCACATTGCTTATTAATAAAATATAAGTATATTTTCTTTTATTTCAATTGAAGTTACCTTCTATTCTAAGTGATATGTCAATTGGACAGTATGAATGCACGTGCTTTCAAATAAGCCTTATCACGTATGTTCCAGAAACACTGAATTGCTTTGATTGTACTTGTGATCGCATACAAATCTTGGGTCTTGCTTTGTGTTTTTGTTTTGTTTTTACATGAAATTTCAAACACCTAACTAATATGCACAACATATGTAGCTAAATATATAAATAGAAATTATTAAAGTTATATATGTGTGTATGTGCTTGTTTCAATGTGACCACTATCTGCCCTGGCAGAATCAGGAAACAGTGTGGGAAAGTACTTTAATGCCTTGTATTATACTGATCTCTAGTGGTCAATAGGTATAACACATTTTTTAACTCTTTTCCTTTGTTTAAATTTTTGTTTAACATAGAATTCTTGGCTTTGAAAAAAGTTGGTATCCAAGTATTTAAACAGATAGTGAGTTTTTAAAGTATTTATGCCTATACTTCGTCTTATATTTTGCTGTTTATATGTTTATCTCGCTTGAAAGCAGGGCCTGTGATTCATCAATCAGTGAATTTTCTGAATGAGATACACAGCCTCACACACAATGCGAGGCATTTATAGTTGCCTGATTAGCAATACTGAGACATGTTCTGTATTATAGAATGATGATATCCAAGGTTGGTTCAAGCAAACTAACAATAACTATCATTTATTGAATGTTCATTGTGTGTATGGCACAATAACTCCAGTTTATTTAACTTCTCACAAAACTCCAACAAAGTAACTACTATTGCTCCCATTTTATGGATGACAAAACTGAATCGCAGGGACACTAAACAACTTATCCAAAATCACAAAATGTAAGTAGTAGAGAGTTAAGGGCTCGAACTCCGTTCTATTTGACTTTAAACTGAGGATTTTCCTGCTGTGCATGTCAGCGTCCCCACATTTCATATAACCTACTTACATCTGAAGGTTAATTCTACTAAAAAAATAAGATAATAAGATTAAAATAGATACACTATACTTTGTTTTAAAATGTTAGGTGCACACTTTCTGAAATATAATTGTTCTTCTATTACAGTAAACAGTGTTTACAGGATTCACTGATTCTGTTACAATGTAACCAAAAACGTAAGTAAATATTTTGTCATGTTTTCTTCCTTCATGCCTTCCATTTAAAATTCCGAATGGAGTTGGTCTATCACTATTTTGTAGTGATCCACTAAATTTTCGTAAGCAAAGGAAATCCACCAAAATAAAATAGATTTATTTTAATTCACTTATTTTATGTCTTCATTTATTTTATTTCTTCATTTATTTTAATAGCATGTGGGAAAAAACTAGTGACTCCACGAGTCAGCCCAAAGATTGTTGGAGGAAATAATGCCAAAGAAGGAGCCTGGCCCTGGGTCGTCGCCCTTTATTACAACGGCCAACTGCTCTGTGGTGCATCTCTCGTCAGCGACGACTGGCTGGTGTCGGCCGCCCACTGTGTGTATGGGTGAGTGTGACATCACAGTGGCTTCTCCCAGATGAGATGACCACAGCAGACACTCTGCATGCCATTTCCTGCAGCCTCACAAAATCATCCCCTCAGGGAAATGTTCCTGCCATTCTGACATTATATAGTACCATTTTTCCCATTAAAATCATATATAAACATAGAGAACGCTAAATTAAAAATCAATTCTTCATTAGATACTTGCATCAAGCATTATGTTTCCTACATACATGAAAATTGAAATTCATACCTACACAAGGTAAGCACTTTTAAAGGCATGAAATTCGTATTTAATGCATAAATTGTGCTGGTTATCGTTCAATCAGGCCAATAGCGCCAGAAATTGTCAGTATCAAAAAAAAAAAAAAAAGCACGTTCAAATAGCCCTTAAGTGACTAATAAACTGTGTTCTAGAAATTCATGGGTAAGGACTTTGTTGTGACTTAGAATAAAAATATTTCCTTCTCAAGTCACATCTAGTTTGATGCTACCCATAACTGAATCTTAGAAACAATATCAACCGTATCTAACTCTTTTTTTGTTATGTAGTATGACAAAATACATGTTGAATTCTAGGATCTGCCTTCTCCTTCTAGAAGCAGCCATTTCCAAAGCAGTGCCACAGGGAAAAAACAGAGAGAGTGGAGGGACGGGGAGAAAAGGAGGAGAAAAGAACTATTCTTGGGCCCAAGAACGTGTTAATTCTCTGCTTCTGCCTGAAAGAAGGCACCTTCTTAGGCAGTCTTATTCTGACACTTCTGAATTAGGCCCAAGTAAAAGGTAGCTTCCTCATAGAAGATTCATAAGCCCTGATCCTAAGGTAATTTACTGACCTTAATTGAGTAAAAGGAACCTCCAGAGAATGGCCTGAGTTGTGAGGATTAGAATAAGCCTCTGTGGTCAGTGTCCAGAATCTCTGAGAAATGAAGTATGTGTGCTCAGGAATGTAAGATATAGCTATAATCAGATCAAAAGACTAACTCCCTACCAACCCAGATAGTGAAAGTTCTTTGATGGATGGAGACAAATTGTCAGATGCAGGTTATGATAGTTGTTTGGGAGACGGGGGCGGGGAGCAGAGTATTAAAGGATTGATCCCATTGGACCAGTGTGAGGGCAAACTTGAACTCAGAACCCGAGGAATCTGAAATAAGGACCCATAGCCAGAGCTGGACTAATCACCTGGGCTCCAAAAGGACTACCCAAGTTACTGCCCATCTACATCCAAGCTCTCTATTCTATGCATCACACCCTGTATCTAGATGAGTAAACTACAGCCTGTCCCATAGCTAAACTGCACCTTCGTTACTCTGCTGCTTCTTGATAATAATATTTTAATCTGTTTTCAGCCACACCACAAAAAAATGTCCATAGCAGTCAATATTTTCCCATCCCCTGCTAAACATGAATTTAACTTTTACCTGTACATAACCTATACCTTCAGATGCCACAGGTGGGTTACCTATATCCCAATTTACAAGCGAAAGGTATCTTTACCTACAGATTCATTGTTTTCTATTGCACAAAGATGGGTCTTATTAAGTTAGCAACCTCCCATATTAACCTTGGATTTGGTAAATTAGTCCGTTTGATGTTCTTGCAGAACATATGCTTTCTAAACGTCAACCAGGCTTACAGTAATATTAGTGGCATCTTTCATTTATCTACCTTACACATGTACTTGTTGTAGGTCAATGATACCAATATCATAGCTTTTTAAACCACAAATATTCAAACGAAATAGAAAAGCAGTTTGGTCTACTATAAACGCATGTTTAGTTATATAGGACATAAAATGTCTTTTCACACAGCTTCAATCGGAACCCAAGCAAACAAGTGTAAACTGTAACAGAATTGTGATGAATTCAAACTCATCCTCACCAACCTTGCATTTTGCTCTCCTTACCCATTCAGTTGTATTATTTCTTCTTTCCCAAAAAATGTAAACCTGGTCCAGGCGTTTTAATCTGCAGGTGGTTAAATGGTTTAATTGGACAGCTCTTCTCTGTCTACCACAGTCCACACTCCTATTCCCATCTATCAGCCACAGTGTTCCTGGATGTCATTAAGCTTCCTTATGCCTGTTCTTTTTCTCTGTCACCGACTTGTCTTCTTTTCCAACCTTAAAACAGAGATTTGGAGAGTATGGACCAACTTTACTGTGCCTTAAAAGGAAGGTTGACTTTAAACCAGAGGATAGAATTTTGATCCTACTTACGCTACTGACTTCATGTGACTTGGTATCTCCGTTTAGGTATCCTCACCCACAGGGGGTTCCTAAGGATGCCCACCCCCTAGAGTGATTATCAGGACAAAAGTAAGATGATGCAATACTTTTGCGTACTGTGAATTACATAAATGTGCAATAAAAATTTTATTGTCCTGCTGTTCCTGTGCAGAAAAGGTCCAGAGTCTGATTCTTGCCCAGGAGACATTCAGCATATTTATTTTCTAAACTTTTTATAGTGCTATAATTTCAAACACAAACAAAAATTGCAAATACTAGCACAGAGAACTCTTATGTGCCTTCACTGAGATTCATCAATTGCTTACATTTTATGCAATGAAAACTTTCTTATCTTTCTCTCCAATCTGGAGAAATATTCTTTCATTCTCTCCAATCTGGATAAATATTTATTTTCTGAATCTCTTTATAGTGTATTAGACACTGTGCCCCTTTACTCTGTATGTTTACTAAGAACAAGGATATTTTCCTACATAATCACAGAAAGTCATGGACATTTAACATTAATGCAATACCACTATCTAATCTATAATATGTGTTCATTTTTGTCTACTGTCCTAAATATGCCCTTTATAACCTTCTTAGTTTGTTTGTCTGTTTGCCACCCAAGAACCAATCCAGGATAATGCACTGCATTTAGTTACTATAACACTTTCATCTTTTTCAATCTGGAATAGACTTTCTGCCAGGCTTGCTATCTTTATGTCTTTCTTGTCTTTGATATTTTTTATTACGGCAAGTTATTTTATAGAAAGTCCTCATATTTGGTGAAACCCTGTAAGCTTGCCCCCGCGTTGGCCTTGATGTATGTCCATTCTTTGAGAATTTCTTTACTTTCTGCAAAATAAGATGTTCCAGGTTCATTTTGTGCTTCTTCCCCCCTAGTCCTCAAATCAAACTTTCTAAGAAACCCCAGTTCTGTTTAGGTAATTTTAGTTTCTTCTACATTTTACAAATCAAGGTCTTGTGTGCTCCTTGCTACTGCTGGTGTGTCGAGCTCCTAGACCCTCTCAGTAGATACAGCCATATACCTATAAATATGAACTCAAAGTGGCAGCTCCAATGAAAATAGATTGCCACAAGATCCATTCTAGCTCATCTCCAATAATGAGAAACCTGTTCCTACCATCCACAAAATATTTATGGATTTGTTCAAGCTTAGAACACAAGTAGTTTGAGAATTGCTAACCCTGCCGCTGTTAAGCAAACTCACCACCTAGAGTTTAATATTTGTTTTTTCCCACTGACAGAGAGCAACTGCATAATCTTAAGTGCACAATCTGATGAGTTTTGAAAAGGCATATGCCTGTGTAACCCACGCTCCTATCAAGACATGAAACTTTCCATCACATGCAGAATTCTCTTATTCCCCCTTCCCAATCACCATCCCTGCTTCCAGAAGCAACCACTACTCAGCCTCTTGGGTGGACAGGTATATATAGATTTATACTCTGGATCACAGCTATTAAATTGACATACATCAATAATGAAATTATCCATAGAGAGGCCTCTTGCCAATCTCCCATTCTTTAATTTAGCTCTTTAGAGATGACCAAATACATTTATTTCATTCCTTATTGAAATAAATCATTATTCAATATTACTATGATACCATATGATACTTAAAGTACTAAAACTGACCAGTATTATCCCATTTAATCTAGCTCCTCTTTTCTTTTAAAATTACCCCTGATATTCTTGAAAACATTCTTTTTTCAAGTTTTTATTTATATTCCAGTTATTTAACAAACAGTGTAATATTGGTTTCAGGAGTATAATTCAGTGATTCATCACTTACATACAACACCCAGTGCTCATCACAACAAGTGCCCTCCTTAATGCCCATCACCCATTTAGCCCATACCCCATCCACCTACCCTCCATCCACCCTCAGGTTGTTCTCTATGGTTGAGTCTGTTTTCTGCTTTGCCTCTCTTTGTCCCCCACTATGCTCATCTGTTTTGTTTCTTAAATTCCACATATGGGTGAAATCACATGGTATTTGTCTTTCTCTGACTGACTTACTTCACTTAGCATTATGCCATCTAGATCACATTTCATTCTTTTTGGTGGCTAAGAAATATTCCATTGCATATATATCTACCACATCTTCTTTACCCATTAATCAGTCGATGGACCTTTGGGCTCCATTCCTTGAAGACTTTCTTACTCTCTGACAGCACCATATTTCAGAGGCATTCTACTTTTTCCTTGCCTTAAAAAATGGAATTGGGTATCCTCATGGGAATCTTTTTTCCATTCAGTGGAGAATAATAATAGAGACCTAAAATGCTGTGCTGGGGGTAAACGTTGGGGTTGGCCATGGGTGGACTTGACTAAAGTACCATCTTTGCTAATGGTAGAACAGAAAAATATTGCAATTCAGAGTTACAGGTTCCCACTGATTTTTCTTCCTTTCGGCATATCATCTTGCTCTATCATAACTGTCTTACCATATTTACTTTTTACCACAATGAAAGTCCCATACTCTGAGTAGGGAATTTATTTATACACCAGCACATGGCAACCTAGAGTGGGCATAGTGCTAGTCCTCCCATCTGGTGCAGCATTGAAGGAGCACCTACTGTGCACCAGGAAGTGTGCTAGTCTTTGAGGTTATAGAAGTCAAGAATACATGCCTTTCTGTTGCCCCCAAACCTGTGCCTTTCTTTCTTTTGCTACTAAGAAACATATTTTGCTTGAACAAGGCAGGCACAGGCGAAATGCAGCAGAAATTCAACCAATGTCCCCTACCTTAAGGTACTCACTTCTGCCCTCTTTAGTCTGTGCCAGATTGGGACTTGCCTATCCAATGGGCTATTTCCTGTTTCATCCGCACCTGTCTTCTGTCCTATAGCTTTTTCTTGTTTCACTAGAATGCAGATATTTTGAGACAAATATGTTTTTAAAACATAATAAGTACCCCTTCCTCATCTACACTGATTTTTCTGAGGGCTTTCTTTCTCTGTCTTAGCTTTGGGTGAATGGATAAGCCGGGGAGGATTCTGTATTGCTCACTATCCCAACAGTAATAACAAAGGGCAGATTCTTGAGTCCCCCTCCAACTTTCCAAATTAGAATCTCTGGAAGTGGAAATTAGGAATCAAGATTTTTAGCAAAATTCTTCAGGTGATACATAAAATTGAGTACCATTGGCTATAACTTCTGTATTCTCAAGCCTTTCTTCTGAGAGAAGGCACTAAGATTGCAATAGGATGTAGTTGTTCTAATGGTGCTTGTGCTGATGTTGGCTTGTGGTGGGGAAGCTAAGCACATAGACATGAAAAGCTATGTGGAGTAAGACTTGAGGGAGAAATGCAAATGATAAGTTGGAGGGGTATCTCCTTCCTATGGTACAGTCTATAGATACAGGAGAAATAAAAACATGAAAAAAAGGCTATTTTCCGTGTAGTGCTATAACAACTTCAGAAATCGTTAAGAATGTGTCAGATTAATATTGCTGTAACTTGTATTTAATTAGACCAGTAGCTTGAAGCATGTATGTTTAATTTTCACAGTTCACGCATCATGGATTGGTTTTCTACTTCAAACCTTAAAATAACAAGACAAAATGGTGATTACTAAGCTTTGTGCTGCCTGCAAGCTCCCTCATATCAGTAACTAATATTTATTGTTCTCAGAAGGAGTATAGTACTTATAAAAGACAAGAATTTGCGAGGTTAGGGGCATCTAGGTGGCTTTGTCAGTTAAGCATCTGACTTTGCCTCAGGTCATGATCTCATGGTTCATGAGTTTGAGTCCTGCATCAGGTGAGCTCCCACCCTGCTTTGGGTGAGCCCCTCTTGTCTCTCTCTCTCCCTCTCTCTGTTTCTCTGCCCCTCGCTCACTTGTGCCCTCTCTCTCGTTCTCAAAAGAAAAAAAAAAAAAGAACAGAATTTGGGAGGTTAGCTACGGAACTGCATTATTTTATCATTGAGTTAAACCTATAGCGAATAACTGCATTGTCTGTCTGAACTTTCATGTAAGTTTTGCTGAAGATAAAATATGTAGAAAGCACTTAAGAAGACAATCCTATCATTTTTGAAAATAAATACATTCTGGCAACTTTAAAATTGAACCTCTGTAATGGGCTCATACGCCTTTTGAGCAGATTTTGATAGTTATTTTTTCAACATGATACCATTAATGTGATTAATATTATTTATGATATGAAATATTAATATTACACATTGTTTATGTAAAATATAATGATAATGCAAAATGTAAAGCGTATAAGTAGATATAATTGAACGTAAAGTAAGAAACATGGTGTGGTAATTGTAAAATCAGTTTTTTGTAAATATTAGGTATATATTAAATGTTTAATAAAAAACACAATTCTTAAAAAAGAGTAGCTACCTGTTACCCATCAACCGTAACAGGTATACTAATCAAGAGACAACCATGACCAGCTGAGCTTTAGGGAACATGTTTAAATATGTGATACGACAAGAAGTTTAGAGATAGGACACCAGGAAAGAGATTTCATTCTATCCCGTCTTTGAGTAGGCCAGTGTGGGCAGGGGAGTCCCAGGGTACGGTGGGAGTGCATGTAGGCAGAATGTCTGAAAACATCAATGTGTCCAGTTTGACCAGTCCAGTCAGTACTGATGATTCCTCTGACCCAGACAGGAAGAATCAAAAAGCCCTCTTGACAAGCAAACAGGGCCTCTACAGCACCATAATACCCTCCTGGCCCGGCATCTGGGCACGTAAGGAGCTATCACCAGCCCCTAAGGGCAGACACGTCCCCCCTACCTGAGCCCAGATAATTCAGTGGCAGATCCTATCTCTCTCCCAACCCTACCCTCATGTTCTCAACCCTGCCCACAGAACCCTACCCATGGCCACTGGAGGCACCCCAGTATGCTGGTGCAGATGCAGCCTCTGAGGTCAGACAGCCCCAGTTCAAGTCTCTGCCCCACCACGTAAACTGTCAGTACCCAGTTTGTTCTCATTGTAAAATCCATAGCACTGAAGCAAAAATGAAAAGAGTTGATGTGAAGTGCAGGGCACTGGCCTTGGCACAAAATAAGTTGTCCATAAATGGGTGTTAGGCTATTTTAATGCAGTGTGGTTATCCGTGGATGTCGCCTGGATAATTGGGCATTCATTGGCTTTACTGATGACTGTGACTTAATCAAACATGATCCTTTGTTTAATTTAAACAAAATAATGAATAGACAGGTAAAAAGGTGAACAAACGGACTTAAAATAACTTCATGCCCTTTGTGTATTTGTAAGTGATTTGGATTCTAACAGTTGAAATGCCACATTAAACGAGGCACTTGTAACTATGAAGAATTAAAATCACTAGCTCTGCTCAAATTGCAGTTACTGAATTTTGACTTCATTGTGAATATGGCTTAAATGGCTTAATTCCAGCTATTCACTAGTAGTTTCTTGGTATGAAGATGTTGCAGGCCAAAAGCACATTTAGAAGGCCCTTCGCACTTTTGAACTGTAACTTCATCTGCATATAACACAAATGTTAGCCTTGACCAATACATTAATAAAGGACATTATGTATGGAAAATTTTTCAACTTTGTTGCATATGAAAATTACTCAAATTTTTAGGTTAGATTGTAAGCATCACAATAGGTTTTATTTGCTGATTTTAACTCTGTGTAAATTCAGTGAGCCGCTAAACAGGAGAGTTCTCCTGAAACCCCTTTCCCTTACTACCATAGCTGTTGTGGTTGCCTGAAGAAACCCTGGACCAAGATGCAATCTCTACAGTGGAATGTGATCTAAGGCATGGTTCCCAAACGTGGCCATATGTTAGGATAAACTTAGAGATTTAATGTAAAAATAATATATATTTTTAAAGTCCTCTCTCCATTCTAGACTCATAAAATCAGAGATAGAGAAAGGGAAGCAGGCGACAGTGTTCTTTAAAAATACTCCAGGTGATTCTATTGTGAAACTGAAGTTGAGAACCACAATCGAGCTAGAGATCGAGATGATTTAAGATAACTGATAGAAATTAACACTAACTGAGGTTCTTTCTATGATCTGATCAGAAGAATAAAAGTTAAAGGAATGTTTTTAAAGACTGGTTCAGAGAAATTCAAGCATATTTTAGGATGGGCACACATAGTTCTGAAATACCTACTACGAAGATCTGTAGAAAGTAACTGTGGTGGATGGAAAGTTCCTTATATGTCTTTTTCATAATCTTCAGGAGAAATGTAGAGCCATCTAAGTGGAAAGCAATCCTAGGACTGCAGATGACATCGAATCTGACTTCTCCTCACATAGTAACTCGGTTGATAGATCAAATTGTCATAAACCCACATTACAATAAACGAATAAAGGACAGTGACATCGCCATGATGCATCTGGATTTTAAAGTGAACTACACAGGTAAAAGAAATCAGTTTTAGTCATCTTATCTGGCCAAATGCATTCAAAGTTAGATTTGAAATATTATTAGTACCAATGAATTAATAGTGCATAAAAGTTGGATAATTTGTTATAGAAATCATTATAACTTAAATGGAATTGGGGAATGGAGTGGAACATATTCAATTATCTTCATCAAGGTGTCTAAATCCAACTTTCTAGAAAGTTGGCCAGCAGAATAAAACATTCCAAGCTCTCTGTAATAGTAAACTCAAAGGAGCAGCTGGGAGAAAATAGGTCATTACGATGCATGCCTTCTGTATTTCTCAAAGAAAGGCAGGTCCATCTACCACAAAGGGCAGTGTAGGACAAACAGAGAAGAACATATATTCTGAGAGTAAAGTGAGTAAAAATTAAAATATCCATAGAATGAAGATTTTAAAGGAGTTTTAACAATATTAATAGAGTGGCAGCTGGAAGACTTCCTCCAAATACCTAGATAACATGCTAGAAATCATCTGAGGCAGTGAACTTTACACGAAGGGTTCTGCTCAACTCCATCCTTTACTCCAAAGACTTTTCCAACCCCCAGTGAAGAGAAAGTGCTACCATTTCTGTGCTCTTTTGGAATTTGGTCTACACACACATTAGAGCACTTATTAAAGGCAGACTATTAATTATGTAGCCCTGTCCTTGAAGGTAAGCACCATATCTTACTCATCTTTGTGTCTGCCCTGGGTCTTACATGTAGTGGGTGCTTAATAAATGTCAGGCAGCTTGTAAATTGTTGGAAAGGGGCTTTAAAAGTCAGTGACCAATGCTAATGCTTCCATAAGTACCCTGTAAAACAATCACCTAAAAGCTTTTTTAAATGTGGAGATAACTGGGGAAAATCAGAACATTTGTCCAAGTGTCTTAATTGACCCTAAAGAAGAGCCATACCAAGATTTTTACAGAACCGACACTGTAAATACCATGATTACTTAAAATCAAATATAAATGACCAACTCTAGAACTAAGACCTTGTTTACATTATTAAAGAGTAATTAGGATACAATGTAGAAAAAGATCCCAAAAAGACCACTAGTGATACCTAGTCCATTATCAAAGAGTGCCTCCTGGAGATGCCTCTTTCCCGTAAGATTGATGTCTAAAAAATGTTCAAGCAATTGATGTCTAAAAAATGTTCAAACAACAAAAACAAAAATACAGGTTTTTTAGATAACGTGCTGAAAATAATTGATTTTTAAAATCTGTTAGAAATGCATGTGTGTCTATTCTTATTCTGTTTTTCCAGATTATATACAACCTATTTGTTTACTGGAAGAAAATCACGTTTTTCCTCCAGGCAGAATTTGTTCCATTGCTGGCTGGGGGAGGCTTATACATCAAGGTAAATTATCAGACTCAATAAAAAGAAAATGTCTACTACTAAGAAGTATGCTATTGCACTATTCTGTGAATATTTTCAATATTTTTTGCAACTCTTATAACAAGTTTTGCAATAGCTCTTAAAAGCACTGTCAGGTTTATATTCATATGGTATCTATTTGTGTGTGTGTGTGTATATATATATATATATATATATATATATATATATATATATTTTAATCCAGGTTGTGTAGAACATATTATAAAACTATGATATTTTTTGGAAGAGAGTTTAAGCATTCCCCAAACTTAGTATGTAATTTTAGTATTATAAATACTCTGATAAAGAGAAAAGATACATTTATTTAAATGAATATTACAAAGGTTATAAAATTTATTTTTGTAAATCACATAGATAAAGTCTGATCAAAAGCCAAATTATTACCTGTTTCATTTTCCAAATCAATAAAACTATCTTCATTTATCACATAAAGTCCTCATACTCACATTCCCTAAGAAATGAGAAAAGAATCCCTTTTAACTTGAACATTCTGACTCACTCTACTGATGAGCAGATTCAGATGTGGCATAAATCTTACACTGAAGATTATAAATTGACTCGTTAGCATTATTTAATAAGATGTTTTCCAAACACAGAAAAGATGCATATTAAAACTAACTGAACATATTTTTTAAACATTCCAGTACTTTATTCTCTCTAAATGTAACTACAAGGCATGTTGCTTTTGGATTCCTAATAGGAGTTATTCCTTCTAGGACAGAATTTTGGCAACTTATTAAATATTAAGCAAAAAGGAAAGGCACTATATACTCTGGTGGAAGAACCAGGCCTCTTGAGTCCCAACAGATCATGGCCAAGATATTTAAAAATCTTAACTGTACAAGATGAAAAGTCACAGAATCGTGTGGAGAGATGCAGATACCAGAAGCAAAGCATCCAGAGTTAAAATTCCCATATTCCTTGTAAAAGAAAGGATGATGTTCTAAGTCAAATCTTTGCCTAATGATTTCGACAAAGGTTCTCCACTGTAATTACATTATGTTGCTGAAATGCCTCATGTCTTCTGTCCATAAAGTATATTGAAGTCAAAGACTGTATATTCTTGTATTTCCTTCACTTGAAAAATGCCATGATTTATTAAATTTGAAGGCTACAGAGTAAAAATGATTCCTAGATAGATATTTTCTCTATCAGACTTCAAACTAAAAGACATTTATGACCATGATGTAGACTCTTCAAAAACAAATTATCCACTAACAAAGTTTAAGACTCTTTATTCCATAGGAAATGGGTATTTCTTTTAAGAGCTGAGTAAACTTGACTCATTTATTTATTGTTACTAAAGACATGCATTTAATTGGCTTAAGAAAGGTCGCTAAGAGTGGTATGGAGCCAAGGGAAATCTGCATTTGTGATCAGTTTCATTTAGGAATAAATGGTCAGGTCATAATTAAATACTTCCTGGGTAATGGAAATTTTAATGAATTTTATGAATTTTGCCTTATGATTTCCAGATACCTAGTTGTGTAAAACCCAGTTCCCCTCCACCTTTTGAATATATTACACTAATCATCTAGGAAAACCATGAACATTGCTTTACTAGGAAGAAATGAAGTGATATTAGTTGACTAAATTAAGGCAATTAGTAAACTTAAAATAACTTTACTGATATTTTTATGTATGTCTTTTTGTGTGCATTCTTAATTATCCTAATGGCAATTCACGTTGACAAATAAATATTAAATATAAAAATACAGCTCAAATTTTTCTTTACCGAAGAGTTTGTCCTAGACCCAACCATGTTTTGTTCCTTGACAAGTAGCAAAATTGCCTTTGACTTTATGATAGTTTACAATAAAAACTACTGGTCCATCCTCAATGAATGAATGGCATTGAGATGCTGAATTTCCTCTTCCATATTCACCTCTTTTACTAATTTTTTAAATGTTTATTTGAAAGAGAAAGAAAGAGGGGCGCCTGGGTGGCTCAGTTGGTTAAGCATCCGACTTCAGCTCAGGTCACAATCTCGTGGTTTGTGAGTTCAAGTTCTGCCTCGGGCTCTGTGTTGACAGCTCGGAACCTGGAGCCTCAGATTCTGTGTCTCCCTCTCTCTCTGCCCCTCCGCTACTCACACTCTGTCTCTCTCTATCTCAAAAATAAACATTTAAAAAAATTTTTTTAAAAGAAAGAGAGAGAGAGAGAGAGCAGGCAGGGTAGGGAATGAGAGAACAGGAGAGAGAATCCCAAGCAGGCTCCGTGCTGTTAGTGCAGAGCCCAGAACACGGGGCTTGACCACACAGTGCTCCATGTTCATAAACCATGAGATCATGACCTGAGCCAACATCAAGAGTCGGACACAACCGACTGAGCCACCCAGGTGCCTCTCCATCTTCACCTTTCAAAACCCATTGTCAGACTTCAAAAGTCAACCAGTTGTATGCTGTTGGAGTCACCGGCACCAGCTGGAAATTGCCGTTTGTGCATATCTCCTCCCAACTCCTGTTCACTGTCATGCTGGTACCTTGAAAATGGCCATGGTTGGAGTGTTTACATCAGGCAAATGATACGTATCAGGGATTTTTTTCTTGAAACCAGTTATTAAACATTAAACACACCACTGAGTCATACACACACACACACACACACACACACACACATTTGTTTCCTGTCTTTTTAGTGTGTGGATTAAACTTAAACTTAGCTGGAAATGAAATCACATACATTTTTGCAGCAACATTTACTGCAACATATGAAGTCACATACATTTAGCTGTCATATGCACTAAGTTATCATCAACCTTCTGCCTTTCTTGAGGAACCAAATAGAATTGCTAATTAGTAGAAAGTGCTTATCATGTGCCTTTTCTGAGGCACTAGACAGACACCTGCTTGTTTCACATCCCTCTTGGGAGTAGTATTTCAGTAAACAGAGATCCATGCTTGCAGTAGATGAGTCATTTTATAAAGAGCATGGAAATACACTCTGTTACAAAACGCCTCCTTTCTCTTCACCTGCACGTGGATGACAAGCTGATTGCCCTTAGACCAGGGCACAGCTCATTTGAGCTTTGTCTTTTGCTCAGTGTGCACCTGCTCATTCACATAGCATCACAAAGTTGCTGAATGCCATTATGAGGGAGCACCTCTTCAGGTGCCAAATGAAAAGCCTCCTGGATTTCTGAGTTGTTGCTAATTTCTGTAAATGAAACGTTTTGTGTTGGTGGGCTTTTTTTCCCCATGAGCAATACTGTAACCATTTACAAATACTGAAAATGCCTAAAGACTGTCTAGTCCAATCCACCATTCCTGCTAGCCCTTGGGCACTAAAGAAGTACTTTACTGTTATCCATTTGGCAAGATCCACAGATGGGCTTTATTATGTGCTTTAAAATACTAAGGTTTAGCATTTAGTTCCATTATATATACACACAGTACTCGATAATGAGAGTGAACTGTTGGAATAAATAAGACTGATGGTGGCTCATTCAGTGATGCATGTCGATCACTTCTGACTGGCTGGCTGCATTACCATTTTGAACAGGTCCTACTGCAAACATATTACAAGAAGCTAATGTTCCTCTTCTATCAAACGAGAAATGCCAGCAACAGATGCCAGAATATAACATTACAGAAAACATGGTATGTGCAGGCTACGAAGAAGGAGGAATAGATTCTTGTCAGGTAAATATGTAAAACTGCTCATCCTACCTTTCCAGAAAGCATTGCTATGTAATCATTTGATTGCTTCACAATGATTAGGGAATAAAGAAATCGTCATTTCTTCTTTTACGAAAGTGTGACTTTTTGTTTTTTATTTGTGGCCTACTAGCATAGAACTTCTGGGTGGATGTGAGCATTACAAATAAAATTAATTTTTAAACAAGTATTAAAATCGGATAGAGTCTTTAGAGACGAGGCATAAAATTTGAATATGTGAGATAGGTGAAATATGTAGTGCTGGGCCCACTGTTAACCTGAAGAGTATACATCTTAGCTAAATCAAATTCTAATTCTTTAAAACCCTATACAAACTTAAAACAAACAAAAAGTAAATCTGAAGGCCAATATCACCTAATGGCTTCTAATTTTCAACTCTTGTTTTTGAATATAGGCCAAAGGTCCAGTGACAAAAAATAATTTTTTTTGTAACAATCAAATTTTTTAGGTTTATTTATTTTGAGAGACAGCATGAGCAGGGGAGGGGCAGAGAGAGAGGGAGAGAGAATCACAAGCAGGCTCCACAGTATAAGTGTGGAGCCCAACATGGGGCTCAAACTCACAAACCGAGAGATCACAACCTGAGTGAAATGAAATTTCAGATGCTTAACCGACTGAGCCACCCAGGCGCCCCTCCAGTGACAAGAAATAATTTCTGCACAAGAACCAACCTGGATAACCTGGCTAGAGCTAGTTTGCAGCTAACCACTTGTAGGAAGGTTAAAAAATAGAACTTAACAGCCTGGCATAACTCTGGATCTGGAACACCTATGGTAGAATTTTCATCTTATTTACATGCCATTTTAGAGATGTAATAACATGAACTCACTGAATGCCAACAGGGCAATATATTTGAAGTATCCATAGCTTTTGACTTGTGTGACCATCAGAGAAACTTCCACCCACAAGCTACCCTCATCGAGGGCAAAAACATCTTACCACCTAGAAATAATGTAGCTATCTGTTAGCACCATGCAATCCACATGCACTCAACATAAAAAGTAAATTCTGTGAGATTTAAAAATTTTTTTTTCAACGTTTATTTATTTTTGGGACAGAAAGAGACAGAGCATGAACGGGGGAGGGGCAGAGAGAGAGGGAGACACAGAATCGGAAACAGGCTCCAGGCTCTGAGCCATCAGCCCAGAGCCCGACGCGGGGCTTGAACTCACGGGCCGCGAGATCGTGACCTGGCTGAAGTTGGACGCTTAACCGACTGCGCCACCCAGGTGCCCCAAAATTCTGTGAGATTTTAGAACAATTATTAATTTTTAGGTGCAGCATGAAGTAGTCACGGAGAGCGTAGATTCTGTGCTCAGATTTATTTTTCACTTACACTTATTTTTCACCCTTGCCTTAATACTTATGGGTGAGACTTTCAGCAAGTCACTTAAGTTTTCTTTAGAGGTTTAAAAATAAGGTAACACATATAAGGCATTTAAGTAAGCACTCAAAAATATTAACAATTTTCATTATAAGACTTTGTAAATAAAGTTTCTGGCATTTTTTTGTATTTGAAAATTAATAAGATATTGATGCATTAACATCTACTGAATTAAATTAAACCTGATAGCAGTATTGAGCAAATGAATAATATACAAATGCAAACGTAGTAATTTATACCATGAGAAAATCTTTCACTTTGTTAAAGTGTAAACAACTTGTTACAGATATTAACACACATATGTCACCCATAATTCGACTTGATACAAGACTTTTTTTCACATACACTTAAGCAGATGAATATATATATCTTCTTTATCTTTATATATATCTTTATATATATCTTATATGTATCTATATAGTTAAGTCTGTGTCTCAAATCACGTTAAACTTTCAGCTTGGTTTTGCATTTATTCTGCTTGCATGAACACTTGCAAATTTAAGACAGATAGGATAGCTTTCTTCTTGTTTAAAATTTATCTCTGGATCTTATTCGTTTTAAAATGAAAAGTGTGCAAAGGTAAGATATATTGCCACTTAGAGGGAGATTTATAGAATTATCATTCAGGAGGGAAATCAGCTGTACAACGTCAATTACAGTTAATGGGGGCTGTGTGGCAGGAGCCTCATGCACGGGTAAAAAATAGGGCTGCCGATGCTACTGATATTAGGGTTATATTAAGTCAGTAACTCATGCCAAATCTCTGAAATCTTATATTTGGCTCTGATTTCTAGGGAGTCGAAGTATGTTGTTCATTAGCAAGTAAGGAAGCTCCCACACAGGGAAATGTCTTGTGTAACATGGTATCGTGATTGAGTAATCAGTAGTCTAGAGGGTCACATGATATTCTTTGTTCAACTTTAATACTATGTTATACAAGAGGATTAACTAAATAAGAACACAGTGGGGCACCTGGGTGGCTCAGTCGGTTAAGCATCTGACTTTGGCTCAGGTCGTGATCTTGCGGTCTGTGGGTTCTAGTCTCGCGTGGGGCTCTGTGCTGACAGCTCAGAGCCTAGAGCCTGCTTCTGAGTCTGTGTCTCCCTCTCTCTCTGCCCCTCCCCCACTCACACTCTTTCTCTAAAAAAATAAATAGTAAACATTAAATTTTTTTAAAAATTAGAATACATTAAAATTATGAATATGCCATTACTGATATATCATTTGAATAAGCTCTACGAAGCATTATTTTCTCCCTATAGTTGCAAAGAATTTGCCTTTTTAGTCCTCCATATATTCTTAAATATCTTCTGGCTTACCAAGGGCTTGTGTTTTGGGGGCAGATGTCTGGATTTTAAGGCACCACAAGTGGCTGTAGAGGTCCTCTCTCTATAAAACTAAGTGAATGACACAAAGAGCAAACTCATTTTGCTATGTAGAGCCTTATTCTGTACCAGTGGTTTTCTTTTTCTTTTTTTTTTTTTTTCAATGTATATTTTTTAAGAGAGAGACAGCATGAGCCAGGGAGGGGCAGAGAGAGAGGGGGCACAGAATCTGAAGCAGGCTCCAGGCTCTGAGCTGTCAGCACAGAGCCCGGCACGGGGCTCAAACTCGTGAATCATGAGATCATGACCTGAGCCAAAGTTGGCCACTTAACCCATTGAACCCCATATACCAGGGGTTTTCAAAGCACAGCTTCCAATCCAGCAGATCAGAATCACCTGAGAGCCTGCTCTAGGTGCCAATTCTCAGGCCCCAGCACAGACCTGCTGAATCAGCAACTCGAAACTGGGGCCCAGCAATGTGTGTTTTAGCATACTAAAACCACTGGTATAGAAACATAAATTTTAGGTTAATGCTTTATTTTCTGGACAGTCACTCATATTTTTTAAGTACATACATACCCCTCAGATAGTGGAAGAAGGAAATATCTTCATTGGAAATAACCTCCAACTGACATGTTGGGCGATTTAAAATCCGTGTTCATGGAATCAAGGTCTAGATTCTATTGTCTTTTTAAAAATTAAGATATATTAGAAAATATGAAGAAAACTAAATGACTCCTCTAAAAAATATCCAAACTGTTAAAGTTTATTGTTTAATAATTTCTAAGTTACATATAACTTTGAGCCTGTATTTATCCTTAATCGTTCCATAATTATTTCTGGACCCATATTATAAACTAAGGGCTTAGGGTACAGAAATAAAACCCCCAGTCCTGGCCTTCCAACAGTTTGAACACATTTGTTACATCTAGAAAAGAGGTA
This sequence comes from Leopardus geoffroyi, assembly GCF_018350155.1. Classification (NCBI taxonomy): domain Eukaryota; kingdom Metazoa; phylum Chordata; class Mammalia; order Carnivora; family Felidae; genus Leopardus; species Leopardus geoffroyi. The sequence goes on from NC_059333.1 coordinate 25,675,927, forward strand.
ACCTGTGTTTGCCAGTACAATTTATGTTCCTCTGTACCCAAGCAAGAAAAGGTGTTTTATACACCACATACTGCATTTTTTCCCCTTAAATATGATCCCAAAGACAATAAAGATTCAGGCAAAAAGTCTCTCAGGAAAATGTTTAAGACAAACTTGGGATGAACTATTGTACCAATGATTGCAACCAAAGTACACAAGGCTTTAATTCCTTCATATAAGAAAATATTAAATATAAGAAAAGATTAAAAGTATCGCACAATTAGTATAAGAGAGATATTTGTCAATTCCATCATTAAATAATGGCACTATGTGTTTGTATCATGTTCTTTTGCATTACACACAAATATTCATGCGCAAATCAAATATATGTAATTAACTCTATTAGAAACTGCTATAATTAAGATTTTCAAAAATTAAAAACAACTCATCAGTTAAAATCTCTTATGAAAATATGTGTGCCTATCACTACAGGTTATATCATAGGCCAATTTCAGTTGAAATGTTAAGATTTTTTTCAATTCGGATGGTGTCTAATGCCCAAAAGTTACTGCTACCCGAAAGAACTAAAATCAACTTCATGTGTGAGTTTTTAGTTTCTGTAAACACACAATGTGTGTAATAAGTGCCTTTTCTGCAAAGTCACCCCTAATACTTAGAACATACTTCTTTTTGGTTTTATTTTTTTTTTTTGTTTCACGTTTTTATTTAAATTCCAGTTCATTAACATATAGTGTAATATTAGTTTCAGGAATAGAATTTAGTGATTCATCACATCTAACACCCAGTGCTCATCACAAGTGCTTTCCTTAATACCCGTCACCCCTTTAACCCATCCACCTGTCCACCTCCCCTCCAGCTACCCTCAGTTTGTTCTCTGTAGTAAGTCTGTTTTAAGGTTTGCCCCTCTCTCCTTTTCCTCCCATGTTCATCTTCGTTTAAATTCTACATGAATGAAATCGTCATACCTCCTTTACTAAATGATCAGATTTTAATATATATTTTGGTTAGGATGCTCCTCATAGTTGTGCCTTAGAGATTTTCTTAGTCCCTATCAAAATGCCATAATGAAAGTAAGGAAACTTGCTATGAAAGTACATCATGAAGAATTACATATAAATTATGTTTTAGTTCTCATAGTTTCTCTGGGTCCTTACCAAGCAGCAAAAGGTTCTCTTTCTTGACAGAGAGTGCTGGTGAAGATGTATACAGATGACTTTCAATTAAAGCATATTTTTGACATGTAGTTTTGAATTGATTTGCTAAAAAATAATCTTATCAATTGAAAACACATCTACGGGGCGCCTGGGTGGCTCAGTCGGTTAAGCGTCTGACTTCAACTCAGGTCACGATCTCGCTCTCCGTGAGTTCGAGCCCCGCGTCGGGCTCTGGGCTGATGGCTGGAGCCTGGCGCCTGCTTCCGATTCTGTGTCTCCCTCTCTGCCCCTCCCCCATTCATGCGCTGTCTCTCTCTCTCTGTCTCAAAAAATAAACGTTAAAAAAAATTAAAAAAAAAAAAAAGAAAACACATCTATAATTTTCTTTTGCAATTTACTCTTTAGGGGGATTCAGGAGGACCATTGATGTGCCAAGAAAACAACAGGTGGTTCCTGGCTGGTGTGACATCATTTGGATACCAATGTGCACGGCCTAATCGTCCAGGGGTGTATGCCCTGGCCCCGAGGTTCACAGAATGGATACAAAGCTTTCTGCAGTAGAGTGTTTCCTAAACCAACATGAAAGCCATGTGGTTTTCCCATTCCACTCTAAAGAGCATGGGAATTGAGAGTTTGACAAAAAAGATTTCCAAAAGGCTTTATTCTTACCTAAGCCATCGAAATGCTGAGGATTAAGGGTGAAGACAAAAAAATAATCTGTACCGTACAAAATAACTTTTTCATTGTGAACAGTTAATCTTTCACAGAGATTTTACAATCTTTCCTCTGTAATCATTATCTTTATCATACTCTTCTTATTTAAAGGAATGCTATGTTAAAGCATATACTGCATTCTTAAAGTTTTGGCAAAATTAAGAAAAGAAGTAAAATAAACTATTTTGCACAGTATGTTATTTTTTGAAGTAAACTGCTGTAAATTATCTAGTTCCACCTTGCTATTTTCAGAATCTCAGTAGTCTTCCTGATTTTCTATCTAAATGCATTTCCAATTTCCAATTCATCTTGAGCATATCCTTAATATCTTCCCCACTCATAACAAATATGTACTTTAGGCTCATGTCACAGACCTGGACTAAATTGATTACACATTCCTCTCAAGATAATTAAACAGCAAACAAGTGCAAGTCTACAGATCACCCCTGTATCAAAATAAAAAGGAAATTAAATGATATTTCCATTCTTTTATTGGATCATTTTTTACCTGCATTAATCGCACCGTCCATTTATTTTAAGCTAATATTTTTTTAAGTTTCCAAAAAGTGATCAGACATATCCAAAAAATGCAACTATTACAAATGTTTTTTTCTGATCTATGTGTCTTACAGTGAATGTTTTTAACATGAGCAAAACTTACTTAGACGCAGCTGAATCACCCATTAGAAGGCCAAAAATGTGGAATAAATGAATTTGCTTCACTGCTTTAATCTCTTGGATCATTTCCAGAGTATGTGCAAACTTCTATTTAGCTTTCCACACAAAATCTACTGATTTATTTGGGAAGACAAAATCCACACCTACTTAATACACACACACACACACACACACACACACACACGTCTATATAATCACAAGTAATAGAAGAAAGAATAAGGTTAAGGGATTGTAGACTGGCCCTACCAAACAAGAAACAAGATGGGGCTACATCTGAAAGGAATGATTCTTACTGAGGTATTGAAGAGAATTAGGGCCTCTGTGTAGGTGGAGGTTTAGGGAAGTTCAGATAATCAGGTGTTGTACCAAAAGTCACTATCTTGGGGGGAACAGAGAAACAGAAAACAACGTCACATAAAAAGGTGTGGCCAGATAATTGGGGACTACAAATTCCTGGTAAACAATCATGGTATTTATTCTTAGGACAAAAGTCAGGAGTCTCTGAACACACTACTCTTTTTAAGACCTTTCCAATGACCTGATCTTAGGAGCAGTTGGAAAGGATGAAGCAGCAGGTATTGTTTGATTTTACTACCTGGATATTGTTCCACAATTCACCTACATTCCAAAACACGTATGAGAACTATGCTCTGAAAATACAAACACAACAGATACATCATGTACTCCTTTTCATTTTTCAAAGGTCAGCTAAAATTTTAAGAACCCCTAAGCACAGTGTCACTGTCATCTTTTAATAAAAGGGAAGTTGAGGGGCGCCTGGGTGGCGCAGTCGGTTAAGCGTCCGACTTCAGCCAGGTCACGATCTCGCGGTCCGTGAGTTCGAGCCCCGCGTCGGGCTCTGGGCTGATGGCTCGGAGCCTGGGGCCTGTTTCCGATTCTGTGTCTCCCTCTCTCTCTGCCCCTTCCCCGTTCATGCTCTGTCTCTCTCTGTCCCAAAAATAAATAAACGTTGAAAAAAAAAAAATTTAAAAAAAAAAAAAAAAGGGAAGTTGATTGCCCCACTCCTCGTAATGTATGGGGTTAGTAATTGATACTGGAACAGTTACGCGGATCTGGATCAAGACAAAAGCAAAACCACAGCCCTTGCCCATTGCCTTTCCTCTCCTGACCTGCAGCTGTTGTAGTCATGGGTGGCACAGAAGTGGGGGAAAGCGCTGTCTCCTTCCCATCAAGTCCTGACTGAAGGAAGAAGTGCACAGCGGGAGCTTGGAGGGAAGAGGTAGATCCCAGTCAATGTGGGTAGCCAAGCAGAGAAAGGGGGTGCTAAGTGTGGGCAGATGGAAGTTTACAATACAGCTGTCCATGCCCTCAGTCTCCAAGCAGCAGAAAGGGGGCCAATGCCCACTCATCTCTATTTGTCTTTAAGTTTCACCAACCAACACTAGTCATGATTGCCTTAATGAAAGCTCTTTATTTTCTAACACCAAAGGTATAACAGGGCAAAGATGGGGTTTAAAATGCTCTATAACTCCAACTTCCATTCATACCATACTTTAACAGTAATTTGTTTTCATCTTCATGTGCTGATGCAAACAGATCTATATTTTGTTCACTTAAAAGATTTAGACAACACCCACGGCCATTCGTCAGAAACAAGAACTTTTTATTTAGTTAAAAGGAACACAGGGACATTTGAAGACCAGATAGTTACAAGTCTCTTGAGAAGGAGACACAAGCATTGAAGAAACTAGCAGAAGATAAGACAAGAGGAGCCGCAGTTCACTCTCTCAGACGAATCCTCAACACGAACACATGATTGATCACTGATGCCCTCCAACCCATTTTCACACTAAATCATAGTTTCTCTCCTTCATGAAATGTCGGTGTGCTGTGCTTACCTCCACATGGACGGTGGTGACGACGCACCTGGTCCCAACCATAAGACCACCTTACATGCTAATGGAGGCTGAACAGAGCTATGGAAAACCTTAGGCACACTCTGCAGCTGCTTTCACTGCTAATCCCCACCCCCAAACAACTGTCTTTGTTTTGTGGGCAAGGGAAGGACCAACTTGATTCCAGAACCCCTTAGAGAGCTACTTGTGGTTATATAGGCAACATGTGAAGACATATGATTTATATTGTGTATGCCATGTTTTTGTTCTAGACGGAGTATAATATTGTTTATACAGCTATTAACAAAGTTATTACAAAATCTGTTGAATTTTAAACTAAAAATAATTGTAAGGCACATGTCTTGCACAATTGAAATTAGACAGTTCTTGCCTCTAAGTAAAATATTTGAGTAAATTTACACCACAGTTAATGAAATAGCTTCTTATTTCTGAAGAGATTTCCTAAACACTGTCTGACCCCAGAGCAGAGAAACTGAAAGAAGATGAACCATTTCTAGAAAAGAAACATTTTCTGTGACAATATATCTATGTGTGTGTGGATTCAGCTGAAAATAGTGATAAATTTCTTTAATCAAAACAGCATGTATTGAAAAATGAAACACCATAAAAATAAATATTAGAACAGTCCATTTTTATCAAACACTTATGTAAAGGTAAAATATTTTTGCACACTGTAAACTTTAATACAATTTACATTACGTGAACTAGATTACAACTTATGAAAGGTGAAAGAAACAAAAATAACTGCCTCCAACACATACATTTCTCTAATGTGTTGACAGCAATTTTATTTGCATGGTCCATTCCATTTACTTGAAGTTTGGGTGCATCCTTTAGCGATAAGCATGTCTCACTCCATTGTCAGCACAGCGTATTTTGTAAATGAAATAACCAACATATAAAAATTATTTTAATATTTGCCTCAAGGGGGAGCTTACAGTTCATCTTGCAGATCCTCTGAGATTTCAAGCCATTCCAAGCGAATGTTCTAGATGCCATTCCTTATGCAGATCCAGAATTCTAAAATTCTATTTTCTGTGCTGGAGCCAAGTCGATGGATTCTTACACTTCCATGCCACTTTCTTTTCTGGTGCTTTTTGAAATCCACAGGGTGGACTGGTTTGGGCTAGTTTTTGTTCTTCCTTTACTGAAAAACATAAGAAGAAGTAAGCTCAATGCCTGAGACTTATTACTGAAATAGGCATGTTTTGGTCCCAGGGGAGATATTGCAAACCCTTCTTATGAAAGGGTCTTTCTTCTCTCACCAGCATATCTACAAAAAATTCCAGATTATTCCAGAATGTGAAGATGGTAAATAGACCATGTAAAATAATGAAAAAAATAGAATGATCTCTGTTTGACCCTTTGTAGTACAGAATTCAGACACATTCACACGCACACGCATGCACACACACACACACACACACACACCACAAATATGTCTGAAACAATACCAACAATTTTCATTATAATCACCAATAAATCTTCATTTTATTTGATAAGTGATTTTGAAATTTTGCTTTGTGGATATTCTTCCATTCACATATGCTGCATTTAATGCTAAAGGATTGAAACAGTGTTTTTGTCCTAAGTATAAAGACCTTCCTAATCTCCATCCCTCAGTTTTCCTTTTTTATAGTTAAGTCACTTAATCCCTGAAAGTTTGGTTTGACTTCAGTCTTTGCAACCAATGTAGTTCAAAGTAGATTCAGGCCTTGATAACTTTGTTCCTCTAGATCTGAGACTGAACTTCACTCTCCTTGGACGTGGAATCTGAGCCCACATTTCCAGCCCCTGTATCAGAGTTGGCTGTCTCCTCACTCTTTCCATAAAATGGCCACTGCTCAGGCTCCTGCAGAAGTGCCCATTCCTGAGTTTATGTAAGTCATCCTCCTCTAGGCTACTTATCAAGATGTAGATTCCTTTGGGTCTAGTTTCCAGAGAATGAACCCTCACCTGGATCAAGTAACCACTTCTGGTCCCTGTACACTGTGTCATGCACTTCCTGCCCCACACAGACCTCCCTTCCCCCGCATCTGCCCCACTCCCCACAGGTACTGCATTCCAGTTACTCTCAGTGTAGGTGGGGAGGGCAGAACTCCTTCAAATAAAGAAAAGAACTCTTCCTAACAAGCCTGAACAATACAATATAATATTAATTGACTTCAGTTTAACTGTAATTTTACTACTAATAAAATATGTCCAAATTATATGTTTTGGAGATTTGCTTCCAAATAAGTAAGATCAACACATCTTTATCTATGAAGTCCTCTAACATGAAGGAAAAAAACAAATAAAGCAAAGTTTATAAATAACATGACATTTTTTAAATGGTAAATAAAGGCAGTTAAGTTATGAAGGTAACTTTTTTGTGTAGCATTAGTATTTCATTTAAGAGTTACTACCAGTTAAGGAAACAAGAGTTACTATTTTGAACATGACATGGAATGATATAAACCATCATGTGTACCAGATTGGAATTTAAACTTTCTGCAAGGCACTCAGATGATAATGGAGTTGAGTCTTTGATGAAGGTTCTCCTTGCTTTCCTGGAAGAAAGGAAAAGGGGAGGATCTAAGAACGAATGAATTAAGCACTACATCTAAGTCGGGCATCTGGAGGTACCCTACTTTGGTTTATTTTCTCACTCTGGGAATTTCAAACAAGTGAAAACTCCATAGATCTTCAAAAACCTGGAAGACTTTTGCATGAATAGAATCTCCACAATAATACACTATTTGGAAGAAGGAAAACAAACTTTAAAGAAAACTCAGTTATTGGCACTATAGTAATTTTTATTTTAGAGATGACAATGCCTGCATAATATTTTTAAATCAATTTTTCTTTTTTTATAAATGTTTTTCCATAGATAATAGATCTATCCATAGATATTATAGATCTATCTATAGATCTATTATCTATATATATGTGTGTGTGTGTATATATGTATATGTGTGTGTGTGTGTGTGTGTGTGTGTATATATATATATATATATATATATATATATATATATATAAATTTTTTTTAGAGAGAGAGCATGAGCAGGGCAGAGGGGCAGAGGAGAGAGAGAGACAGAATCTTAAGCAGGCTTCACACACAGTACGGAACCCAACTCTGGACTTGATCCCATCACCCTGGGATCATGATTTGACCTGACACCAAGAGTAGGATGATCAACCAACTGAGACACCCTAAAATCGGTTTTTCAAGCTGATTTGTTATTTACAGCTCTTCCTTAACAGTTTTCTGGGTTAAGGGGGGATTTATATCACATCCTTCCTCTACTTCTCTGCTTTTCACAATGACTAATCATCTTTTCATCTCTCGTCTTAGGACGTGAAGAAAGATATGAGATATTTATTATCATCTTTTTTCTGTACAAAATATTACAAAATTTCTAACTGTGTTTCACATATATATTGGAAAACCCAGAGGATACAAAGTGTAGTATTAATTTGCCAGGCTTTATTTATCATTACTCAAAATGTCTTATTTAAACAGCCTGTACATCACACTTTGGATCCTTTAAACAATTTATGTGAACCATTTACAGTTTATATCTATTTAATTGTTTTTTTCTGGGGCTTTTTTTACTTAGTGGATTCTTTATGGTCTATTTCAGAACAGATGAAGATAAACTAAAATCCAAAGAGAAAAATGACTTCATTTGCAGTCCTTCCCTGATGACGGCACTGTCTCGATCAGTTCTTGTTTAAAATACTGACAAAGATGGCTAGTTTATTCTAGCAAATATGTTCTTATTTAAATCCAACATCTTTTCCTTTTTCTTTTAATATATATTTATATTCCATATATTTTTTTTTATTTAAAAAAAATTTTTTTTCAACGTTTATTTTTGGGACAGAGAGAGACAGAGCATGAACGGGGAAGGGGCAGAGAGAGAGGGAGACACAGAATCGGAAACAGGCTCCAGGCTCTGAGCCATCAGCCCAGAGCCTGACGCGGGGCTCGAACTCCCGGACCGCGAGATCGTGACCTGGCTGAAGTCGGACGCTTAACCGACTGCGCCACCCAGGCGCACCAATATATTTCATATATTAAAATGAAAAAAATTTCACTTCTAACTCAAGGGTATATGGCTAAATAGATATAAAAGAATACTCCGAAGAATCTTGCTGTTAAGATATATCATTTTGGCCGAAGATGCATACTAAAAGTGACCTACTTTTACCATTGTACTTTATTTCCTCTACTCAGAAGACCCTTTGGAAATAAACAAAAGCCTATGACTTAAATTTTTGAAAAAGTATTATAGAGTGCACTTACAAAAATCAAGTCTTGCATACAACTTGGGGTCAAGATTGAAAGGCTTAGCATTAATGCTTATATGTCAGAAACAAGAGTCAGTATAGAGTAGTTGCATATGTTGTAAGCTTACAAAGATTCAAATTTCAGATCCACCACCCACACAAGCTGTGAGAACCAAAGCAAAATTGTGTAACCCATCTAAGCCACCATCTTCTCAACCGAAAAACAGAAACAAAAGGGCACCTACCTCATATGACTTGTGAATATTAAGTGAGGTAATGCATGAAACCTGTATTCAAGGCCTATCTTATTAGACTGGATACACGGGGTGTGTACTGACAGACAGGAAAATCAGAACTTTCTCTCTTTATTTTTTAAGTGGGAGTGGAGCCCCAACCTGGGGTTTGAACTCATAACCATGAGATCAAGACCCGAGCTGAGATCAAGAGTCAAACACTTAACTGACTGAACCACGCAGGTGCTCCAAAATTCAGAACTTTCTTGAGACAAAGTAAAACTATAATTTACACTAATATTTTTAAAGAGTTATAAAAACCTACACAAAACTTTTTAAGTTGTCTCTGCATACATGAATTATTTACCTTTTATGCAGCATCTGGAAACAGCAGGTTCCAAAAGCGACCAGTATCAATAAAAGCAGTGGGATCGTTGGTATAACAACATAGATTAGATTGGGAATTATGCCTACAGAAATAAAACAGTCAGTAAAAAAGATGGCAGAGGCAGAATTCTCACACTAACATTATATAAAATTGCCCAAAAATTCAAGGTAAAATAAAATTATTATAATTAAATTACAAATAAATTTCTTCCCAAAATATTAAATAACCTAATAAACTAATATATTCAGGTTTAATAAAAATTAAAAACAAAATCATATTTCACTGGTTGCCATGCTTCAATTCAGTGTCTATATTTCTAAAACTACGATTAAATCTACAGTTCAGATAGAGGCTAGTTTTCATAACAAATTAATAATCTTATCTATCTCACTTCATTAATTCTCAGCTATTACTTAGAAAAACAAGCACTGATTATTAAAATAATTGTTGATTTATTGGTCATATAATCATCCTAACCAATAAGGTCAGTGCCATGATGATACTTAAGACTTTGGGATTAAATCAAAATACAAAAAAATTAACTGACGATACAGTCATAAACCAGAGACACAAGACCCCAGAAGCATAAAGACTTGATCTTAATTAAATTCTAAAATGAATCATTTTTTAGTCCTGTTCCATTACACAATATTAAGTATTCTTGGAAAAGTAAAAACTGCCACACTTCAGTCCCATACAGACTAAAATGACTTTATTGAACATTTTTTCAATGTCATAAAAGGGAAAATATTCCTAATATAATTATTTACTAATATTTTTAATTAGGTTTAGATGTTCTGAATGATTTTAAAATCAGGCACCTGAAAAGTAAAAAGCACTAAGGTTTAATGTCATGTTCATACAAGAAAAGCAAATTGAAAAACTGTGCATTTAGCTAGCAAATCAAAAGTTGTCATCATTACCAATCTGAATAATTCTGTTCAAAATGGACCAGACTTAGATCAAACTATCCATTTTACTGTACAGCACGTCCTTTATTAACTAAAGATATATTATTATCTGAGGTCCAGTGATGGGGTATTTTGAGAGTAATTTGCTATGCTTTTACCTACTCTTGAGCCCCTGACATGAAACTTCAAGCATTTTAAGGATTCAGGAAATATTTTCGTTCCTTTTCAAAATACCATCATGATCCTTTATATAGAACAGTAAAGAAAAAGAGAAAGTATGTCCTACTCTTCCTCACATTTTAGATCACCTGTGGAAAGACTCTGAGACTTTGGCTCTTTGGCTCAATCTTCACAAAGCAACTAGGAAATATCAAGATTTCTGTCCAAAAATCACAGGACCATGCAAAAAGGAGCACCAAACTAATTCTTAGAGCAGTTTCTGACTGGGATTCAAATCCTAATCGGAATGTGCAATCTGCACTGGGATTTCATGATTTCTTTTGCAGACTGGTGTGCTCAGGGCAGCTGGGTTGAGAGCTAATTATACGTACTCTGTCCACCCTGTTCACCAGTGATGTCACCTTGATAGCTTGAAATCAGCCATGGTGGGAGTATAATACACCACAGGAATCTGCAAAGGCTACAAATCAGGCTTTTTCTTTTATATCCACTCCCACACTGGTCTCTCCCTAAACATTTACCAGCACACCACTGTCTGCCGGCCGCTGAATGTGCTGATGTACATCATAACGCTTACATGTTGTTGGGGAAGTTCCCTGTGAATCCAGGTTTCCATGTGGATTACTTGGTTTATTACTAGATACATCTACCTGAGGTGAAAAATCAAAAGGAAACAAAATAGATTCTTCTATTCAAAAAACTAGCTTAGCATTATCTGTTTTAACCTAGTTCAAAAGTAAATTCCAGAGGCCAAATTTACTGCCCCCATCAATAAGCAATAAGAAAAGTTAGGGCTAACATGAAGCAGAGTTTAAAACTACAGTTTCTGCTCTTGATAGAGGAGTTAAAAACACGTGAATTCATTACCTGCTTCAGTAACAACCACATTTTGATGGGTATCTCCTGGCTGATTTGTAAAATACGTCTTTTCTACAGGAGAAGTTGGAATGATCTCTGTAAATAATAAGTACACACAACATATACAATGATAAAAAAAGAAATACAAATGTAGATGAAAATAAAAGTTTATTATAAAACAATGTAAACATCATAGCTTTTATTTCAGAGTAAAAAAGGTACATGAAATTATTCAACTGTAAAGTCATCATTTAATTATCTTTGAATAAAGTATCCACTTGGTGAATCTTTGCAACTGGATCTACTTGGTGAATCCTTGCAACCCAAATCTGCATTTACGAATCAACAGCGCATCTATACTGATGACAGCCTGCTTTGGCAGTAATGAAACCAAGCAGGTACAAAGAAAGGCAAAGAGAAGCAGGAATTGAGAGCATAAGAATGTGAGACACTGGGGTTCCTGGGTGGCTCAGTCTGTTAAGCGTCTGATTTCAGCTCAGGTCATGATCTCATGGTTCGTGGTTTCGAGACACGTGTAGGGCTCTACGCTGACAGCTCAGAGCCTGGAGCCTGCTTTGGATTCTGAGTCTCCCTCTCTCTCTGCCCCTACCCCGCTCATGCTCTATCGCTCTCTCTCAAAAATAAATAAACATGAAAAAAAATAATAAAAGAATGTGAGACGCTAACTGCAATTCAAAAGACAAGCATATCAGTATAATATTTAGATTTCTCCTTGCAGTAATAATCAGCAGATGACTACACGGATTGCACTGGGAATTGATGATTCAAGGAACAACATTCTAAAGCACATTTCTGTCCCAGAAAAACAATGCCATACTTAGATTTGCTTTCGAGTAGTGTCTATTTCTTTTTAAAAAAAACAATAATAAATTAAGGCTTGCAGGTTATTTCTTTCCTGGTTTTATGAGACAAGACCTCCTCAGTGGCCATGCAATTAAAAAGTGTCAAAATTTCTTACCATGATCTGATACTGCTGTGCCACCTATTTTTCCCCCTAGGGCACTGTTTGTTAAATTAACAGTTCAGTGAAAGTAAACTGAATTAGTAAGAAAAAAACCTGTAAACTTGTCTTTTGCTTCAAAAATATAATTCTTTGTTTATGTTTGTCAAATGATGGAAAAGAAAACACACATGCAACATTTTAAATTAGTTTATAATGTTAAGTTATTTTTAATACCATATTTGCTACTCTTTATTTGGCCACGTAGTCTCTCTTTATTGGAAGTTTACCATACACCATCCTGTAATAATATTTATTACCCTTGTGTACATATCTCACCCTAACACTTTAATAGCCTCCTGGAGGTTTTAGATATGGTCCTATCCTACACTCATTTTTCTACAGAACTGAGGCACCTTATGCCAGGCGGTGCTCAACTGGTATTTGCTGAATAAATAATACAGATATTATTCTATTTATTAAACATAGAACTGGTTATTTTAAATTTTTTTAATATTTTTATTTATTTTTGAGAAATAGAGAGAGAGCATGAGCATGGGAGGGGCAGAGAGAGAGAGGGAGACACAGAATCTGAAGCAGGCTCCAAGCTCTGAGCTGTCAGCACAGAGCGTAACTCAGGGCTTGAACTTGTGAACCATGAGATCATGACCCGAGCTGAATTTGGATGCCTAACCAACTGAGCCACCCAGGCAACCCAGAACTGGTTATTTTTGAAAATACTCTTAAAAATATTTAATTGATGTAATTTCTGATTAACAAAATTTTAAAAAGTTAATCCCATGTATACTATATTTAATGTCTAAGAACAAGAGTGCATAATGCAATTTTAATGAATACAAAAATTAGATTCAGCAGTATCCCCTTAAAAATGTCTTAGGAAAACACTGACAGTCACAAAGAGTAGATATGTAACTCACAGAACAATAACAAAAAAATAGAGAAGAGTGAAAAAATCAAGTAGTGAGTTATTCAGTTTCTTCATTAATTACTAGGTTAATTGTTTATTATTTCAGATATCATTGCTCATATTAGATGGCATGCAGGGGCAGAAAGAGGAGATGAAGTTCAAATCACACAGTACTTCAGGTGTAACTGGAGAATAAAGTTCAAAATAAGTGGTCTAATTCACAAATTTTAATAAATCCCACTGCTTACTCCTTTAATCCCTCGCCACCAGAAATTAATCATTCTCCACTAAAAAAGCACTGACCATATAAGCAAGAAATTTCATCAAACCAGCATCCCCTAAAAACAAAACACTAAGCTCAAAGAAGGTTAACAAATAGAAAATAAACAAAGATGAAAATATTCCAGTTAAAATAAAGAATAAAAATGCTATACACATAGTTATATATTTGTAACTATAAAACTGTACATGTGCATCAAAAACAAAAAAATACATAAAGGAATCTTATTCACAAAGCACAGGTTATTTGAAGATTTAGGTGGAATATAGAAGATAAAGAAGAAAATATTTTTTATCTTAAATGCTCTTTCCTGAGTAATATGAACCTAAATTACCTAATGTAAAACAAGTAAAGAAGATTCTGAGGTTGATAGTGTCCTGAATAATTTGGCAAGTATGAATGCAAAATAAAAGAAAATAGACAAATGTACAAAGGGTCAAATAGTTTACCTAAAAGCTCAAAGAAAGGAGAAAAAGATGTTGTATTAAAGAATGCTCTGTAACATACTTTGTTGCATTCAAGTACATAGTGTCACAAATTTAAAACTTCAGAGAATTTCAACTTTATATTTTTCCAATAAAAAAATAAAGACAAAGAACATAAGTGCATAACAGATTTGGCTTTGCAAAGGCTTCTAGGATGGTAATGATGGATTTACGGCTTTAAAGAATAAACTCACCAGGGATATAGAAAGCTGGCTAATATACTCAAGAGCAGGATAAATATAAGAGAAGGGTAAATCTAATCCAAATAATCCCTTGGGCTTTAAGGTCTTATGAGAAAAGGAATCATGTAATTTCAAGAGAATAATGGAAATAGCAGTACTTGATGGTAATTGCCTTCCATGAACACATTATGAGGTCAAGTAGACAGCCCCTCAAAAGATTTAAAATGATACTTCCCAACACTGAGGAGGAGAAAAACATCAAAAAAAAAATCTTAAAGCCTAAGTATCTAGTTTGACTTTATTAGGTCATTAAAAAGAATTACTTTACATAGTTTTTGCTGAGTGTCTACTTTTGGTCAAATTTTAATTTAGTCGATCTGTCCTCTTCACACTAATTCAAATTTACTATTTCAACAGGAAAACACACCAGTGTAGCTCAGGTCAATGCAATCTTCCCACGTGCTTCACGGGCAAGAAGGTGGAGACTTCAAACAAAAGCCATCTAAGGAGGTATCTTCCAAAGAATGACAATCATGGGAGGAACATGGCACAGGTCCCCACTTTTGTTTCCACTGTGGTTCAATGAGCCATAATCAGTCTGACTTTCACTGAGAAGCACATGCCAACAAATGATAAGCTAATGTTCCAGGAGAAAGTTGCTTTGTTCCCTTAAACTCACCAGATAATCACCCAAAGATCACGTGTGTAAATCTATAGGTGCTCTGGTGACTTATACCTACTTCACACACATTACACTAACTATTTACAATATTTAAAAATAGATACACGTTCTTTGTAAAACCTATTTCCAAAACACTCTGACGTTCACAGAAAAATGTTCTTTTCTCTTAAAGACATGTCTCCAGATGTGTCTAGTTACTCCCTTCTATTTGACTGATTGGACAGTTTGCTCTAGAGCATGAAGTATAATTCAGTACACTGAAGTGATGTGACAAGGTACAAAGTAATTCCACGTTTCATAGCAGAGAAACAAAAGGATCCAAAGGAAGTGAAGCCTAAATACAAATAGTGAAGATAAAAATAGAAGCAAATACGCCCAACATCTGCTGTACCTCCTTACAGGACTTCCTACCTGGTTCATACTTGCAGATGTAATTGTGCTTCATGTTGCACCTGTCATCATTCCACTGGTAAAGGTAGGGCCCCCCCAGGCCTGGATTGGCTGTTGGTTGATGATACATCACAACACACTTTTCACTTCCACAGGAAGGTTCATCAGTATACCAGTTTCTGCAAACAGAGCAGCAGGAACACCTCTAAGTGATTTCAACCATCCTATTCTTTTGGTTTGGTTTTGTTTCAAGTTTTTTTTGTATTTAAATTCCAGTTAGTTAACATATAGTACCATACTAGCTTCAGGAGTAGAATTTAGTGATTCATCACTTACATGTAACACCCAGTGCTCATCACAAGTGCCCTTCTGAATATCCATCACCCATTTAGCCCATTCTATTCTGACATCCTCAACCAAGTAATGTCCATAAAGAGGAAGAAGCTGTTACCATAGAGATGAATGAGCCAGTTCAGCTGACTTTTGCACTGAGATACCCGAACCTCTTTACAAAAGCCCAGCACTCTCTCCTACAGTAACACTCAGTACGTCTGCAGATGGACCCCTTGTTGTAGAGTATAAAATTGCTGCTATGGTACATGTAAGGCTCTATTTGGCTCCCAAAATTGAGGAGGAAGAAGGACCTTAGGCATTCTTAAAATCCAACAAAATAAAATCAAGCTCTTCGAGAACTGCTTCCGAGATGCCAGCATGTATGTAAGTCTCTTCTGTCACCAAATTTGTACCTCTCAGGACATATGTAGATATTTTCTGTAAATAACCTATTTCTTCCTCCATTATTTACAATTTGTTTAAAGTCCAAAGTCAAATCTGGTCTTGTTAACCTAGAAATATTTCTGCCTTCACCTAGAAATACTTGTGATTTTCATCACTAAAGGGTTTTGACTGTAAATACAATTTTAATTTTTTTCAATTTATAGAAATTATTTGAATTTTAAAAAAAAAGAAAAAAAAACAAAACAAAACAAAAAAACCCAGAAATCTCCCTCCTCCCTTTCGAGTCCCCCACAGCACATTTAACTCCTCAAGATCCCTACTCACCGGTACTGGGAACTGCTTCCATCAGACCACTGGTAGAGATCTGGGCAGGCACCAGATGTTTGCCCCTCTCCGTTTCGCCAAAGCCCTATCCAGAAATCACCATCAGAAATCCCTGTTCCTGGTTTTGTCAGGTTTTGCAACATACTTTCTATTAACTTCTGTTCTGCTTCATTCTCCAGGCTGAGGAGGGCCCCCCCCTCGCTCTCACAAGCCAGGCGTGCCTCCTGAAAGCTCACGCGGCTGGACAGTTCGTGGAAGTAGGCCATTTTGTAGCAGGGATGCTTGAGGTCAGCAAAGCACACCTTTTGGCCTGGAAAAAAGATAGCATGCATTGATTCTTTGAACTATATTCATAATGCTACTATGAATTAGGATTAAAGAACCAATCAAGGGGCGCCTGGGTGGCTCAGTCGGTTGAGCTTCCAACTTCAGCTCAGGTCATGATCTCACAGTTCATGAGTTCGAGCCCCGCATCAGGCTCTGTGCTGACAGCTCAAAGACTGGAGCCTGCTCCAGATTCTGTGTCTCCCTCTCTCTCTGCCCCACCCCTGGTCACTCTCTGTCTCTCTCTCAAAAGTAAATAAATATTTAAAAAAAGAACCAATCAAAACAGGATACACTCTCCCAAGAATGATTCCTCCATGGAATCATTTTATAGTTTATTTTTTAATTATTATTATCAATTTATAAAAGCAAAATGATTCCCTGGTAAACTTGTAATATGAACTTTTAAACACAGGACTCCAAAAAAACGCTTGTTAAGAGAACTCATGATTCTTCTGGCTTAGATACAAACCAATTACATAGCAAACGAAACTAGCAAAAGAAATTGCTTTTTCTTTTAGAGCAAAGAGAGCTAAAAGGTCAAAGTTATGAAAGAAAAATAATTCACAAAAGAACTTAATTTTTAAAACAAGTAAAAACCAATGTATAGAAGGTATCATAAAAAAGATACAAGGTGGCAAAATTTAAGGTGTAAACATTTGCTTTTATTGTATATATCTGAAAGCAAATACACTGAAATTGAAAGTTAATAGAGACCAGAATGAAGGTAACTCTAGTAATAATTAACTTATTAATATACAGCATTAGAAGTGACAGGAGAGATTTCTAGAGTACTCTTTGAAAAAATTCTCATTATCAATTCTCTGAATATTTTCTGGTTTTATAGGACATGCTATGTGTGAGTGTCAATTGCTCAGCCAATGACTTCTCTCTTTTTACATAGGCAGCTCAAATGAGTCATAAACTCCAAATAAAATTTCCCAAATTTGAACTTAGAGAATCAAGTACTTAAAACAAACAAACAGAAAAGAAGTGCATTTTAAATATGAAAAAGCCAAATGGCTTAGGGTTGCAATAAACACATCAGGAAATAAAGGAGCTATTAAAAATCTCATCAGATGGGGCTCCTGGGTGGCTCAGTTGGTTAAGCATCTGACTTTGGCTCAGGTCATGATCTCACAACTCGTTGGTTCAAGCCCCACGTCGGGCTCTGTGCTGACAGCTCAGAACCTGGAACCTGCTTGGGATTCTGTGCCTCCCCATCTCTCTCTTCCTCCCCCACTCACACTCAGTTTCTGTCTCTCAAAAATGAATAAATGTTTAAAAAGTTTAAAAAGATAAAAAATAAAAAAATAAAAATCTCATCAATTGCAATTATTGTCAATTTCTATAACTTGGATAGAGAGCAGAGTAAGCTCAAATTTGTTGAAACTCATCTTTCAAAGATGGTTAAACAATGAGCTAAAAACAAATTAGGTGATAAATATTTAGCAGACTTGAGAACAAATTATTTTTCAGCTTTAGAGTCTCCATTTATGTATTAAACACACACCAAATAAAAATGACTTCTTCAAATTTATTATAAAAAATGCCCTATTAGACTGGTTGAGATTAATTCCTTTATGAGTGTGAAAGGGGTAACACTGCATTTCTTTTAAATTTTTCCTAAATTAGAATTTCATTAAAATCAAATCCAAATTCATTTAAATTTACCTTTCCCTACAGTTAATCTTAACTATTGCTAGTTTTATTGCATATTTCTTTAGGAATAAAGATTGGGGACCACAAAATGTCCAAAATCCATGAATAAATAAATAGAATAATCAGAATTTGGAAAGGAAGTTTAAAATGTAATTTATATTTATACTTGTATTTTAAAGGTTTTTATGAATTACAGCACTTGATTAAGCCACCTATTCTGATATCTCTAAAGATTTTCAAAGTCAGTATATACATAAATATGTGTGTGTACATATATACACATATATACATATATTTTTAAGTCATATATGTGTTTGTGACAACAAATGAAGCTTAGAATAATTTTTGAGACTTCTTAATGGAATATCATCTTTTATAAAACTTCATTGTGTGACATCACTAGTTTACTTCTGCTCTAACAACATCTGTGAAGACTTAAAGACACAGGCAAAAGTTTGATTTAAAAAAATCTCTCAGAGCCAGAGCATAAGAGACTCTTAAAAACTGAGAACAAACTGAGGGTTGATGGGGGGTGGGAGGGAGGGGAGGGTGGGTGATGGGTATTGAGGAGGGCACCTTTTGGGATGAGCACTGGGTGTTGTATGGAAACCAATTTGACAATAAATTTCATATAATAAAATAAAAAAATAAATAAATAAAAATAAAAATAAAAAAATCTCTCAGAATCAAATTTCATACACCTGTACATGTGAATTTCACATTTGTCTACATATGAAGCAGAATGACTTTCTCCTAACTACACTATGGATGATAATAACATCAGGCCACAATAAATCCACCTACATATCAGGGATATTAGAGTGTACAGGATTCAGCTAACCACCAGCAAGGGAAGTCCTATCGCTCTGTTGTTTAGATTTGCCCCCTTATTATCACCAGACATGTATGCCAAATGATAGACAATCTCCAGAATGACCAACCTGTTTCATTTTGTTTTTCATTAGCTTCTTTGGGTCACTTCTGATCTCTGCTATCAACTTGAAAAACCGCCACGAATCCCTCTCTGTTATTTCTTTATCCCAACCCACTGTCCATAGCCTCCACTCCTTTCTTAGTCTTTTTCTGAGTTCAGTTTAGATTTGGCCTCAGAAAACAGACTATGAAGCATTTAATGTAAAATAAAGTCAAACTGTAAATGTAAAATAAAGTCAAAGGCTAAGAAATTAAGGCATAGCTTTACTGCTTTCTTAAGATCATCTTCATGAACATTATTCTTGTTGGGATTGAAGGTATTTTTTCACTTGATATTTAATTTTGTGGCTGATGAAAAAAATTTGTCAGTAGTGGAGGGAGGGAGTGTTATTGTACTTAAACACTGGCTAAAAACTACAGCATTCAAACATTGGATTCTTAATTATAGTACACCACACTGAGTCAACATTGGTACCACATCCATTCTCCCCCAGAATCAGCAATTAATGACCTATGATGACACTCAAGTCAGGAGGGAGCAGAAATCCAGAGGCCATTAAACTCACAACGGTGTTTGAGTGATAGGCATTCAGTATCATGACACAAGCTGAGAACAGCCATCTAATAAAATAGCAGTTGGAACAACGCAAGCACAACACCCAGTAGTCCTCTCTGTCTCATTAACTGTGATCTGGACCCAGAAGCAACACACTGAATAATATGAACAAATTAACAGACTTCCCCAACTGATTGTTAATGAAAATGAAAATGCTAGTATGATTGACCATAGGAAAATGGAATTAAAGAGACTTCAAGAGGACAAATCAGTCTCAGATAAATAATCCTTGAGAGATGATCATGGAAGTCCCAGTGGCTGATTCTAATACAATTATTTATTTTAATTTCTCCTAATTTATTATTAGATTTTGTGATGACTTCATTGTTTAAAATGGTTGTTCCTGATGATATTCTAAAAATGTCATTAAGCCCAGTGAGTGTTGTGCCTGCATTTTTAACGCAAGCTATTTCCATTTTCATCTCCTACATCCTTTACATATTTCTAAGTCTCAAAATATATCGTAACTGCATTCCCTTGAGTTTTCAACTTGCTCAATTTTTCACTCCATTAACTCTCAGACTTGGATTTGACTCCAGCATTTCTGAAATATTAAGCTTGTCCAACAAGATTGTTTTGCAAGATGTCAAAAAGAAGCTGACTTAAAAAAAAAAAATCACCAGGGGCGCCTGGGTGGCGCAGTCGGTTAAGCGTCCGACTTCAGCCAGGTCACGATCTCCCGGTCTGTGAGTTCGAGCCCCGCGTCGGGCTCTGGGCTGATGGCTCAGAGCCTGGAGCCTGTTTCCGATTCTGTGTCTCCCTCTCTCTCTGCCCCTTCCCCGTTCATGCTCTGTCTCTCTCTGTCCCAAAAATAAATAAACGTTGAAAAAAAAATTAAAAAAAAAATCACCAGAAATTTGAAAGAGTAAACATTATTTATGTAACAAGGTTAGCACAAATTCAGAGAGTGCCTACGTGGGATTGATATGCTAAAAGTCTCTGTTCATGATCTTTAATGTATTAAAATATAAGTGCAACACAGATTTATTTATGGTGAGGGGACAGAAATGATGATAAGAATCAACTCATTTATAAAATATGATAGCACTTTGAGGGGCATGTGGGTGCCTCACTCAGTTAAGCAGCCAACTCTTGATTTCAGCTCCAGGTAGTGATCTCATGGTTCGTGGGGTCAAGCCCCACATCGGGTTCTATGCTGTCAGCATGGAGCCTGCTTGGGATTCTCTCTCTCCCTCTCTCTTTCTGCCCCTTCTCTGCTCATGTGCACACACTCTCTCTCTAAAAATTAATTAATTAATTTAAAAAGATAGTAATTTGAATAAAATGCTTAAGAGAACTTTAGTGCAATGTGGAAATTTCTAACACCACTACATGAGTCCACAGAGAAATAATGCTGATATAAGAAAAACCTAAGGTAGGGATTATATTTAAAGTAATTACTAGTACTGCACAGGCCCTAGGTGGTAGCTGGCATGGCATTGTTTATGACAGGTATTCTCTCTTTAGTTGTGGAGGATGGAGTGGTCCAGGGTCGTAGGTGAGGGGGTAGAGACTGTGGTGGCTGCACAACAGAGGGACCCTCAGGGGATCAGAACAGGGGCCAGGTACTGGAACAGGCAGATATTCATGCCAAAGTATCCACCAAATATCAGCTGTGTCCTCAGACATTGAACGGAAAAGTCACTAGCAGTTCAGATCTACCAAGTCTGTTTTCACAAAAGGATACACATACATTGTCCACTTTTACTACCGTTTACATATCATCAGTAAAGCTGACAGTGTGAATTTCTTTACATCCAATTCTATTTCACTACGGACTACGGCTTCTGTGTGCACATTTGGTCCAAGCTGTAGCAAAACCAGCGAAAGCAGCTATTGAATGCTCACCACCATTTCAGATGGTCACATTTGGCTGTCATGGCAGTGGAACTCCAACAGCTGGGAAACAAATGTTGCCCTAATTCCCAGAAAAGTTCCATTAATACAAATCTTCTGGAAGCAACTTTTCCCACTTCTGTAAAGGCTCATCTTCGTAGAGAACCATCGAGATGACCTCTCTTCTCATTCTGTGAGATCACGTGGAGAATCCTTTTCTCTGATCTTTAAATGTTACATTCAAATAAAATCTGTCATTGACTGTTTTGAACAATAAGAATTCTACAAGCTTCCACCCACAACATTGACTTCCATCTACTTTTCTACTACCCATAAAATATTTAGATGAATATTCAAATAACCATATCACAGTGTTATTACACAAGGCAACACTGATACTAACAATAATTTATTAAATGTCACCTAGCATCTCCAAGGACAAACATCCTTTGATTGTTGTTTTATATACAAGCATGACAAAAGACTTTCCACCTAGGATTCTGCACCTGTTAATTTTATACATACATGCATACAGAACTACATGTATCCACATGCACTTTTGTTTAGAGATAATTCTCAGGACTGCCTACTAGAGTAAACATTCCTATCACGGTCACAGCTAAGATTCTGCTATTCTATTATTCCCATGAATAGATAGTTTTGTCTTCTGTTATAGTCATGAAATTCCTTTAGAGCTAAATATTGGCAGTGAATGCTTTTGACCTTGATGTAAAAGTGGAGCCAAACTCATAAAGTTATGGCAGTTTACTTTTTTCTTTCTGAATAGAAAGGATCTATGATTTAGTTTTATTTTTCTTATGTTTATTAACTTTCTGACAGTTGAGTCCTCTGTTAGTAAAGTAATAACATTTTTCTTATACCTCACACTAGCATCATATATTATCAATATTGAGTATTGAGTTTATATCATAATTTTTAATAAAAATATAGAAGATATTGTATGAATTCCTATGGCTCAATCATGATCTACTTTTTGTTACAAAAAGAAAAAAAAATTGTACAAAAGAGGATCTACATGATAAATCTTTCCCAAAGCAGACTGACTGAACTTTGGACATGTTACCAGATCCCACAAAATAATTTGTTTTTCCTAATTCTTTCTTACCCCTCCTCAAAATCAAACTGGTAAATGGGTAGATCCCACATTATACAGAGCGACATGACCTCTGATAACAATACCAACATTTCTGAACTAAAAAGAAATTCTTTGAAGCATTCCGTGTTCAATATTACACCTACTTCTTAAGAGCTATTCTTTATTTTAAAAAAAAGTTTTGTTATAATAAACGCTCATTTTTGTAACAGATTTTATAGTGCAATTAAATACATAATGTGCTATTATGAGTGTGCTGGAATCTATTTTCTTACATTAATAAACAAACTCAAAACTGGAACCCTGGGTCATTTCGTGAATGGTAGTGCCAGCTTTGCAAGGTCCTACCTCTCCCACTGGGAAATACCACAAGCTTTGAGAAGGTAACGGGACTCCTTGCTCAAACTCACACTTATCCAACTGGGCCACCCAGGCATCCCTACTATGCATATTTAAAATTGAGGTCTAAATAGCAAATGGTAAACCAAGTAACTTTGTGACTTAAAAGTTCAAGCATTCAATCAGAAAGAACTGGTTTTGAATCCCAGAGCTATACTTGAATTGTAGGTACACTGGGAACATTACTTAAATGTTCCTGGCCTCAGTTTTCTTACCTAAAGGGAGCGTGGTTAGGAGTTCTAAATAATAAATAATAATAGCCAGACATTTATCAGTAGTTTAGCATGGATGTTCTCACTGCTAGCGCAATCCACACCTTTGGGTAAATTAGGAAAAGATGTTCTTTCCTGGTGATACAGGCTGTTGAGCTAGAAAAAGTAGTGTTTTCCTCTAGGTGGCCTCAGCTCCAGGAGCAGAACTTGCATACTGAGCTCCCTCTCAGCTTCTTGGGACACACCTCTGTGCATGACACAATCTGCACAAATCTTTTCAAACCCCTTGACCCTCCAACAATCCTGTGCTGTTGGTCTCATCACGTAGATCTCATCCTATTTTAAAAATGAGGCAAGGGGGCATAGAAAAGTTAGATAATTTGACGGATTCACACAGCTCATAAATCGGGGTTGTGAATCAGGCAGTCTAGCCCCGCAGTCCATGCCTTCACCCAGATGTCTATGCTGCCTCCATATATGTCTCAAGTGTAGTATTTTTTCTAAAGTGAAATATTTAATGAATAAATAAAGGGACTGATGAATATACACATTATTCGGGTTTTCCTTGTTATAATTATTAGCGTTGATCTGTTATTGATTAGCACTGCTACTATATGCAAGGGTTTGTGCCTTGAGAGTTTGCTTTTCTGAGCAGCTTGTGAGTTTTCTATTACTCTACAATTAGACATGGGATTAATATTGGGACATCTATCTCATATTTTCAAACCACATGCAGCCTTAATTATTTTATCTAGTTCTTTCATTTTTCCAAATAAAGCAAAGCCCAAATGAATTTTTCCCAATTACAAAAAGTGTAACTTCAGTCAAGTTGTCAGGCATGTTTTATTACCAGTAATATGTTACCACAGTGAAAGAAACAATTCCGCCTGAAAGTTGTGTGCAGCCATCCACCTGTATGTCAAATGCCTAGCACAGAAAGTTGTTATAAAATCTAGTGAGAACATCAGCTGGGTTTCCACCCTGGACCCCTTTATATGATACTACCTCTTTTTTAACATTAATGTAATAGATATTACCTTCCTCAGGAAGAAGAGTTATAAAAACAAAACTATAAAATAATGAAAAATAGCAGTTAAGGAGTAATGGCTACGATAGATGTGTAATTTATTAGATGACTAGTAATTGACTAGTAATAAGATTAATGTGTTCCTTTCTTGCCCAAGAGATACTTAAAGTAATTGCATCTTTGAAAACTGCTCTGTCATCACTTTATGCTTTTGATGATGTCATGCAATAGTACCACAGGCTGAGATATGCTCAGCAGATTTTTTTTGTATCTCCTTTGCTATCATAATAATCTACGGACTACTGGTCACCACCCACGCACTTGCATAATTCTGTGGCATCTGCACAATAAAAGAAATATGTCTAAATCACCCAGTCTCCAATGTAAAATGCATGCCAATTTTAATGAGTTCAAATTAATACATATTACATTTTTCTGCAGAAATTTTGAGGTACCATGAAATACACTTAGTGCCATTTTGCTGCATCAACAAATTGGGGATCACCGCTATGTGTACTAAAAAGAAAAAGCAAGAATTAAAAAAAATTCATTACTTTAAAACACTTAAAATGTTTAAAAGTATCCACATGCTCTTCAGACATATCTTCCCATCTTAGAAACCTGAGTTTTGAACACTTCTTTTTCATATGTATCCATGTCACCATAAGTAAAATCCTCCTATCTTTGCCCTAAAGAAGATGTCATTATCTACCAGTAAAGTCACAGAATTAAATGATTGTACTTCCTACAAATATTCTCTACACATCTGTGTTCAGCAACAAATCAGTACAAATCTAAAATCCTAAAAGTAGTTCACAACTTTGACTCATAAATTCATTAAGTCTTGCATTAAATACTTTTTAATTCATGAAATTACTCTCGTGGTTATCTATTTTTATTACATATTTGTGCATCAGAATAAGCATGACCACTAACGTATAAAAACACTTAACTATTACTGCTTGATGCTATTAACCCTTATGGGACAGATTATGATGATGAAGTTTGAAATGTAATTTCTTATTAAAATATCTTAACTTCATTTATAAATAATGCTTTCTATTTTTAAAACAGTGATGTATTTAAAAGTATTGGAGAGTATCTTATTGAATATTTTAAAGTGCTAAAACAAAGAAAATTTTTATAGAGGATTATTTTGCAAGTTCCTGTCTTTTTTCTGGTGTTTAATTAGTAGTATTTAATTACTAATAGCTGTACTGATATTTAGCAAATAGAATATAAGTATTTTCCTAATAATGGCCCTGAAAGCTTCTTGCATTGGGCAGACACTCAATTAGAATTTTGGTAAATAGCCCCCAGTGGCAGGAAAAAGTTGATGCATACCTCAAAACTTAACACTGATCAGGCAGACAGTAGACCTACAACTTTCAACATGTCATGTTTTAGACTGTCTGCACTCATGCTATTATGGCGAAAATATATTTTTAAAAATTTGTCTTCAAAGGATAAAGTCACAAGTTTATAATGATCGAATTTTAATGTGATTTTTAGGGCCAAAGGCAATTAAAATAGTCATAAGAAAAACATAACTAAATAATTGTTTTGATATCAAGTAAACATCATCATTTATGTTAAATCAAATAAATCATGTTCAGTTAATTAGAAATTTTCCAGATGTCACCTACAATATGCTTATAAATATTTAATAGGAAAACACAGCAAAAGGTTTGCAACAATTTATGCAATAATACAACACAAAATAAACTTCTCATCAATAATCTTTTAAGTTCTGTTTTTACTTTATATATTTCTTTCCACAAAGTTTATGGCATGTAAACAAGAATATGCCAAATGGATACTATTTAAGTCAATGGAGTGTTTCTATGTGTTTAAAAAACACCATATGCTAAAAGCCTGGTCTGTGCTGTTCATTTATTTGTAAGAGTAATTCTAATGAACACAAAGTCAGCCAAATATGTAATTGACACACTCAGGTCTATATAATACACTTTTTCTTCAAAGCCAAATTAAGGGGGAAAGGATCTAATATTATGGCTCCTGTGACATCCTTACCTGATACTGTAAAGTTTTCATTTTATAAATATAAAGACTCTGATTTTCTCCTCCCCCACGCCCCATATAAGCAGCATGTATGTCCAAATGATAGTTCACAGTGTATTTAATTCCAGTGTCTCCAGAGGGCCAAAAGTTAGTGGAGAATGATTGATAACTAGACATTTAAGAATTATATTCTTAAGATGCAGAACATCACATATTGCTGAGGGGAAGATCAGCAACAATTAAGCTTAATATGTCAGTTTCTAAAGGTCTGGCTTCACTACTGATTAAGTACATGTCATTTGTCATCTATCTCTACCTCTAGTGACACCTGTTATACAGATGCACAGAATGTGAAAGGGAATTTGTGCTTTTTACATTAAAAAAAAAAAAAAAAAAACTTCCACACTTAAAACACATGCTCACCTACATTCAACAAATATTTACAGAAACACTTTTTTTTTTCTGGTTTCTCTTTCTCTTTTTTTTTTTCAATATATGAAATTTATTGTCAAATTGGTTTCCATACAACACCCAGTGCTCATCCCAAAAGGTGCCCTCTTCAATGCCCATCACCCACTTTCCCCTTCCCCCACCCCCATCAGCCCTCAGTTTGTTCTCTTAAGTCTCTTATGCTTTGGCTCTCTCCCACTCTAACCTTTTTTTTTTTTCCCTTCCCCTCTCCCATGGGTTTCTGTTAAGTTTCTCTGGATCCACATAAGAGTGAAAACATATGGTATCTGTCTTTCTCTGTATGGCTTATTTCACTTAGCATCACACTCTCCAGTTCCATCCACGTTGCTACAAAGGGCCATATTTCATTCTTTCTCGTTGCCACGTAGTACTCCATTGTGTATATAAACCTCAATTTCTTTATCCATTCATCAGTTAATGGACATTTAGGCTCTTTCCATAATTTGGCTATTGTTGAGAGTGCTGCTATAAACATTGGGGTACAAGTGCCCCTATGCATCAGTACTCCTGTGTCCCTTGGGTAAATTCCTAGCAGTGTTATTGCTGGGTCATAGAGTAGATCTATTTTTAATTTTTTGAGGAACCTCGACACTGTTTTCCAGAGTGGCTGCACCAATTTGCATTCCCACCAACAGTGCAAGAGGGTTCCCGTTTTTACAGAAACACTTTAATCAGCATCTCAAGAAATTTCAATAAGGATGGTTATGCTCAAGTTTCCTGTAAGGCCCGACTCATTCATCCTAAGCTTTTGAGACTCTTCGTGTTTTCTTTAAGAGTCTTTGCCCAAAAGTAAGGAAGGGTGAATACGATATAAATTACTCAACAACAGAACAGAAGTCGAAGAAAAATTAAAATCAGAGCGAATGCTGGGAAGCTTGCCAATTCTGACCCATTTCCCTGACACTGACTCAATCCACCTAAATGGGCACCTACTGTGTGCATGGACCTGCGGTCATTACCATGTACACCTCTGCCCAACTGGAGCTGACTTCATTTTCTGAGAAGTCCCTAAGTTGGAATAAGGCGTGCAAAGGAAAGGAGTCTACAAGGATCGGTCAGTCCCCCGTTCTTCGTCAGCTCTCCCTGAGAACAAAGGCTGTGCGCCCGGGAGTCTGTGAGCGCCCCACAGCTAGCAGGTCTGGGCTGGGAAATCATCCGAGTGAACACCGTGCAGGGACTGAAGTCGAGCCAGACCAACAGGGGGTGACATTTCTGCAGTGGTTCTTACGGCTTTGGGTTTCCTCTGCCTGCTCCATGGTACCCCACCCCTTTTTGCAGGTGCCAAGCCCTGCCCGGTGGCCAACTCCCTTACAAAGAAGGTGGAAATTACTCCTGGAAAACGCTGTAGTGCTCATGATGAAGCAGAGCTCGCTTCGCAGCTACGGAACCAGGCACTTCCAAAAAAATTGAAACTTTTCTCTGTGCGTGTTTTGTGGGGGAGGGGAAGAAAGCGGAATACGATCTTTCCCCCCCACCCCCACGCCCCCTGCTCATCTCGGCCCCGTACCCTGCACAGGTTTCCAACCTCCAGGAGAGCCTTCACCCCAGGACGGGAGGTCCCGCACCACCCTCGTCCGCGCGCCCCGCGGTCCCCTCTCCCGGCTCATCCGCCCGACGGGCGGCCCCCTGACTCACCGCTGACCACCCGGCGGCAGAAAACTCCGTGGCCGCAGAGCAGCGCGGCGCCCAGCAGCAGCGAGACCACGCGGCTCATCGCGGCGCGGCGACAGCAGCAGGTGTTGCGCGGAGCGAAGACGGCCTCTGCCCGCCGCGCAGCGGTAGCTCTAACCTCTGAGCCTCCCTGCCTCCCCTCCGGGCCCTACTCCCACCGCCGGAGCCCAGCTGGCCGGCCGCCTGCACTCATTGCCTTTGGCGGGGCCTGCAGCCGGGCGCGCTCGTGCCGCGCGCGGGTGTGATGGACTAGAGCGCACCACACGGCGGGTGCGCGTTGAAGGAGAGGAAGTACAAGTTAGAGGGTCCCGCGTCTGCCCCAGAGGTGAAGCGGAAGCCCCGGGCTGGACCCCCGGGCTGGACCCCACTCGCGCCCTGTGCTCCTCTCCCCGGCCTCTGGCTAGCGTAGGGATGAGCCCGTGTGCCTAGTCCCGGCTCTCAAGGCGGCAGCGGCAGCAGCAGCAGCAGCAGCGCCGGCGGCGCTGTGCTGGCGGCGCGGTCTTATATACCCACATCCCAGGGTTCCAGCCCCTTTCGCTAGCAAGGATTTTTAACTACTTCGTCTCTCCCGCTATGCGGAGCATCCCAGCCCCTCCCCTAAAAACTAGAGCCACTTTGAAAAAGAGTGCAGTCAGCAGCCCCACCTCCTCCCCTCCGCTTCCCCGGGTGCCCTCTTCCCATTCGCTAACAGACCCGATACTCATTTGTGTGAAATGTGACAGCTTTGCTATTAAACTCTGGCAAAAGTTGGATCCATTTGGTTTTCTCAAAGATTAATGTCCACGGGGATGCCAAGTTGTGGGGCCTTTCTCTTTTTGTGCTAAATTGCTTGATCATATGTATTGCTAGATTCAGGGCACTAGCCACTATTCAAGATGGATTGGCGAAGCGGGAGCCAAAACCTGCTCGGTGAATTATATAACGTGGCAGGTTTTTCCCCACCTAGGTTCTGCAAATAGATTACTTCCAAGCAGGTTGTTTCACTAAATTGCCACAGGAGCAAATTGAAGAGAAGAATATTTAAAGCACGGTTTTCCCAACTGATTTCCATCTCAGTATTTGCAGCTCCAGAGAAAACCATTAACGCAAATATTCTGAATACTTGGGAATTTCTTGGATGTAAATGTATGTATTTCTTTGCACTCATCTCTCCCTGACCTGTGGTTTCTATTAAAAGTAAAGCATTCTAAAACCCGCAAAGACATTTTTTTCCCTTACCTGACTTGGTCTTCATTGTTTCAGTCCCGCCAAGGATGCTAGATTTTAACCTGCAGTATTGGAAAGAAGTTCCCAAGAGTTTCATCTATATCGAGGGGCACCTGGGTGACTCAGTTGGTTAAGCACTGGACTCTTGATTTCCGCTCGGGTCATGATCTGGGCAGTTTGTGAGTTCATGCCCACCATTGGGGCTCGGCGCTGACAGTGTGGAGCTTGCTTGGGATTCTGTCTCCCTCTCTCTCTGCCCCTACCCCACTTGCAGTCTCTCTCTGTCTCTCTCTCTCTTTCTCAATAATAACAAACTTTTTTAAAAAAAGGTGTTTCATCTATATCTAGTCCCTGATAGGAACCCTGAGGATACTCTTATAATGAGCTTCGGTAGAATTGGTATTTTCTCATTAGGATGCCTTAAATGCACCAAGATTTGGGGCGCCTGGGTGGCTTGATCGGTTAAGCGTCCGATTCGGCTCAGGTCATGATCTCACGGTCGGTGGGTTCGAGCCCCGCGTCGGGCTCTGTGCTGACAGCTCAGAGCCTGGAGCCTGTTTCAGATTCTGTGTCTCCCTCTCTCTCTGCCCCTCCCCTGTTCATGCTCTGTCTCTCTCTGTCTCAAAAATAAATAAACGTTAAAAAAAAATAAAAAAAATTAATGCACCAAGATTTGTGAAATAAAATCCTTTGGTTTTAATGGGTGGTGCATTTTCCGATAACACCTCCCTGTCTTTGATTTTCATAAGCCACAAGTACACTCTGAACATTTATTGAGCGGCTTTCTTGGGAAAAAGAAGGTAAATCTTGCTACAGTAAGAATAAGTCTTGCAGAATAAAAATTTCAGCACTTATAAAGACCTTAAGGATTATTAAATCCACCCTACTCAAGAAAGTGTAATTTCACAATAATCATAATAATGTCTATCACTTTATTTTTCCTTGTATTACCATTAAATTACTAATTTGTCGCAGGGCCATGGGCAATTAATAAATCTTACAGAGAGTATGGATCTTGTTTCACTACTAGCTGGATGTCCAAAAGAAGCAGGAACTGCTGGGATTTTGAATGGAAATGGAAAATATAAATCCTCAAAGGCATGGAGATGTATATAGCTCAGCCCTGTAAATCCTGTCATAGTGTCACTGGGTGTGGCTGTGGTCAGAAAGCTGCTCCAGGGACTCAGAGTCCAGTGTGGAGAAAGAAATGTAATAATGACTGGAGTGGAAGTCTGAATGCAGTGTCATCGTTAGCATAGAGGAATGAGGAATTAGGTATTTTCGTAGGCGTTCTCTAGCATTTGTCCAGGTTGAGCATGATAACCCTCAATGGCTGATTGATTACCTGAGTGCCCCACATGCCTACGGAATTAGGATTCTTAACAGGGGCTTGTTTCTCCTTCTGTGCCATCCTATTCCCAGATATTCACGTCTCCCAGGGCTGTCATGGAAAGTTCTCTGTTTGGGAAGGAATACCAGTGGATTTCCTACATATCCATACACCCCAATGTCCTAAATGGCTCAGATGCCTAAAAAGTCAGCCAGTCCATGAAGCTACTATTGGCAAGAGGGAGCTCTGTTGTTTTAGTACTCCAGAAAATCCAAATTACAGTAAAAACTGTATCCTCAATATGGTTGCACAGACTTCTAAAATATAGTTTGTTATCTTTAGGCTACGATTATATCGGTTCAGAGTGGCTGCACCCATTAACTAAGGCTGCTCAGAAGTTATCCTAGGAGCTGTCTGACTTATCAAGACAACAAATCATTAAAAGGTCTTTTTAGATGTAATGTTTTTAAAAGGGATTGGCTAATAATACCAGTTTTTTTCTTTGTTTCTCCATCACCAGAAAACATCTGGATGAATCATCATTAAAATAAATTCAGAGAGCACATTTTGGATAGTCATAAATATGGAATTTTAGTGGCACCTGATATTCTCTTCAGACAGTATGGGAGGGGGGAATCTCTCTGAAATAATTTTTTTTATATAGCAAAGTGGGAGATATAAATTTAAAATTTTCAACAAAATTCCATTTTAAAAAACCTGGGGTTTAGGGGACAGCAACAAATATTAATTTTTAAAGAAATGGCTGTTTTTCCCTGTGAGTATGCATAAGTTATCATAAAAGACAAAGGACTTTCTTATAGCAAACACATTTCAGTTCCAGAAATTTAAGAACTGCTTTCCGATCAATCAGGAGATAAGAGTTCCCTTAAGGGCAACCAAGAGAAGCTAGGGTTATGTGAGGAATTTTTGCACATGTGTAGAGTTCAGCCTCCAGATTTCCTGAACCAAGGTGTGATAACACCACATCAGTGACAATCCTGAGAGGTTGCAAGTTAAGATTCTCTGCCCACTTAAAAAAAAAAAAATCAAACAAGAACTTCAAACCGTTTAAGCTAAAAAGTTCAACGTTGACTCAACAACTTAAAATGTGTCTTTTCAAGTCCCAAAATAGACAGGTAATCTCAATAAGAATGGTCCCAAAGAAATCTCAGGCATTATTCAACCACTGAGTCTCCAGAGGCTCTAAAACATCAAGTAAGCAACATCCAAAGTTTTGAAAAGTGACATCAGGCCTCTTAATAGTGTGCTGTGGAATCTGTCTGTCCCAAATATACAACTTACTCCTTCACTGTCCCTATTTCCTTTCAGATGTTTGCAACTCCCGGTGAGCATCTGTTTCTTATGTCCATTAATAAGCCTCAAGGACAGACAGTCTGAATTCCAGGCACCAATTTGCATTCAGTGGCTTCTCACTTGAGCAGCTCTGTACAGTGGTTTTAGCCACAGCCACAGCAGGGTTCATTCATAGGTGTTCTACAGCAAAAAGTGACAAATATGGTTGTCTTAGTTCAGACTCCTATAATAAAGTATTATAGACGGAGTGACTTACAAACAACAGCACTTTATTTCTTACGGTCATTGAGGCTGGAAATCAGAGATCAGGGTACCAGCATGGTAGGGTTCCATTGAGGACCCTCTTCTGGGTTACAAACTGCCAACTTGCGGTTAGATATTTATATGATGAAAAGGGAACTAAAGAGTTTTCTGTGGGCACAGTCCCACGCAAGAGGTCTCCACTCTCATGATCTAATTGCCTCCCAAAGCCCCCACCTCCTAATATCATCACACTGGGGGGTTAGATTTCAACATATGAATTTGGGGGGAGCATATAAACATTCAGTCCAGAGCACTGGCCTACAAAAGAGATTTATTAGAATGCTTAAACTTATTATAACTAATATATCTGAAATGGTATTGAAATCCAAAATTAACTAATTTATTCATTCTATTACACTTTATTTAATGATGGTTAATAACTCTCTTGACAACTATCAAAATATTGCCATGAGATAATAAAACAAATGTTTGAAAGTCAAAAAATAAAACGACTACAATATAACCATTTTTGCAGTAGGCAAAAACAGTTTATTATTTTCTAAATAATAGTTGTCATTTCCAGGAAGACAGCATTGAATCCAAGGTTTATCCTCCCTATTCTTCAGAAATGACACCTTGACATCTGTGCAGGCATGTAATTGGCTCATTGCAAGAATGAACAGTTGGACCAATTCCCCTATGATTTACTCGTTCTTTTCAAAACACGTCTGTGCGATAGGATACATGACCTACCTCATTCAGGAGCCAGTCCGACTCTTCTTTATAATTCCAGTAGAAGTTTTAGCCTTGACAGCGCTTTTTAAGACAGCGTTAATGTTCATAAGGTTGTTAGAGATTTAATGAAGAATTATATACACTTCAAAAACATGCTTTCCTATCCTTTGAAGTTTAAATTTAGGAACTACTGAGTCTGTTACGTGCTCTGACCATTCAGGTGAGCAGTTAAAAATATTTGTAAAGTTCAATTATATCTTACCAGAATTTATGTGAATGTCTAACTAAATATCAACTCAGTAAATTAAATTTTCCTTTTAACACTTCTTTATTAATTTAAAGCAATGCAATTGGGTACCATTGCTATCAATCTAGCATGAACCAATACTTCTCAATTACTGAATCTGGTGTTAATATACATGTATACAAGTGAACAAAAGTGAGATAATTAAACTGAAAAAAAAAAAAAGAAAGGATAAACCGTGGTCATCCTTACTTCAAGAGTCTGGCCTGAATTATCTAGGTATGTAGTTGACAAAATCTTCATTGAGTATTGTGCTATGGAAGAATTACTTAGCTGGCAGAATCATAATCTAAATTTTCAGTTAATATGATTTTGGGCACATTTCTTCACTTTTTTAGTTTTTACTTTTAAAATATAAAAAGAATGCAGGGGTGCTTGGATGGCTCAGTTGGTTTAGCGTCCAACTGTTGATTTTGGCTCAAGTCATGATCCCAGGGTAGTGGGATTGAGCCCCATTTCAAGCTCTGTGCCAAGCACGGAGCCTGCTTGAGATTCTCTGTCTGTCTATCTCTCTCTCTCTCTTTCTGTCTCTTTCTGCCCCTTTCCTCTGCTCATGCTCTCTCTCTCTAAAATAAAAAAAAAATTAAAAGTTAAAATAAATAAAATATAAAAAGAATGAGTTGGAGAAGTGCTGTGCTTCCTGACTGGATGGCATTCTGCCCCAGAAATATTGTTATTTCACAAATTTTTCAAATCTTAATCTTTACATGCACTAAATCATCCCCAGCCATAATAAGTCTTATCTGCATATATTCACTAATTTTTCAAATACATACAGATGAAAATTAAATCTTTAAATGTCACTAAATTCATAAAACTTTTTTCCACATTTTTTATTAAAACTTGCTGAAAAACAATAGTTATTATGTAGGTATCGTGGAAAAATATGCATGTTAAAATGCTCAAAGAAGTTGGGAAGCACTAAGCTAGGTTATTTCTAAAGCCTTTTCATCTTTGCATAAAGTTCTATTTCTTTAACATTAAGAAAGACTAACAATTTTCTTCCTTTTTTTCATCCCCCTCTTCCTTCTTTCCCTCCTTTTCTACCTTCCTCCCTCCCTCCCTCTCTTTCTCTGTTTCTATAAAAAAGACTATGCCAATTTATAATGAATGGGTACACTCTCTTATTTGATTTCCAAATACATCAGAAAAAAGCAGTCCTGGAAAATCTGCTATGGTCCTTTGAGTAACAGATCAACATATCCACAAATGCCATATAAATGGAAAATTCAAACAAAGCAAACTGAAACTGAGTGTCAGGTTGAGTGAAAGAAAATCCAGCTAAGAGACCATAAAACTATGAATGAATATTTGATAAGCCAAGATTTTTTTCCATAAAAGTGCTCTACTTTATTGAAAAGGAAAGTGCGTCAGGAAGAGAAATAGCTAAAGACCTAGAAAACATAAAATATGCCTTTATGATATTCACAAATATTCAGCATTTCTCCAAAAATACCAAGTAACTAAAAAACACTGGTGTCAAAGCAACCATAATAGCAATAATCTGGGGAATGTAGAATTACATATCAAGTTAGAGGGAATTTGGGAAAGAAAACAAAGGTATTAGGACAAAAAATCAATTTAAATATCCTTCTGGAGGTACATCTGTCACTTCACTATTTATTCATATACTGTTTCTAAGGGTAAATGGCTTACATGCCAAATGTGTGCATATACTGTAGCACAGCAAAATGGAAATTTGGGGAACAGCAAGGAACATGGTGTCAGATAACTCATAGATATCAGCACCCATAAAAGTCTCTTTATCTTCTAGACTACACTTTTTTATATGTAAAAGTTATCATCTACCTGTAAGATAGTCTATATATTCTGTATTCCAAAGAAACCCCTTTGAAAGAAACCTGAAGAAAGGGAAAAAAAATAAAAGTAAGTACATTTCTATTGTGAAATTCTTTATACCCCCCAAAAATTAATTAATTAATTATCATATTACATTTAAAAAAAATGATGCTATAAGATTGCTGTCTAGAAATGAACACAAAGATTCATAAGGCAGCTTTAACTTTCAAGAGCTTTCAAGATCAGACAGACAAGAAATCATCATGAATGTAGGTAGATAAGTACCTCCTATTGTCCCTAACGGGTTGGAGTCATTTAATCTGAAACTAAAAGGATGAAGAATGGATTATATTTTTAAATATTTATGAAGTCAAGTAATACAACAGTTACAAAAAGATATAAAGTTCTCTAAACAAGACTGGGGTAATCATTGTGAATTCAAGTTCATCTCCACTAGAGCTCATTACCACGTAATTCTAATGACTTTTGAAAAAACACTTAATGGCAATAAAATGAAAGCCTCAATATCTTAATCCCTTAATCAATCCTCCCACCTGTACTCTTCAACGTCTCCCTAAACATGTTACTCCGCATGGCTTATTCTAACCTGTTGAGGGCCACCGGAACCCTGGAATCTTCTCCCACACTCTGTATTGTTTTCCTTAACTCAAGTTAAAAGTTCAGGGCACTAAGAATTCTTCTCTTTATGATGATCATGATAGAAAAGATGACACTGTCCTTCTACCTCTGCGTACATCTACAGAATGACCTTCTCTGACCACATAATCCAAATCCTCCCCTGCTTATCCGTCTCTCAGTCTATATTTATGACTGCAGCTGTTATTCATTCAACATACATTTAGTGAGCACATATCGCACTTATTGTTACAACTGGGGGTATACTTGTTTACCTGTTTAATGTTTGCCTTTTCCCACTAGATCGTATGAGATTTGAGCTGATTTTATTCCTTACCTGTAGGTGCCTGTTAAATATTTATCAAATAAATAATTGAAAGAATGAATGAATCTCTGAATTAAGTTTTTTACCTTCACCTGAAGTCAGGTTTTGTAACTTCTCCTTTTTCTTTTCCTGCTTACGTGAATGGCGGGTAGGGAGGAAACTTGGATAACTTCATCCAGCACAAGACACCTTCCTCTCTTCCACACTTGCTTACTCCTGTGGCAGAGATGAAAGTCTTCTAAATTTCCAAACTTTCCTTTCCTTTACTAAGAGTAAAGGATGTCAGACTTGCAAGGGGGGGAAGTTTTCAAGTGTAATCCATGTCACTTGGATTCAAGAATCTTAGTTTAAATATATCTTCCTATTCCGCAGAAATGTGGAATCAATGTGACTTCAGCTGTAAGTATTCTTAATGAGACGGTGTGTACATGAGTCCAAAATTCAGACATCTGAATTTAGTGTCAGACACTCTAAATTTTGTTTTTTACTATCACACAGCTATATGCTCCTGTCAGTAACATCTTCCACGAATACAGTGACCACATGTCCCAATTTTCCTGGTAAACTTTTAATTTGCCCCAAACAGTGCCCACCTACACCTTGATATGTTGCATGTGACTATCACCTCATATCTATATGAAACTTATTTGTATATTTTTTAAGTTTGTTTTTTTGAGAGGGTGGCAAGAGGCAGAAAGAAATGGAGAGAGAGAGAACCCCAAGCAGGATCCACAGTCAGCATGGAGCCCAATGCAGGGCTTGAACTCAGGACCACAAGACCACAATCTGAGCCCATACCAAGAGTCAGACACTTAACATATGGAGCCAGCCAGGCACCCTGAAATTTATTTTTTAATAGCCAGAAAAGAATATTTTCTTGCTCTGGTTTTTAAAAATATCACATTATACTTCTCCTCCAGTAGTCAGGCAAGTACATTATGTCCCTTTATGTGCCCACATCAGTCTCCTTTAGGGCAGATACCACGTTAGCACACATCAATTCACTTTAGGGCAGATACCACATTATAAAAGATACTGTATCCCAGTACCCAGTATTAGGAATTCAATACATGTTGACATCAATTAAGATTTTTCAAAAGCCTACAGATGGTAATTGTAGAATAAAATTTTACCTGAATGTTTTCTTATATAATGTTCACTATCTGACTGTCAGATATTGAAGATATAAATAGAAATAGGAACATGCATTTATTGTTCAAATGTTATCTGAAATTCATGTCAAAATTATTAGGATTTAAAATATTTTATAATTTTTCATCAAGTGGCCACAACCTTTCTGAATTATGAAGCTACTTGCTCATTTGCTGAACTCCACAATTGCCATTTTTAGTGTGGTATTCCTCCCCCGTTCATGCTCTGTCTCTCTCTGTCCCAAAAATAAATAAACGTTGAAAAAAAAAATTTAGTGTGGTATTGAGGTGAGGCCTAAAAGAAATAAAAACATCCAAATAAAGTGGCCATTATGACCATATTTCTTTCCAAAGAAACCTCAGAGATATTTTGTTGAGCCCGTGGGATTCACAAAGCACACTTTGAAAATCAGAATTTCAATCAATAAATAGCTATAAAGCCCTAGATAAGGGTCAAAATGTTCAGAATCTACCAAAGGCAATCATAGCTCAAATATGGAGAAGGCTTTTGAGATTCTGAAAAAATGAAGGAGATTTGACTCATCTTATTTAATAACCAACATATGATGCAAATATAAGTGGACATTCTAAATCTATATTATTTTAAGGGGAAAAACTATTCATTTTTGAACCCCTGATAATTTCAAGTTCCTCCCTGGATTTATAAAAACTCAAAAGGAATACCATCTAGCTAAATATGAACTATTTGTCTGTCTTTTCTGTCTCACCTTTAACATTCTAGTTTCCAATTGCTGTTCTCAGTTGTCATAGCAACAAAGTTATTTTCAATAAGTTTTGGTAGAAAACCTGTTTAGAACACCTAATTTGTTATAAGTGGAATATGGTAAGTCGGCTATATGTATGACAGATTTTTCTATTTTTACAAAAATTATGGGATCATATTATTCCTGATGACTACTACTTCTTAACCCTTTTATGACTTAAAACAACTCTTAAGGTTCATAGGCAATAAAAGGAATAACTTCAACTCAGACATGCCTGTAATTAATCCAAAGGGTTGACTGGGATTTAGGTTTTAGGCTCCCCAGCCTCAGTTCATCCAATTATCCCACCCATGATTGCCACACTCTTTCGCCTAAAATATAGAGTTCTTATATATTTATTACTATATGAATATATCTTGTATATTTATTACTTTATGAGATGTTTCATGCTATCAATTGTCACAAATCACTCAGCTGTTTACATGTATCTATTTTGCCTCCACAGTTGGAAGCTAAGTTCATTGATAAACAGAACTATGTCTGGTACATCTTTTTTAACCCAACACCAACTTAAATTAAATGGACTTCATTTAATTTAAAAAAAGACCTTCAGGTGGAGGAGTTAAGATGGCAGAGCGGCATGGAGACTCTGAGCTTCTCTCATCCCTGAAACACAGCTAGATCAGTGCCAAACCATTTTGAACACCTAGGAAATTGATCTGATGATTAACACAACAATCTGCATAACTTGAGCCACAGAACTTGGCAGGTACATGGCACAGAGAGGTGAACAGCGGAGAGAAAAGCCTCCATCCACTACCCACCTCTACCCTTTCTGTGTCCAAGTTGTCCACCTGCCAGGTGGCACCTCCCTCCAGAGTTTTATCTCATATGGAATTATGTTTCAAAACCCCACACTTCAGAGACCCCTGTGGCTTGAACCCATACTGATAGAGAAAAAAAGCCACAGAGGGTAGGGAGCCATTTTTGCAAAGAAAGGGCAGAGAAAGAGAAAGGGGGAGAGTGTGGTGCATCAGGATCATTCAAGAAAAACACTCCTCCAAAAGTAGCTGGAGAGAAAGGAAGAGAAAGAGACAGAAAGGGTGAAAACACTCACAGGGGACTCAACAAGAAATTTGTTCCCCACAACCATTGACAGGAAGAAAGGAGAGAGTTTTGATACCATGAGGACTCTATAAAGAGTGGAGTGCAGAGCCTAAAGTTTCAGAGCTCAGTGCTTGCTGGTGCTCTGGTGAAGAAGTAGGGCGAATCCCCAAAGGCAGGCAGCAGGGTGAGAGGGTCCATGTGCCACATGGAGAGAAGCAGTTCCCCTGCTGAGAGAGCATTTGGTAGAGGCCATACAATCTCCCCTCAGGCAAAGGTCCCAGGAACCCCAGAGAGCAGCCATGTTTGCTAGTATTGGGACAAAGATGCCAGAGTATGGTGAAACCTGGCTCCAGCTGTGTTTTATGATTTTCTATAATCTCTGAACTTCTGCCACTGCGCAATCACATGAATGTTTTCTGGGGCAAGCTGGCCCCTGACAATTGCTCAGTGACACCCTCCCCCAGAGAGTTGGCATGGGTCCAAGCCGCAGAGGTTTCTGAAGTGTGGGGTTTTGAAACACAACTCTATCTGAGATAAAACTCTGGGGCTGGGAGAGGTGCCACCTGGCAGGTGGACAGCTTGGACACGGACAGGGTAGAAGCAGAAAGTGGACAGATGCCTGAGACAAAGGAGGGGCTTGATTGTGGGACAGTGAGAGAGCGAAGTTCCTGTACCAGGGACTCAGGAGCTGGGTGAAGCCATTTCCACCTCTCTTGTGCACCCCAGGAAGCTAAGCAGCACCTGCTTAGTGGGGAGTGGAGCTGTTACACCAAGCCCCAACCAACTGCACCCTCAAAGCACATCCCCTAGAAGACCAGAACAATACACTCCACCTATTTAGTGTACAGACTATAGAGGGCTTCATAGTTTCAGTTCTAGGGGAAACTGGATGTAACTTCATTTGGGTTTCATTCTGTTTGCTGGTTCATTTATTTGTTAATTTTCTTTGCTTCTGTTTTTGCTTAAATTGTTTCCTTCTTTCTTCCTTTTCTCCCTCTTTCTTGGCCACAGAAAGAGAAAAAAACATTACTCTTTTTTTTACTTTATTTTTAAATTTTTAAAATTCTATTTCACTTTATTTTTTTTAATATATATAATTTTTAAAGTTTTTCTGTTTTTTTTTTCTTTCCTTTCCCCTTTTTCTCTATTCTATTAAGCTTCTTTCAACAAGCAGACCAAAACACACCTAGGATCTAGCTTCCTTTATTTGATTTTTTGTTTCATTTTAATTTTTTTATTTTAATTTTTTAATTTTATTAATTTTTTCTTCCTCCAAAATTACAAAACAAAGGAATTCACCCCAAAAGAAAAAACAGGAGGTAATGACAGCCAGGGACTCAGTTAACAAAGATATACACAAGATG
Source organism: Leopardus geoffroyi (assembly GCF_018350155.1). NCBI lineage: Eukaryota > Metazoa > Chordata > Mammalia > Carnivora > Felidae > Leopardus > Leopardus geoffroyi. Next base: position 25,716,689 of record NC_059333.1, read on the forward strand.
ACTGAACTAGAATTTAGAACCACGATAATAAGAATATTAGCTGGGGTTGGAAACAGCATAGAATCCTTTATGCAGAGATAAAAGAAATAAAATCTAGTCAGGACAAAATTTAACATGCTATAACGGAGATGCATTCTTGAATGGATGCCATGGCGGCAAGTATGGACAAAGAGCAGGAAATCAGTAATATAGAAGATAAAATTATGGAGAATAATGAAGCAGAAAAAAGGAGGGAAACAAAGGCAAAAGATTGAAATATAAGACTTAGAGAACTCAGTGACTTATTAAAAAGGATTAACATCTAAATCATAGGAGTCCCAGAAGTTAAAGAGAGAGAAAAAGAGGAAGGTTTATGTGAGCAAATTATAGCAGAAAACTTTCCAAATCTGGGGAAGGACAGGACATCAAAATCCAAGAAGCACATAGAACGCCCATTAGATTCAACAAAAACCGACCATAACAAGGCATCTCATAGTCAAATTCACAAAATACAGAGACAAGGAAAGAATTATGAAAGCAGCAAGGGAAAAAGTCCCTAACTTATAGGGGAAGACAGATCAGGTCTGCAGCAGACCTACCCACAGAAACTTGGCAAGCCAGAAAGGAGTGGCAGGATATATTCAATGTGCTAAATCGGAAAAATATGCAGCCAAAGAATTCTTTATCCAACAAGGCTCTCATTCAAAATAGAAGGAGAGATAAAGGGTGTCCCAGACAAACAAAAACTAAAGGAGTGCATGAACACTAAACCAACCCTGTGAGAAATTTTATGGGGGATTCTTTGAGTAGAGAAAAGACAAAACAAAACAAAAAAGACCAAAAACAACAAAGACTAGAAAGGATCGGAGAACACCACTAGAAACACCAACTCTACAGTCAACACAGTGGCACTACATTCATATCTTTCAGTACTCACTCTAAATGTCAATGGACTAAATGCTTCAATAAAAAGACATAGGGTATCAGAATGGATAAGAAATTATAAGACTCATCTGTATTATGCTTACAAGAGGCTCCTTTTAGACCTAAAGACAACTGCTGATTGAAAGTAAGGGGATGGAGAAACATCTATCATGCTAATGATCATCAAAAGAAAGCTGGAGTAGCCATACTTATATCAGACAAACTAGATTTTAAAATAAAGACTGTAACAAGAGATGAAGAAGAGCATTATATCATAATGAAAGGGTCTATCCACCAAGAAGATCTAACAATTGTAAATATTTATGCCCCCAACATGAGAGAACCCAAATATATAAATCAGTTAATCACAAACATAAAGGAGCTCATTGACAATAATACCGTAATAGTAGGGGACTTCAACACTCCACTTACAGCAAGGGACAGACAGATCATATAAGCAGAAAATCAACAAGGAAACAATGGCTTTGAATGACACACTGAACCAGATGGACTTAACAGATATATTAAGAATATTTCATCCTAAAGCAGCAGAATACACTTTCTTCTCAAGTGCACATAGGACATTCTCCAGAATTGATCACATAGTAGGTCACAACCAGCCCTCAATACGTCAAAAAGATTGAGATCATACTTTGCATATTTTTGGACCACAATGCTATGAAACTTAAAATCAACCACAAGAAAAAAAAATTGGAAAGACCATGAATATATCGAAATTAAAGAGCATCCTACTAAAGAATGATGGGTTAACCAAGAAATTAAAGAGGAAATTAAAAAGTACATGAAAGGCAATGAAAATGAAAACACAATAGCTCAAAAACCTCTGGGATGCAGCAAAGGCAGTCATAAGAGGGAAGTTTGTAACAATCCAGGCTTTCCCAAAGAAGGAAGGAAGGTCTCAAATACACAACCTAACTTTGCACCTAAAAGATGTAAAATAACAGCAAATAAATCCCAAAACCAGCAGAAAAAAGGAAATAAAGATTAGAGCAGAAAATCAATGATATGGAAATCAATGACACAGTATAACAGATCAGTGAAACCAGGAGCTGGTTCGTTGAAAGAATTAACAAAATTGATAAATCCCCCAAGAAAAAGGAAAGGACCTAAATAAATAAAATCATGAATGAAAAGAAGAGAGATCAAAACCAACACTGCAAAAATACAAACAATAATAAAAGAATATTATGAAAAATTATATGCCAACAAATTGCAAAATCTGGAAGAAATGGACAAATTCCTAGAAACGTAAACTACCAAACATGAAACAGGAAGAAATAGAAAATTTGAACAGTCCCATAACCAGTAAAGAAATTGAATCAGTAATCAAAAATCTCCTAAGAAACCAGAGTCTAGGGCTGGATGGCTTTCCAGGTGAATTCTACCAACATTTAAAGAAGACTTAACACTTATTCTTTTGAAGCTGTTCCAAAAAATAGAAATGGAAGGAAAACTCCCAAACTCATTCTACGAGGCCAGCATTACCTTAATTCCCAAACCATACAAAGACCCCACTATAAAGAAGAACTACAGGCCAATTTCCCTGATGAACATGGATGCAAAAATCCTCAAAAAGATACTAGCAAACCAAATCCAATAATACATTAAAAGAATTACTCACCACAATCAAGTGGGATTTATTCTTGGGATGCAGGACTAGGTCAATATGTGCAAATCAATCAATACATAGATTATATTAATAAAAGAAAGGATAAGAACCACATGATCCTCTCAATAGATGCAGAGAAAACATTTGGCAAATACACTATCTTTCTTGATAAAAACCCTCAAGAAAGTGGGAATAGAATGATCATACCTCAAGATCATAAAGACCATATATGAAAGTCCCACAGCTAATATAATCTTCAATGGGGAAAAAATTAGAGCTTTCCCCCTAAGGTCAGGAACATGACAGGGCTGTCCACTCTCACCACTGTTATTAAACATAGTATTGGAAGTCCTAGCCTCAGCAATCAGACAACAAAAAGAAATGAAAGGCATCCAATCAGCCAGGAAGAAATAAAACTTTCATCCTTCACAGATGACATGATACTCTATGAAACCCAAAAGACTCCACCAAAAAACTACTAGCTGTAATTACAAAGCTGTAATCATCAAGATAGTATGGTATTGGCACAAAAATAGACACATCATAGATCAATGGAACAGAATAAAAACCCAGAAATGGACCCACAAACATATGGCCAACTAACCTTTGACAAAGAAGGGAAAAATATCCAATGGAATAAAGACAGTCTCTTTAGCAAATTGTGTTGGGAAAATTGGACAGTAACATGCAGAAGAATTAACCTGGACCACTTTCTTATACCATACACAAAAATAAGCTCAAAATAGATGAAAAACCAAAATGTAAGACAGGAAGTCATCAAAATCCTAGAGGAGAAAACAGGCAACAACCTCTTTGACGTCAGCTGCAGCAACTTCTTACCTGACATGTCTCTGGAGACAAGGGAAATAAAAGCAAAAATGAACTATTGGAACCTCATCAAAATAAAAAGCTTCTGCACAGCGAAGTAAACAATCAACAAAACTAAAAGGCAACTGACAGAATGGGAGAAAATATTTGCAAATGACATATCAGATAAAGGGTTAGTAGCCAAGATCTATAAAGAACTTACCAAATTCAACACCCCAAAAAAACAAATAATCCAGTGAAGAAATGGGCAAAAGACATAGACACTTTTCCAAAGAAGACATCCAGATGGCTAACAGACACATTGAAAAAATGCTCAACATCACTCGTCATCAAGAAAATACAAATCAAATCCACATTGAGATACCACCTCACACCTGTCAAAATGGCTAAAATTAACACCTCAGGAAACAGGTGTTGGCAAGGATGCAGAGAAAGGGGAGCCCTTTTGCACTGCTGGTGGGAATGCAAACTGGTGCAGCCACTATGGAAAACAGTATGGAGGTTCCTCAAATAGAATTATCATATGACCCACCAATTGCACTACTAAGTATTTATCCAAAGGATACAGGAGTGCTGATTCAAATGGCACATGCACCCCAGTATTTATAGCAGCACTATCAACAATAGCCAAAGTATGAAAAGAGCCCAAATGTCCATCAACTGATGAATGGATAAAGAAGATGTGGTAGGTATATACAATGCAATATTACTTAGTGATCAAAAATAATGAAATCTTGCCATTTGCAACAACGTGGATGGAACTAGAGGGTATTATGCTAAACGAAATCAGTCAGAGAAAGACAAATATCATATGATTTCACTCATATGTGGAATTTAAGAAACAAAACAGATGAACATAAGGGAAGAGAAGCAAAAATAATATGAAAACAGAGAGGAAGACAAACCATAAGAGGCTCTTAAATATAGAGAACAAACTGAGGGTTGCTGGAGGGATTGTGGGTGGGGGATGGGCTAAATAGGCAAGGAGCATTAAGGAGGACACTTGTTGGGATGAGCACTGGGTGTTATATGTAAGTGATGAATCACTAAATCCAATCCTGATATCATTATTACACTGTATATTAACTGACTTGGATTTAAATTTTAAAAAATAATAACAATAAAAAATAAAGGACAAATAAAAATTTTCAAACAAACAAACAAAAAAAGCCTTCAGAGCAGAACTCACATTCCAGACACTTACTGCCTTCCAGTGAGACACGTTGTTAATTCACTTTATATCCATACAATATGTATGGAAACCCTATGGGGAGTGAAAGATGAAATGTATTGTTCCCTGGCTTTTCTTCTTTTTTAATATATTTTTTAAGTTTATTTATTCATTTTGAGAGAGAGAGAGAGAGAGAGAGAGAACAAGCAGGGGGAGGGGCAGAGAAAGAGGGAGAGAATCTCAAACAGGCTTCATGCTGTCGGTACAGAGCCCAATGTGGGGCTTGAACTCATGAACCATGAGATTATGACCTGAGCCGAAACCAAGAGTAGGGTGCTCTCAACCAACTGAGCCACCAGGTGCCCCTCCCTGACTTTTCTTTTAATTGTATTATCTTCTCTTAACCCAAATATTGCATAAATGTTATAAAAATCCCTTAGTTCATGAGTTGTCCATCAAGAGACTTTAGCATACTCTCAAAATGTGCACATAAAGAAAGCTGTGCAAAGGGGCTAAAAGATCAAGAAACAATTACAAAAACAGGTGTTTCTTCCCTGCTTAACGATCAGCTATGCTGTCTTGAGATTTCATGACCAGGCAAGGAAAAGAAAATATTCTACACTCCCATTTTTCCCCCACGCACCTAAGAAGTCACTTGATATCCTTCTACGAACAGGTTTACCTAAGCAGGTAACCCACTGTGGAGAATAAATATCTACATTTATATGGCAAATGCCCACCCTCACTCACAGGGCAACTCTGACAGCAATCACAAAGTAAAAGTAGAGTGTTTGAATGAGGACACACATCAATTTTCACACAAAGTAGCTTATTTGTTGTCTTTAAAGTTTAAAAAAATAAGGTGTGATTTGCTTTCCTGCCCTTATATTAATGCACACAATTAACCAATAGCTTAGAGCATAGTAAATCTCTTTCTTTATTCCAGCATTTTAAAAAGTTAGAGTCTATTGATTCATTTTATAAATAATATAATTTGGAATATCATCCTTCAATATATCACCAAAGAATTAAAATATAAGGCATTCAGCATAATGTGTTTTTTAAAAGTTGTGGTTGGAATACAGACAGTATTTTATGGACGTGAACTTTTAAACCTTGATAGATTTATTGTTTTAAGTCACAATATGAAGTAATACAGAATGCAATTTTAAATATGAAATCTTTACACTGGCACTTTAGAGGAGCAGAAAAGGGAATGCATAAAGTTTTACCAGAAGCAGCCTAACCATTATGAATTAAGGCCAAATTATCTTAGTAAAAAAAAAAAAGAAAGAAAAGATCCAAAATATTCAGTTTGGTGCTTAGTAAATATTGGCTGGGTTTTTAAAGTTAAACTCAGGTCTTCCCACTGGATGCTATTGGAAATGCTGAGATTTATTTGCTCTTCTCTTTCTTAGGAGAATAATACCACGTTACAGTTACTACGTGCCCCTACCTTCTGAAAGGTTTATATGTATGATTCCGTTTATCCTCACAAAGGTCTTATGACACTCTTGCTATCCCCATTCTTAAAGATAACAAGACTGAGTCACAAGGATGCTAAGTAACTTGCCCATGGTCACACATGGCTAAAAGAGGACAGATGTGATTTGAATGTATGCAGTCAAGCTCTAGAATCTGAACTCTTAAACACAACATCAGGCCACTTCTCAAGAATACACTCTCTTGTGCTACAGAAGTAAAAAGACTACAGCATCCATTTAGTTTCTTAAGACAGTAGATTTTTTTTTCTCCCACTTCATATACCTAGTTCTTCATCCATCACCCACCCATTGGCCAACTCCATGGAAAACTAAACCAATGTTTCCCAAAGGTGATTGAGATGATATTAAGTGAAATATGGATATGTTTACTTGTATGTGTATTAAGAAATTAACATAGGAACCCTTATAAACTGTTGGTGGGAATGTAAGCTGGTGCAGCCACTATGGAAAACAGTAGAGAAGTTCTTCAAAAAATTAAAAAACAGAACTACCATATAATCCAGCAATCCTACTTCTGGGTATTTATCTGAAGAAAATGAAAACACTAGCTTGAAAAGATTATCTGCATCCTCATGTTCACTGCAGCATTATTTGTAATAGCTAAGATACGCAAACAACCAAAGTGTCCATTGATGGATGAATGAATAATGAAATTGTTTGTGTGTATATAATATGCTAAGCATATATATGCTAAGTTTATATAATACACACACAGAGAGACACATTTATATAAAGGAATATTATTCAGCCATAAAAAGAATGAAATCTCGCCATTTTGCTACAACATAGATAGACCTCAAGAGCATAATGCCAAGTGAAATAAGTCATACAGAGAAAAAAATACCATATGATCTTAATTATATGTAGAATCTCAAAAAAACTAGGGAAAAAATGCTCGTACAGAGAACAGATTGGTGGTAGCCAGAGGCGAGGGGTGGAGGTGGAGGAAGAAATGAATGAAGGGGTGGGGGTCAAAAGGTTAAAAAAATCAACATAATTACCACATCAAAAATATAACCTGACAGTGCTTCAACAAGACTGCATAAAATAGTGAATAATTCAAGTCATTTTAAAGTAAAAAAATAGTAAGACTGGTGGTAAACAAATGGGGCAAAATCCATGAAGACTGCATGTGACTGATGGAATTCTGCTAAAATTTAACCCAAGTAGTGCTTTTCTCAGAAAGCTAAATATCCTGTAGACCAGCCCTGGAGTATCTCAGCAAAACTAAGGCAGAATTATTCTAGCCGTGCCAGTGTAGCTAGACTTCCCCACCATTTTCTTACATAAAACCACAACTTTTCTCCCATCACAACAACGCAGGGGCACCAAGGCAGTTATAGCCATTGTTCAGCTGTAGTCTTACCAACCAAAAGCCCATGTAGAGCACAGTGGATCTCATGAGCCTCCTGTCCTCAGAACACCTGGCCACATTCTTTTGTAAAAACCCCAGGAGCAAACAAGTAAACATGCACAAAGATTGAAAAAAATGGAGAACTGTCCCACTTGTGGGCCGGAAAGGGAAGGTACTGCTCTGTGCTAACCAGTATCTTAAGTATTGTAATAACTTCACTTGGTTGCTTTTCCTAATAACTCTGAGATGAAGGTCATTGCTTCTTTTTAACAGACAAGGAAATCCAAACCCACAAGGTAGGCAGGGTGTGCATATGCAGGCTTCCTTCATTCTGAAGCTGGAGGACTTGTGTACTGTGCAGTAGAGACTGACGAAGGGAAGCAATCATAGAGGATGAATAACATTGAAAGAGACCTTGAAAAGATATATATCAAATCCTCATTTTAATAGATTCAAAAGTAAAGCAGAGCCGCATGGCCATGCACCCGGAGCTACAACGTGGATATTCAAATGATCATTTGGGTGCTCTTTCTAGCACCCTTTGCAGAAAGGTGCGGGGGTTCACTGGAAGGTGTAGCTGGAAAAGATGCTTAAATTAGGCCAAATGGAAGGAAGCATTGTTGTGCCAAGTCACAGAGTTACTACACGCCCAATGGCCGGCAGCCATGGAAATAATTTCTGCTGAATAGGTTATAAAATAAGCAGGGAACTCTCCAAGCAGTGTCATTTCATGATGTTGGAATCAAAAATATTGAGTATTTTAGTAGGCAGGAAGGGAAAGCAGCTGGCAGTTAGCTTGTCAGAATCTTTATTAGAAGTACTGCTACTTTGTTCTGACACAGATTAGCACTTTTTTAAATCTTAAAAGCTGGGTAAAGTTGTTTCTTTGAAGACAAACCACAGCAGACATACTCTCCCCAGTGAATCTTAATATCATCAATGAAAGAGGTATTTTTTTTTTGCCTTCCTATTTCCATGGTGTCTTGTCCATGTGTGAGGCTATACACGTTTGTTGAACTGAATCGAAGTCATCATAAAGGTTGGAACATATGTGCAAATAAACGTACCTCCTCTAAGTTTAAGTGAAAGAAAAATCGTAAGATAAAAACATTTGTGTTTCTAGCGGTTTGTATTTATCTTCTTTTACAGCTATCTTTTGAGAACGTAATTTTCAGAAAAAATAACTTCGGTCAATAATGACAAAAATTATGCCAAAATTATAACCTTGTTTACTCAATGATTGATACATTTTACCTTTTTGAATGATATTTTAACATATAATGCTGCTAGTAAGAAGCATACTAACCCACCTTTAAACTCCAAACAATTTTCTTTAACCAAGCTTTTTATTTATGAATGATACTAGACAAACTTAGTTAATTTCTTTGCATTTGTTAGTATTTCTCCTACTTTGTCTTTTAATATTTTATAATAAATTATAAAGCCATATTATATGGATTCAATCAAATCTAAGTAATCACAAGCCTAATACTTGAAATTCTATTTAGTTTTTATATCCTTTCCCTTTTCTAATAATCACAGAAATGTAAAGCTATTTAAAAGGTCATAATCTCCCAAGGAACTAATAATGCTAATTTTAGAATTCTAAAATGCATGATTGCCTCATTGAAAATAGTTTTTTCAATGTAATAAAAGAATAACTACCTGTGGCCTACAATTTGAGTGATTTACATTTGTATGGTTCTACCTCTTCCCAGCTCTTTTCTCTACAAGGAATCTTCTAGCAAAGCAAAGTTTGTATGAAACTAGAACTCTGAGGACCCTGGATGGCATTGAGAAAATTATTCAAGAGAACAAAGGGAGCTATTCTAAAGGTAACAGTTTCCTCTCAGGGTAAGTTTCGAAATATGTTCCCCCTGAAGTCCACAATTACATTTTATTCAGCTACAACCATTTGTATTCAACTTAACCATTTGAGGTAGGTTGTATTACTTTCACAAATATTTACTCTTCCTTTGCACATTTCTTTGGGAGGAGTAGAATTCCCTACTTCACCAATTTTGGCCAGCCACCTGACTTACTTTGACCAACAGAATGTGAAAGGGTAGGACATAAGCCACATCCCATGGAAAAACTTAAAATGCTTCTAAGTTCCTTGTTTTGCTCCACAAGTAAAGATTTTCGCCAGGTGGTGATATTCCTTCAGCCTGCGTCACAAGATAACAGACATGTGGCACCAATTTGATTTTTATCAAGAGTCTAGGGCAAAGCCCGCACAACCAATCTATACGACCATTTGTGAGAACTATGTGTTGTAAATCATTGGCATGCTCCATCCATTGCTATACATCATCAATACAGCAAAAGCAAACTAATACATAAATTGATACCAGAAGTAGGTAGTTGCCTGAAGAAAAATGTTAAATTTATGACATTGGCTTTGGGGCCAGATGTGGGTGGCCAAGAAACTGTACATTTTTGGAGATTATTATATCCCAACTCCACCACTGAAGTTGGTTGAGGGGAGGGGCAGATATGATATAGAGATTATCTCAAGATTTTGAACTTCAAGTCTGATGCCATAAAAGCATTAAACTTTGAGGGGAGGAAGGTGTCTTCACTGCATAGTACTGAATACATTCTGTGGGTGAAAGAAAGTTAATATTTGTTACCAAAAGAAAAAAAAATTATGTGTAGGTTGCATAATTACACCACAAATATTTATTCTTCCCACTCCACCACTGGAGAATATATTTTCACTGTATTGATGTTCAGATTGATAATGTCATTTCCCTAGATCAAAGAAATATAATGGGATGTGACATATAAGCTATTGATAAAGAGGTTTTAAACACACACTATGTGTTTTGGCTTGGCCTTTATCTATTCCTTTTTGCCATGAGAGGAACATGCCCTAGTTAGCCTGCATCTCAGAATGACAGCTATAATGAACACATTTAAATGCACCCATAGCCCGGAGAAAAAATGCCTCAGCTATCTTGTCAACCTGTGAGTAGGGAAAAATGTTTTTTGATGTAAGCCATTGGACTATTATCACCAAAAATGTCACTAATATAAAAGTCCATAACAATGTGTGTCAAATCAGTAATCTATAATCCTGAGAGAGCAAAAGTGATATTTCACCTGCTTGCGTTCTCCCTTTCTCCCATTTTTATATATTTGATATGTGTAATTCTTGTTATTTTATTACAGTTAAAACTTTTTTATTACAAAAAAATACATACTTTTTTGTTGGTGCCTGTTGTTTAACCATACTTTTCTAGGACATTCAAGAAGTTTCAGGAGATTTCATAAACTGTTGAGCTCATGAGGTCAACCTTGTTATTTCCCTAAATAGGTTTTATAGACATTTAATCTGTATGGCAAGTTAGAAAGGTACTGCTAAAAATTGCATTAGCTGTTACTTTTATTTGGTGATCTAAACAAACCCTTTGTAATTACATGTAGTGGTGGTCTCATTATTTAATTATCCTGTATGTTCATCTCATTAAATCAATGTTTTTAGTTGAAATAAAGTATCTTCTATTTTGCAATAATCCTGATATCATTGATCAAGCTAAAGGAAAAAAAACTGACAAATAAACCAATTTAAATGAAAGAAGGAAGTCAGGATAGATATTAGGGGTTTAGGATTTAAAAGTCCTCTTTTAGCTAGCTGCTTGCAGAATTAACACGAGGATTAGGTTGGCTCATGAACACCTTTTCATGCCAGACTAAACACCAGGGAACTGAAAACACAGCTGGGATGCTTAGGTTATGTGTGTGACAACCCCCCAAGGAACTGCCAGCCAGATGCCCACAGTAAAGCCAGCATTCCTAGTGTAGCACAGGCATGAAACTAATGACGCATCTCATGATGCAGCCATTGAGAGAAAACCATCTGTTGGCTTATTCATCTACCATTTTGTCACTTTAGATGTGCATTAAGAAAAAAACATGGCATGCAAAGAAATTTACATGGGGAGGTTTTGATAAGCAGACACGCCCTAATGACTACACCTCCATAAATCTGAAACTATTACAATGCTGCCTTATGTTGCACCATCCACACATTATGTATGTAACCCCAGCAGTTTGAGAAATTAAATTACTGGCAGTAGTCGCCATCAAATTAATTTATTAATGTGAAATGTTGATGTGAGGTATAAGAAGCCTTGAGGAAAGTCAGATTAATGGCAATAGTTTTTAAAAACCATGAACAAATGGAACTACCATATCGAGTAGCTAAGTTTGTTTCTATCAAATGGAAAGGTACAAAACTGAAAAATTAGTATAATCCAACCACAGCCAGTTCATGATTCTGAGTGTTTTTATAATAGCAATACTCATAATAATAACTTCAACACAAAAGTCTTGGTGTTCTAGAACATCAGAATTTGGGGAAAATAGTATCTGCTTTTATGACAAAGCAGTATTTTCATTTAGATGTTGTTACTATCTCTTACTTTGTAGATATATCTCTACAGCAACATATTGTGGAGACTTATAAACTTTCTAGATGATCTATAATTGAGTGAACAATATTTTATAGGTCACCAAAATTTAGAAAATGTTTATATACAATTTCATATTTGATTCTATTGGCTACCCAGTATATTATATATTACCATCTACATTTAACCAGGAGATACCTAAGACACGGAAAGAGGCAAGTCCCTGCCTTCCCACTCCGTCACAGAACTGGCAATGGGAAGAGAATAGACTTGAAACCAGATTTTCTCAATCCAAATCAAATTGACTTTGCAATAAGAGGTGATTTTATTTATTGGTTAGGTTAAAATATTGTTTTCCCTCTTCATGTGAATATTACACTGACAGGCCAAAAGGTACAACAAATGGGCTCTATAATTTTAAACAGCATTTTAATGTAAATATCAGGCACAGGAAATCTTGACAATTTTCATGTGAAGAATCTTGATTTCATAGCCAAACTATTTAGTTTGGCTTATTACACTTATTACAATTAGAAAATTTTATATTATTTAGGTCAATTATTTTTCTTTTAAAGAAAAAAAATTTTTTAATGTTTATTTCTGAGAGACAGAGTGTGAGCGGGGAAGGGGCAGAGAGAGAGAGAAAGACACAGAATCTGAAGAGGCTCCAGGCTCTGAGCTGTCAGCACAGAGCGCTATGGGGGCTTGACGCGGGGCTGGAACTCACAAGCCGTGGGATCATGACCTGAGCCAAAGTCGGAGGCTTAACCGACTGAGCCACCCAGGCACCCCAGGTCAAATATTTTTCTTAAAATCTTTTTGGCATGAAGATGCAGGTGAGTAAAACTGGCTAACCTAAGAATTTTTAAAGGCTTTAGGTGAAAAGGGTTGAACTTTTTCTCAGAGGCAGTAACCATAATTTCTTTTTCCCTCCCTCACCCTCTCTCCCTCCATTTCCAGGAAAAAAAAAAGTTTTACTGCTTTAAAATAAACTTGAAACAACTGTTTAAAAAATGTGATTCCATGCATGTGTGTCATTATAAATGACAGGAAACATGAGAAGTTCCAGAGGACTATAATAAAAAAATCAATTTACTTTTTAAAAAAAGATATTATAGCAACACTTCAATGAGTATTGCTAAGAGACAGGAAGAGTCTCATCTATTTAGTATATAAAATGCAAAAACATTTTCTTTCCATCTCAACTCATGTCAACTTAACATAATGAGTTCATCTCATGGAACTCTGGGAGGAACAAACAATTCATCTTCCCAAGCATGAAGGGGAAGAAGCTTTGTAAAAATGATGTACCTCAGCTCTCCCCCAAAGTTGGCAGGCTTCACAGTCATTAAAAAGATATACCTTACAAGGCAGCAAAGTTTACCTTTGGCTCCTGTCCCTTTCCACCTCCCCTCTCTCCCTGCCTTTTCTATGGAATGTGTTTGTTTCCCTTGCTAACAGTATTCTCCCTCCAGGTGGAGTGTATTGTCTGGGTGTGTGTGTTTTATATGGATCTTGAGGATGAATGACCTAAAACCTAAAGAATCAAGATTTTAGGAAAGTTATTGTATGCTTGTATGTCTTTTATTTAATTTTGACTAGGCAATCTATATTTTTCATTAAATTGAAATCATAAAGATATTATAAAGTGTCTTGTTCCAATTTGTTCCCAATTTACCTGTTTCCCACTTATGTCACACACAAGAAAAGTCACCTTTGTTAGTTTCTTGTGTTCTTTCAGGTATATTTTAAGCATATATAAGAAAAATAAATATATAGTCTCTCTTCCAATTTTTTACTCACATAATAAGATAACAGATGTAATGTTTTTATGTTGCCTTTTTTTCAATTCAGAATATATTTGGATGATTTTTCATTCAACTCCAGAGGAAATTCTTTTAAATTACTAAAATATGCTTTAGTTGTATTAATATAAGAAGGTTGGATTGGGCGCCTGGGGGGCTCAGTGAGTTGGAGCCCCACATTAGAGCACACTCAGCATGGATCCTGTTTGGTATTCTCTCTCTCCCTCTCTCTATGCTCCTCCTCTGCTCATATTCTCTCTCTCTCTCTCTCTCTCTCTCTCTCTCTGTCAAAATAAATAAACTTTAAAAAATAAAAAAGAAGGTCAGGTGACCTGGGTGGCTCAGTCAGTTGAGCATCCAACTCTTGACTTTGGCTCCGGTTATGATCTCAGGGTCATGGGATCCAGCCCTGCATCAGGGTCCATGATAAGTGTGGAGCCCACTTAAAAATTTCTCTCCCTCTGCCCCTTTCCCCAACTCATGCTCTCTCTCTCTCAAATAAAAAATAAAAGAAAGTCTGTATGGGTCTAAGTGTAGTTTAAATATAAAATAGAATCATAATACATAATCAAGTTGCATAATCAGTTTACCAGATGTTTTTCCCAGTGGTGGACAACTTTGAGTCTATAAGATAATGTCTATAATTAATAAGCAATTGTTCTTCAATACAAGATCAAAGAGACACACACTCAAAAGCAAACAAAAGAGCTAGTTACTTTTTTAAATGATACATTTTTATTGAGCATATGTGTTTGATTCAAATGAAATACATCATTTCTTAATAAGTGCATGTTTAGGATTATTACAGAAGTAACGATTTTATGTAATACCACACATCATAAAATAAGCATGCATGTAAAAATTTTCCAATTTAGCAGAGTGTAAAGAACACTGGCCTGCACTTCTATTCAAGCCTTTTTACTTACTTATTTTTTTAATGTTTATTTATTTATTTTGAGAGAAAGAAAGAGACAGAAAGAGAGAAAGAGAGAGAGATGTTGAGCAGGGGAGGGGCAGAGAGAGAAGGAGACAGAATCCCAAGCAGGTCTTGCTCTGTCAGAGCAGAGAGCCTGCCGTGGGGCTAGAACTCACGAACCATGAGATCATTACTTGAGCTGAAATCAAGAGTTGAACACTGAACTGACTGAGCCACCCAGATGCCCCAAGCTTTTTTAAATGTAAAATTTAAGAAGTGCACAAATCATAAATATCCAGTCTATGCATTTTCACAAAGTGAGCCTACCTGTATCACCAGTATGCTAATAAAGAAATGGAATATTTACCAGAATTCTGAAAGCCATCCTCATGAAAAGAGTGCACAGATGTATTATCCTGACTGAAAATAAGAGGATACCTCTTATGAGAAGTTGAAGAAAAATTACTAACCTTCTGAAAATATTAACTCTACTATGTCACTGCCTATACCTTTCTGCCCTCTCAGCTTTCCTATCAAGTGCTATAAAAATAGTTCATGTTTGAAATCACAGGCACATGCAAGTGTAAAGAGTGCTGCATATTTAAGAAGGCATAAAAGTCCAAGGTCCCAATCCCAAAAGAATATAATATTTGTGTCTAGAATTTAAATCTCACAGATTAGATCCCAAATGTAGGGTTTCCGGTGCATACTAGATTTCAACATCATTTCATCACCCAGGCAATCATAATAACAATGAGGAGAGATAACCATTACTTAGCATTTTGGTATGATACAAACTGTTCTAAGCACTTTACGTGATTGTCTTACTGAATCTCCATATCAACTGTATGAGTTAAGTATAATTATCCCCATTTTACAGATGGGCAAAGTAAGTTAGAGAGGAACTAGTATGATAAAAACAATTTAGGGTATTTCATCCAACTTGGAAGTGTCAGAGGTAGGATTCAAAGCCAGTCAGTCTACTCCAGCACCACAGTGCCTCAGAATGAGTATCTGAAAGAACCTAAGGATCAGCTTGGCAAGAAGTAGTGGAGCATATGAGAGACCTCAGTTAGACAGCAGGTTGTAATAGGACTCCAGGCACAATGACTCAGGGAACTGGAGCCCAGTCCTTCTTCAAAGTTTGAGGAGATTTAGCGTAGTGTTGGGTTCTTCCTCAGCTCTTCCACTGTGATCCTAACAAGTATTACAGATAATTTAGAGAATCTCCAAAATTGAGACAATTTTCCTCCAACAATGGGTATTCCCTCAGTCAGTCTCTAACACTGGCCTCTTGATAATGACAGGCTTCATTTAGTTCCATGGGCTTTGCCACTGCGGTATTATTCCAACAAGGCTCAGACATATATTCTCTTCTATCTGAGAAAAGAGCTCCTTGCCTTCTGGTATTACTATCTTAATAATAATAATAATAATAATAATATACAAACATATTAATATGTATATTTCAATGGCTTTTGGCAACAAGTTTATGTCATAATCATAAATCATATTTGAATAGACTTTATCTTCTATTATCTGGCATTGGTGGTCACCATGGAAAACTGACAAAGATATGGAAGAAGCACACCTACTGAGAACAGCTGCAGCCTGTAAGTCCTAATTGCAAAGGAAGCTGAGAATTACAGTGCCACTTACGGGTATTTGGTGAACCATGTCTGCCTACCACATGCAGCTTACTTTTCAGGAGTTATAGACATTCCTGTTACCTTTCCTTACTCTAGAGTATTGATGTTGGTATTCTGGGTGAGTCTCAAATTTCATTGGCCATTTCTCCTGGAGAGCCTCCAAGCCCTTTTACAAATTGTATTTCTGGTGGGGAATGCTGTCATATCCCAATGTGGACATAACCCTCTTTTCTAAACAAATAAACAAACAAACAAAAAACACCAAAAAAAATGTGAAAAAACCAACGCACACATTTTAATTTATTTTAAAAACATTCTAAAAAGTTTTAACATATTTTCATTTGAATTAATTTAATTTTGTAATGCAAGAAAAAAAATTTCTTATGATTTTCTCCTAGTGGTAGTGATAGAACTTTAAACATGTTGGAGATAGAACAGCCTAGAAAATATACTGATTGAGCTCTTCTAACTAACAGCTTTGATTCTAAATTTCCATGTTTTTACTGATTAACATTCTGTAATTTCTGACCATTTTATTCCACTTATGTGGTTACATACCTTCAAGACATTGGCTCTTTTTACTTTTTAATATCTTTTCTATTTAATTCCTCTTCAAATGAAATATTGCAAGTTTCATATCATTAATATAGAATTTAATGGCAGGGAGTCCCCTCACGTCCTTGTATTATGGTGTTTTCAGAAGCTTTATCTTACTTGGTTGCATTCAAAACTAATTATTTGACTCCACTTCCAAAGCTGAATAGTATTAAAAATATCTCTTTGTTAATTACTTAAATGGAGTTTAATAATAATTTCCCCAGATGAAAACACTACTCTGACCTCCCTGTACAGAGAGTAATTTAATTGAGACTTCAAGAGATGTTTGAGGGTATATACATGTAGACTAGAAATAGTAAGTTTTTCAGATGTTATGCTTTTTCAGGATTTTTCTTTTTCAGATAGTCCACAGGGTACCTTTATCATGTTCTGTTTTAGCCTTGATCCAGAAAATTCCTGACAAATAGGTATTTGATAATAGTAAGGGCTCCAAGATTCCAGAACCAAACAAATACTTTACGAAGAAACCCAAACCAGATGGCAAACTCAAGAATTAACTTGGCCTCTGAATCATAGATGACTTGGGGCCAAACTGAATATCCTAATATTACACTAAAAAGAACATATTAACTTGGATTCCTTCAGGTGTAAATAAAATATACATACATTTATACATTATACACACACACACATATTTATCAACTCATACTAGCCTAAGGCAAAAGAGACTACAGTAGCCTAACATAACTGGCAGGTCAAGGAATTGAACTAAATCAGAGCATAGCTAGATGAAGGGATTCAAAAGGTATCAAGACCATGTCACTCTATATACCTCTCTGCTCAGCCTCATTCTTAGACATTTCTCTCAACATGCAAGAAATGCTTCCAGTCCAGATTATTTCTGCAACCCACCTGGTGAAGGTCAATTGCCCCATCTCCTAAGGTGGTGATTGGTGAATAGAAAGGTTAGCCCTATCCAAACTGAGCAAGGTTGTTATGGAATGACAGAACACAGCACCTTCTTTGCCAAAATTATGCTTTATTTTTCTTAGGCTTATTGTGGTTGCTTTATCGTGATTATCCTTGCTTATATTTTCTTGTTTAATATAATTTTAACTTACCACCTTTATCCTTTTAGAATCTACTTTGCACCTTTTATAATACATAGGTTGCTAATTTTTGCTGTTTCCGTACTATTTTTTTTATTTTTTTATTTTTTTTATTTTTATTTTTATTTTTTTTTAATTTTTTTTTTTCAACGTTTATTTATTTTTGGGACAGAGAGAGACAGAGCATGAACGGGGGAGGGGCAGAGAGAGAGGGAGACACAGAATCGGAAACAGGCTCCAGGCTCTGAGCCATCAGCCCAGAGCCCGACGCGGGGCTCGAACTCACGGACCGCGAGATCGTGACCTGGCTGAAGTCGGATGCTTAACCGACTGCGCCACCCAGGCGCCCCTCGTACTATTTTTTTTAAAAGCATCTGTCAGATAAAACAGTTATAGCAGGGGCAGATGTGAAGTTGGTCTACACTGTAATTCAGAAATATGATGTAGCAGTCCCAGGCACAGAGTTCAAATGCTGTCTGCACCAAGCTGGCCCTGCAGAAAGTCCTCTAGTAATGAATGATACCAAGAAGAGTCATGACAAACTTCAATGTTCAATAAATGTGTGTTGAGTCAAAAACAGTCTTTCTTGTTTCTTACAGGAATTCCTTAAATATAAAATTAATCTACAAATTCAGTGAGAGTGAATTGTCCCCCCAATTTACAAATGAAAGAATGGGAGCAAGACAGGCTAAGTAACCTATCTGAGACCAATAGGTGATTCATTAAGCCAGGTTTAGAATTTGTGTGAATATCATGTAACTTGATTGAATAGACATTTATAGATCCTTACTGTATGCAAACCACTTTGCTAGGATCTAGGGAGATAGAAAATACACTATTTCTATTCTATTCATTCTAAGCATACAATCTAATCGGGAAATGTAGAAACAAATTGAACCAGAGCACGAAGTACTACTTAGAGGTAAAGTAACAGGAAGTTCAGAGGAAGGTGTGATTCATTATGATGAACAAACCTCATAAAGACCTTTCAAAGTGAGATGATTTTTAATATTCCCTTAATGGATAAATATGACTTTCAGAGACAAAGAAGGGAGAATGCTGGGCTAATGTAATAACCCAAGACATAATTCAAGGCAGTGAAAGTTTAAGGAAATTGGATATGGGGAGAAAATAAGTGATGAAAAGTTGGGGTCACAAATTTATTAGAATCCATAGATAGAAAAAAATTCAGTAATGGTAGATTCTTTGACATTTTTGAGAAGAGACTTTCCCCAGCCCCCACACATTTGATAATTTCTAAGTTGAACCTTTCCCAGTGGAGAAGGAGTAACTAGCTGATTCACTTACAGTGGGTCTCTCTATCTGCCCAACTTTCTCAGTCCAGTTCACTGTTTGCAGAGATGAGAATACTGTTCCACCTAAACCCTGACAAGATGAATACATTCATTTTGACCTGACCCATTTCCCACTGACTGGGCTCAGCTCTTGTTCCAGTGCCTTGATTTTATAAAGATCCCAGATGAAATCTCCATGACCTATGCCAGATGGCAAAGATGGACATTCATATTAGATCAGATGCCCCAGGGTTCTTAGCATCTGATCTTGCTTATCCCAACAGTGTTCAAATTTATACCTAATCTCCACTGGGCTCCCTTCACACCAATACCTACCCCAACATTTTCATTTCCTTTATCTTCTTACTAATTTCCTCTACCTCTAGGTTTAGCCCACCAAATGACTGGTACCATGCTAAGATATCCAAACCCTGTTAGTTGTAATAGCAAAGAAGTGTTCTTTGTGTCCCAACATAGACAAAAAGGAGAAGTGGACAATAATAGCATTCTGTTGTTTTGTTGGTATAAACTAAATAAAACAAAATGATCCAACCCTTTAGGACATTTTGTTTGGATATTAGATCAGAAAAGATTGCTTTCTGCCTCCTTTCATATTATAGGCATTTTGATCATGTTAATAACCATTTAGTAAACACTCTAAGTAGTCTGTACTGGTACAAGCCCCACAGATATTAAAGACAGAAAATGTCCAAAGAGCAATCTAAAGCAGAGAGGCTGGCTAAATTATAAGAGTGTCTCAAAAGATGTACCTTCAATCAAGACATTACTCACAATTCCAGTAACACATGCCAAAAGAAGAATTTTTCATGTTAGAGATTGGATCCAAATAATTTGTTTGACATCACCTAACAACTTAGAAAACAAACAAACCATTGCATCCCTGCTAGTGTTTCCTGGATGCTGAATGCAATCAATGTAAGTGATTGCTCTTTAAATGATAATGCCAGCACTTCCTCCAAATAACATGATGGTTTTCGGCTATCTGCTTCCATCTTGGTTTGGATGTCTTGCTAAAATAGACATAGTGTTTACACATTTTCACTGCAGGATCATTAGCAACTTCCCTTTGGAGACAAATATTTTTAAATGTGATTTCATCATAGGAGAATGTTCAATATAAAGTTTATGCACAAAGAATAAAAGGACTAAATACATTTATTCTCATTGCAAAAGAATATTTAAAGAAAGCTTTCTATAAATTGGTTTCATGATCAAATTTCTTATTGAAGTTCAAAATATCCGTCTTAATACATTTTGATAACTTACTATTTTAACTATAATTTATATGTTTTAAATTTATTTAGATAAATTGCTTAGCTGTGGCTAAGTATTAATACACTTATATTTCCAGTGAAAACATTCAAAAGCTTATTAAGTTTAAATAGTATATAACAACAGTGTAAGTGGATGTTTGTCCTGTTATAAATCTGAATTTACAGACTTTAAAAATAAGAATTCTTTTGTTCTATTTAGTTTTGAAACTAATTTTAAATTTGTCTGGGCTGTCATGATCAAAAGTAACCTTTTCAAAATATGATGTATGGTTCAATACCTGTATCTAAAACCAAAAAGAGTCTCTTATTGATCTATTGATTTCTGAGGGCAATTATGGTGGTTTCAGACGTTAAAATTGCTATTAACTACGATATTGTTTGGGCAGTGGCAAAGCCATGCTATTAGTTAATGTTCAGACTGTTATTGATCGGCTTTTTCAACAATAAATATAAACTTACTAGACTCCAGTGTTCAACTATTTCTTTTCTATTATAGCACTAGCAAAAAGAGACACTCAAACCATGTGTTTTACAACCAACGCCATATCTGAAGCAAAATTAATTACTGCTTTTTTTATGTCCAAAGAGCACTCTATATGTGCCTCTAATGTAACATTTATTGCATAATATTATGGTTTGTTTTTGTACATGAATTTTAAGTTCTTTAAATTTCAGTAGCACACTTAACATAGAAGCTCTCAAATATTTGTCATGGAATAAATAATTTCAAACAAATAAATTTACAATGAAAAAATTTCAACCAGCAAAAACAAGTCCACAGAGGCATGTTCAATAAAACTTCGTGGATGACTGAAATGTTCTAGAATAGTGCTGTCTAATATAGGGGCACCTGGGTGACTCAGTTGGTTGGGCATCCAACTTCATGATCTCACAGCTCATAAGTTCAAGCCCCACAGGGCTCTCACTCTTACAGCAGAGCCTGCTTTGGATCCTTTGTCTCCCTCTTTATCTGCCCCTCCTTGCTCATTCTTTCTCTCTTTTTCTCAAAAATAAATTAAAATGAAAAAAAAATATTTTTTTAATATAGGAACCACTAACCTAATGTGATTATTACACACTTGATATGTGGTTACTGCCATGGAATTTTAAATTTTATTCAGTTTTAAAGAAGTAAACTGAAATATAAAGATACATCTAGTTAGTGGCTACTGTATTGGACAGTACATTTCTAGAGGTTCTTTAAGGGATAAACTTTGGCAATCTTTCAAAAGTGTAGATAATTTTCCTTCCAAATGTTATAAGTCAGAAGTACAAAGTGGGAATTCAACCAAAGGTCACTCTACAGCTATGAGACATGTGTCATAGTCAATTTTTTATCGATAAAGATCAAAAAATACCAAATTGCTAAATAAAGAGAAGATATTCAATAACCACATCTAAAGGCCCTGCAGTGGATGTCATTCACTCTCACAATTAATTCCTGAGCTAGGCAGCAAAAATCACTTGAAGTAGAAGCAAAAATTAATTACTGAACTCCAGAGCAAAAGTCAACTTAAGTAGACAGATGGAATACCCCCTCAAAAAAAGAAAATTAAATGCAAAGGGAGTGATGGCCAAAAGAACTGGCTACCAGAAAGCAGTTACTATTATCAGCACTTATTCATCTTGAAACCTTCAGGTTTCAAGCATGAATTTCCATAATGTAAGTCACAATGCCCATCTGCCATACCACCAAATCTCCCTCTGATCTGCTTAAACTCTAATGCTAATTTTATCCCCTTAGGACTCACTGTTTGGCCATTGATTGCTTTTATTTTATTTTATTTTTTTTAATTTTTTTAACGTTTATTCATTTTTGAGACAGAGCATGAATGGAGGAAGGTCAGAGAGAGAGGGAGACACAGAATCTGAAACACACTCCAGGCTCTGAGCTGTCAGCACAGAGCCCGACACGGGGCTCGAACTCACGGACCGTGAGATCATGACCTGAGCCGGTCGGACGCCCAACCGACTGAGCCACCCAGGCACCCTGGCCATTGATTGCTTTTAATCCGACTTACTTTTCTCTAGTTTAAGTAATCTATTCATTCAATAGTTATTGAATATCACCCACATCCTGTTTAGTGTTCTAGGTAGTGAGATCTAGGTCTGAACAAAAGCAGACCAAAATATCTGCCTCCCAAAGCTTAGAGTAGGGAGGGGGATGCAGAAAATGAACATATGCTTGTGAATGTCAAGTGCTATGGAACAAAATAAAGCAAGAATAGAACTAAGAATGTGTGTGTGTGTGTGTGTGTGTGTGTGTGTGTGTGTGTGTGTGTAGGATTGAAAGGAGCAAGCCATGTGAATATGTGGAGGAAGAACATGTCATGTAGAGGTAAGTAAAAGGGTGAGATATGCAAGTCTCTGAGAAGGAAGCATGCCTAGTTTTGAGGCAAAGCAAGGAAACTGTAGGTGCAACAGAATGCAGTAGGAGAACAGTAGGAAGCAGATCAGAGACATAATAGGGGCCAGATAGTGTGGACTTTGAAGGCTACATCACAGACTAGCCTTTGCTCTGCCTAATATGGGAAAATCTGAAGTAACTTGACTTCTGATAGTTGGGTCAAGAGCAAAAACAAAGAGATCCAGTTTGGGAGACTTTACAGTAGCCCAGGTAAGACATGATGGTAGCTTGAACCAAGGTGGTACCTACAGAGGTTATGAGAAATGATCAATTTCTAGATATGGTTTTTAACAGAACTAAGGCACAAGATGTACTGGGTGGATCTACTATAGACTCAAGGAATAGAAGTCAAGATTTTTAACCTGAACAACTGAATGGAAGGAGTGTATTTACTGAGATGGAGGCAACTGGAAAGTGGTGCTCTGGGAAGGGAATATTAGGAACCAAATTTCGAATTTGTTTGATTTGAGAGATTTCTTAGATAACTGTGTGTGGTCATTGATTCTACAAATTCTAGAGTTCAGGGGCAGCTGGTGACTCAGTCAGTTCAGCATCTAACTCTTTATTTTGGCTCAGGTCATGGTCTCACAGTTTATGAGATCAAGCCCCAAATGGGGTTCTGCACTGACAGAATGGAGCCTGCTTGAGATTCTCTCTCTTTCCCTCTCTCTCTCTGCCCCTCCCTGACTTGTGCTGGCTCTCTCTCTCTCTCTCTCTCTCTCTCTCTCAAAAATAAATAAACTTAAAAAAAATTCTAGAGTTCAAAAAAGAAATTGGAACTACAAACATAAATTTCAGAGTCATCAACATCTAAACTCTACATGGAACCCAGATATTAAGGGGGACCACTAGAAACAGAGGGATACAAATGGGCATAACAGGTGTAGATTTGCCCATGATTAAAGTGAGGTGAAAGATATTTCCTAGAAAAGCCTACTTCTCAGGGAAGAGAAAAGGGAAACTAATGTTGTTTAATGGCACCTGAGAATATCACAGTACAACAGGTAAGGACCACAGGATGACCATTAATTCCTTGAAGAAGAAAGACATTGTGTAATGTTCAAAATACAGGTTCATCACAGAAAATGTGAAATACATTTTAGAAAGTGTTCCACTGTAAAGGTGTGCATATAAACATTTTTTACTGAAAACTGTAATTTTCAGTAACTTTAAAGATCTATTCTGGGATGTCCACCTTTGCCATTCCAAAAACTGAGATGTTACCACTATATCCACCTGAAATACATGGGTGGGACAGTTAAACTATAATGTTGTATCATAGATTTGCAAGTTGCTAAAAGACAGATTTTAATAAAAGTTCTCATTGCAAGAAAAAAATTTGTAACTGTGAGGTGACGAAGGTTAAAAAAATTATTGTGGTAATCATGTCGCTATATGCATATATTAAATCATGTGTGTACACCTCAAATTAACACATGTTATATCTCAGTAAAACTGGGTGGGGGGTAACTATTAGGACAGCAAACTTGTTCCTTGTCCTTTATTCTATTCCATTCTCCATATGCTTATTGAGCCTCTGGAATTACACAGTACTAATAGACTCTGCATCTACTATTTCATCCTATCATCTGTAGCCTGAAAAATTTATTCTTTTTGAAGTTAATTTAAAAAAGAAAAGTCCATGGGATGCCTGGGTGGCACAGTCAGTTAAGTATCTGCCTCTTGGTTTTGGCTCAGGTCATGATCTCAAGGTCATGGGATTGAGCCCCACAATGGGCTCTGCGCTGACAGCTGCAGAGCCTGCTTGGAATTCTCTCTCTCCTTCTTCCTCTGCCCCTCCCCTGTTCACTCTCTCTCTCTCTCTCTCCAAAAATAAGTAAAAAACTTAAAGAAAAATAAAGAAGAAAAAGTCCAAATGATACCTATTAAGTAAACTAAACCCTTTCTAGAAAATTTAAGTCTCACTTAAACAAAGCAATCTGATTTTCTCAACGGAAACCTTAGTCAGTGATCTTCTGTGAAAACATAAACAGGGGGTGACCAGGTTGTTTTCTTTATAGAAGTTAGTCTCATTATGACCACAGAAAAATAGTTTCCAAGAATTGCTTTGTTTGCACCCACAAGTGAAGGAAGGTAAGGAAAATAATAGTTCTATATATTTTATTAAAAGGAAATGCCATCTGTGTTATTATATAAAGCAGTCCAAATTCCAGTGTTTTGTGCTTTGAAATTCACTCAGGGATGCTGAGTATGTTTCCAGGTACAGTGTCTCAGGTGAAAATAAGAAACTATAGTGGGAAAAATGGCCTGTTTTATCTTAAAAATAAACTAAATGTCATAATGGCGTATCTGACATTTAATGTAGTTGCAATATGTTTGTGAAAGTATGAGTATTATTACCATCATATATTTTCCTATTCTCTGGATAACTGTAGTACTCATTTTGAAACAATCTTATAGGACCATGGTATGATTTCAAGTCAAGCATCCATAGTGATATCTTAACAGTTTTTGGTAAGGTGACAGATTTTATGAATCTCTTTTCCATTTCAATAGTTATATTCTTTAAGTACCTTAAGAATCTTAAATGGTAAACTACAGAGATGCCTTGAGATTTTTATTCTAAAGTTTTAAAAATTAATTTCTTACAAAACACAAAATAGAAGCAGAGTTTCATTTTTTCAGCAAGGTGATAGATTTCTAAAATTTTTTTCTGTCACTGACTTCTCCCTGATCTATCACTTTTTTTTTTTAATTTTTTTTTTCAACGTTTATTTTTGGGACAGAGAGAGAGACAGAGCATGAACGGGGGAGGGGCAGAGAGAGAGGGAGACACAGAATCGGAAACAGGCTCCAGGCTCTGAGCCATCAGTCCAGAGCCCGACGTGGGGCTCGAACTCACGGACAGCGAGATCGTGACCTGGCTGAAGTCGGACGCTTAACCGACTGCGCCACCCAGGCGCCCCATATCACTTTTAAGAATATTAAAAACATGTAATAGTAGACTTTAATTTGTTCCTTTTAGTTGCAATATTCTTGTTGAGTCCATTTCTCAAATACCATAGCAGGTTTGGGGTAAAAATTGGACGTTAAACAACATCATGATATGTTATTTTGATATGCAAATAGAATCTAAGATTTGTATCAGTTGTCTTCAAGATGGTATCATTCCATGAGATGGAATGAAGAATGAGCACACAATTAATATTTCATAAGTATCAATCACAGTCATACCTTTGCTTAACTTTGCTATGGATCAAGCTACCCAGATTGTCTTAGGTACTAGGTGGTCTTCCTTGTAACTAAAATTATATCAACTTAGTGACTGAGATTCTTAGTGGCTGAGCAAAGCAGAGTAATACATGCTTTTTTTTTCTTCCAACTTTTTTTTTTTTAATTTTTTTTTTCAACGTTTATTTATTTTTGGGACAGAGAGAGACAGAGCATGAACGGGGGAGGGGCAGAGAGAGAGGGAGACACAGAATCGGAAACAGGCTCCAGGCTCTGAGCCATCAGCCCAGAGCCTGACGCGGGGCTCGAACTCCCGGACCGCGAGATCGTGACCTGGCTGAAGTCGGACGCTTAACCGACTGCGCCACCCAGGCGCCCCTCTTCCAACTTTTTATGAAAATTGAAGTTAGTTAACACATAGTGTAGTATTGGTTTCAGGATTAAGATTAAGTAATTCATCACTCACATATAACACCCAGTGCTCATCACAAGTGCCCTCCTTAATTCCCATCACCCATTTAGCCCATTACCCCACCCAACACCCCTCCAGCTACCCTCAGTTTGTTCTCTATAATTAATAGTTCTTAAGGTTTGTATCCCTCTGTTTTTATCATATTTTAGTTTTCCTTCCCTTCCCCTGTGTTCATATTGTTTCTTAAATTCCTCATATGAATGAAATCATACATTATTGGTCTTTCTTTTTCTGACTTATTTCACTAAGCATCATACACTCATGATACACTTGCAAATGGCAAGATTTCATTTTTTTGATGGCTGAGCAATATTCCATTGTGGTGTGTGTGTGTGTGTGTGTGTGTGTGTGTGTGTGTGTGTGTGTATCTTCTTTATCCATTCATCGGTCAGTGGACATTTGGGCTCTTTCCATAATTTGGCTATTGTTGATAATGCTGCTATAAACATTGGGGTGCATGTGCCCCTTTGAATCAGTATTTTTGTATCCTTTAGATAAATACCTAGTAATGCAATTGCTGGGTCATAGGGTAGTTCTATTTTTAACTTTTTGAGGAACCTCCATCTGTGTTCTGGAGTGGCTGAACCAGTTTGAATTCCCAGAGTATAAGAGGGTTCTCCTTTCTCCACATCCTCACCAACATCTGTTGTTTCCTGGGTTGCTAATTTTAGCCATTTTGACCAGTGTGAGTTGGTATCTCGTTGTGGTTTTTATTTGTATCTGTCTGATGATGAGTGATGTTGAGCATTTTTTTCACGTGTTTGTTAGCCATCTGTATGTCTTCTTTGGAGAAATGTCTTTTCATGTCTTCTGCCCATTTCTTAATTGCATTATTTATTTTGGGGTGTTGAGTTTGATAAGTTCTCTATAGATTTTGGATACTGGCCTTTGATCGATATGTCATTTGCAAATATCTTCTCCCATGCTGTCAGTTGCCTTTAGTTTTGTTGATTGTTTCCTTTGCTGTGAAGAAGCTTTTTATCTTGATGAATTTCCAATAGTTCATTTTTGCTTTTGTTTCCCTTGCTTCTGGAGATGTGTCTAGTAAGAAGTTGATCCAACCGAAGTCAAAAAGGTTGCTCTCTGTGTTCTCCTACAGGATTCTGATGGTTTCCTTCCTAACATTTATGTCTTTCATCCATTTTGAATTTATTTTTTGTATGGTATAAGAAAGTAGTCCAGCCCCATTCTTCTGCACATTGATGTCCAGTTTTCCCAACACTATTTATTGAAGAGACCATCTTTTTGTTTTCCATTGGATATTCTTTCCTGCTTTGTTGAAGATTAGTTGACCATATAGTTGTGGTTCCATGTCTGGGTTCTCTATTCCATTTATCTATGGAACTATGTGTTAGTATCATACTGTCTTGATGATTAAAGCTTTGTAACACAACTTGACGGAGTTTATCAATTTTGTTAGTTCTTTTTAAAGAAGCAGCTCCCAGTTTCATTGATCTGTTCTGGGTTTTTGTATGTTTGTTTGGTGTCTATATCACTTATTTCTGCTCTAATCTTCATTATTTCCCTTCTTCTGCTGTTTTTAGGCTTTATTTGCTGTTCTTTTCCCAGCTCCTTTAGCCGTAAGGTTAGGTTGTGTATTTGAGATTTTCTTGCTTCTTGAGGAAGCCCTGTGTTGCTATGTACTTCCCTATTAATAATAGCCTTTGCTGCATGTCAAAGGTTTTGGATTGTCATATTTTCATTTTCATTTACTTCCATGTATTACTTCCATGTATTTTTTTATTTCTTCAATTTCCTGGTTAACCCATTCAATTCTTTAGTAGGATGCTCTTTAACTTTACGTATTTGTGGTCTTTCCAAATGTTTTCCTGTAGTTGACTTCAAGTTTCATAGCATTGTATGCATGATATGATCTCAATCTTTTTGTCCTCATTGAGGCCTGATTTGTGACTCAGTATTTGGTCTATTCTGGAGACTGTTCCATGTGCACTTGAAAAGAAGTGTATTCTGATGATTTAGAATGAAATGCCTTGAATACATTTGTTAAGTCCATCTGGTCCAGTGTGTCATTCAAAGCCATTGTTACCTTATCGATCTACTTAGATATTTTGCCATTGCTCTAAGTGAGGTGTTAAAGTCCCCTACTATTATTGTATTATTGTCAATGAGTTCCCTTTTTTAAACTTTTTTTTAACATTTATTTTGAGAGAGACAGAGACAGAGTGTGAGCAAGGGAGGGGCAGAGAGAGAGGGAGACACAAAATCTGAAGCAGGCTCCAGGCTCTGAGCTGTCAGCACAGAGCCCCATGCAGGGCTCAAACCCATGAACCACAAGATCATGACCCAGGCCAAAGTCAGACGCTTTATCAACTGAGCCACCCAGGAGCCCCAATCAATGAGTTTCTTTAAGCATGTTATTAATTAACTTATATCTTTGGCTGCTCCAAATTTGGAGGCATAAATATTTACACCTTCTTGTGGGATAGACCCCTCTATTATGATATAGT
Organism: Leopardus geoffroyi; assembly: GCF_018350155.1. NCBI lineage: Eukaryota > Metazoa > Chordata > Mammalia > Carnivora > Felidae > Leopardus > Leopardus geoffroyi. Next base: position 25,745,661 of record NC_059333.1, read on the forward strand.
GCCCTTCTTCATCTCTTGTTACAGTCTTTCATTTAAAATCTAGTTTGTCTGATATAAGTATGGCTACTCCAGCTTTCGTTTGATGTCCATTAGAATGATAAATAGTTCTGCATCCCCTCACTTCCATTCTGGAGGTGTCTTTGGGCCTAAAATGAATCTCTTGTAAGCAGCATATCAATGGATCCTTTTTTATCCATTCTGATGCCCTTTGTCTTTTGATTATTAGTCCATTTACATTCCCAGTAATTATTGATAGATATGAATTTAGTGCCATTGTATTCTCATTTTGGCATGGCTTTTCACTATTATTCTCAAACTAGAATGTATACATCCCCTCCCAGTGCAACCCGGAGATCCCTATACCACGCTATCCACTCCTGGGCCTCCATTCTCTTCCCTAGGAGCACTGCTACGCTTGCCTGGCTCAACTCCAGCAAATGGCTGAGACTTCTAAAACCTCAGAATTTGAGCTCCACTACTTATAAAAACTTGCAATAGTTAGTTCCTCTTGATTCCCCAGTCATTGGTTTTGGGGAAGTGTTTTTCTTGCACAAACCTGATCCACTGCTGTTTCTCTCCCTCTCTCATTCTCAAAAAGATCTCTCTCCACTCCCCAGCACTGCAGCTTTTCTCTCCCTCAATTCATGTCTCTGTTCCTTGCACTGCCATGTTCTATCCCTCTAATTGTGCAGATTGTTCTCCTAATCCTCAGATTGGTTTCCTAGGTGTTCAAAATGATTTGATGTTCACCTAGCTGTGTTCAAGGGATGAGGCAAGCCCAGGGTCCCCCTACTCCTCTGCCATCTTAACTGCCTTCTACATGCTTTTGATCAATATAAAATTTGTTATGCATTATTTTCTAAAATACTATTTAGTTGGTGATCAAAAGCTTCCAAAATATGTGGTAGATGAAAGAAAGTAATCTAAAAAGACCATTAAATGAAAAACTTGGGAATGGCAGAATTTTAAGAAGCCAAATTAAAGACTTTTAATTAATATAATTGAAAGTCCTTTATAAATTCATTTACAACAAGGAAATGGAATGTGCAGCTAGAAACAAAACTTGAAATTATAAACCCATAATGATGTTTTCCATGGTAATTTAAACGCAACTTGGAAGAGTGTTTGAAATTTTAAGCAAACAGTATGCCTACTTTTTATGCATGCATACATTTTTATTTGTACATTTTTTGGCAATCACTTTAGAATATTGCAGAACTTCCATCCAAAATTTGATTGAAAAGAAGGATAATTCAGCTCTCTCCTTCATGTGTCAAAAGCCACTAGATATTCAAATGGCTCTTAAAGAATTTGCTTCAATCTCAGCTTTCCCTCATGATCCCAAAAATTACATCTGAGCCAGGATTCTCTCAGATTGAATCAAAAACAAAGTTCTTTGTAACCAAAAGATCACTAAATAATATAAATTAATAATCTTGGTAGTTTTAAAACTAATTTCATTTGCAAGTCTAAAACTCACTGAATTTAAAACTCTGAATTTCATTTAATGACCGGATTAATCTTTACCATTTAAAATATTATTTTTGATTTATATCAGATGCTGTTCTCTAACAATGACTTTTCAAGATGAACTTTCCTTTTAAATTATTCAACTTAATCACTGACATTGAATGATAACCTAGCTTTGGAAGATGTGTAGACATATGCAGAATATTTACCACCTATGTTAAATAGTACAGGATGTTATACTTTTAAGGACTAAGAAGAATGAAGATGAAAATCTGATCTCGCTTTGTTGAAAACCAAATATCTTTTCTATTAGCATCATTCAGTTAAAAGTGAGATTTATATAAAACTACTAAGAAATATAAAGCATTCAATTAAGGACCAATTCCATGTGGTTACATGCTTTCTATTTTTCATTTACATTATCAGTGAATCAACTTAAAATGTATTAAATAAACTATTTCAGAATCTAACTAATTTTCTATTTTCTCAGAAATTGTTAGAATGAAAATATAACTTTCTAACAAAGGAAGTTACCATAGCAGCTGTATGAACTTTAATAAAAATTGTTTACAAAATATAAACTTCATCAAAATGTGCTTCTGCCTTTCTCTGGTATATAAGTGAGGAGTCACAACATATAATTGAAAAAGGAATTAAAAAAACCCACCCCTAAATGAAAAATTGGGGAATGGGCACAATCTTTAAAATTCAAATGATTCTCTGCATTTAAAGGATGGAGCTTTTAGAATACATATGAATTTAGTCGATTTATGTCAGTTGTTCACTGTCAGATTGGAAATGGTTCCTGTCCTCATTTAGTCTGTCAAGGAAAGAAAGTACTTTTCAAGACAAGTATCGGTGAAATGCTTGGTTGTTCATTTCCTTAGTCAAGGAAGTTCGCCAAATCAGTATATCTTCTGGCCTATCAAATTAGCACCTAATTAATAAGCAAATTACCCTTTTGGGAACTAGGTTCAAATGTGATAAGGCTAAATTTGTATTACCTTTTTCAAATCAAAGAGCTTGTACCAGAAGAGTTTATTAAAATAAAAATTTATATGAACATTAAACAGTTTCCTGTTTATTAAATCTAAGTATTGTAATTTTTAAGCAGTAACATACTTACAGTAGTGAAATAAAGAATGATTACCAGGGTGCCTGAGTGTCTCAGTTGGTTAAGCATCCAACTTCACCTCAGGTCATGATCTCATGGTTCATGATTTCGAGTCCCACGTCAAACTCTCTATGTGGACAGCTCAGAGGCTGGAGCCCACATCAGATTCTATGTCTCCCTCTCTCTCTGCCCTCCCCAACTTATGCCCTGTCTCTCTCTTTCTCTCAAAAATAAATAAACATTAATTGTTTTTTTTAAAGGAACGATTACCAATGACAAAGTGATCAGTGACCTTATTTTAAGGTCTAAACAACTTCATTAAACCGATAGCCTGCTTCTTTATATCATTGTGTTACTGGTAATGAAATATTAACCAGATATTTTCCAGATATTAAAAATGCTCTGTATCTGTTTCTAGGGGCTACCATAAGAAATTACTATATACTTAGTAACTTTAGAAATTTATTCTCTTACTGTTCTTGAAACTATAAGTCCTACAACTCCGAAATCAAAGTGCTGACAGAGCAATGCTCTCTCTGAAGAGTCTAGAGAATTCTTCCTCGCTTCTTCCTAGCTTCTGGTGGCTCCGAGCTTCATCACTCTAAGCCCTGCCCCTGTCTTCACACAGCCTTCTCCCTTTCTCTCTCTGTGTGTGTCCTCTCCCCTTCTTATAAGAACTAATTAAATCCTTAACTAATTAAATCTACAGAGACACTATTTTCAAATGAGATCACATTCGCAGGTACTGGGAGTTAGGATTTGAACATATGGGTTGGGGAGGGTGGAAACGCAAAATTCAATGGGCTACAGTCTCTAATTAAGTAATTAGAATAAAAAACTGAACTGATTCAATCCCTATTCTAAGAATTGTTAAGATTTTTCTAAATGTATCAAATGTCTAAAATACATGTGAAATGAGATGGATGAGAATATAAAGAGGAAAATTAGTTATCTTTGTTTATAATTACTTTTATGTTCATTTTATTCTCTCTGAAACTATATTTCTAGTAGGATAAAAAGAAGAAAAAGTATCTGACTTAGCACATTCCTTGTGAAAGAAACAAAATGAATGAATGGAAATATTCTGTGCTAAGGTTATTACCTTAGTGTAAACAGCTTACTTGGAAGTTCGATTTGAGAGATTATTGAATTCATTTATATTCTTAATTTTACACATATTTTCAATGTAATTCTTTAGATATAATTGTATCTACCTTTTTTGTTGTTATTTGAGTCAATAGATTTTATTGCCTTAATGGTATTATGACTATATAAATTGGAAAGATTTTTTTTTTAATACCCTGAGAGTCAACATAAAGCCAAAATCTCCAGTGGTTAAAATCCAAAATGCTGGCAAGGATGCAGAGCAAGAGGAGCACCCATTCGTTGCTTGTGGAAATGCAACATGGCACAAAGGCTTTGCAAGACAGTTGGACAATTTCTTACAAAAGTAAACGTAGTCGTACCAGAAGATCCAGCAATTCTGCTCCTACATATTTATCTAAAGGAGTTGAAGATTTACATCCGCACAAAAAATCTGCACATGAATGATTCTAGCAGCTTTATTAATAATTGCTTAAAACTGGAAGCAACCAGGATGTCCTTCAAACAGTAAAGTGATAAACTGTGGTGCATCCAGACAACAGGGCATTATTCAACAATAAAGAGAACAGAGGTATCTCGTCACAAAAAGGTATGGAGGAAACTTAAAAGGAGATGGCTAAATGAAAGGAGCCAATCTGAAAAGGCTACATACTGTATGATTCCAAACATACTGCATTACAAAGTCAAACTATATTGACAGTAAAAGAAAATTGACAGTAAAAGAAAAACTTGACAGTAAAAGAAAAAAAAATACATGATTTCCAGAGGTTCAGGGTAGGAAAAGATGGATGAGTAAGTAAAGAACAGGGGATTTTTAAGGCAATAAAAGTACGCTCTATGATACTGTAATGGTGAATACATGACATCATACACTCGTCAAAAAACAGAACTGCACGATACAGAGTGAACCCTAACGTACACAATGGCATTTAGTTAAAAATATATCAATATTGGTTTATCAATTGTAACAAATGTATTACAATAATGAAGACGTTAGTAGGGGAGGCTGTGGGGAAAGAGGATATATGGGAAGGAAATTCTCTGTAGTCAATTTTCTGCATATCTAAAATTGTTGTAAAAATTAAAATCTATTATTAAAGTTGTGCTTCTTTTTATCCTAAATCAAGTTTGATTGAAACAATGCAGCGCTCGTGAGTCATCTGGGATTACCCTCCTGACCTGATGCCTGATTTATGAGCAATCATTCTATTTTCCTCTTTTCCATATTTTCTGGAGCTCTGCTACAATGATATCTAAAAGCCAGCAAATAAATCAAATCTGTTACTTGAGAATGAAATCTCTGAATATAAACTTATTAAGATTTTAAGTTTTCTATCCTACAGGAAATTACTTAATTTAATTCCTTGGCCTGTGAGATCTCTCTCAATATCTTTAAAATGATATTAGACAGCAGCAGAAATTTTCTTTTTTTAAAAAAAATGCCATTCTATTAATTTTATAATATTTTATCTTCAAGAACAATTGTACATGTTAAATGAGAGCATCGATACTCTAACATGTGCTTATTTTTTTATTTCCTCTCTTTTGGTTCCAGAGTTGTCCAATTTCATAGAATGTACTTTTTCCCTTTTGGTGATGTTATTACTGCAATTTTTTTTGGTTGGTGATCTCCATATTTGTGTAGTAATACAGGACATTAATATTGAGAGCACATCTTGGATTCACCCAGAAAAATATTAGTTTCTTTCCTCAAGAATATATTTTTTTATCCTGCCACAATGTTACCACAAACACCACCAAAATTTTTAAAGTGCATATCATTGAGAAACCCTACTCTTTGGGGGTTTGGAGATTTTGTTTTATATGAAAATACATTTTGCTAAACAATGTCAAATCATATGGACTAAATTTATTATGGTTTCAGGTGAAGTTATATTATTTATTTTAAATAACTAAATGCTGTTTTTTAAACATCTTATAGCAATAGAAGTTTATAAATTATGTTAGGATTTGAGATGTAAAGCAAGAAATAGTACAGATAGTTGATTAAATAGCCTATTTTAACCTTGTTGATCTTCTATGACATGAAGCATATCTTACTGATTTCCCATTACTGTAAGATTAATGGAATGTAAAGTCTCTACAAACTATTATATCTACCTAGGGAATAGTGGAGTTCTTTGTATAATGTACTGCATAGCATCTAACTGAAAAACCTAATTAAGTAGAACTGAGGATGCTAAAGGAACCTACGTGATTTCAATTGTCTGTTATTTGCTGACCAGTAGATAACTTTCAGCTTGCTATTTTCAAATAAATAATAAAGTCCACTAATAACAATGGCTTTTCATTAACTAAGTGCCCTGTGATCATCAACTCAACTGTAGGTCTCTCTCCTTAATGGTGACCCAAAGTGCTTAGGTAAGTTTAAACTACCATGAAATATTTATTTGGTTGCATTTGCAAATAATATACTCATGTGAATACTTGTGAGACAAAGCTTCCCTTTCAGCTCTTACATTTGTTTTTTCCCCTCCTGTTTGAAGGCCCTTCACTGAGGGACCCAGTTACTGCCTTATGTTGTCTTGAACTATCCATCTTCAAGATTAAGAATGAACTTTAGGGGAGCTGAATTTGGATTCCTTTTGCTCGTCCATAGGTTCAAAGATCTCTCCATCACATGGTCTCACTTTGTCTCTAATACAGTTTTAGTATACATGAGAAAGTAAACTTCCCAAGGACGTGTCTTTGCTAGCCTTAAGTGACTCCTTGGGAACAGATAGTAGAAATAGCCAGTGTGTCATGGGACTAAAAATGTCTGCTCATGAGAGATGACCAAAGTTTAATTAATTAGATACAAACTACACTCAGTTCAGTACTGGGTGTCAGAAACAAGAGTTTAAAACAAAAATTAAGTTAAAAGCCTTTTAAAAATATGCATAATGGAAAACAAAGAAACCACAAATAAGACCTCTGATAGGGGGTTTCCAACACTGCACATTTTAAACTTTGCAATAAGACAACATTGTTTCCAAATGTTCTTCCGAGAGAGGGGATGAGAGAGGGGATAGTATGCACAGGCAGGATACATGGAACCCTATGTATCCAGCTATGGTAGAGCCATAGTGCTCTAACCAACCTCTCACAGAAGAGTTCCAGTTTATTTTTAAACTGTGGATTATGGAAAATTGATGGCAATTTGCATCCTGGCAAAAAAATAACACTAAGAAGTTATCCTCAAATACCATTGAGTACCTATTATGATCCTTGGAAAAAGATACTGTGGTCAGAAAACATAAATTGGCCTGAACATAACTGCTCAGGAAGATGGTAATTTGTATAGTTACCAAAGGTGAGGCTGGTAGGGGGATGAGTTAAATAAACGATGGGGATTAAGGAGGGCACAGGCTATGATGAACACTGGGTGTTTCATGGAAGTATTGAATAACTAAATTGTATGCCTGAAACTTATATTACACTGTATGTTAACTGGAAAAATAAATAAACCTTTTTAAAAGGTTGGCAATTTGCTTTCCTTTAAAAAAATGTTTATTTTTTTGAGAGAGTGCAAGAACGGGAGGGGCAGAGAGAGGGGGACAGAGGATCCTAAGTGGGGTCTGCACCAAAAGGCTGACAGCAAGAGTCCAATGTGGGGCTGGGGTTCACAAACCAGGAGATGAGATCATGACCTGAGCAGAAGTCAGACACTCAACTGAGTCACCCAGGTGCCCAGGTATTTTGTTTTCTAAACTTAGTGTGATTAAGTAAGTGCTGTGACAATTCTATGTCTTATTAACTCTGGTCTCTTTAGGAAGCATGTCAGAAAGTTTTCTTGTGTGTGTGTGTGAATGTGGAAGCCCCTGTGTAATTGAACCCACTCCAGGCAGACATAGCTACCATCTTGGCTATTGAAGAAGCCCAGCTTTCTCTCTATTGGCAACATCTCTAGTTGAGACTCAGAGAAAAGACACTGCAAAGTACTTTGGACTTTTCACTCACAAAAGAAAGAGAATTCAACTTTGGACTTCTGCCCTTTGGTCCCTGGACTTTAACTTGCAAAAGGAATTAACTGGATATTAATTTTCTCCATGAAATTAATGAGTAGACTTATATTCAAATTTGTTATATTCCTGTGTTGCTAGCATTACTGGATGAGAAGCATTTTTCTTGAAACTTCTTTATGCTATAATTTGATTCCAATAAAGAACCTTTGATGCAACTAAAGTTTTAGATGAGAAATTGAAGAATGAAGGCTCAGTGTTGGTTGTACGGGACAGTAGAGTGAATTTCAATACTGTCCTATTCTGATCCATCTTAGAACCCTTTGTTCCCAGAAATATACCAAAAGTAGGCATGGCTGGAATCAGGGGAGTGGCCTCATGATGGCGGCAGCTGGAGATGGAGATTCAGCTGATCTGGTCTACTGAGGGGTAAATCCACCCAGGATGGACAAGGTAATTCTGGCACTGAGGATCTACCATCTCTGGATAATAACCACTTATGCATATGATCTCCTCTAGGAAAAGGGCATTTGAGGGGGGGGATGCTATCTTTTTGGAAAATTTAACGATACAGAAATTTGGCAACTATTAAAAGAAAATGATTGTTTCCTCCCACACAGAAGTATCAGAATGTAATATCTGGTCTCTCTCCACACTCTTTACTCACTCTGACCACAAGGAGATGCAGTGACTTTTCTAATTGGTAAATGTGATGATAATATCACTCTCCCTTTTTCTTTTAGGAGCTGCCTTGCCTGCAGGATGAAGGCTTCCTCCTGTGCTCCTAGGATAGCAGAATTTGGCTTTCATGGTGGGAGCCTTCTTCTGGTCCTGTTACCATAACTGAACAGGTACATATATATAATTCTAAGTTTCATTTGCCAGGTCCATTTGGCTCTCACACTAAGCTGCATACTATATCTTAAACTTTAATAGCAATAAAGTTGATATTTCTGCTTTATGTTTTCCTTACACTTTGTTGCATTATTTTTCTGAACCTAGTGAGGTAGAAAAAAGATGCAATTTGTCTGGTACCCTCAAAGACCCTAAGGAACACTGTGCTCAATCTAACATCTTGAAACATATCTAGTCATAGTTGTATGTTAATTGGAGTAGTTACAAATTTATTCACCCACAATGCATGAGTAACAGTGACCAACACCACACAAAGTGGTACACCAATAATGCACCCTTCACAAATCATCCCCCTCAGTAATGTTTTCCTGAGAACTGTCTTTTAGGCTTTAACATTCAAATTTCATAGAATGTACATTTTTCCCCTAATACAGTGTTAATCAGTTGATGTCTACATAGAAGTTTGTAACTATGCTCCCAAAACACAACAAAGTGATGTGTGGGAAAATTCCTCAATTAGAATCCAGATATAATTAAGATGACATCAGAATTATGTGTAGACATTTTTAAAAGAATTCCAAGTATCAAATAAGGCAGGTATATCTGAGATATTGCTGGAACTGAAGGGGACATAGATGCCTAATGGATGCTAGGTAGACATCCTTGAAAGTGACAGTCATATGATGAAGCTACTCCTAAAAACGGGCTCTTGTTTTATGAAATGTAATCACCAGAAAAGGAGAAAATCCATTCTGCAATGTTTTCATTTTCAATCATTGACTCCCTACTTTAAAGGAATAGGAAAACTGGGGCATCTGCAAGGCTCACTCAGTTAAGCATGGGCTCTTGATCTAGGCTCAGGTCATGATCTCACGGTTGGTGACTCCGAGCCCCACATTGGGCTCTGTGCTGACAACGCAGAGCCTGCTTAGGATTCACACACACACACACACACACTCTCTCTCTCTCTCTCTCTCTCTCTCTCTCTCACTCACTCAAAATAAATAAATAAATAAATAATAAATAAATAAATAAATACATATATATTATATTTCCTATTATATACAGGAAAACTTTCATAGTAAGAAAATCTACAGCATCACCCCTCAAGAAGTGCTTAAAAAATCAGATTAATTTCAGGGTGCCTGGGTGGCTCAGTCAGTTAAGCCTCTGACTTTGGCTCAGGTCATGGTGTCCAGTTTGAGTTCGAGCTCTGCATCAGGCTCTGCTGACAGCTCAGAGCCTGGAGCCTGCTTCAAGTTCTGTGTCTCCCTCTCTCTCTGCCCCTCCCCTGATCTCTCCCTCTCTCTCTCTCTCTCTTAAAAACAAATAAGTATTTAAAACAATTTTAATCTGATAATCTCTATCAGTTCTGCTTTTGATAGTTTGCTGATAATGTTCCTTTTTATCCCAACTCATCCACATCATCATGTTCTGCTCTTTCAAAAATGATAAAAACATCCTCAACCTGCCTCCCCAACTTGCTTTTTAACTTCATTCAAGCCTCAAGTTTCAGCTTCCCTTGGTAGGCAAACATTCATTTCATGAAACCTCCCAGATATTTTATTATACATTTTTGTCTGCTTTTAAAGTAAGTTTACTTTATACTTAATTTACTTAATTATAAATATGTTTGTGATTTCATATACAAACTGTCTACATGTTAATATGCCCAAAGCAATTTTTTATTATTTTTTATTTTTTTATTTTTTCTGGTAATGCTGAGCATCCATTTATTGGCTTTTTTTTCAACATGAAATTTATTGTCAAATTGGTTTCCATACAACACCCAGTGCTCATCCCAACAGGTGCCCTCCTCAATGCTCATCACCCACCCTCCCCTCCCTCCCACCCCCCATCAACCCTCAGTTTAGTCTCAGTTTTTAAGAGTCTCTTACGGTTTGCCTCCTTCCCTCTCTGTAACTTTTTTTTCCCCTTCCCCTCCCCCCATGGTCTTCTGTTAAGTTTCTCAGGATCCACATAAAAGTAAAATCATATGGTATCTGTCCTTCTCTGTATGACTTATTTCACTCAGCATAACACTCTCCAGTTCCATCCACGTTGCTACAAAAGGCCATATTTCATTCTTTCTCATTGCCAAGTAGTATTCCATTGTATATATAAACCACAACTTTTTTATCCATTCATCAATTGGTGGACATTTAGGCTCTTTCCATAATTTGGCTATTGTTGAAAGTGCTGCTATAAACATTGGGGTACAAGGACCCTATGCATCAGCACTCCTGTATCCCTTGGGTAAATTCCTAGCAGTGCTATTCCTGGGTCACAGGGTAGATCTATTTTTAATTTTTAGAGGAACCTCCACACTGTTTTCCAGAGTGGCTGTACCAGTTTGCACTCCCACCAACGGTGCAAGAGCGTTCCTGTTTCTCCACATCTTCGCCAGCATCTATAGTCTCCTGATTTGTTCATTTTAGCCACTTTTACTGGTGTGAGGTGATATCTCAGTGTGGTTTGAGTTGTATTTCCCTGATGAGGAGTGATTTTGAGCATCTTTTCATGTGCCTGTTGGCCATCTGGATGTCTTCTTTAGAGAAGTGTCTATTCATGTTTTCTGCCCATTTCTTCACTGGATTGTTTGTTTTTCGGGTGTGGAGTTTGGTGAGTTTTTTATAGATTTTGAATACTAGCCCTTTGTCCGATATGTTATTTGCAAATATCTTTTCCCATTCCATCGGTTGCCTCTTAGTTTTGTTGATTGTTTCCCCAAAGCAATCTTTTAAATATTAATAACTGATGAGTAGAAAACAGTGCTGTAAGCATTTCACATCTGAACACACACATAGATGGCCATACCATCTTTTTAAAGTTATGTGCTAGGAAATTTGTTTGGATTTTTGGGTTGATATATATTCTAGGTTTGCCCATTTGAAATAATAGGAACTAGAAATAAGCTCTTAGTTAGCACTTTCATCCAAAACATCAGATTTTCAGAAACATATTGCTGCTGTTAACTATAAGATGCTGTACCTTTTACAAAATGCTTCTCAAATCATATAATATTAATATATATGCATATACTATATATACACATTAAATATATATGTACAGATATATACATGTAAATAAATATATATATATATGTATATACACACACACATAAGAAATTAGTTTCTTATTTTAAGGAAGAAATATAGCATTATGCTTGTGTGCATGTGTATATGTATGTATATATACATGCACATATATGTATGCCTAAGCACATACATGTACATATACACACACACACAAACACATATATGTATTCCTGAATTGACTTGCATACATAAGTTCTCACTTCCTTTCGGTTTCTAATATGATTGCTTTAGAATAGATTACAGGATTTAGACCAAAAAAAAAAAATTTTATGATTACTGGTAAAATTGAATTATTGGTATAATTGAATTACTAGTAGGTGATGCGAGCAAGCTGCAGACTTTAACAATGGTATGCTTTCCATAACAATAGTATGTTTTATTTATTAAAAAAAATTTTTAATGTTTATTTATTTTTAAGAGAGAAAGACAGAACATGAGCAGGGGAAGGGCAGAGAGAGGGAGACACAGAATTGAAGCAGGCTGAGCTGTCAGCACAGAGCCTGATACAGGGCTCGAACCCACAAACTGCCAGATCATGACCTGAGCCAAAGTCGGAGGCTTAAACAACTGAGCCACCCATGCGCCCCAACAATAGTATGTTTTAGATAGCAGGGATTTAATTATAAAATTCTATATGGAAAAAAAAGTGTAATCATTACTTTCATCTGATTATTAGAAAAATGATATTTTACCAAAAATGTATACTATAATACAAGATTATGTTCTGTTTCTAAATTTTAAAGGAAATTAACAAGTTTATAAAATTATTTAATACTAAAACTATAGAGAAATACATATGCCAAGAAGTATAAAATAAAAATTGGAATTAAGTATTAGGGAAAGTGAGTCATGTGTTATACACAAAGGAATTTTAGTGAAGAAAAATCTTGAGAATTTCTGAAACACTTGCTTTCTCTGGTCTCCATAATGCTACAATACTTTATGATATTCTACCCTTCTGGATACTTTTAATCAGTCTCTCTTTTTTTTATTTTTTTTTTTTTAAATTTTTTTTTTTTTTCAACGTTTATTTATTTTTAGGACAGAGAGAGACAGAGCATGAACGGGGGAGGGGCAGAGAGAGAGGGAGACACAGAATCGGAAACAGGCTCCAGGCTCTGAGCCATCAGCCCAGAGCCCGACGCGGGGCTCGAACTCACGGACCGCGAGATCGTGACCTGGCTGAAGTCGGACGCTTAACCGACTGCGCCACCCAGGCGCCCCAATCAGTCTCTCTTAAATCTCCTTCTGCTCATTCCCTAAACTCAGTGTTCTCATTAAGCCATTTTTCTTCTCATTTTTCATCCTCCCTGGCTACTTCCCCACTGTGAGGTCTTCAACTACCTTATATATTCTGATTACTCCAAACCTGGAAACTGTAGACATTCCAGCTTCTGAATATCAACCTGCATATTCTACTCTTGATTAACACCTCTATTTACATTTCCAGTATGCCCAATAATTCCATGTTTCCTAAAAAGTCCTCATGCATTGTTTAGCTTAGAGAATATGCCATTTTCCACCTCGATACCCAACAAGAGTGAATTTACTCATGTCTCATCATAACTCACATAAATTCGATCACCAAGTGTGTTGACATCAGACCTGTAACACCAGTTAAATCCATTCAATCCTCTCTCTACGATCCCTAATCTTGGGAAGACTGTCGTCATCTTCCTCTACGCTACAGCCATATAACTGGTTTAACAGCCTTCTTTCTTGCAGATCTTAAATACGCTATTCACGATTCATTGAGAATATTTTGAAAATATCGATCTATTAAGGCCAATCCCCTTAAAAATATTCAATAGTAACTAAAATCCCAATTCCAGACCTACCTTTCCAGACAATGTAAACTTGAGCTTTGGATTACAGCCATAGGTTTTAGTGACATGAATGCTGGAGAGAATTAAAATGGCAAAAGCAAACTAGCTTCTTACTATAAAGAAAAAAACAATGACACACATCTTTGGAAGAAATAATGAAAGTGTTTCTTAGCATACAATCATCAGTACTAGAGTCTTGAATAAAAGTCGACATTTCATTTGACCTTTTGCTAATATGGGGAGAGATTAGTTTTTGGCTTTGTTGCTTAGCTTCATAAATCAGCAGCTACAAAGAACTATTGTTTATTATTCTGAGGAAAAGTAAAGGCTGATATTAAAGTACAAAAAAATCCAAAGATATTCTGATTGATATAGAATTTAATATCTATTTTGATATAAAGGAATAGTTAGTAGTATAGTTTACACTAAAATAATATCTAAGATTCTAGACAATGTTATGAATTCCTTTTAAGGAATCCTTGCTAAAACTGATGCAGTTAGCCACCAGGGAATGAAGAAATTACTAAGTAGGAGGAAAATATTTGTAATAATAGACATCAAACCATGCTTTAGTATGGTAAAATATTTAGTGTGCAGATATATAGAACATTGCTTTTTTTATTTTAGTTTCAAACTGTGTTTTCAATAAATGGACAAAAATTGAGTGAAGATATTTATATTTCTCTAAACAACTTCACTTTCGTAAATGGATTCATGTTGTTTTTGTGAATGCTTCTGCCTTCCCCAAAAATGTGTTCCTTCAATTATACACAACAGTCACCACTCAGTTAATTATAACATATCAGTGCTGTAGTAAATACTTTTTTAAAAGTCTCCCATATCAATAAAAGAAGGAAAATATCCTAAGATTTTAAAATGCTAATAAAAGTTTCATGTTGAAAATTTTATACCAATATCTGTCTGAGATATAATTTGTAAAAACCATATGAGGGAATATAATTTTAGCTGATTTAAAAAATCTCAGACACCAAGGATTAATATTAGGATAGGCATGATATTCTTGTTGTTACCATACAATTTTTTTATTATCAAGTTTAAAGTTGAGATTAATGTATGAATATTTAGTAATTAAAGCTACTGATATCATAAAATAGAGTTTACCACGTATATTATAAAATATATATCTGCAGAGCTGAAAAAGGCCTTGAACATCATTCTGATTCAACACCCTCTTATTACACATGACAAAGTAAGGTGACAAGGATATAATTTGTAAAGGTCATATGAAATTTACCATGCTTAGAATAATCACACAGATTTCTGACCTCCAACCTAGGTGGATGAGAGAGGATATACCAGTCACTACCTATATGCTTTTTTTTTTTTTTTTAGTGCAGTCATTAATAAAAAAGTTTATTTATCCTTTAAGTACTTTTCTGTACCGGGCACTACTGTTGGCTGCAGATATAGTGGTGAACACAGATAATAGATAATATCCCTATTTTCATTGAGTTTGCCGTCTCTTGGGAAGAAACCAAAAGCAAATAAGTCATATGTAAATCAGAATCCTATAATATTATGTAATTATATATGTTAGATATAATCCAATATTGTATAATATAATAATAAATCAAATGAATATCAGTGCTAGGCAGAGAATTGAAATGGAGAGATATAATAAAAAATGGTTTGGTGAGTACTTTAAATTGGAGCTCAGGGAAAGCCTTTCTGATAGGCGAAATTTAAGGTAGGACTTAAGAGACAAAAAGCAGCAATCCATGAGAAGATCAGGGAGGAGGTATTTCTAGGAAAATGAAACAGATAGTGCAAAGATGCTAAGCTGGGGATGAACTTGGCTTTTTCAGGGAACATAAAGGATGCCAAGGCTGTCTGAAGCCTGGAGACAATGGTCAGGGGAATCATAGGAGATAAAGTCATAGATGGGGGCAGGGGTTGATCATATGGGACTTCAGGGTAAGAAACCTATTTTATTTTAAATATGATGGGAAACCATTGAATAATCTTAATTTGAGGAGGAGATTGGAGGGCCCAAAAGTATAATCTGATTTGAGATTTGACAATGTTTCTGGTTTCTTTAATGAGAAGTATGGACAGGCAGAGGACAACAGTGAAAGCAGAGACTATTTCACGAGCTATTTGAATAATCATGGTAAGACATAGTGGTGGTTGGCATGGGGTGGTAGCAGTGGAGATGGACAGAAGTATGTGTGGATTCTGGACATCCTTTTGAGATAGGGTGGATTGGATCTCCTCTACTAAATGGCAGCAGGAGAATGAAGAGCTTTCCATTTGGAAATTGGGTGGATGGATGATGGTGCCATTTACCAAGAAGAAAAGCTAAGTAGCAGCTTTTTAGAGTGAGGAAGAAAAGTTTTACCAGTAGGTCTGAATGTCAAATTCTCTTCTCATAAAACTAAGGAAGTTTAGGACCATTGTAAATTTTGACCACGAATTCACTAGCTGGAAGATAAACAAGGGTCTCATCAAATGTGCCATGTACTGATTACTACAAAATGTTTTCAGCAGCATAAACGTGCGCTGTCTAGATCAGCCTTTGTCAAAATGTTTATCCTGAAGCAACCTTGAAAAAACATTTCATACCTCAGGGAACCCTGACATAAATACTAGTATCTCAGTATCTCATATATTAACAATCAATAAGTGGGAGGTATAATACTCCAGTAATAATTAAATGTGTTGCTTTTGGCCAACTTAACTTTTTGTGTGATTTCCCCTCCCCAAGGATATCAGTTATAATACAAATCAGTATTTGGATTTTTCTTCAACTTTTCTTTAATTCATACTTGACTTTTTTTAAACTTTATCCAAGTAGGCCTAAAACTCTAATGACAAATTTCTACTATACAAAATGTTAGTAAGCCATAGCATGTAGTATAAGAGTAGTGATCTCTCCAGTTGTAGACTAAAATTAAAGTTAACCTCTATTAAAACAATGTGTCCCCTGAGGATCCCCTAGGTTTCACTAGGAGAGACAATTCTACTTCTTAGAGTGCATTTAGGAGAGGTGGCACTGACTCTCAAGAGACAAAAGAGCCTGCAGGTGCCATTGAGCTGCCCCGTTCATTGGCACAGCAGCAAAGGTACCTGCTGAGGGCAGCTAACCTGGACACCAGCTCTTTGTTGTCCTTTACCATAAACTCCAAACCCCTGCGTGGTCATGTTACTGATGTTCTGGGACAAACTGGCACCAGCCACAGCAGTGAGACCCTCCCCTAGAGGATCAGCACAGTTCTGTGCCACACTGGGTCCCTGAATTTGGTTTTGAAACCCAGCCTCACACCTGAGATAAAACACAAGAGCACAGTGATGCTGCGTGGGCTGATGGCTCAGACACAGACAGGGTGAAGGGAAGGATCTGACAGAAACCTGAGACATAAGAGCAGAGATTGTTTGCTCTTCCATAAAGGTTTCCTAAACATCAGAAAGTGCAAGCTCCCCTCTCCAGGCATAAGAGTGGGCTGAGGCCATTTCCACCCCTCCCGTTAGCACAGACAGACTTCAGCAAGTAGTACAGCATGAGGCACTTACACCAAGCCCCACCCCCGGCACTCTGCAGGTGTATCTTTACTAGGGCAGTTGTACCTGAGAACCAGAGCACCAGTGGTACCCTCCTCCAGAACACCAGCACAAACCCTCGGCATCCACCAAGTCTATAGACCATAGAGTGCTGCAGGGCTTCAGCTCTAGTGGAAATAGGATCAGGTTTATTTTACCAAGCAGACCAAAGCACACCTAGTTAAAACTCACCACACAGTGAACAGGGCCCAAACACTCTCTATTGCAGGCATGGAGAAACTCTGCAGAGGACTGGCCTGAGGTATGCCACTGGCCTGAGGCATAGATAATATATGACCTCTTCTTAATATAGCAATTACTCTCAGGAGCGGGAAACATAACAGGTTTTCCTAACACACAAAAGACAGAAACCTAGACCAAATGCCAAGACACACGAATTCATCCAAAAAGAAAGAGGAAGAGATCATGGCCGGGGGGATAATCAAAACAGATATAAGTAATATGCCAGAACTGGAATTTAAAACAACGATCATAATAATACTAGCTAGTCTTCAGAAAAGCATAGAAGAAACCAGGGAGACCCTTACCCCGGAGACAAATGACCTAACAACTAATCAGTCCAAAATAAAGAATGCTGTAACTGAGATACAAAAACAATTGAATGTAATTACCACATGGATGGAAGAAGTAGAGGAATGAATAAGTGATATAGAAGAGAAAATTATAGAAAATAATGAAGCTGAAAAGAGGGAAAGAAAAATATTGCATCATGAATTTAGACTTAGGGAAATCAGTTACTCTGTAAATCATAATAACATTTGTATCATAGAAATCCCAGAAGAAGAAGAGAGGGGAAGAAGGGCAGATTTATTTTACCAAATTATACCTGAAAACTTCCCTAATCTTGGGATGGAAACAGACATCCAGATCCAGGAGGCACAGAAAACTCCCCTCAAAACCAACAAAAGCAGGCCAATGCCAAGACATATTGTAGTAAAATTTAAAAATACAGGGGTAAGGAAAGAATCCTGAAGGCAGCAAGGGGAAAAGAAACACTAACCTATAAGGGAAGACAAATCAGATTAGCAGCAGATATCTCCAGAGAAACCTGGCAGGCCAGAAAGGAGTGGCATGATATATTCTATGTGCTGAATAAGAAAAATATGCAGCCAAGAATACTTTATCCAGCAAGGCTATCATTCAGAATAGAAGGAGAGATAGAGTTTCCCAAACAAAAACTAAAGAAATTTGTGACAACTAAACCAGCCGTGTAAGAAATATTAAAGGAGACATTTGAGGGGGAGAGAAAGACCAAAAGCAACAAACACTAAAAAGGAACAGAGAAAATCTCCAGAAACAATGACTTTACAGGTAACACAATGGCACTAAATTCTTATCTACCAATAATCATTCTGAGTGTAAATATACTAAATGCTCCAATTAAAGACACAGGGTATCAGAATGGATCAAAATAAATAAAGAAACAAGACCCATCTATATGCCCTCTACAGGAGACTCATTTTTTTAGACCTAAAGACATCAGCAGATTGACAGTGAGGGGATGGAGAACCCATTTAGCATTCTAATGTATGCCAAAAGAAAGCCAGGGCAGCCATACTTATATCAAACAAACTAGATTTTAAATGAAAGACTGTAACAAGAGATGAAGAAGGGCACTATATCAGGCACTAAATTTGTAAAGACCACAAATATATGGAGGTTAAAGAACATCTTACTAAAGAATGAATGGGTTAACTAGGAAATTAAAGAAGAAATTAAACACACAGAAGCAAATGAAAATGAAAACTCAACAGTTTAAAATCTTTGGGATGCAGTAAAGGCAGTCCTAAGAAGAAAGTATATAGCAATACAGGCCTATATCAAGAAGCAAGAAAAGTCTCAAATACACAACCTAACCTTACACCTAAAAAAGCTGGAAAAAGTACAGCAAATAATATCTAAAGCCAGCAGAAGAAGGAGTGTAATAATGATTACAGCAGGGGCGCCTGGGTGGCTCAGTCAGTTGGGTGTCCAACTTCGGCTCAGGTCATGATCTCACAGTTCTTGAGTTTGAGCCCTGCATCGGGCTCTGTGCTGACAGCTCAGAGCTTGGAGACTGTTTCATATTCTGTGTCTCCCTCTCTCTCTGCCCCTCCCCTAGTTACACTCTGTCTCTCTCTCTCTCTTTCAAAAATAAATGAACATTTTAAAAAATATATTACAGCAGAAATAAATGATATAAAATTTTTTTAAAAACGGTAAAATAAATCAGTAAAACTAGAAGTCGGTTCTTTGAAAGAATTAATGAAATTAATTAACCCCTAGCCAGATGTATCAAAAAGAAAAAAGAAACGACCCAAATAAATAAAATCATAAATGAGAGACGAGAGATCACAACCAACACCACAGAGATATAAACAATTACAAGAAAATACTATGAAAAATTTAGTAATCTGGAAGAAATGGATAAATTCTTAGAAACATAAAAACTACCAAAACTGAAACAAGAAGAAATAGCAAATTTGAACAGACCCATGACTAGCAAAGAAATTGAATTAGCAAGCAAAAATCTCCCAACAAGCAAAAGTCCAGGGCTATATAGCTTCCCAGGGGAATTCTACCAAACATTTAAAGAGTTCCAAATGTTCTCAAACTGTTCCAAAAAATAGAAATGGAAGAAAACTTCCAAACTCATCTTACAAGCCCAGCATTACCTTGATTCCAAAACCAAAGACACCACTAAAAAGGAAAATTACAGACCAATATCCCTGATGAGCATGGATGCAAAAATTCTCAACAAGATACTAGCAAAACAAATACAACAGTACATTAAAAGGATTATTCACCACAATCAAGTGGGATTTATTCCTGGGATGCAGGGCTAGTTCAATATTCACAAATCAGTCAATGTGATACACCACATTAATAAAAGGAGAAGAACCATAAGATACTCTCAATAAATGCAGAAAAAGCATTTGACAAAACACAGCACCCATTTGTGATAAAAACCCTCAATAAAGTAGAGATGGAGGGAACATACCTCAACATCCTAAAGGCAATATATGAAAGATGACAGCTAATGTCATCCTCAAATGGGAAAAACTGAGAGCTTTACCTCTACGGTCAGGAACAAGACAGGGATGTTCACTTTTACCATTGCTATTTCGCATAGTACTGGAAGTCCTAGCCTCAGCAATCAGACAACAAAAAGAAATAAAAGGCATCCAAATCAGCAAGGAAGAAGTCAAACTTTCACTATTTGCAGATACATGATACTGTATGTAGAAAAATCAAGGACTCCAACAAAAACTACTAAAATGATACACGAATTCAGCAAAGTCACAGGATATAAAATCAACATGCAAAAATCGGTTGCATTTCTATACACCAATAATGAAGCAGCAGAAAGAGAAATCAAGGAATCAATTAATTTACAATTTACAATTGCATCAAAAATTATAAGATATCTAGGAATAAGCCTGACAAAAGAGGTAAAAGATCTGTACTCTGAAAACTATAGAACACTTATGAAAGAAATGGAAGAGGACACAAAAAAATGGAAAAGCATCCCATGATGGATTGGAAGAATAAACATTGTTAAAATGTCTGTACTACCCAAAGCAATCTACACATTCAATGTAATCCCTATCCAAATACCAAGAGCATTTTTCACAGAGCTAGAACACACAATCCTAAAATTTGTATGGAACCACAAAAGACCCAAATGGCCAAAGCAATCTTGAAAAAGAAAAGCAAAGCTGGAGGCATCATGATTCCAGATTGCAAGCTATATTACAAAACTATAATCACCAGGACAATATTGTACTGGCACAAAAACAGGCACATAGATCAATGGAACAGAAAATAAGCCCCAAAACAGATGCACTACTATATAGTCAACTAATCTTTGACAAAGCAGGAAAGAATATCCAGTGGAAAAAAAGAGTCTTTTCAACAAATGATGTTGGTAAACAGGACAACCACATGCAGAAGAATAAACCTGGGCCACTTTCTTACACCATACACAAAAATAAATTCAAAATGAATAAAAGGCCTAAATGTGAGACAGGCAACTATAAAAAACCTAGAGGAGAGAACAGGCACCAATGTCTTATTAGAGGCCACAGCAGCTTCTCACTAGGCATGTTACCAGAAGCAAGGGAAACAAAAGCAAACATGAACTATTGGGACTTCATCAAGATAAAAAGCTTCTACACAGCAAAGGAAACAAATCAACAAAACTAAAACAAATCAACCAACAGAATGGGAGATAATATTTGCAAATGACGTATTTAGTATCCAAAATATATAAAGAATTTACCAAATTCAACACTAATCCAGTTAAGAAGTGGTCAGAAGACATGAATGAACACTTTCCAAAGCAGATATCCAGATGGCCAGAAGACATGAAAAGATTCTCAATATCATTTATTATTAGGAAAATACGAATCAAAACCATGATGAGATACCACCTCACACCTGTCAGAATAGCTACAGTTAACAACACAGGAAACAACAGATGTTGGTGAGGATGAAAAGAAAGGGGAACCCTCTTACACTGTTAGTGGGAATGCAAACTGGTGCAGCCACTTTGGAAAACAATATGGAGGTTCCTCAAAAAGTTAAAAATAAAACTATCCTAAAACCCACCAATTGCACTACTAGGTATTTACCTAAAGGAAACAAAAATACTGATTCAAAGGAGCACATGCACCCTGATGTTTATGGCAGCATTATCTACAATAGCGAAATCATGGAAAGAGCCCAAATGTCCATCAGCTGATGAACGAAGAAGTTGTAGTGTGTGGGGGGGGGGGGGAGAGGGGGGGGAGGGGGTATGTGTGTGAAATTACTCAGTTATCAAAAAATAAATAAAATCTTGCCATTTGCAATGACATGGATTAAGCTAGAGGATATTATGCTAAGTGAAGTAAGTCAGTCAGACAAAGACAAATACCATATGATTTCACTTATATGTGGACTTTAAGAAACAAAACATATGAACATAGGGGAAAGGAAAAAAAGAAGGGGAAGGAAACCATTAGAGTCTCTCAACTACAGAGAACAAACTGAGGGTTGATAGAGGGAAGGTGGGCAGGGGGTGGACTAAATGGGTGATGGGTATTAAGAAGGGCACTTGTTGTGATGAGCATTGGGTGCTATATTCAAGTGATGAATCAGTAAATTACACTCCTGATTTCAATATTACACGATATGTTAACTAACAAGGATTTAAATAAATAGAAAAAAAGTAAAAGCTATTGAAAGTAGCAAATAGGAAAGCTTTTGAAACCATAAGCTCAACTAATACAAACAAAAATATAATCTAAGTCCTCTCTTTATATAAGACTTTGAAAGAAACTTCTTGATAAAGGATAGATTCAGTTTCAGACATAGAAGAAGCAAGATTATACAAATTTATTGGGTTTTTTTTATCTTTTTAAGTTAGGCTTTAAAACCATGAGAGGTATGTTTTAAATCAAAAATAAAGACAAAAAGTTACATTTTTGTTGTTTTGTTTTGTTTTTTTAAAGGGAGAGAGAGTGCACATGCAAGCAAGGGAGAAACACAGAGAGAGAGAGAGAGAGAGAGAGAGAGAGAGAGAGAAAATCCCAAGTAGGCTCCATGACCAGCATGGAACCTGATATGGGGCTTGATCCCGTGTTCCTGGGATTATGACCTGAGCTGAAATCAAGAGTCAGAGGCTTAACCAACTGAGCCACCCATGCACCCTCAAAATTTACATTATTTATTTATTTATTTTGAGAGAGAGAGAGGGAGAGAGCAAGTGAGGGAAGAGCAGAGAGCAAGAGAGGGGGAGAGAATCCTAAGCAGGCCCTGCACTGTCAGTGTAGAGTTAGATGTAGGGCTCGATCTCACTAACCGTGAGATCATGAGCTGAGCCAAAATCAAGAGTCAGAAGCCCAACTGCACCACCCCATATGCCCCCCAAATTTACATTTTTAATGTGAAATTGTGGGAGATATATTTTTAATTTTTTTTAACATTTATTTTTTGAGAGACAGAGACAGACATAGTGTGAGCAGGAGAGAGGCAGAGAAAGAGGGAGTCACAGATTCCAAAGCAAGCTCCAGGCCCTGAGTTGTCAGCACAGAGCCTGACGCGGGGTTCGAACTCACAAACCGCAAGATCATAACCTGAGCTGAAGTCAGACATTTAACCGATTGAGCCACCCAGTCACCCCTATGGGAGATTTTTGACCCAAAATGAATATTTATGCTGCAAACTTCAGGTGAGTACACACATTTTTTCAAATGAAATAATATTATTTTCTTCTTTGTTCATAATACTTATATGAACTCTCTTGCTTATATATGTAACAAGTTAGAAACTACAGCAAAATGTTCCTTGCTGTTCTGTGAATGGCTGGATACCCTTTACAGAAATCCAGAACTTATCTCGAGGCAGATCAGCAAATCTCATACTGGGTGTATGATCAAATTGCAGTTTTCTCTCAAAGTCAAGTTTCCAAGCTAAGCAGATGAGTCAGAAAAATGATCCTCCCCTTTCATATACTCGTGCTGAAAGACAGGGATAGTTCAATGTCATCAGTTCTCCCAGGTGGTTTCATAAGACCCAACACTTGACATTTACCTTTTCTCAATTCTTGCCTTCCTCTCACACCCAAGCAGCAATGGAAACAAGATTTTCATTTGCAATGTGATTTTCACAAGGTTTCAGCTTCCTTTTTTTTTTTTAATACTTTTAACAAATTTGTAAGTGTGCAGTACAGTATTATACTGTAGTTATACTTACTTTTAACTATAAGGACAATGCTGTACAGCAGATCTCTAGAACTTACTCATTTTGCACAATTGAGATGTTATGACTGCTGATTAGCACCTCCCCAATTCCCTGTCCCCAGCCCTTGGCAACCATAATTCTACTCCCTAATCCTAGGAATTTAACTATTTTAGATATCTCATATATGTAGAATCATGCAGTATCTGTTTTTTTGCAACTGGTTTATTTCACTTAGGAACTCCTATAATTCAATAGCAAAAAATCTAATAACCCAGTGTAAATCAGAACTGTATATATTTACAAACATAAGGATGAATGAAATAACATAGGGAAAAAGAGTTCAGGAATTAAGGCTGTGATACTACAATACTTTAAGAATGAAATGAGAGCAAGGAACAATCAAAGTAGACTTAGATGGGGTGGCCAGTGAGAAAGACAGTTTAGGGCATTTTCATAAAATCCAAGAGAAAAACATGTTCCAAAAAGGAGAGAGTGGTTAATTTTAACTAATGCTGCTAAACATCAGGAAAGAGAAGGAGAGGTGTGTGTGGGTTTTAGATGGATAGACAATTTTTTTTTAATGTTTTATTTATTTTTCAGAGACAGTGCATGAGCGGGGGAGGGGCAGAGAGAGACAGAGACATGGAATCCAAAGCAGGCTCCAGGCTGTCAGCACAGAGTCCAATACAGAGCTCGAACCCATGAACTGCAAGATCATGACCTAAACTGAAGTCAGATGCTTAACTGACTGAGCCACCCAGGCACCCCTAGATGGATAGGCAATCTTAACAAGAGTAAAATCTGTTAGTGTTGAGGTCACTTCCTGATTTGTGGTTTTACATTAAGTAGAGAAAATGAGATTTCAAGTTAAAGAGTTCTAAAATATAGGACAGCAAGGAATGTTTATAGGCTGATGGACATTAAACAGAACAGATAAGAAACCAATGGTGTAAAGGCAGCACAGAGGAGTTCATGACCAGAGTATTTACTAAATCATGGAGGAATGAGATTTAGAACAGAGCAGAAATAACTCTACATCAGGTAATGGAAAGAAAGGTAGAGAGCACAGATAGTCATTTTTGGGTGAGAATAAGGGGGAACTGCTGTCAGCTTCTATTTCCTCATTGAAAATTCAGACTGTGAGTTAAGAGAAGGATCCCTGCAGGAGGTCTGAGTGGGTGGGGAGAATAAGGGAAAGTGGTAAACTGGAACCAGCACAACAGTTGTGACACAAAATGACATGGTAAATGCCTAACATCAAATGCTACAGTGTCACCAAGAGAAAGAGCAAATGTAAAAAAAGGAAAGTGAAAGACTTTGAAGGAGGGGAAAGCATTTTGAGCTGGGTATTAAAGGAAGTAGGATTGTCAGTGGCAGGCATAACATGGGAAGTACAGTCTGGCCAAAGGAACAGAATGAGAAAGAGTGAAGGCAGGAGAGGGTAACAATGATGACAGTCGAGCAGCAAGCCACCCCATCCCACCCCATCCGACTGGAGTGCAGGGCATGTAGGAAGGAGAAGCCGGCTCAAAAGGAAGAACGGAGCTACAACACTGAAGTCTCCAAATATCACTTTAATGATTTTGACCTTATTTCCATGAAAATGAGAAACCAATTATCCTCACTCCATTCCGCCCAAACTTTGCATTTATGACTTGATTACAGTCCTTGCCACTTTCACTGTTAGTTATCTGATCATAAATCTGTTTTCAACAGATTGAAAGCTCTCCAAAGGCATCGTGTCACATCCCCAGAGCCCTAGAGTCTTGCATGCCTTCTGGAAAATAAATGCATGAATTTTATTTTATAAACAAATAGTCAAAGACTGGACATTGTGAGGACTTATCTAGCAGCAATCTGTTGAAAGTATTTGAAAGGGCGATCGAGGGAAAAGCCACCAATTAGCAGGGGACTTCCTGAGTCCCAGGGAGATTGAGGTCTAACCTAACCAGATATATTGCGTGTATTTACTATGATTAAGCAAAATGCTAACAAATAGAACCTTTTAACGTTTAGCAGTGAGAGTCTTCAAGTATGCAATCCACTTAAAAATATTATAGGATAACCAATTGAGATGTAATATGTATTTTTATTTTGCTACTAAGATAAAAATGAGAGCTATTTTGCCCTTCCATATCCTAGGTGAGTAGGCAAACATTTGTGTTCTGTAGAGGCAAAGAAAAATAGATTCTTTATATTTCAGGGCCCTACTAAAGAGAACGATTAGTGAAAATGCCCCCACCCCCTATTGTTACTCTCCAAGGAGCCACATTCTTTCTCATTCCCATAATTCAGATGGAATTTATCATACTCCCTGTTTCCTGGCCTGAACAAGTATGTTCCCTGGCCACAATGATCACTTTAGCTATGAGCTTATACTCAGCATTCTGAGACTTTTGCAAAATCTAATAAGAAATTACCTGTTATTAGTGGCCAAGTTGTTCTAGAGGTGATCTACTAGTAGAGATAAACCTCTTGAAAAAAAAAAGAAGAAGAAGAAGAAGCAGCCAACAAGAAGATCAGAGCAAGGAATAGAGAGGGAAACTGTTTCAACCTCTAGGCCAGCCACATCTGAAGTCAATGGTGCCTAGGGAGTTCCCATTTATTATTATTTTTAATGTTTATTTATTTTTGAAAGAGAGAGAGAGAGAGAGAAAGGGAGAGAGAGCAAAATGAAGGAAGAAGAGGAGGAGGAGGAAGAGGAGGAGGAGGAGAGAGAGAGAGAGAGAGAGAGAGAGACAGAGAGAGAGAAAGAGAGAGAGAGAGAGAGAGAGAGAGAGAGAGAAAATCCCAAGCAAGCTCTACACTGTCAACACAGAGCCAGACACAGGGCTTGATCTCCCAAACTGTCAGATCATGACCTGAGTCGAAATCAAGAGTTGGACGCTTAACCAACTGAGCTACCCAGGCACCCCAGGAGTTCCCATTTCCTTAAGCCAATAAACTTCTTTTATGTTTTTAAAGGAGTTTGGTTGCAAATGAATGAGCCTGAAACATGTAAGCCACTACCAAGAATATTTGGAAGTTGGAGGTCCATTGAGAAAAGAGAGAAGCAATTGCTGGCAGTTCCTTGAAAAGTAACTCAAAAATAGAGAGCGCTTGTGAGTATTTATTTCTAAGTCAGGGGTGCCAGGGGGCCAGGGGGAACATGGAGATTTGAAAGTTTTTGTAAGTGATGAAGATTTGTCCACAGCTCTCCAGACAGAAATGGTTTGAAAGATACACCTAGGAAGTCTGGATACTAGCTAATGGGCATTAAAAATCATGGTGAAAGTCCCTGTCCCCAGTTGGTTCAGAAGGAGGGTGGCTCACCCCTGCCCCTATTGTATTGAAGAATCAGAGTCCTTCAAATACAGGGACTTACAAAAACTTTGCAAACATTTCTCCATTCCCATAGTATTTGATATGGGGCAGTGCACAAACTTGAAGTCAGATTCAGTGCAACCTAAATAGTGTTATGAGTTTATACATTTGGTATTAAAGAGAAAATTCATAACAAATACATATTTATTAAACCAATGCTTGCTTGAGACTTGGCAAAAGTGGTAAATGTGTTTATTCCTAATATTTTCATTTAATTCTTCAAAGATGTGCTTTTAGTAAGCACTGTAACTTGATTTTTCTCAGTTAAATTTCTTAGTCTGAATTTTACTTATTATACTGTCTTTACATATATTCTATGTTTCAAAAATAAGAGGCAAATCATCCAGATTCCAATGTTACCAGATAAATATATACCTAAGACCTTTCAATTACTAAAATGAGTTACGTCTGGAGAAATCACTCTTCTAGTTGCTTTTTAACTCTAAACCCTTTTTTTCCCTTAAAATCAAATAAAGTTGAAATTTCCTTTTGTGATATTTTTGGCAAAAAAAATTATAAAATTATGTAAGATAATATAGAGTGCATTATTAGAAAGTGTGAATTCCAAATATGAATAATTTACATACCTAAATCTCATGAGTCCAATGCAAGAATAATAGCTTTGGAAAAGTAAACCTTTACTATTATGCTTTTAATGAGATTTTTTTTAAGTCATGAGAAAGGTGTTTCTGTGGGTAAAAAAAGTAACAGACTTTCAAAAAGTTAGGACTTTGTTGCAAAAGAATTCACTTCAGATGACAAATCACCACAACAGCCAAATTATTATTATTATTTTTAATTTCTAATGTTGAATATAGGGTCCCTTGCTTATTCTGTAACCACTTTCCCCATCAGCATAATACATAAGCTATCACAAATACTCCCTGACTAAAGGATTTCTCTTTGTTCCATTCGTGTGCATAGAATTAGGACATCTTAGATATATAAATACTATCAGCAAATGCAAGGAAGAAGGGGAAAAGCATTGTTTCCTTCTTCTTGTGGCTCTAGGGAGCTTGAATCATCAGTGCTTTTTGACTGCAAGTAGTAGAAACTCAAGCCAGCTTACAGGGGGGTAAGGGGGGGAGAAGAGAGAGGAAATTAAGAAAAATTATGAGTGTCTGGTGAACAAAGGTGGATATCAGAGTAGGCTTCTCAAGAAGGACTAATATCTCAATCTCCCTCCCTCCTACCTTACCAGTCTTTTATATATCTTTTTATTATTTTCTTTCTGCACTTAGTATGACAGAAAATTATTATGCCACAATCCCTAACAAGTATAATTTATCACAAATTACAGCTGTAATCCCTTGGATCCAGTTTTAAATTCCAGGGAAGGGTCATGATTTGGCATGGGATGGGCCAACTCCTGGTTCAATCTCCTATCATCACAAGGAACTGGGACAACATAGATATAATACAAATATGTGTTTTAGGACCCTTCCCCCACCCTAAAAAAAACTTATGGACCGATGTGGGGAAAAGTAGAGTGTATTCTTTGAGAAAGCAACCCCAAAATTTATCTATTCTAATACCTTTAAAAAGTGTATTTAGAAGGCAAGATGAGAAAGTTTTAATGGCTGTCCTACTTTCAAAATATTTTGGAGAACAGCTTTTGTATTTAATCAATAGGACATAATATTTTCTTTTCTGCACTGTAGACAATGTATGATAGAGGTTTTGTGACCTCAGAATTATAGTTTCAGGAAGCTACCCTCTTGGCCTACCTCCATATGCTTTAGTTGAAACAAAGCCTTTTAGTACAAATGTGGAGACAGTGAGTAGGAGGCAGGGAAGCACCCAGAATACTTCCTCTTATACAAAATCCATAGAATAATAAGAGTGTGGCCAGGGATTTTTGCCTTGTATTAAAAAAAGAGAAAAAAAAATAAAGGAATAATCCATCACTATAAAGGACTAATGCCTTTGCTTTTATTTTGGAATCAGTTCATATAAAATGACTGAAAGGGTGTGACTTTTCTTTTTCCACCTTAGATACAAGATTGAAATAAGATTTTATGTCTTTCCATAAGTGTATTTTTAATTAGGTTCTATTAAGACATGGAATATAAATCATAGGGGGGGAAAAGGGTGTATTTGAAATAGAAAACTCTTGTACCATGGAACAAATATTGTTAAAATGTCTATACTATCCAAAGTAATCTACAGATTTAATGCAATCCTTATCAGAATACAAACAGCATTTTTCAAAGAACTAGAACAAACAATCCTAAAATTTGTATGAAACCACAAAAGACCTAAAATAGCTAAAGCAAACCTTGAAAAAGAAAAACAAAACTGGAGGCATCACAACTCCAGATTTGAAGTTATATTACAAAGAAGTAGTAATTAAAACAGTATGGTACCGGCATAAAAATAGACACATAGATAGTAGAATAGAATAGAAAACCCAGAAATAAAGCCACAAATATATGGTCAATCTTTGACAAAGAAGGAATGGATATCCAATTGGAAAAAGACAGTCTCAACAAATGGTGTTGGGAAAACTGGATATCCACATGCAAAAGAATGAAACTGGACCGTTCTCATTCACCATACACAAAAATAAACCCCAAATGGTTTAAAGACCTAAACATGAGACCTGAAACCATAAAAATCCTACAAGAGAACACAGGCAGTAATCTCTTTTGCATCATCTATAGCAACTTCTTTCTAGATAGGTCTCCTGCGTCAAGGAAAATAAAAGCAAAAATAAACTGTTAGGACTGCATCAAAATAAAAATTTCTGCAAAGCAAAGGAAACAATCAACAAAACTAAGGAAATGGGAGAAGATATTTGCAAATTACATACCAGATACAGGGTTAGTATCCAAAAGATATAAAGAGCTAATACAACTCAATACTCAAACAAATAAGCCAACTAAAAAAAAATGGGCAGAAGTCCTGAACAGATATTTCTCCAAAGGTGACATCCAAATGGCCAACAGACACATGAAAAGATGATCAACATCACTCATCATCAGGAAAATAAAAATCAAAGCTACAAGATATCACCTTATAGCTGTCAGAATGGTCAAAATCAACAACACAAGAAACAAGTCTTGGCAAGGATGAATAAAAAGAGGAACCTCTTGCACTGTTAGCAAGAATGCAAACTGGTGTAGCCACTGTGGAAAACAGTATGGAGATTTCTCAAAAAAATTAAATATAGAGCTACCTTACAATGCAGGAATCACACTACTGGATATTTACTCAAAAAATACAAAAACACTAATTCAAAGGGATGTATGCACCCTTATATTTATAGCAGCATTATTTACAATTAGCCCCTTATGGAAGAATCCCAAGTGTCCATCGGCTGATGAATGGATAAAGATGCAGTATGGGGGCGCCTGGGTGGCTCAGTCGGTTAACCGGCCGACTTCAGCTCAGGTCATGATTTCGCGGTCCATGAGTTCGAGCCCCACGTCTGGCTCTGTGCTGACAGCTCAGAGCCTGGAGCCTGTTTCAGATTCTGTGTCTCCCTCTCTCTGACCCTCCCCCGTTCATGCTCTGTCTCTCTCTGTCTCAAAAATAAATAAGCGTTAAAAAAAATTTTAAAAAATGCAGTATGCATATAAAACGGGATATTACTTAGCCATGAAAAGAATGAAATCTTGCCATGAGTAATGATGTGGATGGAGCTAGACAGTATTATGCTAAGGGAAAAGAAATTGTCTGAGAAAGACATACCATACCATACCTTACCATATGATTTCAATTATATGTGGAATTTAATAAACAAAACAAATAAGCAAAGGGGGAAAAAGAGAGAGAGAAGCCAAGAAACAAACTCTTAACTCTAGAGAACAAACTGATTGTTACTAGAAGAGAGGTAGGTGGGAGGATGGGTTAAATAGGTGATGGGGATTAAGGAGGGCACTTGTGGGGCGCCTGGGTGGCTCCGTCGGTTAAGCGTCCGACTTCAGCCAGGTCACGATCTCGCGGTCCGTGAGTTCGAGCCCCGCGTCGGGCTCTGGGCTGATGGCTCAGAGCCTGGAGCCTGTTTCCGATTCTGTGTCTCCCTCTCTCTCTACCCCTCCCCTGTTCATGCTCTGTCTCTCTCTGTCTCAAAAATAAATAAACGTTAAAAAAAAAAATTTAAAAAAGGAGGGCACTTGTTGTGATGAGCACCAGGTTTTGTATGAAAATGTTGAATCACTATATTGCACACCCGAACCTAATATATTGTATGTTAACTGGAATTTAAATTAAAAACTTTATAAAAATGTTGCCAACAACAATAGAAGTTAACATTCATAAAAATGCTAACTATAACATAGGAATTGTTGTTTACATTGATCTCATTTAATCCCCAAACAATACTATATACCAGATACTATTATTATCCAGACCCAAGATATCAGACAGACTAGTTGATAGTCCATACTGTCAGCCACTATTCTACAATAACTCCAAACGCTTAAGATTTAGTTTCAGTTAATAAAAATCATTAAATATTATAAAATCCATGTTCAAGAAGGTTTTTGTCTAAGAAAGTAAAATTTTCAGTGTTGAGACAGACATTTCCCAAATAAATAGAATTTTTAGATATTTTGATTCATTTGTAAAATGTATATCTAAATATTTTCTGAAAGACCTTGTTTATTAGGAATCTTATAAGATTATAAGAATCATATAATAAGATCTTGCTTATTAGGAATCTCCTAAGTTCTTTGTGAACTAGAATAGGAAAGTGGAGGGAAAAGAAATTCTAGTATCACACCTAATTGATTCCCCCCATAGTAATAAGAATAGGAGAATCAAGATGAAATGAAAGCCCCTCAATTTATTAATCCCAAAACCATAAGAGACTCTTAAATACTGAGAACAAACTGAGGGCTGATGGGGGGTGGGGGGAGGGGAAAGTGGGTGATGGGCATTGAGGAGGGCACCTGTTAGGATGAGCACTGGGTGTTGTATGGAAACCAATTTAACAATATATTTAATATCTTTTTAAAAAGCTGTTCTTGGGTTTAACTTAAGGGTAAAACTGCCCAGACTTTACACAGCTAAGAATAAAGGAACGAAGACAAATTTCTAGGAGTCTGGGGTAGGTTGCTGAGAAATTCTGAGGCAAGTGCCACAAAACAGATGTGGACTGGTTGTTATACACCTGAAATTGTAAACCATTTGGCAAAACTAAATCAGTTCAGAATGGTGAGTATAATGGCAGCAATAATTTCACGCTTATAGTCTGAAAACCAAAGTAAGACAGGAATCAATGAATGAGGCAGAATCCAAGAATTAGGAGTAGAGGTAGAAATGGACCAGAAATGGGTGAAAGGGCAAGTAGAACAAATAAAGGGCAAAGCAGAAACCTGGCTGAGATTTTTCCAGGCAGCCAGGTGTCCTGCACCACTTCAAAACTCCACAAATGGAGATTTTCAGCTGGAGGCCTTGAGTTTGTTGAGGTTTCAATTACTTATAAGCAGTTTGTAAGCATGGATCTGGGTGTTTGGTTGTGGTCAGCTTTCTTTTTAAAAATATTCAATTCTTTTCCACAGAAGACAGAATTTAGGAAGATTGGTGAGAAATGAGAAGCTTTCAGAAGACATTACTTTATTGCCCCCCACATGGTATAATTTCCCACTAACCTAATATAGTTTGTACCATAAAGATAAAACTTAACGGTAACAAAATTAAGATAACCACAATACTTTTCTAACATGCTTTCATGAAACTATAGTTATGAGTGTGATATGAATTGGTGATTATCTGAAATTAAAGCTCATGAAAGTTATTTTTGGACATGAAAGGGAAAAAAAGGTGAGATCGTGACCTGAGCCAAAACTGAGGGTTGGATGCTAACCAACTGAGCCACCCAGGCACCCCAAAACACACAGAGAATCTTAAAGGGATCCCATAAAATATAGATTATCCAATAGTCTTGTGAAAATAAGTTGTATCCAGTATACATAATTATGAAATTTATATCACAAAGTATAATTTGAATTATATTATACAAAATGTGGCATTATAGTAAACAACTAGGCAGAAGGCCTCTGAATTAATTATTACCAAGCCTAAGTTTGATGACCGAGATTTATCCCTAGCCAACTTCTCAAAGTTCATTTCTATTCTAGGAATTGGACTGGGAAACAATGTATTGAAAAACAAAAGTGCAGTGCTCTTCTTGAAAAATAAGTATTTTCATTTGGACAAAACCAGTAGCTTTTTCAAAGGTTAGCAAATTTGTTTATAAAGTGACATTCTAAACCTACTGAATCAACTCAAAGTTTATTCCTGAAAGTGCATTCTACATAATTTACTGTTGATGGAGCATTCTAAACCAGTTGAATAAATACAATATTTAAACTAACTAATGTTGTAACATAGATAATTGATATAGAGTTATATAAGTTTAAGATCAGCAAAATTTTGGTAATTAGTTAAATCTAGAGAATCAATATACTGACTATGGCATCATTTTGTTGATAAATGCTGGCACAATCCGGCATTATGTGTTGTCCACGAGGTGTTTGATCATTTCAGTTTTGAGTCAAGAAAAAAATTATTCCCTTTCTAAAGTAGGTGAATACTAAATTTCTCAAAGCTCATACCTTCATGAATTCCATCAAGATGAGGTCAAAATATAATTTGGTAAATTCTGCATGTCAAGAATTATGTTAAAATGCATATCAGAAAAATAAAAGCACCAAATGACAAATATCTGTGCAGTGGGAGGAACCAGACTGTGCAGAGGGAGTAATAAAGACCTAGATTTAAATCTCAGCTCTTCAACATTTTTGCTACTTCAGAATTTTAAGAATTTATATAACCTTTTTTCGACCTCAGTTTATTCAACTGAAAAATAGGTTTAATAATGCTTGCCTTGCAGAGTTGTTAGAAGGATTGACAATAGTTTATGTAAATCCTTTAGCAAGGCACTTAAGCACACAATGAAAGCTATAGAAATTTCTTTTCTTGCTAATATTTGCACCATTATTACCTTACTTTGGACTCTTTTGATAAATCAGAAATTGTGTTGTCCTTGTCATTTAAATTCTCTTAATCTAATTTTAATAATATTGTGTGTTATTAACATCTAAATCTTTTATTCTCTCTGGTAAGCAAGTAGTGAATCTTTTTCCAATTCTAACTCTTTCTTCTGAGCTTGCATAATAAAAGCCCTTATTTAAATGACTTACAGGGGCGCCTGGGTGGCGCAGTCGGTTAAGCCTCCGACTTCAGCCAGGTCACGATCTCGCAGTCCGTGAGTTCGAGCCCCACGTCAGGCTCTGGGCTGATGGCTCAGAGCCTGGAGCCTGTTTCCGATTCTGTGTCTCCCTCTCTCTCTGCCCCTCCCCCATTCATGCTCTGTCTCTCTCTGTCCCAAAAATAAATAAACGTTGGAAAAAATAAATAAATAAATGACTTACAATTCCCTTTTATCATATGTACCTAGAAATATTACCATGAGCACTTTTTAGTATCAAATACTTTAATATTTATTAATGAGTAAAATTTTACTTTTTCCCATTAATTAGAATATAAGTTTGGGACTGTGGCCCAAACATTGTATTAGGCTCAATGGGTACAAATGAGAAAACAGCTATACTTTTGGGGTTTACAGTCCAGGGTGGGATACAAATGTTCAACTGACATGCTATGGAGAGGTTCAAGGTGCCAAGAGAATACATGAAAACTACAGTTATACCTTTTTTTTCTGATAATATGAAGTATGTAACAAATGAAAATGAAATTACTTAGAAAAAAAAGGATTATTCTGGTAACAAATCAGGCAGATGAAGCTGAAATCATAATAGATACCATAAAGAATGGCAAAATTCTATAGTCTGTTCAATGTGAAATAAACTCAAACGAATAAGCAGAAAACAATTAATGGATGGTGATTCAACATACACTTGTTTCTCAAACTAAATGGATGCTATTCTATGGTTTACTCACAAATGTTAGGGTGGTAAGGATTGAATCTGGCTTCCTACTGGGAAATTAATGCCCTTCTATTAATAGTTGTCAGCACCTCCAATGAACACAAATCTTATCTGACTTAGAACCTCTAACTCCATTCCTCAAACCTATTTCCCATGCTGTGTTTGTGGGTTATCACCCACCCATCTCCTAGCTCAAGACTCTGGAAATAATAAATTCCTTCTAATCCCTCAGCCCCACACAACCTACAATTAAGACGTTTTTGTTTTCTTTCTGCAATGAATGTTTGCACAGTTATATTTCCTATTTCCTTCCTTTTGCCTTCCTCATGTTGATTGCCATGTAGGTCACACCCTCATCACATCATGGCCACCCTTCCAATTGTTATCTGAGCCTCCAATCTCCCTTCTTCTTTCCCTCCTTCAGCCTGTCCAGACAGTAATTTTCCTACATCACAACTCTTATAATGTTCTTCTGTTTCAATAAACCCTTTTGGCCTCCCAATTGCTGACGAAGTTTAAACTCTTTAGCCTTGCTTTAAAAACACATTTGCTTCAAGCACGTTTTTCTGCAATACTTATTTGTCTTTGGAAAAAATAATTTTGCTTGATCTCAAGGACAATAGATGGCATCAGATAAAGAAGCCTTAAAAAACACTCAAACAAAAACTTAAGTTATTATTCTGATAGAATTATACATGCCAGTGCAAAAGAGGCAATGGCCCATTCTAGTAGACACGTCTTGGACATGTATAAAGGGTAAAGGGAAACCTTACATGTTTAAGTTCATATTTTTTATCTCTTGTTGCTAGTAACTATTGAAGTCTTATAATCTATAGACAAACACAATGACCATGAAATTCCACTATACTCTTTTAACGGGCTCTAGTATTTGATTTTGTGATAAGAATAGAACTGATAGACTGTACAGTGGTCTTAGCATTACCCCTAATAATGGGTCTAGAGTACCTGACTTCATGCCCTCCAGGTTTTCTTCATCTCACCAGCTTTTCATTATATTCCTTTGCCAGCTCTTCATCTTCTGACTGATCTCTAAATGCTTCTGTTCCTCCTGTGTCAGTCCTTGATCCTCTTTCTTTTCACCTCCTGTCTCTCCTGAGGTGATCTTATTCATTCATATAGATTTAAATATAAACCACATACTGTTATTTCCCACTACTCTCTATGTTCAGACTTTTCCTAGGTCCAAATTTATGTAGTAAACCACCTACTAGACATCTCTGTATAGAGGTCTTAAATTTAACAAAATTAACATGTCCCAAACTGTACTTTTGATTTCCTTTTCCACCACTAAAAAGTGTGTTCCCCCCACTACCACCATGATATCTTCTTTAGTTGTTGTTTAATTTTTTTAATTAGCCAAGAACTTTCATGCCTACATAAATCTTTCACATGTCCAGAATGCTCTGCCAACCACTCCAGTTCTTTAAAATTCAAGGTTAGTTTGGCTGTGACCCCCTCAAAGAGGCCATTCCTGATTTTTTACTAAAATAAAGTACCTTCCTCTGATATACTCTCAGTATTGCATTTTAAAGAATTTGTTACAAGTATTAAATATTTCATTTATCAGGTGTTTTTTCTTTGGTCTCCTTTATCTGATTATAAATTCCATGAAGGCAAGAACCATATCTTTCCTGTTCAATAATACAGATCTAGCATCTTGCACAGTACCTGGTGCATAGGGGTATCTCTGAAAACATTTGCTAAATGACTAAATAGATGCAAAATAAAGCACTTAATGAACATGTAAGTTATCATTCACCATAAATGAGAATTCCCTTACCAGCTACATTTCAAGTATATCTGTATTATAATTTAGAAAACCTAAAAATATGGGGCGCTGGGTAGCTTAGTCAGTTGAGCGTCTGACTACAGCTCAGGTCATGATCTCGCGGTTTTTGAGTTCAAGCCCCCAGTCAGGCTCTGTGCTGACAGCTCAGAGCCTGCAGCCTGCTTCGGATTCTGTGCCTCCCTCTCTCTCTGCCCCTCCCCTGCTTGTGCAAGCGCATGCGCGCACGCTCTCTCTCTCTCTCCCCCTCTCTCTCAAAAATAAACATTAAAAAAATTTTTATTAAAAAAAAGAAAACCTAAAATATAAAAACAGAAAAGTAACATTAAAAATAATTGTTTTAATAAAAGATGGTAGTTATTTCATTCAGTATTCCTTTGGTTTAAATGCTTTACTACAGATATTACTATTTAATCTGTTCTATAAACATGGAGTAGCAGTATTATGTGAATTTTACAAATAAACCAAGGGGGCATATCCATGTCTTGCCTAAAGTTACACAGTTAAAAGTGGGAAAATCCAGGATTTGAGCATATTCTGGCTTCAGAGTCTGCATGCTAAAACAACAATTCTGCCCAAATAACTCAATATGCAGGCATTTCTTTTAGTATTTTAAATGTAGTTGGATTTGGGGGGAAAAAATGTAACATGCAGGTAAGCCCACAGGACAACATCTGTGGCATAAAGTATGCCTGTATCCCTGCCCAGTCCTGACAAGCTCTGCCAGGTTAGATGTGAGCATTTTTTCCCTCATTGACTTAAGTGTAACTTGTTTGGTCTCATCCCTTCTAATTAGAAAATCCATTTCATCATTTAACATTTTTTTGCACAATCATATATGCATCCATTAGTTATTTCCAAAAGCTCTGTCAGCAAAAATTGTATCTTAAAAAAAATGACAAAGTAAGAAAAGCTTATAAATTTGGTCTTAAATATGAAAGTTAATGGCTAAGAGCAACTGTGTTCCATAATCCAATGTGGTCCTTAAGGAATTTTAGAATTATTGATGCAATAAAAATTTAACTTAATTAGAACTTTAGCATTAAGATTCAAGGAAAACTAGTAGATATTGAATCCAATTCTTGGAATAGCACTTTACCTAGTATTAAAAGAAAAAAAAAAAACCTAATTGCAAGAAATAATTCCTTTGTGTGTCACTTATATGATTTTCAAATATAATCTCCATATCTAGTGTTGCATTATTTTTTTAAAAGAAAGGATTCCCTTGTAATGTGAATGAAAAACTAAGCATCGCTATTTTGAAAGGCTTAGCACATACACTCTGGCTTAAACAATTTTTAGGAACACTATTTTTGGTTATTTCAATTTTTCTGTGTAAAGTTATTTTGGCATTCCATTTTATAAAGTACTCTTTGTTTCCTTTTAAATTTTTAATCAGGGATATATAACAGTGTCATAAGTAAGTACCTTATAAACAAATCAACGTGGGGCTAAACATGTACATTTCAACTTTTATTTAGTTATGTAAATTTAAATCAAAGCCTTTACTTAGGTCTAAAAGTACACCACCCTCCTGTGAAGCTCAGTGTTATCCCCCACATAATACACCCTGAGAAAATTGTCCACTCATGGGAACCTTGGTATTAGGTATGCTTACATTTTTCTCATCTTCTCTTACAAAAACAAAGCATATCCACTAGAAGAATAGACAGCATGGCTGAAGAGTATTGGCTAGGGTGTTGAGGGTAGCATGAGAGTGGCAGCACGTATTTGTAAGTCATAGCAAATCCCCAACATAAGCAAGCCTTAAAAGGACAGTACAAGAACTTGCTCTGGTCACACTGGGTGTTGGATATTGACTGTATTGTCAGCTGGAATCCCTTCAGCCCACTACCACTCTACAATAATCTTGAAGTCATTATTAGATTGTTAAGATCAGATTATGAACTAAAAATGACCAAACCAACTAGTGGAATGAGAACTTTTTAGAAATTACTATATGTAGTAACAGAATTTTCGGATGATCCTTGAATAATAACCCCCCGTGAGTGTGGGCAGGACCCGTAACTTGCCTCTAAAGAGTATAATAATGCAAAGGCAATGGGATATCGCTCCTGCAATTAGGTTATGCTATCTTATATGGCAAAGGCAAAGAAATCTGGCAGATGTAATTAAGGTCCCTAATCAATTTAAGTTATCAGAGGGGAAATTATCCTGGATGGGACTGCATAAGCAAGTAAGCTTTTTAACAGTAGCCTATAGGTCAGGGCCATAAGTAGTCAGAGAGCTACTTTCTTGATGGTGTCAAAGAAGCAAACTGCCATGTTGTGAACTTCCCATGGAGTCGATGTCCCTAGGAGCTGAGAACCTCAGTCTTACAATTAGAAGGAACCAAATTGTACAGACAGTCTGAACGAGCTTGGGAGAGACCACAACCTCTAAATGAGAAGCCAGCTAAAGAGGACATCTGGAGAGTGAGCCTCGTGAGAGTGAGCAGAGAACCCTGTTGAGCAGTGTTCAGATCTTAGACTTACAAACCAGTTAAAGGATAAAGGGGTATCTTTTAAACCTTGAAAGTTGTGGTTGTTAATCACATAGAGTTAGTATATTTCAGTCCCATCTTCTAGGACTTATAGGGGAGTAAGGACATGCAAAAAATGGACATCCTCCATAAAAGCAATAAGAACACTAACAAATTCTCAAAATTAACTTTCAGAACTCTGGAAAGAACCAAAGACTTCACCAATCACCAGTCTGAGGAGTGAAAAACAGCTGAATCTTGGGAAGAACAGCTGGCCTTGTTGTATTTTAACTTGCACTATCCCATCCCATCACCTTCTCCCCAGCTCGGCAGTAGCCTTTGAAAATCAACAGCCTGACAACAAAGACAGCTATAAAAACTGGCAGCCTAGCAACCACTGGATGGGAACAAAATAGGGTTAGTATCATTTTTGAACCAAAAGCCTCACTCCCAGAGAACTAGCATTATTTTATCTATCTAGTTACTTCCTAGAAACCTTTACTTACAGGACTTGTCTTTATTCAACCTGATTCAGAGCTCTCTCAGTGCAAACAGTCTCATCCTTAGTTTTTTTTTTTTTTTGGTCAAAAGAACAATAAAAACAGTTTTAATTGTCTAATACACCTGCATAAGGCAGAAATAACTACAAAAGCATACAAGAGGGGGAAATTTTAAAAAAGAAATGGTGTGGGAGAGAGCCAAAGCATAAGAGACTCTTAAAAACTGAGAACAAACTGAGGGTTGATGGGGGGTGGGAGGGAGAGGAGGGTAGGTGATGGGCATTGAAAAGGGCATCTTTTGGGATGAGCACTGGGTGTTGTATGGAAACCAATTTGACAATAAATTTCATATATTAAAAATTTTTTTTAAATTAAAAAAATAAAAAAATGGTGCAAAAATTTTAAAGGAAAGGTTATGGGATGAGAATGCTATAGGGGAATTTAGAAGAATGACATTCCTGAACCTAGAAGGTCATGAAAATTGGTCATTTCTAGGAAAGGCCTGAGAAGTCTCTAATCTGTCATCTGCAGCTAATCTGGAGAGTCTTCCCAAGCAGGATGTGAAGGCTAAAGCAAAGTTGTGAACTGTTGGAGAAAGTGAAAGTGTGGCTCAATCCTCACAGAGATTACCACTTTAGGAAAAGGCAGGATGAGGCGCCTGAGGGGCTCAGTTGGTTAAGCACCTGACTTCGGCTCAGGTCATGATCTCACGGTTTGTGGGTTTGAGCCCCACATTAGGCTCTGTGCTGACAGCTCAGTCTGGAGCCTGCTTCGGATTCTGTGTCTCCCTCTCTCTCTGCCCCTCCCCCACTCAGGCTCTGTCTCTGTCTCTCAACAATAAATAAACGTTAAAAATTTCTTTTTAATAGGGGTGCCTGGGTTGCTCAGTCAATTAAGTGTCCGACTTTGGTTCAGGTCATGATCTCACCATTCGTAGCCCGAGCCCCTTGTCGGGCTCTGTGCTGACAGCTCAGAGCTGGAGCCTGCTCCAGATTCTGTGTCTCCCTCTCTCTACCCCTTCCCCCACTCATGCTCTGTCTCTCTCTGTGTCTCAAAAATAAATAAACATTAAAAAATTTGTTTAAGCTTTCAATAAACTAAATAAATAAATAGACAAAAAATTAAAAATTAAAAAAATTAATTTTTTTTAATTAAAAAAAAAAAGAAGGGCACCTGGGTGGTTCAATCAGACTTTGGCTCAGGTCATGATCTTGCCATTTGTGAGTTTGAGCCCCGCATCGGGCTCTGAGTTAACAGCTCAGACCCTGGAGCCTGCTTCGGATTCTGTGTCTCCCTCTCGCTCTCTCTGCCCCTCCCCCACTCACACTCTGTCTCTCTCTCTCTCTCTCTCTCTCTCTCTCTAAATAAACTCTTAAAAAACCTAAAAAAAAAAAAATAAAGAAAAACAAAAAAGAAAAAGGCAAGGTGGTGGGAGAGGGACTTAACACTTTCAAGGAATTTGAGAAAAATTCTCTCCAATATTAGCTGACCCCTCAGCTAACCGAGCAAATAAACCAATGGCTGCACATGCCAAAGAATACAGAGCAGCAGCAGCAGCAATCACCGGCAAAACCAAAAAACAATGGAGAGATCATGCAGAGAGGATCTGATTTTCAGAGATGTCACAGTATTTAAAATGTCCAATTTTCAAACAAAAAAAATTCAAGACATGGAAAGAAACAGGTTGTATTGCTATCCATTGGTGGTGGGGGTGGGAGGCAGAAATCAGTAGAAATCATCCTGAGGATACCCAGATGTTTGAGTTAGTAAACAAAAATTTTAAAACAGCTACTACAAATGCCAAAAGAACTAAAGGAAACCATGTCTAAAGAACAAGTATATGAATCATGTCCCATGAAATAGAGAATATCAATAAATAGAAATCTTTAAAAAAAGAACCAAATAGAAATTCTACAGATTAAAAAAAAGATGATCAATAAAACCAAAAG
Source organism: Leopardus geoffroyi (assembly GCF_018350155.1). NCBI lineage: Eukaryota > Metazoa > Chordata > Mammalia > Carnivora > Felidae > Leopardus > Leopardus geoffroyi. Next base: position 25,787,373 of record NC_059333.1, read on the forward strand.
TAGGCAACAGTAAGAAATAAAGATTAGAGCAGAAATAAAGGAAAGAAAAACAGAAACAATCAACAAACCAGAAGTTGTTCTTTGAATCACATGGTTTCAAGGACTCACACTTTCTGGCTTCAAAAGTTACTATAGGGGTGCCTGGGTGGTTTATTTGGTTAAGTGACTGACTCTTGATTTCAGCTCAGGACATGATTTCATGGTTTATGAGTTCCAGCCCCACATCGGGCTCTGAGCTGACAGCACAGAAACTGCTTGGGATTCTCTGTCTCCCTCTCTGTCTGCCCCTCCTCTACTCATGCTCTCTCTCAAGAATAAATAGATGTTAAAAAAAAGTTACTATGGGGGTGCCTGGGTGGCTCAGTCAGTTAAGTTCCTGACTTTGGCTCAGGTCATGATCTCATGGTCTGTGAGTTCAAGCCCCACATCAGGCTCTGTGCTAACAGCTCGGAGCCTGGAGCCTGCTTTGGATTCTGTGTCTGCCTCTCTCCCTCTGCCCACCCCCCTCATTCATGCTCGGTCTCTCTCTGTCTCAAAAATAAATAAACATTAAAAAAGAAAAAGTTACTATGACACTAGAATAATCAAGACAGTGTGGTCCCAGCATAAGAATAGATTTGTATCAATATAAGACAAAAGATCAAGTAAGTAGCAAAACTGTAGCTAGACTAATCAAGAAAGTGAGAAGGCTCAAATTACTAAAACAGGAAAGAAAAGAGATGACATTACTGCCTCTTTACAGAAGTAAAGATTACCGGAATATTATTCACAATCATGCCAACAAATTATATAAATGGAAATGGATAAATTTCTAGAAAGACACAAAGAACTAAAACTGAGTAAAGAAAATATCTGAATTTACCTATAACAAGTAAAGATATTAAATTCGTAATCAAAACACTCTGACAAAGAAAACATAAGTCTTGGATGGCTTTGCTGGTGAATTCTGTCAAACATTTAAAGAAGTAACAGAAATCTTTCACAAACTCCTGCAAAAAAATTGGAGAGGGAATCCCAAGTCACTCCATGAGACCAGTCTTACCCAGAATTTCAACACCAAACAAAGACATCATAAGTAAATAAAAGTAAAGTTTAATCTCCGTTATGAATAGAGACACAAATTCTCAACAAAACACTAGAAAACTGAATCCAGCAAAATATAAAATCATAAAACACGACCAGCTGGGATTTATCTTAAGAACACATGTTGATTCATTATATGAAATCAACCTAATACACCTTAACACCATGGAGAAAGGTCTTTTGTTTGTTTGTTTGTTTATTCTTGAAAGAGAGAGAGAGAGATAGTGTAAGCCACGGAGGTGAGAGACAGATGGAGACACAGAATCTGAAGCAAGATCCAGGCTCTGAGCTGTCAGCACAGAGTCTGATGCGGGGCTCGAACCCACAAATCTTGGGATCATGACCTGAGCTGAAGTTGGATGCACCCTAAGAAGGTCTTTTTTTTTTTAATGTTTATTTTATTTTTGAGACAGAGAGAGACAGAGCATGAATGGGGGAGGGTCAGAGAGAGGGAGACACAGAATCTGAAACAGGCTCCAGGCTCTGAGCTGGCAGCACAGAGCCCGACAAGGGGCTCGAACTCACGGACCGTGAGATCATGACCTGAGCCGAAGTCGGACGCTTAACCGACTGAGCCACCCAGGCACCCCAAGAAGGTCTTTTTAATAAGACTTTGACAGGGATGCCTCAGTGGCTCAGTCAGTTGGGCATTCAACTTTGGCTCAGGTCATGACCTCATGGCTCGTGAGTTCAAGCCCCCTGTCGGGCTCTGTGCTTACAGCTCAGAGTCTGGAGCCTGCTTCAGATTCTGTCTCCCTCTCTCTCTACTCTTCCCCTGCTCACACTCTGTCTCTCTCTCTCTCCTTCAAAAATAAATAAACATTAAAAAACCTTATTTAAATAAGACTTGGACACAAAGATATACACAAACAAAAGAATCTTATAACATATAAAAAGTTAACTCAAAAAGGATCACTATTGCTAAATGTAAGAGCTAAAACTATAGAATTCTTTAAAGAAAGTACATGAGTAAGTTTTTATGACTTGAATTTGTTTCTTAGACATAACACAAAAGCACAATGACAAAAGCAAAAACACAGATAAATTGGACTTTGTTGATACTTAAAAACAAAAACAAAATGCACTTATTTAAAGGACATCATCAAGAAAGTAAAAAAGATAACCCAGGGGATCAAGGAAATATTTGCAATTCATATATCTGATAAGAAACTGGTATCCAGAATATAAAAGAACTCTTACAATTCAACAATCAAAAAACCAATTTTAATATGGGCAAATAATTTGAATACACCTTTCTATTCAACAAGCACATGAAAAGATGTTTAATAGTATTAGTCATTAAGGAAATGCAAATCAGAACTACAAGATACCATTTCACACACATGTTCTAGTGTTGGCAACACAAGCTCTGGAACCAGAATGTTTGAATTCAAATGCAAGTGCTGCCACCTACTAAATAAGACCACAGACTAGTTAGTCATCCAGCCTCACTGGACCTCAGTGTTTTCATTGGCAAAATTGTTCTAATAACCTACTTCCCCCATAGGCTAGTTTTAAGAGCAATCTAAATAACAAGTATAAAAAAATAATAAGCCAGTAAAAAGAGAAAGTATTGAATTTTTAAATGGCAGACATTAAAAAGCTGATTCTTTAAGTTATCTTATCACACCTCACAAGAAAATCAATACCACCCTGTCGAAAAAAGATACATAAAACATGGAATTAGAAGTGAGAATGGTAAAATAACTCTTTATTTAAAAAAAAACCTAATGAATACCAATATTGATCTTTTTTTATCTGTATACAGTTGCATTTGAAAACCTGATAAAATATTTTTTAAATATGACCAAAGTGACCCCAAAACAGAAAAACTAAGCAAGTTATTTTACCAAAGAAGAAATTAAAGAAAATCTATCCCAACTCCCCACCACTATCAACACACACACACACACACACACACACACACACACACACACTCATACACACAAATTTAAATTTAAAACATTACTAGGCTTAAATATTTTCATATGTCCACATTAGCAAATCTTCATGGATGAGAAAACTCCATTGCTATTTAAACCATTCAGAACACAAGATGGAAAATTCCTTACAGGACCAGTATAAAATTAATCCTAACACTAACAGCACAATAAAAGGATTCCATGGGATCAGGCTTGTCAGCAAATAATGACACAAACTTCTAAATAAAAATATAAAAAAATAAAAAGTAAATAGAATTCAGTAACACCAAGCAAGTTCATTTCAGAAATATCAGGATGATAGCATTTGAAAATCTATTAATACAATTTAGCATAATAATTCAAGTAAAATGTCTATTATGAAATATAAATAAATCTAGACACACGCACACACACATACAACTTAAAACCAGAATCATTGTCATGTTTCATGAAGAAATATTATAAACATTCTTTGGTGGGAAGAATTCTAATACAGACCTTAAGATTTCTGTTCCCACCAAGAACTGATTGCTACCAACAATCATGTGAACTTAAAAGAGCAATTCAAGTTCTAGAAAGGATGCAGCCTGGCTAATAATTTCAGCCTTGTGAAACTGAGCAGAGAATCCAGCTAAATGGAGCCAAGATTTCTAACCTATAAAAACATAAAATGAATTTTTGTTTCTTTAAGCCCTAAATCTGTGATAACTTATAATACAGAATAGAAAAACCAACACACATTCTCGTTAAAGTTAAGAAAAAATTCTTTGCTTCCAACTTAATATTCATCTTGAAATATGGTGGCAGTTAGTAATCTCCCTCCACACACACCAAAAACAAACAAAACAAAGATCACAGTAGTAATTTAAGCCCATACACTCTTCTAGGACTTCATCATTCCTTCTTCAAGAGGTAGGAGATTATTTTTTCTGCCTTTGAAACTTGGTAGATTTGTGTGACTTTCTTGGTGAATAAGATACTATAGAAGTAACACTATATGAATTCTAAGATTAGGTCTTAATAGGCATTTTGACTTTCACCTAGTTCTCCCCCTCTTCCAACACTCATTCTTGGAAGCTAGACACCATGTTGCAAAAAAAAAAAAGTCTATTCTCTGAACTTCTAGCCACTTCTGTTGCCATGAGTAGAGCAGAGATGAACTGCCTTTGCCAATTACTGCCCAACTGCAGACTTGTAAGCCAAATAAGTGTTATTGCTGTTTTAAACCATTAAGTTTTGAGGGATTTTCGTTAAATGCAGCAGTAATGACCAGAAAAAATAATAAAGTAAAGATAAAGATTGAAATGTGGCAAAATTATATTTATTTGAAATGGTAAATTACATTATAACAAAAATCTAAATAGATCAAAATATCAAACATAAAATACTTCAAGTGGTCTTTGTGATAGTTAATTTAATATGTCAAGAGTTAATAATGGGGCGCCTGGGTGGCGCAGTCGGTTAAGCGTCCGACTTCAGCCAGGTCACCATCTCGCGGTCCGTGAGTTTGAGCCCCGCGTCAGGCTCTGGGCTGATGGCTCAGAGCCTGGAGCCTGTTTCCGATTCTGTGTCTCCCTCTCTCTCTGCCCCTCCCCTGTTCATGCTCTGTCTCTCTCTGTCCCAAAAATAAATAAACGTTGAAAAAAAAAATTAAAAAAAAAGAGTTAATAATGACTTGTACAAGTGGAGCAGTTCTCAGCAGGCAAAAACCTCTTTGATCTTGGCCATGGCAACTTCTTACTCAACGCGTCTCCAGAGGCAAGAGAAACAAAAGCAAAAATGAACTATTGGGACCTCATCAAAATAAAAAGCTTCTGCACAGCAAAGGAACATCAGCAAAACAAAAAGGCGACCGACAGAATGGGAGAAGATATTTGCAAACAACATATCAGATAAAGGGTTAGTATCCACAATCTATAAAGAACTTATCAAACTCAACACCCAAAAAAACAAATAATCCAGTGAAGAAATGGGCAAAAGACATGAACAGACACTTCTCCAAAGACGACATTCAGATGGCCAACCAACACATGAAAAAATGCTCAACATCACTCATCATCAGGGAAATACAAATCAAAACCACAATGAGATACCACCTTACACCTTGTCAGAGGTGTCTTACATTCGTCAGAATGGCAAACATTAACAACTCAGGCAACAACAGATGTTGGAGAGGATGTGGAAAAAGAGGATCTCTTTTGCATTGTTGGTGGGAATGCAAGCTGGTGCAGCTACTTTGGAAAACAGTATGGAGGTTCCTCAAAAAATTAAAAATAGCACTACCCTATGACCCAGCAATTGCACTACTAGGTACTTATCCAAGGGATACAGGTATGCTATTCCAAAGGGACATATGCACCCCAGTGTTTATAGCAGCACGATCAACAATAGCCAAAGTATGGAAAGAGCCCAAATGTCCATCAATGGATGAGTGGATAAAGAAAATGTGGTATATATATATATATATATATATATATATATATATATACACAATGGACTATTACTCAGCAATCAAAAAGAATGAAGTCTTGCCATTCACAACTATGTGGATGGAACTAGAGGGTATTATGCTAAGTGAAATTAGTCAGAGAAAGACAAATGTATATGACTTCACTCATACAAGTACTTTAAGACATAGAACAGATGAACATAAGGGAAGGGAAGCCAAAATAATATAAAAACAGGGAGGGGGATAAAACATAAAAGACTCTTAAATATGGAGTACAAAAAGGGTTAATGGAGGGTTTGTGGGAGGGGGTATGGTCTAAATAGGTAAGGGGCATTAAGGAATCTACCCCTGAAATCATTGTTGCACTATATGCTAACTTGGATATAAATTTTAAAAATTAAAAAAATTAAAAAAGAAAGAAATACCTGACAGAAAGAAAGAAAGAAAGAAAGAAAGAAAGAAAGAAAGAAAGAAAAGAAAACCCTAGATTGATAATAAAGCAATGTGGTAAAAATGGGGGGAAAAAAAGTGGAGTAGTTCTCAATAGAGATTGACTTTCTCCCTCCAGAGGACATTTGTCAATGTCTAGAGACATATTGGGTTCACAACGAGGGGAGCACTACTGGCATCTAGTGGGTAAAGACCAGGGATATGGCTAAACATCTTCCAATGCATAGGACAATGCACTATAATAAGGAACTACCTGATTCAAAATATCAATAGTAGCAAGCTTGTGAAACACGGGACTAGTGTAATGGCAATGAAAATGGAAAGAGGTGGGCATATTCAAGATATGGATCAGAGGCAAAGTTAACAGAATTGCCCGTGGGAGATGATGGGAAGAGAAGAACAATGACTAACTCCTGGGTCTTTGGCTTGAGCAGCCAGATGGATGGTGGAACCACAACTAAACTGGCGACAGGCAGATCTCAGTGTTTGTGGTAATCAACAGTTTTGTTTTAGCCAATGTAAGTTCAAAACACCTATTATAGGGGCGCTGGGGTGGCTCAGTGGGTTAAGCATCTGACTTCGGCTCAGGTCATGATCTCAGAGTTCATGGGTTAGAGCCCCGCATCTGACTCTGTGCTGACAGCTCAGAGCCCAGAGCCTGCTTGGGATTCTGTCTCCCTGTCTCTCTCTGCCCCTCCCCTGCTCATGCTTTGTCTCCTTCTGTCTCTCAAAAATAAATAAATGTTAAAATGCCTATTATAAATCTAAGTAGAGATGACAGTTAAGCAGTTGGATGGACAAGTTTAGAGTTGTAGAAAGACTGGGACCATTGATAGACATTTAGAACCATTAAAATGTTTTTACTCAGGGCGCCTGGCTGGCTCACCCAGTTAGATTGTGCAACTCTTAATCTCCAGGTTATGGGTTTGAGCCCTGCATTGGGTATAAAGATTACTTAAAAATTAAATCTTAATAAAAAGAAAAAGAATGTCTTTTTTTTTTTACTCAACCCCCACAGTCGTATGATGTAGGCATTACTTTCATCCAATAGTTGAGAAAACGGAGTCTCGGGGAGAAATTAAACCATAAAGTTAATAATTGCCAAGTCTAGCATTTGAAACCAAATGCGTCTAATTCCAAAGACTTTGCTTTTAGCCACCCAGACCAAAAAACTGAAATGACTCCAGCAGCCGCAAGAACCAGCCTTCTAAGTTGTCTAGAGAGCAAAAAGTACAGAAGTGTTACTCGGTGTCAGATCCCTGACTTTTGACTGTGGTCTAGATCCTACTTACACTGCAGTCATTTTTAAGCCCCACTGCATGTTTTTTTTTGTGCTTGAGATTGCATTTCTGGCTTCATGCTTGCAATCAAAGTATCTTAATTAAATCCCTCTGTAAATTTGAATTTACTTGCCATCTGGAATGCAAGAGCAGCTCAGAGACTTTTAACTTAATTGGGGTGCAAGCCCTTTTGTTTGGACACAGTGCTGTTTGGCAGCCCTGGTCCTGTTGCCTCTGTCTGGGACGAGCTTCCCTTCAGACTGCAGTCAGCAAAATGAGACATCAGGGAAAGTGCTGATGTCTGAAGCACAGCAACCCCAAACCACTTAATTAATACACAGGTTTAATGCATTTGGTAATTAAAATTTAATTCTTTTAAGATGTACAATAGAAACAACTCCTTTTGCAAGCATTTAATCCATTGTGCTGCTAAGAATAAAGTTGTAAAGGGAATTGAAATGGGGTTGTTCCTCCTTTTTAAGCATTAATCACACCCAGATCAGTAAAACGATAGCATGTGCTTAGCCCTAGCTGATTGATCACTATTCTTGCTGAGATTTGAGGCTTCTCTTTTAAGAGACAGCTCTTTTATCACAGAAATGCTGTGCATGCAGAGAAGCCCTTATAGAAATACAAACTATGGTATATCATTGGAATATAGATGTATAGATGGCAGTTCAAGAAATTTGTTATCCTTCAAACAAGAGCAACAAATCAAAATAAAAACAAAAATTTCATTATCAGGATTTAAGTTAGTAGATAGACTATGGTCCAAACCATATTTTCATCCTCCTGAGATTCTTAGGTTTAAGCAATTTACCAATTGAGTTCATATCACATCTGAAAAAAAAATCTAGGAGTGCCTAAGTGGCTCAGTCCGTTAAGCGTCAGACTTCAACTCAGGTCATGATCTCACGGTTTGTAAGTTTCAGGCCCGCATCCGGCTCTGTACTGACAGTCAGAGCCTAGAGCCTGTTTCAGATTCTGTGCCTCCCTCTCTTTCTGCCCCTCTCCTTCTCACATTCTGTCAATCTCTCTCAAAAATAAGTAAACATTCAAAAAAAAGTTTTAAAAAATCCAGTACCTGTTTAGGAAGTATAGAGCCTAATGGAATTTTTGTTCCTAGATATACTTGCCAAAACACATTTATAAAAAACAAAATCTTCCCTGTCAAACAAATTTGAGAAATACTGCCTTTAATATTCACTCTCTAAGAGAAACACAATTCACATTACCATTTTAAAGCTTGGAAAAAGTCTTGCAGTGTAACTAAGAAGAACAAACAAAAAAAAACTTTGTTAATTCTAATATTTTCAAACCTGTTTTAATGGTTTAAATAAACACCATTTTTTTTATAAGTGTCTATTTATATCTGAGAGAGAAAGAGAGAGAAAGAAAGAGAGAGAAGGGGAGGGACAGAGAGAGAGAGAGAGAGAGAGAGAGAGAGAGAGAGAATCCTAAGCAGGCTCCATGCTGTCAGCACAGGGCCCAACGTGGGGCTTGGACTCACCAACCATGAGTTCATGGTCTGAGCTGAAATCAAGAGTCAGATGCTTTAACCTACTGAGCCACCCAGGCACCCCATAAACACAAAATTTTTTTATCTTGCAGTTCTCTGGGTATGTATGAAGTCTGATGAGGGTCTCACTAGGCTAAAAGCAGGGTATTGTCAAGGTATGTACCTTTCTGGAGATTGTAGGGAAGAATCCATTTTTTTTTTTTTACCTTTTCCAGCTTCTAGAATCTGTATGTATTCTTTGGCTCTTGGCCTCCTTCCTCCATCTTCAAAGCCAGCCTCAGCAAATTGAATTCCTCTCATGCCACCATCCATCTGGCCCTGACTCCAACTGGGGAAAATGCTCCAGTTTTAAACACTCATGTGATTAGAGTGGACCCACCAGAATAACCTCCAACTCAAGGTCCTTAATCTCAATCACACGTGCAAAACCTCTTTTACCATTTAAAGCAAGAGATTCACAGGTTCTGAGAATTAGGATATGGATGTCAGGGGTCTGGGGTGGGGGGGCATTATTCTGTCTACCACATTACTGAAAACAATGCCCAATTATAGGAAGCTTCAGAAAGTTGTCATTTTATATTTATTTTAATTTTTTATTAAATATATATTTATATTAAAATAAATTACAATATTTATAAAATATATATAATATATAAATATTTATATAAATATATAAATATATTTATATAAATATATAAATATTTTATTTATATAATAAATATAATTTATTATATTACATTTATATAATATATATAATTTATATATATTAATTGAATTTATTAAATTTAATAAATTTATTAAATTTAATAAATAAAATAAAATAAAATTTATATATATTAAATTAAATATATATATTTATAAATATAAATATTTATATTTGTATATTTATATATAAGTATATATTTATTATATATAAATATATAAATTTATATATAAATACATAAATATTATATAAATATATAATATATAAATATATATAAATATATAAAATAAAATTATAAAATATAAAATTTTATATTAAAATATATTTATATATTTATTTTAATTTTTTTCCTAGCTTTATTGAGATATAGCTGACATACAACATTGTGTAAATTGGTTTTCAAAACAAAAACAAAAAAACAATCAAGTCAGAATTTATAAACAAGCCATTGGCATGGAAAATTCACTCCAATAATATAAAAAAAATTTTTTTAAACAATCAACTCAGGGTTAATAAACAAGCCATTGGCATGGAAAATTCACTCCAGTAATTATACTAAAAATCTAAAGTTTTCAATATCTGAAAAGGCCTTTTTTTGAGAAAAAAATCTCAAATCAGTAGACAACCTTAAATGGTGGTAGAGAGAAACAAAATAGATCCCATATTAAATTGCCACAATTGCCAACCTTATACACCAATCCTATACTGGATAGGAAAGCTGTCTCTCGCACCCAACAAAAAATTACCCAGCACAAATGTCAATAGCGCCATTGTTAACAAACCCTGGTACAGGGGATGAATACTCATAGAACATATTCAAACACAAATGTTTGCCCAAGAATTAATTGACATATATGAGTTAAATAGATGCTGGTAGCCCTGTCCATCCCCCAGTTGTGACAACAAAAATAGCTCCAGATATTGCCAAATGTCCACCGAGGGCTCAAAATTGCCTGTAACTGAGAACCAGTACTCTGAAATTAAATATATAAACTCTGTTTAATGGAGTCACATTTAAGAAACAGCACAGAAAACAAAATCCAGACACACTGCCAAACTGTTTGTAAAAAAATGAATGTACTTGTGATATATACTAGCTTCCATTTGTCTAGATGCATAATACACTAATAAAATTCAAAAGGAAATACATATTCTGATGCTTGCTTTCCTTAAAATGTCCTTTTTCTCAGTACTATTGCCTGAGCGTGTAGGTGAAGTGAATAGAAAATGGAGATGGATGCAGGTGCAAAGTAACATTAGTCTGTCTTCTAATTCAGTCTTTTGAATAATCTGTACTTCTGTCTTATATCTAGCAAAGCAACGCTAGTAAAGACTTTTTATATGTAGTACCTTCTGTTGCCCCTTTTAAAGCTTCAGGCAGATGCTAATGTTGGATTGAAAAAACAAAGTATGCATGATTGAATTGTATTCAAGATTGAAAGAAAGAAAATGATGTACACAAAACCTATTGTATATCAGTCTCTGAACGTTTTCCTCTTTCATGAAATGGAATCATTGTCTTCCATTTTCACTCCCACCACTCGAGATGGGATAACTCTAGTATCTCTAGAAGTTCCACCAATGACAAACACCTGAATTTAAAAAAAAAACAAACAAACACTAAAACAAAACAAAAAGCTACTGGAGTCTTGTGGCACCTGGATGGCTCAGTAGGTTAAGCATCCAACCCTTGATTTCCGCTCAGGTATCTCACAGTTTATGAGAATGAGACTGAGCCCCTCATTGGGCTCCAGGCTCAGCGTGGAGCTTGTTTGGGATTCTCTCTCCCCCTGTTTCTTCCCCTCCCCTGTTCACACAGGTGCATGCTCTCTCCCTTGCTAACTCAAAGAAAGAAAGAGAAAGAGAGAGAGAGGAAAGAAAGCAAGAAAGCAAGAAAGAAAGCAAGCAAGAAAGCAAGCAAGAAAGCAGGAAAGCAAGAAAGCAAGAAAGCAAGAAAGAAAGAAAGAAAGAAAGAAAGAAAGAAAGAAAGAAAGAAAAAGAAAGAAAGAGAAAAATTCTTAGGGTCTTATGTGATTGAAAAGAGTCCTCAAATAAAACATACAGTAAAACTATCTTAATGTTTCTCCTGATTGCCCAGTTGATTAGTGGCTTTTCTTTTTCTTTTTCCACTTCTTTTCTGGAATAGACTTGTTTTCAGTTTTCTAATCTATCACATGATCCAGTAATTATGTGCATTTATTTTGGCAATATAATAGCTTTTAAGATGGTAAAACCAGAAAGTTGGAATTAATAAAACAATGTTATTAATCTTATGCCTAAATTCTATATACAGAAAAGTATATAGATTTGTGACCATTTGGTAAACGTCAAATTGAACAGTGTGAAATAATCCATTCTGAAACTTAGCAGCATAGTGTTACTACAAACCAAGCTTCCTGTACTAGCCCTAACCAATATAATACACAGTCAGAAAAGACCTGTGTAAACATTGGACTTTATCCAGTAATTACTACAGATGATGAGATGGCTTGCAATATGACATTTTTTATTCACATATTATGGCCCAAATGAGAACATCTGCCCAAATGCATTATGGGCATGCCATCTGCCGTTTGGCTGACACAACCTGCCTGAAAAAAAGAGTAAAATAAAGTCTTCATGGAGATATGTACAAATGGAAATTTTAATGAAATAGGTCTATAATGTTACTAGTAAACTGAATAATAAAAATATCATTGCATATTTCAATTTAACATTTGTTCTTCTCATCATTACTATCAAAATACGTCATTTCATTTATTTTGTGGCCACAAAGATTTTTCTGAATAGTTCCCAAATGCATAATGGCAGGTAAGCAAGACAGACTGTAGCTACAAAGATACTCTCGATTGGATAATAAATATGCATACCATAAACATCATGACAGATTGCACTTTCAAAACTAGCTGTGGTAGATCTTTCAGTACACATACCCTTGCTTCTGCAATATGACCTTGGTACTCCTCCAATTGGGAGATGGTGCCTATATCCATTCCCCTTGAGTGTGAGCAGGTGTGTGACTCTCTTATAATCAATAGCAATGGTAGCAGAGATGGGACAGGCACTGCATGGTTTCTGAGGCAGCTTGTATCTTGTTCACTGGAATATTTGCACTTGAAACCTTGAATTTGCCTGTAAGCTGCCATGACTCGAAGAAGTCAAGCCACTCAGAGAGGCCAAGGATTGGCACACTTAGACTTTGGGTCCTGCCTGCCCATGGGCAACATGTGACTGAACAAGCCATCAGGTGAGTACACCTCATCATCAAGTTACACCCTCCCTCCCAGCCATTGAGTCCTCTGGCTGAGGTGCCAGACATTGTGGATTACAGACAGATCATCCCCCCTACTCCCTTTAGAAATTCTTGACCCACAGGGGCGCCTGGATGGCTCAGTCGGTTAAGCGTGTGACTTTGGCTCAGGTCATGATCGTGCGGTTCATGAGTTGAAACCCCATGTCAGGTCCTGTGTTGACAGCTCAGAGCCTGCAGCCTGCTTGGGATTGTGTGTCTCCCTCTCTCTCTCTCTGCCCCTCCCTTTCTCTCTCTCTCTCTTTCTCTCTCAAAATTAAATAAACATAAAAAAAAGAAATTCTTGACCGACAGAAGCCATGAGCACAATAAAAGCTTGTTTTATACCAACTTACCAAGTTTGAGCTAGTTTGTTTCACAGCAAAAGTGACTAGAACAAATGGGCCAAACATAAGCAAACATTTTAATATGATGCTCACACTAAATTAAACAAGACAGCAACAAATCTATGGCTAGTATTAAACTTCATTGATTCTACATTGATCCAGAAAGTAAACTTTAAAATCAGATCTCTACAAATTTTGCTTTATCAATTATGCAGGTGGTAATTTTTTTATTAAAATGATTTTTAATAAATGATAAGTATTTCAAAGCCTGAATTTGTAAGTCAATACTAATTAATTGCAGCTTTTTCTCTCAAAGATAAATTAACTGAAAATTAGTTGCCTTTGTATTGTCTTTTTATCCACACAAAGCTTTCATCAGATCTCTGGGTAAAATGAGTCACTTCGGTTTCCCTCCTAGAGTACAAAGTCAAAAGAAATATGTTAGGCCATATTTCAGCAGAGAATCCCCCAATTGTTCTCTGAGTATCTAACACTACAGACAGTGCATCAATAGCAGCACTTGGCCTCTGCAAAAGTACTCCATGTTCACAATGCCTTTAAATTACTTCGTTCCAGGATTTCCTTTTCGTAGATTGATGACCCTGAGACTTTAAAGCTATTTAGTATGTGTCCTTAGTCTGACATTGCTTAGCAATTTAAACTAGGCTCAGAAGGACTAGAATCAAATCTAGTAGTCTCCTACCAAGTAGCCTACTCCCAATAGCCCCTTCCCAAGACTGAAATATTGAAGCCTAAAGGCTCAGTCTGAAAGAACAATTCTAGTCAAAATCATTGTTTCCATGGCTGCCTTTCTAATGCTGATAACTTTCTAATGCTGAGGAGATCCGATTGCAGACGATGGCTCAATAACTAACTTCTTGGCCCCAGTGTTCCATGAGTAACATGATTTAGCCAAACTCAGTGGCTGTATATTTATATCACCAGGTTGTTTCTCTAACAACCTCAAAGAGCTTCCTTTGTGTTTTATCATATTTAAATTTAAATTATTCCTGGAGGATGTGTTGAGAGTGGATAGTATTAGTTGAAGGCAAAAGTTTGGGGAATTAGTGGAGAATAACCTCTTCTCTCCTGGCTCAGGTTTCACAATGGAGGAAGTTCAGCTAGAATAACACTCCTGGCCTCTTGTCCCACCCTCTCATTCCCTCCTCTCTGGAGAGGAATAGGTAAGAAACTTTATTGGGTGGGGTGTGGGGGGGGGGGTGTATGGTCAGTGTATCCACAAGGTAAATAAATTCCGGGTTCCTCCATGCCATTGGGTTAATTAGCACACATTCCCCCAAGGGAAGATTGGAGATGTCACAAACTTGGGGACTGTGACTGGGTGAGTCCAACATATTAACATACTAACTTGCTTTCTTTATCATTCTGTTGATGCCACTTTGATCTTTTCAACCTGACTTTTATCCTATCTCTCATTTGGTTCCAAATTCTGATGGGGAGCAGGGACATTACAAATGGTCCCTTCTAGGGTCAACAGGATGAACAAATATGTCAGTCTAATTCTCTATAACACAACAATACACACTACGGATCTGCTAAATGCTTCTCCTAAGTCTTTCATTCCCCATTATTAATTTAACATTGTCCTTTAGACTGCAGCTATGCCCTACTATATTCTGAGCCTGCCCACTATGTGGGCACTGAGCCTGCCCACTATGTGCCTGCCCACTATTATCATCCCAGTCTGCTTCTCTCATCCTTCCCAAATTCAGCGTCTGCATATCTCCATCACACCATCTCTTATACAGACTTGACTTTTCTACCATCAACTTTAAGCTCTTAGAGGACAGTAAACACATCATTCTCATTTTTGTCCCCTATATTTAATGCAGAATATTAAATATAGAAGGCATGCCACAAACATTTGTTAATTCATTTTAGGCATGAAGGATGAATTCTAAAGCTATCTCCCCAAGTTCCCTGTCTCCTGGTCAGTCAATCAAATACTAACTATTCTAACTACTGCTATGAAGGGACTTTGTATATGGAATTAAGGTTACTAGTCAACTAACTTTACCTAGATTTACCTAGATGGAGCCAGTATGGTCACATGAGCCCTTAAAAGCAGACAAAAAAAAAAAAAAAAAAAGCAGAAGAGGCAATCAGAAATACAGTGCAAAAGTGGTAGTCAGAGGAGATTGGATGCAAAAGGGAGGTCAAAGAGAATTAAAGCATGAAAATGATTCAGTCCACCGTTGTGAGTTGAAGATAGAGGAAGGCGGCCATGAGCCAAGGAATTTGGCAGCTTTTAGAAGCTGAAAATGACCCGCAGCCAACAGCCAATGAGGAAACTGGGGCCTCAGTCCTGCAGTCATGCGGAACAGAGTTTTGCCAACATTCCAACAGAGCCCAGAAGTGGATTTCTTCCTGCAGCCTCTAGAAGAGAAATCAGACTTGCTGACACCTTGATTCGGCCTCATTAATCCCATGGCAGAGAACCAGTTAAGCCAGGCTGGACCTGCACTTTCAGCCATTACTGTTAGTAAATGGGTGGGCTTTTTTTTAACTGCCAAATCTGTGGTAGTTTGTTATAGCAGTGATAGAAAACTCATACAGAGGGTATTAGCCAGAATAACAATCAATCATAACATGTGTAGGCTGCTATATTTAAGGGGACACTTAAGATAAATACAGAGATCACCAATGACGTCAAGACCATGATATAGCCCCAAATCAGGGCTCATCATCCTTGCTGGGAGACCCTCTTAACTTCCTGTCAGAATATTTGCTAGAAGTCTCATAATTATTGTAGCAACTTGAATATGAATATGTTCATTGTGAGACTATATTCTAAGATGGTGCCTAAGATCCCCAAGCCCTGTGCACATCCCCTCCTCTGGAATGTTGGTGAAACCTATAAATATAGAGGGGTAGTTACTTTCGATTATGTTACATCAT